>NC_042615.1:518011586-519365768 GCF_901001135.1 Rhinatrema bivittatum | reverse complement strand
AATCGACCCCCCACCCTCCTGACCCCCCCAAAACCTTTTAAAATTACCTGGTGGTCCAGGGGGGCCTCGGGGAGCGATTTCCCATTCCCAGGCATCAGCTGCGCTAAAAAAAAATGGCGCCGAAGCCCCTTTGCCCTTACCATGTGACAGGGTATCCGAGCCATTGGCCGGCCCCTGTCACATGGTAGGAGCACTGGATGGCCCACACCATTTTTAAAGATGGCACCGGCCATCCAGTGCTCCCTCCATGTGACAGGGGCCGGCCAATGGCATGGATACCCTGTCACATGGTAAGGGCAAAGGCCATCAGTGCCATTTTTTAGTGGCGCCGGCCATCTTTACTCATCAGCCCCTATTATACTATATAATAGGGGCTGATGAGTAAAGATGGCCGGCGCCATCTTTAAAGATGGCGCCGGCCATCCAGTGCTCCTACCATGTGACAGGGGCCGGCCAATGGCACGGATACCCTGTCACATGATAAGGACAAAGGGGCATCGGCGCCATTTTTTTTTAGCGCAGCTGATGCCTGGGAACGGGAACGGGAAATCGCTCCCTGAGGCCCCCCTGGACCACCAGGTAATTTTAAAAGGTTTTGGGGGGGTCGGGAGGGTGGGGGAGGCTAAGGGGAGTCGATTTAAAGGGTCAGGTGGGGTTTTCTTTAGCGGCGCAGGCCTCCCAAAAAAAAAAATTAGCGATGTGAATTGGAATCGGAAACGATTCCAATTCACATATCTTAACGATCAGATTCTCCCCCCCCCCCCAGCCAAACCTGATCGTTAAGACGATCTGGCACTAGGGATGTGAATCGTTTTAGGACGATTAAAATTATCGTCCGATAATTTTAATATCGTCTTAAACCGTTATGGAACACAACAATACAGATTCTAACGATTTATCGTTATAAATCGTTAGAATCGTGAGCCGGCACACTAAAACCCCCTAAAACCCCCCCCCGACCCTTTAAATTAAATCCCCCACCCTCCCCGAACCCCCCCCCAATAACTTAAATAACCTGCGGGTCCAGCGGCGGTCCGGAACGGCAGCGGTCCGGAACGGGCTCCTGCTCTGAATCTTGTCGTCTTCAGCCGGCGCCATTTTCCAAAATGGCGCCGAAAAATGGCGGCGGCCATAGACGAAAAAGATTGGACGGCAGGAGGTCCTTCCGGACCCCGCTGGACTTTTGGCAAGTCTCGTGGGGGTCAGGAGGCCCCCCACAAGCTGGCCAAAAGTTCCTGGAGGTCCAGCGGGGTCAGGAGAGCGATTTCCCGCCGCGAATCGTTTTCGTACGGAAAATGGCGCCGGCAGGAGATCGACTGCAGGAGGTCGTTCAGCGAGGGTTCCGGCGCCTCGCTGAACGACCTCCTGCAGTCGATCTCCTGCCGGCGCCATTTTCCGTACGAAAACGATTCGCGGCGGGAAATCGCTCCCTGACCCCCGCTGGACCTCCAGGAACTTTTGGCCAGCTTGTGGGGGGCCTCCTGACCCCCACGAGACTTGCCAAAAGTCCAGCGGGGGTCCGGAAGGACCTCCTGCCGTCCAATCTTTTTCGTCTATGGCCGCCGCCATTTTTCGGCGCCATTTTGGAAAATGGCGCCGGCTGAAGACGACAAGATTCAGAGCAGGAGCCCGTTCCGGACCGCTGCCGTTCCGGACCGCCGCTGGACCCGCAGGTTATTTAAGTTATTTGGGGGGGGGTTCGGGAGGGTGGGGGATTTAATTTAAAGGGTCGGGGGTGGGTTTTAGGGGGTTTTAATGTGCCGGTTTTTCGATTTTTCGATTTTTCACGATTTTTAACGATTTTTCACGATATTTTACCCCCCCAAACGGCAACAATACGATTCCCTCCCCCTCCCAGCCGAAATCGATCGTTAAGACGATCGAGGACACGATTCACATCCCTATCTGGCACACGATTCACATCTCTAAACATAAGCATTGTCAGGTTAAGTGTAAAACCTTTATAAGACAGGTGATGAGAGAATTTGAATTGAAGTTGGCCATAGAGCCAAAAACTCATAATAAAAACTTTTTTAAATATATCCAAAGCTTGAAACCTGTGAGGGAGTCTGTTGGACCATTAGATGACAGAGGAGTTAAAGGGGCTCTTAGGGAAGATAAGGCCATTTCAGAAAGACTAAATGAATTATTTGCTTCTGTGTTTACTAATGAGGATGTTGGGGAGATACCAGTTCCAGAGATGGTTTCAGGGGTGATGAGTCAGATGAACGGAACGAAATCACTGTGAACCTGGAAGATGTAGTAGGCCAGTTTGACAAACTAAAGAGTAGCAAATCACCTGGACCAGATGGTATGCATCCTAGGGTACTGAAGGAATTAAAAATGAAATTTCTGATCTATTAGTTAAAATTTGTAACCTATCATTAAAATCATCCATTGTACCAGAAGACTGGAGGGTGGCCAATGTAACCCCAATATTTAAAAAATGCTCCAGGGGCAATCCGGTAACTATAGACCAGTGAGCCTGACTTCAGTGCTGGGAAAAATAGTGGAAACTATTCTCAAGATCAAAATCGTAGAGCATATAGAAAGACATGGTTTAATGGAACACAGCCAACATGGATTTACCGAAGGGAAGTCTTTCCTAACAAATCTGCTTCATTTTTTTGAAGGGGTTAATAAACATGTGGATAAAGGTGAACCGGTAGATGTAGTATATTTGGATTTTCAGAAGGCGTTTGACAAAGTCCCTCATGTGAGGCTTCGAAGAAAACTAAAAAGTCATGGGATAGGAGGCGATGACCTTTCATGGATTACAAACTGGTTAAAAGACAGTAAAGAGAGTAGGATTAAATGGTCAATTTTCTCAGTGGAAAAGGGTAAACAGTGGAGTGCCTCAGGGATCTGTACTTGGACTGGTGCTTTTCAATATATATATATATATATATATATAAATAAATGATCTGGAAAGGAATACGATGAGTGAGGTTATCAAATGTGCAGATGATACAAAATTATTCAGAGTAGTTAAATCACAAGCAAATTGTGATACATTACAAGAGGACCTTGCAAGACTGGAAGATTGGGCATCCAAATGGCAGATGAAATTTAATGTGGACAAGTGCAAGGTGTTGCATATAGGGAAAAATAACCCTTGCTGTAGTTACACGATGTTAGGTTCCATATTAGGAGCTACCACCCAGGAAAAAGATCTAGGCATCATAGTGGATAATACTTTAAAATCGTCGGCTCAGTGTGCTGCAGCAGTCAAAAAAGCAAACAGAATGTTAGGAATTATTAGGAAGGGAATGGTTAATAAAACGGAAAATGTCATAATGCCTCTATATCGCTCTATGGTGAGACTGCACCTGGAATACTGTGTACAATTCTGGTCGCCGCATCTCACAAACTCTGGAATTTGTTGTCAGAGGATGTGGTTAGTGCAGTTAGTGTAGCTGTGTTTAAAAAAGGATTGGATAAGTTCTTGGAGAAGTCCATTACTGCTATTAATTAAGTTGACTTAGAAAATAGCCACTGCTATTACTAGCAACAGCAGCATGGGATAGACTTAGTTTTTGGGTACTTGCCAGGTTCTTATGGCCTTGATTGGCCACTGTTGGAAATAGGATGCTGGGCTTGATGGACCCTTGGTCTGACCCAGTTATCGCATGTTGTTATGTTCTTATGTTCTTATCAAATATCCAAGAGGGAATGTTGCAAGGAACATGCTGAAATAAATATAATAAGTTTGGAAGAACGCTCATCTTTAATAAATTAAAATATCCAGCCCAAGAGATGGGAAAATCCTCACAGACTAATACTTCCTGTTTTATCTTTGTGATAAGGCTCTCAGAATTGCTTGCATAATGATCTTTAAAGTGTTTAGGTATATAAACTCCCAGGTTTCTGAACCCTTCCTGTACCACTCAAAACTGGGAGAAACAGGGCGGGAGGGAGATTTTAGGACCCAAAGGGAACATTTCAAATTTATCTCCTGTTGCAGATTGGCATGGAGAATATTTTCTTAAATTCTTAAAGGTAATCTTCAGGAAAGTACACAGAAATGGATGACGGGATATGGGCACCACAGCAGACTAATTTAGGAACAGGAGTTTCCTCTGGAGTTTTACAAGAAATATACTGTCTCTTGTACAGAAGATTCTAGGGATGTGCAGACAAAAAGTTTTCGTTGATAAGTTGATAAGTTGAAGTTGAGGGTCAATTTCGTTCAATATGGACATATGGAGAATTCCATAAGTTGAGGGTCTGTCCATACGTTCACCGGTTCCCTAAATACAAATTTAAACCCCTCACCCTCCTTAATCCCCCCCCAAGACTTACCAAAACTCCCTGGTGGTCCAGCGGGGAGTTAGGAAGCCATCCCTGCACTCGTCTGCGATTTCCTCATGGCGCCGATAGCCTGTGTCACAGGGGCTGCCGTGCCATTGGTCAGCCCTGTCACATTGTCACCGGCGCCATCTTGCACTCCTACCACGTGACAGGTAGGTCATGTGGCAGGAGGTCGCTCCGGGACCCCGTTGGACCCAACCGGAACTTTTGGCCAGCTTGGGGGGGCGCCTCCGGGAGCGGAGGCGCGGAGGAGCACATGACGTCGGCGTCATGTCGGAGTGACGCGGACGTCACGTGCTCCTCCGTGCCTCCGCTCCCGGACCCCCGTTGGACCCAACCGTAACTTTTGGCCAGCTTGGGGGGGGCCTCCTGACCCCCCCAAGCTGCTCCTTCACATGCTCCTCGCAAAGGAATACAGGGATGGCTTCCTGACTCCCCGCTGGACCACCAGGGAGTTTTGGTAAGTCTTGGGGGGGTCAGGAGTGTGGGGGGTTTAAGTGTTTATTTAGGTTCAACGTATTCAACATAGCTATGTTGAATACGTTGGAACTCGTGATGCGTTTCTCCTCAAACCTTTTTTTTTCTCTTTTAAAAATATAAGTTGCGTTTTACATATGCGTTCAAAACGAATGCACACCCCTAGAAGATTCCATCATTGAAACTGAAAAAGAAAATGTAAAGGAAAAAAATCCCCTCAAGTTGAGTCTCTGAGCAAATTTCAGAAGTAGAACACATATGCCTGTGTGTGTATGTGCATTACATAACATTCCAGCAATTTTCAATCGTCTGCTCTTCATGCACTGACAGACATTCACAGGGGTAATGAGGTGTGAAGCATCCTCAATGAAGCATCTAGCTTGGGAAATTTGAAACAACTTGGCTCACTGAAAAAGTACAGATTAAATGATAGGATCACTTTTCCATTTAGCTTGGATAGAAATGATTAAACACAATTGGTTTTAGCCATTTACTCTTTAAAATATTTTGGAGGTAGTCAATGAGGAGTCAATTCACATTAAATAAAAATAATTTGAGGCCCTACATATTTCAAGAAAAATAAACACTCTTTCAGGCCTCTTTCAGGCTCTCACAAAACGGGCGCGTATGATTGAGTACCCTGTCTAATAACACTTGCCCAGCCACCTATCCTGGACGCGCGATGCATTATTTAAATGAGGAGTCACGCTAAAAAGGACACGCTAGGGATACATTGTGCATCCCTAGTGCGTCCATGGCTTTGGGCACGCAGGAGAAATGGCTGTATGCCGATTAGGAATTAATGGGCATCCATTTCCCTAACCTGACCACTGGCAAGATTTATTTTTCATGCTTCTTCCTTTGGTTCCTCCTACTTAGTATCGTGACAATGCTAAGTACGAGGAACCACAGAAAAGTGGTATTTGTGACCTTTTTTGTGGCTTTGTGAGGGGGTTTTCAGATGGCTTGGAGTGCATAAAGACTTAACACCAGCTTGTAAGTGTGAGTTTTGGGGTCAGTGCAGAGTTGAGTTGGAATTAGGATGAAGTGAGGATCTTTTACTTACATTGTTTTTTCAGGCCCAGTCAGAGGAGCCAGACAAGTCCTGCTTGGTGGACCTGACCAGGGTCGGGAGGGCTTTCCTCTTCCAGTCCACTCACTGGCTGTTTGGGATTTTTCCTCTGGGTTGTTTTTGGGTTTTTGCAATTTTTCATGTTAGGAGCCTTGTGAGACATCTGGGCCTTCTTGGACTCAGGGAATGGAAAACCTTGTGTTTGAGATGCCCAGGGATAGGGAAGACCTGCCCCTGAATTGGGGGTGACCCACTGCAAGGAAACTCCAATGTTAATATCATTTTTTTGGGACTAAGAGACATTTTGTTAGAAGATCTGGAAGAGAGAGTTTTGCTATCCCTTCTTTCTCCTCTGGTAAGGAACATTGAAAGCTACGTGTTCCAGGATATCTCCCAACTTGGGATCTGTGAAGTAGGGGTGTGCATTTGTTTGCAACTTTTGGCAATCTGCAATGTATAGGGCCATTTTCGTTGTATTCGTGGGGAAGCGAAACTTATCGCGATTCCCACGAATACAATGAATCTTCACCAAATTATTTGGCCATCTAAAGGAGTGAATTTAAACAAAACCCCCACCCTCCTGACCCCCCAAGACTTGCCAAACTCCCTAGTGGTCCAGCGGGGGTCCAGGAGCCATCTACTGCACTCACGCCGACGGCTGCCAGTATTCAAAATAGCGCCGATAGCCCCTGTGACATAGTAAGGGCAAAGGCTATTGGTGCCATTTTGATTACTGACAGCTGACGGCCTGAGTGCAGGAGATTGCTAACGGACCCCCGCTGGACCACCAGGGACTTTTGGCAAGTCTTGGGGGACCCTCCTGACCCCCACAAGACTTGCCAAAAGTCCCTGGTGGTCCAGTCTTTGGTGGCTTACTGTGCTGCTGTCTTTCATGACCTTCTCTGGACATCTGCCATACTCGTTGCAAATAGCACCGGCCGTATGGCCGGCCCATTTTGCATTACAGCAACACGATTCGAGTGCAGGAGGTCGTTCCCGGACCCCCTGGACTTTTGGCAAGTCTTGTGGGGGTCAGGAGGCCCCCCCAAGCTGGTCAAAAGTCCCTGGGGGTCCAGCGGGGGTCCGGGCGATCTACGCTCGTGATGTCGGGGGACAGGAACCAAAATGGTGCCGGTGCCATTTCTATCAATGCACCCGTGGCCCGAGAGTGAAACATCACACCGGGACCCCCCACTGGACCCAGGTAATTTAAGACATTTTGGGGGGTTCGGGAGGGTGGGGGATTTATTTTAAAGGGTCGGGGTGGGTTTTAGGGTTATTTTAGTGTGCCGGTTTTCCCACCCTCCCACTTCCCCTCCCCCTTCCCCCGATTTACCATTTTTGACGATAAATCGGGGGAATTCCTATTTATATCGCCTTTAACGATTTTTGACGATTTAAAATATATCGGACGATATTTTAAATCGTCAAAAAACGATTCACATCCCTAATATTTACAAATGATCTAGACATGGGAACAATGAGTGAGAAGATCAACCCAAATTATAGCTACAAAATTCAGGCTTCCATGTTGGGAGTCACCACCCAGGGAAAAGACATAGGTGTCATCGCGGATAATATGTTGACATCCTCTGCTCAGTGTGAAGTATTTTACTATTTATTTGTTTGTTTGTTTATTTATTTATTTATTTATGAATTCTTTTAGCCCACTAAATCAGAAGTAGGGGCCAGGAAAGCAACAGAATGCTAAGAATTATTAGGAAAGAAATGGAAAACTAAACAGAGAATATCATAATGCCGCCTTAAAAACCCAGACCAGGCATTTAGCCTAGCCCACCATAAAACAGCCACAAGTGAATCCTGGTTGCATGCCATTTTCCCTGGGAGAGGGATAAGATGCCAGTGGAAAAGGGAGATCCCTGATGAGACTAGGAGAAAGCAGGAACTCTGCTTAATGATTTATGTGAGTAAACTGTTGGCACTTCTGTTTCAGGCACTACTGAGGTTTTCCGCACAGGCTTTTGCTTTATTAAATTTTTATTGTATCTAATAAAATCAGCAAAAAGGATAGCCAAAGTTGGGACTGAATCTGTCCTCTAGTCCTCTAGTAAGCTAACGATCGCTCATGGAATCACACTCTGCATTACTCCATGTTGCGACCACACCTAGAGTATTGGGTGCAATTCTGGTTTCCGCATCTCAAAAAAGATATAGTGGAATTAGAAAAGGTACAGAGAAGGGCAACCAAAATGATAAATGATTCCCTTGTGAGGAAAAGCTAAAGAGGCTAGGACACTTCATCTTGGAAAAGAGACGGCTGAGGGCAGATATAATAGAGGTCTATCAAATAATGAGTGGAGTGGAACAGGTAAATGCAAATCGATTGTTTACTCTTTCAAAAAGTACAAAGACTAGGGGATACATTTAAGAGAAATAGGAAAACATATTTTTTTCTCAATGTATTTTTATCCTCTGGAATTCATTGCCAGAGGATGTGGTAAAAGCTGTTATTGAAGCTGGGTTTAAGAAAACGTTTGGACAAGTTCCTGGAAGAAATTTCTATAAACCATTATTAAGGAAGACTTGGGGAAAATCCACTGCTTATCCCTGGGATAAGTAGCCTAGAATGTATCAACCTTTTGGGATTTTGCCAGGTACTTGAGACCTAGATTGGCCATTGTTGCCAACAGGATATTGGGCTTGATGCATTTTTTTCTGACCCAGTATGGTAAATCTTATTTTCTTATATTCTTAGAAGGTGCATAAGTTAACGCACATATCGGATGGGCAGTTTTGTAAAATCACTTCTATGCTTAAAACACTGTGTTGCCCACAGCAATCCTTTTGAAAATATCCTCATACATATTTATTTATTTATCTTTTAATTTATTTATGCATTTTTAATCACTTATTTACATACAGTAATAGAATTACAGATATATTGTAAAATATCATAACAATGTTTTTAACAAATTTTTTAACCTTATCTGTTACATTAGGAAATATGGGGAGAGCAAATGTAAATGAGTGGAAAAAAAGAATACAGACCCTCTAGGATGCAACATCATTAGTAATGAGAGGCTACAACTGGTTAACATTACTTTTCTCCTAGCCAGTTTCTGTGGTCATTGGGGCACAGGAGTCCAGAAACACTCTATTCTGAGAGATTTCAAAGAAAATATACTTATGATTAATATAATTTCTTTTAGCTTGCGTTGTTCTGGCCAAATCCAGGTAAATCCACATTTTTTGTCCATGGAAAATATCCAAATGATGTCTAAGAAACAAATGCAAAACTGCGTCTCTATCTGATGGAAATACAAATGAGACAAATAATGTTGATCTTAGGGGTATGTCCATTTCCAAGGTTGGCTCCAGTATTTCAGACAGATTTAAAGATCTTTCCTGTGAGGTATTTCCAACTGGATTAACAGGATTAGGTCTTGAAGGTAAGTAATTAGCGTTGGAAAAGACAGGCAACAATTGCTGAGACATCTTTAGAATCTGTATTAGATATTCCTTAGACATTTCCTTTGGAGGAATCTATTTTAATTGAGGAAAATTTAAAACTCGGAGATTGAGGTATTTTAAGGAATTTTCAATAGATTCAAGTTTTTTCTCATTGATTAAATCTGATCTCACAGATCTTTGTTGTAATATTTCTAATTTTTCCAGCTGAGTTTCATATTTTTCCAAATTGGCCTTATTTGCTGATACAGTATTCTCTACACTAGAGAAATGCTGTTGGGAGTTCAGCGTAATCTGGGCCAAATTCACAATAGCATTTTCCAATGATTTAATCACAGTCCATAGTGAGTTAAGAGTAATCTCTACTGCTTCTGAGGTAAAATTGTATACTCCACCAGGCTGGACTCTCCTTCTTCCCCCATAGCCTGGTCTCCAATCCTCAAGCCTTCCAAAATCATAGCGATTGAATCTCCAGAGCCCCCTGATATCACCGGGGTAGTTGGTCCCATATTCTCCTCAGGTTTTTTTTTTCAATAAGAATATTAGACGCACCTTTGGTCTCTCCAGATCCAGTTGAAATTGCATGTTGAGGCGGGGAGGGAGTGCTAGATGCACCGGGGCTCAATGATATTACTTCAGCCAGCAATGCCGCTTCCCGCTCAGAGTCAGCCTCCGCAGTGGCCCTCTCCTCTGGCATCATCCCAGGTGTCGACGAGAAAAAGGAGGAAATCCACGGCTGTGTTGTTGATGGTAAGGAAGATGAAGTTGATATCTCCCTTACTTTAGCTTTCCTCTTAATATGCGGCATAGTCCAACAAGGAAGCAAGGTAATACATTTTATAAGTAACTTGAGGACGGAGAGCTACTTCTTAACGTCTGCCTCAGTCGGCGGCCATCTTAGCTCTCCCAGTACCCCCAATACCTATTTATAATACAAAAGACCTCACTACATTCTGGCATGCATATTTATTATAATCTGGTAGCAAAAGAAAAAGATAAAACTGAAAATAAAATCTTAATATCCATATTTTTCAAACATGATCATATTATAAACAATGAATATGTTCTGCTGACAACTTCAAGGGAACATGTTATTTTTATGTAACTTCCCATAAGGAAGAAGCAAGGCATGATTTACTTTCCCATGGGTACAGAATAGAAAAAAATACTTAATAAATCAGTCCCATCATTAGCTCCCAACAAAGCTTAAGAAGAATCAGTATGCAAATATCTATCTACTAAAATTAAAAAATGCCGTGCCATCAGAGGACAAGATAATAAATACTGATTTTAGCTTCTGCAGTGGTGAACTGATTTATTTGCTGCATCTCACGAATCTCCTTCTTCAATCCCATTTTAATTAGCAGGAGGTAGTCTCTGATGTGTTTCTATGCACATTTTACAGTTCCCTTTTTATTTCAACAGTGAGGCTTTAAAGCTCAGCTTGTTGGATGCCAGTGCTTGCAAAAGTAAGGTTCTGGGGCTGGATTGATGCCACTGAAGGCATGTTCCATCTGGAGGAATCTAGCTTTGGTTTGCATCAGTGCTCCAAGGTAAGAAGACCATGGCTATAAATCCCATCTTGCTTCTCAGTAAAGCAGCACATTTAGTTTGACCCACGAAATTCATTTAACCCAGCTTTACTAAAGTAAAAAGTTAATACACAATCTATATACAACACCCAGCTTCACTGGCAATAATTATAATGAATAGTAGACAGATCTAGCAAGAAATTAGCTATTTGAAGGGTTGCACAGTTCTGCAAGTTCTAACATTGCCATGTTCTACTATTTTATATGACAGATTTAGCTTCTACAGAAAGTAGCACAAAAGCCACTTATCCAATTGAGATTTCATCCTGAAGTCTAATATAGATCATTAATGAGTTCTGCCATACTTATGAAAACGAACAGTGACCCTTTTAGAGTTTTCAACAGCTTCTCATTTTATTTTATTTTAAACTGTTCAGCATAGACAATGAAAACTGAGTAGATTACTTTTAGAAGCTCAAGTTTCTCTGCATTTTTGACTGTTAGTCAGTCACAGACTATGGTGCTGATGAGTAATGCTGCTGAATATTTTTTCTGAATAGATATTGGTTGGATGAAAACTTAGAGCAGCTTCTGTTTCTAAGACTGTTAGAAAATCACTTGTTTTTCAGCCAATACACAAAGCAGATGTCTTGCTTGTTGATTTTTTTTTTTCCATTTCTTTTAAATCATTCTCAATGACAGCGGATGCAAATATGCTTCAATGACAAATATCAGCGGGGCCTTTAAAGGATTTTGTGAACCTCAAGATATAAATCATGTCCTAGATCACTACTGCTACTTAACATTTGTATAGTGCTTACTTGACCTATGCAGCACTGTGCAAACAATGCATTAGAGATGGTCCCTGCTCTTAGAGCTTACAATCTAATCAAGACAAAAATATAGGTGAAGAGGCTTAGGGAGTTTATATAACAAGACAATGGTTAAAATAAATTAGTTAGTTAATGAGGCTGAAGCAGACAATCAGGCTTAAGATTTAAAAACAGGTTAGTTTTTAGATTAGATTAAAAGGCAAATGCTTGCTTTCTTTTACATGACCAACAGCAAACTGACTTCTTAAGGGGCAGGTAAACTTTGTTGTTGTAACTCCAGAAGTAGCGCAACAGAACCAAACCAGGTCACATTTGCTAAAGGACATCTTTCACAGAGGTAATGGTGCCACGCTGTTTCTACTTTCAGCCACAACTGTAGATCTTTTATTGAACAAGCAGCATCATGTTCAACATGGGTTCTTAGAATTAATGATGGCAGGTTAGTGCACGCTAACTCCCGTTATTGCGTGCTAATCCAAAATATGAATTTTTCCGAAATGTTGGAAAAATTATTTTCGGATTTAGACAATTTTGTTGAAATTGTCTACTTCAGCAAAAACAAATGCACATCTCTACATATTTGTGATAACTGACCTCATCACCTCTCTAGAATGATTGGGTGGCATCTGCTTTCTGAAGCAGCTAATGGTAATGCTTTGATTACAGAGATACATGAGGTGCTTTCTTCAAACTGTGGTGAAAATAACACCTATGATTATTTTGTTGATGATTGGGGGGTAAGCTGCCAGCATACTGCTGCGCCAACGAGGGCTGGCGTCATGCAGTCATGTTGGGGAGGCAGTCGTAGCTGTCCTGCCGCGTTGAGGTTAGAGCTTTGATTCTCCTCTCAGACTTTGTCCTTCCTACTGTTGCAGCTTCAGCCAGGGGTCTAATTGCATCCGCATTCCTCCTCCCCTCTTCTGGACCATGTCTCTTACTATTTGTGACCGGGCTACGCCAGTCCACAAACATAATCCCTATGTGATTTTTGCTATTTAGGTGTAGTAGGAGGGGTTTTGGAATTTTGGGTTCCTGCCATTGTTATGACTCCACCTTTTCTCGGGGATAAGCTTTGTTGAAGTATATAGTATATTGGAGCATGACCAGTAGGGATGTGAATCATGTGATCGATCGTCTTAACGATCGATTTTGGCTGAGGGGGGAAGGAAATCTGATCGTCATGTTTTTTATTTGTTAAAAATCATTAAAAATCGTAAATCGGGGGAGGGCGGGAAAACCGGCACACCAAAACAACCCTAAAACACATCTCAACCCTTTAAAACAAATCCCCCACCCTCCCGAACCCCCCAAAATGTTTTAAATTACCTGGGGTCCAGTGGGGGGGTCTCGGCGCGATCTCCCGCTCTCGGGCCACGGCTGCGTTAATAGAAATGGCGCCGGTGGCCCTTACCATATGACAGGGCAAAGGTAGCGCTGGCGCCATTTTGGTTCCTGACACCTGACGTTACGAGTGCAGGAGATCGCTCCCGGACTTTTGGCCAGCTTGGGGGGGGGGGGGCCTCCTGACCCCCACAAGACTTGCCAAAAGTCCAGCGGGGGTCCAGGAGCGACCTTCTGCACTCGCGCCGTATTGCCAATATTCAAAATGACACCGGCGCTACCTTTGCCCTCACTATGTCATACGACATAGTGGCAATACAATTGGCAATACAGCGCGAGTGCAGATGGTCGCTCCCGGACCCCCCCTGGACTTTTGGCAAGTCTTGTGGGGGTCAGGAGGCCCCCCCAAGTTTGCCAAAAGTCCCTGGGGGTCCGGGAGCGATCTCCTGCACTCGTGATGTCGGTGACAGGAACCAAAATGGCGCCGGCGCTACCTTTGCCCTGTCATATGGTAAGGGCAAAGGGCCACCGGTGCCATTTCTATTAACGCAGCCATGGCCCGAGAGCGGGAGATCATGGGAGATCGCACCGAGACCCCCCCACTGGACCCCAGGTAATTTAAAACATTTTGGGGGGGTTCGGGAGGGTGGGGGATTTGTTTTAAAGGGTCGGGGTGGGTTTTAGGGTTGTTTGGTGTGCCAGTTTTCCCGCCCTCCCCCAATTTACGATTTTTTGTCGATAAATCGGGGGAATTGTTATTGTATCGCGGCTCTAACGATTTTTGACGATTTAAAATATATCTGATGATTGTTTTAAATCGTCAAAAAACGATTCACATCCCTAATGACCAGTGCTTCAGTGGATGAGGAGCAGGGATTGATGAGAGGAAGAGTGAGGAGCTGAAACCTCCCCAGGGTTTTAACAGAGGATTGAAGAGCAAGAGAGTTCCCAGAGATCTCAAAGCAAGGTGGTTGGAGAGCTGGAGATTCCCCCTGGATGTCACAGAAGGAAATTCAAGCATTTGGCAAAGAGGTTGAGAGGAAGAAGTTTTGAGAAGACTTTTTAGATACTGATTGATCAGTGCCTGAGGGAAGGGCATACCCCTGGTATCCCAAAGGGCTGGGGCAAAGATCTTTTGACCCATTCAGCCAGTTAACAGAGTGGGCGAAGAGAAGGATGCAGCCATTTGAGCCACCAACTGAAGAGATTTGTGTTTTTGAAAGTTGAATTACAGTTGGAGAGTTAGATTTTTTAAAATCCAGTTTGGATATTTCTCTTGAGGATACTTTTTCCAGTCCTGTTCATGCCAGAACTGGAGCTACACTCTAGTTATCCCATTCTCACTGGTGAGGATATTTTCAGCCAGGATGAAGGTGCAAGAGTAGGAAGGGAAATGAACAGAAGAAGGATGGACAGAGAAACCATTTGCTTTTATTGATCATTGGATATATTCTGATTCTTATATTGTAATCCTGACTTGGATCCTCTTCTTTATGTTACAGTAAAAACGATCTTTTATTTGAACATCAACTATGGACTCTAGTGTTTCCTTTCAGTGTTCTTCATGTGGACTTAATAGGGGATGGATAGACCTATATGTGATTCCTGGTATCTCTTTCTTTTGCTAATTTTGGCTTCCCTGCTCTTATTTTACACTATTTGTAACTATTTAATATAGAGTGTGAAGTGGTCACTGAGATTGTAACCAACAGCTCCAGGGGCCCTGGAAGAGAAATCTTCCTCCCCGTCTGGAGCCGATCCCAGACCATAGCACCCCAGTCAAGGATAAAGCACCAAATGGGGGATCAGCCAGGGCTGCAATTGCAAACCCCACTCATATATCTTTACAGGGCACTCACTGGGCTAGGCTAGCCCTGACTCCAATTCTACAGGGAGCTCATAGAGAAGGGATGATCACATCAGAGGCAGATTACCGATGATGACCGGCATGGGGATTCGCCACCCAGGCCGGCCCAGGAGATACCACGTGGTCTGGCGAGCGCGGCTCTGTTACAGCCACGCTCGGCATACCACGTGACTAGAGCGACCGGCCCACCGGGGGATGCCCGATCCCCCGATAGGACAATTCGCCCCTGGATCACATGCCTGGCTCTCTAGAGTCAGGGCTGGCAGATTTCGATCCCCGGCTTCAATGGGATGGATGTGCAGTGCTGCCCAAGGCATTTTCTGATGCCAGTTCTTTTCTCCCTTGCAGAGTTTGTGAGAATATTGGTCAGTCATGTAAAGTTATAAGTCGGTCATTCTGGGGGGGTGTGGCACAGCCTTCAGGATGACACCTGTTCTGATCCCTCTACTCTCCTCCTCTTTCATCTCTTCTACATCCTCAGCAGACATCTGAGGAGCATGCTTTAGTCTTGCTTTTCCTCTCCTAGAAGTCTCTTCTGTCACCAACTCTTTTGAGATCCAGATGCTCTGATGCTTCTGTCCTCACTCTGCCAACCAACTCCATGTGCCAGGCTTAATTTTATACAGGTTTGTGTCTAGAGAGCTAATCTATGAGGAAAAATAACTGCACATGCACATTTTAGTGGCTATATGCTAATTTGTGTTCATGCTAAACAAATAAGCATATATGACTTTATGGGGTAGATATTCAAAAGCCATTTAGATGTATAACTGATAACTTATCCATCTAAATGGCTAACCTACTATTTTAAAAAGCTTATCTGGCTATATCCAATATTCAGAGTTATCCGGTTACCCTAAACAGCTAACTCTAGCCACACTGTAGAGTGGTCTAAGTTAGTCAGATACACCTATCCAACTAACTTTGTGATATCCGTGAATATTCAAAGGCACTGCTGCGCCACTGAATATCCTGGTTAAGTTATCCAGATAGAATAAATTATTAAAAAACAAAATAGCTATCCAGATAGGTGTTTGGCTAACTTAACTAGTCTCTCAGCAGCTGAATAAATGGACCTCTATATTGTTTACTTTAGTGTGCACACACTGTGGAAGTATATTTTTAGTGTATGCACTAGCATATTTACTGCATTGCATGTTACGTGACATTTTAGTGTTCATGTTCACATTTTTTGCTTGCACATGATAAAACAAATTAGTAGCACAAGTGTTTTTCTTTTGTATCACGTCTCGTCTGTCCAGGTGCTTCCCTTCCAGAGCCCTTACATGAGAATCACTTGTAGATTCCATGAACTAAGAATGTAAAGTTTGGTGGTACAAGGAAAAAGCCCTTCCCTGCATTGTGGCCTGTCACTGGACTCATGGCTGGCACCTGACCTAATGAGTTTCATAACCATGTGAAGACCTGGCTCTTCCTGTGAAAACTAGTAAAGTGTTCATATACTTCTACTTACTTCAGCCTAATGTATTTCTAATATGCTGTTTTATTACCTTTAAGTCCATGTAGTCTTACAGACCTATCATTGTATTTTCACTATGCATTTACTCTCTGTACTTATTGCAATTGTGTAATGAGCCTCAGGAGCCAAAATGCCCTGTGGGTTGCTTATCATTCCCTCTCTAATGCGCCCTTTTAATATCTTCTCTGCCCTGTTGTATTCTCACCTTGCATTATTACTTTCTGTAAATACTGTATTCATTTTAATCCGTTCCGAGCTTTGGGAATTGCAGAATATAAATCCAATAAATGGAATGGATAGGACCCATAACAACACACCAGAGAAGAAGGGGATATGGCCGTGGGATGCTTTTCTAGACAAAATTTTTCATCAGTAATGTTACAGTTGGGAGTATAAAAGGGAGTTCTAAAGTTGTCTAGGGATATAAACAGGAATCTAAGAAAAACTAATCAGACACTGCATCAAAGATAAGAGTACTCAATAGAGACATTGGCTTCCTTTCCTTGTAACTGCAATGTGCTTTGCATATGCCATGAGAACTACAGATATATTTATTTAGCAGATCTGTTATCCAGGTATGTTCCCCTGAATATCTGCATAAAGAAGTTATCTGAGAAACTTTACCTGGATCACCTTTCCATGTACCAGCATACTCAATATGGACCTCACTATGCAGATTTACTAAACTGTGGTATTTTACTGCAGCAAAAATTACTGTGGGATTTACTAACCTGCAGTACCGAGTACTGCGGGTTCTTAAACCCTGCTGCAGTTTTCTGTACATTCTTGGCCACAGCAGCACACCATGGCGGCAACACATCCTGGGGCTGCCGATTTTTTAAAAGGGTCCATCTGGCCCCATAAACCCTCACTCAGCACTGAGTAAAAAGTTATCGCTGATGGTCTAATAGGTCCCCCCTCTTCCCTATTCGCTGCTGCCTCATTAGTGCCATTTTTCCAAACAGTGCTGGTTGAGCTCTAACAGGTGGAAGGGTCTGGGGAAGGTGGGAAGGATTTGTGCAAGGGGCAGAGCTTTTGGAGGGCCTAAGATGGAGCCTTGATTTTACTTGTATTTTTTAAGTCAAATCAAAGTGCAGGAGTTGGGGAAGGAGGGGGTCCCCCACTTCTATTCTGCACTTCAAGGGTGGGGGTTATGGGGCCAGGTGGACCCTTTAAGTGGTGACCCGGGAGCATTGGAATATGCATTAGCATATGCATACTCATGGGGGAATGTTACCTACACTTTTGGAGGTGTAGTTAACTTTTTATTGAATAACATGACTTTGCCAACTTTAAACGCAAGCCACATTATTTGATTGGAAAATTAATGGTCTGATTTGCATGTATTTGCAAATCAGTTCATTAACATGCCCGCATTGCACCGGACATTATTTGGAAAGGGGTTTAAAGTCCCAGCTCTAGAGGCTGTCATGGAAGAAGCTGATTTAGATATAGTTTAGTAGCTAGCTGTCATAGAGACCTGGTACATGGAAAACCATGACTGGGATATAGTTATACCCAGCCGCAATCTGCTCAGGAAGGATCAGGTAGGAAGGAAGGGAGGAAGTGTTGCATTATATTGTACATAAAGAACAGTTATTAAAGCAACAGCATTTCTGGTCTTACGAGGTAAGGAGGAGGCACCTTGGGTTAATCTGGAAAGAGGGAATGAAACATCTATTTATATTGGTGTAATATAGAGACCTCCATCACAGACAGTGATAGAGATTTAATGGAGGATATTTACATGATTGCAGTTAAAGGGAAGGTGCTGCTGGGGGATTTCAATTTTCTAGATATTTATTGGGACATCCCAACTGCAGTATCTTCTAGAAGCAGGGAAATCCTGGATTGTCTGCAAGAACTGCTCTGTCAATTGGTAACGGAACCCACACGGGAAGGGGTGATACTGACCAGGTGCTCACCAACTTGGACAGTATTTCTGATATTTTGGTGGATGATCATCTGAGAACCAGTGACCACTGGATGGTTTGGTTTAATATTAGGATGAAGGTTCATTATAAGCTGTACTTCAGGAAAACTAATTTTCTCCAAATGGGGGAGTACCTCAAGGAGTTGTTAGCTGGATGGGAAAATCTAGGGAAAAACTAAAAAGAGATATCATAAGGGAAACTAATCTTTTTGTTATGAAAGTAAATAAAGGGAAGAGGAAAAAGAGGCTTTTGTTTTGCTAAAATGTAGCTGAAAGGTAAGAGAAAAGTTTAGCATTCATAAACTACAAGAGATCACAGAAAGAGGAAGACAGGTGACAATATCTGAAGAAAATTAAGAGTAGATGAGAAATTAGTCAGAAAAGCAAAAATTCAAATAGAAGAAAAAAATAGTAAATGCATAACATAGGGGAACAAGACTATTTTTAGATATGTTAGTAATAGAAGCCTTAAAGGTGAAGGGGAGGACTATGAAAAAGGCTGATGACGAAAAAACAAAATTGGTTAACCAATATTTCTGTTTGGTGTTCCCTGTGGAAGAGCATGGAGCAGGGCCTCTGTAAACCAGCATGATGTGATTTTTAATCACGAATGCCGGTATAGAAAAACTCTAAATAAAATAAATAAATAAAACAAACACGAACAGTGTGTCCGTGAAGAGCTAACTAAACTTAAAGAAGATAAGGCAATGGGGCCGAATGGGATACATTCACGGGTACTAAGGGAACTTAGAGATGTCCTGACAGCTCTGCTGGCTGACCTTTTCAATGATTCTTTAGAGTCTGGAGTAGTTCCGGAGGACTGAAAAAGGACAGATGTAGTTCCTATTCACAAAAGTTGAAGTAAGGAGAAGGCTGTGAACAACAGATCTGTGGTGAGCAAACTTAGAGAATTGCTGCTAAAACTGAGGACAGTGCAATTTTTTGAATCCAATGCCTTACAAGATCCGAGGCAACATGGTTTTAGTAGTTGTAAATCTTGTCAGACGAATCTGATCAACTTCTTTGATTGGGTAACTAGAGTGTTGGATGAAGGGAGGGCGCTAGACGTGGTGTACTTGGATTTCAGCAAGGCCTTTGACACAATTCTGCACAGAAAATTTATAAATAAATTGTTCACCTTTGGTATAGATCCTAGAGAGACTGACTTGGTTAGAAACTGGCTGAGTGGGAGGCGACAAAGGGTAGTGGTAAATGGAGTTTTCTCTGAGGAGGGGCATTTTACTAGTGGTGGACATCAAGGATCGGTCCGTTCCTTTTCAACATTTTTATGAGCGACATGATGGACAGATTGTCGAGAAAAGTTTTATATTTTGCCGATGATACCAAAATCTATAACAGGGTAGACAGTAGGGAAGGAGTGTAAAACATGAGGAGGGATCTAGCGAAGCTCAGGGAAGATTTAATGATAAAAAATACAGAGTAATGCACTTAGGATGCAAAAACCCAGGGGAAAGGTACTGAACTGGAGATGAAATTCTTCTAAGAACAAAGGAAGAGTGGGATCTAGGAGTAATTGTATCTGATGATCTTAAGGTGGCCAAACAGGTGTATAAAGCAATGGTAAAAGTCAGAAAGATGCTTGCTGCATAGGGAGAAAAAATGGTCAGCAAAAAAGGGAAATGATATTGCCCATGTACAGATCCCTAGTGAGACCTCACTTGGAATATACTGTGTACAATTCTGGAGACTACACCTTCAAAAGGATATATAAACAGGATGAAGTCAATCCAGAGGGTGGCTTTCTAAAATGGTCAGTGGTATTCATTGGTATTCATTCTAAGTCATATGGGGATAGACTTAAAGATCTAAACATGTATACCTTAGGGGAAAGGTGAGATAGGAAAGTTATTATAGAAAACATTCAAATATCTCAATGGCTTCCATGCATAGGAGGTGAGCCTTTTTCAATGGAAGGAGGCTCTAGAATGAGGAGTTATGCAATAAAAATTGAAAGAGTATAGACTCAGGAGTAATCTTAGGAAATATTTCTTTACAGAAAGGGTGGTTGATGAGTGGAACAGCCTCCCAGTGGAAGTGGTGGA
Source organism: Rhinatrema bivittatum (assembly GCF_901001135.1). Taxonomy (NCBI): domain Eukaryota; kingdom Metazoa; phylum Chordata; class Amphibia; order Gymnophiona; family Rhinatrematidae; genus Rhinatrema; species Rhinatrema bivittatum. Next base: position 519,345,430 of record NC_042615.1, on the reverse strand, counting down.
GACAAAAACAGGTAGGGATGTGAATCGGGTGATCGTCATGGTTTTTGTTTTTTTTAAATCATAAAAAAATCGTAAATCGGGGGAGGGCGGGAAAACTGGCATCCTGAAACCCACCCCGACCCTTTAAAAATGACCCACCCCTCCCGAAGCCCCCCAAAATGTTTTAAATTACCTGGGTCCAGTGGGGGTCCCGGCGCGATCTCCCGCTCTCGGGCAACGGCTTGCGTTAAAAGAAATGGTGCCGGTGGCCCTTTGCCCTTACCATATGACAGGGCAAAGGTAGCGCCGGCGCCATTTTTGGTTCCTGTCACCTGACGTCCACGAGTGCAGGAGATCGCTCCCGGACCCCCGCTGGGACCCCAGGGACTTTTGTCCAGCTTGGGGGGGGCCTCCTGAACCCCACAAGACTTGCCAAAAGTTCAGCGGGGGTCCGGGAGCGACCTCCTGCACGCGGGCCGTATTGCCATATTCAAAATGGTGCCAGCGCTACTTTTGCCCTCCACTATGTAGACATAGTGAGGGCAAAATGGCATCGGGGGAATTGTTATTGTATCACGGCTCTAACGATTTTTGACGATTTAAAATATATCTGACAATTGTTTTTAAATCGTCAAAAAATGATTCACATCCCTAAAAAACAGTGTCCTGATTCAAGAAAGCATGGCATAAATACATGGGATAGCTAAGCAAGTGATGAGAATTATTAAAGTTAAATTAATTGGATGGATGGGCAGATTGGATGGGCCATACAGTGTTTTTCTGCCATCATGTTTTCTATATGTTCTTTATGACAGTTGATTATAATGCAGCAACAGCTATCAGGCAATTGGAAAAGGGAAGATGTTAACAGAACTCTTGTTTCTTCTTCGTCTAAGCAACTATCATTTCCTTATAACTTAGCCAACCAGATACCTATGAACAAGTGGGATTCTCCATGTACAGCACAATGATAACTTACAATTTTTTGGATCATTAATATCTTTTAAAGCATTTGTATAAAATCACATAATTACAAACCAAATTTAGGATACCTAAAATGAAAACTTATTGATTTGACATGGATTTTTAATGATTCATGGGCCTAGACTTTATAGACTTGTTTTTGCTAAACAACTGGGATTTATAGGTATGAACTAATAAATAAATAGTTCAGTATTACAGCATATGTTAATTAGTTTTCTCCTTGAGAACTGCGATTAAATCCGTTCTCTCTGCTTCTCCCTCCAAAAATCTTCTTCATCTTTCCCCCTCCTTCAGTTATTCACCATGACATCACTAGACAATCTTCTTCAGCTACCAGGCACCAGCACTCTAGAATTCCCTTCCCTCCAATATCTTTATGGAACTTACTTATTATCTTTTTAAAAAGACTGTAAAAACCTGGATCTTCACTCAAGAAAATTTAAAAACTTTAAAATTAGGGACATTCTATGCCGTGGCCCTCATTTGGTTTAAGCTGTCTGCCAGCCTATTTATTTATTTTGTTTTGTCCTTCTTATTATTTAAATATTGTTTATGTTTTCTTATTGTTCGCTCAAATCGCTTGTCAATTAGTTATTGCTACATTTTATGCATGATTTTATTATGTAAGTATTTTTTTTGTATAACCGCATGGACTCATACGTTTTACAGGTTGGGATACAAAATTTTAATAAATTAAATAAAGTTTGTTTAATTATGAATCACAACTATGGGCAAGGAGAATTCCCATCTCATTCTATAAGCAAGAAGAAAGATATTAGACTGAATGTGTTCCATGTTATAGCTATGTGGACATAAATGTAAGGAACATGTTAACTTGTGGTATGTTTGAAGACCCTAATCGGGGTGAGAGCTGACTCCACCCACAGAGAGGAGCCTTGTGGGGACTCACCATGATAGGCGTGGCCTTAGCTGAGACTGACACAACAGCAATAGACTTTATTATACTGGAAATGTAGAGGATCCCACAAGTGGGATAGATAGGCACAGTCCAGAGATATGGGTGGCTTGTGGATGATATTTCCAGTAGTGGTCCACGGAGCGGGGTACACCGAGAAATCCCTCCTTCACTGGAACTTCCTGAATGATCCAGTAGTGGCCCGCAGCGCGGGGTATGTCGCGGATCTCAGGAGAATTGTTGAGAGTAGAGCAGGAGGTCAGTGGAGCTGAAGAGCAGATGGTACTCACTCCTGAATTGTGCAAGGAAGGTTGCTGAGGCAATCACGGTAGTGGCCCAAGGCACTGGGTACACTGGAAGGTACAGTCAGCAGAAGGTAGCGAAGTCACAAGCTGAACCAGACAGGCCCGGAGTAGGAGTAGAGAGATTCCAGGCAGGAGAGCCCTCCGAGGGGCGGAGAGCCAGTACACGACAAGGCCCCCGAGAAGCGGGTACCTAAAGCATTCAAGTCTCTGGTCAGGAACGAGTTCAGCGTAGCGAAGCAAGCATCTCCGTAGGAGTGGAATTCAGCAGGAAGGAAGTCCTTACTAACTCTTAGGTAGCTCAATCTGGCAGGGTTTAAATACAAGCAGGCAGAGGCGTCATGCGGAGGGGACACCCCCAAGGTTCCCGCCATGATGTGTATAAGATTGGGGCATGGTGCGCGCGTACGTGCCTTAGGTAATGCCTGATTCGAGATAGCGGATGGATTGCCCATGCCATCCCAGGAATGCTGAGGAGAGGGGCATGAAAGAGGCAGAGGTTGCCAAATGTCCAAGATTCACTGAAGCAGGCAGAAAGGAGGTGAGCAACAGAACAGACCATTATGTATTGCTATTCTATGAGGCAATATAAGTTTAGCAGGGGAGAATGAAATATTAGTTACTTTTTGGAAGTAGGTTCGTCACACTGACCACAGGTTTTTTAAAATTTGGTAGGACCTTGTTGATCTTATTGTTGATGTGTAAAATAAAGAAGCCTTGGAATGTGTTTGGATTGCCATCATATTGTATATCTATGGAACACAGCAGCATTTAGCAAAGAGAATCACCCCATGGTTTCCCCCCAAAAAAAATACATAAATGACAGCAGATAAAGAACAAATTGCCCATCCCAGTTTGTCCAGTTGAAATGTATCCAGTTTGGGTAGATAGGTATATAAATTCCCATATGCAACCTGACACAATCTCGCCTTTCCCCCATCTTTTTTACCTGACCTCTCAACCCTTTTCTTACCACTGCCTTCCACATCAATTCCAAACATCTGTAACACAAAAAGATCCCACTGGGCACTGATGAGATGAAGACCCGACCCAAGGGTCTGGATAAATACATAATAATGGCATTCACTGAGTCGGTATGGATAACTCATTTTCTTTTCAATGCTACTAGGAACGCCTGTCTGAAGCAAACAACTAAGCAGAGATTCCAACAAAGCTGACAGAATGAAATATAATCTTTTTTTTGTAGCTTACTGCCATACAAGTCCTTACATGAGGGAGTCTGTTTGTAAGCTCTAACTTTAGTTATCAAATTTTGAGATAGGAAAAATCAAATCATGAAGACTTGGCATACACCTACATATTCAGGAATGACAAGAAATTATTAGTACTATAATTGTATCTGTAGGATATTTTCCCTATTGTCTTTTTACAGCACTCTTGTAGCTCCTGCATTGTACAAACCTGACACGTCTCAACTGTAACTACAACTATACTGTAGGCCACAAGATTTATAATTAGAAGACCAATTTACAGGATAGATGTAAATCTCACTGGTTTGGTGCAATGATGACAGTAAAGTGTATCTTACAATAATTAGCAGTCTTTAAAAAGAAATGTTCTAAATAATACATTGTGGAAAAAGCTTGGCACTGTAATTTAAACTGCTGTACATAACTGTTATTGCTTTCTATTGAGATTAGATAACAGAAATTACATAGTTGGATTTGTAGCATGTAGTACATCTTTTTTAATGGTAGGAGGCTACCCACGATCTGGGAGAAGGACCTTCTACAAAGGAAGGTGCCAGGCGAGGGGCATAAAAAGGGAAAGGTTTGGAATGGGTGGTGGGAGGGGGGTTGGAGACTATGAATTTAAAAAAATAAAAACGAAAGGGGAAGTGGGAGCAAGGGGTGGAGGAGGTGGAACTCCTGGCCAAAATAATCATTTTTAAACATTGAACTGGTCCATTTTTGTTTGGGGGAGGCAAGTTCGGTCCCATAGAACATTGAAATTTGCGTGGGAGGGAGGCGGGGACAAGTGTGGACCTGTAGGCATGCTGTGGTTTGTATTATTATTATTATTTTTTTTTTATAATGGGAATGAATCTTAACCGGCCATATTCTTTTGAATATAACCAGTTACGTGTGAAATTATCTGACTAATCATAGACAAATAACTTTGTACATAACCGTCAATATTCAAACAAGTATCTTGTTTATGTTTAAAGTTATTCTGGCTAAGGTTAATTGAATAACTTTAATTGGGGATATTTAGTGGGACGTTCACCCCACTGAATATCCAGAACAAGTTATCTGACTAACTTTATTCGGATAACTTGTCCACTAAATGGCCAACTGAACTATTGGCCTCCTCATGGGCATAGCAAGCAGAGTGAGGAATGCTTGGTAGTGGCACACACTGTCTACTGGCTGTTAAGTAGTGGAACTCTTTTTGTTGTGTTGCTCCTGCTCCCACCATTTGTGATTTTAATTGCCATCACCATTGCTGCTGCTGCTGCTGCTCCAAAACTCTCTTGGTACATCCGGCTGTCTTCGAGGCTCTTTTCAATTCCTTCCCTTATAGAACTTGTCAACTCTTGCTCTTTCCATAGCATTCCTGATGCTTTTGCATACTTGCCTGCACTACTCTTGGACCCAGGGCTTTGTTCATGGCACTTCTAATAACGCTTTGCTCCTCTTCTCTAAAGCCCTCATTGTATATCTTGGGGCCTTGTTGCCACTCTTCTTGCTACACTGCTCTGCACCTACCAATTATGATTTTAATTGCCAGTCCCACTGCTTGCTGCAGTTTCTGCTTCAAAGCCAAGCCTCTCTTTGTACCATTGGGTTGGTTCCACCTCTGCTCTTGCTATCTCAAGATTCTTTCCAAATCCCCTTCCCTTACAGTACTTGCTGACTTTTGGTCTTGCCCTGACAATTTAATGCTTTACACAAACCTTACCCAGTTACCTTTAATGGTTTCATGCCCTCTTGGACTTATTCTTCAAACTCCCTTTCCTTTTGATTCATATTGATTATTTGTGTTGTCCTCTATTTATACTTTGATGGATTATACAACAATACAAGCAAAAGCAGCCCCCACACCTCTCCATGATTACTCCTTCTCATATAATGAAGGCTGTATTTGCACAAATGGATTCAGAAGTAGAATCATATCATAGAGTCCCTGAATCACAGGACATTGAACAGCTAGTGGTTTTAAAGAATTTGAGGCTTCTAGTCAGTAGTAAAATAGCCTTCAGTGAGGAGGGTGCCAGAGGGCAGATGATACTGACAGGACTGAAATATACCACAGCAAAGGGGAGGCTTCATCTGAAATACTGAACTTCCAGTCCCCTTTCCCAAATGATACTAAACAGTAACTATATATAGCAGTAAATGATGACATTGTGTATAGCAGTAAATGAATGAGATTGACATAATTGGCATCACAGAAACCTGGTGGAAGGAGGGTAATCAATGGGACAGTGCTATCTCAGGGTACACATTATATCACAATGATAGGGAGGATCAACTTGGTGGGGGGGGGGGGGGGGGGGCACTTTTTGTCCAGGAGGGTATACAGTCCAACAGGATAAAGATCATACAAGAGACTAAATGCTCAGTAGAATCAATATGGGTAGAAATCCCATGTGTGTTGGGTAAGAGTATAGTGATAGGAGTATACTACCATCCACCTGGACAAAATGGTCAGACAGATGATGACATGCTAAGAGAAATCAGGGAAGCTAACCAATTTGGCAGTGCAATAATAATGGGAGATTTAAATTACCGTAAACAAAAAAGGGGGACTGAATTTTAATTCAAAATGTTACCTATAGTGACGGTGTCAGCAAGCCAGACGTTGTGATTCAATCCCGAATCCAACCAGACCTCTAATCATTAGAGGTCCGGTTGGATTCGGGATTGAATCACAACGTCTGGCTTACTGACACCGTCACTATAGGTAACATTTTGAATTTAAAATTCAGTCCCCTTTTTTGTTTACAGTTCTCCTATGGGGTTTACTGTGTTGACTCTCCTGATATAGATTTAAATTACCCCAATATTGACTGGGTAAATGTAACATCAGGACTTGCTAGAGACATTAACGTTCCTGAATGTAATAATGACTGCTTCATGGAGCAGTTGGTTCAGCAAGAAACCTGTGAGGCAGTCGGTTGGACCGTTTAGATGATGGAGGGGTTTAAAGGGGCTCTTAGGGAAGATAAGCCCATTGCCGAAAGACTAAATGAGTTCTTTGCTTCTGTGTTTACTAATGAGGATGTTGGGGAGATACCAGATCCAGAGATGTTTTTCAAGGGTGATGAGTCAGATGAACTGAACCAAATCACTGTGAACCTGGAAGATGGAGTAGGCCAGATTGACAAACTAAAAGTAGCAAATCACCTGGGCCAGAATGGTATGCATCCTAGGGAACTGAAGGAACTAAAAAAATGAAATTTCTGATCTATTAGTTAAAATTTGTAACCTATCAATTTAAATAATCTATTGTACCTGAAGACTAGGAGAAGTTGCCAATGTAATCCCAATATTTAAAAAGAGCTCCAGGGGCGATCTGGGAAACTATAGACCAGTGAGCCTGACTTCAGTGCCAGGAAAAATAGTGGAAAATATTCTAAAGATCAAAATCGCAGAGCATATAGAAAGACATGGTTTAATGGAACACAGTCAACATGGAAGTCTTGCCTAACAAATCTGCTTCATTTTTTTGAAGGGGTTAATAAACAATGTGGATAAAGGTGAACCAGTAGATGTAGTGTATTTGGATTTTCAGAAGGCGTTTGACAAAGTCCCCTCATGAGAGGCTTCTAAGAAAACTAAAAGCCATGGGATAGGAGGCGATGTCCTTTGTGGATTACAAACTGATTAAAAGACAGGAAACAGAGAGTAGGATAAAATGGTCAATTTTCTCAATGGCAAGGGTAAACAGTGCAGTGCTCAGGGATCTGTACTTGGCCCGTGCTTTTCAATATATATAAAATGATCTGGAAAGGAATACAACGAGTGAGGTTATCAAATTTGTGGATGATACAAAATTATTCAGAGTAGTTAAATCACAAGAGGATTGTGATACATTACAGGAGGACCTTGCAAGACTGGAAGATTGGGCATCCAAATAGCAGATGAAATTTAATGTGGACAAGTGCAAGGTGTTGCATATAGGTAAAAATAACCCTTGCTGTAGTTACATGATGTTAGGTTCCTTATTAGGAGCTACCACCCAAGTAAAAAGATCTAGGCATCATAGTGGATAAAACTTTGAAATCGTCAGCTCAGTGTGCTGCACCAGTCAAAAAAGCAAATAGATTGTTAGAATTATTAGGACGGGAATGGTTAATAAAATGGAAAATGACATAATGCCTCTGTATTGCTCCATGGTGAGACCACACCTTGAATACTGTGTACAATTCTGGTCACCGCATCTCTAAAAAAGATTAGATGCGATGGAGAAAGTACAGAGAAGGGCAACCAAAATGATAAAGGGAATGGAACAGCTCCCCAATGAGGAAAGGCTGAAAAAGTTGGGGTTGTTCAGCTTGGAGAAGAGACGGCTAAGGGGGATATGATAGAGGTCTTTAAGATCATGAGAGGTCTGCACCGAGTAGATGTGAATCGGTTATTTACACTTTCAGATAATAGACGGACCAGGGGGCATTCCATGAAATTAGCAATTTGCACAATTTAAGAATAATCGGAGAAAATTCTTTTTCACTCAATGCACAATTAAGCTTTGGAACTTGTACCAGGGATGTGGTTAATGCAGTTAGTTGTACCTGGGTTTAAAAAAGTTTGGATAAGTTCTTGGAGGAGAAGTCCATTAACTTCTATTAATCAGTTTACTTAGCTAATAGCCACTGCTATTAATTGCATCAGTAGCATGGGATCTTCTTGGTGTTTGGGTACTTGCCAGGTTCTTGTGACCTGGTTTGGCCTCTGTTGGAAACAGACGGCTTGATGACCCTTGGTCTGACCCAGCATGGCAATTTGTTCTGTTCTTATGTTCTAACTACATCAGGCCTCATCCAGTGATACCTCTCGCTTCTCCCTGCCTAGGGTTTTGTCTATGAATTTGGTTGGTTCCTTTTTGCCCCTTTCTTTGGAGCTTGGAGGTTCTCTTGCCACAATAAGTGGCAGCTTTGCACCCTCTCATGCAGGCCAATGTACCCATGTTGAACGCGCGTTTTCAACGCGCTAGCTTTACCACTTATCAGTAACGGGTAATAGCGCGTCAAAAACATTTTCGACGTGCTAGCTTTTCCCCTTATTCAGTAAGAGGTAACTAGCGTGTAAAAAATGGTGCGTCCAACCCCTCCAAAACTATTAGCGCACGCAACATGCAATGCATGTTGATGGCCCTATTAGTTATTCCCGCGCGATTCACTAAGTAAAATGTGCAGCCAAGCCGCACATTTTACTTTCAGAAATTAATGTCTACCCTAAAGTAGGCACTAGTTTCTGCCAGCACCGGGAAAGTGCACAGAAAAGCAGTAAAAACTGCTTTTCTGTACACCCCCCGACTTAATATCATGGCGATATTAAGTCGGAGGTCCCAAAAAAAAAAATTAATAATTTAAAAAAAATATATTAAATCGGCCCGCGGCTCGCGAGTTGAAAACCGGCCGCTCAATTTTGCCGGCGTCCGGTTTCCAAACCCGTGGCTGTCAGCGGGTTGAGAACAGACGCGGCAAAATTGAGTATCGCCTGTCAAACTCCCTGACAGCTGCCACTCTTGTCAAAAAAGAGGCACTAGGGACGCGCTAGTGTCCCTAGCGTCTCTTTTTACCGCGGGCCCTCATTTAAATACTGAATCGCACGCACAGTAGAGTGGCCTGTGCGCTCTCCCGCGACTTTACTGAATCGGCCTGATGGTGTTTGGGTTTTTCATGCCACTCTTTCTGCCGCTTTGACCCTCAATCAGTGCTTTGAGGTTTTTTCCGGACATTTTTGGTGCTTTATTCCCCCTTCATGGTGCCTTGAGCTATTCATGACACACTTGGTGTACTTTGCCCCTCTTATTCTGCCTTTGGTGGGTTCATGACCCTGTTTTTTTGTGTCCTTTACACCTCTTTAGGAGCTTTAGGGGCGTTCTGGCCACTTTTTGCCTCTGCTGTGCTTCTCTGATGGTGCCTTGGAGGACTCTGGCCACTGCTGGTACCATTTTTCCTCCTTATGGTTCCTTGGCTATTCGTACCACTTTTGGTGCCACATTGACACAGTCTTGGAGTATTCTTCACCTTTATCATGATGTATAACCACAAGTTTCATTAGAAAACTCCAATTTGGGAGCCCAAATATGTTGCATTGCTTCCCCTGTTAATTTTAATTGGAAATGAATGAACGAATAGAACAAATAAATGACTTTTTTTTTCACCTTAAATGAACCAAACAAATGATTGTGACCTATGAAATGAATACACAACCGAAATAAAAATATTGCCTCTGCACATCTCTAGTTTACACCTAATGTTGAACCTTATATTGTGTAGATATAGGTAAGAATATTTTCCCTATGTACATTACTTTGCAATTGTTTATTTCACCTGCCATTTAGATGCTTATTAGAGATGTGAATCATGTGATCAATCGTCTTAACGATCAATTTTGGCTGGGGGGGAGGGAATCTGAGTCGTCGCGGTTTTGTTTTTTTTTTGGTTTTTTTTTTTAAATCGTTTAAATCGTAAATCGGGGAGGGCGGGAAAACCGGCACACTAAAACAACCCTAAAACCCACCCCGACACTTTAAAATAAATCCCCCACCCTCCTGAACCCCCCCCAAATGTTTTAATTACCTGGGGTCCAGTGGGGGGGGGGGTCCCGGTGTGACAGGGCAAAGGTAGCGCCGGCGCCATTTTGGTTCCTGTCCCCCGACGTCACGAGCGCAGGAGATCGCTCCCGGACCCCCGCTGGACCCCCAGGGACTTTTGGCCAGCTTGGGGGGGGGCCTCCTGACCCCCACAAGACTTGCCAAAAGTCCAGCGGGGGTCCGGGAGCGACCTCATGCACTAGGGCCGCTATTGCAAAATGGCGCCGGCCGTATGGCCGTATTGCCGTATTGCAAAATGGCGCCGGCATATGACAGGGCAAAGGTAGCGCCGGCACCATTTCTATTAACGCAGCCGTGGCCCGAGAGTGGAAGATCACACCGGGACCCCCCCCCCCACTGGACCCCAGGTAATTTAAAACATTTTGGGGAGGTTCGGGAGGGTGGGGGATTTATTTTAAAGGGTCGGGGTGGGTTTTAGGGTTGTTTTAGTGTGCCGGTTTTCCCGCCCTCCCCCTTCCCCTCCCCCCTCCCCCGATTTACGATTTTTGACGATAAATTGGGGGAATTCCTATTGTGTCGCGCGCCTCTAACGATTTTTGACGATTTAAATATGTCGGACGATATTTTTAAATCGTCAAAAAAACGATTCACATCCCTAGGCCTCACAAGGACCTCCTTCAGTTCCTGACAGCGTACACCTATTTAATTACTTTGAATAATTTTGAGTCATCTGCAAATTTGATCCCCTCACTCATTGCTCCTCTTTCTAGATCATTAATAAAACTAACATTGGTCCCAGTACAGATTCCCCGGGGCACTCCACTATTTGCCCTTTCATTTTAGAAGTCTGTTTTCAAAGCATGCTTTAGAGCATAAATTAGGTGCGCTTAAAGAAAGGAGAAATGTTGAGCCAGCTTTTTTTTTTTTCCTTATCTCTTTGCTGGATGCTTTTGTGGTTGCTTTTTGCAGGTTCAAGGGAAGAACGAAACTTTCACAGGGGTAGGGATATCTCACTTTTCATCTTGTCTAGATTTTCCTTTGGTAACTAATTGTATAGGTTTTTACCAACATAAAGTAGGTTTTCAAATTGAACTCACAAAATTAAAGCTAATGAAGCAATAATTTTACTCTGATTGATCTTGAAAGTTCTTTCTCAGTGTTCTTCCCCACATGCAATCACCCTGAATAACTTAAATCTCAGTCTATTAGTTAAAGCCTTATTTTGCAGATGTAGTGGATAATTTTCTTTAATTAAAGCAATAGACACAGCCTTAATTGATGCAATTTCATCAGAAAACTAAGTGGATGTTCAGATTTTTAACATCAATCAAAGCTAATGAGTTAATTTCATCTTAAATTGCCAATGAAATCCTAATATAGTTTATTTCTATTCCTAGTATTTGAATAGCAGTTAATAGTGGTGTAAAGTTTATTTGTTCCTCTGTAGATTTACCCATTGAGGTCTCTGGTATCTGAATGTAACATTTTCAAGTACAGCCAAGATACTTGCACCAAGGCCCACAATTACTTGAGATTTCCTTGGTCCTTAACAACCAGGTCCTTGTGGCTTTTCCAAATAATCACAAGGCTCCTGCAATAACACAGATACAATCTCTTAGGGCATTCTGATTCTGTCTCAGCTGAGTGGTTGGTTCTACCACACAACTAGAGGTAGGTAGCAGACCTCCAACGTACCCCCTAACCAGAAATGTATTTGTAGACAAAAAGAAAGTGGAGGGTGGAAGAGGGACAAGGGCCAGAGCCAGATATGAACTGTGGGGTGAAGCAAGTGTGAATGATCTCTCTCCAAAACACACACACTCGCTCTCTCAGACACATAGACCTAATCTCTGTAACACAGCTAGATGTTTAGATTCAGGAAACTTTATTTGGGCACACCACATACTGTGACATAGACCGACATTCTCTCTGACATACACACACACTCTCTCAGATACATACAGGTGTACATTTTCTCTGACACAGATATATACACACACTCTTGCTCTCTCTGACACAGATCACACACTGTCATACGGACATATTTTCAGATTCAGGAACACACACACTGGCATACACACAATCTATCAGACACAGATTGACATACATACTTTCTCTCTGACACTGATACACTTACTCTGTCACATATATACATTCTTACTCACGTACTTGCTCTCACTGAACCTGACACATATATACACACTCTTAGGAAGAATTGTTTCTCTCACGATACAATAAAGCTATGGAATCCTTTGCCAGAGGATGTGGTCAAGGCAACTAACATAGTGAAATTCAAACGAGGGTTGGACAAGTTCCTGAAAGAAAAGGTCAATACATAGTTATTAGCCAGATAGACTTGGCAAAGCTAGCACATATCACTGGGAGTGAGAAACAAAAAATAGATCAACTATTGGGGATGTGCGGGCGGAGTACTTGTAACCTGGACAGACCATTGGTCAGGATGCTGCGGCTCAATGGACTCTGCTCTGACCCAGCATGACACTTCTTAGTATTCTTATGTTCTCTGACACAGACACAGATACATATACCCATTGTCACATAGACATATTTTCAGATTCAGAAAACTATTTGCACACACACACTCGCTGACAAAGCCACTCTCTCTCTCAGACATAGGCACACACAGTCACTCTCCGTCAGACCATTGGCATACATATGCTCTTCTCTGCTGCTGCTGCTCATGGGCTCACTCAGTGAGTGCCCTTGCCCAGCAGGCTGGCTAACAAAGGGTAATGTGGCATTATCATGTGAAGTTCTTGCATTTGCTGCCTGCCAGCCCTTCCACAATTTGGGAGAAGCCAAACCCCCATCTCCTGGACACTTACTGGCTGCCTCTCAACAGAAGCCTCACCAGGATAGCACAGGCACTTTCCCTCTAGCTTACCCCCTCCCTTCATCTGACCGTATTTTGCCTTCCAAGTCTCCTGCCCCTGGCATTTTCCCATTGGCTATATCCCATAGGGTCCTGCTGCTTTATACCCTTGCCCCCTTTGCCTACTCCATGGATGTAGAGAGGCGGCCAAGTCAGATGTGATTTAACGCTTTGCTGGTCTGCTTCCTCCAGGAGGCATGGTGCGGCAGAGGGAGCCAGAGCTATTGAACACAACAGCTCTGCCCCACTTCCATAGATAGGCAGGGGGCTGGAGCTAAAACCACGCACATCCAAATCTGCTCCTCTTGCCCTGGGACTTGAAAAATATGGCAGACACCATTCTGGGTTGTTCTGCCACAAATTAAGCCCTATCCCTATCCAGGATCACTTTACATAGTGATCCATTGCTCCGAAGACCAGGTAACTTAGACGCTCCATGTTTAGCAAATACAGAAGCTGGAACAGGAGCATGAGCTTCAGAAGCTGCAAAAAATCTGCTGATGCTACCACGATCACAGCTGCCTAAGTTACTATCTTCTTCCATGTGACATATCCACCTCCAGCGATACAGCTCCAGTGCTAATGCTGTGGCTAATTGCATAACGCAATATAGAAAACACTGATACCATTAGTGTGTGTCTGTACAGCAAATTCCAACAATAGACTCTACACATGCACCAGCTTGTAAATCACACTACAGAGGCCTTTCCAAACTTCAAGCCATCTGCTTCTTTTTAAAAGCCTCACAGAAGTAATGGTAGTAATAAAAACATAGAAGCAAAACATGTCAGTGTCACATTATAAATGTGTAATCTCCACCTGGGCAGATAGTCCTGGATAGGAACCCAGGGGCCCACACCTCAAACCAAATATTAATTAAATGTAATATAAAATGAAATAAAATGAAATGAAAAATAAATCAAATAAATTAATTACTCCATTCCAATAACGATGTCAAATCCCTCTGAGTGTCCAGAATTCCCTGAGTAGGGGGAAGATTAATTAATCAAAAACTGTTCACAATGTTAAAACATACATAATCTGTGTAAAATAATAAAAAGCATATAACATAGGGGTAAAACAGAATACACCAAAACACAAACTCTGTTACAAAATAATATATCTAGGCCCTGTGCATTGTATAACCCTTAATTGCCCTTTAAATCCATGGTAACTCCATTATCGATCTCAAGAAAATAGACAGCTGGTCTGGTTTCCAACTCAGTTTTACTGATAATTGATGGAAATGGATGAAACGTTCTTTACAGCTCTTGAATTTACTGTCCAATGGTTTACATGTTAATTCCTCAATAAATTTGTGATCTCAAACTTCCAACAAATATCCTCAGCGGTTAAAGCCAATTTATTTAATAATTTATCTCCTTCTCTTTTCCAATCAGTGAAGTTATTTCTAGCTTCTTCTAATTGTGAAATTAATATAATTGTAGTTCTTCTTTTATTTAGTTTATTTATTTATTTATTTATTTAACACTTTTCTATACCGACCTTCATGAAAAATTTCATATCAGATCGGTTTACATGTAACAAAGGGTATAACTTAAACAAGAACAATTCACTAGAAGCAGAAGTTACTTATAACAAGGGTGGATAACTTGGAGGCTAGGCTAGTCAGAGGTAAAGGACAGAGGTAAAGGTAAAGGTATAGTTGTTTTATATGCCATCGTATCAAAAGAAGCAAAAGTAACAGCGTTCAAATTCGTGGTCTACGATCATATACTTTGTGTCTGTCCACAATCCACATCTCATTCAACACCATAGCAAGTACATATTCTAGTTCGTAAATATGCATATTCTAGGATATCAAAATAGCCAGTATATAAATTTAGTTCATATTTCTAATTCAACACAACAGTAAAAACACATTCTAATTCTAATTCATATTGATAGTTTTCTAGTTCAACACAACACTAGATACAAATTCAAATTCTGTTAACAATAAACTTTCTACCATTCATTATATATTGAAAGCTTGATTAGCATTAACTATGGTACGATTGTTGCATATATCAGCATATTGGCATTTTACATTAAATCATATGCCCTTCTGAAGAGCCATGTTCTTCCTTTCTGTTATCTGGTGTGATGACTCTAGAAGTGAATTCCACAGCTTGGGGCCTGGTATTGAAAACATTCAATCTTGTATTTGCATTAGGTATGTTTTCTGAGGGAGGGTACCATTAGAAGTCCTTTGTTTTGTGATCTTATGCCTCTCTTTGGTGAGTAGGGTTGAAGTGTCACTCCTAATAAGCATGGATCAATATGTTGATGATATTGAAAATTAGGGATAACACTTTATAATGAATTCTGGATTGTACAGGAAGTCAGTGCAGGGTAATCAGTGAGGGAGTGATATATTTGAATTTCCTTGTCCACAGTAAGAGTCTTGCAGATACGTTTTGAAGTAACTGTTGAGGGGAGGCCTAGTAAAAGTGAGTTGTAGTTTAAGTTTGAAAATATAAGTGTTGTAATACAGTATGGAAAGTCTTGCATTGTTAATAGAGGTTTTAGTAGATGTAATATTCTCAGTTTGGAGTATCCTGTTTTAATTAATTAATTTGTTTATATGCTTTTTCATAGTGTAGTTCTTGTCTATCTGAATTCCTAGGTCTTGTACTTGATCAGATGGAGTAATATTAGTAATTCCTAGGCTTAGGGTTGGCGGTTTAATTATCTTGTTATCTCTGCTTAGCCAAACAATTTCATTTTTGGGGGGGAGGTTTAGAGTTAGTTTTAGTTGAAAAGGTTTTTGTTGTATGGCCATCATGTATGTTGACAGAGATCCTGCAGTTTTTCAAATGTTTTGTCAAAAGGGATGTAGAAATGTATGTCGTCTGCATATAGGAAGTAGGGATGTGCATTCATTTGCAACGAAATAGGGAATAAAGATTTTTCCTATTTTGTTGCATTTCAGGGGGCTGAGGAAACAATAGGAAAACCCACGAAATTTCCTGTGGTTTTCTTATCGGTTTTTTTGGGGGGGAAAGGGCACATTAAAAAAAAACAAAAACCCAAACCCACCCCAACCTTTCAAATATAATTAATTGCAAACCCCTACCCTCCTGCCCCCCCCCCCCCTGACTTGCCGAAAGTCCCTGGTGGTCCAACGGGGTCCCGGGAGTGATCTCCTCCTCTCAGGCCATCGGCTGCCACTAATCATGTCCTTTCCATGTGACAGGGGTTACCGGTGCCATTGGTCAGCCCCTGTCACATGGTAGGAGCAATGGATGGCCCACGCCATTTTTTAAGATGGTGCCGGCCGACCATTGCTCCTATCATGTGACAGAGGCTGATTCTTGATTTGCTAATAATGTGCAAATAGGCAGCAGGTAAATATTTAACAGAATGGCTGAGAATGCTGAACATTGGGGACACCTGTTTGGATTGGGAAGGTATCCGAAATTTGATTACCTAGTTTGACTTGGAATGTCCTATCTTTTAGGAAGGAAGAAAACCATTTATTAACATTTCCACCTATTCCAATTTCTCTCATTTCGTGGCATAGTTGGGTATGGTCAACTGTGTCGAATGGTGCCATTAAGTCTATTAGTACTAGGATGTATGATTCATTGTTGTCAAAGCCTTGTAGAACAGGGTCAGTTAAAGAAATGAGTAGAGTTTCTGTTGAGCGATTTTTTCTGAATTGATTTGGGTATAGTATGTTGTTGTCTTCTAGGTGGTTCTCTAATTGAGACAGAGCTACTCTTTTTAGGACTTTCTCAATGAAAGGCAGGTTGGATATAGGTCGGTAATTGTTCCAATCATCGATTCTGCCGGTTTTGTTTTTAAGAATTGGTTTAATCACAGCTTGTTTTACTCTGTCAGGGACCAATCCTTGTGATAGTGAATGGTTTATTATGGTTGTGAATATCGGGGTTATTACACAGTTTATCTTTTTTAGGGTACTTGCTAGGATAGGGTCCAGAGGGTGGGTTGTCAGTTTCATTTTAGTGATGATTGGTTTATTTTGAGTTTAGATACTGGGTCGAATTTGTTCCATTTCACCTGATCAAGTTTTTCTTCTGGCTTTTTTGTTGGTATGCAGGTGGAGAATTGTGATTTAAGGCAAGTACAATTTCAACTTTCCAATTCAATTAGTAGGTGTAAAAGCATATGAACAAGTTTGGTAATGTATGCACATTTATTTATTTATTTAAAAGGTTTTTATAAACTGTTTATACACACAGGAGCTCCGGAGCAGCCCACCGGCCGCGGAAGAGGACGGCATCGACGGTGGCCTCCAGGCCGCAGGAGGAAGACCTGTCAGCGGCTCCACAGTGCAGGAAAAGCCCCAGCTTCTGCGGCCTTTGGGCTGTGAAGGTAAGCGTCTCCCGTGGCTCCAGCCGCGGGAGGAGCACAACAGATTTGAACTCAGATCACTGGATTCAGAGTCCAGAGTGCGAGCTATTACACCATATGTAAACATTCTAAGGCCAATATTTTAAAAAAAATGTATAATGATAACTTATTTGGCAAGTAACTGACAAGTTTTCTGGCTAAATACTTTTGAATGTTGAATGGGACTGGACTTTGGATAAAGTAATAGGGCTGATTGCTTGTGATGCCAAGAGAAAAGAAGTGACCTGGGCACCACCATTGGAATGGTCAGTCCGTGTCCAGGCAGTGGCGGTGCTGGCTGGGAATGGAACCTGGCTCAGAATAGACATTTCTGGCCACGTTAAGGGCCTGTTTTTCAAAAGCATTTACATGTTTAAAACTGTACTTTACATGACTAAATGCACTTTACTTATGTAATTGAGCTTTCGAAAACTGCTAAAATATATTACAGGGCTTCCGAAAACGTTTAGCCAATGTGACACCATTTTAGCACTTGAACATTCACATGACCCTAGACAACAAAACAAATCAGTAGAGGTGCAGTTACATAGAAACATAGAAACATAGAAATGACGGCAGAAGAAGACCGAATGGCCCATCCAGTCTGCCCAGCAAGCCTCACACATTTTTTCTCTCATTCTTATCTGTTACTCTTAGCTCCTTGTTCTATTCCCCTTCCACCCCCACCATTAATGTAGAGAGCAGTGATGGAGCTGCATGCAAGTGAAATATCTAGCTTGATTAGTTAGGGGTAGTAGGGGCAGTAACCGCCGCGATAAGCAAGCTACACCCATGCTTATTTGTTTTACATAGACTACGTTGTACAGCTCTTGTTGGTTTTTTTTTTCTTCTCCCCTGCTGTAGAAGCAGAGAGCCATGCTGGATATGCATTGAAAGTGAAGTATCAGGCACATTTGGTTGGGGTAGTAACCGCCGTAACAAGCCAGCTACTCCTCGCTTTGTGATTGCGAATCCTTTTTTTTCTTCACCCCTGTCGTTGAAGCTATGCAGGATATGCGTGAAGCATCAGTTTTTTGTTTTTGTTTTTGTTTTTTTTTTTTTTCCCCCTGCCGTTGAAGCAGAGAGCTATGCTGGAAATGCGTGATGTATCAGTCTTTCTCCCATGCCGATGCAGCAGAGAACCCTGCTGGATCTGCCTGGAAAGTGAAGTATCAGGCACTTTTGGTTGGGGTAGTAACTGCCGTAACAAGCCAGCTACTCCCCGCGTTTTGAGTGCGAACCCTTTTTCTTCTCCTTTGCCGTTGTAGCAGAGAGCTCTGCTGGATGTGTGAAGTATCAGTTATTCTTCTCCCCTGTCATTGAAGCAGAGAGCTATGCTGTATATGCATTGAAAGTGAAGTATCAGGCATATTTGGTTTGGGGTAGTAACCGCCGTAACAAGCCAGCTACTCCCCTCTTTATGAGTGCAAATCCTTTTTTCCATTACCTCTTGCTGTTGAAGCTTAGAGCGATGTAGGAGTCACAGTAAGCATGTGTATGTTTATTTAATAAGGGTATTGTGTCAATAGCCATCATTCTGGCGAGTCACCCACTCTTCATTGGTGGCCTCTTGACTTTATGGATCCGCAGTGTTTATCCCACGCCCCTTTGAAGTCTTTCACAGTTCTGGTCTTCACCACTTCCTCCGGAAGGGCATTCCAGGCATCCACCACCCTCTCCGTGAAGAAATACTTCCTGACATTGGTTCTGAATCTTCCTCCCTGGAGCCTCAAATCGTGACCCCTGGTTCTGCTGATTATTTTCCTACGGAAGAGGTTTGTCGTTGTTTTTGGATCATTAAAACCTTTCAAGTATCTGAAAGTCTGTATCATATCACCTCTGCTCCTCCTCTCCTCCAGGGTGTACATATTTAGATTCTTCAATCTCTCCTCGTACGTCATCCTATGAAGATCCTCCACCTTCCTGGTCACCCTTCTCTGTACTGCTCCCCTTCTCTGTACTGCTCCCACTTTTACTGCACTCCAGTTGATTCTCTCTCTCAGCTTCCACCCCCTCCAAAGAACTTCCTCTCTTAACATCCTCTTCTCTAGCAGATCCCCTGTCAACCTCTGCTCCTCCAGCTTATCCCTTCTTATATCTCCCAGATGATTTCACCTATATAGCCCATCCCCTCTCTTTGACCCTCTCCAGCCATATCCACATCCCCCAGTTGATTCTCTCTCACCACAAGCCCTTCCTATAACAGCCAACTGATCCTCTGTCATTCCCTTCCTCTCACTCTCATCCACATCCTCTCAACCCCCATCTCCTCCCTTCCATGCCTTCTTTCACATCCCCCCAGCTGATTGTCTCTCATCCCCAGCTCCTCTCTTCTGTCATTCCTCTATTCTCACCCTCCATAGCCAGTCCCTCTCACTGATCCACTCCTAGTCCTTATACATTACCCATCCTGCATCTGTCCCCTTCCTTCAAACAACCATTCCTCTAAACACTCCTCCGACCAGGATCGGTAACAATATTTTCATTTGGATTCTAAGCCAAAGGTGGATGTTAGCTGGTGGGAAGAGAGGGAAGGTTGATGCCAAGGGCAACATTTTTCTCTTAGGTACATACAGTGATGGCCCATGTACACAGAGCCCTCCCCTCCTCTCATGGCAGGTTCCAAGCATGGCAGTGATCTTCAAGCAGCAGCAGCAGCAGCAGCATTTGTAATGAACGTCAGCACAGGGTTTGTGAACCAGTGCAAGGTCACAGACTTTGCAGTGGGCCTAAACCCTCTTTATGCCGGGCTTCCTGTTACCATAAACTCATTCGAGAGTATGACTGCTGCAGGGCCTATGAACACTTTCTGGTACACAGGTTGCATGCTAACTTATACTAGTAAGGCTGTTGTCAGCGGAGGCACTTGTGACCCCAGCTAACCCCATTTGTGACCATTTAGGATGCTGTCTCAGAGTTTGGGAAGCTCTGATTATATGACATTGAATTGTCAGTAGGTTTTACCAGTGTTAAGTGCACTTAACACTGGTAAATGTCTTTTGAAAATTGCTATGATAGTATGTTACATTTACATGTGCAACTTCTTTGAAAATGCACCTAGGTCTGCAGAGAGTCTGTCCCATTAAAGGCACAGATGTTCCCAGGTCAGCAGCATTGAAGTCACCACTGACCTAGGCACCCTTTCACTTTTAAGGAAGTAGACTTAGAAAATCCTCGTAACTGACACCAGCACCTCTCCTTTTACCCATGGTTGCACAGTTCAGTGATGAACCGATTAAACCAACATGGTAACAGAACAAAGAAAATAGGCTCCAGCAACAAAGAGGAAGCAGTAACCATGTTCAAAGCAACAGCCAGGGCATGAAAACAGGGTGATGTCTTCCAAATTTTTGTGATTCTGACTGCCTGCAGGAAATGTGGATCACATTATTATAACTTGCTATTTCTGTGGCTCTACATAAGTTTCTAAGCAGCTGGATAACCTATAGATATGCTGCTGGTGTCCAAGTTAGCTGCATAGGCTTTTAGGTTGCTCTATTTTGTGTGAGCGTGTGTATGTGTATGTATATGTGTTTGTGTATGTTGTATATATGTATAATTTCATAGATATCAAGACTCAGCCAGCCATTTCTGGGTAAAATTCACCTGGACAACTTTGGGTAGATTGATATGAATCTATAACCATGTCAGCTGAATATCTGCTCTATAGTTACCCAGACAGATAACTTTAGGACTGCTATTTCTTCAGGTAACTTTGTCCAGGCAACACTGTCCAGGCAAAGTGAAACTGTGCCCCAGGAACACCCCCAGTGCTGCCTGTTTTTGTGTGAGTAAATTTGTTCTGGTGAAACAAAGTACCTGAACAAATTTTAGTCAGGTAACAAGGGAAAAATTTATATCTTAAGATTTGTTCAGCTAGCTCCAAAATGTAGCCAGACAAACCATTTGAATATTGACCTCAGAGTCATTCAGATTTTCCAAGTGAGCTAAATTATTTAAAAGGAACTTCTACAAGAAATCAAAAACACAAAAACATTTTTAAATACAGTTATCTGTTGTGTGGATTTTGTTTAGTGAGGGTTTTTTTTTATACTTGTAAGAAGTACAGGAAGAGGCTTGCTTGAAGCTCTTAAGTGGTTAAAGGATCCGTGGATCTATTATATGATGAAGACAGCCATGCGTGAGGAAGATTCTAGTTCTACCACCCTGTTTGTTTGCTGATTGGTTATATTGGAGTGTTTTGTCCCCAGAAAAAATATGTGAATAATGAAAAAAATACAAGTTTTGTCTTCCTACCCTTCTCTTTTATGGTTTTACATCTTGGAACTGTCTAGGCCTTTGTGCTGTTTTTCAATCACTATACTCCAAGCCTTGGAGGTTTAGACACTTTTTTGCATTTGCAAGTCAACATACTCTATGCCTTGGTGCTTTGACACGTTTGTGCTGTTTGTAATTTACCATAATCCATTTCTTGGGGGTATAGATGCTTTTGTGCTGTTTTGAAGGACCACAGTCTATGCCTTGGGGATTTAGGTGCCTTTGTACTATCTGTGATGAAATCATACCTTACCTTGGGGGTGGAGACACTTTTGTGCTATTTGTTATTCCCTACACTACTGTCCTTTGGGGTATTGATGCATTTATGCCTCCTGCAATTCCTCACAAGCTATGCCTTTTGGGGGGTTTGATACCTTTATTCTGTCTGTGATTCCTCACACTTATGCCTTGGGAACTTTGAAGCCTTTGTGCTGTCCGTGCTTCCTCCCACTATATGTCTTGGGACTTTGACACCTGTATGCTGTTTTTTATTCCCAGCATTATGCCTTGTAGGTCAGTGCTCATCAGCTTGTATTAGCTCTGTAATCACCACAGTTATACAGTTAACAGATGGAGCCATAATTAATTTAATGAGCCATTCACAGTTTAATTGTACCAGCCCTGTGTACATAGCAAGTGCATGGCTCAATCTTTAACAGAATCAAATGCCAGTTTACTGTTAGGGTCAATCACATTCCTACTCAGACAGACATCCCCCACTCTAGCTGTCTTCAAGTTTCTGCCAAAATCCCCTTCCTTTATGATGCTGCTGACTCATGTTCTTGCCTTGGAAATTCATTGCTTTAAATGCCTGTTGCACCAGTTCTCAGGCTTTTGATACCATTATTTCTCCACCTCAATCATCAAGATACACCTTAGAGCAGGGCTTCCCAAACCTGTCCTGGGGACCTCACAGCCAGTTGGGTTTTCAGGATATCCACAATGAATATGCATGAGATACATTTGCAAATACTGAGTCTCCATGGTATGCAAATGTATCTCATGCATATTCATTGTGGATATCCTGAAAACCCGACTGGCTGTGGAGTCCCCAGGACAGGTTTGGGAAGCCCTGCCTTATGGGTTCTACGGCTATTCTTGGTGCAATGCTCTGCTTCTATTGTTTCAATTTCTGAAGAATCACCAGCATCATTGCTGCTGCTACCATTCCAAGCCAGGTTTAGTAGCTTAGGGTGCTTCCTTTGCTACTCTGGCTGTCTATAATGTTCCTTCCAAATTCCCTACTGACACAATATTCACTGACAGTTTCTCTTTCCTGGCCATTCATTCTTTTGCACCCTTGCTGCACCAATTTTTAGCCTTTTGATATCATTCTTCCTCCACCACAGTGCTGAGGTATACCTTGGGGTTTTATGGTTATGCTTCTCATTGCATTGCTCTGCTCCTATCATTTCAGTTTTTAATAATCTACAGTGTGACTGCTACTGCTGCCACTCCAAGCAAATGTAGGTACCTTAGGTTGCTTACTCCAGTACTCCAGCTATCTAAAAGATTCCTTCCAAATCCCCTTCCCCTATAATACTTGCCAACTCTTGCTCTGGCTATCCAATGCTTTACACAGACCTTACCCACCCAGTTATCTTTAACTCTTTCATTCTTTCTTGGACATTTTCTTCAAACTCTGTTCCTTTACAGTTCTTGTGATTATTGGTCTCATGCAGTAATTAGCCTGTGATAGATTATACCACAGTAAAATGCAAGGGCTTCAGAAGCACAACACCCAGAACCACCAAGATCATGCTCCTCCATGATTACTGCTTTTGAGATAATGGAGGAAGTATTTGCAGAAACTGATGCCGAAGAAGAATTGTCTCCTAAATTCCCTGACTCACAGGATATTAAACAGATAGTGGCTAAAGAGCATTGGTGTCTATAATCAGTAGCATCTTAGTCTCCAGTGAAGACCAACTCCAAGCCTGAACAGCCAACTCCTTCAGAAATGACATCAGACCTCCTCCAGGGATTTCCTCCGGCTTCTTCCT
The DNA here is from genome assembly GCF_901001135.1 of Rhinatrema bivittatum. NCBI lineage: Eukaryota > Metazoa > Chordata > Amphibia > Gymnophiona > Rhinatrematidae > Rhinatrema > Rhinatrema bivittatum. Next base: position 519,321,970 of record NC_042615.1, on the reverse strand, counting down.
ATAAATTTTGTTAGTGCCCTTTGCCCCTTATTTGGAGCCTTAGTGTGTTCTTGCGATTCTCCTGCTTTTCATCTCTCATGATACGTTGGGGTCTTTATACCATCTTTTACTTGCTTTCACCCTCTATCACTGCTGAGGGGGGGGGGGGTCTGCTTCTTTTTTGTGTTTTACCCCTACCTGTTGCCTCGAGATATTCATGCCACCCTTAGTGCTGCTTTTCCCTTGTCATACAGCCTTGGGCGGTTCATGCCACTGTTGTTCATGCCTTTTGCCCTACTGCTCTACAAAATGAATGAATGAGTGGACCAAAATGAAAACTTTTCCTTTCACATCCCTACTATCCATACAAAAGGTAGATAACCATTCTAGATGATTATTTCAATTGATTGGACAATTTGCTGATTAAGATATTACACACTGTTCCATTAATTCCAATTTTGAAGCTAACTCCTTTGCATCATTTTTCAATGATAACATCTCTAAGATTCCAAATGAATTTGAAACTGTAAATGATATAGATATAGTTCACAGAGAAGGACTGGTAGTGGTGGAGGAAATAGTAGGGGTGTGCATTCGGATTGACCGCATTAGTAAAACGCAACTCATATTTTTTTTTTACTTAAAAAATTGATTCGACATAAACGATCGGATTTCCCACATATCGAACATAGATATGTTCGATATGTGGGAAATCGCGATTGTTGAGCCAAAATAAAAATATAAACCCCCTCACCCTCCTTAATCCCCCCCCCCCGACTTACCACAACTCCCTGGTGATGGAGCGAGGAGTGAGGACGCCATTTCTGCAATCCTTGGCGAGAAGCATGTGACGTCGGCGGCACGTCGAGTGACGCCGGCGGCATGTCGATTGACGCCGGCGTCACGTGATTCCCAGCTCGTTCGCGCCGGACGGCTCGTTCGGCCCAAAAAGAACTTTTGGCCAGCTTGGGGGGGCCTCCTGACCCCCCCAAGCTGGCCAAAAGTTCTTTTTGGGCCGAACGAGCCGTCCGGCGCGAACTCGCCGGGAATCACGTGGCGCCGCGTCACTCAGACGCGACGTCACGTGATTCCCGGCAAGTTCGCGCCGGACGGCTCGTTCGGCCCAAAAAGAACTTTTGGCCAGCTTGAGGGGGGTCAGGAGGCCCCCCCAAGCTGGCCAAAAGTTCTTTTTGGGCCGAACGAGCCGTCCGGCGCGAACTTGCCGGGAATCACGTGACGTCGGCGTCACGTGATTCCCGGCTCGTTCGCGCCGGACGGCTCGTTCGGCCCAAAAAGAACTTTTGGCCAGCTTGGGGGGGTCAGGAGGCCCCCCCAAGCTGGCCAAAAGTTCTTTTTGGGCCGAACGAGCCGTCCGGCGCGAACGAGCCGGGAATCACGTGACGCCGCGTCACTCGACGTGCCACCGACGTCACATGCTTCTCGCCAAGGATTGCAGAAATGACGTCCTCACTCCTCGCTCGATCACCAGGGAGTTGTGGTAAGTCTGGGGGGGGGATTAAGGAGGGTGAGGGGGTTTACATTTTTTTTTTGCACATATGTACATATACCCAACTCATTGGATTTTTTTTATGTCCATATTGGCCGCAAGTGGGACCCCCTTTCGGACATAAAAAATATGAACATAAAATTTTGCTCTGCACATCCCTAGGAAATAGTCACTCAGGGATTTGTGTAAGCAAGTTTAATGAAATTAAGAGAATTATAGGGTCATTAAGTAGTAAGTACATCAATGTCAGAATTAGATCCCAAGCCAACTAGTTTAATTAGGAAGACTGAACTGACATTAGATAACCCTCTTGCAGTGATTGTGATAGCTAGTCTCAGGGTTATATGCCCAGAAATCTGAAAAATGCAAGAATTTGTCCTTTATTGAAAAAAAACCTCTTTGGATGTTGCTGATGTTAGGAAGTTTTGCCCTGTTTCACATTTACCTTACATTTTAAAAGTGTTTGAAAAATTGGTTGTTTCCTAATATTCAAATTTCTTTATGTTAACAATGTTTTTCACTTTAGACAAATGACATAGTACAGAAACCTTGTTGGTGGGGATGCATAATCAGATTAGAGTTAGAACTGAAGAGGTTAGGGATGCAGTTATTTATCAATTTATTGATAAACATTTTATATTCTGCCTTTTTCCATAAGTGCCCTTAAAGCAAATTTCAAAACAAGTTTACAGTACATTGTCAAAGGTCATTTGAATCAAATCTACAATGGATATTTTAAGATACCCATGCAGATGTTTAGTACGAGAGAAAGATGAGAGTTTTGCATTTATTACACCAGAACAGCTAAGTTCCTTTCTGAATGCTAGGGAAGTGAATATCATTTCTAGTTTACAGATTCCATGATAGTCATTTAAAAGAACCACCGTATCCGTTAAGCCAGTTTTTCTTTATATGGTTTTCTTTAAACTCTCCCTTAATATTTGGGCTCCTGTGTTACCTATTATTATACCTCACTGAAAAATTTGTATTTGAATGATTTCTTTTATTTTGTATGTTAAGATGTTACCCAGGTAGAGAGTCCATCAAGCTAGGTTGAGAGAACATTGCACAAATCTCATCTTTGGCTGAGTTTCCTCACTCCGAAGGTCATCAAATCTTCATAAGAGAACTGTTCTGTTCGTACGTCTCACTTTGAATGTCAAAGTGGCCCCTAACCCCTACACTAATACCTAAACCTCACCTTGAGTTACTAGGTGGGCCTCCCATAGAGATATAAATTAGGGATGTGAATCGTTTTTGAACGATTAAAATTATCGTCAGATAATTTTAAAATCATTCTAAATCGTTAGAGTGCACGATACAATACAAATGCCCCCGATTTATCATCAGGGGCATTTGTATTGTATCGTTAAATAGGGCACAGGAATTATTTGGGGGAGGGCGGGAAAACCGGCACACCAAAACAACCCCTAAACCCACCCCGACCCTTTAAAACCAATTCCTTACCCTTCCCCACCCTCCCGAACCCCCCAAAATGTTAAGTTACCTGGTGGTCCAGTGGGGGGGGGGGGGGGGGGGTCCCGGCGTGATCTCCCGCTCTCGGGCCATCGGTGCCATTTTGGCTGCCACAAATTAAAATGGCGCCGATGGCCCGATAAAAAAAACAACCCACCCGACCCTTTAAATCGACCCCCCTTAGCCTCCCCCACCCTCCCGACCCTTTTTTTTTAGGGAGGCCCGCGCCGTTAAAAAAAAAAAACCCGCCCGACCCTTTAAATCGACCCCCCCCTCCCGACCCCCCCAAAACCTTTTAAAATTACCTGGTGGTCCAGGGGGCCTCGGGGAGAGATCCAGGAGGGCCTCAGGGAGAGGAGAGATCCAGGGGGGCCTCGGGGAGAGATTTCCCATTCCCAGGCATCAGCTGTTCTAAAACAAAAATGGCGCCGATGCCCCTTTGCCCTTACCATGTGACAGGGTATCCGTGCCATTGGCCGGCCCCTGTCACATGGTAGGAGCACTGGTTGGTTGGCGCCATCTTTAAAGATGGTGCCAGCCATCTTTACTCATCTTTACTCATCAGCCTATTACTGATCAGATTTCTCCCCCCCCCCCCCCAGCCAAATCTGATCGTTAAGATGATCTGGCACACGATTCACATCTCTAATATAAATACCTATCTAGTGTGAGGGCATTATAGCTATTCTCTCTCTCTCTCTCTCTCTCTCCCTCCCCAGTGGTTGGCCAATATCCTCCCCTTTTTCTTATTTGCTTCGCACCACACGTTATGGTGCTTTTGCATGCATTAATGGCGTTTTCGCTTGCGTTAAAGGCATTTTTTTGCATGCGAAAACGCCTTAATGCATGCAAAAATGCCATATAGCACTTTGATAAATGACCCCCTGAAATGATTGACATTTGGTGTTCCACATGGATCTGTTTTAGTTCCTATTGTTATTCATGTTTTTATGGTGTTGCTGGTAACTATTATCTAAAGTTTAGAATTTAGCTGATATCTGTATGCAGATGATTTAATTTTTAAGTAACTGCATTTATAGATCCAGTACAATAAGATGATTTAGAGAATTTTAACAAATGTTTGGATCACATTGCCTCTTGGCTATCTGTTCTTAAATTAAAAGTTAATCCACTAAAGTCAGAGACTTTTTGGACCAATAGGAAAACTAATCCCTTTAAAACTGTGTCCACTATATTAGGAACAGTGATTCCTTTAAAAAAGGATATTACAATTTTGGAAGTGAAATTGGACTCTGAATTGACTATGTTTGGTCAAATCTCAACCTAGTGCAGACCTCTTTTTTTCTATTTGTATTATGTAGGACGGCTATATCCTTACTTAGAAAGTGTGACTGCCAAACAATTATATATACACTGGTTATGAATCGTCTAAACTATTGTAATAGTCTTTTGTAGGACCTTTCTGTTGCAGCTTTGTGCAGACTGCAATTGATTCAAATCACTGCTACAAAAACTGTCTGTGGCAAGAAGAAATCTGATCATGTAAGCCCCAGTTTAATGAATCTATACTGGCTACCAATTATTTGAAGAATTAGGTTCAAGATACCATTCTGGTTTTATTAAGTGATCAGCCTTGTTATTCATCTGATCTAATTCCTGATTCTCCCGGTAGGACTTTACAGTCATCCCAATTGGATCTGTTAAAATTACTGGGTCCAGCTGCGATGAGGTTATAATGTACACAACAGAGAACTTTTGCATATCAAGCCACTTTGATATGAAATGTGATTCCTCATGAATATTATAAGGAGTCAAATTTCTTAAAGTTATAAAATCGATTAAGTCATGGTTATTTAATCAGGTTTTTAGCTTAATGAGTTAGAAGTACCAGTGAATAGTCAAGAGAATTAGGGGTTTTGCTTATTTGTTTTTTAGTACTATTTTATGTTTTTATGTTACGGATTTCTATAGTGTATTAATGTGACTTTGTAGATGATACATTTTTTGTATGCTCTTGTAATTGATGTATTTTAATGTTCTGCATGTCTAACTCCGGAGGAAGTGGTGAAGATGAAACCAGTGAAAGAAATGAAAGGGGCATGGGATAAACACTGTGGATCCCTAAAGGCTAGAAGATGGAAATGAATGAAAGAATGCATGGGGGTAATTTGCTGGTGCAGCAGTTACTACCCTTAACCAATAGGCCTTCATACTCTTGATGCAACTTCAACATTGCTCTCTGCTTCAATGGCAAGGCAAAACAGGGAATTGGAGTCAAACAGTAACCAACAAGGGACCTGACTTTTACAATATGAGAAACTGATAAGCATGGGGGTAACCTACACGGCACAGAAGATATTACCATAAGCTTCTGGGCAGACTGGATGGACTATTTGGTCATTTTCTATCATCATTTCTATGTTTCTAACTTATGATTACTAGCTAAAATGATACTCAAGTACCCCTATTAGAAATGTTTTGGTGTTGCTTTATCTGTGCATGTTTCAGTTTTAGTTGAGTCACTCCTTGGAGAGCAATGGAACAAGCAAAATCTTTTTCTTCAGCATGCATCCCTAAAGTTACTAGCTGTAACTGAAAAGATAAGTCCTATACAATGTATTCTATACTAACTAGAACTGGTTGAGATTGACTTTTTACTGCATACTATATTAGTGTAAGGTGGTTGCCAAATGTTTTCATAACTAAATGAAAAACCATGCACATTTTAAGTATCCAATTGCGCATAAAAATCATAAAGTAGAGCACTGATGCAGTTATAAAATTAAACTCTCAAAATGCAATCTGACACAATAAAAAGCAGTTTCAAACACTCAGAGCTCCTGGTTACTTAAAACGGATGCAAATGTCCAGCTGAAGGAACCATTACATTTATAGATGGCATGAATAAGTGAAAGAGTTCAAATATTGTACTTCTGCAAGTGTCATCCTAAAAAAGCAGTGACTCTCCCACAAATTGCCACAGAAAATATCCCAGATTAATCACATACCCACATACTTGCATAATTATATGAAAGCTGAAAAAAGAAATCAAGCAAAATTCAAATCAAGGGTTTTCCCCCATTTTTTGTCTATGGACAAAAAGCTTAGTACATAGGCCACAAATATGGTAAAACAGTGGCATACCTTCATTTTGAATCTAATTTCATCTAAAGATTTTCCAATACTCAAGTAAAACAGTGTAAAAGGATGAATAAGCCTATCTTTAAAATGGTTACAAGAAAATGTAAAGAAATTGTAAATGCTGTTCTCCCTGGAGAAAATTAGTTAAGGAGCCCCTGCAAGAAGCATAATATTAAGGCAGATTAAATTCTGTCAATTATACAGTCTGAAAGAGTCCCAAGGCTGGAGTTCTGAGAAATGGGAGGATGAGATCTCCACTCTACCTGCACATAGGAATTCAGGAGATGAGTATTAGCTGTTCAAATTCTTTGCATTTACTATTTAAAGAAATGTAAACAACAAGGAAAATGATATTAAAAAGCCATTTAGACAGATAATGTAAAAGTAATCCATCTAAATGGCTAAACCGGAATATTAAACGACTTATCCGGCTAAATTCTAGCTGGATAACAAATTATCTGGCTAGAAAGTAGCCAGATAAGTCAAAGGCATTATGTGGGCCAAGTAACTTATCCAGCTGATTCTGATATTTGGAGTTAGCCGGTTAACCTTTGAAGGCAGCATGAAGGGGGAAAATTGGCACCAAGAGTGGCATGAACATGCTAAGGCACCATGAAAGGAGAACAAAGCAGTAAAGGTGGCAGGAAGAACTCCAAGGTACTGACAGAGGGACAAAGCCACATAAGAGTGGCGTGAAGACCCCAAGACACCATGAGAGCTGCAAAGGAGCCACCCACAGTGGCAAGACCACCCCAAGGTGTAGAGTATGGGGTAAAGCAGTAAGGCACAGCGGCAGCAAGACCCCTATAGTGGTACATCAGGGGCATGGCAACAAGGAAGAGTGGTAGCAAGACTTCCAAGTGTAGCATCAAGAGCAGAGCAGCTAAGCAGTGCAGCTGCTGCAGCAGCATCACCAAGTTGAAGTATCAATAGCAAGGCAGCTAGTAGAGTGACAGCAACAACTAATCCTCTACCCTTGGCATTCCCTCCTTTCCCCTTTGCTCACAGTGGCCTGCTGTAATTAGAAGTGGCTACTGGGGTTTTTTATGTCACAATATACTTTATTGATACTATATCACTTGCCAATACCACTGTAATACTGACTGAGTTGCTGCCTTTCACACACTCAGTGAAGCTGTCAGATTGACTTCACTTCAGTGCTTAGCAAGCATAGTGCCAACTTGCCAAACAGACTGGGAGACACATGCGGTAGTGCTCTAAAACTCTTTAAACAGCTATATATGCAATATTTTGCAGCTTCTTGCCCAGGTTCCCTCCTTTATTACAGCAATCTACTTTGCCTACAATTTGCATTCATGAATAATGCAAATGAATGCAAAGAAGGTCATTAATAGGCAATTTGATGCAAATATTTTATCACGGCTGATCAAGAAATACCTACACCTATTTGAAAAGCAGTAAATGTGAGTTGTGAAGTCCAGGACCCTAACGTGGGTCCCAAGGCTCTTGCCTCACATTTAAAGAGCCAACAAAAAAAAAAGTTGTACATCAAATTCGGGAAGTTGAGTGGGGGTCAATGCTGAACCCTGGTTCAACCTAAGGCCACCATTTGAGGCTGCCCCAACTCCCCAAAAATAAAAAAATAAGCCATTGGGTGATGACACCCTCCCCCCCTCCCCCCGAAAGGTCCAAATCAATAAAATAGGGTACAGAACCCCCAAAGTCCAATAATAAATTAGAACCCCAGGCCCTACTCCCCCAAAGGCCATGAAGCCTGGACTGGATCCCCGAACCTTGCCACAGTCACATGACTGGGTAATGGTCAGATCAGCAATCAACTTCCCCATTTTGGCATACAACCTTTTTTTTTGGGGGGGGGGGGGCAGAGGCCTTTTAAGTTAATGGCGGTCCCTTGAGGTTGGGGCTGCCATTGCATTAAAGGGCCTCTATGTGCGTTCTTTTGCCCTGTGGTGTTTGGACATGAGACAAAAGAATGCACCATAGACCCATGATGTTTTTTCAAGGAAGAGGCCCCACTATTGCAGCGATACACCCCTATGATAGTGGGAGCCCTCCTGCGAAAAAAAACATCATGGCAAAAAACTCAGTCTCTGTCTAGTTAGTGGCTAGGGCTATTTCTCACAGTCTATGCAAAAGTGTCACTCTCACACACACACAAACACACATGCATACAGTGAATGTGTACGCATTACATATTAAATCGCTTTGCACACATAAAAATACTGTGACAGAAAAGATACTGCAAGCCAGTCAAGCAGTGCACAAAATTTCACTATCAATGCTGTTTGCTTTTCCACTGGCACTGCTCTTTGCCCTGCTCCAGTGAACAGACAAAATACAACAGCATCTGTCTCTGACTGCAGCAGTGAAGATAACAAAAATCTTTCTCTCTCTCTCTCTCTCCTTTTCAAGAACCTTTTCTATGTAAGAGAGCTTCTAAAAAGACATGCCTATGCTCAGACCTACCAGCTATAGGCTAGTTTAAAAAAAAGTTTCACCTTAATTGGTCCTCTATCCTGTCTTATGGCTTACTTCTCTCACTCCAGCTCTGGCCCAGTTGCCACGTCACACAGGAAGTTAGTTGTCAGAGTTACCAGCAGCACTTTTCAATATGAATGAGATGAAAATTTTCATTTAACTTTGTGGATATCCTCCATTTATTTATTTTTTGCAGGTGGGGGAGGGCACAAATGAAATGTAAATGGTCTCATTTGTTGCATTTTATCCATTCATGTCAAACAAACGCACATCTCTATTATTCTTTTGTTTTTCATCGGATAGCTTTAACTGCTCATTTCTGGGCTTCTGGTTCAGGCAGCCTCTATCACAGAGGCTCCAGCATTGCAAGCCGCCATTCACAGCTCCCAGGGCTCTCTCTCTTTTTTTTTTTTTCTGTTCCCCAGCCTAGTCATCACATCAAAGGTTTTTGGCCAAGAGGCAGGAAACAACTGGAAGATGTTGCTAAATTTTAACAGCTAGGAATTCCTCCTTTTCAAGAACGGTGAATGCCACCTCCACAGTGTTCGCAACCAAAGATCAGGAGCTGTATTTTGAAATAGAATATGGAGGTCCTACACAGTAATACTGTCATGGGGCCATTGGGTTGGCCCCCAACCCGATTTTTAATTCTGTGGTAGCAAGCTGCAAGAATGATCCATATTACTGAAAAGGTGGATGTCTGAAATTTTGTTGGTGCTATGTATTTTATAATGTTAACTTGCATAATGGACCTTTGACTTTTGAGCAATGTGGGGCACTCTCAAAATTGTAGGGAATCATAAAGTTATATTTACAAACAATTTAAGAGTTACTTTAATGTGATTATGTGAAAACTTTCTGCTGGCTAGTTCCAGCAACAGATTCTAAGATCAGTCCCAGCATTTGTCCAGCAATATTTCTCCTTAGCAGAGTTATGTTATGTTTAAACTTTTTTTTATTAAAACAGCAGAGTTGGGGGAAGATGAAAGGCAAGTTTTAAGATTTATCCTTCTGAACCTACCAAGCAGCTGTTTGGACCTACAGATATGTGTTTGTGTTCCAGTCTGCATGTGTTCTCAAACCACAAGAGTCTTGTAGCTGATGGCATCCCTCCAGAAGAGCTCCACCTGAACCTTGAAGTGCCAATCCATTCCAGGGAGCAGTGTGGTCTCCCACAGCCATTCACGGCAGATGGATATGTGGATCTGGAGATGGGTCGTCTGGATAGAAGCCTGCATACCAAGTCATATAATGAGATTTGATGACTCTGAGAAAATTATTGCGACCAGAGTGGATGTCCATAATTCATAATTGCAGGATTGTGTGTCTCGTATAATTATCTTAGAAGTGTGGTTTCCTCGCGCAAGAAGAAAAATGCTTCCTTGATTAAAGACAATGTTATCCAACATAAAAAGTTAGAATCCATGCATGACGCCTCTAGAAAAAAAAATAACACTTTGCCAATTTCTCCACCCTAGAGGCAAATGCTTTCTTGAATTTGATTTAGTGCAACCTTTGGCAGGTGCTTACATTTCCAGAAGTGGCCTTGCTAGCTGTTATGTACTCAGTGTTCTGCAGAAAGAAAAGATTCTGGCACTTCAAGTTAACAAGGAACCCCCAGGTGTTCTCTGACAGTCTGGAACTCACCAGAATATTGGCACAGTCTCAGGAAGAGGTAAGAGTCTTTTTTTTTGGTTTAGAAAAGGACAACAACTGGAATTGTATAATTTTTTGTTTTGTTTTACCATCATATGGATGACATTTTTCTGGGTTGTAAAATAACAGTATTCCCCAATTTATGTAGATTAGCTCAGTCTAAAAGAAGGAAATTTAGATTTAAACATCAAGATGTTTCTGCCCTTGGTATGGGATTGATTCTAACCCCCCCTGAACATGTACAGTTATATTACAAAGGAAATAATGTGTGATTCTTGACCCTGATCACTTGGCTATTAGAGATGTGCATCCATTTCACATGACATAGTCAATATCAATGATATTGTCCATGTCATTTCATTTAATTTTTGAAATGAAATAGATAAAAAAAACTATGACATTTTATGGGGGTTTTTTCTAATTTTTTTGTGCACATTATTTGCAAATAGTTTGCACAGGTACCCAAAACAAATAGCACAACCCAGGGGTCTCCAGAAATCCCCTATCTCACCCCTCCGCTATCCCTGGAGGTGGCCATTTTATTCCAAAAAGTAATAATTTGTAAAATAAGCTCCTGGTCTCAGGCTCAATCCCTAGCCCTCAGTCCTTCCCCTTTATTAAAAATATACTCCTACACCCATGGTTTACCCTAGCCAATCTTCCTGACTGCCCACAGACTCACCAAATTCTCCCTGGTGATCTTGTGGGAGCATGGGAGTGACCCCTCTGTTCCCAGACCCAGCAGCTGCTATTTTTCAAAATGGCGCTGGCCGCCCTTTGCTTCTATAATGTGACAGGGTTACCAATGCCATTGGATAGCCCCCTGTCACCTGACAGAGCCAAAGTGCCGGCTGGCCTAGGGTCTTCTTTTTGCATGCAATATGCAAATAGCACACTATATTTTCCAAAACCAAAACCAAATAACCTGAAAACTTAAAAAACACTCAAACAAAAATCATAAAAAAAATATAAATATTTTTTGCTGTGCATATCCCTATTTTATATGTTTCTTAAGGGTAAGACCAGCATGAGAAACCCAAATGAATTAGAGAAGTTTGATTCACAAGTGACAATCAATGTGGAAGTTTGAATAGTTTTTAATATGCAGCTAAATATGTTTGTTGAGATTATGAATTAATTAACTAATGCTTTGTGTTTCTTTCTTTTGTTATTAATATTGTTGCATATTTCTCCCCCTTCTTGTGGGCTTAATTAGACAAGGGGTAGTTGTATCTTTTTCTCCATTTCAGAGATTCCTTATATACTCTACTTCTTTTTGTATATAAGGAGGTTTTTGTTACTGTCAATGTCATTTTTTTCACAATGTTTCCTCTGCTTGTATGTATTTAACAATTTTGAATAAAACATGTGAAAAATTGCTGATGACTGAAAAACAACATAGCCGTTTCACAACCTACCTCAACAGGGCTATAAGTAGGATATTGCAGAGCTGGTAAAAGTGTGATACCAGTTAATGTAAATGAATAGAGGATTTGCAAAGCAATGCCTAAGCAGAAAGCTTTTTAGAATGTTTCAGAAACTTGGAGTGTATTGTATAATTATATTAGAAAAGGAGATTAAGAAGGAATGTGATTGAAGTGTACAAAATAGTAAGAGGAACAGGAAAGCTAAAAGAATTTGGCTTTATGAGGAAGCTTTCAAACAAATTATAACCCTCTTATTCTTCCACGCATAGAAAGTAAAAAGGTTGCTATCCACTACTGAGAGAAAAAAAGTTTAGTCCGTAAAAATCACACAAATAAGGATCCAAGTATAATTCAACAATAACATGGATTGCCTAATGTTAGCAGAAGAGATATAAATGAGTATCTGCCATATAGGGAAAAGGATATATAACCAGCAAAAAAAAAAAAAAAGCTTATAATGCTTCTACTTGTACAATTCATTGGTGGGACTTTATCTGGTGTACCATCTCCAATTCTGGAAACTGCATCTTTAAATAGATAAAGGCAGAGTAGAGAGAGTCTAGAAGATGGTTACCATTTGCTTATTCTAAGGCAGAGTAGGGAAAGGAAGGATATTATTTGCTCAGTATTAAATAGGGATGTCCCTTTCTTGTTATGAACTCTGCCCGCGGGTTCCCCTGCGAGCAGGCACCTTACCTCTACTGCTGCTGCTCCTGACGTGGCTGGACGGCACCGAAGTCGGGCCTTCTGCGCAGCCGGAGCCGTGGACTTCTTTGCCTCTTTGCGGCTGAGCCGCCGCTGCCGTCTTCGTCATCTTCGCAGCTGGAGGCCGCAATCCCCGAGCTCACCTGGCGGCCAGAGCCGCCCTCGGGCCTCCTGCAGCGGCAGGAGCTGCTGCCGTCGTTGGGGCCTGCTCCTAGGCCCAGCCCTGCTTCTTCCGTGCTGACGTCGGTGCAGTGCCGCTGTCCTCGGTCCTGCACAGTTCCTGCTTCCGTCCTAGGCGCGCGGCCGCGCCTCTCTTCAAGATTTAAAGGGCCCACGGCTGGATATGCCCTGGGCCCCACCTATGGACTGTTTCCTGTGCTAGGCCTATAAAAGGGCTGCTCCTGCATTCCATCTTGGCCTTGCATCGGAGTTACTTCAGTCCTGAAGGCTCCTGCCTGCCTGCGCTCCGTCAGGTCCTTTGTGTACTTCGTGGAGCTCCTCGTCTCATCTGCTTCTTGCCATGTCTTCATCACCTGAGGTCCTCGTCCAGGTCTCCAGATGTCTCATTGTCTGATGTCTTGCTTCCTGGTGTTCCAGCCCTCCTTGGTGTTTTGCTCCTGTGCTCTTGAGCCTTCCGTTCTGCTGGCGTGGATCTCCGGGTGACACGTCTCTGTCTGTGGAGATGCCGGCAGTGGACTTCTGTCCTGTGCTCCCTAGCCATCCTGTCCTGCCAGCCTTTGTGGTACTCTGGATGACACCGGCTCCGTCGTTGGTCCCACCTCAGCTGGATTCCTTCCTGCACTTGTCCCACTCTCCGCGTGGTCCTCCTCGGACTGTGTAGGGCACGCAGTGGGACAGAGTGGTCCGCGACCAGCCCATTGGGTCCACCCGTGAAGGTGGGCTGAGTTGGGTGCCCTGAGAGACAGTGCCAATGTCCATCCTTCCCAGCTTCTCGTCTCGTCTGGACTTCATCAAGTTCTTCGTCTCGTCTGTGATGCCATCGCATCAGCTTTGTTTGTCATGTCTTCACATCAGCTCTCGTCTGTGATGCCGTCGCATCGGCCCTCGTCTGTGATGTCTTCGCCCTAGTCATAGTCTCATGTCTTCGTGTCAAGGCCTCCATCTGCACTCATCCTCAGGCCGGCCTGCTGCTCCATGCCAATCCTAAGCGGCAGGTCCGAAAGGGCTTGGAACGGTCGGAGGACTGTTCACCTTCCAACATCATCTTTTTGGCCTTGGGAGCTTGCAGGCCTGGCAGAGGGTAAGACCATATCTCTGCCATGCTGGGACATGCTGCCAACCCTCGGATCGGTCCTGGATCCATCTGGGGTTGGGCCGAGGCCCAAGGGCACACAAAAACCCTTCATGTAACATTTCTGTATCAGTTCAGGGCTAAAATGTATGTACCCCCTTGAACTTTGGGATCTGCAAGTTGGAATTTACATGCTATGCCCCCATTGTGTATGGTGTGGTTGCCAGAAACTTGTGCCATGCTAGTTGCGGTAGATGGTGCTACTATGTGGAGTGCTCTTTCTGAAGAGATAAGATGGCAGTCTCAGAAGTTGCTGAATGCTTTTTCTTATGTTCAAGCCTTTGGATCTGTAGGAATTTAATTTCTTGCCTAATACACTGTATCAGTTAGAAAGTTTATGGTTGGAACACTGTCGGTGTTTCTGGAGAAGGCTGAGGCAACTCGATGAGTCAGATGAACATTGCAGGCTAACTCAAATTATGTAATGCATTTTTATGTTTACTGTATGGTTTTTTTTTTATTTATATATGTATGTGAGATAGCACAAGTGGTCTGTAACTCCCACAGGACAGACAATCTGGTCTCTGACTCCTTTTCTTAAATAAACTTTATTTATATAAGTGGTAGGGCCATCTTTAAATACGGCGGCAGCCATCTTTAAAGATGGCGCCGGCCAGCCAGTGCTCCTACCATGTGACAGGGGCCGGCCAATGGCACGGATACCTAAAAGACAGGAAACAGAGAGTAGGATTAAATGGGCAATTTTCTCAGTGGAAGGGAGTGGACAGTGGAGTGCCTCAGGGATCTGTATTGGGACCCTTACTGTTCAATATATTTATAAATGATTTGGAAAGAAATACGACGAGTGAGATAATCAAATTTGCAGATGACACAAAATTGTTCAGAGTAGTTAAATCACAAGCAGATTGTGATAAATTGCAGGAAGACCTTGTGAGACTGGAAAATTGGGCATCCAAATGGCAGATGAAATTTAATGTGGATAAGTGCAAGGTAATGGATATAGGGAAAAATAACCCGTGCTATAATTACACAATGTTGGGTTCCATATTAGGTGCTACAACCCAAGAAAGAGATCTAGGTGTCATAGTGGATAATACACTGAAATCGTCAGTGCAGTGTGCTGCGGCAGTCAAAAAAGCAAACAGAATGTTGGGAATTATTAGAAAAGGAATGGTGAATAAAACGGAAAATGTCATAATGCCTCTGTATCGCTCCATGGTGAGACCGCACCTTGAATACTGTGTACAATTCTGGTCGCCGCATCTCAAAAAAGATATAATTGCGATGGAGAAGGTACAGAGAAGGGCTACCAAAATGATAAGGGGAATGGAACAACTCCCCTATGAGGAAAGACTAAAGAGGTTAGGACTTTTCAGCTTGGAGAAGAGACGACTGAGGGGGGGATATGACAGAGGTGTTTAAAATCATGAGAGGTCTAGAACGGGTAGATGTGAATCGGTTATTTACTCTTTCGGATAGTAGAAAGACTAGGGGGCACTCCATGAAGTTAGCATGGTGCACATTTAAAACTAATCAGGAGAAAGTTCTTTTTTACTCAACGCACAATTAAACTCTGGAATTTGTTGCCAGAGAATGTGGTTAGTGCAGTTAGTATAGCTGTGTTTAAAAAAGGATTGGATAAGTTCTTGGAGGAGAAGTCCATTACCTGCTATTAAGTTCACTTAGAGAATAGCCACTGCCATTAGCAATGGTTACATGGAATAGACTTAGTTTTTGGGTACTTGCCAGGTTCTTATGGCCTGGATTGGCCACTGTTGGAAACAGGATGCTGGGCTTGATGGACCCTTGGTCTGACCCAATATGGCATGTTCTTATGTTCTTACCCTGTTATGAGTGGCAGCCGACGGCCTGAGAACGGGAGATCGCTCCCGGGACCACCACTAGACCACCAGGTAATTTTAAAATGCTTTGGGGGGATCGAGAGGGTGGGGGAAGCTAAGGGGTCGTTTTTAAAGGGTCGTGTGGGGGGTTTTTTTATCGGGCCATCGGCGCCATTTTTGAGTTGCAGCCAAAATGGCGCCGATGGACCGAGAGCGGGAGATCGGTCCCCGCACCCCCACTGGACCACCAGGTACTCGTAAAATCTTTGGGGGGGTTCGGGAGGGTGGGGGAAGGTAAGGGATTCGTTTTATAGGGTCGGAGTGGGTTTAGGGGTTTTTTTGGTGTGCCGGTTTTCCCTGCCCTCCCCCGATTTACGATTTTTCACGATAAATCGGGGGAATTTCTATTGTATCATGACTCTTAACGATTTTTGACGATTTAAAATATATCTGACGATTGTTTTAAATCGTCAAAAAACGATTCACATCCCTTTCTTATTTGGCTAAATCTTAGCTGGATAATGAGTTATTAGACTTACTTTTAGCTAGATAAGCAAGGGGAATATTCAAAAGTTGCCATTTAGATGGATTATGTGTGAGTTATCAAGCTAAATGGCTTTGAATATTGACCTCTATAAATATACATATATCTACATATATATCTATATCTATATATAAATATAGATATAGATAGATATATAGAGAAATATAGATATATACATACATATAAAACACACACACAGAGGCAACCTATTCTACAGATAGATTTCAAAAACTTCTAAAAACATGGCTAGTCAAACAAGCCTATGGTGAGAATAACATTGAGCAGTCAAGAAAATGTGGTGAAGATGCTATTTATGAGTGATGTGGAACCCGCTTTTTGGTAGATGCATGATTTGTTGTTAGAAATTTTATAAGGTACTACTATTGTTAATCACTATGGGGTAGATTTTTAAAGAAGCGTGCGGGGTACATTTGTGCGCTCTACCCGGTGTGCATAAATGTACACCCGATTTTATAAAATGTGCGCGCTGCCACGTGCATGTTATAAAATCCGGGGTCGGCACGTGCAAGGTGGTGCACACTCGTGCACCTTGCGCGCACTGAGCCCTAGGGAAGCCCCGATGGCTTTCCCCGTTCCCTCCGAGGCCACGCCGAAATCGGAGCGGCCTCGGAGGGAACTTTTCTTCCGTTCCCCCCACCTTCCCCTCACTTCCCCTATCTAACCCACCCCTCAGCCCTACCTAAATCCCCCCCTACCTTATTTCAATTATTTATGCCTGCCTCTGGCAGGTGTATTTTGCGCGCACCGACCAGCTGCCTGCACGCCATCCCCCGGCATAGCCGCTGTGCCGGAGGCCTCGGTCCCGCCCCCAGACCACCCCGGACCACCACAACGCCCACGGCCCACTCCTTCTTCAAAGCCCTGGGACATGCACGTGCCGCCAAGCCTATGCAAAATAGGCTTGGCACGCGCAGGAGCAGGTTTTCGGGGTTATGCGCATAACCCTTTGAAAATCTACCCCTATTGTTTTATGTATGATATGATTTTTATGTTTTTAAAGATTGTAAACTGATGTGAAGGTTAGGTCCGTTCACCAATATAGAAAAAATTGTTAAATAAAATAAATAGATACAGAAGAAGCATGAGGAATGATAGTTGAAGTAAAATACTCTTAGAAGTTAAACACATAGATATAACATGAGTTGTTTACAATCAGAGAGCAGATAACTGGTAATGAATGAGTGTTGCTTTATTTTTAGATCTGAAATCATTATATTTATTGATTTTTTGTGGATCAGCAGCTAAAAGACTGATAGAATGGCTATTTGAAAAGGCTTATAACAGCACGATCTACACTGAAATTCCAGAAAGTTCTTGTTTGTTGCTGAAAAAAAATCAAACTACCCAAGGGGAAAAGGAAACTTCAAAGGACTCAAGGGGTCTCTTGATGAAGCTGGCCATTAATGCATTGTTGTGGGAATTTAATGTAAATCAAGCATTAACAATGGGGTTTGCCCCAGCCAGAGCAAAGGAGCATGTAAGGTCATTCTGACGTCATTTAGTTAGCAGTCTAGCTCATTTTGAAAATTGCCCATTACATGAGTTGTCTCTTGAAATCAAAGTTTACATCTCACATAGAAGACAATAATAAAGCAAAATCATTGCTCCTAATATAATGGCATACCAAGAAGTACCATTATGTAATTCAGTGTTGCTGTGCACAATATTTATGTTGCATGCCTGTCATCCTATAAATTCCCAATGCAGTGCTTCTCTGGAGAAATAAAGAACAAAATGTTAAGTCATATGGACTAGTTCATTATTTAACACTGCCTGTGGCAGTCATAGAAATACACAATTTAAAGCACCTTTGCACAGTGACCTTGCAAGCTGCAGAGGATGCACTTGTACATAGAAAATAATGCTATATATTAGGAACTAACTGATAGCTGAACAACTACATTAACAATGATTGTTTTATGTGTATATATAGCTTGAATTTTCATTGAGGAAGCTGGTGGTATCAAAGGAAAAAAGTATTTTTCTGATAGGGTGATCAGGTTATGAAGTTTTCTGCAACGTAACTTGACCTTTAAGAGAAGATTAGGTAATTTCAAAATTATATGGCGTATTAATAGATATTATATCCAGCCATGAAAATTGCTAACAATTGACATGAAACCTGTAAATGCAGTAAAACACCACTGAAGCAGAGGTTTTCAAAATGCAAATCTGCATTGGAGAATGAAGCAATGGGTATAAGTTAAAAATAGTTGGAGAGCACTAGAAACAAGAATGCTACAAACAGCATTGCAAAGATAAGAAATACAAAACAATGGACTGAAGGGTGGCCGTGATTATATGGATAAACTTATCCAGTTAACTTTAGGATTGCTCTCCTGTGTGACCAGACTTAGCCAGAGAAGCTATCCAGCTAACATAACTTCATCCCAGAATGCTCCCAGAACACCTCAAACTTATGCAGCAAATGTTTTCCTGCTAAACAGTTAGCCAAAAAAATCAAAGGCATTCAGAGTTGCAAGGAATTTAAAATGTGAACCGAGTCAGAAAACATCTGAATATTGATCCGCAATGAACCTAATCAATGAAAAGTTAACTGGAAAAGTCAGGTTTTTACAAGCTTGCAAAACATGAAATAATCATTGCATTCTCTGAATGTAATGATAGCTGATTCCAGACAGCTTGTGTGGCACAACGGAAGGCCCTTTTGTGGGTCACAAAAAGGTGAGTTACCTTCAAAGAAGGATTAGCAAGAAGGCCTGCGAGGACTAGTGAATGACTTCATATCAGTAATATTGTTGATAAAGATAGGGACAATAACTTTCAAAATGGCGCATGTATGTGCACGTGCATTGGCCAGAGCCCAGGGATGTGGCTATTTTATAACTTGTGTGCATATATACACACATGTTATAAAATAGCCTGGCCGCACGCATATGCAACAAATTTTAAGTGAGCGCGCAAATGACGCCATTCCCAGTTTTACTAGTTCCTCCCCAGTTTGTCCAGTTAAGAGATAAGTCCTCCAACCCCGCCCCCGGTTTTATAGCATTCACTCCCCCCCAGTTATCCCCGACCCTTAAAACCCTGCCAACCTGCCTATTTTTCTTTATTTCTTAACTTCCACGTCACCCAGAGCAGAAATGAAGTTCCATGGCAGGGGCCTCAGAGCTCAGTGGATCGTGTAAAAGTATTGAAGCACACATCTCAGGCTCCCGCCTCGAAATGCCCATGCCCCACCCAGACCATGCCCATGCTCCGTCCCTTTTTGAGAACTTCTGAGGTGGGCGTGCTCCGGGATATATGCGCGCATCTCGGCAGCTTTTAAAATCTGCTTGGCGCGCACGAACCCAACATATTGGTGCATCCCCTTATTAATGTGCGCATTAGGGGGTAGATTTTCAAAGGGGTACGCGCGTACCCCCCGAAAACCTACCCCAAACACCCCCTGCGTGCGCCGAGCCTATTTTGCATAGGCTCGGCAGCTTGCGCAAGCCCCGGGATGCACGTAAGTCCCAGGGCTTGCATGGAGAGGCGTGGCGGGGGCGTGGCGGTTGTGACGCGGCGTTTCGGGGGAGTGGCGCAGGTGACGCGACGTTTCGGGGGCGGCGCCACGGGCGTGGTTTCGGCCCAGGGGCGTGGCCGCGCCCTCCGGAACAGCCCCCAGGTCGGGTGATGGTGCACCAGCAGCCCGCTGGCGCGCGCAGATTTACGTCTGCCTCCGGCAGGCGTAAATCCAGCAATAAAGGTGGGGGGAGTTTAGATAGGGCCGGGGGGGTGGGTTAGGTAGGGGGAAGGGAGGGGAAGGTGAAGGGAGGGCGAAAGAAAGTTCCCTCTGAGGCCGCTCCGATTTCGGAGCGGCCTCGGAGGGAACGGAAGCAGGCTGTGCGGCTCGGCGCACGCAGGCTGCCCAAAATTGGCAGCCTTGCGCGCGCCGATCCCGGATTTTAATGGATACGCGCGGCTACACACGTATCTATTGAAATCCCGCGTACTCTTGTTCGCGTTAAATTATAAAATCTACCCCTAGGCTTTTAAAATTTCAACTTTTATTGTGTTATACACAGAAGGAGGGTAATTTTAAAAGCTATTTCTGCAGATAGATCAGTGCTTTACCCATGGAAACTTGCCTGCCTTATATGTGTATAAAAGTATGCGCACAGGTCCATTATGCAATGCATTTACTTTTACCCACAGTAGGGAGAGGTCTTTCTGGGGGCAAGTTTGGAAAGGGGTTTGTACTTACTAGGAGTGTGCATCGATAAAAATCTTGGTTCATTTTATTATTCCCCCATACTTTTTGTTAGGATTCTTTTGTTGTTTTTTTTTTTTCATTTTTCATTTAGTGCACACTAAGGGGCAGATTTTCAAAGGCTATGCGATTAACATATGCGTGTAACCCGAGAAAATCTGCCCCTGTGCACAACGAGCCTATTTTGCATAGGCTTGGCGGTGCGCACAGTCCCGGGGCTTGCAAAAATGGGCGGTCTGGGGGCGTGGCCGGGGGCATGGCAGCAGTTTGGGGGCATGGTGGCGGTCTGGGAGTGGTCCGGGGGCGGGGTCAAGTGCTCGGCACAGCGGTCTGTGCTGGGGCATGGTGCTGGGGCATGCGCGTGCAAGTTTTGGAGTAAAGGTAGGGGGGATTTAGTTAGGGATGGGGGGGGGGTGGGTTAGATAGGGGAAGGGAGGGGAAGGTGGGGGGTGGCAGGAAAAAAGTTCCCTCCAAGGCCGCTCCAATTTCGGAGCGGCCTTAGAGGGAACGGGGAAAGCCATCGGGGCTCCACTCGGGCTCGGTGTGTGCAAGGTGCACATGTGTGCACCCCCTTGGATGCGCCGAGCCCGGATTTTATAATATGCGTGCGGCAGCGGGCATAGATTTGTTTGCACCGGGTTATAAAATCGGGCATAGATTTGTTTGCACCGGGTTGCGCGAACAAATCTACACCCACGCATAGATTTTAAGATCTGTTCCTATTTGAGTTGTAATAATATAAGCACTAACTCAAATAGTGTACACTAAATCAAAATACTGCGCACTACCTATGAAAAACTAAAACAAAATACTGTGAACTTTTTTATCATTTCAGTTTAGAAAGGATGTGAAATATTAAAAATAAAAGTGCATCCCTAGTACTTTCACGCATATGTTTGAATTTTCAAAAGTATGAACACACTTTTTCTCAGAAATGCCACCCTCAGAAATAAGCAGTAATAAATATGAGCCAGTAGTTTTCCTGGGATAATTTTCAAAGTGAAAATATGTGCATACTTTACTATGAAAAATAGTGCAGTCCATGGGTAAAAAGTACCCATGCCCTTTGCACTTATTTAAGCAGCATTAAAATTACTTCTAGAATGTACTGCTTTAATCGTAAATGTATTTGGCATGAATTGATTACAAATGATCTCTTTTCTATTCCAGGGATCTTCTTATCCCACTTATTGTAAAGATTTGTAGATCCCTTTATTCATTCATAAGAGGGATGAAGAGCTTTAATTGTTATTCTTTCTGATTTCTTTTAAAGAAAGTGGAACTCGTGAAGCTGAATACCTTGCTAAAGTAGAATGCAGCAGGCTGAAGGGCTTGGTTATATTCCATAAATCAAAGCCACTGGTTCCCTAGGACTCCACAATGTTTTGTGTTTCTAAGGAGAAACCATTGTGATTGTAGTCAGAAGGCTAATACCATTACAAAGGAGCTACAGGGAGTGATTGGGGAAAAAAAGCACTGAATGCAGTTTTCCGTTGGTGACATTTTGGAAAAAGCTGCTATTTCCTGGAGTGTGAAAAATAAGCAGAAGATAGCAACAGAAAAAATACAAAAGAGGAGGGTCTGATATGGGTTTATTTTCTTAATATGAGGGCTCACTGGTCTGCAGAATGGAGCGTTTGCTCTCTTTTCCTATGCATTCCAGCTACCCAGAGTTTTCAAATTTTGCTGCTAATGTAACATCAGACGCTCTTTTTTCCTTTGGAGTCTGGTGCTATCCCTCAGTAGGAATAGTGCTTATGATAGTCATAGATTAAAGTGCCATTAATTTTGCATTTAACTTGCCTTGTAATTCAGGGAGCATTGTTCATGAACTGATAGCAGTGAGCTTGTGTTTTATGCACCTGAATGAATTTATGTTTTCTGTTAACAATTGTCTGCTGTGGTAAGGATCTGAATGTAAAATGTCCGCACTCAAATATGTTACTCCCAAAGTTCCAGCATACTTTTTAAATAATTCTACTTTGCTAAAGGTATCTAATTCTGTATATAACATAAACAGCCCTATAATAGTATGTGCTGCAGTTTTCTTTCAAATAATGCTTTACCTTGAATTGAAATTATGGGTTGCAGCACACTTTACAGAGGAATTTTAAAGAAAGATTCACCATAAAGTAATTCCCTCTGGTGTCAGAGGTCATAAGTGTTTTGTACCGTTCCTAAATTCTGCATTCAACTCAGCAACCTGCTGTAGTCAATCCCCACTGAATTGACAAGAAAAATGGTCCAAAGTACCTGGGTAAGATATATATTCACACACACATGTATATATATGTGAACTAAAACACGCATTAGGGAAAATGCAAAAAATGGCTGAAGCTTAGAAAATCAATTGAACAAACTGTCAGTCATAATCAATGAAGGAAAGATCACCTCAGTTCCAATAAAACTACAGGAGTCGTAGGGTATGTCACTGCAATGACTCAGTCAAGACAAGATGCTGTAGTAATGCAGAGGACACTGATCAAAGGAAAGAACGGATGAGGATGCAACTGAAGCAAAGCCAGTCACGCAATCATGGGAAAAAGTAGGTAAATCAACTGGAAATTTTGTAAATCCCAATCTTAATTTTGGTTTAAGCCCACTCAGGGTGATCAAATAATTTTAGAAAATTCCAATGTCCTGTCTGAAAACTCCAACTCTGTAAGATTTATATATATATAGAAAGAGAGGGAGAGAGAAATATATATCTCTCTCTATATCTGTATATATATGAGCAGAAAAGCCTGTGGATTCATCTCTGGGAAAACAAAGGGAAAAAATCTATATTTTAAAAGAATATGTATGAGTTGCTATGTCAACTGAATGTAATCCACTTTGAAGTGCTTGAAAGGCAGAATATAAAATAAATAAATACATCGGTCAATAAATCTCTCTTAGTACAACCAGATTTCCTGAAGGAAAACACGTACATTCTGTAAAGCAAAAATCAAATATGTGTAGAGAGGAATGATGGAACCCAGCAAAGACACTTACCAGACAGGTACTGCAGGTATTTTTGAGGGGATCTTGCTTTGGATTTGGCAGAGGATAAACCCAGTGTCCATAATGGAGGAAATTTTAAATATGGCACTTAACTGTAACAGCATGCATGTAATTTTCAATCTACATAAATCCTCATACAGGTCAATATTCAAAGCCATTTAGAAGGAGAGCTCACAAGTTATCCATCTAAATGAAAAGTTATCAACTAACTCCAAGTTATTCATTTAAATGTTTAGTTCTGAATATTGACCTCTTAGGGGATCATTTATCAAATCACATTAAGCACCATAATGCCAAGAGAAAGAAAGAGAGAGAGAGACTGACTAGCCATAATACCCTCACACTAGATAGGTATTTATATCTCTATGGAAAGGCCACCAAGTAACTCGAGATGGGGTTTAGGTATTAGTGTAGGGGTTAGGGCCACTTTGACATTCAAAGTGAGATGTATGAACAGCACAGTGCTCTCATGTGAAGATTTGATGACCTTCGGAGTGAGGAAACTCACCCAAAGATGAGATTTGTGCAATGTTCTCTCAACCTAGCTTGATGAACTCTCTACCTGGGTAACATCAAGCTAGGTTGAGAGAACATTGCATAAATCTCATCTTAGGCTGAGTTTCCTCACTCCGAAGGTCATCAAATCTTCAAAAGAGAGCACTATTTTGTTCGTACGTCTCACTTTGAATGTCAAAGTGGCCCCTAACCCCTACACTAATACCTAAACCTCACCTTGAGTTACTAGGTGGGCTTCCCATAGAGATATAAATACCTATCTAGTGTAAGGGCATCATGGCTAGGTTCTCTCTCTCTCTCTCTCTCCCCCTGATAACTAGGCTCTCCAGGAGCTTCACAACCACTAAAAATGGCCCACACAGTAGTTGTATGCAGGAAATACAACAATTCTGAAACATGTTACAAACAGTGAAAAGGTTAGCATGTCACATAGGTATTAGTACACTTTGTGATAAACTGCCTATTACCATAAAACATGCCCCTTTCCTATCACATGCAATATTTTTCACATTTGATAAATCCAGGCCTTAAATGTATATCTTGACATTAGATGGATAACTTGGAATTAGATGGATAACCTGAATATCCTGAAGTTAGATGAATAATTTGTGAGTTATCCATCTAAATGGCTTTGAATATTGACCTCATGATTTTCGAACACAAAGTACCTGCATACTTTGTATTTGAATATTGGCTTGACACATGGCTAAATGTAC
Organism: Rhinatrema bivittatum; assembly: GCF_901001135.1. Taxonomy (NCBI): domain Eukaryota; kingdom Metazoa; phylum Chordata; class Amphibia; order Gymnophiona; family Rhinatrematidae; genus Rhinatrema; species Rhinatrema bivittatum. The sequence continues at coordinate 519,297,531 of NC_042615.1, read as the reverse complement.
CTTACCTGTTTTAAAATGGTGTAGGTTAGACATGCTGGGAGTTGCTAAACAATGCTTTTTACAAAACTTGTGGACCAATGAGTAGAATGATCAGCTACTAGTGGAATTAATGTTATAGTGTCTATTCCCAACAGGAAGGATAAGAACATAAGAACATGCGAAAATATTCAAGAGTGAATTGGACTACAAAAGGAGGGTACATTTACCTTTGGGCTAGGAAAAAAAACAGCTACCATACTAATAAGTTTATCCCTTTCCCCCTCCAGAAGAGGTTTTTCAGTAAATATGGCCCCTAGCCAGCTACAGTAAGTTAAGCAAATTTTAAAGTTGCATCCGAATCGATTAGATTGGCATGCCTAGTTTTGGCTAGCAAGTTAAATTTGCGCTAACCAGCTAATTTTTAGTTCTGCCACCCCTTTGGCTCTTTTTTGGAGGTTGACAGCTGAGGAAAACTGGCAGCCTTGAAAATTCTCCGCAAGGCTTTTTACAGAATTGGCAGGAGACTCATGGCCACTAAAACCTGTTTCTCCAACATGGAAAGGCAAAGAGTTTGTAGCACAGAGTATCATGAACTTTGCCAGCAGCCGTTTTTGATTTCTCTGAAATCTTTACCTGCTGATGGGAAATACTGGAATCCGCCATTCCCACCACGGAAAGGGCTTTTTGGTTTTGTGGCTGTTTTGGGCTATCTCAATACCAGCAATGAAAAGTGGCTCATTGCTATGGATAGCATTTCTGTGCTGGTTGTTAGCTCTTTCAGGTGAATTAGCTTTAGATAAAATCCAGCTGCTCTATTAGAAATACTTCATGTATTTTGTATTTTATATCATCATCATCATCATCATCTCAGTTCTTGCTCACAAAAAAGGCAGGAGGAATGAAAAGAGGCTATCTTTAAAGAAATGTAGTCACTTAAAAGAGATGAGAGAAAGTAAGTGGGCTCAGTCACAATAGTCACAGAGAGTTAGAAAAGAACTGGACAAAGAGGAAAGAATGGAAGCCGAGCTAGCAGATCATTCCTACCCTACCTGAAGAAGAAGAGATGGAATGTATTGAGGGTTTGGTGTCTCTGAGATATTAAACAGGAGAACTGTTCATGGTGGAAATGTGGAAAAGAGGATTTGCATTCAGACAACAAGGAATGAACTTCACAATCTGGGTAAACAAATAAGCGTGGGGGTAGCTTGCTTATTACGGCGGTTACTGCCCTAAACCAATTAAGCTTGATACATCACTTTGAATGCATATACAATGTTGCTCTCTGCTTCAACGGCAAGGGGAAATGTGGAAAACAGGATTTACATTCAGACAACAACCAACAAAGCATTGATCTGTGCAGTCTGGGTAAACAAGCATTGGGGTAACTTGCTTGATACAGCGGTTACTACTTTTAACCTTTAAGCCTTATGCTCACCTTTAATGCAACTCTAGCATTATTCTCTGCATCAATGACAGGGGATGGCAGGAAATTTGAAACAAAAGGTTACCAACAAGGGCCCTGAACTTGGTGGTTGATGAAACAGATAAGTATGGGAAAATAAGTGTGGGAACTTGCTGGGCAGACTAGATGGGCTGATTGGTCTTTTTCTGCCGTCATTCCTATGTTTCTATGTTTCTATATGTTACTTTGAAACCTATAGTCATGACCCCCAGTTTGCTGTGACAAACAAGCACTGCATTATTTGACTCGGGCTGCAGAATCTGCCTTTGCCTACAGAGTCAGCAGTTCAGTGTGCTTCTTTGCTCTCCAGTTAGACACGGAGTAATTAATTTTTATTTTGGAGGCCATGCTGATTGCTGCACCTTACATAGGTGCATAAGATTTGCCCTACTGGGTCAGACCAAAGATCCCTCAAGCCCAGTATCCTGTCTCCAACACAAATACCAGGCAGAATCCTAAAAGTTTGATAGATTCTATGCTGCTTACCTCCATGGCCCCTCCCACCCAGGGATAAGCAGTGGATTTTCCCAAGTCCACCTTAATAATAATGGTTCATAACTTTTCTTCCAGGAACTTGTCCAAACCATTTTTAAACGCAGCTGCACTAACTGCTTTTACGGCATCCTCCGGCAAAGAATTCCAGGTTTATGCATTGAGTAGGACCTCCACTCTCATCTTCCCTGTGGGACCCGATTCTTACCTCCATTCCCCTCAGTGGGACTTCATTCTCACCTTCTTCCATGAGCCTCCATTCTCACCCCTAACCATCCTCTCATGACCGATTCTTCTCACTCCACTCCCCGTTTTGCAACCACTCCCCTCTCCATTCTCACCAATGCAGCAGCAAATTTTCCAAATATTCTCTTCTCTGCAGAGCATCCAAGACCTGATAGCTCTCTGTATCAGGAGTGATGAAATCGGAAAATAATAAATAGGTTTAATTATCTTGTTTAGAAAGGCACAGGTGCTAGGGACTTGAAGTAAATATATCCTATGGGAGTAGTAAGAAATAGAAGCAGAAGTTGTGTGGCACTTTGAATAGATCTGTCCGTGAGTAGTATTAAATACTTATCAAGTGATCTTCTAGTACCTTCCCTTCCCAGGGAAACTAACTAGATATATCTGGAAAAGTTTGAATATGAGGCTGTTTAAGAATTGCACATGAGAAGTTAATGAATGATTACATACATATAGCGGTTGGATATTCAGGAAGGCGACAGGTAGCAACACAGGGAAGAAGCAGCAGAGCAGGATGCTTCAGATGCTAAACAGGGATGAAAAAGTTAGCTAGCAATTGTCTACATCACAACTAACTGGCATGCAGGCTATATATGTTGGCCTGAGAAATTAACAATAGGGGAGGTAAAGCCAGGTGGGGAACAGTGAATTAGAATGGTATGGGGGCTTGAGCAAGGATAATGAGGATGATCATTTTTCCTTCACACTATCCCTGGAAAAAAGGTAAATTTCCTGACAGAGTTTTAACTAGGTCACTTAACAAATGTCAGTACCTTTGTGTCAGCTGGTACCCAGTATTTGCATATGGCACCTAAACTCAAACCTAGAAGTCCAGGGGGATCCAGGCTCTTCTAGCTGAGTTATGTGTAGGTTGGATGCCCTTCAGGAACCCCTGAGGCTATATACCACATAGGGGGCTTGGGTGTGTGGGAAAGGGAACTGATGATTGTATAACCTTAAAGTTAATCTTGTTTATTATATTACGAGATCAGTTCTGTATACAAAGCCGCAGCATATGCATGTCCTCACTTATGGGACAGCTAAACTGAGGCAGTAGGACACCTTTTTGGTTGGGGGAAGGCAACCAAGATATAGCCCAGCTCTGACAACCAACTCTGCCTCAAGGTCGGCCCACATTCCTACTGCCTATTTATTACTTTACATGTACAGTAAATGTCATTCTATCTTACATGTATTCCTCGCATAAATCATAGAGTATAATTATTCATTCCCAAACCAATTAAATGCTTGATGCTAGAAAACCAGACACAGTGGTAAAGGAGAAAATGACAAGAACAGCATTACTAATAGAAATGTCAATACTAAGTGACTATTCTTTACTATGTATGAAGAGAGAGAAGATTATCAAATACCAAATTTTGCAAAGACCACAGGAAAATATGCTCCAAAGATACAGAAACAGTCCCATTTTGTTAGACATCACCTGCCTGATTACAAAGAACTTCCAAGCTCACCTCAATATGCTGCTTGTATATATAACATCTTAACAATATTCAGAAAGAAGCTGTTTGGAACAATGCAAGAACTAAAAAGAGCACTAGCACTACATTGTAGAGATCCCAGGGTTCATAAAAGGTTAATTAATTTATTGGATGTGCAAGACAAACCCAATATAAATATTTTACCTCCAGTTCTGTAAATATGTATTTTGTAATTACAGCCCCTCCCCCAACATAAGCAAAGCTCTCTAACATTGGGGGCAGAGCAGGATATTTTCCCCTACACTGACTCATACAAAAAAAAATAAAAATCTGGCATATTGTGAATTAATACAAAATACAGGCATAAAGTACTCAGGTTATAGATAGAAAACCTGCCATATTACAGCAGCACTAACTAAGAAGATTCCAAAAGCAACAAGTGTACCTAGGATTAAGCAGCACTGCACATTTTACACTGGGCCCTAGAACACCAATACTCCTCCTGTCAGAAAGCGCAATGAATAAGACTGCTACACAGAAACCACATCCTAGCAGGATATCTCTACCTAGTTACACTTGAGAAATGATCCTCAACAAATGCAAAATAAGTACAAACAGAAATATGCAGTCAAAAACTCAAATCGTAATCTCAAGAAGCCAGACTTTGCATGGAATGCATAACTGGATCACTAGAAACAGACCTGCAGTTCCTCCTAGACTACATAAGGCTCCAGTCATTGTTTTTGTAAGGTGTGAGGGCTGTTATGTTACATAACAACCTCCAAAAGGAAAACAACAAAGTCTTGGGGGCACCCACATAATATGGTATGATGTTGGTTCTGCTGGACTTTTGTCATTTTTGTAATGGAAGGTGGGAAGGGTGGGGGCAGAAGGGAGAGAGCGAACAACAGGAGGAAGAGTGGAAGCAGGGAGAAGAGAGCAGGGGGATACAAGAGTAGGGAGGTCTAAGGGAGAGTAGGGGGATGGAATAAGGGGTGAGAGCAAGATGGAGTGGAGATATGGAGGGGATAATTTGGGGTGCTGAAAGGGGAGAAGAGAGAGAGAGGGAGAGAGCAGGAAGGAGTGGGAATAGAGAGAAAGATGGGATGCTGAATGATAATGGGGATGTGGATATAGGTGGGGGTGCTGAAGAGAAAGAGGAGGGAATAAAAGGGAGGCAGGAGAGAAATAGGTCTGGGATTCAAGAAGAGAAGTCTGTCTCCAAGAAAAGCAACGACGGATCTGCAGCCCCCACATAACATGGTACTATGGTGGGCAGAGTGAGCCTTTGTTTTTTTCCTTGTAGTGGGTAGGGGTATGGGTCGGGACAGAAGCGATGGCAGGAGGGAGAAAGAGCAAGAGGGAGGGGGTTGGAGCAGGGAAAAGGAGAAAGAGGGGGTAGAAGGGAGAGGAGGAGGTGAAGAAGAGAGGCCAAAGGGAGAGGAGGTGTAATGGAGCAGGCTGAAGAAAGCAAGGGTGAGAGACCCCGGGTCTGAGGAGAGAGACTGAGGGGAGGTGAGATGAATGGGGGTGAGAGGTGGAATAGTGGTGTGGAAAAAGGGCTGGAGCATGGGAAAGAGAGGAGAGGCCTGCCCCCCAAAAAAACAATGAAGGCTCAGTAGCCCCAATATAATGCCCCCCCCCCCAACAAAAATGATGACCAGGTCTCGTTTCTCAGCCTCCTCATCTTTCTTCCTGCTCCCAATTCTTTCCCCTTTAGCATCCAACCACTCTTCCCCACCCCCTTTTCTCCCTCAGCCCCTCCTCTCTCTTCCTATCCACACTCCCAGTTGCTCTCATTCCCTTCCCCATTCTCTCCCCTCAGTCCTTTCTCTCCCCCAACTTTGCTCTCTCCCTCTGTCCCATCTCCCAATCCCCTCATTCATGCCTTGCCCCCAATAATCCCCTCAACTCCTTCATCCCATCTCCCCACAATCTCCTCGCTCCTTAACTGTGACCCCCATTTACCTCCTTCACTCCCACTCCCCATGATCCCCTCACCTCCTTCACAACCTCCGCCCCCCCCTTCCCCATCACCTTCATTTCCACATGGAAGAGAAGCCTCATTTGTGGCAGGTGGGATAGAGTATTATTTCCTTTCCACGCACTTCCCTCCCAGGGCTGCCTCACTCGCTCTCCATGCTCCTAAAGAGTCAGAGGATCGGCTATGCAGGGCCTCAGGCCTCTTCCTCTTCTGTGGCTGTTGGTGTCCGATGACATCGTTCAGGCACCCACAGCCAAGGAAACGAAAGTCCGCAATCCTGTAACTTTAGGAGCATGGATGGTGAGTGAGGGGGATTACAGCAGACGGCAGCAGCAGCTGCAGTGGCCACTAGGGGAGGCTAGAGGAGGAATAGTACCAAAGAGGCTTCTTTCATTGCCGGATGAAATTTTGAGGAGGGTCATGGCCCTGTAGGACCCCCTCCATCCATTACAATGCCTGTGCAGTTAAAGCATTTTTTTTCCTAGGGCTGCAGGAAAGGGGTGATCGATATTTGCTACCTCATTATGAAATGCTATATTTTACTCCAATGTGTGAGGTATCTTCTTTACCTGAGATTATGGCAGTGGTTGAAAATTCCTCTATTGTTGTAGAAAAAAAAACCAGAAGAAAGGTGAAGTGATATTGATATTAGTATCAATAAAGGTGACCACCTTTCTACATTGTGACAGATATGGAATAGCTTCTTTACAGTGCTGCTTTTACCTAAACTGGGGTGTAAATGGTAGAACATCTCTTTGGATGCATATTGCGTAGTTACGCACTTCTATTTTAGGGGCATCTTACACCTCACAAGCGTTATGCTGTTTTGTAATTCAGATGTGTGCAAACACAAACATTTGAATGACTTCATCACATCTGAGTCTAAACTGCATTTCTGGAACAGTTCCAGGTCCCACTGGTCCAGAATTCATCCATTCTGATTCTGCTTATTGTACAGAGAATTAATCTACCTACAAAACCAATGGGGTTGACACGTTTCTTTCCTATCTTAATCCTAAATCTCTGTTACCTAAAGTTATTATTTTTTCAGATAAGCAGATTAATTCTTTTGCAAACTAGTTCTGCCAGCACTATCAAGATTCTGAAATCATTTAACACACTTACTGTAATCACAATAAATCATTCATGCTTTGGAGTATATAAGCTTTTAGCATTATTTATAAAATGATTTTCCACATATTGGCATCGTATTTCTTTTCCGAGGTCATTTCCATCCTTTTTTATACACTCACTTTATGTTAAAGAAAATGTCAAGCAGGATACTTTTCCCCGAGTTACCCAGATAATGTTTTTATCTGGCTAAAAAATTTATTTGGCTAATTTGGGGGTCTAAGGTCACAGACCTTAGAAAATCTGGTGGTAACGGGGGCGGGGGGGGGGAAGCAGGGGTCAGGCCTTTGAAAGCCGGCAGCCATTGCACCACTGCGGTGCGCTGGCTGCCGGCTTTCACACCGAATAAGTACACCATACCATAAAAGGTGTAGTTATTTGGCGCGAAACTGGCGGTGATAAGGGTCCTTACCTTTTGCCGCCAGCAATGTCACCACAGCATTGGCCCTAGGGGCTGCCCCGACTCCTCCTCTTCCGGGGCCGACTTCGCTCTGACTCCGCCCCCATTTAGTGATCCCTTTTTGTGTGCGATCGCTTTTGAAAATGACCCCCTAGGTTAGCAGGATAAACGCTGATTCAGCGTTATCCATCTAACATACAGGCCGATACAGTACAGTGCGCTCCGGTGGAGCGTACTGTTAACCCGATTTTGGACATGCGTTTTCGACGCGCTAGCTTTATCCCTTATAAAGTAAGGGGTAATAGCATGTCAAAAATGCACCTCCCGAAACTAATAGCGCCCGCAACATGCAAATGCATGTTGATGGCCCTATTAGTTATTCCCACGCGATTCAGTAAGTAAAATGTGCAGCCAAGCCGCACATTTTACTTTCAGAAATTATCGCCTTCCCAAAGGTAGGCGTTAATTTCTGCCGGCATTGGGAAAGTGTTATATACCCTAAGACGTTTAAAATTGTTTCTTAACCCTTATGACTTCAGAACTGCCGGCATTGGGAAAGTGTTATATACCCTAAGAAGTTTAAAACCGTTTCTTAACCCTTATGACTTCAGAACTATATTACAGCTATTCATATTTTCTACCATCGACTACTGCAATTCCCTGCTGATTGGAATACCATCTTCCATCCTCAAACCTCTCCAGATTTTGCAGAATTCCGCAGCCAGAATTCTGACAGGAACAAAGAGAAATGATCACATAACGCCCATATTGATTTCACTACACTGGCTTCTAATTAAAGCATGAATTGAACACAAATCCATGACCATCATACTCAAAATACTAAACAATGAACATCAGGGACTAACTGGCTTAAACTTTACCCACCAGAATCCTCAGAAACCTACGCTCAAACAACTCAGGACGCTTAAATGTCCTCCCCATAAGAGATGCTCACTTGACAACAACCAGAGAAAGAACTTTTTCCATTGCCTGCCCTAAAATTTGGAACTCCCTCCCAAAAGATCTGAGAACCCAATCTCACCTCAAAACTTTAAAAAAAGACCTAAAAACATGGCTATTCCACAAAGTCTACATTGACAGTCAAACTTCTCATCATCCTAGCACCCAAAGGAACTTCCAACCAAATCCACAAAATAACTTGACTCCAACCAGCTCCAAATAAACCCTCCGCACTCATAAATGATTCTCCTCTGGTCTATAATTGATTATTCTTTTGTTTAATATGCATCACAATTGTTTAAAGAATTGTAAACCATTATGATGGCTTCACCAAATGACGGTATATAAAACTCAACAAATAAATAAATAAATACATAAATATACATGCTTATACACAAAACAAATGGACGTCCAAAAACTAAGGAATGCACATCCCTATCTTACTTCTACTTTTTCTATGGATACATTTTCTATGGAAAATAACACACAGACTTGATTCTGTCCAAAATACATCCCTCCCTATCTAGGAATGCCTCCTCTAAATACAAATAAAAGTACGTGCATTGTGGAACACCGCACATACCTTTAGCCATATTGAGGGTAATATTCAGTAGTGTGATGAACTCGGTACATACAAGCATAAGCATGTACGTCTAAATTTATGTCCCTGTATTTTATACCCAGTGCATCAAGAGCCACACAATTTAGAAAATGCCATGCATCACCATGTTGATAATATATGCCTATGTTTCACATGTACAATTTTTTAATGCAAGGATCCACAAACCTATTTTATATAATTATGTGCATATATTTTGCACACTAAATAATTGTAATGCGTGCGTATGATAACCCTCAATTTATGGGCAGAGGCCAATTTTTTTTTAAGGTTGGCTGATGCATGGTCTTTTGAAAATACTTACTTCGTGCATGTTCTTCCAAGTAGTTCGCCTAGACCTCCACCCATTCACCCACACCCTCCAACAGTTCACACATACCCACCACCACTAGCAACAAAACTCCCATCCAAACCCTGCAGAAGAAAGACATTTCAGATTTAATAATCACAACTTGATTAGCAGGCGTGAAGATCTGCATGCATGTTTGAGGACGTATGTGTGCACTCTTTTCATAAAATATATAAATGTCAAGCACTTCCAAACCATTTTCCAGAATGCCCTTGAAACACCCTCCTTATATGCGTAGACTTTTCCTCACTACACGTACTCCATTCCCTCAGAAAATTTGCTGATAGCATACAAGGCTGCTTATGTACACATTGATGCTGATTTCACATGCATAACCCCCTCATAAATCTGAAAATTACCCCCATTGAGGAAGGGCAGTTTTCACACAGCCAATTTATGCACCTGGGTAAATAGTTTTGAAAGTCTTGTGCTAATTTCCTTTCTATTGAAAAATGTTTTGTTTCTTATCCATTATTTATATATTTGAGATATTTGAATGTCTTTTTCATATCTTTCCTGTCTTCTCTAGGGTATATGTATTTAGGCCCTAAAGTTTATTTTATAAGGCTCATGGTGTGGACAGTCCTTTTCTAAGCTGCCACACCTCTGTCTATATTTTTGGAGGTACAACTTCCAGAACTGACAAGCAATACTCCAGTTGAGGTCTCATCAGTGATTTGTATCGAGGTATCAGGTCCTTTGTTTCTACTGGTAACATTTCCCCCTGTGCACCTCTAGCATTTCTGGAAAGATATTCGAAAGCCATTTAGATGAATAACTCACATATTCAGCTTCTTATCCCACTAAATTATAGCCAGATATGTTGTTATCTGGCTATAATTTAGCCAGATATAAAAGGGGCATTCTGGGAGCATTCTGGGGAGGGGTCCCATTATCTGACTAACTTAGCTGAATATCAGGTATATCTGACTAAGTTACCTGCAAAACTTTAGACCTGCTCAGAAACAGGTCTAAAGTTATCTGGCCTCTTGTGGTCGGATAAGTAGCTACTTACTCGGATCTTCAGAGATATCCGGGCAAGAAGCAACACCTTTAACAAAAAAATTAAACAATGGCACCTAGTCACAGGCCTCCCAGCCTGATACCCATCCTCCACCACCTGTCTCAACCCCCCTCTTCCCTGATCATCGAAAAAATGGGCCCCAGTCTTTAAAAAGCACACTAAAGTGCAAGAAGATGAGTGCTGTCGGCCTGGGCCTCCAGTAGCCCCTCCCCCCTCCCCGAAAAATATTTATTTTCCCTTCTGCACCCATCAATCATGCACTCACCCCCCTCCCAGCCAGGTACCCTCCCACCCACCCACTTACCTCGCAAATCGCCTCCCTTGATCTCCCGGGATTGCTGTGCTAAGCCATCTCAGCGTACGCTTCCAGCATTAGTTAGCTAATAACTCTGGAAGTGTATTTCCACACTACACAGTATGCTTCCAGCATTATTACCTAAGTAATGTTGGAAGCAAATGCCGGGATTGCTTAGTACAGAGATCCTGGGGGGGGGGGGGGGGGAGTGTGCCTGGCTGGGAGGGGGTGAATGGGTGTTTGGGGGAAGCAGAAGGGTAAATATTATTTAGTGGGGAGGGGAGAGAGGAGGTCCAGGTCAGTGGCACACATCTTCTTGTACTTTAATGTGCTTTTTAAAGATTAGGGCTCTTTTTTTTTTGGTGAGCGGGGAGACAGCGGGTTGAGAGAGGTAGTGGTGGTGGGGGGTGGGCATTGGGCCAGTAGGCCCACGACTTGGTGCCTGATTTTTTTTATTTTTTTTTTTAAAGGTGTGCTACTTACTCGAATATCTCTGAAAATATCTGGGTAAGTAACTAGTCATCTGGCCACATGAGACCAGATAACTTTAGATCTAACCACCCTTATTCAACAAATAGCTGGTTAGGGTTAAAATTATCTGACTATATGTAGCCAGATAACTTTAAATAAATATATTCAGCAGAGCATTTATCCCGCTGAATATACTGGACAAGTTATTTGGCTAACTTTAGCCATATGACTTATCCACTAAAAGGCCTACTGAATATTGGCCTCTCTATGCCTCTGGCCACTGACTTGTCATACTGTTTCACTACCTTGACATCATCAGATACGATCACCCCAAAATATTTCTCATGTTTGGTGCACATCAGTATTTCACCCTCCATCATGTACTGCCCCCTTGGATTTCTGAGGTCCAAATTTATGACTAAACCTTTTCTATATTGAATCTTAACTGCCAAGCATTCAATCACTCCTCAAGTCATCTTAGATCACTACTCATTTTATCTATTTCATCAGGAGTAGACACCCTGTTGCCGATCTTAGCATCATCTGTAACAAATGTTTCCTATGACACTTGTGCAATATCTCTTGTAAAATTATTATTTATTTATTTATTTGGTGGCTTTTAATGTACAGGTGTTTGTGATGCACATCACGTCGGTTTAAATTACATCAGCATTTTGTTAAATAAAGTTGTAAATTACATCATACGTTTTGTTAGATAATCTCAACAAGGGTGGAACACATAGGATAAATGTTATGGAGGAGTGCATCCACATATTCTACAGTATAGAAATAGGCAAATCTACAGCATAAGAATTCTATTACATGAGCAATGAGAAAAAAGGCAGAGGTGGATATTTAAATAAGGGTGGCGGGGGAAGGAGTCTATGGATAGTTGGCATCTGGGTAGGCCTGCCTGAACAGCCAAGTCTTGATGCCTTTTTTGAAGGTGAGCAAGGAGGGTTCCAGACGGAGGTGGGTGGGAAAAGAGTTCCAAAGGGCCGGGCCCGCAATGGTGAATGATCTATCTCTGGTGGTGGTAAGGTGTGCGATTTTAAGGGGTGGGGTATGCAAGATGCCCGCAAGGGTGGATCTCGTAGGACAGTTGGAGGAACGGAAGTTCGGCATTTCCTTGAGCCATGCAGAGTTGTTTTTATAGAATATATTGTGAAGGATAGTAAGGGTTTTATATTGAATGCAGAACGGGATGGATAGCCAGTGCTAATCCTTTAGAATAGGGGTGATGTGTTCTCTTTTTTGGGTGTTAGTTAAGATTTTTGCCATGGTGTTCTGTAGGATTTGAAGGGGTTTAATGGTAGAGTATGGGAGGCCTAGTAGCAGGGAATTGCAGTAATCCAATTTCGAGAGAATGGTTGTCTGCAAGACTAAGCGGAAATCCTGTGGGTGGAGTAGAGGCTTCAGCTTTTTAAGAATGTGGAGTTTGTAGAAGCCCCCCTTTAGTAGAGACTTGATGTGTGGCTTAAAGTTGAGGTGTTGGTTCAGCGAGACTCCTAGGTCTTTTACAGAGAGGGGTTGGGAGTGGGTTACAGTGGAGGGCGGAGAGATGGAGGAAGATGTGAGTTCTGGTTGATTAGATATGATGAGTATTTCAGTTTTTGCAGCATACATTGCGGATTACCAATACATTAGAAACGAATGCACACCCTTATTGAGCACCCTAGGAATGAGCTCCAAGTTTGTTGGCTGGGTTAGGAATTGATTACAGACAACAAAGAGTAGTAATAAATGAAGTTCAGTCGAAGAAAAAAAGGGATTAACAAATTCTCATATTGGTTCTGTTTAATGGTGGCTGGCGCCATCTTGTGCTCCTACCATGTGACAGGGGCTGATCAATGGTACCAGTAGCCCCTGTGACATAGTGAGGGCAAAGGCTATCGGGTGCCATTTTGAATACTGGCAGCCGACGGCCCGAGTGCAGGAGGTCGTTCCCGGACCCCCGCTGGAACACCAGGGACTTTTGGCAAGTCTTGTGGGGGTCAGGAGGGTCCACCTCGGAACTAACTCTTTGGTTACCCAGTCAAAGAAATTAATCAGATAGTTTTGACATGACATCCTTCTGATAAAATCATGCTGCTTTGTGTTACGATTTTGGGGCAAGGCCTTGGGCCAGGGCCTCCTACCTTCCGATGCCGGCCCTGAGCTCAGTCCCTCCTGCTCTGGCAGTGGTGGGCAGCCCTCTCCAAGGCCGTGCCGTGCCACGCATCCTGGTCCCTCCAGCATGCAGAGGGGTTCCCCTCTGCCGACCTGCATCTCTTCTCCTCTGCCGGCGGCTGCCGCCATGCGGCCCATGCCGCCAATGCTGCCTTCCTCGGCGTCCTGCTCCTAGGCATGCGTGCATGCCTCACACCGAGATTTAAAGGGGTTGCAGGGGGAAAAGCTCCCGCGGCCCCTTCTGATGACATCAGCGACTCGGTATTTAAGGCAAGCTCTGCCAGTCAAAGCTTGCCTTGGCAACAGGTCATTTCGCTTGTCATTAGCGTAGTTCCTCAGTTGACGCATTCCTGTTTGTTCCTGATCCTGAGTTCCAGTATCTGTTCCTGCCTTGCTTTAGTTCTTTGCCCTGTTCTTTGGACTGACTTTGGCTTTGACCGTTGGACCGGACCCGACTACGAGTTTTCTGCCTGCCTCCGACCCCTGGATTGAACCTGACTTCTCTTGTTACCTGCTGTGGCCCTTTGACTGGATCCTCGCTGTTCCTTGTCTCGTTCCACACTTGGCCGTCTCTGGGATCATCCGCGCAGAGGCCCACGTATGACCAGCCGGCCCCAGCACCCAAGGGTTCAACTTACGGGAAACGAGGGCTGGTATTGGCGAAGTTCCTGCTTGCCTCTGCTTCCTGTCCAGCCTCGCCTCCCGACGGTGGGGACCGGTGGGGGTCCTCCTTCACAGGTAGCACTAACCCCACCTCGGGCCAAGGGTTCACCTCCACAACACTTTGGATCTTGATACCTGCTAGATTCAAGATACTTCAGTATCCTTTCCATCATATTTAAGCATGCTTACATTTAGTCACAATATTGTCCTTCACATCTTCATTGGCAAGCTATTCACCATTCTTTCAGTTAAAGAGTACATCCACAGAGCTTCCCTTCCTCCAGTAATTCGTTACAGATTTTTGTACTCCAAGAACTTGTCCAGTACTTTTTAAAATTCTGCTATGCTAGTCACCTTGACCGCATACTCTGTCAACAAATTCCATAGCCTGCCAGGTATTTGTGACCTGGATTGGCCACTGTTGGAATCTGGATACTAGGCTTGATGGACCCTTGGTCTGACCCAGTATGGCAAGTTATGCTCTTAACACTGAATGAAAAAGTATGATTTGCTTTAAGTCTGATAAATCTGATGGTTGTTAGTTTCATAGATTGTCTTCTTGTTTTAGTATTATTTGAAAAGGTAAATAACTGTTCCCTCAGTACCCATTTTACCCCACTCATAAGTTTATAAATGTCTATCATAACCTCTCTCAGTTGTCTTTTCCAAGTTGAAGAGCCCTAATCTGTTTAGTCTTTCTTCATATGGGAGCCGTTTCATCCCCTTTATCATTTTTGTTGTCCTTCTCTGTACCTTTTCTACTTCTGCTATATCTTTTTTGATATGGGGCAACCAGAACTACACACAATGCAATACAAAAATATAAAAATCAACAAATAACAAATGAACACATAACAATAGCCTAAGAATAACAAGTATAAGATATAGCAGCAAAATAGACAAATAAGCAAACAAATCATCTATCAATGCTTTAAGAAATATCTGAACTTAAAATTGGAGTACATGATGCTGGTACTATTAACCTAGGAAATAGATAATATTATTAGCCTGGTCAAATACAGGATAAAATCACGTCCTCCAAAATAAAAATTAAATAACTAACTGAATTAACTTCTAAATCAAAAGCAATAAAACTAATAAGACATGTAAAAGAAATCAAAGTTGGCAGATTAAATTCCACTACAGTCAACAATAAAATTGCATAAAGAGCAGATAAGAAAAGGGCACATTGTTCCAACTGCCTAAAAAAATTAAAATTGTGCATCTGTCTAATAGAACAATCTAAGGAATTCATTAACTTTGAGAAAGTACAGGTAAAGGCACTATTGTTGGTTCCAACTAATTTTACCACAGTAGCAGAGGGAATACATAAGAGGATTTTGCTGAAAAAACACAGATATCTAATGGGGAAATATTGAGGCACTTGTTCTCTCAAAAGGCTGTAAAATCTTCAAAAGATGATAAAATCTTCTTAACTCCCGGCCCTGCCCACAGGGGCGGGAGTTAAGTTTATTTGGGCCTGGGAGTTGCCCAGGCCTAAATAAATCTAAACCCCTTTTCCATACACTAACTCTTCAGTCATGCCTTGAAGTTCCTTGTGTTACATATCTTGTCTTCTGCCTTGCCATACACAAGTAATAAATACCTCAGAAAATGCTATTGTCCTTGACAGCTACCTCAGATCCTCCTCTGATTTCCTGAATTCTCTTTCTATGGCTCTGACCTAGCCATGTCATTTGTCACCCAAGTGGCCTATGACATCATTGTCACTTTCCCTTCTTTCTGCTCCAATGGTGCTCGGAATGTGCTGCTTTGTATGTCAGCAAGCCAGGAAGCCCAGGAGGCATTTAACCTGCCCTGAATCTAACCCTCTGTTTCCAGTCATCCATTAGAACTTTTCTCTTCTTCTAGGAGGGAGGAATTTGCTAGCCAACCTTACTGAATTACAGTCAGAGAAAAGGCCTGCTGCAGGCTCTAAGGTAGAAATAGTGAATTATTTAAAAAACCTCAAGCAATTCAGCAATTATAAAGCCCAAAAGCAAGAATGTTGTAGGGGAAAATGCTAGAGCCCACTTCACTTACAATTATGTAGCTACAAGGAAGGCAGATGCTTTTTCATTATATTGTTGAAAGTGTGGGAATAAGAAACCAATTTAGAAACTACATCTTTAATTAGAAAAGCTAGGAAAAAGTGCCATAAAATGAAAGATATGTTTGTAACAAATGAATGAAATATAAGGAGAAATAAAAGAAAATTCCTCATAAGATTAAACATAGGGAGGGTTCTAATTTTATAACAACCCATATACATTATCTTTGCTAAAGTACATATTCTCCCAATATTGTGCGCATACGTTTGCTTTGAAAATTATCCCTAATAATATGCAAACTAATCCTCACAAAGTTACACCTACTTTTTTCAGAGTATACTTTGCCCTTCTGCTGCCCCATCCCTGCCCCTGCCCTGTTAATACCAGCCTTGGATAGCTCTCCTGCCTTTTGCCCCTGCACAAAATACTGAGGGAGAGGAACAGGCAACAGTGGCACATGGTGTCCAAATTTCAATGTCTTCTGTCTCGAGCTGCCTTCTACTGCTTGCATTCTGCAGCTAAAAAATTCTCTTTTCAGATTATGGCCAGGACTGCCTTTTTTTTCCCACTGCTACTACTATGCTGAGATGGTTCTGCAGCAAATCATCTACCCTTTCTTTACAATGGCATGATAGAATCTGCTATGCCTACTGGGGGTTTTGATAACCCGAAGGAATTTATTATAGAAACAGAAAATGATGGCAGACAAGGATCAAACGGTCCATCCAGTCTGCCCAGCAAGCTCATGGTAGTACCTGCTGCGCCACACACGTCTTCCCCTTACTTAGTTTTCCAAACCATCAGTAAGGGCCCTTGTTGGTTACTGAATGAGTCCAATTCCCTGTTACCTCTTGCACTGAAGAAGAGAGCAATGTTGGAGTTGCATTCAAAGTGTGAGGCATGTTGGTTAATGGTAGTAACTGCCACACGAGCAAGTTACCCCCATGCTTATTTGTTTTCCCAGACCATAAAATCCAATGCCCTTGTTGGTTGCTATCTGAATCTAATTCCCTTTTTCCTTTTTTCCCCCTGCCATAAAAGCTGAGAGCAATAATAGAGTTGCATCAACAATATGAAGACTTATTGGTTAAGGGTATTAACTGCCACACCAGCAAGTTACCCCCATGCACTCTTTTCTTCATTTCTATTCTCTAGTCTTTAGGGATCCATAGTGTTTATCCCATGCCCCTTTGAAATCTTTCACTGTTTTTGTCTTTATCACCTCCTCCAGAAAGGCATTCCAGGCATCTACCACCCTCTCCATGAAGAAATAGTTCCTTACATTGGTTCTGAGTTGACCACCCTGGAGTTTCATTATGTGATGCCTAGTTCTACTGATTTCTAGGGATGTGCATTGTTTTTCTGAGGGATGAAAATATCATACGAAAACGATAGGAAAACCCCACAAAATTTTCGTGAGGTTTTCTTATCGTTTTGTTGGGGGGGGGGGGGGGGGGGGAAGAAAGGGCACACAGAAAAAAATGAGACAGAAATTATAGTTTAAATTCATGGGCACTAACCATTCATTTTAGGGGTCCATGAATGAAACAAAATGGACTTATTCATTGCATTTTATCTATTAATTTCAAATGAATGCACATTCCTAATATTAAGCTCTTTAGTGATCAGTGACTGGTGTAGGTGAGTTGTACATCATGCATGAACTACTGTCTGATTAGATGGGAACTGGAGAGGACAAAAACTGTTTATAAACTATGAGCCTCATTTACTAAGTATTTTTTCCATAGACACAGAATGAAAGAAAAGCCTTATTAAATCAGACCCTGTGATGGATGATTCAATGAATGACCTTTGGTGTGGGAATTCCCACCACACAATATTCTGTAGCTATAAGTATTTCCTTCATTATCTAAAATCCCACTAAAAAATCCAAAAGAAAGGCCATTATATGTATCTGAAAATTATCCAATTTATTAATAATAAAGAAATAAAGCTTTCATGTTAGAAGCAAGGACAACATTTGAGGTTGTGTGTGAAGCCAGAAACTCTATGAAAAGCCTAGTCTCTTTTATATACATAATACTGTAAGTTTGTACACAAATATCTTAGTGAATAGGAGGTGGAGGAGAAATTTTATACAGAGGAGTTAATGCAATATCAATAGATACAATTCTGCTTGAGAAGATATAAGATATATTACATAGGTGGATCCTCAGCTTGCATAAGCTACATACCCTCAGATTTCGTCAATATGTTAGAGAGAATGTGAACCTGCACCATGCTGCATATTTTGTAGACCCGTCCAAAGGTAAAACAATACAGGTATCTTGTTGAATTTCCCATTAATGATGAAAACCGTTTAGAAAACAAAGTTGATGGTGGAGGCTTGAAAATGTACTCATTATTCATTGTTAAAGCCACCAAAATCTGGCCTGTACTTGCAATGGAGAAGCTACTTTGTATTAAGAGAAAGGTGTGCATGGCTATCTGAGAAACCAATGTTATACCTTTCTGGCCATAAAAGCTGTTCATCACCTTGAATATTGTGTTTCATTCTGCAAGGACATTGAGAGGCTGGAAGTGGTTGAGGACAGATTCCAGATTTGAGGTTTGGGGAAGGAAAGTTTTGAGTCAACCTGAAAAAATGCTGCTTCTCTGAGAGGGTGGTGGATGATTAGAATAAACTATCAATGGAGGGGAATTTGCAGGTGATACAGCTTATCAGCATCAGTATCATAGGGAGGAGGAATAGCCTAGTGGTTAGAGCAGTGGACTATGAACCAGGAGACCACAGTTCGAGTCCTGCTGTCGCTCCTTGTGACCTTGGGCAAGTCACTTTACCCTCCATTGCCTCAGATACAAAAACTTAGATTGTAAGCCCTCTGGCAAATAAATAAATAAATCTTAATAGCAAAAGTGTGTATTGACATTAAAGTGGACTAATGTAAAAGTGTGTTAAGGCTAATGCACATGTTACACTTTTAAACATTGTCCCCTATCTATCTATCTATATATATATACTTTTATTCTGTAATACTCAAGAACTGGGAGGGTCCTTGTTTCTGAGCTTATTCAGTGCTAAATGGCTAACTTTACTTTACTTATTGAATTGTTTATCTGCTGAATGGTATAACATGTCTGTCTACATTTCGGCAAAGGATGACATTAATTCAGTCATGATCTCACTATCAGTTTCCCAGTAACACTAACTAAATGCTCACAGCACTTGAACCAAAAGAACCAAAGATTTCGGACTTGGCACTACTAGGAATCTTAGATTACAATAATATCTAATATTTATTTTTTAAGGAAACAATAAAAAGAGCAAGAAATTGATAAGCTCTTCCAACTCAATATTTAAGGAAGTAGGTTCCTACAGTAGGCTCTTAGCAGGAGTATCTCTAAAACCTGACAGTTATTTGTTATGGTTCTTCTGACACGCAAACAAAAAAAATTAATATTTTCTTAATAAGCCATGCATTAATATTCATTACGTGTTCAGTTTTTCCTCAAGTTTAAATTTATGTCAGATCATCCTGGGACTTCATATTTGATTCCATTGGGACAGAAATCCCACAGCTCCCTCATGTGGAGCATTGGTCCACAAATCCAGAATCAGGCAATTAACATATGGGTCCGAAAATGATGGTGCTGACTGTCAATAAGCATTGCCCTGTGAGTCTTGCCAAAATGCATTTCTGTCTTCCCCTGTGTTCAGGGTTTTATTTAGATGGAATAAGCAGAAAAACTAATCTGTTAGACTTCTAAAGTGTAAGTTTGCTAATGATTAAGCAAGCCATTCCTGTTGTCTTATCATTAAGAATATGTGAGCAGTTTCTTGCTTTGCAAAGATTTTTTCAAGCAGTCAAACATTTTAGACTTCTCTTAGAAACTTTCACCACAGGTTTTCATTGAACAAACAAACAAAAAAGCTCACACTACCACTCAAAATGCAGTGGTAGATTTTGCAACATGGCAAACCATCAATAGTATTACAAGCCCCAGTCTCAGTCTCCAAGTGTTAGCTCAGCATGAATTTTTCATCAATAAAGCCAGAATATAAAAGTTGTTAAATAAAGAAAGTTACAATGTACTGAGACACTGATGGGCATTTAAAATAGTTTAGTTGAGTTCACTTTTGGAGGGGGAGTCTAGATTTGTTGGAGGAGGGGAAGCTGTGTGTCATTGTAGGGCATCGGAGTCTGGATGTGAATTGTTGGGCAAAAGGACAATGAGCGGGGAAGAACTGCAGCAGATCTGCCTGGCTTGTCAGACATCATTTGGGCAGTTACACTTGTTTTATGGGAATTGAATATATTTGGGGAGGAGGTGGGGGTAGGAGGCTGGAAAGGAGGGGCAGGAGATGTTAAGGCTGCCAGGGTGATTATCTATTGACACTCAGTTTTCTGCAACTATAAGCAGAAGTGCAAGAGCTGCTGCTGCTGTTGGTACTATTGCCACTGTCAGTCCTATGTAAATGCACTATCACTTCTGATCCCACCAAGGTGAAAGCAGAATGCTTGAAAACCTAATGGCGCTGCTCCTACTGTTGAGCCTGACACCAATGGAGGCCAGCCTGTCTGTAGACACACTGTAGATATGTTTTATTTATTTAGATTTATCTAACACCTTTTCATTGGTAACTCAAGGTGAGTTATATTCATCTAATTTATAAATGCAGTAGTAAGTTAGGCGAGCAGGTTTAGAAAACAGGTCCATCGCTCTGTGAACTAGCAGAGAGAGAAAGAGGTTTACATTTGAAATTGGCTATCAAGGACTCTGTGGAGGAAGAAAATATTATTTGCCATGTACTTAATAAAAAATACAAAAGGCCAGTTCTCGCATGAACTAGTAAAGGTCAGACCTATGTGTGATTCTGCTATTACATTTCACTGGACACATCAACAATCTGAGTGAAATCCCCACCAAATTCACACTCAGGATATAAACATACATAACATTAACTGGTACCACAGTCAGGAGGAGAACAACTCTAGAATATGTTCCTGAAGACCCAGTAAATATCTGGGAAGACCACTGTAGGAATAGATGCCTAGGGATGAAGGGGGAGGTGTCTAAATTCTGAGGAGTTTTATAGTTGAAATAAATCATATTGCCTTGACTTACACACTTATTTGCCTGCCTGAAAGCTGCGCTTCCTCAATATGGCTAAAAATGCTCCACTACTCCACAATATACACACTTTTAGCCACTATTAGAGAAGGCATGGGGATGGAGGGAGAGGTTATTAGGGCAGGGATCGAAAATATCACATCAAATATCTGTGTGCTATTTTGTATTTTGCATTTTTTTAAAAGTACCCATGCAAAAAGCTTTGACAAATTCCTGTTCATACCACACTAAAGAGTCTGTGTACCAAAATTGCATTATGGGTAACTGTCCAAAACTAAAGCATGTGGGAAATCCCTTTTTTTTTTTTTTTTTTTTTGCGATCTCCTGTTCCTTTGGGCTTCCAGCTCAAACAGAACCAGGGCTGAGATATGGCTCATTGAGCCTTAATTCACAACTACCCATGGATACTTACCCCTCTTTTATATCCCCTCTCAAATTACTTTAGTCCAGCCACTGCTGTGACAGTCTTCAACTACGTACCATGCAGCAATGTTTTTTCTAGGCCCGTGCAACAAGGACCCTAAATCCAATTCTTAGATGTTGCTGTTGCATGATTGCTATGAGTCTTCCCCTGTCTCCCCCAGCTAGAACTGTGAGTGCTACCTTTGAGGCATTCCAGCCACAGCCAAACTAAGCTGGGAATCAAATCCAGTTCCTTCCACTTGTTCGTGTACTGAAAAGCCATCGATCCACTGGGCTGGCCTGCTTTGTCTCATTTTAATGAAAGCAGAAACATTTGAAATTATTGTTCAGATCAAAGACTTTACCTTATGTCTCCATCGGTGATCTACATCATACATTTAGCTATAACTGTGCTCAAGGGAAACTATTTTTGCATT
This sequence comes from Rhinatrema bivittatum, assembly GCF_901001135.1. Lineage (NCBI taxonomy): Eukaryota > Metazoa > Chordata > Amphibia > Gymnophiona > Rhinatrematidae > Rhinatrema > Rhinatrema bivittatum. Next base: position 519,275,861 of record NC_042615.1, on the reverse strand, counting down.
TTAAGGGAACTCATCAACAAATTAAAGGATTAGAGATAGGAGCCATTGTGATCCTTGGCGAACTTAATTTGAATAGGTTCCAATATAAGCAACAATCCTTCACTGGAGACACATTTTTGGGCAGTTAAGGACTGTAACTTTGATAAGCTGCTATTTTCTTGTTTGTAAGCATGATGTAGATAAATTACATCTCTTTTAAATCTAGGTAACTTCCTGGGTAACCCATCTTCCCCCTCAGCCTAGGGTCACCTTCCTAGCCCTGGAGAGCACTGGGTTAACTCAACTGGGGAAACACAATCTCAAGGTCCGATGGATTGGGGGCAGGTTGTCCTGCAAGGACTATTGGGTAGAGGTTACCTCCTATAAAAAAATACAATCCACACTAAGCTGGTGCTCCAAACAGAAAAAAAAAGAGTTTACATAAAAAATACTTAGTCTCTGCCAGTACAAAGAAAACAGAGTCCACAGTAAAACAGTAGTAACAGCAGAAAAATCTAAGTTCAGAAAAACAAAGTCCAAACTTCTTCCAATTTAATCCAAATTTGAATCATATACACTGTAATACCACTCCAAAGTTTAACTCTCTGTTCCTTTCTTCCCAGATCTTCTGTGGTTTCAGTAACAAGAGTCTCTCTTGAAAAAGTTCCCAAATTATTCATAAATTTGCAGAAATGGCCCAAGGCAACTTTTTCCCCTTCCTTCATGCAGTTGAAGTTTGGAGCTCCAAAACAGAACACATCTTCCTGCTGTCCTTCTGGTCCCCAGCACAGCTCTTGCTCACTTGCTTCAATTCCCAAAATGTCTTTCAGATTCCTTTGGGTGTCTTTGAGAGTACCAGCTCCAAGCTTCCAACTTCTAATCTCTAAAAAATTCCAAATACTCTCAAAAAACTCCACCCTAAGCCTTGTGGGAGGAAATGTTAAGCCCCAGATTGTACTTTCCACTTTTGGGAAATAACCAGGCTGTCACTAAGATAGCTTTCACATATACCCCTTGAACTTCCTCTGAACTTTCTTAGCTAGAAGAACACTTCAGATTACCTCTGACTCCTTAATGAACCCTTCTAGCTAGAAGAGTCTACATTTTAACACAAGGGCCCAATCCATTACACTGCTAGCTTGCTGCTAGTGGCCAAGCTGGGGCTGCACTTGTAATCCAAACCCTCGTTTTCCTCAATAGTCTGGTGATAAGGTTATATTCCTGTGGATTTTGATATTTATTAAAAAAAAAAAAAAAAAAATCAAATTCATACCACATTGATTATACATCTGATCAAATATAGGAACACCCTTTTACAACATGATACATTTATCTTTTAAAACAATCTACTATTGGCATATTTTTTTAAATTTTTCATAGAATCTGCCCCACCAGGAAATATTTTGGTGGGGCAAATTGGCTCCCCATTCTCTCCCGCATTCATTACAAAACCCTGACCATAGTACACAAATCCATTCACGCCCATAACTCCGATTGGCTTGACCTTCCACTCGTCCTACCAGATCCGCTAACAAAGGCACCCTACTCGTACCCTCACTGAAAACAGCCCACCTCTCCTCCACACGCGACCGTGCCCTCTCTATTGCTGGCCCCACTCTCTGGAACTCCCTGCCTGCTCACATGCGCCTTGAACCATGTGTGATCAAATTCAAAAAGAAACTTAAAACACTACTGTTCAAACAAGCTTATCCAGAATAGATCGCCCCCCGTCGTATCTTCCATACACCACCTCATGGTTACCACACTTTCCTTATATTAAGGAACTAACTAATTACGTTAGATAACTATACTAGTTTTGTTTATTCTGCTTGTTATCTTATGCTTGTTCTGTTTGCATTCTTATTTTCCACCTTACCCTTGGTTAACCCCCCTCCTAGTTCCATTTCCCTGTTGACATGTACTTTCCAGCCTTTTGTTCAAATGTAAACCGGTATGATGTCCCCACTAATACCAGTATGTAAAAATTTCTAAATAAATAAATACATTTTATTGTGAAATCAAATGTTCCTTAACATTCACAGAATAGTTTACCATGAAGACTTTGCTTCATAGGCTTAGAAGTGGGTACTACATTAACATACAGAGGATCTATTAGGAAAACATCAGAAGCCATCCGAGTATCCATTAATTTGTGCCCTACTCATTTCTCCCTTCTAATTGTATTGTAGGTTCATTATGAATGGATGGAATATACTATCTATAGTATACATTCTTTTTTCTTGTGAAACTAGTTTTCTCCTACTCCAGAGCTACAGATACTTTGGTATTAATTCTAATTAGCTAATACCCATAGTAATTTCCCCGAAACCCCTATGTCCTATGTCCTCTCCCCAGCCCCAGCACCACCTGCCCTCCTGCTCTGAGCCTCAGTACAGCCTGCCCTCCAATGCCCCCCCCTCCCTCATAGCTCCAGAATCAGCACAGCCTTCTCTCGCTCTCACACCCTGCTCCAGCAGCACAGCCACCAATGGAAACTCCCCAGAAGCTCTTATTAATTGTACTGCCTCCTCCAGCCCCCCAGCAAAGTTTTCCCCCACCCCTGCAGTCCTAGAAGAGCACCATTAATAAATCCTGCTATGTATACACATGAACGGGTAAATCAAATTTATGTTTTCATAGTGACCTCATATAGCGTGCCCACAGCTATAAGCTCTAGAGAGCGCTAGGCCTTTTTAATAATTGGTCCAAAAAAACAAACCGGAAACTGATCCAATATTGCAGTAGCGACCAAAGAAGAGAGGATCAGTGAACACCAGGAGTTCTTTATTCAGCACATAACATGCCGGCACGCGATCCTCCGACACAGCGGCAAATGGCTGCTGTGCCGGAGGCCTCTGGCCCCGCCCCCAGACCGGCCCTTTAGTAAAGTCCAGAGACTTAGACGCGTCCCGGGGCTTTATGCACATCACAGGGCTTTTATAAAATAGGCCCAGCACGTGTAGGGCTTTGAAAATCCGGCCCTAATTTTTAGATTTGAGGTAAGGGAGGGCAAAGTGACTTGCCCAAGGTTACAAGGAACAACAGTGGGATTTGAACACTGGTTTTTCTGGGTCCTAGCCCACTGCTCTAACAATTAGGTTTAGAAAAGGCTGGGGTTTTTTTTTTCACCATTATAGGAATTATGAGTTTGACTTCACTTGGCCACTGCTCATGCTGTGAACTGATGATCAATAAAACCTCATTTCATGCCTCTGTCACAAATTAAGAGGATTATGTACTAAGCTTTATGGTTTTTCACACAGAAGTCATGATTTTCCATGTGTAATTTGTCTACCTGGACTTGTATGCAAATGAGCCCAGTAGAAATGTTACACGTGTAATTTTCTGATGGAAGACTTCTCAAAAATGATACCTGTGGTTTAAAAGAGGTGTGATTGCTTGTTTTGCCCTGGGACATGCTGAATATTGACATCTCTGTTTTTTTAACAGTCTAATCTTATAGAAATACTCAATGTACTGTTCTCATGCATTCGCATCACTGACCCATCCCCCTTGAAAATATTGTTTTCATCTTTTAACCATACATCCCTTTGTTTGATACTTAATTGATGACAAAGCTCTTTTAGATGGTTTTTAATGAAGTCCTCACAGCCTATTGAAATCCTGTGATGACCTAACTTTCTAACGTACATCTTTTCTCTTCTTTCCATAAATTCATAAAAATTTAACTTACAGTCTTATAGACTTCTTTGGTGTAAACATAAATTCCAGTAACGTTAATACTTCAGTTCATTATTACTCTAAGCATACTGAGGGCATTTAATGGACAAGTTATCCGGCTAAAGTCCCATATAATTCAATGGGATAAATGTCCTGCTGACTATACTCGGCTTAAGTTATCATTTGTGGCAAAAAAACTAGAACATGGAGGGCCTGGGCCTGCAAAATATTTAGAGAGGGTGGGAGGGTATAGAATGCACAGTCTGACAGGGCCTTGCATAACCTTATGGAGGGTAGGAAAAGGATCGGGTCGCTGGCTGTTTCATTTCTTTTTTTAGTTTCGACAGTACTACTCAGCCGAATATCTTTTAAAGATATCAGGTTAAGTAACATGTTATACAGCTACACAAGGACAGACAACTTTATGCCTACTCTGAAGCAAGCCTAAAGTTATCCAGCTAACCTAGCCAGATAAACCCGATATTTGGCTAATTTAGCTGGATAACTCAGTCCCTCCCTGGAATACCTCCGGAATACTGCTTATTAGTTCTGCTAAATTATAGCCAGGTAACTACTTATCTGGCTATAATTTAGCCATTTATGTGGCTGAATATGCCACATTTGCCATTTAAGAACATAAGAACATGCCATACTGGGTCAGACCAAGGGTCCATCAAGCCCGGCATCCTGTTTCCAACAGTGGCCAATTCAGGCCATAAGAACCTGGCAAGTACCCTAAAACTAAGTAGATCCCATGGTACTGATGCCAATAATAGCAGTGGCTATTCCCTAAGTCAACTTGATTGATAGCAATTACCGGTCTTCTCCTCCAAGAACTTATCCAAACCTTTTTTAAACACAGCTACACTAACTGCACTAACCACATCATCTGGCAACAAATTCCAGAGCTTAATTGTGCATTGAGTGAAAAAAGAATTTTCTCAGATTAGTTTTAAATGTGCTAATTGCTAACTTCATGGATTGCCCCATAGTCCTTCTATTATCCAAAAGAGTAAATAACCAATTCACATTTACCTGTTCTAGATCTCTCATGATTTTAAAGACCTCTATCATATCCCCCCTCAGCCATCTCTTCTCCAACAGCCCTAACCTCTTTAGCCTTTCCTCATAGGGGAGCTGTTCCATCCTCTTTATCATTTTGGTCGCCCTTTTCCATTGAAACTATGAGATGCGGAGATGAGAATTGCACACAGTACTCAAGATGCAGTCTCACCATGGAGTGATACAGAGGTATTATGACTTTTTCCATTTTATTCACCATTGCCTTTCTAATTATTCCTAACATTCTGTTTGCTTTTTTGACTGCTGCAGCACACTGAGCTGATGATTTCAATGTATTATTCACTAAGACACCTAGATCTCTTTCCTGGGTGGTAGCTCCTAATATGGAACCTAATATCGTGTAACTACAGCAAGGGTTATTTTTCCCTATATGCAACACCTTGCACTTGTCCACATTGAATTTCATCTGCCATTTGGATGCCCAATCTTCCAGACTTGGAAGGTCCTCCTGCAATTTATCACAATCTGCTTGTGATTTAACTACTCTGAATAATTTTGTATCATCTGCAAATGTGATTACCTCATGATCGTATTCCTTTCCAGATCATTTATAAATATACTGAAAAGCACCAGTCCAAGTACAGATCCCTGAGGTACTCCACTGTTTACGCTTTTCCACTGAGAAAATTGACTAATCCTATTTCCTGTTTCCTTTTAACCAGTTTGTAATCCACAAAAGGATACTGCCACCTATCTCATGACTTTTTACTTTTCTTAGAAGCCTCACATGAGGGACTTTGTCAAATGCCTTCTGAAAATCCAAGTACACCACATCTACAGGTTCACCTTTATCCACATGTTTATTAAACCCTTCAAAAAATGAAGCAGATTTGTGAGGCAAGACTTGCCTTGGGTAAATCCATGCTGACTGTTCCATTAAACCATGTCTTTCTATATACTCTGTGATTTTGATCTTTAGAATAGCTTCTACTATTTTTCCCAGCACTGAAGTCAGGCTCACTGGTCTATAGTTTCCTGGATTGCCCCTGCAGCCCCTTTTTAAATATTGGGGTTACATTGGCCATCCTCCAGTCTGCAGGTACAATGGATGATTTTAATGATAGGTTACAAATTTTAACTAATAGATCTGAAATTTAATTTTTTAGTTCCTTGAGAACTCTGGTATGCAGACCATCCGGGTCAGGTGAATTGCTACTCTTTAGTTTGTCAATCTGGCCTACTACATCTTCCCGGTTCAGAGAGATTTGGTTCAGGTCATCTGACTCATCACTCTTGAAAACCATCTCTGGAACCAATATCTCCCCAACATCCTCATTAGTAAGCAGAGAAGCAAAGAATTAATTTAGTCTTTCTGCAATGGCCTTATTTTCCCTAAGAGCTCCTTTAACCCCTCGGTCATCTAAAGGTCTAACTGACTGCCTCACAGGTTTCTTGCTTCAGATATATTTTAAAAAGTTTTGAGTTATCCATCTAAACTTCTTTTGAATATGGACCTCCTTAGCTATATTGCATGCTGGGATAGATAAGTATAGGATCTAAGGTAGCCTTTTATTATCTCACTGTCAATTTACTTCTTACCCTCTCAAAGTCTAGCTTATTTTATAAGCCCTTTCTCAAAGGGCTTTATTCTGGCAAAGGGCCTGCAAGTTGCTCTGTGCTCTCCTTTACCAGCTCAAAGGGTTTCTGTTATATTTGGCCAACCGTGGCAGCCACACTCACCCTCCAGCCACAACTGCAGGCTCATCGCTGCCGTGTTCCTAGTTGCATACATATTCACTCTCTAATCAGATTCACGGTGGGAACCTCTCTAGCACTTGCTGATGTCAGCCACTGGGGGATTTAAATGCTGGTTCTTTCGTCCAACCTTGCCTTCACAACAGATCTCCTACCCTGTTTGTAGTGCTCACTGCCACCACATCCTTGAGGTCCTGTATCACTCCTATGTTTTTGCGCCATGTTCCTGCCTTTCTCCTTTGGTCTTTTGCCCCATAACTGCTTCCATCCTTGCTTCACTCCTTCTTCATTGTCCTTGCCTGAGTGTTCTCTGCTTGCCTTGACCTCGAACCGGTCCTTGACCGCGCTTTGCTCTCTGCCTGCCTAGATCTCAGACCGAAACTTGACCACGCTTTGCTCGCAGCCTGCCTTGTCTCCAGGACCTGACCTCAACCTATGCTATAAGTCCTGGTGGCAGCCCAAACCCGAGGGCTCAACCTAAGGAGAAGGTGGTAAGTTAGGCAGACTCAGCTGCCTCCTGTCAAGGCTTATTCTGTGCTTGCACACAAAATAGGCTGCACCAAATTGACAGTAGACTAAGGGTTCATCATCTGCTCAGCACGACTGTTTCTTCTGTGCTAAACAAGAAAATAGACAATTTTGAGTCAGATTCCGATTGTAGCATCATAACTTGTGTTAAGTTTCCCTTTGCTTTTTTTTTTCCCTCGTTCAGTTTTGTGACTTTTTGCCAATTGGTTCTAATTTTATTACTCCCTCTTTTGTTGCTGAACTGATTCATTCTTCTTATATTACATTCTTTAATTCATGAGTTAATTTGCTTTACTGTTAGTGCGGAGTTTTGATTTGCTTGTTTATTCTAATCGTGTCCATTACTTCGAGACTATATACTTATTAAGCCTATGTCTATTCAATTCATACTCTCTGGATTTATGCCTTCATTAATTTACTCTCTTTATTCTGACCCTTTACTTGTACCTGTCAATGTCAGCTTTCAGTTTAGCTATTTTCTCTAATTAATTTTATGTCTGTGATAATTTAATTCCATTTGTGTACTATTATTTATACTAATTGATTTAAGCCTATGCTTTCAGCTCCATTATTTGGTTTCCAATCAATTTAATTTCATGTTGGAGTAGTCTACTAATTTAATGCTTATTGATATATTCATGTGCAAAACAATGGCTTAATGACTATTTGTACTTATGGACTAATGGCTGCCATGTTTGTAATTGTTTATGATTTATCACTCTTTAAGGTGAATTTTAAAAGCCTGGCGTGCGCCAAAACTGTGAGGTACACAAATGTTCTGGGCTGGCACGGGCCCAGCAGATTTTAAAAGCCATATTTTCCACTGTACGCACACAAATAGTTTTCTAAAAGAAGGCCCAGGGTATGGGCATGGTCTGGGTGGGGCATGAGCACTCCTGGATTTCACATTGAAACCAATGCATAAATACTTACGCACACAAGCGCGCACTGGTGTCCCTGCCATGTAACTTTACTTCTGCTATGGATGAAGTGTAAGTCATAGAACAAACTAAATGCAAAGATGAGTGGGGCTAACTGAGGAGAAGGGTGGCTATTTAACTAGGGGGATTAGAAAGTCTATCCCTTACCTGGGCAAACTGGGAATGAAATGGTAACATGGCCAGTTGTGTCAGCGCCCATGGCTTTTAAAATCCCCCTACAGATGCACTAGACGCAGTATTTGTGCGCAAAGGTGCATGCCCACATACAATTGCACACACTTGTGTGCTTGCTCAGTCTATTTTCTACCATTCAAACCTTCTCTTCTTTCTGTATATGTGTCAAGACCTTCTGCAAGCCATGCCTGCCTGCATATCTCACTACATGCATCATTCTTCTTCAAAACAGATGAAGGGAGAAATTTTTTTTTTTTTTTTATCAGATAGACCACTTTCCCAATGTGGGGGACGGATCTTAGCTATGGTTCAGTGGTCCTGCTGTTAATAGCTTATGTGAAGACAGAGCCCCCTGGTGGGGATGAACTGCACAGATTCTTTTAGGGCAAGCAAGACTGTACTTCCCACTGCCCCTTCTCTTTTTGTATTGCCTTGCTCTGTGTAATACTGTTATCAGACGAAGAGGGTTTCAGCATTCAAGAATATAAGCAGGAAAAAGGTTTCTTTTGTTATATGAAGTGCCTCTGTTGTACCTCTAGAGCAGTGATTTTCAACATTTTCTTCTCAGGAGCCAGTAGAAGGAAAAAACACTATCCTCCAGCCCCTTAATGATCACTCCCATCCTTCCTTTCCCATTCCCTACTGCTCACTCTCACCACCCCCCACTGAGGTTCCACTGCTCACTCCCCTACCACCTCAACACCCATTATTCATTCTCCCATTCATCCATCACCAGTGGCGTATGGAGGGGGAGGAGCAGGGGGGCCAATGCCCCTTGGCTCAGGGCCATGGGGGAGGGGGGCACTCATGGCTGACATAGGGAGGTCCATGCAAACGACGGTGGACCTCATCCCACCAACGGCTGAGCAGGGAAGCATGCCGTTCCTTTCCTGTGTGCCAGCCACTGTTTCCTCTAAGCTGCATGCGTACATGGCCGCACACAGCAGGAAGATCGTTGGGGGCCATGATGGAGCTCATCCCACCATGGCCCGAAGAAAACGTCACCTCCAAACCTCCAGGTGCTCTTTCTCCTTCCTGCCTGCATGGCCCCAGAAGATAAACATTGCCAGAGCTGCATGGGTAGGAAGAAGGAGGAGCATTGGCCGCATGCAGAAGAGGAGAAGCGTTTGTGGCAGGGCTGCTGCAGATCCCACCTCGCAGCAGCCTAAGAAGATAAGGCTGCTGCAGGGCCCATACCACGGTGATCCGTGAAGAGGAACCCAGAGGTGAGAGGGAGCCTGAGACCCTGTAGAGTGTTTGTGTGCATGAGAGTGAGTTGAGAGATTGTGTGTAGAAGTGAGAGCCAGTTAGTTCAGAGAGACAGTATGTGAGAGCCTCTATGTATATGAGAGTTAGAGCCTTTGTGTTTGTGTGAGACAGCATATGAGAGTTAGAGCCTGTGTGTGTGAGACAGCATGTGAGAGTGAGAGCTGGGTGTGTGAGACAGCATTTGAGAGTGAGAGCCTGTGTGTGTGAGAGATAGCATGTGAGAGCGAGAGCTGGGTGTTTGTGAGACAGCATGTGAGAGTGAGAGCTGGGTGTGTGAGACAGCATTTGAGAGTGAGAGCCTGTGTGTGTGAGAGATAGCATGTGAGAGCGAGAGCTGGGTGTTTGTGAGACAGCATGTGAGAGTGAGAGCTGGGTGTGTGAGACAGCATTTGAGAGTGAGAGTCTGTGTGTGTGAGAGATAGCATGTGAGAGTGAGAGCTGGGTGTTTGTGAGACAGCATGTGAGAGTGAGAGCCTGTGTGTGTATGTGTGAGAGAGACAGTTTGTGAGAGTCAGAGCCTGTATGTGTGAGAGAGAGAGACAGCATGTGAGAATGAAAGCCTGAGTGTATGTTTGAGGGAGGAAGAGAAGAAAAAGGTGGAGAGAGAAGAAACAGAAAAAAAGAGACCCTGTAAAAGGAATTGGCAAAAGACCAAGAAAGGGAACGTAGAAAAGAAAGCCTGTGACCAACCAATTAGAAAATAAGATCAGACAGCAAAGGGAAAAAAAACAATTTTTTAAAAACATTTTTAGTGATTGACATATGTTATCTTTGGGAATGTGCAAGAGTAGCACTTTCTCTATGCTGATCTTGCAATGTATGAGATCAGCTTGGAGGAACTGGAAGCCCCACAAATTTTTAATACCACGGGGCCTGCACAGAGGAAGCAGCAGAACAGGCTTCAGTGCCAGTAGCAGCGATTGGCGCCTCCCCATTAGCGGTAGCAGTGACAGCGGCAGCAGAGGAATGAGAGGCTCCAAGGTTGCTAGTAAAAGAAAGAGAGGGGGGAGGGGGGTCTGCGTTTAGTGTGTGCATGCATATGAATGGGAGTCTACCTGGGGATGTGTGTGGGTGTGTGAATGGCTGCCTGCCTGGGGGTGTATCTGTGTATGGGAATCAATGGGTGCCTTCTTGAGATTAATTTAATTTAATTTAGATTTTTATATTCCACTTTTCACACTTTTTTCAGCTTTTCAAAGCGGATTACATTTAGGTTATGTAGGTATTTCCCTATCCCCAGAGGTCTGTCTGTGTGAGAATAGGTGCCTGCCTGGGTGTGTGTGTGCGAAAATGAATTGGTGCATGCCTGGGGGATGGGGGGGGGGGGAGCAGTGTGAGAATGACAGGGAGCCTGCCTGTGTATGTGTGTGTGAGAATGACTGGGAGCCTACCTGGGGGTATGTGTGTGTGTGTGTGTGTGTGACAGTGACTGGGAGCTTGCCTTGTTGTGTGTGTGTGTGTGTGGGTGAGAGAGAGAGAGAATGACTGGGAACCTGCCTCGGCGGGCGTGTGTGTGTGTGTGAGTGAATGACTGGGAGCTTGCCTGGGTGTGTGTGTATGTGAGGGAGCGAGTGAGAGTGAGAGCGTATGTGTGTATGAGAGAATCTAGGGGAGTAAGAGCTTGTGTGGTGCGGTGGGGTAGAGAGAGGGTCTCAAAGCCTGAGAGTGTGTCTGTATCTGTGAGAGAGAGAGAGGGGTTATGGGTGTATATAAGAGCATGTGTGTATGTGTGTGTGTGTATGTGCAGGCCCAGCGCTAGCTTTTTTGCTGCCCTGTGCAAACAATGACTGTGCTGCCCCCCCCGCCCCCCTTGTTCATTCATTGTCTGTCCCAGGCTCACCCAAAAAAATCCCAACACCCTCCAGTAATAAAAACTTTAAAAACTGACAGCACCACGCCCCTTGCCCAGTGAACTTTATAGCTTTGCACATGCTCTCCCAACTTCCCCCCTCGACTTGCTCCACATGCACAATTAAGAGTTAAACATCTATAATAACATTTTACATGAAAAATATGAAAGTACCATATTCTAAGGTAAAAATATCACTTTAATTATATTTACATGCACTTCAGTGATGCCAACCAGAAAAACCCTGCAAAAACACACTTGGAACCTGTATGGTATTAGGCCTATTGTAATGTGTGTTGTGTGTGGGCTTGACCCTTCGAAAGCCCTAAAACACTAATACACTTCCTATTAGGAGAATACCTCACCTCAGTCACACATGCAGAACATAAACCTACCCTCACGAAATACAGAATAGAGCAGCAACCATATAGTAGAAATATAAAAGTGCCAAAACCTGAACTGGAAACCACAAGAAGCCACAATGTCTATGCAGTGCAACAATAAAAAACCAGAACCATCACCATTCCTCAAACATGAAACAATAAAATCAAGAAATAAAATAAATACATGATCATTATACTACAAACATACTAATAATAACATTCCAAAAATAGATGACAAATAAAAGATTGAATAATTAAAAACTCACATAAAAATGTTTTAAATGTCCCAAACACCAATACAATATTTCAAAACAGCAGACACATTAAATAACAACTGAAAAAATAAAAGAATTTAAAAAATTCATGCTCTCCATACATGGGAACTTTTGATTTCCAGTCACCCTCAGATCGTTGTGGATTAGTGGGAGTGGGATGCTCAAACTTTCTTCTCTCTTTCTTATATATACACACACACATACAAGCTCAGACAAACACCAGAGGCCCCTCCAGATCTTTTATGGTTGGGATCTACTAGCAACCCTGGGCCCTCCTCTTCATTTCAGCTATTGGTAGGTTGGGATCCACCTGCAGCCCATTCTCTCTCTCTCTCTCTCTCTTACACACACACAAACCAGTCTAGCTCCCATTCACGATCACAAACCACAATGAAGCTCCCATTCACACTCATACACCCCAGGCAGGTTCCCATTCATATCCACCCAAATGCCAGGCAGGCTCCCATTCTCACCCAGACACAACCATCCTAGGCAAGCTTCCATTCACAAACACACATGAAACCCAGGTAGGTTCCCATTCATACATTCATACACAATCACACACACACACACATGCAACCTAGGTAGGCTCCCATTCATATACACACCCATCCCAGGCAAGCTCCCATTCACACACCCACTAATCCCAGCAGGCTCCCATTCATACACATACACCCATCCCAGGAAGGTACCCATTCACACACACACACCCAACTCAGTCAGCTTCCTATTCACACACACACACACACACACACACCCAACCCAGGTAGTCTCCCATTCACACACACACATATACACTCACCCCCCCCACACACACACCCATCCCAGGCAGACACCCATTCACATACACACACACACACACACACATCCCAAGCAGCCTCCCATTCACACCCTCACACCACAAACAACCTCCCGTTCACACACACACATGCACATTCATCCCAGGCAGACTCCCATTCACACACACACACACACACACACACCCATCCCAAGCAGCTTCCCATTCACACCCTCACACTACAAGCAACCTCCCATTCACACACACACACGCACATTCATCCCAGGCAACCTCCCATTCACACACACACATCCATCACAGTCATCCTCCTATTCATTCAAACACATGCAGACCAGGCAGTCAAGGTCCACGGGTCATTCTTCCTCTGCTGCTGCTGCCACCAGCCTTTACCATCTTAGTTGGGGAGAGCAGCCGTTCTGCAGCTCTTCCTGCATGCTGGCCGCATGGTAATTCAACACTCACAGTACAATCACGTCCTGTATTCTCATCTCTCACGAAATGAGAATTCAGGAAGTGCTAGCACCATGAATTGCTGCAGGGCTAGCACCCAAGGAGGAGCTGCAAGATGGGCATCTTATGCTGCCAGCAGGATGGAGCCCACCAGCAGCCCCAAGGGATTCCTGCTTCTTCCATCACCAGCGGGATCTGGTCCGCCGGCAGTAGCACAGACCTCTACCTGCTCCCAATGCCGCCCCCGGGTTTACTGCCCTGTGAAATTGCATGGTTTGCACAGCTGGTGGTGCCAGGACTGTGTATGTGTGAGAGAGACTGGACATGTGAGTATGTGTGAGAAAGAGAGGATAAAGTTTGTGCACCCCCCTAACCCCCTAATCCTTAGCAATCTCAGGGTGACAGGAATCAAGAGTTCCCAGGTATGGACAGCAGAGGCTTTTTTTTCATTCTTTTTAGTTTTAATTGGGTGTTATTTGATATGTGTGCTGTTTTAAAATATTCTATTGGTGCTTGGGAAATCTTTTAAAAATGAATATGATTTTAATTAATAGAAGTTTATGTATTTATTTATTTATTTTGTGTTTTTCTATACCGGCATTCACGAAAGGTATCACATCATGCCGGTTTACAATTAACAAAGGGGGTGTAAAATACAATAAGAATATTAACAGGTGCGGAACGAAAAACGTTGCAGTTACAATAAAACAGGGAAATACACAACTGGGATCAGTGAAGAGTAGATAGGAAATTAACAGCAAGAACAAATTTACAAATTTATGGAATTTACTAGTTAATGGAGTTTCACAATAATATTGTTTATCATGTTAAGGTAAGGTCTGAGAATCTGTTAATGGTGAGTTAAGGTTCAGTAGGGGTCTGAGAAGGCTTTCTTAAATAAACAACATTATTCTATTTGTCAATAGTTTTAAAATATTCTTTTATTAGTATGATTTTACTGTTATAATTGATGCTTTATGTTTCTTGATTTTATTTGTTTTATGAGGAATGGTGGTTCTGTTTTTCATTGTTACACACAGAGTCTGGCTTCTTTGGGTTTCCATTTCAGTTTTTGTCTGCATATTACTGGTTGTAATTTATGATCCTTTATTTTGTATTTGGTGAGGGTCTGTCTCTGCTCTGTGCTTGTGACCAAGATGAGAGATTCTGCTAGTGTGTAGTGTTTGTGTAGGGATCTATAGCAATTGGCTTAATTTTGTTAGTAGGTGGTAAATTGATATTCTGGACCCAGTGTAATATTTACCTGTGCTTTTTCACAGGTAGGGTTCTTGTTATTTGAGTCCTTAATGTTACTCCTGTTATGTTATATTAAGTTTGCTATATAGATTTTGAGTATCTTTTTTGCAGGATTTTCTGTTAGTTCACATGTCTGGCAGTGGAAGGTGTTTATGCTGCTTTATTGTGGGGTGACAGCAGAATCTGAAAGTTTTTTTGTATGATGAGATGTAAGGGAAACATCCAAGCTCCATTGTTTGGGGGAATTTCCGTGGATGCACAGAGTTACAGAACTGGAGGTGCAGGATTTATATTGACATTCTGTCCCTTCTTATATACATTCCAGAATTCCCTCTCATAGTCATATAGAATTAGTTGAATGAGGCTATCAAATAATTTTAATAGTAGTTTTACTAGACGTGTGGAACTAGACAGCTTTTTTAAATTACGCAGAAGGCCCTTTGGACTTTCATAGTAAGACTTTTTTTATAGCCAATTTTAAAGCAAGGGCCCATGCTATGGAGGTGGTGTGATATGAGGAAATATCATTTTGGCTCCCACCCTCCAAATTCTTCTGTCTAAAGACACCAATGATCTTCTATGACCTTAAGCATTAGAACAAGAAGGATGGGGGGGGTTGGCCCGCTGGAGAGGCACACAAATGCATTAGCTCCTGGGTGCCGAGACCCTCGATACGCCACTGTCTATCACTCACTCTCCATCTTCAACCCTTGTGCTGAATCACATCTCTGCATAGCTCTTAGTCACTTTGAGTTCCGTGGTACCTGTAGTCCTGCACTTCTCGGTGATCACCATGATAATTCCATTGAAATAAGGGTGCCACATAACCAAGAGCTGTATGGGGCCATGATTTGGCAGCAGAATGCTGTTACGTGCTGCATTTCCTGTATATTCTACAGAACAGCTGGAACCAGGAAGGGGGATGGAAATGAGGCCACAATCCAGTCACTGGTGTGCTGCAACCAAGCTTGAAAAACATTGGGGCACAAGAGCTGTAAATCAATTAAGTAGAAGGTAGAGTGCATAGATGGAAAAATATATTTTTTATGTTTGCAGTTATTGGACTTGTATGACAGCAGATGCAGCAACTTGTTATGCTTTGTTCCCATCCTAATTTCTGATTTTCTTTTTACAGGAAATATGAGGCTTTCTGTCTTGAGTTTTCATGCTGTTTTGTCCCCAGAATGTTTTATGGAGCAAAGTCATCTACATTTTTGAAAGCATATTTAATTAAGGTGAAGTGGAGATGTGTTGGCAAGCATTTTTAGCTTCTTGCCCTTAGATCATGCAGATGTCACTTTGTGAGCAGGCCACAGAAGCTTCCTCTTCCTTGTTCCAGATGTTAGTGATGGCAGCAGAATGAATCTGCATTTCTGTAAAAGGATAATGAGGTTCACAAATACTGTAACAAAACTGATGCTGTTGTGCTTACTAGGTGAAAATGCAGAATATCATGTGCAATAACATAGGGAGCCCAATATTCAAAAGCTACTTAGCTGGATAAGAAGGACTTATCCGGCTAAGTGTCAGCTGCTGAATATCCGTCTATGCTCAGCAGTCGCCACTTAGCCAGATAAGTGACTAAATAATTAGCTGGATAATTCAGGGGAGGGAAATGGGCAGATTGAGGCAGTTCTAACTGACTGGCTAACTTAACCAGATAAGTGACAATATTCAGACTTATCTGGCTAAATAGTGCCAAATATGGGAATATTCAACTGCAAGCTGTGCTGCTGAATACCCCATGTAAATTAGCCTGAGAAATATACAATAACAATATCCCCATGAGGGACCCTTCCAAACATGGGGCCCAGGTCGATTGCCCCGGTCACATAAGTCCACCCCTGACTGGTCCTTCTCTAATCCATGCTAAATCAGAATAGAATTAAAAAAAAAAAAATTAGTACATTTCCTCAGAATCATTTTTTAAAATGCTCACATTGACAAGCATAAAATAATATCCTTCCAATGCTTTAAAAATAACGTTATCTAGAAATTTCTAGATTTAAATTTGGTAAGACAGCTAAAGATTTGCTGTTACTCACTCTTTGTCTTTCAGACACAAGTCATTCCTGGAGCAGCCTTTCTAGTAATGCTGTTAAATCCTCTCTATTCAAAATCTGTCTCAGGTACAAAAAGAACTCAGCGTTTATCTGACAGCAATGCTGAAGTTTGTCTTTGAGAGAGAGAAGATTGTACTCTGTTTAAGATTAGGATCCCCATTCACTGGCCTTTCCCTGAGAGCATTCCACATCATCGCAGTGTGCCAGAATGAGGACAAATTAAAAGATACATGCAAAAATTAATTAGCCACGAAGCATTTGAACTCCCCGCTGCCTAACTGCGCTGCTTTTCTTGCGTTAATGCTATAATACCTAGCAAAATCTGCACAGCTGCAGCCTGGCCCACCTGCGCTGGAGTGCGCCTCACTGGCTACCCCCCTCCCCCCCGAACACTGATGATGGGATTTTATTGTTTTGCATTTAAGGAAGAAATGACTTGACGTGCGCGTTATCTCTTGGTGCGTGAGACATGACACCTGGATTCAGTGCTACCAGCTAATCTCCAATCAGACGTGACATGCATCGCCTTGTGACAGAAGTGTGCTATGCAAACATTGTATGCCAATTGACTTGTTTGATGAGGCCCCTAAGTTTTTATGAGGACAATTTTCAAAGCTTTTTAACCCAGGCAATATTGCTAGGCTGAAAATTGCCCTTTCTGGGTGGCTGAAAGTATGTGTGGTCTTCTGTGGCATGCGTGCTGTTAGCTGTGCTGCAAGGAGGCAATGCCAGAGGGATGTTTTAGATCAGGGGAACAAACACAACACATTTTATGACATTCGCACAAGCTTGCATGTCATTTTACCCGTTTCGGCTCCCTGCACAAAAAAGCAGGTGCAAAATATATGGCTGCTTTTAGCACATGTACTGTATGTTGATTTTCAAAGAAAAGAAACCCCGATATACATTCTGTTTGATAAACAGTAGAAAGAAAGGATGCACTAGAAGTGGCTGCTAGGGGTGTGCATTCGTTTTGACCACATATGTAAAACGCAACTTTTTTTTTTTTTAAACTTAAAAAAGTGATGAGGCGAAAACGATCGGATTTCCAACTTATTCAACATAGCTATGTTGAATATGTTGGAAATCGCGATTGTTGATCCTAAATAAAAATTTAAACCCCTCACCCTCCTTAATCCCCCCCCCCCCCAAGACTTACCAAAACTCCCTGGTGGTCCAGCGGGGAGTCAGGACGCCATTTCTGTATTCCTTTGCGAGGAGCACGTGACGTCGGCGTCACGTCGGAGTGACGCGGACGTCACGTGATTCCCCACGCGTTCGCTCCGGGACCCTCGTTGGACCCAACCGGAACTTTTGGCCAGCTTGGGGGGGTCAAGCTGGCCAAAAGTTCCGGTTGGGTCCAACGAGGGTCCCGGAGCGAACGCGTGGGGAATCACGTGATGTCCGCGTCACTCCGATGTGACGCCGACGTCACGTGCTCCTCGCAAAGGAATACAGAAATGGCGTCCTGACTCCCCGCTGGACCACCAGGGAGTTTTGGTAAGTCTTGGGGGGGATTAAGGAGGGTGAGGGGTTTCAATTTTTATTTAGGGAACCGGTGCACATATGGACATAGCCTCAACTTATGGAATTCTACATATGTCCATATTGGCCGAAATTGACCCCCCCCTTTCGACTTATGGACTTATGAACATAAACTTTTTGTCTGCACATCCCTAGTGGCTGCACACTCTCCAAAATACATGGGCTAGTTGAACATTGCTCCCTAGGAGTTCACGTCAGTAACAGACCCTACACAAAAATCACAGTGGCACAATTGCATCAGGGCTCCAAGAAAGCATAGGGAAGTCAACCTTGTGATGGATTTTGGCCATTCTTGGGATAGATATAAAAGGAAGGTTGAGAGACTGGGTGGAAAACCCAAGAGTGGGAGGGGGGCGTTGGTGTTGTGTTCGTTTGGGTGTTTTATATGCATATCCACCAGAAGAGGATGAATCTCAATAGGGCAGATGGGATGGCCGTTTCGGTCCCTGTCTGCCCTCATTTACAGTGTTACTATGTCTCCAGTCATACCGGAATTGATTTTTAATCAGTGTTACTTGTCAGTATTCAAGGTGCTTTTTTTTTTTTTTAAAACTTGTGCTTAACTGCACTGCTTTGGCAGTTAAGGGCCTGATTTATAAAGATTTTTCATGTAAGCAAAAAGGGGGGAAAAATCTAGGTATATTCCTTTTACTAAGCACTCTGTATACAGACTGCACTTCTTCTTTTGTCCTGTCACAGGACTTTGCCCAAGTTTTAGAAGCCTCCCCAGAGTTTTCAAGAAAGCACACATACAGGACAATGCAATATAGTGCACTCAGGCAAGCGTACTGGTTAACCCAGGGTTAGAAGTGGGTCCACAGCCTTTTATGCTATAAGGGGATTAGCGTGTGCAACCCCGCAAAGCTAATAGCGCTCATCAGATGCAAATGCATGTTGATGAGGCTATTAGCTATTCTCCCCAATGCATATTTTTACCCTTAGAAATAAATGCCTGCCTGGAACAGGTGTTAATTTTTGAGCAACCAAAAAAGGGTACAGAAAAGTAGAAAATACTGCTTTTCTGTACCTCCTCTGACTTAATTTCGTGGCAATATTAAAGTCGGAGGAACAAAAAGGAGGAGAACATTAAAAAAAAAAAATTAGTGTGCCAGCAGTCAGGTTAGGAAAAGGAATGCTCTTAAATTTTGGCGTCCATTTTCCTAATCCTTTGACAGCCACCCCTCCTGGGCGCCTGCGGCTGAAGAGGCGCTAGGGATGCACAATTTCCCCCATGCGCCTCCTTTTTACTGCGTCAGCCGATTTAAATATTAAATCCAGCGCCCCCGGAGAGGTCGATTAGCGCGTGTTAGGAGAGCAGGTACTCGATCATGAACATCTGTTTTCCCCGTGCCGATATTGTATTGCCCTGAATGTAAACCGGTGTGATATCTTGATTGAGATCGAATGTCGGTATATAAAAATAAATAAATAAATAAATAAATAAAAATAAATATGGCTATGACAAGTCCTGGCCTGGTGCATGGCTGGTTGCTCCAGGAAATAGAAGGTCAGCAGCTGTTCCCTGCTCTGTGCCCCACGACAGTCACCATCTCTCCTTCACTCTCTATCTACATTCAGTGCCACTAATCTTCCTTACAGATATCAGATAATAAATAGGCAGTGCAGTTCACTCAAGGTCTGGGAGTCACAATTTGGGAACCTAGTGATAGGGACGGCAACTTTAAAATAAGCACACGGGTGCTCTTATATGTGCGAATGGGCACGTGAACAAACTCGCTGGAATTTTAATCATGCACGCAAGTACACGTGTATGATTTAAAATACGCCTTCCGCACATATGTGTGCTCCTAATTTTATGCAGTTACTCGAGAAAACGTAAAGTGCATATCTTCCTTAAGGATTTGTCAGCTTTAATGCATGCAGGAAAGTGAATTTTAAAACATGCTCGCGAGAAGGACATTCTCAGTTTTCCTCATCATTAGTCCACCAGTTTGCCCAGTTCGTCTCTGGATCATCTGGACCCATCTGGTTCTTCAGTTTGCACTCCCTCCAGTTGACCCCGTTCCCTCACCCAGTCAATTTAGGCCTTAATACATCTCATTAGGAGCAGAAGTAGACATACGTGGCTAATTTGCGGCTTTTAAAATATGCGCTGCTCTCGTGTGGCCCAGATACTTGCATATATGGGCCTTTTACCATGAGCAATGGTTTTCAAATTTGCCCCTTAGGTTTCAGAGCCACATGTTTGAGAGAGGAGACACATCACAAGAAACAGGAAGAGAAAGGTAGTTTCTGGGGCAGCACAGAAATCTGGAGGCAACTGCTGCTAAATCAAGGCACATAGGATAACCTTTCCATGCATGAATGATAGAACAGTGCATCATGGACAGCTGTAGCTTTCTCTCTTCTGCTGCTACCCGTATAATGTCAGCAGCACCTTATTAATAGGAGTCTGCAAACGAATTTGCCACAGAAATGAACCAGATGGATTTCTGCCTGGTTTGCTTTTGTAGAAACTCCGTAGCTATGCTGTAGTCCATGTTAAAAACTCAACTATTGCTTTCTTTAAAATCCACATGCTTCATGGATTGGCAGACTTTTTCTGTTGATATTTTTTTTCCTCAGTGGCAACTTTTCTACTGATTCTCAACAGATGCTTCCACAATTAGCGATATTTCAACAAAAGGTACCACTGATTTGATTCATAATTGAATTTGAGATTTGCCTGTTTGGTGTGCAATCAATTGAGCTATTTGAGAACTGAAAATTTTGAAATCCCACAAAGTTAAAGATACATTTCACTGTGCTGGGCTGAGACATGATGTCCCTGTGGGCACACTGGTACTGCTGGTCTCATTAGTATATAGCCGCAGTAGATAGATATATCTATCTGCTGTGTATATATAGGACAATGAATGATTTTTGTGCTGCGGTGGTCAAAAAAGCAAACAGAATGTTAGAAATTATTAGGAAGGGAAGGGGAATAAAACAGAGGATGACATAATGCATATAAATCGCTCCATGGTGAGACCACACTTTGAGTACTGTGTGCAGTTCTGGTCACCACATCTCTATAAATATATAGTCACACTAGAGAAGGTAAAGAGGAGAATGACCAAAATGGTAAAGGAAATGGAACAACTCCCCTAAAAGGAAAGGCTGAAGAGGTTAGGAGTTTTCAGCTTGGAGAAGAGACGGCTGAGGGGGGATATGATAGAGGTGTTTAAAATCATGAGAGGACTAGAATGGGTAAATGTGAATCAGTTATTTACTCTTTCAGATAATAGAAGGACTAAAGGACATTCCATGAAATTAGCATGGGGCACATTTAAAAATAATTGGAGAAAATTATTTTTCACCAACACACAATTAAGCTCTGGAATTCATTGCCAGAGGATGTGGTTGGGGCAGTTAGTATAGCTGGGTTTAATAAAGGTTTGGATAACTTCCTGGAGAAGTCCATTAACTGCTATTAATCAAGCTGACATAGGAATAGCCACTGCTATTACTGGCATTAGTAGAATGGGATTTATTTAATGTTTGGGTACTTGCCAGGTACTTGTAACCTGGATTGGCCACTGTTGGAAACAGGATGCTGGGCTTGATGGACCCTCGGTCTGACCCAGTATGATAACTTCTTATGTTCCTATGATCTTATGGTGTCACTGTCTGAATGTAGCCCACTCTTAGCCTCATAATTTTCTTGAAAACACCTTAGTTGTCTTTTCTGTTATTTAATAAAAATTTCCAGTTTTAGCTTAAGATGGCTTACAACATTTTTCTGGTACAATAAGTCCATGCCCCAGAGAATTTATAGTCTAACTGGTCAATTTTAAAAGCCTTATGCATGCCAAAACTGACAGATCAAGGGTCCATCAAGCCCAGCATCCTGTTTCCAACAGTGGCCAATCCAGGCTACAAGTATCTGGCAAGTACCCAAAAACTAAGTCTATTCCATGCTACTGAAGCCAGAAATAGCAATGGCTATTCCCTAAGGGTCAGATTTTTAAACCTACGCGCGGGCGTAGATTTGTGCACGCCGAGCCCTAGGGGAGTCCCGATGGCTTTCCCTGTTTCCTCCGAGCTGCTCCAAAATCGGAGCGGCCTCGGAGGAAACTTTCCTTCCACCCCCCCCCCCCACCTTCCCCTCCCTTCCCCTACCTAACCTGCCCCCCAGCCCTATCTAAACCCCCCCCTGACCTTTGTTGGCGAAGTTGTGCCTACTTCTGGGCAGGTGTAGGTTGCGCGAGCCCCAAGCATGACTTCTGTGCCAGAGGCCTCAGTCCCACCCCGCCCCACCCCACCCCGCCCCCGGCCCGCCCACTCCCTGCCCATTTTTTCAAGCCCCGGGGCATATGCGCGTCCTGGGGCTTGCACGCATCACCGGGCCAATGCAAAATAGGCTCGGCATGCGCAGGAGTGGGTTTTCAGGGCTATGCGTGTAACCCTTTGAAAATCCGCCCCTAAGTCAACTTGATTAATTGCAGTTAATGGACGTCTCCTCCAAGAAATTATCCAAACCTTTTTAAACCCAGCTCCATTAACTGCACTAACCACATCCTCTGGCAACAAATTCCAGAGCTTAATTGTACATTGAGTGAAAAATAATTTTCTACGATCAGTTTTAAATGAGCTACTTGCTAACTTCATGGAGTGCCCCCAGTCCTTCTATTATCTGAAAGAGTAAATAACTGATTCACATTTACCCATTCTAGACCTCTCATGATTTTAAAAACCTATATCATTATATCCCCCCTCAACTGTCTCTTCTCCAAGATGAACAGCCCTAACCTCTTTAGAGCTGTTTGATCCTCTTTATCATTTAGTACTAGGGATATGGCAGTTAGGCATGTGCCAGCAAGACCCCCATGGTGGTATAAGGGTAGGGCAGTTAGGAGTGTGCCAGCAAGACCCCCATAGTTGTATAAGGAGTATGACAGGCATGTGCCAACAAGACTTTGGTGGTACTAGGTGTATAGCAGCTAGACATGAAGCAGCAGCTCCCCTATGTTGGTACTAGGAGTATGGCACAGAGATAGGAAGCAGCAGGTCCCCTATACTGTTACTAGTGGGATAGCAAAGAGGCATGAGACAGCAGGTCCCCTAAGCTGGTACTAGGAATATGGAAAGCAAGAAGAGAGGTTACAACAGTAAGAGCCTTGGGATGGTATCCGAGAGTCATGGCAGGTGCTGGTTGCAGGCAGATTATCAACAAAGTCTTCAAGGTGTTCTTAATCATCTTGACATTCACATGAAAAATCTGGAAATCCAAGGAAAGGGAGATTGCATTTTAGAAATACCAGCGTTATTAACTGTGGTTCCAACCTGGGGTAATGAGGGCTCACAATGGCTTCTGTAATTGAAAAGACACACTCACAGGGAACACTGGTTAATAGGCGAGATAGATACCGCTGCACCGCTATAGCTAGGGCTGGCCAGACTGAGGACGTCTGTCCCCAATATGCATCTCTGACTTGGGTCCTCTATGGGCTCTGTCAGACAGCATGTCACAGACGTTTGTGCTAAGCGATATTTTGCTTGGATTGGCTGAGATCCTTTCTTGCAGCCAATTAATTTTGCTCTGGTCTGTGCTGCTTTGTCTCTTTAGCGGTGCTTTGGGTTTTTCCTGCCACCTTTATGATACCTGAGACTGTTGATGCCACTCTTTGTGTCACTTTGCCTCTCAAGCTGCCTTTGAGACTTCATGACACTGCTGTTAGTGCCCTTTTTTGAAGTCTTGGAATGTTCTTCCCACCCTTGATGCTTCTTTGCCCCTCTTATGGTGGCTTGAGAACTCCTGCCACCGCTGTTACCCCTTTAATCCTTTACAGTACTTTAGGCTCTTCATGGCTCGTTTGGTGCCACGTTGACATAGTCTTGATGCATTCGCATGCCCTCTTACGATGTCTACCCACCAGTTTTAATAGAATTGATGAGAAATCCCAATTTTGGAGCCCAAAATAGGCTGCAGTGCTTTCTCAGACGATTTTAATGGTGAATGAATGAACAAATAAAATGAATAAATGAAATTGAAATTTTATATTCCCTTTAAACTAATGAACCAAATGGCAGTGCCCTATAAAATGAGTGAACAAAACAATTTTTCCTCTGCACAGCCCTACCGGTGCCAGGCAAAATGGTAGAACTCCATATTAAAAAGTATTTAGTCAGCTAACTCAAAAGTTAGCCAGCTAACGGGGGGGGGGGGGATTTTAAAAGCCCGGCATGCACAAATTCCGGGAGATATGCACGTAGCTGACCCGTACGCTTGCCGAGCACGTTTTCAAAATGTCCTGGCCATGTGCGTATCTCCTGGTACACACAAGGGCTGGGCTTTTGTAAAGGGGCAGGCCGGGGGCGGACTGGGAGGGACTGGGAGGGAAATAGGCAAAGGCCCAATTGCATCGCTGCATGATTTTAACAAAATGTCTCCACTCCTTGTGCGCGTAGGTAACTGATTTTATAACATGCACGCTGTGACACGCGCATGTTATAAAATCGGTACATTCATGTGCACGTACCAGGAACCAGGCGCACACTGGTTCCTGGTAAGTGCACATGAATGTACCGATTCCTGTGCGCTGCATTAAAAATGTGCCCTTACATGAATAGCTTAATAAGCTAGAATTTAGCCAGCTAAGTTAGGAGTGTTCAGAGGGTGGAGTTAAGTTAGTCGGCTAAGTTAAGCGGGTCATTCATCATTTTGCTATAATGGCTTAATGTGTGCGTTAGTGCCCTACCATGCGTTAATATGCAAAATAAGCATTAATCGTGGATTGAAAATGATTTTACTACATTTTGCAAAGAGAGATGAATGACCCTGTTCACTGGCTAAATCTGGTCATGCCAAAGAGTTGTCCTAAAGTTAAATTAACTTTGCTAGCCAAACTGTGCTAGACTTCCTAGAAGTTATTCTTAAAATCAGAATTACTAGCCATGGAATAATATAGAAGAGTCAGCCTGGTTTTAGCAAAGGGAAGTCATGCCTTACAAATTTTAGATTTGTTTTCAAGGTGTAAATAAAAATTGAAGGTACAGGTGAGCCAGTTGATATCTTCCCATCAGTGTTCTTTAAGGATATTACGATTCGTCCCCTCTCGTTCCCCCTTTTTACCCTCCCTGCCCTCCTTGCTCAAGGCACGCTACCTTTATTTTATTTTAATTTTAATTAATAATTTGTTTTTAGCTAGTTATCATCTAGCTATTTAGTCAAATTTATGTATTTAAGTTTATTTTAGTTATATTTTATTTTTATTTTTAACATGTTGTAAACCGTTTTGATAAAATTTTATTTTAAAAAACGGTATATAAATACCTTTAAATAAATAAATAAATAGTGTATTTGGATTTTCGGAAGGCATTTGAGAAAGTCCCCCTGTTCTGCCACACTATCTGTGTGTCATACTGCCATCTTCTGACTTGCTGCAGTATCGGTCACTCAAGTCTCTTAGAAAGACTCTTGTAATCTCAAACCCTATATGCATAGGAATTACATGTGGTGACCTTCGTCTTACCCCTCTAGGTTCTTCTCCCTTACCTGTATTACCTAACTTAAAATTATCTATTTATATTTTGTTTTTACTATTGGTCCCTCTGAACTCAGGTCACCTTGAATTGATAGGGGGTTAACCTGATAAATGCACCATCATAGACAAAGGTGTAAGCCATTGATCTGCACACCTCATCCCTTATCTCTGTATCCTAATAGTCTATAGAAGCATTATCCTTTTTTACACCAATATTTGAACCAGAAGTTACTCAAAAAGTACTAAGTGATTGTCTGTGTAGTATTCTTGATTTAATCTCAGTATTTACAGTAAGTTTTGCATCAGTAATTGCATCAGTAGCATGGGTTCTTCTTAGACTCATCTCCACCACCAATAGGGCCCTTTCCCTCGCAGACCCTTCCCTGTGGAACTCCATGCCTCTTGACCTTCGCACCGAAACCTCCACACCCACCTTTAAAAAGAAACTCAAAACCTGGCTCTTCCTCCAAGCATACCCCCAATCACCTTCACCACCTATAAACACCTTAACCCAACCTCCATCTAGTACTAACACCCCCACCACAGGACCCACACCCATCCCCTCAAGACAACCACAAACCCCTCACTTAACATCATGCACACAATAAATTATCACTTATTAGCTCCGTACATATCTTCTTACCCCTTTCACTGTTGCCCTTGTGCATTTTCAAATATTGCACACAACCTATGTACATACCACTTGTTCATTGTTTCCTTGTACATATTTTCTCCTCACGTTTCCATCTTCACCCCCCCGCCCCCTCCTTTGTCTTGATCACCCCCTCCCCTCCCTCCCCTATTTATCTAGTTATTGATCTGTTACAATGTTTTAGGTTACACTATGTTCCTTGTAAAGGCTTTGCCTATATATATCCTTGTTATAAGTTATCTGTAAACCGGCACGATGTGCAAACGGTTGCCGGTATATAAAATAAAATAAAATAAATAAAATAAATAAATAAAGTGTTTGGATAATTGCCAGGTTCTTGTGGCCTGGTTTTGGCCTCTGTTGGAAACAGGATGCTGGGCTTGATGGACCCTTGGTCTGACCCAGCATGGCAATTTCTTATGTTCTTCTGTCCATGTTTTCTTCAATTTCTCTATAAATAAACTTTTTGACAAAAAAGAAGCTGGTTTCTCTGCATTCTGAACTCAAATTCGGAGTTTAGCTGCTTCTCTACCAATGCCATTATTGCCATATGCATCGTAAGGGCAAGAAATCCCCCATGACATACTCTTCTGTGGGATAGGAGGCAGTGTCGTGGTTTGGTAACTGTTTAAAAAGTAGGAAACAGAAGGTAGGACTAAATGGTGAATTTTCCAAATGAAGAAAGGTCAATGGTGAAGTAACACAGGAATCTAAACTGGGCCCTGTGCTGTTAACATATTCATAAATGATCTGGAAAAGGGAACAACGAGTGATCAAATTTGCAGATGACACAAAATTATTCAACGTTGTTAAAACAGCAGAAGGTTGTGAAGAGCTACAGAAGGACCTTGTACGTCTAAGACTGGGCAGCTGAATGGCAGATAAAATTAAATGTAGAAAAGTACAAAGTGATGCTCATAGTTAAAAATAGCTCCAACTACCAAGATACAATGCTGGGTTCCATATTAGGAGTCACCACCCAGGAAAATGACCCTTGTGGACAATACATTAATATCCTTAGATCAGCATGCGACAGCGGTCAAGAAAGCAAATAGAATGTAAGGAATGATCCAAAAGGGGTTAGAGAATAAAATGGGGGGGAAAAAAATCATATTGTCTCTCTATCGATCCATAGTGTGTCCACACCTTGAGTACTGTGTGCAGTTCTGATCACTCCATCTCAAAAAAGATAATGGAACTAGAAAAAGTGCTGAGAAGGGCAACAAAAATGGTAAAGACGACTGAATGATTCCCTTATGAAGGAAGGCTACACAGGTTAGAGCTCTTCAGGTTAGAAAAGAAACTACTGAAAGGGAACATGATAGAAGTTTACAAAATCTTGAGTGGTATGGAATAGGTAAATAAAAAATGGTTATCTACCCTCTCAAATAATACTAAAAGAAGAGGAAACTAACAACCTGAAGATTTCAAACAAATAATAAAGTCCTTTTTCACTCAATACACAATCAAGCTGTGGTACCTGTCGCCAAAAGACATGGTACATGTTGCGGTCCCGGGCCGTGCCCCGGTCCCTCCACCTACCTCGGGGGTGGCCCGGGCCGTTTCGGAGGTTCCCCGGGCCTGCAGGCCCTTCAGCGCATCTCTCCCTCCTCGGGAGAGATTTCGACGGCTCGGCGTGGCTGGCCCCACCCCCTGACGCACGCACGCGCGGGGAGGAGCCTTTTTTAAAGGGGCCAGCGCGGGAAAACCTTCTTTTCAGCTGCTGCACCTGTGGATGCCGTCAGACGCCTTCAGGGTATATGTACCCTGCATCTACTTCACTCCAGCGCCTTGCAACAAGGTTCCTGGAGTTGATTTGTGCTGCTGTGGTCTTGGTTGTCTTCATCCTGCTTCTGCCTTCCCTCCGCTGCTGATTCTTCTGGCTCTGACCCCTGGACCGGCTTCGGATCTTCTTCTGGCTCTGACCCCTGGACCGGCTTCGGATCATTCTTCTGGCTCTGACCCCTGGACTGGCTGCGGACCGCTCACTGGATACCGACCCCTGGACTGGCTGCGGACCATCCGTGGACTCCGACTCCTGGATTGACTTCTGGATTTCCCACGACCTGCTGGAGGCGCCAGCCGTCCGGAACCACGACCTGCAGGAGGCGCCTGCATCCGGACCACCCGCATCCTCAGGAAGTCACCTAAGTCCCAGCGGCCGTGTCCCTACGGGCTCCTCCTGGGGGGATTTCGGCTTCCAGGGCGAATCTCCTAAAGTCCCAGCGGCTGGACTCCTAAGGGCTCCTCCCGGGGGAGTACCGGTCTCCAGGGCGAAGAATCTTCTCCTCTTCAGTCCAACACTGTCCATCCGTCCACTGATGGTCTCGTCCTTGGTCGTAAAAGACTTCACCATAGACCAGAGCGTCAGCCAGCACCGAACTTCCAAGCCGCCTCCTGGTTGGGACATTCGCTGTGGACCTCCACTGTACTCCATCTTCTGTTCCAACCAGCCCAAGGGTCCACGATCACAACAGTACAGGTGACTAGCATAGCAGGATTTAAAAGAGATTTGGACAAGTTCCTGGAGAAAAAGTCCTTAAACAGTTATTAGCCAGATAGGCATGGAAAAGAAAGCCATCACATATCCCTGGAAGTAAGCATCAAGAAGCAAATATACTTTTTGGGATTTGCCAGGTACTTATGATTCAGACTGGTCACTACTGGAGACAGGATGCTTGGCTTGATGGACTTTGTCTGACCCAGCATGGCATATTTTATGTTCTTATTAGACACTGAGTTATCGACTTGATAACACCCAGGACATTTTTAAGTAGCCTATTACATTAAGCCAAAGATACATTTGAGAAAGCATCTGGTTTCTCAGAAGCAGCAGCCCCTGACATTCAGACCATTGTCTTGAAATGAAATCACTATTTACTTAAATATAAATTAGGTTATCTTCTCTCATTATAGCTATTTAATGTAAGGGTTTGCCATGCAGTTACAGCTATTACTAAACTTGTGGGATTTCATTTACTTCAGGTCACAGAACAAGAATTAGCCTTTTAGCAAGAAATGGTCGCTAATGCTTACACTGTGACAGCAGTATACATTTGTGGTGCATGCTATTCAGCAGCTATTACTGTTATGTTAAGCTTCTGTTCAAGCCCCAGTACTGCTGTGTTGGGCAGGCAGGCAGGTCTTATTAAAGGAGATAACATTTTTCTTTGGAAAATATTAACCAACTTTCCCAGAAATGTAGACACCATCACATAGTGAAATAGTGAACACTGGCATATATCATAACCTCTTAGACTTTTTGAGTCTCCTTAGATTATAGGGGATGGGGAGCGCTATTGTCTTTAAACCTGTATATAAGATTCTGCTTTCATAAAATGTGCTTAATCAGAACTGTAAAGACATGTGAGGTCAATAAGCATTCAGATGTAATTATAGATCATGCTTCTAATTGCAGATTCTTTTATTAATTAAGATCTTCCATATCACCCTCTTTCTACTACCAGTTTCCACCTGACCTAGTTCAATTGCCATCAATCTGAAAGTCCTCTCTTGGACTGTTTTTATATGGGTGGGCTACTTCTGTTTGATTGTATGCCAATGAACCGTGTCAAACAACTCAGTTTGCAAGCAAATGGAGAAATATTCCATGATGATGGAAGACAAGGAAATGTATAATCCAAGATATACAATGCATCAGTGTACCATTTAGGTCAGTGTTTCTCAAACTTTTTTCTGTCGGGACACACCTAACAGATGGTTCTCACATGCGTGACACACTGAACACATGATCGTCACGGGGCTAAATGTAAACATATACTCTGTATCTACAGGATCCACCCTGACCCCCCAACAATGGATATAGAACAGAACTAGGACATTCCCCGTTCAGTTCCCATACAAAAAAAGATATTTCTAATATCATCTCAGTAACAGCAACATAAACACTCTCATCTACCAGGTGCAATAGCCCTCCTTATGAAAAAAAACAGTAATTTACCATCAATGCATTTTCTATTGAGAAAACACAACAAATAATATTGATACAAATGCCTACATGCTAGTAAAATACTTCACCTCGGTCACATACATAGAATCTACCTTCACCAAATACAGAGACCACAAATTACAAATATGGAAACAGATGTTACGATCCCGGTCACTAGGTTAGTGACCGGGCACCTACCTCTCTCTGCCGCGCCGTGAACCGCCGGGTTCCGGGCCTCCAGGGCCGCATGGCAGCGGCGTCTCCTCGTGGAGACGCCACCAAGGACTCCTCCCCTCGACGGGGGAACGCGCGCGCTCGTAGGGCCGCGTTTTGAGGCGTCTGCACCCAGATGTGCAGACACGCCCCTTTGACGTCAGACGCCGGGTAGGGGATTTAAACAGGGCTTTTTGGCTTCACAACTTGCCTTGCAACGAGGTCTCTCTGCTGAGTACTAGTTGCACTTCGGATCGTCTGGTTCCTGTTTCCTGCTTGCCTGGTTCCTGATTTCTGCCTGCCTGACTCTGGTTTCGTCAGCTAGCCTGGTCCTTGGATTCTACCTGTCCTACGACTCTGACTTCTGCTTGCCTGCCGCCTGCCTTGACCTCGGTTCGTGATCTCTACTCTGCCTGCCTGCCGCCTGCCTTGACCTCGGTTCGTGACCTCTACTCAGCTTGTCTTCCACCTGCCCTGACTCCGATTCGTGTCTTCATTCCACCAGTCTGCTGCCTGTCCTGACTCCGGTTCGTAATCCTTCCTTGGGTTCTTCAAGCTTTCACCTAAGTCCCAGCGGCCCGGGTCCCTACGGGCTCCTCCTGGGGGGATCTCGGGCTTCCAGGGCGAAGACTCCTAAGTCCTAGCGACCCGGGCTCCCACAGCTCCTCTGGAGGGGTTACGGGTTTCCAGGTGAAGAGACTTCTGAACCACGGAGTTCTGCCCCCCGTCCGTCCCTCCGAGACGGTCGGCCCAAGGATCCACTTCCGGATTGAACAGTCACAACAGAAACTGGAATGGAAACCCAATAAAGCCACTCTGCATTCTGTGCAAAACAGAAATATAGCACCTAACAGACTTCCAGGATCTGCAATAATGTACAAAAGCTAATGCTCACAAAGTTACACCTGCATTATGGAACTCAAACAGTAACAACCCTACCTATGAAAAGGCAGCACTGCAAAAATTACACCAGTCCCTAAACACCAATACACCTCCTATTAGGAAAACAGTACAAGCCAAGCTGCTATAGATCCCTACCAAGAAACTACAAGTTCGAAGAATACCCTTAGCTGGGTCACACACGCAGAACACAGACAGACCCTCACCAAATACAGAATAAAGTGACCATAAAGCTAATGTTTTTGTTTTTGCATTGTTGCACTGCATACAGAGTTTGGCTTCTTGCTGTTTCCAGTTCAGTTTGTTCAGTTTTTCTCTCCACATTTCTATTTATACATTCCTCGAGAAATATAAAATAATTCTAAAACTAGAATATAATACATGTTTCAAAACAACTGATCTTGGAAAACCATCCAAACATTAAAAATTTTCAAAATTATTAAAAATTCTCCAAACACCAGTAAAATATTTCTAACAGTAGACATATCACATAATACCCAATAATTAAAATGGCAGTCAATCAAGAAAGATAAACTTAAAAAGCCACCTTTACTTACCCTCTCCATTAACTCTCCTACACCTTTCCCTTGTAGGCCAATAGCACATACCAGAAGCAGCAAGGGCTGCTGAAGCTTTGTCCTCTCGCTCTTCTTCCTTAGGGCTCATGACTAGTCTGTCTCACACACAAACACACACACACATACACACACACACACACTTTCTCTCTCTCACACACCAGTCACCTCCTTGACCAATCTCTCTTTCTCACGCACACACATACCAGTCACCTCCATGACCAATCTCTTTCTCTCACACATACCAGTCATCTCCCTGACCAATATCTTTCTCTCCCTCACACACACACACACACATATACACCAGTCACCTCCCTGACCAATGTATCTTTCTTTCTCACACACACACCAGTCACCGCCCTGACCAATGTCACTTTCTCTCTCTCTCACACACACGTCACCTCCCTGACCAATGTCTCTTTCTCTCACACACACACACTAGTCACTTCCCTGAACAATTTCTCTTACTCTCTCTCATACCAGTCACATCCCTGACCAATCTCTTTCTTTCACATACACCAATGACTTTCCTGAGTAGTATCTTGCTCTCACACATTTTTTCTCTTACTTACACACACACACATTCTTTCATACACTTACACACATGCTGGCTCACTCTCTCTGTCTCACTCACTCACTCCCACCCCCACCCACAGCACACATGGCAGCAATAGCACAAGGTACCCGTTATGCTGCTATTGAAAGCAGAATCCTGACAGGCTGGAAACTGCAGCAGGAGTGACCTCCCCCACACCGCAATGGCAAGAAGGCAGCATTCAGCTGTTTGCTTGTGCTGCTATCATGGCACAGAGCAGTCAGCCTTGAATGTAATTCATGCTTATCTTCTCCCCACCCCAGCCTTTTATTTTTTTTTCAAGTTTGATTATTATTATTTTTGTATTTTCTTGCTGGGGGTTATGCTGGTGAGAGAAAGGGAGCTCGGAGCTAGGGCAAGGGGGGTGGGGCAGCAGCACTGTACTCCTGCAGCCCCTGGCAAAGTGACCAGCCAGCACTGATTTTCAGCTCTGGGTCCAGGCAGCTAATGGATGGATTTCCCCAACAGCTGAGCGGCAGGAAATCCTGGCGGCCATATTCTCAGCTGACTGCTCAGTGCCGCGATGATCGCAGCACAGGTGAGTTTAGCGGGGCCAGGGAGAGCATTGGGATGTGATTTCTG
The DNA here is from genome assembly GCF_901001135.1 of Rhinatrema bivittatum. NCBI lineage: Eukaryota > Metazoa > Chordata > Amphibia > Gymnophiona > Rhinatrematidae > Rhinatrema > Rhinatrema bivittatum. Next base: position 519,242,937 of record NC_042615.1, on the reverse strand, counting down.
CAGCAGCAGCATGCATGGCCTTTTCTTCTTCCCGTGTGCCCAGTAAACATCACTTCCTCTTCCGGGCCACAGAGGCGGGAAGAAGAAAAGGTCATGTTCCTGTTGCCAACTTCCACAAACACTGCTGCCGTTCCCCTTGGCGTTTGAATGTGCTGATAGCCCAGGCAGGAATGGCAGCAGTGTTTGACTCACTGAGGTGCAAGGGGGGAAAGAACAGGACTAGGGGGCATTCCATGAAGTTAGCAAGTAGCACATTTAAGACTAATCGGAGAAAATTCTTTTTCACTCAACGCACAATAAATCTCTGGAATTTGTTGCCAGAGTATGTGGTTAGTGCAGTTAGTGTAGCTGGGTTCAAAAAAGGTTTGGATAAGTTCTTGGAAGAGAAGTCCATTAACTGCTATTAATCAAGTTTACTTAGGGAATAGCCACTGCTATTAATTGCATCAGTGCATCAGTAGCATGGGATCTTCTAGGTGTTTGGGTAATTGCCAGGTTCTTGTGGCCTGGTTTGGCCTCTGTTGGAAACAGGATGCTGGGCTTGATGGACCCTTGGTCTGACCCAGCATGGCAATTTCTTATGTTCTTATGTTCTTATGGGTGTGCGACTCACCTGCCGGTGCTTCGCGACACACCGGTTGAGAACCGCTGATTTAGGTTATATGCTGCATGCTGTTTGTTGGAAAGAGAAAGGCATACATAATCTTTATCTGATGAACATAGGCAAAGTAAACAGGGGGTGTACAGTTAGACACAACAACGGAATGCTGTCTATGCCTGTATATTTTGAAAATGCAAAGTATGCACAAATATCAAAACCATGCCCCTGGAATGTATCTTTTTTTATGTCACCCCTCTTCCAATAACTCACTAGACAAGGGGGCACATCTTTGAGCTGCTGGGCAATAGTGCAACCCATGGGGCTCCCTGGGGTTTCTATAGCATGGGGGAAGCATTGCTTCATTGCTGTTAGGGCTATTGTGACACTTCAATAATCTTGAAATAATGGCAATCTATACCAGAATTTGTTGTTTCAAAAATACTTTACTGGCATATAACTTGATAGATAGTATTAAGTTGACAGAAAACACACATTCTCTTCTTGTGGCAGCCACAGGCAGACCTATGAAACACATTTACAAATTCACATGCAGGGGCCTCCTTTGTCTCTAGATACTAGGCTACTCCAGCGAGCTTTGACTTCTTGTGACTCCCCTTTGTTCCAGAATCTTCTTGAGGTTGATATTCAGCTAGTGTCTGATAGAATAAGTTAGTCAGATAAACCTATCAGGCTAATTTGTCCAGTATATTCAGCAGTGTGGCCATGCTGTTGAATATACCTAGATATCTAAGAGTTAGCCAGATAAGTTTATCCACCTAATTTTAGACATGCTCAATAGCAGGTCTAAGTTATCCAGCTAACTTAGGCCTAGATTTATCAAATTGCAGTAAATAAAGCTATACTAATAGCATTCACCACAACCTCTGGCAAATAATTCCAGAGATCAATTATGCGTTGAGTAAAAAAATAGTTTCTCTTATTAGTTTTAAAGGTATTACCCAGTAACTTTATTGTGTGTCCCCCTGGTCTTTGTACTTTTCGAAAGAGGAAACAACTGATTAACGTTTACTCATTCCATTCCAGTCATTATTCCACTGAGATCCATAATAATGAGACTGGGAAGTGGACAAGTGATGCTGCTACAGTTAGCAGCAGAACCCTTCCTCTATATTCAGCAAGAAAAAAGTGCCATCTAATCTATTCACCCTAAACTTATACAGCTACATAAGACTGGGTAACTGTTGACCTAACTGGCTAGTGTGTAAATATGGCAGAGTAAGCCTAAAGTGATCTGGCCTAGTGTGGCTGGCTCACTGTTTACTTACCAGGAAATATTCTACAGATATGTGGGTAAGTAGCGCTCTGTTTAGAAAAACATTACCATCTAATAGGGATCCTGGCATGCGTCCTGTCACACCCCTCCTCCCAGCTTTCATCAACCCAATGGCCCAGACTCTCCCCCAGCCCCTCTATCCTGTGAATATGAAGGTAGATGGCACCATGCCAGCACTTGCTCTCCCCCTTCCCTCCATCTCTGCATCCCCAAAATAAGTAAACTTCATCTAATGCCCCCCAAAACACCCCTTCCTCCTTAGCAGCTAATGCTCTCCCAACCACCCTCATCCCCAATATCATTACAAATAGGCTCACTAAAGGTACTGAGTCAGAGAGCGTCAGGAGCTGGGGAAGGGGGGGGGAGGTGTAAACTACAGGCAGATAATGACTTATGTGGTTAGAATGTAATCGGATGAGTGGCTGCATATGGCACATTTGTTGTTTAGAATATTAACTTTACAGTTGGCCTTTAAATGACTTTTGATGATGGACTTCAGGATATATCATGTATAGAGAAGGTGGTGTATTGTATACCCACATAGCATATACACAGCTGTCTCTGATGTAGACAAGACTCACATGCTTTCAATGTGTCCCACAGCAGGATGATACCAGACACAACAGTAGCTGTGACGTGTGTTCAGTTCAGCCACACTGTAACACACAGAAAGCTGTAGCTACAGGTGTGCTATTCTCACACTGTATGCTTGTATTGCCTCATAAGTATGTACGTCTCTGCCTGTGTGGTACAGCGGCCAAGCTACATTGTGGAATCTGTCAAGTTGTGGCTACATAGTTCCAACTACAGCAGATATCAACTCATCTGGCAAAGTGGCACTGGATATCTTATACTGCCAATGTTCTCAACCCATCTTGGCCTAGTGAATAAACAGTGTCAGGCCAAGGTGGAATGTTAGGTTGCAATGCATGAGGCCATTTTCTCCCTGCCTACACATTACCATACCTGTAGCATCCATCCTAAAGAATGGAAGCACAGGATTGCTTATGGCTAAAGACTGGGGGGCAAATTGAGTGCACACACAGTGCATGCTCTGCAATAATTATCACACATTTATCACATGCTAGACCCCATTTGGCATGCCATATTGGCCTAACGTGTCTCGATGAATAACGCAGATAGCTGGATAAGTATGGATATCTCCACTTATCCAGCTCGGTTAGCCAGATAAGTAGCCACGCCCCATCCTGCTCCAGTCCCTCCCACCACTTAGCTGGATAAATAGTTACCCAGCTAAGTGGCAGCCGCTGAACATGGCCTAATGTTGAAACTCGGCCACTTAGCTGGATAAGTCCCCCTAATTGTTTCTTATGTAACATGAATTAGAATGCCCAGTAAGACACTGGGTAAAACCTCTTAGGTTAAATGCTGAATTCTTCTTCTCTTCCACCCTGACTTGGTGAGAAAGAATCCTGCGTGAGCCTTCCTCTTGGTTTCACAGATCTCTTCTTAATGCCACAGCGGAGTAGGATGTGTTTTTGTTTAATTTGGAAAATGAAATGAAAGAAAAACGAATGGAATTTTGTTCATTTTTCATCTTGTTTTCTTTTGTAGCAGCCACACCCTTCCCCCTACCACCATAATTAAAAAATTAAAGTGAGTTCACCTCAGGTTGATCTGGATCTGCCCTGCACCACTGAATGCCTTACCCTTCCCACTCCAAAACTCTTACCCCATCTATGAGGGTCACTGAAGTCCGAAGCGGGCAGGAGTGATCCCCAGTAGCTCCTGCCATGCCCTCCACTTTCATACCAAAAAATGGCGCAGACCTCACAGTTGGCTGCTACTATTTTGAATAGGAACCTGGCAGGGCAGAAGCAACTGAGGATCAGTCCTACCCCTTTGAACTTTGGCAACCCCCATGAATGGGGTAAGGCTTTTCAGAGGGAAGGGGTAGAAAGGCAGGTGGTAGGTCAGGCCGTGCCTGGCCTGAGGTGCCTTTAAGTTTTAAATGTTGGCAGCTGTGGGAAGGAATGGTGCGCAGAGGCTTGGCCTTAGGCTTGGGGCCCTGTTACCATTTTTCTTTTCTTTTTTTTTTTTCATTTTGTTCTTGGGGGTTGTTTTCTTATTATTGTTTTCATTCATTTTATAATTTATTTTATTTCAGATAGACAAAACAAAATACATTACAAGCAAAATCAAAATACAAAAAAACATAATGAACAAATTTGAAGAGCGAGAACTCCCCCTTCTCCCTGGACTGCTTTAAGGGCCTCCTCTTTCACTTCTGGCTTCAGAACTTTCTACGTTTCTACGTTTCTTACCTCTCAATTTCCAAGACCCCAACCACTGGAGTGTTCCTTAAGCACCTTCCCTTCCTATGTCTCCTTTCTTAACATATTTGCCCCCTAGTGGGGACCTATAGTCACCAGATAAGGAAACTTTGGGTCCTTTAAACTTGCATTGTTTTACACGACTGAAGTTGGGTTAACCCCATTTTTAACAGGTGACCAAGAGACTGATTACTAAAGGATTTTTTTTCCATTTTGGGGGCAATTTTCAGAATTACCCACACTAATGAAAAATCAGTAGATATGTTTTCCTGCAAGCTTTGCAATAATTTTCAAAGAGAAAGTACAAGCATAGTTTTCCCTCTCAAAATTGCCCTGGGAAAAAGTACATGCAGAGATTTGTACCTGCTTTTTTTTTTCTCTGGTACTTCTTCCATATAAGATAACATATATGGATTTGAAACTATAATCTACACATTTTATTTCCCTCCCCTAAATTAAAATGCGGTCCCCAGGCTGGCCTCCGTTTTACCCAGCTAAAAGTACATGCTGCTAATCTCCATTCTGTGCTTTTAGCTACGTGAGGGTTGGATAATTTTGCAACTGGCAATTCCGCTAGGTAAATGGCTTCTGAAAACTGCCCTGCCCATGCCTGTGGGAAAAGAACGTGAAGAATTGGGCCTAAGCCTTTGTAAATGTACCCCACTGTAATGTGCACATCGCATGAGCGAGAAAGGCTCACGCCTGACAGGACGACCTGTTTCACTAACATTGATCTTCTTGTGCCCTGGCTGAGGCAGCAGAGGCAAAGGGAGGAAAGAGTTGGTGAAAGAGGAAGAAGGTCTAGAACAGGGAAGGCGAACTCTAGTCCTCGAGTGCCACAAACAGGCCAGGTTTTCAGGATATCCACAAGGAATACACATGCGATAGATTTGCATACAATGGAGGCATGCAAATCTTTCTCATGCATATTCATTGTAGATATCATGAAAATCTGGCCTGTTTGTGGCACTCGAGGACTGGAGTTCACCAGCCCTGGTCTAGAACATCAAGGCAGAAAGGAGAAGAGGCCTCAGCAAGAGCAGATAGTTGGGTGAGGACAGCATGGACCTCAGTGACATTTTGGTTCAAATAGCCGATGTTTTTTTGCAGATGCTGGATTTGTTTTTGCCAAGGAAAGTGTGCGGGAAAAATAGGCATGAAGGGCGACTGCATGTAGCCTTGCCTCCTTCCTCCTCAACTGCTTCAGCTCGCTCTACTTGCACTTTAAAAATATTGTCAAGCACAGATGTTCAGCCATTTGCACAATCAATCCTCACACCACTCATGCACATCCAGTCTGCTTTAGCACCCTAAAGACAAAAAGAGACCAACCACGCATATGAAGGCAAACCAAAGGAGACTTCCACACACGCAAACACTCCAGCAGATAAAGATAAAGGGGAACAGTAAAAGATTAGGCAAACAGCAAATAGCATGCTCAGAACTCACTCTGCTCTTCTTCTTCTCTTTCCTAGTTCAAACCTACACTCCATGCCTGGGACTAGTGCTCTCCACACTTTTCTTGCAGCCTTGACAAGAAGGGACTGCGAAAGTCTGGCTCTTTTTCGTGAGCAGTAATGCTTCTGGCGATATTTTGCAGATCTCGCATAGTCCAGATACCGCACTGTTTTTATGTTTCTACATGGGGGAGAAAAATTATTGATGGGAAGCAATGATACCACATGGCAAAAAATAGTCTACGATACATTTGCATCTCATTAGCTTAGAGAGCATATTCAAAAGATTTGAGTTAGCCGACAAATCTTAGTTTTCAAAAATTCCTATGCAAAATTTAGCCGAATATAAAAAGAGGCAATGATGGGATGTCCCGAGGGATGAGGGCTTAACTGTAGCTGGTTAGCACTGATATCCCAGTAAGTGTGGTCATGCCAGAGGGCTGTCCAAAGTAATCCACATAACTTTATCATGGTCATTTTGACTTTAGCTGGCTATATTCAGTGGAACGCTTAGTGGTTGCGTCCTGTTGAACATCTGAGTAAAGTTACACTCCCAACCCTACTCAGTATGGGCCTCTGCATATAGCACAATATCAAGATTTGGGGATTTTCTTTGATGCAATAATTTTGATAAGATGCCTGTGGTAACGAACTAAAATTATTGTACTTTCATTTATCAGCTCCTAAATGCATCACTGATTCCCAGAGAGGGGATTGAGGGGCTCAAAATGAGTTTATCAGCTTTCAAGCCTCTTAGAAGATCATTTTGCAAGCTTTTCATGCAGGTTAACAGCTGTTTGCTGGTATAAAATGCCCCTGCTGAAAATTGCCACCAACCCCCTAATAAGGGTACAAAGTAACCATTTGTTCACATCAACAAAGTATATGCATGGTTTCATTATAAAAGCTCCGCCCGTGCTTTTCACATGTACTTCAAAGCAGGTGCAAATGTACGAGGATACCCTGGACCCACTCATCCATGGCTGCCACATTTTCAAAGGGAAACTCCATGTGGGTAAAATGTATCCATAGGACCTCAAGCACAGCAACCATTATGAAAACTGCCCCTTTAAGGGCCTGTGAAAAATGAGTCAAGCAGGGAGGCTGACAGTTAAGGCAAGCACAGAAATCGAATCACCCAGCAGCAGTCTGAAAATAGTGAGCAGCCTATGGACATTACTTATTTACTCATCTGGTTTTTTTTTGTTGGTTTTTGCTTTAAGTAATAAATGGAATCCACTCTGTCTCAGACATTACTCCTAAGCAACAGTCTTCTACAATAAAAAAGAGTCAGGGAGAAAGAGTAATGCATATTAGTGAGGCAACCCTGCTGTAGAAATGAAACACTGGCATTTGCATTTCTCTCTGGGCACTGCATATTATAAAACTCCATTCCTGGGGGAGCTAGGCTGCTTGATTATTAAATACAGAAATACAAGACTGGAGTATTACTGCGGTGAAACCTGGTGGCAGAGAGAAAAGGGGAGGTGAGGGATGGAGGGCAATGCTCATCAGTTTGAATCAATTCACACCATCAGTATAATGTCTGCTCTGCCCTTTTGTTATGTATCCTCTATGGGGACTATTGACAGCTTTGTTTTTCTCTCTTCTCCACAGTAACAATCTATTTATTCTTGGCTTGCAAACCATAAACCTTAAGCAACACAGGATGAGCTGCAAGCAAAATTTTAAAAGAATGGAAAACTACGTAATACCATTTTCTGACTTGATTAATCATTTTTTGCCCTACATCTAAAGAGGCCAATATTCAGTAGGCTTTTTAGTGGACAAGTTGTCCGGCTAAAGATAGTTAGATAACCTGTCACATATATTGAATGGGCTAAATGTCCCACTGAATAAACTTGCTTAAAGTTATCCGGCTACATGGAGCCGTGTTGCATTTGGCGGACTGTGGGACACTGTGCTTACCTCCATCCCCAAGCCCGTTGGAAATAGTGCCAACAGCAGGGAAGGTCCTGAAAGCTCGCGTGGCAGGCTGCCACATCCAACATGCCCTCTGAAGTTGTTCTTTGTGTGCAGCGCAGGCCCTAGGCGTGAATGTCACTTTGGTGTTTTTAAAGGGGCCGAGACAGGAAAGTCACCATGGCCCCTGTTGACGATATCATCAAGGCTGCCCTATTTAAGAGCAGCCTTCCTGCAACTGGACACCTCGACAATAGGTCGACTATCTTTGTTAGAGCAAGTTGCCTCAGTGTGTTCCTGGTCTTCATTCCTGTGTCCCATATCTTCATTCCTGCGTTCCAGGTCTTCGTCTTGTCACCCCCCTGGTCTTCATCCCTGAGTTCTTCATCTTCGTCCTATGGTCCTCACCTCCCTGCCTGCCTATCCATCCAGTCTTTCCTCGGTTGGATCTTTGGTTCTGACATTGGCTTAAGAACATAATATATGCCATACTGGGTCAGAGCAAGGGTCTATCAAGCCCAGTATCCTGTTTCTAACAGTGGCCAATCCAAGTCACAATTACCTGGCAAGTACCCAGACATTAGATACATCAAGAGATACTATTGCTTATTAATTACAGTAATAGCAGTTTATGGACCCTCCTCCAGGAACACATCCAAACCCCTCCCAAACTCAGCTACACCAACCAGTGCAACCACATCCTCTGACAATGAGCTCCTGAGCCCAACTTGCCAAGGCCTAAATTCCCTGCTGAGAGCAGGGTCTGCACATATCCACTCCCAGAGATGTCCAGTGCAGCTTTTGTCAAGCTGCACTGGAAGCTTAAACTACACATAGTTTATGCTCCAGGGCTAGAGGTAAGTACCCTTCCAATGTTAGAAGCATACACTGAGTATAGTTTACGCTTCCAGTGCAGCTTAACAGAAGGTGCACTGGATGTCTCCTGAAACAGGAATGTTTAGACCCCGCTCCCGGCAGGAAATTTAAGCCTTAGCAAGTGAGGGGAAGGTTGACGGGGGAGGGGGGGAGGGGATATGGTGAGGGACTAGTTTAGACTGCGGAGGAGGAAGTAGGAGGGCCTGGCCTGGGTGATAGTTTTTGCATTGAGGAAAGGGTTTGTTGGGGGAGAGGAGAGAATCGCAGCAATCCCCACAGATTTTGGATTTAGAGAGATGCAAAGTGCATAGGACATATTTAATATTAGGCGGGGAGAGAGGAAATCAGGTCATTGGCCCCTTTGCTTATTCTTTTATTTTTTTTTGGGGGGGGAGGCAAAACGTTTGAGTTATCTGTCTAAATTACTTTTGAATATAGACCTCTTCATTCTCTACTTTTCTAAATGATGAAATCACATGGCTGATGTTGATATGGTTGAATCTCCTACAACGTTTGACATTCTCTACCACTGAAGAGCAGGACTTGCTTGCTGCTGACATGGTCCTGAACCCTCCTGCAACAGACTCTAAGCTGCAGTGACTTGGAAAGGCTGGAGGGTAGAATACATTGAATAGAATTCACTGGCTGCAAGATATGGAAGTTGCTTATAACAGATAGTCTCTGGTTCACCAGTTACACCAGGGAGCACATAATTTACTCTCGGTGACAAATGGTTTGTTTTCTGCTAATGTTTCAGCATTTCCTACACTGTCACAGTCCCAAGGCTCATCTCGGCTCTATATAACAGTTTGGCTGGGGAGGAGAACAATTCTAAAGGAGAGCTGGAAGGGACTGTGTGAATGACGAACTGCTGTCTTCAAGAAAACACTTTTTTCCGGTAAGCAACTTTGCTTTCTCTGAAGATAATCAGGTTCATTGAGTCACACCAGTGAGATTCCCTAGCTGTAGGTTGTCTTCATCAACAAAAAGGAGAGAACAAAAATAGATGGGAAATATAGAGGGGTTTTCAAAAAATCCATTTTTATCTTTCTTTTTTTTAAACAATAGAAAAGACATCTTGAAATTATAAACTGGGTCCTAGCAGTGGGCCCTAGCAGTGATGGAGTTGGGCTGTGCCCTCTCAAAGTGGCCGTGGAGAATAGACGGTCTAAATCTACTAATGTTGTCTTTTGGGAGGCTGTTTCCAGCAAGAAATGTCCTGTGAATGTATGGACTAAATGCCACATCACAGCCTTCCAAATCTCCTCAATGGAAATAGAGTAGACCTTAGATGGGCAGTCAATGTTGCCATGGTGCTTGTCTGACATGACCCTGTAAGGTCAGACTTGCCTCAGCATAACAGGAGATGGAATCTTCAGTTTGTAATAAGAATGTGCATTCATTTGACATGAATCTCAATCTCTACAATGGCAACCAGATGACAGATTATTCATTATAAGTTAAGTCGGTGACACTAGTTGTCCCAGCAATGGGCAAATGATCCATTTAGCCGATTAAAGACGTTATTAAGGCTGTGGTCATAAAGGAGAGTTTTCATAAGTGGGTTTTATAAGACTGAGTATGTTATGAACATATACACAATGAAATAGAAACACTAGCACTAAGCTCACTCATAAAATTTAAAAGCAAAAATGGCACATATTAATATTGAGGTACTTCCCTTTGGATGTTACCCATAAAGATACCAGACGAGTCTATTCATAAAGACTTGCTTTTTTCCCCTTGTTTTGTTGTTTGTTTATGGGATAAATGAGCCCATTTTCATTGTCTTTCAAACATACCAAATTTAAGCAAGAATGAAATAAAAAATTGTCTTTTTTCCCTGAAAAATGAATTGATGAAACAAATACACATTTTTTGCCGCTGCTCATCCGTAATTAGTAATGGTTCACTTTTTTACTGCAATCCCTGGCCTATTAAGTTACAGTAAAAAAAAAAAAAAAAAAAGAGAAAAAGGGTTGCTTGGGTTTTAGTCTACGTCAGGTAAAAAAATGACAGCTCTTTTACAATTCAGGGAGTGAAGGGTCTTTTTAACTTTATGGAGATGCGGTTTAGGGAAAAATGTTAGAAGAACAATTGACTGATAAAGATAGATATCAAATACCATGTGAATCAGGAACTTGGGATATGTGCACTATTATGATGAAAACTGGTAAAAGATGATAAGTTACATCATCAACCTGCTGTAATTCAGTGATATAGTGCACTAAAATGACTGCTACCAAAAATGCAGTCCTCCAAGGGAGGTACATGAGCTCATAAGAGTCTAGTCTAGAGCAGTGTTTCCCAAGCCTCTCCTGAAGGCTGACCTTTTCAGGTCTCTCCTAGCCACACAATACAGAAATGATGAATACTACGCAAACTCTTTACAGCTCCAATTCTGCAAGAATGCCAACAAATAGATTCAAACTTATTCTCGGGATACTACCTTGATTATAGTATTCAGATAAAAACCTGCCCAGGATGCTGAGCAGGTCTTTACTGAGACCTTTGTTGCCAGGATAGCCAGCATGATACATCTCATGTTTTCAGAAAAGACCAAGGCTGGAGAGCAGGCAAGAGGTAGCTGGCTACTAGATGCTTTTCTGTAACTGAGCAAGCTAGAAAAATAAAGCGCTGAGCTTGGAGACTGCTGCCCGTGTGTGAAATCTGTGTAATGTACCCTCCAAAAAAGGACATACATATCCAGGCAAAATAATTGTTTATTTACACATAGCTATGTTATAAATTGCAAATAAATCGCATCAGTAGAGTATGCTGTGTTACTATTTGTATTGCAAATTACAATATTACTATTGCAAAGTACAATATTGTGCTACAGTATACAATATTGCATATTATTATTCAGGAGAATATAATATTGGATGGACTAAACCAATATGTATCAGGTAGAGCCAGGCCTGGCACGACAGGTGTGCAAACTGTGCATTTGCATGGGGCAGCACACCCGGGGGAGAGGGGGCAGTAAGCTGGCAGCAGCAGGTGATGCCATGGGGCTGCCAGCAGAGCCTAACCCACCGGCGGCAGAAAAAGGAGAGGCCTGACTTCTATTTATGTATGTGCATGCGTGCGTGCACATGTGCACGCACACAGCTTCCAGTCCCTCTCCAAGCAGGAAGATCGGTGGGCCGTGGTGGAGATCATCTCACTACAGCCCGAAGACAGCATGAGGCCTGCGGGGCTATGGTGGAGTTCATCCCATGTTCTGAAGATAGGAGGAGGCCCACAGGGCTGTGGTAGCGCTCATCTCACCATGGCTCAAAGACAACAGGACAGAAAGCCCATAAGACCATGGTGGAGTTCATCCCACCATGGCCCAATGACAACAGGAGACCATGTGTATATGTGTGTGAGCTTGTATATGTGTGTGAGTGAGAGCCTGTGTGTGTGTGTGTGTGTACATGTGTGTGTCTGCATGAGATCCTGTATATATGTAACTGTGTGACAGCCTATGTATGTGTGTCTATGTGAGAGCCTATGTGTGTGTGTGTGTGTGTGGTGTGTGTCTGTGCCTGTGTTATTATGACTGCGTGAGAGCCTATGTGTGTGTGAATGTATGTTTATGTACCCAGGACAGCCTATGTGTCACACATAGGATCTTACAGGCACACACACACATAATATTACAGTGAGGGAGAGGGAGCCTGTGTATGCTAGAGGGAGTATGTGAGAGAATGAATGTGTTATTGTGCATGTGTGTGAGAGAGAAGATAAAATTTGCGCAGCCCTACCTCCCCTAATCATTGACAGTCTCAAGGTGACTAGAAATCAGATCCCAGTTATGGATAACAGGCAATTTTTTAATCCTTATTAGTTTAAATTAATGGGTGTAATTTTATGATTCTGCTCATTAGAAATATTTTTTGTTTTTTGCGAGGGAAATAGAACATTTTTTAATTATTGGATTTTTTATTCTTCAGATGTTTTGAAATATTTTATTGGTGTTTGGGACATTGTTTATATTCTATTCATTAATTGGTTTGAAATATTATTTTTATAAATATGATTTTATTTTATGAATGATGTTTTATATTTCTTGATTTTATTATTTAATGTTTTATGAAGAATGGTAATGTTTCTATTTCTCCATTGCTGTTCTGCATATAGAGGCTGGCTTGTTGTGGGTTCCAGTTCAGTTCTTCTCAGCACATTTCCGTTTATATTTTCTGATCTCTTTATTCTGTATTTGGTCAGGGTCTCTCTGTGTTCTGCATATGTGATCGAGGTGAGGTATTTTGCTGGCATGTAATTTCTGTGCAGGAATCTATAGAAGCCTGGTTTCCAAATAAGAACTTTTATTGGTGTTCTAGGGCCTGGTGTAATATGTGCAGTGTTGCCTTTTCATGGATAAGGTTGTTAGGGTTGTTTTGGTTGTTGTGGCATGGTAATTCCAATTATTCTTGGCTTTCTGAGGGCCAAGCTACACCCAATGCGCATTACAAAACGTCTAATTCCATAGGAGCTCCAAGTGTCATTTTCGCATAGTTTTCTGGTTGGCACCCTAGGGATGCATGTAAATTTAATATGCAATGCATGTTGTAAGTGATATTTTTGCCTCAGAAGATTGTATTTTATCATGTAAAATGTGTTATAAATGCATACTTTGTGTGTATCTGTAAAGGGTGAGGGAGTGTATGGGGGGGGGGGGGGGTGTGCAAGGCTGTAAGGATTTGCCTAGGGTACCTAATACCCTTCCCTTTCCATGGGTTCTGGGGAGGGAAGGCATGCCAATTTTTAAAAATATAGATTGCACGACACAGCTGGGTTTCATTTGATGGGCCCAGGACAGGCACTGAATGAATCAGGGGGCAGCACAGAACTTTTTCACACAGGGCAGCAAAACGGCTAGCACCGGCCCTGGGTAGAGCTAGTATCACAAATTGTTTTATGGTATAGTTGAAATAAAATCAATTATATGCAGGGTTGTCATGTCACAGAGTATTGGACATCTCTGAAAGTAAATGAATAGGTTTTACTTTAGCACTTGTCTGCTGTATCTGACAAAAGCTCATGCCTCATTAAATTGTTTAGTCTATAAGGTGCCACCTGCCTCTTGTCATTTTTGCCACACCAGGACTAACACAGCTATTCCTCTGAAGATGTGAAAGTTTTACTTCATCTGCAGGAATGTTATCACAGCAGGAAACGATTATTTTACTACCAGGCACCTTTCAATTGACATTAATTATATTGCATAAATATAACATCTTTAATATTTGTTTACTGAGATATAACTTGCATGCACTGCCTCCACAACATTCAGATTTTATCTCATGCATATTCACTGTGGATATCCTGAAAATCTGACTGGCTAGGGGTCCCCCAGGACACGTTTGGGAACCCCTGCAATAGAACATGCTGTCAGGAACTTGGTTCAGACTCTACTGGGTCCCAGCATGGCCTTAGGGATTTGAATGGGCTCTTGGTGGGGTGGAAGGTTGAGAGAAGGACTGGAAGTGTGGCAGAGGGTGGGGTGGGGGGAGAAGGGGAGGCCTGGAGCCATTGTTTAAATTATTGGGGGTCTCATTGGGTCGCTATGGCCCATGGTGTTTAATTCTTTTGAGGGCAGGGAACTGGATTGGGTGCTATACTCCCACAGGTTTTTCAGTCTTTTGGAGGGTAAAGGGTCATTGGGAAAGGGCCTGCCAACCAAAGATGTATTTTTTTTACTTAACCTTTTAGGTACCAACGTTCCACAAGTGGAACATTTTTTCGTATATTTTTAATTACTTGCAAATTTTTTTATACCATATTTATACCATATTTGGATCTAGTTAACTAAGGGCCTCATTTTCTAAAGTATCGCAGGCCTGCGATACTTTAGGAATTGAGGGGCGGGGGGCCGAAATGGGGGGCGGGCCTGCGCTAGCTGGCAGCGATCACACCGTCGCAGTGCGATCGCTGCCGGTTTCGCACCCAATAGCGCCACCATTGGAGGTGTAGCTATTGGGAACGAAACAGGACGCGAAAAGGGCCTTACCTTTTCGCTATCCGTGGCGTCGGCGCAGAGTCTGCCCCGGTGACGCCCCGACTCCTCCTCTTCCGGGGCCGACTCTGCCCCGACACCGCCCCCATCCTGGTATCGCACGCGATAAGGGACTTTTCACGTGCGAAAGGTCCCTTATCGCTTGCGAGCCTCTTGGAAAATGAGGCCCTAAGATATGTAAAACGGGGCATCAGGAAATAATTCCTTCAATGAGCAGGATCTAAAAGGTTAATATAGCCAGTTAAGTTCTAAGTTACCCAGTTAAAAACTTGGATAACTCCACCCTGACTGCATTGGCTTGCTAAACTTAGCCAGGCAGTGATACCCAGCCAAGTTTAAGCCCCAGAATGCCCCCCATACTGCCTCTTTTTTATCTAACTAAGTTTTGGCGGAGTAATGACTTGCCCTGCTAAAACAGCTGGTCAGTGTGGGCAAATATTTAAATCCCATGTTTGTCCAGATAAGCCCCAAACTTAGCCAGACAAATTTATTTTAAATATTGACCTCATGGTTCTTCCAAAACGTTAAAGTAATCTTTTGTCTTATCTACCTGCCCCCCCCCCCCAGTCCACTTTGTTATTGATTTTCATATCATCTGCAAACAGGCACACTTTCTCTTTCACCCTGTTCATAATGTCCCTTGTAAAACCATTGAAGAGGGCTGAGCCCTCCTGATCACTCTCCTTTCACCAGAGTGGACCTCTTTGACCACTACTTGCTCAGTCAACCAATCATCTAGTTTAATATTTGTTTTCTAACTCTAATTGGCTAATAGATGCCCAGAATATGTCAACAGGTAAGAACCAGAAGGGCCAAATAATTTGATCAATTTACTTCTTGGTGCAATGAAATAGCCCTAAGCTGATTTCTGGCTTTCTCTTCACTTCTTCACAACTGAAGATCTTCTGTATTTTTTTTCATGCTATCTTGAATTCCTTTACTGATTTTGCCTCTACCACAGCCATTGGAAGTCCAGTCCAGTCTTCTGTGAGGATCAGTGTCAAAGGTTCTATTGAAATCCAGATAGGCCACAAGTAATCACCTTAAGGAAATCCAGTTTGTTTGAGAGGATCTTCCCCTTCTAACAACATGTTGTCTAAGATGCTATTACCAACTGGGGCTTCCAGGTCCTTCAATAGTGTTACCATTACTTTGTCCACCATTGATGTCTAACTCTTCTGTAATTTGTTTTAATCCTTGTAAAGCTGTACTACATCTGCAATTCTTCAGTCTCTTGGAAGATCTCCTGTTTCAGGGGAGAGTTGCGAGGGATACAGTCAGTTCTTCCTTAGCTCCATTTTTATTCTGTCATGCACTACATCTGATCCTATAGCCTTATCAATTTTTAATTGTGCCAGTACCTTAAACATTACCTCTTCGGCAAACAGTGACATGTTTGCCCCACAAGCTTTCATGTCCTTATCGATTGTCTTAGTTCCACTACCCTCATTCAGTTTCTTAAAGTCATCTGTTCTAAGATACTTTTTTCAATATGGGTATATATTTATCAACCCATGTTGTGTATTCATGTGTTTTATTAGTAAACAGACTCCATCACAAACAATAGTAGCCTTGCAATGCAGCTTGCTAAATAAATCTTACTGATCCAATGTCTAAAACTTACGGTCCCATATTTAACTTAGAACATTTATGCTCTATGCAGTGATAAAATGTCTTTTTAGAAAGTTATGTGATAGCTTTAAGGGCAAATTTTAAAAGCCCTACGTGCAGGAGATATGCACGTGACGGGGCCGTGCGCAGGCCACACAGATTTTCAGAGGCCTGCAGACATGCGCATATCTCCCATTATGTGAATAAAGAAGGAAGGCCTAAAAAGGAGACAGCTGGGGGTAGGCCAGGGAATGGGCGGGCTGGGACAGCACCACCAAGTCAGTGTTGCGAAGAAGCGCGTGCTGAGATTGGATGAATGCATATCCTGCTACTGCTATGGACTGCGGGTAACATAAGTAGGAAAAGAAAAAAATCTAGAGTAGTCAGCGGGGTTTTAGAGGTCGGGGCTGGTAAGGTAAAAAGGAGGGCAGGTTAGGTAGGGGTTTTAAGATGTCCATACCTTTACAGGAGCGAAATGGGAGGGAACTAGGAAAGGGGCCTATCGCGTCACCATGTGTACCTACTAAAATTCCCTTCTTATGCGATTGAGACAGGATTCGCGTGCACATGCACACGTCGATGTAAAATCGTGGGCGCATGGGCTGCCAATTTTATAACATGTGAGCATAAACCTCTATATGCTTTAATAAATTCTAGCACAAATAAAATGCAGTATAACATACAGGCTATTTATGGCATTATTTCTTTTTTCAAAAACCAGCCACAAACTGCAGACCACATTAATGATGTACTTATATCAAGGAAAATAAATAAATGCTTGAATAAGCAGACCCCTGAATGCCTCTCTCTCCCCTTCTCTCCCCTTACATGCCCTCAGTGCCGAAATGGCTCTTCTTTCCTCTCCTCCCCTGGCCGTTGTCCTGCACAAGACTCCATACTTCCAGCTGTTACATACCAAAAATGTGAAACAAAGTACCACTAACCCTGCACCTCCAGCCATGCTAAAGAACAGGGAAAAAAAAAAAAGCAGCTAAGGCATGGTTTTCCAGACAGGCTTGCCCCTAAGACCACATCTTTGACCCAACTTCCTGAACCCTCTATGAGGGACTGTGTCATACACAACAGGGACACAACTGGCTCTTGAAAGTATTCACAAATGGGATTTCCTGTACTGGATCCCACTGCTTCATTAATTGCAAATTCTGGTTTGACTCTAAGCTGTTTTATTGCCTCTGTTCATTTAAAATTATTGTAATCCACCTGGAGACCAACTTTGGGGAAAAGTGTAACATGAAAAGTTCATAAGTAAATAAATAGATAAATTGGTAAATAAATAGAAAACACTATTCCAGTTATTAAATACATTAGTATATACCCATCATGTCTTAACTTTCTTGCCAATTTGTAATGGAGCACTGCAATGCATATGTGACATCCATTACCAACTATTCTGCTGTGCAACTTTATTTTTCAGCAACACACAGCAAATCCTGGTGTGGCTAACATTTTTGGAAACAAGTTATACTTCAGTAGATATAATTCCACTCTGGTGTATCTAGGGCAAAATTCCACTCTTGCACGTTATACAAGCAGTATTAGAATGGCAAACATTATTGCCCATAAGGGATATATATATACTGCAATGAGAGCGTCCAATGTGCAACTGACTATTCCCCGCTTCATTCATTCACTTGAAGGAAACTGATGAAATGAAACAGATAAGCTGGAGCATACATGAGAAACAGTGTTTGAAGTGCCTAGAGACATTAAAATTGTATTTCATTTAAGAGCCTACCCTGAACCAGTCAGGCTGAGGTTAAGTTAATATGGTAATTATTACCTCATTGCCAAATGGTCATTAGTACAACTGAGTCATGTTTTTACAAAAAACAAAAGCAATACACTAGTCAAGCATAGATTTCACATATTTGTGTAGTACTTCCATTTCTCAATATAAAAAACATTTTCCAATGAATATTTGCATACAATAATAATTATTTTGTCTTTAATATGATTTTCAATCCAGGAAACCTTACTAAACAAATACAATATAAATTTATGGTATATGGTGCAGTGAAATGATTTTTTTTTTTTTTTTTTTTTGCAATTAGGATGTATGTGATAATGCGAGATCACTAAATACAGTCAACATTCATAAGAACTGACAAAATACAAGAAAAGTTAAAAAAGAAAAACCGAGAATACTGTGATATTTAATTTCAAACAGGAGAAAAAAATTGTTAGGGAAGAAATATGGTTTGTAATTTGAAGAAAAATGTTACATGCCAGGAATCTCTGGAAAATGATGAAAAACATTCATGAAAATCTTCTTTGGTTTTGTAGGAGAGGCTGACACTGGAAAAATAGATGTTTTTTCATATACAGGATATTATCATCTACTACAGAATTTTGGGAAATAAAGTAGATTGTACTTTAAAATCATTGATACTTATTTAGGCCTGTTATGGAGGCCACAGTCAGATTTTTCAGGTAGCAAGTAACAGATATATTTATTATTTTATATTTGTAAATTGATAGACATTTCTTCAAAAGGTTAAATGAATGGGGATGGTAATTTTCAAGCAGCTGCACAGGCGTACATGAACATGTATATGCTGGTTCTCGCCCGGAGACATGGCTATTTTATAACATAAACATATATGCACATGTGATATAAAATCAGCTGTATGCACATACTTGCAAGCACAATTTTATATGGACGTATGCATGTGCATGCAAATGCCGGCTCTACTGCGTAAGTGGGGGAGGATTTTAAAACAACTTGCGCCGATACAATAGCCCTTTTTTCCAGTTTGTTCCCAGTTTGTCTAGTTAACAGATTGGAATCCCTAAACCCCCTGTTATTTAGCTTCCGTTTTACTCTGGCCCTTAAAACCCTGCTGACTCAGCTAGTTTTTTTTATTTTAATATTTACACGCCAGCCATAGCAGAAGTAAAGTTACACGTTAACTTCCTAGAATCACCTTGGCCTGCCCCTATTTAAAACGTTTTGATTTGTGCACGTGCCGGAAGAAACACGCTTTTAAAAATCCTCGTGGCACGTGCCAGCCCAAGTCAAGCTCGTATCTCCTGGCTTGGGCACGTGTAGGTCTCTTAAATATACATATCAGATACAAATCAGAATATGCTTTGAGTTCAAACATTTATATGTATCTGAATTTGCGCTGTTTTTTATTTTTTTTTTATTGAGGCTGTTTTAGAGATCACTAGAGCTGCAATCTATTTAAGATTCAGCCTTCCAAGGCAACCCATAGGCAGACCTGTGGAAAAAATAGATGTTTACACATTCCTGACTTGCTGTATTAAATTTAGCACCATTCAGAATATTGTCTTCAAGGGGCATGCTGTTTTTCTCTTACATATTTAATCAGGAGAGAGACTGATTGGCTCCCTGCACTGGCCCGATTAAAAGCTTTCACATATAAGTGAAAATCCAGCTCACATTGGGGCCCCTGCAATATGCTGACCGCACTCTTAACGAGCATTTAGATGCGGGTAAAATCAGCGCTAATCAATCCCCTAATGCAATAAGGGGATTAGCGCCTATTTAACGCTCATCCAACGCGGAGTGAATGAGATAGCGCTCATCACATGCAAATGCATGTGAATGAGCCTATTACTCATTCACTCCCAATGCAAAAATATAAATATGTGTCTCAGATGCACATTTATCGCTCAGCTATTTAATGCCTGCCTGGAGCAGGCGTTAAAAGCTGAGCACACTGAAAAGAAGTACAGAAAAGCAGAAAAAACTGCTTTTCTGTACTTCTTTTTTAAAGTAAAAAAAATAAAAATAACTCGGCAGACTGCCGAGTTATGAAGACCGATGCCAGTAAACTTGGCATTTGTTTTCATAACCGGCCATCTGCCAGTAATGAAAACGGCTACCGGCGGTCTTCATAACTCAGTGGTCTGCCAGTAATGAAAATGGCCGCCGATAAACTCGGTCTGCCAGTAATGAAACTCGGTCTGCCAGTAATGAAAATGGCTGCCGATAAACTCAGGGACCGTTTTCATTATTGGCAGACAGACAGCCGCGACCCCCTAATTTAAATATTGCATGGCGCCCCCCCCCCCCTTTGGGACATCATGCGCGCATTAAGAGAGCGAGTGCTGACTGTTCAGCGCCCGCTTTCTATGCACCTTTATTGCATTGGCCCCACTATTATTGACCAAACACCACTGCCATCTAAGAGGCTTTCAGCGGTGTACGTGAAAAGAGCTGATCCTCTTGATTTATTTCTCAGTAGGCAGGTCAGACCCCAGGACAAAACACATCATTACAATTTGACTTTGATCAGTATCCTTAGTGTCAGTCGCAGCAAAGAAGTCAAAAACAAAACAGGCATGAAGACTGAATGATCCTCCTCCCACCCATAAAAATGAGCCCTCCAGAGCAGGACTGAAGCACATTTTGACTATTTAAAATACACAAAGAAGTGTACAAGAAATCCTCAGACTTGACACACAATTGGTTCCTAGAAACTGCATTTGAGATCAAAATGTTGTTAGTTGAAACCAATTTTACCATAACATGTTATAAATGGGAACTGATTTTAGTACCAAGGCCTAATATCCTATTGTCACCACACTAACTCAGAATTTAGTAATATATATATAGTACTGTAGGAAGCATAAGCATATTTTAAAACATTATGTTTTTTAACATCTGAAGAAGAAAGTACCAAGGTATAACTACAGGAAATGTTGTAAGTTGAATAATAGTGTCAATTTAGAAATGTGGTAATTCCAAATCATTGTAACTCGAAATGCTTTAAGTCTAGGACTTTCTGTATTTCAAATTTATTTAGTGAAAAGTTAAAAAAAAACATTACTATAGATATATATTTCCCAGTAGTTTATTTTAGCCTGGCTATTTAAAGGGCTCCTTATTGCATCGATTTGCAGCGCTAATGGACAAAAGCACATCAATACCAATATCCAACCAATAAAGGGGTCTCACCTCTTTAACTGTCTGTACATTCCTATTGCAAAGATAGTAGATTCAATGCAAAATGGAACTTGCACAGATAAGCTAAGCTGTGCAAACCTAAATTGGGTATGTATCCTCCTGGTTATAATGGGACTATTATTAGGTCACTTGAAGTCTATCAACAGGCTGACTTGGTCCTCATTTTGCCCCATTACATACATGGATTTGTAGTTCTGATATCCTTAGGGAAATCAATGGAGAAATCAGAAGTAAAAATCCTTGCTTGTAATGGGGCAAAACTAGGACAAGATCAGCCTGGTATGTTTGTCACTTCATTCCAGGTCAACCATTCTGTTATGCATGATTGCTAGAATTTACATGCCAATGTGAAGTTTCCTTTTGTGAGAAAAGAAATATATTCCTAAAAATGTTTTTATTATTATTATTATTATTATTACAATGTAGATAGAGACTGTGGGGTTGATTTTCAAAAAGAAATTATGCATATAAAGCCAGACTACGTGTGTAAAAGGCCTTTTGGAAATCAGCCAGGGGGTCTACATGCACAGAAGAATGCGCAAAACCCAATGTCATACAGACTTTTGTGTGTGGCCACAAGAGGCATTCTGGGGAGCAGAGCTGGGATGGGAAAAGGATTTACATGCACCCTTTTGATTTTTTAAAGTATGTGCTTAAATCTGTGAGGTAGATTTTAAAGGCCTTGCGCATGCAAAAACAGCAACATCTGATAGCAGAGACTACTACAGTGTACAAATCAACTCCTTTTCATCACTTACAAGGTCTAAAATTCTTTAATGATGTCAATTTTACAATGAATACCTCTGAATGTGTCTGTAACACCACCCCCCAACCCTAACCTACCTCCCAAAAACTCACCCTGAATCGAAGTTCCCCCTTGCAATGGTTCATATATAGAGTATCAGACTGAGCCTTATAAAAATCTCTCTCTCTCTCTCTCTCTACCCCCATGCATAAAGCTGCAGACATGAAGGTTATTTTATAACCTATGCATATACACAGATTACACATGGATTACACAGCAAAACAATAAACTGGTTCAGTTCATAACTAAATAATAGGTTCTTTCAAGTTCAGATCAACAATGTATTATCAGAAAAAGTCAATCTCAAAACAGGAGTACCACAGGGATCAGCCCTGTCCACAACCCTCTTTAACATATACATGCTGCCCTTATTCCATCTGCTAGCAGGGCATTATCATTTATGCAGACGATATTCAACTAATTCTACCAATCGAGGACACATTAGAGAAAACGTTAAACCTAGCTAACATGTACCTAGACATTATAAAACAACTGCTAAACTGAATGGAACTTGTGATTAATATTGAAAAAACAGAATTTCTACACTTAGAACAGAAAAATATTGAAATCATCCAAACTCCAATAATCCTCAAAAACAACCAGAAAATTGAACTAGATGAAAAAGTACGAAACCTTGGAATGATAATGGGCCCAGAAATCAATCTAAAACAGCACATATCGCTAAAAGTAAAAAAAGGCTACATGAAACTCATGATCCTCAGGAAACTAAAACCACTACTAACACTAGCTGATTTCAGAACAGTACTTCAGGCACTAGTTTTCTCCAGCACGGATTACTGTAATGCCCTTTTACTAGGACTCCCGTCTACAACATTAAGGCCACTTCAAATACTTCAAAACACAGCAGCTAGAATACTAACCGGAAAAAGGAGGAGGGACCATATAACTGAAACCCTGGCGGAAATACAAAGCCCTATGTACCATACATAAACTAATACATGATGAAAAATCAGACTGGCTAAACACAGCATTATGAGTACACGTCCCACACAGAAACCTTCGATCAGCAAATAAAGCACTCTTAACCATTCCCTCAGTAAAAACAGCAAAACTAACCCAAGTGAGGGAAAGGGCCTTATCTTTAGCAGGCCCCACACTTTGGATCACAATGAGATCTCAAAACCTTTAAGAAAAGTTTAAAAACATGGCTTTTTAAACAAGCATTTTATAAAGAGACTGGAGAATAGAAAATATACAGGAATAGGCAGAAGAGCACCAGAACACAGCACTATTCTAAGAATGTGCATTTTAATAGTCTATGAACTCTACATCACAATAAACGTAATTGTAAACACTATAAATATGATTTTTAACTGTAAACAGTACCTTAAAGGTACACTTGGTCATTGCCTACTTCACTAAACAATTAATTGTCTAACGATTTATTGTAATTGAACCTTTTGTGGCACCTGTTAGAATGTACTATATTACGCATCCACCTACATTAATTTATGTGCCTACATGTAAACTGCTGCGATGGTATATAACTTAGCGACGGTATAGGAAAGATGTTAAATAAATAAATAAATAAATAAATAAATACTTTATACAATAGCGAATTTATGGGCATGCACACTGCCCTTTGAAAATCTACCAGAAAATGCCCAAAGGTACATTTAAGGAGGAACAAGTGCAACTTTGTGCATAGAAAGGAGAATTTTAAAAACCCGACGTGCACATTAATTAGAGGATGGGCAAATATGTTGGGCTCTCGCACACGCAGCAGATTTTAAAAGCTGCTGAGAAACGTGTATATCTCCAAGAGGGCACACATCTCAGGAGGTTTCAAAAAGGGGAGGGGCATGGGTGTGGTATGGGCATTTCAGGGCGTGACCCTGAGGTGTGCGTGTAATACTTATGCAATATGGCGCACGCCAAGGCCCGCTGCCATGTAACTTTTTTTCTGCTATGGATGATATGTAAGTTAAAAAAAATAAAGAAAAATAGGCAGATCTGCAGGGTTTTAATGGTCGGGGATAACGGAGGGGCGTGAAGACTATTAAACTAGGGGGATCTGGAGGACCTCTCTCTTAACTGGGTGAACTGGGGATGAACTGGCAAAACTGGGAATAGCGTTGGCGCGCACCTCTTTTAAAATCCCCTGATTTACGTGGTAGAAGCGACATTGCGCGCC
The DNA here is from genome assembly GCF_901001135.1 of Rhinatrema bivittatum. Lineage (NCBI taxonomy): Eukaryota > Metazoa > Chordata > Amphibia > Gymnophiona > Rhinatrematidae > Rhinatrema > Rhinatrema bivittatum. The sequence goes on along the minus strand of NC_042615.1, from coordinate 519,218,960 downwards.
CACTTAAAATTTTGCACACATATGCATGTGGCCAGGCTATGTTATAACATTCGTGTATATGCATGGCCTGGGCCCGGGCCGAGGCCTGCATGCCAATGTGCATCCACGAGTCAGTTTGAAAGTTTCTGACATATTGCCTCTGCTGGTAGCAGGACAACCTGCAAATTTTCAGAGCAGAATTATACCGAAACGTCTGCCGTGAAAATTGCCCTAAAGTCAGCAGGTGCAAAGTACCCGCTGACTTTAACCCTAGGCGGGCTGCTTGGAAATTACCTCCCTATACAGACCATCACCTTTACAGAGGGACATGTCATAGGGATGTGCATTTGTTTGAAAACTAAATGAAAAAAAACACAGCAAAACACCCTTGTCTCATTTTTTTTTTTTTTAAATCCCATCAAAATGCAGATGTTTTTCATTTTCTTTTTTTGTACAGATAACAGAAAACAGAGCGCATTAGCTTCCCCAAAGAAATGAGATTCAGATGAAAACATCCCCCCAACAACAAAAAAAAAAAAAAAAAAAATTATTTTTTTTTTGGCCTCCACAACCCAACTATATAATTGCTTCTGAAGGAAAGACAGAAGATGGAACCATGTTTCAGAGATGTTAGATGCAATCAAGTTAAATTAGCCCAGTCAAGATTTTAATAGACAAGGAGACTGCCTTGGAATGTGTGACACTTTCCAGTGTGCCTTTGTGAATGTTTCATGTCCCATGATGTGATGAGGAAAAACAACATGAAGTTGTCTTTGCTGGTTTATATAACTAGCTATCCTGCAGGGGCAGGTAAAGTGGGAGTGGAATCCTCCCCGTCTTTCATGCAGGGCTAACTGACATATATTCTGAAAGATGCATCCAGGCTGCTGCTTTCTGCAATCTGATGCAGATAGCAGAACAGCCCACACAGGGATTCATGTGGGAGATATGAGTTCCACCATGGGTGAATATCCTGTAAAAGCTTCTAATCTGACAGCTTTAAATTCTGCTTGATGTTGAAAGGCAGCACTGTGCTTTTTATAAATTATCTATTTATTTCAGTAACACATGTGAACAAATGTTTTGCCACAATATTTTACAAGTTTAAGATGTGGTTAGAAAATATCCTGATGCCGGCTATAGCTACAGAGGTTGGCAGCAGAGAACATTATCCACCCCCAGCAAAGGATTACACAAGTAGCAACAACTCTGGTGCCAGACCCTATTCTTGCCAGAAGCCCCACTAATTTCTTCTCTAGGATGCTGACTATGGGAATGATCTCACCTAGGGTGGATCTTGTGGACCTGAGATTCTCTCTGACATTCACCAGGACTCATCTGCATCATGTGGAGCCAATCATGATGTCCCTAGGGTGATCCACACCATCTTACTTTCCAGTGATAAAGCATGAGGTTGTTCCACTAAAATGGCAGAAATTAAATGAAAACTAAACAAAACAAAAAACCCCTAAAATAAATAAAAACAAAATGAAAACCTAATGAAATTTTTTTTTTTTATGCACACACTCAAACAAGGAGGATTTCGGCATGGCTCAAATTAAATATACTGACAGCATATGTAGATTTTCCCAAGTTTTCCAAGAAAAATCTGTTGGACCTTTTTGTTATTGTTCATGGGGAAATTCCAGATACATGGAAATATGCAGATCTCTGGAAATTTGGTACATTTTTTTGTATAGCTCAGTCAGTGGATTTTTGTGGATTCTCTGCAGATTTTGCCAACAGCTGCCTAGAAATGAACACACAATAATTTAAAGAGTTTGAACATTTACTGTAGTTTTGACTAACTAATTCACAAACTTCTTTTAAAGAAGTTCATATATCCATAATCATTTCTAAGTTGACTAGCAAATGGAATTCTTAATGCATGCCATCCTTTTATTAGGAAAAGTGCTTAATCTTGCATTGAAGAATAGGATAGGAACCAAGAGGTTGATATTCAAAAGCCATATAGATGGATAACTGAAACGGCAGCCATCTAAATGGCTACCCGCCTATATTGAGAGCCACATGTGCTAGACGTTAGCAGCATAAGTTGGGGGCATTCTGGGACGGACGGGAGGAGTTTCTGGGCAGAGTAAAGTTAGCATCATAAGTTATGCGCTAACTCTGGTCAGGCCGTACGACTGTCCTAAAGTTAGCTGGTCAGTCATAACTGGCTAACTTTAAGATAGCTGGGTATATTCAGTGGCACAATATATTTATCCGGCTAACTAGCTGAGCCATACAGCAGCTAAAAATGGATCTCCAAGATTCTATCCAAAAGAAATGAATAATGTGAAATAATATATATTCTATTAGGACAATTTTCAAAGCTATTTACCTAGGTAAGTAGTGATTTTCTCAGGTAAATTGGCTGTCTTAAAATTGCCCTTCCTTCAGTACAACTAAGATTACACACAGGGTTCCACAACGTGCATAATTTTCACCGGACTGAGTGAAGGCCATTTTGGGGTGGAGTTGGAAAACAACGCACATAGACTGAAGTTTCAATTCTACACATTTTCCTGCAGAAATCTGCCTGCAGTCAAAGCAGGTGCAAACTCCGCAGATCCTTTGCACTTGTAGGCAGTTTCCAAATAGAAAGTACAGGTGTGCTTTCTCTATTAACATTAAGTAAAAGGTTCACAGGTACTTTTTTACTCAGATGGGCTGTTTGAAAATTGCCTACTACAAGTTCCGGTAAGTGGCATACTGTTTCAGGTTATTCTAGCATTACTTTTTATAGGTTTTAGAAGGTTTGCCATTTTTAATACTCTATCTTGCTCCTGACTAGGCAGCCCCATCTTGCTTTTATTTCAGTTAATTTACAAATTTAACATAGACTTCAATCACAGTGACAAATTAAATCCCAGGTTCATTTAAGTGCAACATCATTTGAGTTAAATTATATCCTAGAAATGTTGAAACGCTTGATTTGTATTGACTTTGACAGTGCAGGGGAGGACTAGGTTTTCTTCTGTAATTAGAGATTGTGGAAGGTAGTTGCCTGCTCATCCACCTAAAAAAAGCCCGTGGGCGTCTGCGTTAACCTACTTGCAATACAAACAAAGGAGGAACTGCTCAGATCCAATGAAGACAGTGACCAGGATCAACATCCCCCCCCCCCATCCCCCCCCAAAAAAAAACCCCCACTAGTAGCAGAACTGCAAAGTAATGTGAGGAAGTAAAACAGTTAACTAGAAAGAGTTTAGAAGGCTGATGTCAGGGCCAGTGCCAGAGTATTTGGTGCCCTAGGCGTACCTTTGGTCATGTAACCCCAGCTCCAACTTCCCTATTGGTGGCAGCTCTAACATAGCCCTCTCTTCTTTGTTGGTACTGACTCTCCCCTAAAGGGCCTTGTGCTGGTGGTATTTTGCTGCCCCCCCAACCTCCTAGTTTGCCCAGTGGAAGCACTGACACTGGATGTCATTCAACGAGTGTGTAGTGTTTCATGTACCTCTGTGCTTTAACATCTTGTGCCCAGCAGACTGCTGGTATCCCTGGGCTGAGCTTGCGGCTAGCTCTGACTCCTGTGCAGTTGTTGTACCTTTAGCTCTAATTATTTTTTTTCCCCAGTTCCATTCTATGACTGAGGCAACAAAATGACAATGAAACAAGCAAAATAGCACTAACAGTCCCGGGATCCCACATCACTGAACCATCTATAACCTTTTCTATATCCCTTTGAATTAGAAAAATCGAGAGACTGAGCAGAAAAACTAGAAATTAATTTCTTTCCTTGGCTTCAAATTTTATGCCAAAACATAATTATTCATTCATAGACATTTTTCAACAAAGTACTTTACATAGATTAAAAAGAACAATTCTCAAGAGTGCAACAGAAGCGTTAGGCAGACAATTAACAGAAAGAAAGGCATCAGCAGGCATAAAAAAAGAGGAAGGAAACATGCAGTAAGAGTATCTGAAAGTAGTATACAATTAATGATAAAATATGGTACCTGGAGGAAGCTATATAGGACTTCATAAGAATTTAAAATATTGATCCGAAGAAATGTATGTAGGAGAAAAAAAAGAGATAGTTTCACCAGGAAGAAGACCACGATGACCATAGAAAACAAAAGTAAGAACTTTTTAAACAGTGGTAGGTAGTCAATGTCCAATGTCCATGTTGTAGAATTAGTACTGATAAGCTTTTAGCAATATTGATCTCTGATACAAAGAAGTCAAAGGAAACCTTGATGCTGTAGATGACAGCCATGGGCTAAAATAATAATGCAGCCATGGACTAAAATGGCAATAAGAAAGTTAGAAACAGGACAGAAAGGATAAGAAAGTAAAGTATGCCAGGTTTCGTTTTGTTTTTTTGATGTGGGAGAACAAAGAAGGAGTCATGAAGAAAGCAGAAATCCATTGAATCCTGAGACTGAAGATCCAGAAAGAGACAGACACTATGAGGAACCTCAACAGTGAAATATGTAGGTAAGCAGGACTTCAGCTTAATTTACATATAGATGATATTCAAATTGAAGATTATCAATAAGGAGAGCCATATTCAGAAGCATTTAGCTAGCTAACTCCGACGTTAGCTGGCTAAATTAATATTTGGGCACTAACTCAGAATTTAGTCAGCTAAGTAAGGGCCGCTCCAGGGACGAAACTAGGAGGAATTGAGTTAGACAGCTAAGTTAACTGGCTAATTCAAATATTCAATGTTAGCTGGATAATTTAGGCCTGGAGTTTCTAAAATCGCAGGCCTTAGTGAATCGCGTGGTACCGGAGGGCGGGTGGGCCTGCGAAAGCCAGCAGCGATCGCACCACCACGGTGCTATCGCTGCCGGCTTTCGCAAACCAATAGCGCCACTGTGAAAGGTGGGGACACACAATAAGGTTTCTAATTTGTACATTTAAAACTAATAAGAGAAAATATTGTTTACTCAGCTCATAATTGCCAGAAGAAGAGGTGAAAGCTGTTAGTGTACCTGGGTTTTTAAAAAGTTTTGACAAGTTCCTGGAGGAAATGTCTGTAAACCATTAGTAAGGTGGACTTGCAGGAATCTATTGCTTATCCTAGGATAAGCAGCATGGAATCTATCTACCCTTTGGGATCCGTCCAAGTACTTGTGACTTAGGGCCTCATTTTCTAAAGTATTGCAGGCCTGCGATACTTTAGAAAAATGTGATAATGAGGGGTGGGGGGCCGAAAGGGGGGGCGGTCCTGCACTAGCAGTGCGATCGCTGCCGGCATCGTGTCCAATAACTCCACCATAGAAGGTGTAGTTATTGGGCGCGAAATAGGCAGTGAAAAGGCCCTTACCTTTTCACTGTCCGCGCCGTCGTCGCAGAGTCTGCCCCAGTGACGCCCCGACTCCTCCTCTTCCGGGGCCGACTCCGCCCCGATGTAGGTAGCGCAGGCGTGTGCTGTTAGCACAAGCCTGTGATAGCCTTGGAAAATAAGGTCCTTAGATTGGCCAATATTGAAAACAGGATACTCAGCATGATGGATCTTTGATCTGACCCAGTGTCACAAATATTATGTGCCTTCTACCTTTCCAATACATGGAATACATCTAGTCTGGGCTTCCAAAATTGTGGTTTTCAAACAGCATCCTCACCACTTGCAAACTTTAATCCTTTGCAATCACTCCTTTTAGTTTTTTTTCTAATTTCTTCAATTTATCATAAACACAAGTTGTGTTATGAAAATCATGAATTAAAAGGAAGAGTGAGTGGATCAATCTGAGTGTTTTCCAGTGTTTGATATTAGTGGCTCAAGATTCAAGATCAGATTTTAACAGTCCCCAAAACATGTTAAAATAAAGTTGCATTTGGGAAATTTGCATAACTAATTTCTGAGTTCATTACAGTCCTTCACAGTTTATATTCTGAAAACAGTCCTACCCATGGAAAATATATGAATTAGAATTGCACCATATCTTATTTAGCTAAAGGTTTACTAATGAGATTCAATATACTTGTCATTTTTTGATAGATTTGCACATAACAGAGGCTTTAACAAAACCTTAGCCCATCTGAATATAACACTTACCAAGATGCAATCCCATTTCCCATAACCCTTGAAACTATAGTCTGCCTTTGCACTGTGACAGTATCTCTCTTGCTTTTATCTTTTCTGTGATTTCCTGTTCTGACACTTAATTTGTGCTGTAGGTTCTTTAGGGCAAACAATGCCTTCCCTTTTGTATTTGTTTCATTATATTAATCATATATGCCATTCTTTTCTTATCTTAGCTATATTTAATTTGCAGATAACAGCATAGACTATCAGGGCTACAAGGTAAAAAAAAAGCAAATCTGTTCACATTTCGTTTGCAAATGTATTATCCTAATTTCTGTTACTTATCCAAAATAAAATGAACTATTCATTTATTTATTCATTGACTTAACACTTATTAATCAAATTATTTTAGGGCAAGAAATTTTAAAACTGTGCATCCCTGAATTTTTTAAGTAAACATGCTCAGAAGTTTGCTTTGAAAATCTGCTCTTAAGTGCCTGAGTATGCATCCAAATCCACCTGCACAAAGTTACACCTGCTCTATCAAGGGTGAAACATGCACAGGTGAACTTATGCAAGTACTGGTTATTAACGTATATGGCCAAGTGTGGTTATATATGCGTATATTCAGTGGCTTAGCTGTTAGGTTTGTGCTTTCATTTTCATCAAATTTGAAAAATGCAACAAATAAGAACCAATTTGTTTCTTTTGGGGTGCCCTGAAACAAATTGAGGAACCCCCCCCCTAAATTACTGAATCCTATTCATTTGGTTTAAAAACAATCTCCTGTCAGGACTACACCTAGGCCCAAAGCTAGGGCCTTGCTTAGGGAATAAGCCGAGACCCAAAACAGGGGCCATGGCCTATGTCCAATTACAGTCTAGGCCCAGGTCAGATACAGAGGCCTCAGCCAATATCCAAGCAAAGGCTCGACCGCCCCTTGAAAAATGTTGCCAAGGTTGGAAAAGTTTCCTACCTCTACTTACCTAATCCATCAGGGATCTGGCACTGCACCCAAGACAGGACAGAGGTATGAGCAGAAAGAGATATGCCGGGGGGATACATTTGTATGTTTACCTATGGCGCCTAATTCCTTTGCATCGGCCCTGGTTTTACTCCTATTCTGACCCTGGAGTTAAATTTCCGGCGTTAAGAAAATGTGCTTTAAGCTGTTTGCCCTTTAATGCACCTCTCTGCATGGCTGGGGACTAGCTAATGCCTTCTATTACATGGGATTTGCATCCATCTGTGCTAATCTTAGCGAAGGTTTTTAATTCTGTTGTAGGGGCCAATGCAATAAAAAGCGCGGAAAGTGGGCACTGAAAAGGCAGCGCTCGCTTTCCTAACGCGCGCATGGTGCCCACAAGGGGGGTGCCATGCTACAACCAAATTACGGGTTCGCATTAGCAAGGAGGCGCTAGGGTCACTTGCACGACCTTAGCACCTCCTTGCTAACACGACCCCACTGCAGCCGTCTGCCAGTATTGAAAATGGCCGCCGATAAACTCGAGGTTACTGCGTCGGTCTTCACAACTTGGCAGTCTGCTGAGGTATATATATATATATATTTTTTTTTTTTTTTTACTTAAGAAAAGAAGTACAGAAAAGCATTTTTTTTCTGCTTTTCTGTACTTCTTTTACCTGTGCTCAGCTATTAATGCCTGCTCCAGTTTGAGACGCACACTTTTTTTTTTTTGCATATGGAGTGAATGAGTAATAGCCTCATTCACATGCATTTGCATGTGATGAGCACTTCTGAATTCACTTCGTGTCCAACGCGGGTTAAATAGGAGCTAATCCCCCTATTGCATTAGGGTGTGGATTAGCGCTTGGCTGAGTGCATTGTATTGTATCGGCCCCTTAGTGTGCATTTTTTAAGAGTGAAAACTCCTGTTACAAACCAGAATTAACTTACTCCTGAAAATGTACGCTAAACTAGGAGTAAAAACCTGTGCTAGTGTTAGCATCCCACATTACATCGGCCCCATAACACACCTTCAAGAAAATAACCATCTTGTGGAAACTACTTATTCCAAAAGCAAACTTGTAACCACACAAAGCACATTAATCTTGCTATTATCAAATTATACTTAAACAATACTTATATGAAATGACCAGTCTCTGCTTATTTTAAATTTTAAAAGACATTCTTGCTTCAGGTCATCAGACACTGAAATCGAAAGCTCCATGACAAAGATGCGCCATTTTAAAGACATAGGAGTCGAAACAGAAACAGGAAAGGCGGCAGAGTTCCACCAAATTTAAGTGATAAAAATTCCTTTTTGCAAAAATTATAAAAAACTTAGGGCTGGATTTTCTAAAACCACAGGGATTTGCGAATCCCACGGTAATGGGGGTGGGGGTGGGGGGGGGGCGGCCTGTGAAAGCCGGCAGCGATCACACCATCGTGGTGTAATCGCTGCCGGCTTTCACACCCAATAGCGCCACCGTGGAAGGTGGTGCTATTAGGCGCACTAATGGCAGCAATAAGGCATCCTACCTTTTCGCTGTCAGCGAAGTCGTCGCGGAGTCTGCCCCAACTCCTCCCCTTCCGGTGTAGACTCCACCCTGATTTAGCTATTGCATGCAATCCCTTTAGAAAATGACCCCCTTAGTTATCAAGTGGACATTATGCAGAAATATATCAAAATGAAATGTGTGTAAAAGTAAAGGAAATAATAAAATAATAATCAAAAACTCATGAAATGCAGTCTCCACAAGTGGACTTTATGGAGTAATATGTAAAAATAAAACATGTGAACACGTGAAAGTAAAAACTAAATCAAAAATCCCTGGAAGGATAACTGCCACAATAAAGGGAGGAGGGAAGGGAAAAGTAAGAAGAAGGAGAGGAAAAGGGATTGGAGTGGGGAAGAGGAAGGTAGCAATTGGAGGGTAGAATTGGAGGGAAAGGGAAAAGGTGGAAGAAGGGGAGAAGGGAAGAAAAAAAGGAAAAGAAAAGGGAGAATGGATAAAAGGGGTGAAGAAAAGGAGGAGAGAGGATACTGGGAGGGAAAGGGAAAGGAGGGAAGGGAAGTGCAAAGGAAACTAAAGAGAGGGAAGGGATGATGAGAAGACAAAGGGAATGGGAGAATATAATAGAGAGAAAGGGATGGGAAAGGGTGGAAAAGAGACAAGAAAAAGAAGAAAAATGAAAGAAAAGGGGAGCAGGAAAAAAGGGGCAAGAAACAAGAACAACCTAACCTTAGCCCATTATAATTTCAATCATTGAATACATTTAATTATTTAAATAGTTAACATTGACCTAATACTGGACCATGGTATAAACATAATATACAAATAAATAATAAACAAATATTAGTAAATGACAAACAATGCAAAAATAATAAATAAAAAAGATAAAAACTGGTAACTTATAAATAATAAAAGCAAAAATGGAAAACAAAATACCATAAAACAAAATCATTGAACCAAAAATAAAAATACTGCTAATGACAATAGACTAATAATGTCAAAATACTTCCAAATTCAACTCTAAATTAAGTCCTGGAAATTGCACTGTATTAATTTAAAAAATCTACCATTGCTCTACTCTTAATAACATGCTGTCCAGATCACCTCCTCTCCACTTTATCTTAACCAATTTTAATACACAAAATTGCAATTATTCAAATTGATGGGGTTTTTTCCCTTACAATATCTGATAATCAGATTTTCCATATTTCCCCCTCCTAATGCAACTTTTATGTTCCAGCAATCTTGTTCTAAGTTTCTTTTTTGTTTTCCACATACATAAAAGGTTGTATGGACATTGGATAACATGAACAAAATTGTGAGGTGAATTTTAAAAGGAATGCACACGCATGTGTGATATGCGCATTCACCCTATTTTAAAAGCTGCCTACGTGCGTGCCCATCTCCTGATAAATGAATATCTCACTTTGAACGAAAAAAGGGCATGTGTGGTGTGGGTGGGGCATGGGTATTCTGGGGCAGGTCCAAGTGATATGCGCCCAACTACCTTTGCACCTGGCTGCACTCCAAGGTCCAGTGCTGAATAAGTTTATTTCAGCTATGGAGGAGATTTAAGTTTAAAAAAAAAATATATATATATACAGGCATCCCTGAGGGGTTTAAGGGGTCTGGGGTAACTGGGGGGAGAAACCTACTGCAGCTTTTCACCAGCTTCACACACAGAAGTCACAAGGACCAGCTTCTATACAAGAAGGATTTATGGACTTGTTTAAATCCGTTTTTGATAACCCTGCTTTGTGTCTGTTGCTGGGTTTGCTTTAGTGGACCTGAAGTAAGGCAACAGATCTCTGGTGGAATTTGCCATCAAATTTAAAACTCTTGCAGCGGAACTTCACTGGGACCCCAGATGTCTGAAGACACTCTTTTGCAGAGACCTGGACACTCGCGTAAAGGATGAGCTAGCTGCTCGTCAGACACCTGACTCGCTGGAAGAATTAATAGTCTTAGCTACTCAGATTGACTGGCGGCTCAGAGACAAGGTGAAGGAACTCTGGCCTAAGGTGTTACCTGGGTTGAAGCCATGTACTGTGGAGAAGAAGGAACCGAAGGAACCTGGTCACGGTCACTTGACCTCTAAAGAGAGAAGATTTAGGAGGAAGAACGGCCTGTGTATGTACTGTGGTCAGCCAGGCCATGATGTTTCTGCTTGCCCTATTCGTCCGGGAAACGGACAAGCCTGAGTCCCGCGGGAGGTCTGCTCTTGGGCTATACAGCAATATCTCCTCCACTCTCTCGTCCAGTCTCTGTGATCCCTGAACCAGTGACGGTTCAAACCTCTGCCCTGAAGGACTCAGGGGCAGGAGGCAACTTTATTCTCAGTCGTCTTGTGGAAGACCTGAGGAGTCCATTCAGCACATTTGAAGATCCACTATTGTATCACAATTTGAAGTGGGCCTTGGATGATTCTTTACACCACCACTTCTCTTGAGGATCTTATCAATATCACCAGCAGCTTTTTTTCTATTACCTGCTGTTATTCATAGCGGTTGCTATGCGCGCCATAGCTAGGTGGCAGTCTACATCTTTAATGTCTTCCTGGACTACACATTTGAGATATTCACTACGATGTATCCACTCAGAAGTCGTGCTGAAGGGCTACAGCACTGTTGATTCCGAAGAAGAAGATATCTCTAACTACCAGCCTGGCTGTCTGCTGGTGCTACCATCAGTTCCGAAGAAGAAGACATCTCTAGCTACCAGCTTTCATAATTGGTTAACTCGGAAGTCGTGCCCAAAAACCTATGGCACTTTTGATTCCGAGGAAGAAGATATCTCTATCTATCAATCCTACATTTTGTTCATTCAGAAGTCGTGCCCGGAAGCCTACGGCACTGTTGATTCCAAAAATAAGATCTCTCATTATCAACTTTACGTTTGGATTACTCGGAAGTCATGCCCGGAAGCCTATGGCACTGTTGATTCCGAAGAAGAAGATATCTCTGACTATCAACTTTACGTTTGGTTTACTTGGAAATCGTGGTGGAGGTTTACAGCACTGTTGATTCACTGTTGACCCCTTGCTAACCGAGTGCAGGAGATCGCTCCCGGACCCCCGCTGGACCACCAGGGGCTTTTGACAAGTCTTGGGGGACCCTCCTGACCCCCACAAGACTTGCCAAATGTCCAGCGGGGGTCCGGGAGTGACCTCCTGCACTCAGACCATCGGCTGCCAGTATTCAAAATGGCGTCAATAGCCTTTGCCCTTACTGTGTCACAGGGGCTACCGGTGCCATTGGTCAGCCCCTGTCACATGGTAGGAGCACAAGATGGCGCTGGCCATCCAGTGCTCCTACCATGTGACAGGATCCGGCCAATGGCACGGTTACCCTGTCACATGGTAAGGGCAAAGGGCCACCGGCGCCATTTTGATTAATGGCAGCTGACGGCCCGGGAGCAGGAGGATGGCCCGGAGCGGGAGATCATGGGAGATCACTCCCAGGTCCCCCACTGGACCACCAGGTACCTGTAAAAAGTTTTTGGGGGGGTCGGGAGGGTGGGGGAAGCTAAGGGGTTACTTTTAAAGGGTCGGGTGGGTTTTTTGTTTATCGGCTGGGGCGCAGCCGATAAACAAAACGTGATCGGGCCCGATGGAAAAAACCCACATGTGAATCGGAACCGGAATCCGAATCAATTCCGCTTCCGATTCACATCTCTATTCCTTACTGCCTGGAAAGATCGCAGATGTGAACACTGAGTTCTATTACAGATAGGATCCGGTACTCGCTCCATGAGGGCCTATGTTCCTAATCTCTGAAGACTCTCTTCTGTCTAAGACGTTATCGCAGGTACAGAGATCGTGAGTTATTATTGCAGATTGCAGATAGGAACCAGTACTCACTCCACGAGGGCCTATGCTCCTAAAACCCTCCAAAGACTCTCGTCTATTCCAGAAGCCATCTTATACACAGATATTGTGAGTTCTTATTCCAGACTGCATATAGGAACAGTACTCGCCTACGGCTCCTGTTCTTGAATATACTGATGACTCTCTGTTGCATAGAAGCCATTACAGATATCTATAATTGTGAGTGTATCATCCACTACTGGTTATGTATCCAGCATACCCTGTCTACTCACTACCTATAGTCTCTCTCTACAGCTCAGCAACCCAGAGACTGCAATTCAAGTATCTGAGGGACTTCAGCCCTGCAGGGCACATCAGCTCACTACTGCCACCTCTGGTGGTTCTACTTCCTGTCTAATAAAGAACTATCTGTGTTTGTCTCCATACTCCAGCATAGCCGGTGGTCCCTCTCAGGATATCCTCCTGGGGAGGTGTCATCTGCCATCGGCTCAAGGATTCACCAATTTACATTGTGTTCATTCCTTACACTACTAGAGTGGTATCATACAGGCTGCCACTCTGTGGGGAGTCAACCCACAACAGATCACTAACTCCATCTACGGAGTACAACGGACTGCTGGCTACTCTCCTCGGGGGAGCAGATTCCATAACAGATTGCAACTTCTCCTTTCTGGAGGAACAGATCTACATCAGGTTGCTAAATCCTCTCTTCTGGAGGAACTGATTACTACAGTCTGCCAACTCCTCCCCTCTGGGGAAGCAGATCCATAACAGATTGCTTCTCCTCCCCTCGGGAGGAGTTGATCGATAACAGATTGCTAGCTCCGCCTCTCTGGGGGAGCAGATCACTAACACAATTCTGCTCCTATTCACTTTAAATCTAAGATTCTGGTCCTTCGGATTAAGTTATTAATAAAATCTTTGTAATTGCTCTAAATCCCCTTTTCATAATATTAAAATATCATTGATATTTCTCTTCCATAGATTAGTATTTTTCTTAAATGGATGATCCATCAAAAATATTTCTTCAAAATCCGCTACATGCAGGTTGACAATGTCTGGAGCCATAGCAGCTCCATAGCCATGCCCTTAATTTATTGATAGATTTTGTTTTGTAACAGAAATTATACTTTCTAATTTAAATAATGAACAAATATAGTTAACTAGGCAAACTGCTTTAACATGAAACGATTCATCTTTGCCAACTCAATGAATCATTGCTCCTACACTTTTGCATGGAATATGTGACACTTTTCTGAGTATTTAAAATCTCTGAAAACATCCCACTTTGAAAATCCTTTTTAGATGTGTTGCTAGAAACAAATACCACTCTGCTATTTTTAATCCACTGAAATGTATATGTATAAAAAACTGTGATCGGAAATTTCCATAATGCAAACATTTGCACACCCACAACCCATATCTCACTATTTATCTAGTTAAACTCCTAAAATATTCATAGTGCTTCTAAGTGGACATGGGAAGAGAATATTTTTAAAACTATTGTATTTCTTATGGACACTCAACACAATTACCTTTGGCTTCCTGGGTCCAATTGTGTAATTAAGAAGCGTGACCCAAGATTCACTGAAGGTTTTCTGATATTCTATAACAACCAGGGATGTGTAGAGGAAAAATTTTCATTTCAGTTCATTCATTCATTCATTTTGTAGGGTATCTTCATTTATCTGGTTTGTTCCAAATTTGATTGCCATTAAAGTCAATGGAATAAGCACTACAGTCTATTTAGGGCTCCAAAACTGAGATTTTCTCATCAGTTCTAATGAAATCGTTGGGTAGACATCATCAGAAGGGTGAAGGCACTCCAGTACATCTAGACTGTAGTATTGTGGCAACAAAGGTGGCATGAATAGCCTAAGGCAGCTTAAAGGGGCAAAGGGGTACCAGCAGTGACAGAAATTCTCCAAGGCACTGTGAGAGGAGCAAAGAAACAGTAAAAGTGGAATGAACATACCCAAGGCTTCAAAAGAGGGAATAAATCCTCAAAGGCAGCATTAGAGGCAAAGTGGTATCGACACTCTAATGCACCATGGAAGGGGAACAAAGCAGAAAAGGTAGCAGGAAAACGTCTGATACACCGATGGACAAAGCAGAACAAGAAATGGCAACAAGACACCATGAAAGGTGCAAAGCAGCCCCCCCCCCCCCCCCACACACACACATCACACATCACACGCACAGTGGCAAGAACACTCCATGGTGTAGAGTATGGGGGCCTGACAGCAAGGCAGAGCGACAGCAAGACCCTCAAAGTACAAAGTGCTCGGTATGGAGGCAATGCTGAGAGGAAGAAAGACCCTTGATGTATGGGGGATGTATATAGGCCTTAAGCCTGAATGTGTATTTCCTGATTCTGCTGGCAACATATTTCACAACCATGTGCTTTGGCAAGCTCAATACCGGAAGAAGGCAACACCCCAGAGACGGTGCCTGATTGGACAATAAAGCTACGTTCATAATTGGATATTGACTGAAATTAATACACCCAGGATGTGCATCAATGTATTTCTATTGGACAGTGAAAAAAGTTTAAAAACTCCAGCCGAAGAGCTCCGCATCTGAGAAGCAAGCTGATGCCCAGTTGCCACTGACCTGCGCCTCCAGAGAAACAACGACTTCCTCTTTCCTTGTTCCTCTTTTTAAATTGTCTATATTGTCTTTGTATTGCTATCAATAAATTTGCCTTTTAGATCAAAAAGCTGTCTGAAGGTGCTTCCCGAATACCAGCAGAAAACATATGGTCCTTCGAGCCGGAAAACGGAAAAGAAAGCCTAACGCCTGGTGCGGGTATCGCGGGCTAGCACACCTTCAGGGATACCTCATTGCCAGCATCGAAGGAAGTGAGGGTGCCGTTGATCGGGAGCGGAAAACTGCCCTGAAGCATCCTGAATCTACTTTGAGATTTTTGAGCCCTGAAGCACTTCAGTAACCACTTTGAGGAAGTAAGTCTTACTCTCAAAGAAAAGAAAAAAAACTGTTCATTAACTTTTATTATCTCTCCACCAATATCTCCTAGACCTTAGCGCGCACTGCTATCTGGCAGATCTTGTACAGTACCAATCAATAAGCCAAGTTGAATACTGCGACACACCACCTGGGACTTTTTACCTGGAACCCCCGAGGGAACACGTACAGGGACGGAGTGTCAGGTGGATCCCGAAGCGGGAATACGTACCGCCAGAATTAAGAAGCCTTCAGATCCAGCATTCCAAGGAATACGTACTTGGAGCTGGCCACACAGTCTGGAAAGGTAAGTAAAAACTTGTCTTATACGAGTGAGTCATAGGTTTTTCCGTTAGTGTACTAATAAGTTCGAAAACAATTGGCAGACTTGACGCTGCCTTTTGGCCCTATCCCGGTTGTTTCGGCGGTAACGCACTGGAGCCCAAGTAATTTAAGTAGGAACAGGTAACCAGTCGAACGGAACGAAAAGGAGTAGATAGGTCTTTAGTTAGATAGTTAGATAGATAGTTAGATAGTTAGATAGTTGTCTGCAGGCTGTCTCTCCCTGCCCCGCTGTGAATACCTTCGTGTTTGAAGAAGTACAGCACACCGGAAGCGTGAATTCACGGTACGGTGAAAACTACAATTAAGGTAAGGTTGAACCACTCTTTCTCATAAGGGAGTGGCTACACGAAATTTATTATTAATACTTGTGTCGTAGTTTGGTCTGCAATATTGAGAGATCCCAAGATGGTAGGAGAGGTTAGTGAGTCATGTCCCCTGAACAAAGTCATTGCCCTGCTTAAACCCAATGAGAAGTTGATTCGTAAATACCATTCTAAGTGGGTAGCGTGGGCAGAGAAGGATGCTTCCCTAGAATGGCCAGTAGGGGGCTCCTTTGACCCGTCCACGCTCACACAGCTAATAGCCTATTTTAAGAACAGATATAGCAAACCAAGGGCAAGATACAATAAGAGGCTAGCGGACCATATACTAGTGTCCAGATGGTTCGCTATGACAGGAACATATTTAGTTGCTATTACTGGTGATAGAGAAGTGTCACCACCCCCATATGATTCACTATATGTTCGTGATTGTTTAGAGCCTGAAGAAACAGTGACTGCAGTGGGTAATTTACATACAGATCCTGCTGTACCTTCAGAAAGGGAAGGAGAACCCCAAGTAAGTCCCACAGTTCCCACAAGCACACCCCAACTCAGTACAGTTGAGATTGAAGATGACCTTTTTGAAGATGCTGTTCCTGCATTTCAGGAATACGGCATGTGGTTAGTAGACCCAGTAGAAAGCCCAGCAATTGTAGATATGCACAATTCAGCAGACACTGGAATGCCAGTAGATTCTGCACTGAGTACTATTCTTGTGCCAGAAGATTCATCACCCCCTCGTCCACCATCTCCTCCCACATCTCTTCCCTCTCCTCCTCCTTCACCTCCTCCTACACCGCCTCCTCCAGTATTATCACCAATTCCTGAACCTTTTGACCTGTCACACACTCCCTGCCCCCGATCCATGCCTATTCTAATTGCAGATAGCGGCGAGGATACGGAAAGTAGTGAGGAAATTGAACTAGTCACTGTAACTTCAACTACCGCTGGTCCTCCAGCAGCCAAAATTGCTAAATTAGATTATTCAATTTTTTATGTCACTATTTGGATTGATTCATTTCATGGATGGACACTTGCCTTAAGCCCACAGAAGAGAGTCTGTCCTCTAGAAGGATCCCTGATTGCAATTGCACTGAACACTGTTCGGAGTGCTGGAAGCCGTAACCACGCTTCCAAATGCATGACCAGATGCATGACCTTGGGCCAGATAACATCACTACTGACATCACAGTGGTATAATAAACAAAAACAGTGTCGGCGTGAAATGAACGATTTGGTGAGACAATATAATGGTCTGTTTCAAACCAGATTACGCCAAGTAATGGGGCAAGCAGAAAGCATGTGGAAGAAGTGCCTTTCATGGGCCCTTGTATTCCGTTACAGGAAACCTGAGTTATTAGAGAGCATGTCCCCAGATAAAGTGAGTTCACACCTATCAGAGAAGGTATCTGCGTATGTAGGACCTTACATTGCCATCTTAGTGAAGCTTGGACAGAACACAGTGTGAACCTAATATGAAACACAGTTTTAAATGGAACCACATTTAGTACGACCATCCTTTAGGATGATCTCTTTATTCTGAGCCTTATTTTTATAGCTATTGCTTGCTTTACTGCAATATTCCTTTCAGGACAAAGAAGCTAAAATAAGAATTTGCTTACCTAGAATATTTGTGTACATAAGACTAGTAAATCCTTGCCAGCCTTCCCGATGTCTGTCATGTAAGCCAGAGTGACACGCGTTGCATACAGGAACCCCCGGTATATAAAATCCTCCGGTATATAAAATCCAAAAATAGATATGTCTCTATAGACTTTGTCTGACTAATTACGTGCTGTCCCTACTATAGAAGACAGCAGCCGTGCACTGGGATCAGATGCATGTGGTCAGTCAGTTGTTATCTGATTGAGAACTTTTGTAGTGCCATCACAGATGTTTAACGCCCTAAAAGTAATAAGCTTGTGGACAGATATAACAGATTGCTAGGCTTCCCATATTAATGTATTTATTGGTCTTATTGTTCAAGCTATTAAGATTTATTTGTGTTACCATTTGCAGGTATATTTTTATTATAAGGATTTTTAGTATAAGTAAGTTAATTCTCAAACGGTACCGTATAGCCTTAGGTTTTAAGTTTAAGTTTTTAAGTTTTAAGTGTAAGTTCCTCTTTTCAATGTGAATGTATTTTTATTAAGGTGTTCACCAAGCGCATGCGATACCTTCCTCTTACAACATGTTATTTCCTTTCTGCTCTGAACTGTACATTTGTGGTAAAAGAGGGATCAAGGGGGGGAGCGAGATACACCTCCCACCAATTTAAATCCCTTTTGCTCTTAACTTTACATACTGATTCTTTATTATGTTACTGACTTCACATTCCTTTAATACTGAACTTGAGTACTGACAAGAACATATACTAGTGTTAGAATTTAGAGTCTGAGCTGCTGAATTATGATTCTGAGAGGAGAATTATGAATTTGAAAGGACATTTTAACTAAAGAGTCAAACTGTATCTTAACAGAAAAAAAAAGGGAAGTTGTCTCTTGCAAACCTGCAGAGTACAGCTTATCTGTTCTGCCAGCACTAGCTGTACTACGAACGGAAGAAAAAAAAAAAAAAGGAGAAATAGTTTCTAGTTTAAAATGTAGCATATTTAAGTATTAATTATTTGATATTTGAGTTATAATTATTCTAATTATTTGGTATGACACATTGACTATAAGCTCAGAACATTATTGATTAAATTTATTATTGGTTGGAAATCTATATGTACAATATTTGTTAATTTGATATTTCAATTGTATGCTAGTATTTACTTTTCAGGTCTTCAAGGACTCCTACCTTTTTGACAGAATTCTGAACTTTTATTTTTCATACACATTTTTGATTTTTGATTTTTGATCCACTTTTCTTTTGGTCCATATTTTGATACGAATTTTGAGCTCAAATTATATGTTATCTGTTGTTTGTCCTATGTGATGAAGACAAGGAATGTATATTTGTTGGATGGATGAATATGTGTCAGTCTAGTGTGACTTATGTTTAATGTAATGTCTGAAATATTCGTTATTTGTGGTTTAGCTTACCGCAGATGACTTTTTTAAATGCTTAATTTGCTTTTATGCTACTTTACCATATTAGGTATCTGAAACTATTAAAGAAGCACATATCCTCATTAGGCCGTGATGAATGAAAAGTTGATACATCTCACTGAAAGCGTGAAAACAACATTCATGGGACTCACTCCATTCTTCCCATCCCTTCTATGGAAGTCTCGGCCTTAACATAGAATTCATCTTCCACTCATCATTGAACTTTACTACTCTTGCTTGATTATATTTTGCCTTTATGCTGTTGTACTCTACATTAATGCAGTTCTCATGATTGTGTGAATCTTATTGCCCTGATCAGATTAGATCCATTCCCAATTATTGTCATCTCTTTACACAAAGACTAATTGTTATACATTACACCACAATATGCTTTGTCAAATGTCAATGATAATTGATTGCCATATACTCCAAGCCCATATGCCATTCTGCAAATGCCATGATTTGGATATCTGCATACATCTACGTACACCTACATATTACACACCACATTAATTTAAAATACTAAAGTTTTGCTGCTATTCCCAGTTCTCTCATATCCATTATATGATTAATTAAGATGATCATTTATCCCTAGGTCCCATAGATAACTGGTTTGACTTACCATCTATGATTTCATTATTGCTTTCCACGTTATATTCATCTCCAGTTGATATACTCTGCCCTTTTTAGTCCAGACTTGTTCAGACATCTGCGTGTCAGTGACAGGCCGGCGCAATGTGCTGCAGCATAGTTTGTCAGTTCAGCCTTCACACCGTTCTTGGGCAGCTCATGTGAATAGGCTGCACAGACCAGCTATAGCTATGCCCAAATTGAAGAGAACATGCATGGCTAGTGATTCTAGAGGTTTAATGTAGTCCCAAATGTTTATATAGTTATTCTTGGTGATTGAAGACAGAATTATGACATTCATTTGATTTCCCTATTCTTAAACATCACATTTAGTAGAGCTTGTAAGTACCATCCCATTGGTTACAGAGATATCTTATCCCTCATCCATATGGATGTTTCCTTCGACACCCTACTCCTAATTCAGATTTTAAGCATTCGTTTATATTCCCAAAATGTTCAAATGCATGGTAGGCTAAGACATAAGTAATAGTACTCCCAAGCATGGTTTTGCTTCTATTAATTAATTATAACTATTGCTTCTGCTATGTCTCAAATACTCTCAAGTTACTCTCAAGTCACCGCAGTTAGACAACACCTAATGATAAACATGATTGAATCCTCTTCTGAAACTAATGAGTGAGATTTTCTAAAGGATAAGGTTGTATTTTCACAGAATTTGGTTTAATTGATGGGAAACACAGTTTAAAGTGGCTTACAGTTCTAAATGAGTTTGCAATGGTTAATTGTGAGAATGAATGAAGTTTGTTATTTTAATGGCCAGAGATATCATCTGCGAAGACAACTATGAACTCCTATACCATATTAAAGGAAGCCCTTCATTTACCAGCAGCTATGTTACTTCCTCAGGCTGTTATGCTTAACGATGACGGGTAAGCACCAGGTAGCAAATCATTAGGATTGCGTACCCTGGGCAACCTAAGACAGTGGCATTAACCCTGAGTAGAATGATGGATTATTGCTTCAA
Source organism: Rhinatrema bivittatum (assembly GCF_901001135.1). Taxonomy (NCBI): domain Eukaryota; kingdom Metazoa; phylum Chordata; class Amphibia; order Gymnophiona; family Rhinatrematidae; genus Rhinatrema; species Rhinatrema bivittatum. Next base: position 519,198,403 of record NC_042615.1, on the reverse strand, counting down.
CTATTCTAACCATTCATTGACAATCAATAATCAATAATCAATCATTAAGTAGATCTATTGATTCATATGCTGCTAATAGGACCACATTACAGAATCTTGGATCAACTGGAAGAAGGCCAGAACAATACCTGAATGAAGAATGGATGCGAGATTGAATGACAATAAAACAAAATACAAAATGAGTATACCTGAACAATTGTGATTGTGAGTGTGAGTTGTATAAAAAGAATGATTCAACACCATAAAGAATATGGAAGCCATTTTTAACAGTCCAAAAGGTGGGTCATACTAAATTGATGCTATGACCATTTCATTCCAGGAAATACAATCTCAGCCTTTCATTTGTGAATCGTTTCCCAACGATTCAAGGGGGGGAATGTATATAGGCCTTAAGCCTGAATGTGTATTTCCTGATTCTGCTGGCAACATATTTCACAACCATGTGCTTTGGCAAGCTCAATACCGGAAGAAGGCAACACCCCAGAGACGGTGCCTGATTGGACAATAAAGCTACGTTCATAATTGGATATTGACTGAAATTAATACACCCAGGATGTGCATCAATGTATTTCTATTGGACAGTGAAAAAAGTTTAAAAACTCCAGCCGAAGAGCTCCGCATCTGAGAAGCAAGCTGATGCCCAGTTGCCACTGACCTGCGCCTCCAGAGAAACAACGACTTCCTCTTTCCTTGTTCCTCTTTTTAAATTGTCTATATTGTCTTTGTATTGCTATCAATAAATTTGCCTTTTAGATCAAAAAGCTGTCTGAAGGTGCTTCCCGAATACCAGCAGAAAACAGGGATTAAGAATATCGCAGAGTGGCATAGGAGATGTCTGTGTTCCTGTTGAAGCACTTGCCACTTGTCAGATTTAGTACAAGAGAATGAGCAGTCATCAGTATCACTTTTGTGACGTATTATTACATTCCTTACTTCAACTGGATCTTACTGCTGGGTGGAATTTTGCCCTCCTTATGAAATTTGCTTTCCGATTTGTCACAATCAGAACATGACAATGGTCTCTCATCAGTGTGGCTTTCCTGGTAATTTCTGAGGTTTGCTTTATTAAGAAAGCTTTTCACATATTCTTTAGCTAAACATAGTCTTTCCCTTTGCTGATTTTCTGGTGCTGCATTAGTTTTCTCTTCCTACTGAAACCTTTATTCAGATCATGTGAAATGTCTCTCCTGTGCATCTCTTCTGTTGTGCCTGCATTTCATCCTTCTGACTGAGAGTTTTTGGGGCCAACCCACCACAGTATAGTCAAGAACAGGGGTGGGCAGTTCCGGTCCTCAAGGGCCACAAACCAGTCTGGTTTTCAGGATATCCCTAATGAATATGCATGAGAGAGATTTGCATGCACTCTGCCTCAGTTGTATGCAAATCTATGTCATGCATATTCATTAGGATATCCTAAAACCTCGACAGGCTTGTGGCCCTCGAGGACTGGAATTGCCCACCCCTGGTCAAGAAAGTAGAAAGCTGAGAGAACTAAGCTAGGATCCTAAGATGTACAACAAAACAGTAAGGCAGAGAACCAGAAAAGGGATGAAATAGGAGGAAAAACTTTTATATTTCATTTCTAGAGACAAAACATCCCAGTATAACCAACAAAAGAAACAGAGTGGGAGAACTAGGCTAGGTTTCTAGAAGAGTAGAACAAAATAAAGAATAAAAAAAAGAGGTACGGTGGAAGAAGAAAATTGTATTTTTGTCTTTAAATATTTTATTTCCTAGGGACAAAACATCCCCAGTAAAACCAACAAATAAACATGGTGGGGAAACCAGACTGACATTTAAACAGCAAACAATACGGAAGCACCAAAACTCCCATGCTGGAACATAATAGACATGGCAGGTAAGCATATTAACAGCATGGGATTCCCAGGGTTGTATATTGGGGCATGGCAGGTAGACATGTGGCAGAAAGACCCCTAGAGTGGTACTTCTGGGTCATGTCAGATGGGCAGAGTGGTGGCAACCAAACCCCTAGGGAGGTATATTAGGGACATGGCAGGTAGGTAGAGTGGTAGCAGAAAGACCCCTTATATGGTACATAATGGCATGGCAGGTGTCACAGCTCAGGATCCAGCTAGAGCTGGGGGACCCCACAGGGGCAGCACAGGACTTCAAGGCAGGGCAGAGGGGATCTTCTGCCTGTACCAGCTACCTCCCCTACAGGTTGAGCCCTGTGGGAGAGGTAGCCGGCAGGACTTAGGCTGTGGCTGGAATTGAGGTGCAGGTTGAAACTTGGAGACAAGGAGTGGATATGAAAGCAGTGCAAGGCTGGAGACTGAGGCAATGTGGGACTGGAGGTTCAGGTAGTGTTGGACTGGAGACTGAGGCAAGGCAGGATTAGATACTAAGACAAGAGCTGGGCACAAGTGGAACAAGCTGAACAGGCTAGGCAAACGAGGACAAGGCAAGGTACTGGCTGTCAGGGAATGGATACCAGGGACAGAATTAGGCCAGACAAGGACAAAACTAGATGAGACAGACAAGGACAGGACAAGACAGAACAAGGAACAAAAAGACTTGAAGGCAGTGATTCACAAGACCTATAGGCCACTAAGCAAAAGGGAGATACTAGGAGGCCAAGAGGCCATAGGCTAGGTAAGGCAAAACTAGAAGGCCCAGAGGCCACAGGACTATGCAAAAGGCCTAATATGGCCACAGGGCTAGGCAGAAGGCCTGAGAAGGCCATAAAGCAGAACAAGGTAGAACAGGGCCAAGCAGAGATTCAAGTAGACTGGATGACAAAGCATCAGGTATTGCAAGAGGCAAGGCTAAATAGGCCAAGCCCTGTTGAGTCATGAGCCCATGGAGGCTATGGCTGGAGTGGAGCGTGTAGCTCCATGGGGCCCTCTGATGGCAGGGAGGCTGCATAGCAGGCTGGATCCTAACAGCAGGTACAGTGGTAGTAGAAAGACCCCTAAGGTGCTATATAAGGAGCATGGCAGCTAGGCATCTTGGTGGCAGAAATAATATGCTATAGAAGGGACATGACAGCTAGGCAGAGTAATGGCAGCAAGATCCCTACAGTGATACATCTGGTACTTGATAGAAAGGGTTACGGCAGGAAAACACCTAAGGTGGAATATCAGGGGCATGGCAGGTAGGTAGATTGGTGGCACCCTAGAGTGGTATATTAGGAGACATGGCAGGTAGGCAGAGTTAGCAAGACCCCTAAGGTGGTACAACTGGGGAATGGCAGATAGGCAGAGTGGCAGCAAGGCCTTCAAGGTCATTTTGCTACTCACATGGAAATTCTGAAAACCCAAGCAAAAGCAGACTGATTTTCAGAAAGATCAATTTTTTTTAACAACTTTGGTACCAGCCCTGAGTAATGAAGACTCATGATGTCCCTTGTCATCGAGAAGACACTCACTGGGCTCACTGATTGGTGGGTAGGAAAGACAGTGCTGAGCCACCTTGAGTAGGTCTAGTCAGAATGCGGACTTGTGTGTCCAATATGCCAGTACATTTGCATCCATCTCCTCAATGAGCTCTGCGAGATAGCATGTCACAAAAATTTGTGCAGGGAGTCTCCTTTACTGGGGTGGGCCAAGGGTCTCTCTCACCAGCTGCTTAGCTATGGCCTGTGTCAGGAGAAATGGTTCTTTGCAGGCAACATGGCTTTGGCGTATTGAGGTGGAGGAAGCAGCTGACAGAATGCTATTCTTGCTTGTACTATTCTCTGTAGTGGCTTATCTTTCCTAAGCTATATCTCTATAGTGACTTTGCCTCTGGTGCTCCTGTTCACACACCCCAGTTACCAGTATCTCCTTCATGAATGCAAGATCCTGGGAATGAAATGCAAGATTCCTGTTCAGCCATAAATCACAAAGTGTAGCATGCATGTATATAATTTTTTATGTCAGAGGATTCAGTCTCTCTTGCACCTGCTGCAAAGAATCCAGAAACTGAAACACCTCCACTTCCATTCTCTCTTGCTCATGGAAGTCTTCTAACCTTTACTCTAGAATATTCACTATAGGAATGACCTACCCAGGGTGCTGCTTCTAGAGCTCAGATTCTCAGGGACATCTTTGAAGGGCTTCAGAGTTTTATCAGCAGCCTCATCATTACCCAATTATTATGCCACAGGGGGCAATGCATACCTATCTCTTGTTCCAGCGACAGATCATGAAGTAGCGTATGCTGCTCCCCTAACCTCTGCAGCATTATATAGGTAGAATTCTCGTGTGTGGCAACATCTTGAATTATATGTTTAAGAGGCATCACAAATTCTTCCTGCTTCTCATTAAGAAGCTGTTCCTCTTGCTTGTGGCTATTTTCCTGTACCTTTCTATCAGATTCTTCAGGAATGGTTTACTGTTGGCATTGGGCCCAATCCCTCACTTCCAGATGCAGTAAGTGTGTAAAACAATGGATGCCCTGAAAACCCCATCTTCTGTTGCCTTTACCATATTTGCACCTCAGTCTGTCACAAAGAAACCTGCCTCTGTGGTCTGGCTGCCAACCTTCTATTTATTTTATTTATTTATTTATCGAGTTTTATATACCATCGTTTGGGTTCGCCATCACAATGGTTTACAAAATTACGATGGTTAACAAGGTTTCCAAAATAGGTTCAAATGTTTGTTAACATAGAGACGTCAATTTGCAAAATTATTTTGTTGATCAGTTTTTACATATTTCGATTCTTTGTTATAATATAATCTTGTACTGAGTTCCCAGATTTCCTAGGGTTAACCGGAGGTGGTTGGAGTTTTTGTCTTCATTGGGTGAGTTAGTATGCTTTGGTGAACATCCATGTTTTTAGATCTTTTTTAAAAGTTTTTAAGTTTTCTTGTGTTCTGAGTTCGATTGGGAGGGTGTTCCAGAGTTTAGGGCTTCCTAGAGAGATTGGTCTCTTTTGAGTTGAGGTGAGTTGTTTGGAATGCGTAGGTGGTGTCTTTAAAAGGCTTTTATTTGCTGATCTGAGGTTTCTGTTTGGAGTGTGCAATTTTATGTAGGAACTTAGCCAGTTTGTTTGTTTTTCATATATAATTTTATGTAGTTATGGATAGTATATTGTATTCTATCCTGGATTTTATTGGTAGCCAGTGCAGTGATATAAGTGTTGGAGTAATATGATCATGTTTTTTAGATCCAATGAGGATTCTTGCTGCTGTGTTTTATAAGATTTGGAGTGAACGGATGGTGTTCAGAGGTAAATTGAAAAGGAGTGAGTTACAGTAGTCCAGGTTGGAGAAAATGAGTAATTAAAGGACTGTTCTGAAGTCATTGGTAGATAGGAATGGTTTTAATTGACGTAGTGTTAGTAGTTTATGATATCTGTCTTTGATTTTTGTTGTGATGTGGTTTTTGAAAGAAAGTTTCTTGTCAATTATTACTCCAAGATTGCAGGGATGATTGACTGGAGAGATAGCCACTTTTTGGTTCATTAGTTTATGTGGTGGAAGTTGAGGAGAGTTGTTCTTTCTGTCTAATATGATTATTTCAGTCTTATCGAAGTTAAGGATGAGTTTCATGTTGGTTAGTATTTGCTTTATTCTGCTTAGGTAAGTGGCTGTTATTTTGTATGTTTCTTCCAGTGAGTTTTGTATTGGGATTAATTATTTGAATGTCATCCGCATAGATGAAGTGGGCCAGATTAAGGTTTGCTAGGAAGTGGCATATTGGAAGCAGATAAATGGTGAAAAGTGTCGCTGAAAGAGTGGATCCTTGGGGAACTCCAGTGTCTTGGTTTATTTTCTGTGAGAGGGTATCATTGATCAGCACTTGGTAGGTTCTTTGTGTTAGGTATGAAGTGAACCATTGTAGGGTTTTTTCCTTTGCCCCAATTTCTGATAGGCGGTCAATCATGATAGAGAGGTTTACCATGTCAAAGGCTGCTGATTGGTCAAGTAGGACTAGAAGATAGCTGTGGCCATTTCGAAACCTTTGAGTACGATGTCGTTCTATGATAGTAGTAGAGTCTCTGTGTTCAGTTGTTTCCTGAAGCCAAATTGCGTGGGTAGTAGGATGTTGTTTTCTTCCAGGTGGTCACTGAGAAGTGAGTGGATGCTTTTCTCAATGATTTTGGCAATGAATGGTAGGTTTGATATGGGTCAGTATTTCAGTGGGTTTTCTGGATCAAGATTATTCTTTTTCATAATGGGTTTGATAATTGCAGATTTTTCTTATGACTGATAGAATATTGCATGAGGTATGTGGGTTATGCATCAATTATCTGTGCAGGAAAGCCCATCCTATTTCTGTCCATGATAGAACTTCTGCCAGTCCCTGCCTCTGCCAGGTTCCACCAGTGTGCCATCAATGAGAGGTTTCCATCAGTGTGAAATCAGCAAGAATTAAGAGCGCATAGCATTCATGCTAGTTCAGATATTGCAGATGAAAAGTGTGTTATTCCCCTCTACTCTAGCCAGCTGGGCCTGCATGCAACTATGGCACTGGTTTACAGGGTGGGGATGATTTTTCTATTAAATGTAGTCCTGGAGTGCAAGTGTAATTGGTGGTTAACGTATGCAGCAAACACTAATAGCCTACAATCTTCACTACCTTCAGGGGCTGGTCATTAAGGGAAATTAATTTCCTGATTCTCCAAATTAATATTTTAGTTTCTGCCCACCTCTTGTCCTGGGACAGTGCTGGAGAACACCATTTCTCTTCCTCTATCATGGTTTTCTGCTTTGGACAAATGACTGGGGATTGCTGGCCTGCCACCTGACTGGTGGAAGGGGGCCGTAGGATCAGCATGAGGAAACATCTTCCCCTTTTCAATCTCTATCCTCTGGCTTTTACTTGAAGTGGCAGAAGGGGTTCCCAGGCTAGTACTGCCACCCTCTCTTTATGCCAATGCTTGTGAGTGCTGCTTCTGCAGGTGATGCCACATTCCAATTTATGTGAGATGCCCCACCTGCTTCCCTCAACTGAAAATTGGCTCCATATCAGAGACTTCTACTATGATCTGCATGCTTGGGGCTGATATTGGCACTGGAGTTGAAGCAGTGGATAGACCCTGAGGAACAATGTCAGAGGCATCATTCATACTTTCTACCCATATTCCCTGCTCTTCCTGGGGTTGATCTCACTGGAGGCTAAGATCACTTCTGACTATATATCCCAAATTTCCTTCAGCTTCCAGCTGTTCAATATCTTCTGCTTCAGAGAATCCCAGACATGATTCTTCATCTGAATCAGATGGTGCAAATGCTCAGAAGCAGGAACCAAAGAGGAACATGCTGTTAGTTTTTGGCATTGCTCTTTTTTTACCCTTTCCATGCTAATGCCGGTCTTTGATGGTTCTCCTATCATTTTCTTCTGCTCCAATACAAGAGGGGAAGGAACAGGCAGAGGAGACACATGGTCTCCAAATTTCAGTTTTTTATGTGTTGAGCTGCCTTCTTCTCTTGCCATTCTAGACCTAAAAAAGTCCCTCTTCAATTTAGGTGCAGACTGCCATTTTACTGTTGCCCTTGCCAAAACTGCCAACTCTGCCAACATTCTATCCTTTCCCTTTTCCTGACTTGGTGAAAGTTGTTGAAGTGCACTACCTATTGAGGGTTTGGATTTTACAAATGAATGTATTTAGTCATATTGTAACTTTACCATCACTCAGAGTACCTCTTACTATATGGAGAACTGTGTCTCACACAAACACATACACACACACACATATATATATCATGTATTTGTGCTGTGCTGTGTGAATCAATGCTAGCTGACTCCTCACACAAAAAAATACTAACAGACAAAAAGAACTGGCAGCCTGGTAAGACTCTTCTCACCATATTGTTTTCCAGACAGAGGCAAAAAAAAAAATCCAATGATTCCTGCAACTACAATCTCCATACTGTATCCCACCCTGACCCTCCCCCAGTGAAGAGGAAAATCAAAATCAGCATCAGTACACTGCCTCTCTTTCTTGCACAGTGACTGTGTGAGGTCACTGCAGCAAAGGGAAGAGCAAAAGCAGTCCTTTGATAGTGCCAAATCCAAAGTTTGTAATCTTTTTTAAAACTGTGAGAGCTTCTAGTAGCACATCCTTCTCTGCCAAGAGTTAGAGATGAAATGCTGAGCTTCTTCAGCATGCTCAGACTTTACAGTGGGTGGACATCAACATCACTTGATCCAGATAGCTGCTACCGGCTAGTTAAAAAAATGCTGCTCCATGATTTGTCCTCTGGCTAGTCTCCTTGCCAACTGGTCCTGCCTCAGCTCTGACAAGGCTCAGACAAGGTGGTGAGGTCACACAGGAAACAGCTGGTTGCTATAGTTGCCAGTTTTTTTGCTAAGCATTAAACAGCCATAGACTTCAATTGGCCATAGAAATGAATGACAAACATCAATAAATGGGACAAAGATTTTTCCTTTTATTTGTGTGACTCCTCCATTTATTTCTGGGATCAATGAATAAATGAATATGGGCTCGTTCATTATGTTTTACCCATTTGTTTCATACCAATGCACATCCCTATTATCAGCAGGAAGAATGCTCATTAGACCATTCCCTTTCCTTAACTGCATCTCAGGTTATGCCTTTCATTTGGGAAGATGGATGCACAACATGTGGGGAAGACTAAAACTGATGGTTAGTTTAATGGAAGAAGGACCAACAGAAGTTTAGTAAAATCACTCATGTAGAAATTATAATTTGGACTCACATGAGTACCTTTTCAATACCAGAAAATATTGTGTAAGGGTAGAAACATAACAAAGAAGATAACGCTGAAATTTAATATGATATAATTCTTTTAGAGGAAATGAAAACAAAAAAAGAATATTAAATATTAATCAAATCTATATAAATAAATCTCATTTACTTTAAGGATAAGCATCAGCCACAAAAATTTGAAAAAAGGAAATGCTTTGGGGAAAAAATAAGATCATCAACACAGTTGTGAAGAACAACATTACGAAAAGGCACAACATTGCAAGACTGAATACCACTAAGGGACAAACTCATGCTTTGCATAGCCAATAACTAGTCATGCATCTCATCAGTATTTACCAGCAATAGCAGGATTGTTTCCAGTATGAATATCAACACAATGCATAAATGTACATTGGCTATGCAAATTTGGGCACCAAATTCCGAAGGTGCTCAAACACTGGGACTCCCGCTTCTGCTCTCTGATTTCCAAGGGGACAAGAAGGAGGAAACCCCTTGCCCCGAGTCCTCTGTCTATGTGCAATATCATCTTAAATCCGACCCTAGTCACAGACCACAGTTCCCTCTAAAACCCAGATCATGTGCACCCAGAATTTGATCACTATGTGATCAGATTTCCCTCACTCTGGGAATATGAATGCTTTCTGCACAGCATCCCTGGTCTTAACTGGCCTGAGCAACAGAATCTGGGCTTGGGAAATGAACAGGTTTTTAATGTTACCATGGACGATTTGCTTTATTTATTATTATATGTACTTTTGGATTTTGTATTTATTTTATGTATTTTTTTATATTTGCATATTATACATTTTTTATGCTTGTACATAGATTTGATATTATATCTTTATTTTGTTGTAATCCACCTTGGGTGACATTATGCTTTTGGAAGGATGGCATATAAATGAATAAAAACATAAATAAATTCAATGAAGTCTCTCTTGCCATGAAATCATCAGGCTGGTGCCACTTCATTTTCTTTAATGATAATTATGTATATTTCAAATCTGAATTTCGTAAACATTAGAGAACACACTTAATCCTATATCTGAATACAAGAGAAGCACAAATTTTATTTGAAGAAAAAAGAAAGAAAATACAAAAATAAAATCCTTAACTCTGAAACATCTGCTTCTCCCTCTTTTTCTCTGTGAAATTTATCACAGAATGTATTTCTGAGCCTCTGGGACAATAATGACTCAGTATTAACTCCACCAGAAACAAATCATTACAACATCTGTTCAAAGTTCACTTTCTCTCAATGCTACTACTACTCCTTGTGGAGGTTATAGCATCAATCAAAAGAGGAGGACTATGTGCTTTCATTATATGCGCTGTGTCTGATACGTTATAATTATGATCCCCAGTTTCCTATGGTTCTGTGGCCTTGGCAATGGTTGCAAAATCTGCCTCTTGTTGCAGAATCTGACTCATCTTCTGTTCTGCTACTACTGCTCTGCCACCCGCCCAGCTCAGCAAGCAGCAATACAGCTCTGAGTTTCCTCCACAAAGTGCGGGACGCCTTCTCTAACGCAGAGAGCTATATAGAAGTAAGAACCTGGAGTTCCTGCCAAGAAGCAAGCTGCTTGCACAGGAAAAGCAGAGCTGAGCTGTGCAGACACAAGCATGGGGAGGGATGGGGAACAAGGAGAGTGTGGGGCATAATATAAATGGGAAGAAGAATGGATTGGGAGTAGATAGGTAAAAGGGAAGGAGAAAATGGATTAGAGGGAGGCCTGGAACTAGGAGCAGAGAATGGATTCGAGGGATGGAGAGAGGGAGGGAAAGGGAATAAGAGAAGTGAAAGGAGAACAGACAGGGAGCGAGGAGAGAAGAAAGGATGGGGGTTTGAGGGAGAAGGAAGGAAAGAATGATAGGGAAGCAAGGAGGAAAGGAGAGTTTTTAATTATTGAATGTTATTTTATTCATTAGTTTTGAATTATTCTTTTTATTGGTATGGTTTTACTAATTTTATTGTTTTATGAAAAATTATAATGCTTCTGTTTTCCATTGTTACAGTACACGCAGAATTTGGCTTGTGGTTTCCAGTTCAGTTTTGGTCTCTACATTTCTATTTATATTTTATGGTCTCTTTATTCTGTATTTGAGGATCTATCTGTGTTTTGCATGTGCCTAAAGTGAGGTATTTCTATAGTGTATAGTTTGTATGTAGGGATCTATAGCAGCTTGACTTGTTCTGATTTCCTAATAAGGAATATATTTGTGTTTTAGGCCTGGTGTAATATTTACAGTATTAATTTTCATAGGTAGAATTGTTGCTGTTTGAGTGCTGGCAGTTAGTTTTGTTTTGATATAGAAAGTTTATTGCATTGTAATTCTGTTTTCTTGTGGCTCTCTGAGGGTCATACCCATGCCCAAGATGCATTACAGTAGGCCTAATACCATATGAGTTCCAAGTGGCTCTTGTTTTTTTTGCAAGTAAATATAATATACATATTGTAACTGATATTTTTACCTCAGAAAACTGTGCTTTGAATGTCCTCTTTCATGTAAAATCTGTTATTATGAATGCATAATTTTTAATTGCGTATGAGGAGAGTGTGATGGGAAAGGAGCGCCTAATATCCTTGCACCAGCCTTGGGCTTTGCTGTACAAACATTTAGCAGTCTCCCAACTCATGGTGTCATGTGTTGTCATTATTTGTGTAATGGATGAGGGCACAGCTTTCATTTGGCCATAGGAGCCACATTGCCTGACTACAGCTGTGATCCTTGGATACCACTGGAGCTCAGAAAGGTTATGGCAGGTCTGCTGAAAGACCTGTTCAGCAGATCTTTGAAACTGGGAGCGGCTCTCCAGAACTGGAGAAAAGTGTTGTTCCTCTTTATAAAAGTGATAACAGAGAGAAGGTTGAAAATTATAGGCTGGTTAGTCTTACCCATGTGATGGGAAAATTAAAGGAGACTTCACTAAAGGAAAGCATGGTGAATAATCCAGAATCCAGTGGAATGCAGAATATGAGATAGCTTGCTTTCTCTAGAGGGAGATCATGTCAAACAAATCTGATTGATGTCTTTCTTTGGATTACCAGAGAATTAGAACAAGGATTTCAGCAAAGTTGTTGACGCTGTTCCTCAGAGGAGGCTCATTAATTGAGTAGCCTGGGATAGATCCCAAGGTAGTGGATTGGATTACAAACTGGTTGTGTGATAGACAACAGAGGGTAAATTGAATTCACTATTAAGAAAGAAAGATGATAAGTGAAAGAGATCAGTGCTGGGGCCAGTTCCTTTCAATATTTTGTGAGCGATATTGCAGAGGGATTAGAAAAAAAAAAGTTTGCCTTTTTGTGAATGCCACTAAAATCTGCATGTCCAGCCTCCCAGTTTTGCAAAGTCCTCTTGCAATTTCTCACAATCCTCTTGTGATGTAAAAACTTTGAATAATTTGGTATCATCAACAAATTTGATCACCTCACTTGTTCCCATTTCCAGGTTATTTATAAATATATTAAAAAGCAGTGGTCCCAGAACAGATCCCTGGGGCACCACTATTCACCTTTCTCCATTGGGAAAATGTATCATTTGGCCCTACTCTCTGTTTTCCATCCACAATAGGACTCTGCCCCCATCCCATGACATTTTAATTTCCTAAGAAGTCTCTCATGAGGAACTTTGTCAAATGTTTTTTGGAAATCCAGATACAATATATCAGCTAGCTCACCTTTATCCACATGTTTGTTTACGCCCTCAAAAAAATGTAGCAAATTGGTGAGGCAAGACTTCCCTTGGCTAAATCCATGTTGGCTATGTCCCATTAAACTATGCCTTTCTATATGTTCAGCAATTTTGTTCTTTATGATAGTCTGTCGTCCATGCCAGGCAAAATGGTAGAAACTAACTAGTCTGTAGTTTCCTGGATCACCCCTTGATTGCTTTTTAAATACTGGCAATACATTGGCTACCCTACTGCCTTCAGGTACCATAGACGATGCTATTGGCCTATATGCTAAATGTAAGAAAGCTTATGAGTTCTCCATGTTTGTGTGTGTGTCCATGTGTTCCCCTAAGAAATTTGAGGGCTAATTTCAGCTCCTCCACCCCACCTAGCTTGCAGGTCTGTAATTTGATTTTCAAAGGAAAACCTTATGGAGTTTTGATTTGAAAATCTGACAGCAGTTGATGCTGCAGATCTTTTTTTACCCCACATGGGGCTGGATTTTCCTACGGTGCAAGCCTCTCTGAATTCGGCGGTAACAGGGGGCGGGGGGCTTGCGAAAGCAGGCAGCGATCGCACCACCACGGTGCGATCGCTGCCGGCTTTCGCACCCAATAGCGCCATCGTAAAAGGTGGTGCTATTGGGCGCACTGCTGGCAGGGATAAGGTTTCTTACTTTTTCGCAGCCAGCGATGTTTCTGCCGTGTCCACCCCGGTGCCGCCCCGACTCTTCCTCTTCCGGTGCCGCCGCCACCCCGACTCCGCCCCTTTTTAGCTATCGCACCCGAAATGGTAGGAAAATGACCCCCAGAGTTTGCAAGTGCAAAGCATACAGGGTAAGAAATGTGTGGGGATTTCATAATGATTTCCTCATGTGTGCTTCAACTGGCCTGTTTTAACCCTGCCCCCAGCATTGCCCCTTTTCCCCCTATTGAAGGGAAGACTTTTTAAAGGGATATTTTCCATAATTAAATGCAAAAGGGGCATAATTCCCTTTGAAAATTGCTCCCTTTGTGTTTGCTAACCAATCCACACCAAATTTTCAGCACATGATGAGAAAAACAAAAGGATTTTGTTAGGGGTATTTTTTGAGGGGTGATCCACATATAAACAGAGACTGCTGAAATAGGCATTAGTTCTATGTAGAACTTATAGTATATGTATCTCTCTTTATATATATGTAACTGAATATGTAACTGAATATAACTGAATATGTAACTGAATATAATTTCTAGAAGTAGTATAGCAGATCTGTCCAGGGAATAAAATAATTCCTGTGTCTTTCAATCTGCACAATTTCTGAACCAAATAAATAGTGGATTATCTAGAGATACCCAATTCAGAAGAATTTCTCTCCTGATGTGCCTGAGAAAAAAAATATTTGGATTGGCCTAGTGAGATATTTAGTTCCCTCGGGGATTTACTTCTTGACATAATGTTTTCACACCTCTCTTCTAGTACTCTCTTCTAGTATAGAAAATGTATCTTCTTTTTTATGACCTGATGCACTAATTACCTATAATAATTTATCACGTGCTTGTTAATTATAGACAGTCTGTTTGTTCTTTACATCTAACACCTTCCTCTGCATGCACAACTTTTATTGTTCATAGCTAAATAAATTATGCAACTGGAACTTGAGCTTTCATGTTTCCAATATGAGGAGTAAGGGGGTGTCATTCTAAGCAAACTTTTACTTGGTTACAGATTGCACTCCAAAGGCTATTAACCTTTGCATGTTCTGTGTTGATATTCATGACAATAGTTCCTTTTGCAGGCTAGACATCATATTTTGGAGGTTGTTGGTTCAACCCTAGTATTAAAAGACCTAATTCTCTCTCAGATTAGACTCTTTTCATACTTGACTTCACGGAGAGGGTGGTGGATGCCTAGAATGCCCTTCTGGAGGAAGTGGTGAAGATAAAAATTGTGAAGGACTTCAAAGGGGTGTGGGATAAACACTGTGGATCCATAAAGTCTAGAGGGTGTGAATGAAGAGAAGGCGGCTTGCGGGAATGAGGGCTACTACCTGGAGATAATACCCTTATTCAATAAACATACACACGGTTAATGCGACTCCAACATTGCTCTATGCTTCAACGGCAAGAGGAAATGTGGAAAAAAGGATTTGCTTTCACAAAAAAGTGGGGAGTAGCTTGCTTGTTACGGCAGTTACTACCCTGAATCAATTAAGCCTGATACTTCACTTTCAATGCATATCCAGCATAGCTCTCTGCTTCAACAGCAGGGGGAAAGAAGAAAAGTGAATTTATATTCAGACAACAACCAACAAGGACTGAATTGCACAAGCTGGGTAAACAAACAAGCGTGGGAGTAGCTTGCTTATTGCGGCAGATACTACCCCTAACCAATTAAGCTAGATACTTCACTTAGATGCAGTTCCAGCACTGCTCTCTACATTAATGGTGGGGATGGAAGAGAAATAGAACCAAAAGGTTACTAAGGGCCAAGAGTAACAGATAAGTATGAGGGGGAAAAAAAAGTGTGAAAGCTTGCTGGGCAAACTGGATGGGCCGTTTGGTCTTCTTCTGCCGTCATTTCTATGTTTCTATATATGAATATAGTAACATAGTAGATGGCAGAAAAATAGATTCAGTAGGTCCATCCATACTTCTTGGTTGCTCTTGTCTATACTGCTCTAGCTAAGGATATAATCCTGCCTGCAAGGCTTTCTGCATGCTTTGCACCTGCTATTTCATTTGTGCGGGTACCGAACAAGGGCAAAAATAGCACACACACATTTGAAAACTGAAATGTTTGCATGCTAGTCTACTCCCCCGACCTAAACACTACTACAGAAATGCCTCTTTTTCATGGCTAAAAGTATGTGCACTGAAGAAGGCTGTCTGATCATTTAACCATTCTGAGGATGGCAGTTTTTAGACTACCTAATTTTAGATATTTGTATTTATTTGAAACAAAATGGGAAATGTTAACAAAAATTTCCTGTTTCATTTCAATTCATTTTTAAAGCAAAATGAAAGAATCTCATTCATTTTCTTTTCAAATTTTGTCACAGATAAAAAAAAAAAATCCCTCCCGTGCCCCCACCTCATCTGAACTCTCTTCCCTTAACGGTCTTTTTCCTTGCAGAGCAGGCGTGATGCCTGGTGGTGCCTGTCCTGCCAGCGGTATGCTTATGAATGGTACTGGCATGGGCACCGGCCTGGCTTTTGAGATGGAAGAAATGGACCACGGCGCTAGCCTTGGTCTGCTGGAGACAATAGTAAGCATGTGCCTGGGGATCGCTCCTCCCTTGTGAGGAAAAAGAAGATTAATTATGGTACCAGGGTTGGGTGTTTGTGTAATTGGAGGACATCTCGGGGGGTGGGGGTTGTTTTTATCTCCTATGTCACAGTACTGATTTCCACCACTTCCGCTAGTAGGTTATTCCAGGCACCTACCGACTTCTCGGTAAAGAAACATGTTCTCATAATTCCCCTCACTCCTTCCAGCTTCTTATAATTACCTTTTGTCTTTAAATTTCTTTTTCTATGAAAATTTGCAGCTTTTGTCCTTTATTGAAGCCTGCTAAACATTTACATGTTGCATTGATAGCTCCCCTTTCCTTTCTCTCTTGAGCTAGCATATTTTGAGTGTTGCATATCCTGTGCCATGTTGGTAGTCCCTATCTGAATTGCTTCTATCCTCTCCATGTCCTTTTGAAGGTATGATTTGCAGAACTGAACATAGTTTTCAGTAGATGTCCCTTGTATAGGTCATCTACTGACCTATACAAGGGAAATACTGCCTCCTTGTTCATGCTGATGATGTCTCTGCTCTGTAGGCAACTCCGATTCTGGAGTGCCACAAACAGGTCAGGTTTTCAGGATATCCACAATGAATATGCATAAGATAGATGTGAATAAATGGAGACAATGCATGCAATGCATGCAATGCATACATATTCATTGTGGATATCCTGCAAACCGGAACTGTTTGAGGTACTCAAGGATCAGCATTGCCTAGTCCTGCTCTACTCATTATTTACATTATTTGAATAAATTATTGCAAGAGGCTGGAGGCATAAGTGAAAAGATAAAATGTCTGTGCCCTTTAACCTCTATTGCACACCCGAACTTCATACTTGATAACAGCAGAACAGCCAGAATTATACAGTATCCATAGGATTTCTAATCCAGAGGTATTTTACTGGCATTATTTAAGTATCCACAGTAGCTGAAGAGCATTCACATGAAGCAGCTTTGATTTTTTCAATTAAAAAAATATAAACCATCAACATCATCTTAATAAAACAGCATCCTCCAATTGACATCTGGAAGATGCTACTCCTCCAATTTCTTTGCAATCTTTTATATGTTTTTTATTAAATCACTAACTCTTTTGCCTGCGTTGGTGGTTTTTAGATCACACCAGTGTGGATGGAAGTACTATCTCTGCTCTCCAGGATAATCCACATCCTCCTTCCCCATTTAAGTGCGCACTAATTGGAATAGTATGCACTATTTTTGAAACCTACAAAAAAACTAAAAACAATTGGGAAAAAAACCTAAATGACATGGACATTTGTCCCCAAATGACATGACATTAAATATTTTGGCCTGCACACCCCTAACAAATACTAGTATTGTTGTTGCCTGAGCATCCAGCCACCTTGTTCTACTGCATAGCCTGCCAGATAGACATGGCTACATAAGCGACTACATTTCCACTAGGACTGCTTACATTTAATTTTAGTGTACAAAAATATTTGAAAACCACTTGTCATGCAGAAACCTTTTGTTTGAAAAGTCATTCTCATTGTGGCAATAAGGAACTTGGACTTATGCATGGAATTTTTTTATTTTAAAAAGGCAGATGCGCAAATTTCCTCAAAATTGTTCTGCACACAAAATTGGGTTATGTGCATATTTACCTGCATAATCCCGGCTTCTATGCATGGGAATTAGCAATATCGCCGATATAGATATTTTATCTTTTGAATAACCAAGAAAACATTAAAACATTTACTATATATATATATATATATGATATATGTGCACACCCACATATATGTGATTTGCCTACAAAATTGAACAGTCTGGAATGAAGCATTTATCTGGACATGATTCACAGGTTAGGTTGCCCATATCATCTGCAATCACGATGGGATTGATTCACCCATTTTGAGGCTAGAAAGAAGGACAGCACTAGTAGGGAGGGTTGAAATTATATTATATATTAGAGATGTGAATCGTGTGATCGATCGTCTTAAGGATCAATTTTGGCTGGGGGGGGAGGGAATCGGATCATCGCGGTTTTTTTTTAAATCGTGTAAATCGTAAATCGGGGGAGGGCGGGAAAACCGGCACACTATATAGCAGGGTCACAACTCCAAATTGCGATCCAATGCACATATCAATCCCAGGAAGTTAGCTTCCGGTACTATTTCTCTAGAGTTAGTATTCCTAGGCACATTAGGGATGCTTTGCTCACCTGAATGGGAAATTAGCTTGCGTTAAGGCCAGAGAATATTTACCTAAATTAATGTTTAAGGCAGCTGTTTTGTCATAATTTACTTGAAATCCAGACACTCTAGCGCTTCCATTAGGAAAACAATGAGGTATGTTAGAGCACCAAAACCCACCCTGACCCTTTAAAATAAATCCCCCACCCTCCCGAACCCCCCCCAAATGCCTAAATTACCTGGGGTCCAGTGGGGGGGTCCCGCTGTGATCTTCCACTCTCGGGCCACGGGTGGTTCCTGTCCCCCGACGTCACGAGCGCAGGAGATCGCTCCTGGACCCCCGCTGGACCCCCAGGGACTTTTGGCCAGCTTGGGGGGGCCTCCTGACCCCCACAAGACTTGCCAAAAGTCCAGCGGGGGTCCGGAAGCGACCTCCTGCACTTGAATCATATTTGCCGTATTGCAAAATGGTGCCGGCCATACGGCCAGCGCCATTTTGCAATATGGCAATATGGCCATACGGCCGGCGCCATTTTGTATTGCAAATACGGCAAATACGATTCGAGTGCAGGAGGTCACTTCTGGACCCCCGCTGGACTTTTGGCAAGTATTGTGGGGGTCAGGAAGCCCCCCCAAGCTGGCCAAAAGTCCCTGGGGGTCCAGCGGGGGTCCGGGAGCGATCTCCTGCGCTTGTGATGTCGGGGGACAGGAACCAAAATGGCGCCGGCGCTACCTTTGCCCTGTCATATGACAGGGCAAAGGTAGCGCTGGCGCCATTTCTATTAACGCACCCGTGGCCTGAGAGTGGAAGATCACAGCGGGACCCTCCCACTGGACCCCAGGTAATTTAAGACATTTGGGGGGGTTCGGGAGTGTGGGGGATTTATTTTAAAGGGTCGGGGTGGGTTTTAGGGTTGTTTTAGTGTGCCGGTTTTCCCGCCCTCCCCCTTCCCCCGATTTACGATTTTTGACGATAAATCGGGGGAATTCCTAGTGTATATCGCCTCTAACGATTTTTGACGATTTAAAATATATTGGACGATATTTTAAATCGTCAAAAAACGATTCACATCCCTATTATATATACTATCCTAGATTAAAGAATCATTAGAAGGACAAATATAAGTAACAAGGCAGTTAATGAGCATACAAAGAGTTATAGTGTAGACCCCTCTCTGAGACACTGAATGCATTCTCTCTCAACAAAATAAATACCTCAGCCATGCTATTTCTTTTTGGACATGCAAAGTTGCTTCTCTCTTGTTGGCAGCATAAGAATTTGGGAGAGGAAGTGGGTTCATCTTTTCTCCAGAAAAAACGGAAGTTGCCACTTTAGACTCCCCATGGGAGCTTATAGTCATTCTTGGGAATGCCTTTTCTGGATGTGCATTGAGAGTTGTTGCTGTATTTCAACAAGTAGATTCTATGGCTAAGAATATTATAATATCATTCAACTTCAGGAGATGACTGGGAAGATAAAAGAGTTGGAAGAAGAAGTTCATTCCATTAAAGGGGTACCAGCTTCCATTATTTGGGACTGTGGTGTCTTGAATAAAAGAGTTGAGTATAATGAGAATAGATTGAGACACTTGAGTTTATGTTTTTTGAACTTTCCAAGAGTAGTGGGGGAAATTCCTCATGTTACTTTAAAAGAATATTTTACTGATATTTGAGCATTTTCCTCAGATTCTACCCCCTCCCTTAATAAGGTATATTTTTTGCCATCTGGTTCAGCTACTCAATGTCAGTCTTTTGATGCAGATTTGAGTGCTTTTCTAGAATCTTTAAACTATGAGGTTTCAGAAAGGGCAACGTTATTGGTTTCTTTTTTTACCGAATATGATTTGAGTTTGGTTATGAAGAAGTATTTTAAAAATTCTAGTATTTTGTTTATGATCAAAAAGGAGAGGATATTTCCAGATCTTTCTAGAGCCACCCAGCAAGGAAGGAAAGGGTTTCTAGCTTTACGCCAGTAAACTCGGGCCATAGGCGTGATCTTTTTTCTGAGATTTCCTCACAAGTTCATCGTTAGACATAAGTATTGTTTTGTTTTTATTGTACCAAATAGCTAAAATCTTTTATTGTCTTTAAAAAATTGTTGATCCCAATCAGTATGTCTAATTTGTTATCAAATTAATAGTTGGAATGTGGGATAGTTCAGGTTATGTTATTTCTTTAAATTGTTTCCTCGTATTTTCTCCTATATTTTTTCTTTTTTCTCCTCCCTAATAATACAATTTGTGGTCTGCTGGATCAATGATTATTGCCCTAATTTGTTTCTAAATGTTATTTGATTATAACATCATGTTTCCTTTACAGAGTGTATGCTTTGTTATATTTGTTTAAAATTAATAAAATATAAATTTAAAAAAATTAATGCAATGGCTTAGCAAGGGAGAAATCATGATGAACTGCTGGCATAGAGGTTAGTTTGTGAAAAAAAGAGACAAAATACCTTTTCCCCTATGCATTCCATTTTTTTCCTTCACTTAATGACAGCTGTCCTAGCCTTTAAAGAACAGCATTGACAACAAGTCACCCCCCACATTGCATTCGTGACTTTTCACTTCACAATTGCATTGATAAAAAGCTATCAACACACGAGAACAAGGATAGTGGCCGTGAGAAACTGAGCTTCTGTACCACATAAAAGCTCTCTCTCTCTCTCTGCAACATTTACACTTTAGGACTCTGCTCTGAGCATTCACACTGCATCTAAATTCATATAAAGGCTTCTGTCTTCACAAACACTACTCGTGACTGGGCACAGAAAGCATGCACAATACATCCATCTTGCACATTGGGAAAAAGAAGCCCTTTTCAGTTTTCACCTCATGCTTTTGCAACTGTGTTCAAGGATACTGCATGTCGTTAGACATCTAGAGGTCCATAATTCAAAAGATAGCTGGTTAGTTAAGTTAGCCAGATAGACTTATCCAGAAAATGTAGGACTAGAGCCACTAAGCTGCGAAGTTTTATAATGGGAGGGGGGTCCCACTATTGCAGAGGTGGGGGGCATCAACACAATAGTGGGGCCCCTCTCCTGAAAAAATTTGTGGCGGTATGGCACATTCTTTTGTCTCGCAGATCAACACCACGGGGCAAAAAGAACGCGCCTAGCGGCCCTTTAATGCAATGGCAGCCCAGTGCTGGTGCAAGGGTCTGCAGCTGCCCTAGGCAGCGACAATGTAACAGCATCATGTGATCTCTCTCTCTCTCTCTTCCCGCACCAATTCGAATCCTGCAGATCGCATACCACAAACCTCTAAAGCTCCATTCGCTGACCTTTCCCAGCTCATTGCCTCTCTATCCTCATTCACCGCTTTCAAAAATGCTGCCCTCACGTCCAACCTTGGCACCCCTCCCACTTCCGTTGCCCCAGGTGGCCTCCTGGTCCGCTTAATGCTCCTACCATCCTTGTGATGGCCCCAACCTCACGGGACCACCATGGTCTTAAAGGACCACTGGCTTCCCCAAAAATGGGCTACCAAAATGGGGAGGTTGAGCAGGGATCAATGCTGACCCCAGTTTCAACCCAGGGCTGCCACTTAAGGTGGCCCAAATTCCCAAAAGTTTTTTAAAAAGTTAAAATGTAGGCATGTGGCGACAGCTTCGGCCCCTCCCCAAAGATCATAAATCATAATCGTGTCCCGGTCCCCCGACACCCTCCTCCCCAAAGACCAATAATCAAATGTTTTAGGGACTCGGCCCCTCCCTCCGGCAGCCAAAGAAGGAGAGAGGCTGCAAGCTGCCGGCACTCAAGCTGCTGGACACCGTAGAAGATGCCCGTCTTTTGTTTGCTTGTGCACGTGCGCAAAGTTTCTGCTCTCTCCCCCCCCCCCCCAAAAAAAAAAACAGGAAGTCCTGCAGTGCCGTATTGGAGCTCAGTCCCTGTGGCTGGGAGCTCAGCAGGTTTGATAAAATGTGCTTTTCATTTATTTTTGCTAACTATTGTCATTATTTGGAAAATTTTAAAGAATCAGCTTTAAAAAATAGTAAAGACCTACTCTTTCCATTTGTATAGATACTTGGCTATGAGGTAAAAAGCTATATCAGGAAGCAGAAATTTTTGTTCACAAGAAACTACGTTTTTCTGGCACACAGCATTTGGCACAAAGGAAGCCATGTGTGTATGCCTGTGAGTGACTGACAGCACATGTGTGTCAGAGCCTGTGTGATTTTGTGCATGTGTGTGTGTCTGTGTGAGAGGTTGTGTGTATGTTTGTGTGCCTGTGAGAGCCCATGTGTCTCATATAAGCTCTCACAGGCACACATACACCCCCACATAATGTATCTGTGAGGGAGAGGGAGAGGGTATGTTAGAGAGGAAGTGTGTAAGAGAATGAATATGTTATTATGCATGCATGTGAGAGAGAAGATACAATTTGGATGTCCCTACCTCCCGCAATCCACGACAATCTCAGGGTGACTGGGTGTAATCTGATAATTCTGCTCTTTCAAAATATTTAATTTTGGGGGGTGGACTAGAACATTTTTTAATTATTGATCAGGTATTTTGAATATTCTATTCATTAACTGTTTTACAATTTTATGAATATGATTTTACTATTATGATTGTTTTATATTTCTTGATTTTATTATTTAATGTTTTATGAAGAATGGTAATGTTTCTATTTTTCCATTTTTGCTCTGCATATAGAGGCTGGCTTGTTGTGGGTTCCAGTTCAGTTCTTCTCAGCAGGTTTCTGTTCATACTTTCTGAGCTCTTTATTCTGTATTTGGTGAGGGTCTCTCTGTGTTCTGCATATGTGACCGAGGTGAGATATTTTGCTGGCATGTAATTTCAGTGAAGAGATCTATAGCAGCCTGGTTTGCTAATAAGAGACTGAGTTTTATTGGTGTTCTAGGGCTTGGTGTAATGTGTGCAGTGTTGCCTTTTCATAGATAAGGTTGTTAGGGTTGTTTTGGTATGAGAGGTTTACTATTCTGTTTGTTCATGGCATGCACATGTTATAAAATGTCGGGTTGGCGCACGCAAGGGGGGGGGGGGACACATATGCAATTACGTGCGGCGACGCATCAGGGCCTACCCCAGTTCCCTCCCAGTCCGCTCCTTAATTGGAGCGGACTGGGAGGGAACTTCCCAACACCCTAGCCTAACTTACCTTCCCCTTCCCCTATCCTGCCCTCCCCCTATTCCTATCCTAAATACCCCGAAATTTGTTGTCCTACCTTTCGCTCCTGCTTCTGTGCAGGAGCAACTTGGGTGCCGGCACCCTACCTTGCTTTCCAGGAGCAATTTAGGGATCCTCTGTTCTTTTTATAGACTCTCCCTTGAATACCTGCATTCTGCAGGTCCTTGTAATGGTGCTCCTATCCTTTGACCTTGAATGGATAACCTGCTTTGGATGCAGATGGCTCCCCAGCTCACAACACCACCACACCAAACGTCTCCTGTTCTCAATCCTGGAGAGGGTAGGTAATCTCTCCTTCCTCTCCAACTCCTATCAGGAAGCAGGTCAGTAGGAACACTGTCCCCAGTGACTCTGTGTAAGTCCTTTATAGAACAATAGTCGATTTAGAAAGATCCATCCTTTCTAGAACCTATCACATTCTGGTAAGGTCTGAAAAGGTCATACATAAAGTTGGAATATTTCTGTTCCATAGCTTGTGAATGTGGAGGAATACAAACTGCTGACCATCTGGTAGAGGAATGCCTCATTAACCATCTTGAAGGAGGATGGACTTCGTTCAACCAACTCATTACTAAAACACACAGAGCTGCCAAGTTACCTAGTTCCAGGAAGGAAATTTTAGGCCAGACCTGGATTTCTGCCAACCTCAGTCTAATGCATTATGGAAACTGAAGCACCGATTTCAATGGGTAGAATCAGGGACCTCAAATATCTCACACTGCTTTGGAATGTAAGTTCAAAACCAGGACTGGCTAAAAAGTCTAATTCTGGGAAATGGGTAACTTGGCTGCTCTGCACACTGGGCTGGCTGGCTGAGGTCTGCCAAATTCAACAACTAATTGATCATAAGAAATCTCTATATGCAAGATGAAGAAATAGTAAGCTTTGGCTTGACATGTTTGATCTGTGCCGACAAACCCTATCTACTGTACTATATGCCTGTCAGAAATTCTCCCCCCACCCCTCCATTGTAACATTTGATACTTTAGATATATGACATTGCTAAATGGTTTAATCTAGAGTTGCACTTTCTTCTTGGGATGTAGATAGGAAGTGCTCGTAATTCAATGCAAGACTAAGCCTGATTTTCTATAGTTTGACTTTCCAGTACCCTCCATCTCTTGTTTTCTCTTCTCTCCTATCTCACAATGTTTAGCATTATTAGAGCCTTTCGTAAAGAGAAGAAAGTTTGGCGAGCACTGCAATTTATCTTTTATTCTGGAAAAACGGATGTGCATCACTGCTTCATCTGCAATTCATGGGTACTAAGGGAATGGAGTCTTTACCGAAGGTAGGGGGGAGGGAGCCTGTTGAAGCCCCAGTGGAATGAGAGAGGGCTCCGGCTTCTTCTGGCTGACCCAGAATACCAGAATATAATGAAGCACTTGCTCTTTTGCAAATATCTCCATATTTTATATTTTCAAGGAATCAGAAATTGCTATGACCTTTTCCGTAAGTCTCATCTCTATTATTAAATTTTTACGGGTGGGATTTGTCTTGAAATGTTTTCTTGGTGGGAAGATTTACTAATGGTGCACAGGGAAGCAGCAGGCAGTCAAAGTCAGCCTCAGTGCAGATTATTAAGAACCCACTTACAGAGTTTCAAGTGCTCAAAAGGAGTTTTTGCCGTGACCTAAAATATATAGTTGCGCATGGTTAAGGACACTTGCAGAAATTTTTAGAAAACTTGACTGCTATTTGAAAGGTATAGATTTTTGTTAATAATGTCTGAAGTTACCGGGGCTGCAATAAAACAGTGAATGCCCATGTAAGTCTGCCACCCTGACATTTCTTTATATCCTATGCCAGGCAAAAAAATGGGGCTCATTCACTAAGCTGCATTAGGCCATTTACCACACAATAAATGCTATTTATTGTATGGTAAATGGCCCAATGCAGTGATAACATGAGGTATTTGAAATACCTCTTCTTATTTCAGCCCCAGCACTGTGTGTATTATAATAAGTCAAGTAACATGCAAATGTATGTTAATCAGCTCATTAATAACCTTAAAAATGCAAATCAAATAACACAACTTGCTTAAAAAATCATGTTATTTGACAAGACGTTAGCTACAGCTCTTGAGTTGTAGCTAACTTCCCACAAGAACAGCAGGATGCTAACACACATTCCAATGCTCCTGAGGCCAATGGCCTTAAGTAAGCCCCACCCTAAAAGTAGTCAAAAACCCTGTGTTATGCCTGTAGGTTGCAGACGGCTGCGACTGCGTGTACTTACGTCTTGCACCACTCTCCTGCCCTCCTCGGGTCTGCTCACAGCATGGGCCAGTCTACACCGCCGTGTTCCCCGGGACTCCTCATGGTGGCCCTCTGCGACTTCAGGCCTTCCTAGGCATTTATGCACATCACTGGCCCCGCCTTTGAAGCCTCTTTGGCGGGAACCTCTTTGGCGGGAACCTCTTTGGTGGGAACCTCGGGGGCGTACCTGTTACCACCTTCGCCCCCAGCTAGCCGACTAGGCAACATGTTCCATACGTGTCTACAACCCTTGCCTTCGTGTTCCTATGCTGCCTAGCCTTTGCTCCTGGACCCTGTCTGGCACCCGTTCCTCAGGGTCAGTGTGCGCTCCTACGGAGACTCGCTCCCCTGGCCTATCCCGCTCCTCGGGCTGGCTCTGCGCCTCCTGGGTTCTATCTTGCAAGGCTTTCTACTTCTTGGAATTCTCCCTGGAACACTGTGGCAACCTGTGAGTTCCACGACAGGGCTTCCCCGTTCCTCGGGGTAGTGCCTGTGTTCTACATAAGACTGTCTGAGCCTCCCTGCTCCTCGGGGCCGTGCCTACAAGTATCAAGAGACTCTCAGAGCTTCCCCCGCTCCTCGGGGTTGTGCTCTCAGGTATCACTGTGACTGTCAGCCTCCTGCTCCTTGGGTTGCGTCTACCCTAGACTGTGGCACTCCCCCGCTCTCCGGGATACTGCCTACATCTACAGCAGAGATCTGGCTCAGGCTCTCCTGCCCCGCGGGTTAGCCTGCATGTTTGTATCAATGCTCTCTATGCTGCACAAGTTCCGCCCCTCAGGGCTGCCTTCCCAGGGAACCTCGTGCACGGCTAGTCTTGCACCTTCCGCTCAGTGGTCTCAGCCCAGGTACTGCCTCCAGCCTGCCATCCTACTGGGGTAACCTCCCGATTCCTGGGGACTTCTCCATCACTGTGCCCAGAGCTTCCTGTTATGCCTATACCTTGCCTCCCGATGGTGGGGACCTGCAGCAACAACTCGCATCTCAGGCCAAGGATCCACACACCCACGAATCATAACACCCTGAGAGTCTCAATAGATACTCCTGTTCCTTCCCCCTGCTGCTCCTGGAGATGGCTCATTGTGAAAATATAAAAAATAAAAAATAAAAATTTAAATTGGTTCCTTAACTCCCTACCCCTCCCTTATGACAAAAATCTGGCCCCCTGGAGGCTGGGACCCCATTCCTGGTATGGGTCCTGGGTATGGGGTCCTAGTCTCCTTCAATCTGCAGTTCCAGCCACATACGCAGTTGTTTAGTTACAGCGGACATCAATCACTGTGATTAAGCCATGCACACAAAGATAACAGTGAGGTCAATCAACAAACTGAAGGCAATAATTGCAGCACATTTTTAGTACTGCTCTCAATCAAGTTTGTTGTTGTAGGGAGTAAGGCTAAATTACTAACCTGAGATTTAAATGTAAGCCTCATAGCCAAAATGATAGCATATCTCAGTTTTCTGAATCCGAGCTAGTTTTACATCTCTCTACAGAGCATGTCCCTTTGGCGCCAGCATATCCTGGCTTACAGGTCTCAATCTGCAATTTTCCTCCATTAAAAAAAGAAGTAAAATCAAATGGAAGCTCACAAGGTTTCTATTGCAAGGAAATATTGGGCTGTACAGCATAGTTGCATTATTATGTGTTTCTTTTATTATCATCATCATCATTTCTTTTATTATCCACTTTCCCAACGAAAGAGCTCAAACAACAAGCTAGAAACTACGATAAGATGCATCCATGTGCTAGCACAACAGGATTTATATCTGAATATATAAACGATTATGTAAACATCCTCGGAGAAAAAAGCATCTCTTTCTTTGTAAATGCTGAGAATGCAGAGCAAAAGAACCTCAGGAACTGGTGGTTGACATCTTTGGCTTGCAGGAATTACCCTTTCAATGTCATTTTAGAAGTTAGGAATGTGTACAGAAAAGAAAATGTCAGTTTGATTTGTTATTTTAGTTCAGTTCCCATTTTTATTTTGTTTTGTTCTATTCCTTGTAAACCGGTGTGATATGTATATTATACAGGAACATCGGTATATAAAAACAAAAAATAAATAAATAAATAAATACATTCCAAAGTTCATTTATTTCATTTGCTTCTGTTAAAGTAGCAATGCATCCTATTGTAAAAATGACTTGAGGCGCGTGACACCTTATAGACTAAGCAATGTATGGAGGCATGAGCTTCTGAGGACAGAGTCCATTTCGTCAGATGTATCTCCCAGTGGACTCTGTCCTTGAAAGCTCATGCCTCAATAAATTGGTTAATATGTAAGGTGCCACCCGCCTCTTTTCATTGTTGCTACACCAGACTAACACGGCTATCCCTCCTACAATCTCATCCTATTTTACAGTCTAACACTGGTGTTTTCTATCCAAAGATTACTGACAATTATAGGCAGGCATCAGCAACAGAGGGAACAGCACTCCCAGACCCCAGGAATGGGGAAAAAGTGACAGCCCAAGGCAGCATGAGAGGGGCAAAGCTTCACAAACAGTGGTAGGAACAATCCTAGGCAGCGTGAGTGGAGCAAAGTAGCCCCAGCAATGACAGGATCACCCCAAGGCAACGAGAAAGGAGCAGAGCAATAAAAAACAGTGGCCAGAACATGGAGACAGGGGCAGGGCAACAGGAGCAGTGGCAGCTATTGCAACATTGTTTGGTTACTTGGTTAGTCCTTTAAAAAGGTATCACATCCTCTAAAGGCAT
The DNA here is from genome assembly GCF_901001135.1 of Rhinatrema bivittatum. Taxonomy (NCBI): domain Eukaryota; kingdom Metazoa; phylum Chordata; class Amphibia; order Gymnophiona; family Rhinatrematidae; genus Rhinatrema; species Rhinatrema bivittatum. The sequence continues at coordinate 519,170,525 of NC_042615.1, read as the reverse complement.
TGGACCTAATATTCAGTGCTACTTAGCTGGTTTCGTTGGGACAAGGTCGGCTAAATGGTGCCAGTTGAATATTCTGGCATGGTCAGCAGTTGCCAATTAGCTATGAGAGGGGCATGATGGGGGCATTCCAAGCTGGAGCTACTTGTCCAGTAAACATAGATGGATAAATGCCAATATTAAAATAAGCATTATCTAGTTTACCAAATGATTCATCAAGCCACGTTAGGGCTCTAACACGTGTCATATCGCTTATATTGCGTATATCATGTTATACAGACCAAATACCCTTACCTTTACAATGTCCTATTTGCATGTGATTTGCATACATGAATAGTGCAGATGCATGCAAAGAAGATCATTGCTAGTCGCTTTTATGTAAATGTTTTATCACAGCCTACCAAGAAGGTGGTCAGCTGCTATGAAATATCTACATCTATTTGAAATGAGTTAAATGTGCGGCAGAAGGCACAGGACCCTAAAGCAGCCAAATGGGGAGGTTGAGTGGTGGTCTGTGTTGACCCCATCTCAACCCGGGGCCATCAGTCTAGACAGCCCCGACAGCCCTAAACTGTTCAAATTTTTTTAAAAAGACTTATGTAGCGATGACCCCGGCCCCTCTGCCCCTTCCCCAAAAGCACACAATAAAATGTGGCTCGATGCCCCGGTATCACTACCCCCTATCCCCTGAAGTGCCAATATTCAACCCCCCCCGCCCCTGAAGTCACATAATCAATCTCCCCACTCCCACCAAAGTAAGTAACACACCTAACCCCCCCCCACAACATCTCACAAAGTCGCACAATAAATCTTCCCACCCCCAGCCCCCTGAAGTAACACACCTCAGCACCCCTCAGCCCCCCCAAGTCACACAATTCAAATCCCCCATCCCCCCAAAAAGTGAAGGATCCTCACCACTCTCCCGCAGCCTTCCCCAACCCCTCTCCAGACCCCCCCCCCAAATACCTTAAATTGGATCCTGTGTCAGGGCTGGGTGCACCCTTGCATCCATCCCGGTCAATGCTATTTTCCAAAATGGTGCCGACCTGACCTTGTCCCAGTCATGTGACAGTGGTAAGGTGCAGGAATTGGACCCAGACACGTGACCTTGGGGTGGGCATGTTCAGGGCAGTTACTTTGGGGAGGGGAGGGGGATTGATTTTGTGACTTCGGGGAAGCTGAGGGGGTGGGGTGATTTTGGGGGCAGGGGTGAGGTGATTGTGTTACTTCAGGGATTAGGAGTTTAATACTGGTACTTCGGTGGGGGGGGGGGGGGGGGAGGCAGTGCCATCAGAGCCCAGGGCCACATTTTATTGCGTGTTTTGGGGAAGGGGGGCCAGATCGTCGCTGTGCAGTTCTTTTTTTTTTTTTTTTTACGTTTTCACATTTTGGGGGCCGGCCACGGGTTGAGTCAGGGATCAGCACTAATCTCCCCTCAACCTCTCCTTTTGCTGCATCTTTTTGTTTTCAGGCCAGCAGCCCTTTAAAACGATGGTGGTCCTGTGAGGTTGACGCTTCTATCGTGTTAAAGGGTGTGGTGTTTGGCCGTGACACAAAGGAACACCCCCCGAGATAGTGTGGCCCCCCTCCTGTGAGAAAACATTGGCGCTTAGTGCAACTAGGGGTTAGAGTTAGCCGAATAAGTCCAGGACTGCTATTTGACTGTCCTACTCTGGCTAACCTTAAGATAGCCGAGTAGATCTGGCTAACTTGTGCAGTCAGGTAGAGGCTGAATATCAGGTCCTCTGTTTCTCCAGGAATTAGAGAGCTGCTAAAATTCTTCTTAATGCAGTAAAGAAATATTGCTTCTCAAAAAACATATTCTTCTGCAAATAAATAAATGCAGCTATTATCTCAAGTCTATAAGCAATCATTTCCTCAGTAGTCCATGTTAATGGCTTTGGTGCTGCCCTCCTCTTGCTCCGAGATAGTGAGGCCAAACACCATCCTGTCGGCTTCATGATGGCTAGCCATTGATGCTGGGGTGAGGGTTGCTGGCCTGCCATCTTATCGAGGAAAGGGGCAAGGAGTTAACTTAGGGTTGACTTCCCCTATGCTGCAAATGCATTGCTCCTGCTGTCTCGAGCGGAACATGGCATCCCCGGACTAGTACTGGCCTCCTCTGAAACTGACACTAATGAATGTTATTTTTGCAAATGATGAAGCTTACCACAGTTTGAAAGATGGTCCATGGCCCTTACCTTTACTGATGTGTTTTGACATTAAGGGACGGATTTTTAAACCTACCCGTGCGGGGTACATTTGTGCGCGCTACCCGGCTCAATTTTATAACATTTGCGCGCAGCTGCGTGCATGTTATAAAATCCGGGGTCGGCGTGCGGCCTCAAAGGGAACTTTCCTTCTGCCCCCCCACCTTCCCCTCCCTTCCCTTCCCCTCCCTAACCCACTCCCCAGCCCTACCTAAACCCCCCTAACCTTTATTTCATAAGTTGCGCCTGCCTCTGGGCAGGCGTAGGTTACGCGTGCTGGCCGAGTGCCGGTGCGTGATCCCCCGGCACAGCCGCTGTGCCGGAGGCCTCGGTCCAGCCCCCACCCCGCCCCTTTCACAAAGCCCTGGGACATATGTGCGTCCAGCAGCTTTGCACATGTCGCCAGGCCTATGCAAAATATGGTCAGCGCATGCAGGAGCAGTTACGCACGTAAATCCTGAGGATTTACACGCTTAACCCTTTTAAAATCCGTCCCTAAATGAATTCTGCAAAATGCTGATCCTCCATAACTTTAAAGTGCCTCCATACCTTGCGGGGATCTTCTCTCTGGATACTTGAGTGCTGTTGCTATGGCTGGGGTTGAGAGGGTACCAGAGATAAAAGCCGAAAGGCATCTCTCATGCTCTTGACTGTCTACTGTTCCTGAGGGGGTGATTTTGGCCCTGTTAGGAACGCTTACTGCCTGCAGTTCCTTACTGGATATCATGCTGGTAGCCAGGTTCTCAAAACCCTCCTCAGTTTGTAAACCTTTTTTAAAATTTTGAAAATGTTATTGTAAAGATAATATCGTTACAAACTAAGTAGATTAAGTCAAGAAAGAACCATGAAGTATAATCAAATGAAATACATACTCCATATGTGACAGATAATACCTCCTGCTAAAGATATATTTTTTTCACAAATAAAAGTACAATAAAGAAAATTAATTAAATGAATAAAATCTCATATATCAATATATCAATTGTTATAAAGTTTAACTAGGTTACTCAACTTTCACAAATTGTATGAAAGGTTGTCAAATACTTGCCACAACAAGACAACCTGATAGGTCAATTTTTTCATAGTAAAAGTATGCCACAAAGAGAAAAACCAGCAATCTAGTGAAGGTCTACAAGGAGAGTTCCAATGACTGGCAATATTAGGGATGTGAATCGTTTTTCAACGATTAAAATTATCGTCCGATAATGTTTATATCGTCTTAAATCGTTATAGAACACGATACAATAGAAATTCTAACGATTTATCGTTAAAAATCGTTAAATCGTGTTAGTGCGCACTAACTCGAGTTAGTGCGCACTAACTCCCCGTTAGTGCGCACTAACTCGAGTTAGTGCGCACTAACTCCCCGTTAGTGCGCACTAACTCGATTTAGTGCGCACTAACTGAAAATGATACAAATAAACACTTTCCAGGTCACTGAAGGTCAGTTAGGAATGAATATGTGTTCCTATTGGCTGGCTGCCCTCTTATCTATTGATATTACCAAGGTTACCACTGAGGTGATGGTTGGGGGGATGGGAAATGGAACTGGAAACTAACGAACACCAACAGAAAATGAAACAAAGTGTTCACACTTCCCAGGTCAGTAAAGGTCACTTAGGAATGAATATGTATGTATGTATTCCTATTGGCTGGCTGTGCTCTTATCTATTGATGTTACCAATATGGTTGGGGGGATGTGAAATGGAAACAGTTGGAAGCTTGACAAAAAAAGTAATGTAATGATCAGCACTCACGTGACTAGAACTTGTTTGTTTATTATTTTTGTTAGCAGGCACCTGAAATGCTAGTGCATGTTGAATTTGCCAATCACTGTGCATTTTAGAAAGGTGGTCCTGGCTGGAACTGTACACAGTTCAAATATATGTAATTGATTGTTGGAAAGTGTATTTTTTAAGTAGCCACACTGGCACCAGTATGTTTACTTTTCCTCCTACTTAACTCACTAGCTCAGCTTTGTAAGAAGGGCTTCTCTGCTTGTGTGTTGTTTTTGTTTGGTGTGAGGAGAGCAGAAACATCAGATCTTTATTCAATCTACTACAGTCATCTCTTACAGTGCCCTATCCCTATTAATACCAGGAGTGTTGTGATCTTCCTGCACACAGTGCCCTAACCCTGATACCAGTCTGAGACAGCTCCCTCCCTGCATTACTAGTGAGAGGCTGGCTTCACAGACAGGGGGGAGCTGCCTGACCCTCACTCCTGACTTCCCCCATGTCCCAGCTAGTGAATGGTGTGTGGGTGAGGGGGGGGGGGAGGATGGTGAAGTCTGAGACAGCTCCCTCCCTGCATTACTAGTGAGAGGCTGGCTTCACAGACAGGGGGGAGCTGCCTGACCCTCACTCCTGACTTCCCCCATGTCCCAGCTAGTGAATGGTGTGTGGGTGAGGGGGGGGGGGGGAGGATGGTGAAGTCTGAGACAGCTCCCTCCCTGCATTACTAGTGAGAGGCTGGCTTCGCAGACAGGGGGGAGCTGCCTGACCCTCACTCCTGACTTCCCCCATGTCCCAGCTAGTGAATGGTGTGTGGGTGAGGGGGGGGGGGGAGGATGGTGAAGTCTGAGACAGCTCCCTCCCTGCATTACTAGTGAGAGGCTGGCTTCACAGACAGGGGGGAGCTGCCTGACCCTCACTCCTGACTTCCCCCATGTCCCAGCTAGTGAATGGTGTGTGGGTGAGGGGGGGGGGGGAGGATGGTGAAGTCTGAGACAGCTCCCTCCCTGCATTACTAGTGAGAGGCTGGCTTCACAGACAGGGGGGAGCTGCCTGACCCTCACTCCTGACTTCCCCCATGTCCCAGCTAGTGAATGGTGTGTGGGTGAGGGGGGGGGGGAGGATGGTGAAGTCTGAGACAGCTCCCTCCCTGCATTACTAGTGAGAGGCTGGCTTCACAGACAGGGGGGAGCTGCCTGACCCTCACTCCTGACTTCCCCCATGTCCCAGCTAGTGAATGGTGTGTGGGTGAGGGGGGGGGGGGAGGATGGTGAAGTCTGAGACAGCTCCCTCCCTGCATTACTAGTGAGAGGCTGGCTTCACAGACAGGGGGGAGCTGCCTGACCCTCACTCCTGACTTCCCCCATGTCCCAGCTAGTGAATGGTGTGTGGGTGAGGGGGGGGGGGAGGATGGTGAAGTCTGAGACAGCTCCCTCCCTGCATTACTAGTGAGAGGCTGGCTTCGCAGACAGGGGGGAGCTGCCTGACCCTCACTCCTGACTTCCCCCATGTCCCAGCTAGTGAATGGTGTGTGGGTGAGGGGGGGGGGGGAGGATGGTGAAGTCTGAGACAGCTCCCTCCCTGCATTACTAGTGAGAGGCTGGCTTCGCAGACAGGGGGGAGCTGCCTGACCCTCACTCCTGACTTCCCCCATGTCCCAGCTAGTGAATGGTGTGTGGGTGAGGGGGGGGGGGAGGATGGTGAAGTCTGAGACAGCTCCCTCCCTGCATTACTAGTGAGAGGCTGGCTTCACAGACAGGGGGGAGCTGCCTGACCCTCACTCCTGACTTCCCCCATGTCCCAGCTAGTGAATGGTGTGTGGGTGAGGGGGGGGGGGAGGATGGTGAAGTCTGAGACAGCTCCCTCCCTGCATTACTAGTGAGAGGCTGGCTTCGCAGACAGGGGGGAGCTGCCTGACCCTCACTCCTGACTTCCCCCATGTCCCAGCTAGTGAATGGTGTGTGGGTGAGGGGGGGGGGGAGGATGGTGAAGTCTGAGACAGCTCCCTCCCTGCATTACTAGTGAGAGGCTGGCTTCACAGACAGGGGGGAGCTGCCTGACCCTCACTCCTGACTTCCCCCATGTCCCAGCTAGTGAATGGTGTGTGGGTGAGGGGGGGGGGGAGGATGGTGAAGTCTGAGACAGCTCCCTCCCTGCATTACTAGTGAGAGGCTGGCTTCACAGACAGGGGGGAGCTGCCTGTCCCTCACTCCTGACTTCCCCCATGTCCCAGCTAGTGAATGGTGTGTGGGTGAGGGGGGGGGGGGGGTGGATGGTGAAGTCTGAGACAGCTCCCTCCCTGCATTACTAGTGAGAGGCTGGCTTCACAGACAGGGGGGAGCTGCCTGACCCTCACTCCTCCGGGGTATTGTGATCTTCCTGCACACAGTGCCCTATCCCTGATACCAGGGGTGTTGTGATCTTCCTGCATGCAGTGCCCTATCCCTATTAATACCAGGAGTGTTGTGATCTTCCTGCATGCAGTGCCCTATCCCTATTAATACCAGGAGTGTTGTGATCTTCCTGCATGCAGTGCCCTATCCCTATTAATACCAGGAGTGTTGTGATCTTCCTGCATGCAGTGCCCTATCCCTGATATCGGGATGTGTGCAAGAAGATCACAACACCCCCGGTATCAGGAATAGGGCACTGTGTGCAGGAAGATCACAACACCCCCAGTATCAGGAATAGGGCACTGTGTGCAGGAAGATCACAACACCCCTGGTATTAGGGATAGGGCACTGTGTGCAGGAAGATCACAACACTCCTGGTATTAATAGGGATAGGGCACTGTGTGCAGGAAGATCACAATACCCCTGGTATCAGGGTTAGGGCACAAGTTCTAGTCACATTGACTGATCACATTACTTGTTTTGTCAAGCTACCAACTGTTTCCATTTCCCATCCCCCATATACTGTCAGTAGGAAACTTGGTAACATGAATAAATAAGAGGGCAGCCAATAGGAATACATATTCATTCCTAAACTGACCTTAACTGACCTGAAAAGTGTCAAATTGTATCATTTTCAGTTAGTGCGCACTAACTCCCAGTTAGTGCGCACTAACTCCCGTTAGTGCGCACTAACTCGAGATTTTCAATATCCCTTTCCTCTAATACTTTTGAATCCATCACATGATTTATCTGTATCAGCAGAATCTACAAAGATCTGCTGCAGACACAGGTCAAAACAGTACCAGGGAGTGCTATGCTGATTTTGATTGATGCCATCCTAATACCAGAGAACCCCCACTGCTGCTGCAACCCTCCACTGAGTCTGCGTTTTTCTGCCTTTGCACCAAACCAAAACTGAAGATGGGAACATGCATCTGCTGTTCCACGTTCTCAGTCAGACCTAGCTCTCTGGAGGTCCATTTTCAGCTGTTGTGCAACTTGGCTAGTTAGCCTGATAAACATAACGAGCTAATTTACACACATAAAAGCTGACAAATACTAAGGACAATACACAAGTTAAATGTCCTTGTTTAAATAAATAAAATTAGGAGCACAAATATATGCACATGGCAGATGTCTGCAATTTATCTGGATAATTTTTTACTTAGCTGGATAAGTCATAAAAAGCGTTACTTAGCCGGATAAGTAAGATAGCCAGATAAATCATCAAATGCTAGTTGTACATCTATTTTATTTATCCGCCTAAGTAGCACTTTTCTTTTGCTTAACTGGCTATTTTACTTAGCTGGATAAGTCTTAAGCAGTGCTACTTAGCCAGAATAATTCCCCACAGTGCTACTTAGCCGACAGCCGTATATTTGTCATCTCTTAGCAAGATAAGTCAAAACGTATGCAGCAATGTTTAAAATGCATGCCACATATTTTTTGATATGCAAACATGTTGGGTAGATTTATGTGTATTTTATATAGTATGCGTGCATTTGCGCATGATATAAAGAACATGTGCATACACATGTGCATCTATATAGCTGTATATATTGGCACTCTCACATATGTTTTAAAGGTAGCCTCTCTGAAAGTAAGTTAAACTTAGGGCAAGAGTCACATACCCAAGGACCAGGGCATTGTCATGCTGTCTCTTTTACAAAGAGAAAGCAGGAGGCTGCCTCTAAGTGAATGCAGTGCACAAACACTCCCTGTGCTACAAGAAACAGATAGACAATCTTTCTGCATCTTTCCTGCAGCCACTGGTACTAGCTGCTGATGATACACACTGTAACCCTTTCATAGAGATAACAGTCTTTCTCTTGCTACTAGGTAGCACCCCAAACCACAGCTGCGCTCAGTCAATGAATTACACTAAGAGCATGCTTTTCTTTCTTTCTTCTATAAATTATCTATTTTTCTAATCTTTTCTTTCACGCTATGTTTTGAAGCAAGGAACTTCAGAATCTGTGCCTTTTCTCTAAGAGATCCACCTGAGGAATGGCTAAAGAAAACAGTGATTGCTCAAAGTGCTCTTAGTTTTACTTTCACTTAAAAAAATGATGACATCAAGGTATGCAGCTGCCACATGGGATAGACTGGTTGAAAAAGTGCTAAAACATTTTTGGCCCTGCTTCTTCATTGTCCCATCCCAACTGGCTCTGCTCTGTGGCTTGGAGTACAAAAATACATTATTTTGCTTCCTCCATAGACTTTAATGGACCTAACTGAATGAGGCAAAAAGGATTTGGATTTTGTGGGGACCAAGCCTGTTTGGATTGGTTATGCTGAAAAAATGAAAATTGACTCATTCATTGCATTTTCCCATTAAGATCAAAACAAATGCACATCCCTAGCAGAATTAAATCATACAGTTATGGCTACCCTTCATCTGCTTGAGGTTACTTAAAACAGTGGTCCTCAACCTTTTTTCCAGCATGACACACCTGACAGATGATGTTCACATTCATGACACATTTTTGTTTAGCAGCTGTACTAAAAAACATATCTGAGATATTTTGTTAAAAATGATGCAAAACAAAGATAATATAGTCTTTCATTTCAATAACTGCTTATAAAAAACAGTTATGAAATGTTGTTTCAGAAAAGTTTTAATTTTTGCTTACTTCATTAGTGAGAAATATGGAACTGATATGCTGCACACACAGTTTTTTGATACAGACAGACTCTCATGCATCTCAATGTCAACCTCAAGAAGTTCTGACCTCTTCAGGAGTTTAAACAGGAAGTTGCCCCTTTCAACTTGCCATGCAGAAAAAGAAATTCAAATTTTAGTAGCATCTCAGTAACAACACTTCAAAATCCCTCGTCTGCCAGACACTGCAAATCAAGATTAAAACCTGCTAAAAAGACACTTAGAACCTATATAGCACCCCTGCCATACCATAAGAGCACTTACACTCAGGACTCGAACAGCAACAATCTTACCTATGAAAAGGCAACACTGCAAATATAGAACACAATGCATTTCCTATTGGAAAAACAAGTCAGACTCCTATAGATCCCTACACAGAACCTACATGCTAGTCAGCAGAATCCCTCACCTCTGATACAGAATAAAAGACCATAAATTAGAAACAAACATACAGAGAAAATCTGAAACCCAGGGAAGCCTGGAAGGGGGGGGGGGGGGGGGGAGGAGGGGAGCAGGAGAGGAAAATACATCGTACCTGCAACATTTCTAGTTTGGGCAGGTGGAGACAGTGATTGCCAGTAGTAATGGGAAAAGCAGCAACAGGGAGCTGTGATGGGGAATTTCAATTACCAAGGTCCCTGTTCTGCTTTCTTCTCAAGCAGCAGATACATGAAGCTATTATAGAAAGTATAAGACTTCTATGTCAAATGTTTGGTTAGACCGTCACCAAAATGTAACATCAAAATTGTCCATTTTCAGGGCCGGATTATGCTATTTTCTTGTACACCCACGTGTTTGTACAGCTGTACAAGAAAACGGTCCCAGCCAGCCCTGAGAAGGAGCCATTTTATGACACAGTTTGGCGCCAGTCTCAGGGCCTACTGGCACCACTGCAATTCAGCTGGAGGCAGGAGGTGAGTAGACATCACTACTGTCCTTCTGGACCTCCACGAATGGGGTAAGTGGGGGCTGAAATGGTTCCTGGCCCCAAGACTTTTTTGGGGAGGATGAGGGAGTGTACGGGGGCCTGGGGAGGCCCTGTTATTTGTTTTTTTTTGGGGGGGGGGGGTTAGATGTTTATTTTGTTTTTGTAAGAAACAGAAAAAAGTATACATTAAACAAAATGATACTCATGGAAAATAAGCTCAAAAATGAAAAAAATAGGAACAAAATTTTGGAGGCTACACATCCCTAGTGGGTAGTAGAGCTAGAAAGGTATGAAGGGAGGGAACATAGTAACACATACATAGTAACATAGTAATGACAGCAGAAAAAGACCAAATGCTCCATCCAGTCTGCCCAGAAAGCTTCCCATGGTAGTAAATGCCGCTCCGTGCAGGTTACTCCATGTTTCTGTTAAGGGTAGCAACTGCTGCTCCCTGCAGGTTACCCCCAGGCCCACTACTCCCATGCTTTTCTTCATTCATTCCCATCCTCTAGCCTTTAGTGATCCACAGTGTTTATCCCATGCCCCTTTGAAATTCATCACGGTTTTAGTCTTCACCACTTCCTCCGGAAGGTCATTCCAGGCATCCACCACCCTCTCCATGAAGAAATATTTTCTGACATTGGTTCTAAGTCTTCCTCCCTGGAGTTTCAAATCATGACCCCTAGTTCTACTAAATTGTTTCCAAAAGAAAAGGTTTGTTGATGACCATGGATCATTAAAACCTTTCAAGTATGTGAAGGTCTGTATCATATCACCCCTGCTCCTCCTCTCCTCCAGGGTGTACATATTCAGGTTCTTCAATCTCTCCTCAAAAGGCATTTGATGGAGACACCCACGACTTTGGTCACCTTTCTCTGTACCGCCTCCTTCCTGTCTCTGTCTCCTTTGAGATACGGTCTCCAGAACTAAACACAGTACTCCAGGTGAGGCATCACCAAGGACCTGCACAAAGGAATTATCACTTCCCTTTTCTTACTAGATATTCCTCTTTCTATACAGCCCAGCATTCTTCTGGCTTTAGCTATTGCCCTGTCACATTGCTTTGCCAACTTCAGGATGTTAGACACTATCACCCCAAGGTCTCTCACCTGTTCTATGCACATCAGCCCTTCACCCCCCAACACATACAGCTCTTTCGGATTACCACACCCCAGATGCATGAATCTGCACTTGGTATTGAATCTCAGTTGCCATATCTTCGACCACTCTTCCAGCTTCCTTAAATCCCGTCTCATTCTCTCTACTCCTTCCCGTGTGTCCACTCTGCTGCAGATCTTAGTATCATCTACAAATAGACAAACTTTATCTTCTATCCCAAGGAAATAAGGAGGCCCAACAGAAGGGACCAGTAATGCTAGAACTCAAGGAGGAGCATAAGGAGGCAGAATCAAACACCTGTAATGCCAAATCAAGGACAGAATTCTGGATGCTTCAGTACAGACAACAGAGCTTGGAATGGTATCGAGGCAACTAAAGCATCCAGTTCAGTAATGATTCAACATAGAAGTCATTGGATGTGAAGGAGCACAACTGAAAACCGGCTACATCAGAAATCTGCAGCTTAGCAGGGGTGCCTAGGACCAGCACACATATTAAATATTGATTCTGGGATGATGCAGGTATAGGGTATGGCAAAACCAGAGCCAGACAAGGTGGCATTTCCTGGCCAAACTGGCTAAGCAGAGTTGAGAAAAGGCTCTGGTTGGTATCAAGTAACCAAAAGCCATCTTTGGCTTCTCAGAAAAGCTGAATTTCTGATGCATAACACCATCATTGTAGGCAGGCAGTCAGTAGTTTGATAACCAAAAGACTATCCAGTGTCCAGGGGAGTTCCCATCTCTAAATGAGGTAGTTAGCCTTGGATGCTCATTGTGCTTGTTGGAAGGTGGGGTTAAAGCTGAAAGGCAGTGCAGGAATTGCCAGCCAAACATGTGGCATACTCTGTTTACCTGCTTCTTTTTCTTTAACAAATGCATGCTCAAAGCCAGACAGAAGCTAAAGTGTGCATGTGCAGGAGGCCAACTACAGCCACCTTGGGGAATCAGAGGAAGTTATTCAGTCTCATGTTCCTGAAAGTGTGCCACCAAGGTCCATATTCCCTACAGCAGGTCTGCAGTCAGGAGATAGCTTCATGCTAGAGCGAACAGTAGTTTTTCTGCCATCAGAGGCACCATGTACTAGGCCTCTACGGCTAAATCCATTGACATTTGAGCAGGATCTTAAGAACTGGTCATGGAGGGCCAGACCATCACAACCACTTGCTGAATATCCAGTAGTGCTGGCACAACAAAGGTCTCAATATTTGGAAAAGGAGATACATTTGTAAAACCATCAAATTAAAGTGTTGCAGAAGTCCATGGACTATGTGGCAAATGCATTGCATGAACAGGATGATAAGCACTGTACTCACAGCCTACCTAAGGAAGTAAGATGTCTCTGAGAAAGAACATTCTTTTAAAAAAAAACCCTAAAAAAAAAACAAACCTGTCCTCTTCAAGAAAACGTTCCTTAACCTAAATGACAATGGAGTACCCCCAACGTGTCCCCTCTCGGAGGGTGCTACTTAGCCTACTTCCGCCCCCTCTCCTCTGGCCCCTATCATGAATGAATTTACTGCCCCCTTCCTGAAGAATTATGTTATTCCTCCCCTTCTCTTAAGAATTGAGCATTGTCTTTGACTGTGTATGTTTATATTGTACCCCGCTCTGAACGTAGGAAGGGCAGGCGGTGTTTTAAATAAATAAATAAATGAATGAATGAATGAATGAATGAATAACTAGTACTGGTGCATGGAAACAGACTGATGACTGCCATCTCAGAGCTCTACCTCAGGCCTTTAATACCCTGCAAGCAACAACCCCCTTTGTCTAGCACTTCCTCCGAGCCCTCACAATTCCCACAAGAACCTCAGTACCACAGGGTCACAGACTAGATGATAGTCTCCTTTCCTTTCATTTTAAGGTATTTATTTTAGAGTATTTCATTTCAGAGTATTGCTTTGACAGCAATGCTGGTAGCTTGTACTACCAACGTGGCTATGAGTGCAATGCTGGATGTGCCGGATGCTGGACACATGTTCTGAGCCCCCTGTCACGGTAAGGGGTTAGGAGGATAGGATGGGGGGGGGGGGGTGACAGGGAGGAGGGTGCCCTCCTGCTGCAGGTTGGCGATTACTGTATTTATTGACTTTTTGGGAGGGGATAGGGAGGAATTTTGGGCTTATAGGCCCGCGATGTGAGTTTAATTTTTGGGAGGGGCTCAGGGCGGCATATCAGCTGGCAGGCCCTGCCTAGGTTTCACTAGCATAGGGGGCAGGGGGCAGAGGAACAGGCCATGAAGTCTGCTCAACTGGATGTTTTAAAATCTAGCACTGCTTAAATGGCTTTTTAATTTTTTTAAAATATAGCTGGATAACTTTGAAACCTAACCAGCAATATTCAAATGTAGCCAATTAGGTCTCAAAGTTACCTGTGCAGCTGGATAACTCTGAAGATATTCATTGGGACATTTATCCTGCTGAATTACCTGGATAACATATCCAGCTTACTTTAGTCAGACATGTTATCCGTCTAGCGGGTTTTTAAATATTGGGCCTCTCAGTGATAAGATGTAGTAAAGGGGTTTTCCCATTTAGTGTCCCTAGCATTTTGTAAAATTTTCTTAGTCAAACAGCTCTTGGAAACCGCTTGATTGCAAGATTGCAGCATGTCATTATAAATACAGGTTCATTGAATTATTAGCATGTAATTGCTGCATGATCCCATAGCACTTGCTGCTTTCTGAACATTACATGACAGATAATTTGATGTTTGGATCACATCAAAGCAATGGCACCTAAAATGTTAGATCAAACATTCACTTAGAATTGATAGTGGATTGGATGTTTGATCTGAAATAATGTTTCTTCTCTTCAACTTTGCCTGTTGCAGAGCTGCATTTTGCTAGGTTTGGTCAAGACAGTATACAACATGACAGAATGTCGATACAAGAAAAGAATAACATGGCAGCTACATTCGAGAAGGTGTATTTTCAAAAGGGATTTGTGTACCCTGTTCTCTAAAAAAAAAAATTAAAATTAATCTGAATTCAGTATTTATTCTGTTTAGAGTTTTCCTTTTTTTTTTTTTCATTCAGTTGCGAATTCTGGCTCAGTTTGTGACAATCGTACATTCACTTCCAAAGGGAGGAAGGGATATGAGATTGACATGCTTCCGTGGGATTATGTGTGGGTGGGCAAGTCTGTGACTGTATCCCCCCAATAAATTTTCAGGTCGATTTTAAAAGCGTTGCTCGCGCAAAAACGACCACCTATGCAGGTACGCGGGCCTCGCATGAGCAACAGGCATTTTAAGAACCCGCGGAGTTCGCGGGTACATACCCCGTGTATGAGTCAAGAAGAAGGGGGCAGAAAAGGGTGGGAGGGTCATGGGCTTTCCGAGGCAGGGCCATGACTTACGTGTGTAAGTCCACGTTTTGAAAAAGCTGACCGTGGCGCGCCTCGGCTTGTCATCAGTGTAACTTTATTTCTGGTCCCGATGAGCAAGTCTGAAGATTTCAAGTTTTAGGGTGTTACAGTGTGAGGGTTCGGGGTCAAGTGGGGGAATTACAGGATGAAGAACCAGAGGGGTCTTGAAGACCTTGATATGACCTGGGCAAACTGGTGGACTACTTGGGAAAAAAAACTGATTTTTTTCCCCTCATGTAAGCAGGTTTTAAAATTTGCCTGTATATGCGCGTAGATGCCGCTAAAGCCCTGACCAAAATATGTGCAGGAGGGCTACTTTAAATGGCATGCGAGTACTTGCAAGCACAATATAAAACTGCTTGTGTGCTGATATGTGTGTTTATGAGTGCATGCGGTTCTTTGTAAAATTACCCCGTTTGTGTTTAGTGCCCTATGCACTTCAGATTTTCAGTGCATGTGAGAGAGTTAAAGGGGATCCTGACGGGGGTGTTTTTGAGGGAGTCCCTTTATACATGCACTCGATCTGAAAAGTAGGGTCCATTAGTTACACGTGCAATTTCTTTTCTATCTGCTCCTGACATAAATCTATTTTTTCGTGAATGCGCATGCAGTTCTTCTCTTGTACTTTTAGGAATGGGTCTTAAAACCCATTCAGTCTTTTTTTTTTACCTCAGTGGAGGTTTTCCCTCCTGGGGCGGGGGGGGGGGGGATTTACACATACAAAGACAAATCAGCCAAGCCAACTATGTAATTTGACTTTTTCCAGTAAATAAAGCCCTCTGTGCAGCATATATGCATCTGAGAAAGAAATCTGAATTGTTACCATAGTTTATAGACTGAAAAGAAGAAGACATGTACACATTGACTTCAGCCTGCTTGCATGTGTTCTAGATACCCATTGTTGGATCCAATGTTAATACATTTTTGTACTTAAAATAAAATTTGCCCAACTTATCTTTAAACAACACCACTGAATGCCTCAACTGAACCGATGGGTTGACTAATCTACAGCCTTTGCATCAGGATTGCAAAAGTATGTTTCCCCTTGAGTAAATTTAATCTTAATCTCTTCAACTATATTGTTATATCTTGCCTTTATTGAGCATTCAAAGCTGGAAACACAGTAAAATAATATCTTAAAACAAAAGCACCAAAACATGCACTGGTTTAAAGAACATCTCACCTTTCGTAACCCTGACAGACCCACTAGAAAGCAATACCTAGCAACTATACATACACCATCACCCAAACTCACTAAGCTATGTTCCACCAAAGACCGGGCATTTTCCATAGCTGGGCCTTCTCTATGGAGCAAGCTACCATCTTCCCTCCACCAAGAATCATGCCCAAAAAAATTCAAGCAGAGCCTTAAGACATGGCTCTTCAAGCAGGCTTATACCTGACTGCACACTTTCACCACATTTATCTCTAGACAATGTTTACACCGCTCATCCCCTTCCAACTATCCAGCCCTCCCCACTGCCCCTTTAATGGATTCATATTTCCACTTGTTTTCCACATTTCACCCCCTTTCTCCTGAATACCATTTCCTCACCCCTCTCTATCTTCTCCCCCCGACACTTGCCTCCCATGACCCTCGGTCCTGTATAGACACCGCAATATAATCTCTTTTGTAAATGAACAGAAGTATGATATGTCATTGTAACCTATTATATATCATAGTAACCTAAAATGTAAATAATTCTTCCTTGTAAAAATTTGATTCTTAAATGTATGTTCCTGTAGCATCCAGTTACTTAATCTTTCTTACTATACCCTTTCTTCCAAGTTCATGCCCCACTGCCCCCCTCCCTCTTCTAACCTTATGCCCCACCCACTTATTCTTTCAACTATATTTATCAGTTCTTTGTTCATTGTAAAGCCTGTTGCTGCTTTTTGTTTCTTGTCAACCGATGAGATGTTCCCAACGACCATCGGTATATAAAAACTGTTAAATAAAGAAAGAAATGAACAGAAAACAAAAGGTTCCCTCCCCATCATCCCATACAACAACAAAACATATAACGATTACACAAGATAAAATCAAAATCAGATTCAAAACAAAAAGTACATATTGTAAAACCCGATTTCAATACAATACAGCACAGCAACCAGAGTACCCTCTGGCTCTATGAGAACAGTCCCTCACAGGATACATTAGGAGGAAAGGAAATAAACCTTGTACAATACATTTAACAGATAAACTGTATTTAGAAGATAAGATCCCTCTCAGAAATTCAGTACATTAGATATTCTGTTAAATAAATATGAATAACAAGGGTTTCAAATGGCTGATTGTGATTTTTACAATTGGCAGTGCATTTTGTAATGCTCTTTTCAGTATCTATTCTTCCCTGTACAGTGATAGGAAATCAGGTGGAACATGTTTGCGACTGGGGTGCATGTCATACCAAAGGCATAACAGCTGTTCAGGATCAGATCGCTTTTATTCTAAAACACCTCATACTTGCACATACGTGACTGTCATATATATAGAGAGAGAGGAAGGCATCACAAATTACAGTTTTCTTTAGCAGCAGCAAAAACAAAAAGACAAAGTAAACCTCTGTCAGGTCCTTAGCCTTGTTAGTGTAGGGAATCTTTGGTTAGACTGCATAACTTAAAGATCTGAAGGGCTATTTTCAAACATGTTTTTAAGTTATCTGGCTACATGCCAGCTAATTTTAAGCAAGTATCAGGGTCATTTATCAAATTGCTATAAGGCATTTTTGCATGCATTAACCATAACGCTGGGTTTGAGGAGAAGGAGAGAGAGAGTGAGATATCACCCGTGATACTCTCACACTAGATAGGTATTTATATCTCTATGGGAGGCCCACCTAGTAACTCGAGGTGAGGTTTAGGTATTAGGGTAGGGGTTAGGGGCCACTTTGACATTCAAAGTGAGACGTATGAACAGAACAGTGCTCTCTTGTGAAGATTTGTTGACCTTCGGAGTGAGGAAACTCACCCAAAGATGAGATTTGTGCAATGTTCCCTCAACCTAGCTTGATAGACTCTCTACCTGGGTAACATCAAGCTAGGTTGAGAGAACATTGCACAAATCTCATCTTTGGGTGAGTTTCCTCACTCCGAAGGTCATCAAATCTTCACAAGAGAGCACTTTTCTGTTTGTACGTCTCACTTTGAATGACAAAGTGGCCCCTAACCCCTACACTAATACCTAAACCTCACCTTGAGTTACTAGGTGGGCCTCCCTTAGAGCTATAAATACC
The DNA here is from genome assembly GCF_901001135.1 of Rhinatrema bivittatum. NCBI lineage: Eukaryota > Metazoa > Chordata > Amphibia > Gymnophiona > Rhinatrematidae > Rhinatrema > Rhinatrema bivittatum. The sequence goes on along the minus strand of NC_042615.1, from coordinate 519,152,880 downwards.
TATCTAGTGTGAGACTATTACAACTAGGTGCTCTCTCTCAACTACATCCTGGAGCCAGTTTTTACCTGGTGACTCTCTCTCTGTTTCACCTGACTTGTCACATGTGCACACCCACCCCACGGGTGCACTGCACTGTATCATCCCATCCCTTTTATTAGGGCCTAGATTAAATAAACTATTATTAAACTAATGTAACCCCTGGGCAGGAAGGTTACTTTTACTTGCACTCAGGGGCACAAAGAAGAAAGAAAAGAGACAGGCCCTTTGTACACAACACTGATAATTAACACTCTCTGCATCCAAAAAGTACACAATGAGAAGAATGATGGTTTCCGACCTCTTTACTGACAGTGGATTAGATGACTGAATGCTATTTACCCTACAATTTGTTTCTTAGTTCAAGCTCAATAAATATTAGCAGAAAGATCTAATAAACTTGTGAGGCCACTTCTTTAGTAAAGTCTCCACTTTTACTGGAAGCAATCTACTTACCCTGTATTCATTCTGTTATTCTGTTCTTTCATCTACTCTTATTCCTTAGATAGAAATTAGTTCAATTTTTCTTCAGTCTCCAATTTAATTCTCAGATCTTCCCACCGAAGATGTTTAGAATATATATATATATATATATATATATACATATAGTCCCATTTAAAGCTCTTTAATAACTTTAACCCATTATGCAGTGCCTTGTGGGCATTTCTCACTCCCTTTAAGGTGAATTGTGCACCGAAATTAGGGGATGCGTGAGGAAGTTGGCATTGCGCGTGCTGACTGTATTTTAAAAAGCGCCCATATACACGCATAAATGCCATGGCAGGTACATCTCAAAGGTTTCCCAAAAGGGGTGGGCTGTGGCGAAGAGATAGGCCCGTAAATACTTACACGCCCCGGCACGCGCTGAGGTCCCCTGCGGTGAAATGTTACTTCTGCTATGGATGATGTGTAAGTTATAAAGTAAAAGGATCGAGCCATTTCTGAGGGAGTTTAGGGTTAACTGGTACTGGGGTAATTTATACAGGCAAATGTGTGCCCCCACACCGGTTTGAAAGTTACCTTCATAGGCTGGAAATTCATCTGACTTAGGAATCTAAAACTGAGACGCCTAATTTTAGGTCTGGTCTACAAGAATAGTTGTTCCTGGTTGTTCTGAGAATGCCATAAAACTATTTGGGCCATGAACTATTACTTTTCTTCCATGACCTGTTGTTTACTGATAGGGATGGCTCCTGTCTTTGGCAAACCTGGAGTTTTTTTAAATTTTTATTCTGCTTTTTCAGGCACTTCAGAGCAGGTTGCATTCAGGTACTGCAGGTATTTCTCTGTCCCTAGAGAGCTCACAATCTACCTTTGTACCTGAGGCAATGGAGGGTGAAGTGACTTGTCCAAGGTCACAAGGAGCCGCAGTGGGATTTGAATCCTGGTTTCCCTGTTTTATAGACCTCTGGTCTAACCACTAGACAACAAGGAGGATGACTTAAGTCTCTTATTGATATAAGATGTTAAGAGGTTAAAAATGATAGAATAGTTTTCCTCTTCTTGCTCCTAGTTGTGAAATATTATCCTCTGTTTCATCAGTACAGTGTAAAATAATGAATTATGCTAACTGGAGAATTTCCCATACTAAAAAGAAGTAAAAGGGTAAAATTTGTGCCAAAGTGGTGCTGTAATACTCGGGCATCCTATTAAATTTTTCTACTAGAGAAGGCAGAAGCTTATTTTCAGTTCTTTTAAGACACTTTGTATAAATATGAAGTTAGTGCCCTGCTCTTAGAGAACCTCTTTTAGGAGACCTACCCCACCCCCCCCTCCCCCCCCAAATTTATTGATCACCTGCTTAGCTGAGGCCAGTCTTAAGGGAAATGCCTCCAGCTCCTGTAGCGCAGAGCGAACTATTACAAATTTGAATCTGTACCCGTTAGAAGAAGGCTCTAGTGAACCCACAATATCGATTCCAGTTCTCTGAAACGGATTGTCCACCAGAGACAACACCACCAAGGGAGCTGGTTTCTAGCCTTTTTGTCTGGTGGTGAGCTAACACTCGGAGCAAATGTTTGAAAATTTCTTCTTATATCTCTATTAACCAATGGCCAGAAACACTTGTCAAAAAATCCAACCCCTTGTTTTCTCTCATCCCAAATGGCAGGCCAAGGAAAAAAAATGGACTAACTCAGTCTTGCATGATTTTAAGCACAAGCAGATGATGGGTAATTTCACAAGCCTGGTAGAGCTTCTCTTCCTGGTGCAAGAAGCCATTTTGAAGCACAGTATGGGGAAACCCTTCCACTAACAGCCACAATCTGTTGACGGGTATGGCTCAGAAGGGGACTGCATCTATGAGCCAACTGAAAACTAGGAGACAAAAGGGTCAGGTGTATCAGGTATAGCTGACAGACAAGGGTAGCTCTCTTGTAAGTGTTGTCTCTTTTGCCTCAAATACCCTAGACTCATTTGCTAAGGGGCCTCACCAGTAGAGACAGTCATATTTGCTTCTCCAATTGCCTCCTTTACTTTCATTTTTGAGGGTAAAATCTAGGAGGAGATATTCGCAGGGAGAAGGGGAAAATGTTGCCCAGCTTGGTTCCTTTGATTTGTCCCGCACTTTTGCTTAGAATGGGAGAACTATATCTTGGGATCAGATCGATATTGGGAGGGAAGGAAATCTAAACAGACACATCAGATATTAAGAATTCCTCATTTCTTCTTTGACGGTTTCGCCAGTACTGTAATAAGGGCAAATCTTTCCATTAATATAACAAACAGTAAGGGGCAATTCACAGATTCAGTTTGTAAATTTGAACAAGTCTGGCTTTCCCTGAGTCACATGTCCAAGCCAATTATCCTGATAGCTACTTGCTGACCTCCTGAATTAATGGGCTCCAAAATAGATATTGAAATGTGATCAAAAGCATAGGTCTACCAAGAGATAATTCTTGCCAGGTACCCTCTCTGTTCAAAAAACCCCAAAACCTTTACTTCCAGAGGGTAAAGCTCACAGTACCTGCTCAAGTATATATTCTGCCTACATATATACAGCTCAGACAGGATGGGCTCCACCAGTTACTTTCAAAGAGTTAAGGTAGCTGATATTTGTCAGAACTTTGGCCATTAATTGCAGAGTCCCACAAGGATCATTATTCTCGCAACTCTTTTTAATATCTACCTAGCCCCTCTGGGGCAGTTACTAAAGGAATTTGGAGTGAAATGGTTTTTTGCATGTAGCTGATTTTAAACTGTTTTTCCCTTTGGACAAGATGTTATGAAATCCCTGCAGAAGTTGAATAGCTGTCTGTTAGTAATGTCAGAGTGGATGATTTTGAATTGGCTGAAGTTGAACCCCAGAAAAAATGAGGTATTATGGGTAAGAAAGCCATCTGTTCAGCCATTTCCCTCTGACTTGGAATTAAATGGCTGTCACCTTCCATTGAAATAATATAGATCTAAAAGAATCCTGTAAGAGAAAGTTGGCTTAACAACTTTAACTTGTAAAATGCTATGTTGGCAACAGTTTTTTTAGTTGTGCCTTTAAAGCCAATTGTGAATCTAAAAATCACTCTCAAATTTCTGACCTCAAAAATAGTTGGTAAATGTACACTACCATACAGCAAATTACATAATCCATTTAGTGGCAGCGGTCTTCCCAACCACAACAAACTTGTCTCAGAAGCATTCAAAGCCAAAGCATTGTTATTTCCCCAACCACTAATAGTTTGCTTACAACTCTGGAGAAAGGAATCAGGGAAGCTATCATTCACAGAACAAGGAATAATAAACTGAATGTCGTCAGCATAAATAAATTAAACCTAATGACTTAAAAACCTTTCCCAACGGATGTAAATATATGTTTACATAAAGCAGCTGATAGTGCTGACTCTTGTGGAATACCACATTAATTTCCAGCCATCATGAGCAGGAATACCCTGATTGGAAACACTGCTTCTTACCCCTTTAAAAATGATTTAAACCTAGATAAAATCACACCACCTAACCTAGACTTGTGATGGATAATCAGCATCTCATCACTCATGGTATCAATATCAAATGCTGATGATATATCTAACTGAATTAACACATCAGATTCACCATGATCCAGTTTTTATGTAAAACATCCATCAGAGAAAGTAAAAACGTCCCTGTGCTTTGTGCCTTCCCAAACCCTATACTGTTGATCACTAACACTCCATTTCTTCCAAAACTTCAGTGTAACCCGGGCACCTTTCCGGGTTACAATTATGCCCTGGTAACAAACTTGCAATGCAGTTAGAGAAAAGAATTAGAGGGAGGATTCATTCTGTGACAGCCCTCCCAGAGGCGGGGCTGAAATGGATATCCCCTGCAGGAGGCTGTTTGGCAGAGCTCCGCAAAGGGCATCAGGGGCAGTCTGAGTGCAAAGTTAGAGACAGAGGTTGGAGTTTTCTCCTAAGTTTCTTTTTGACCATACCTGAAGCCTTGGAAACCCTCTAAGACCCTCCAGGGTGGTGCAGAGTGTTTTCTCCAGAAACTGAGTTGGATTTTGGACTTATTGAGTAAAGGAGACCTGCTGAAGGCCTGGCCTTTCCGAGGCTCAGGGAGTGAGGAACTCTGAGTCAAAGACAACCAGGTTTAGGGAAGACTTGTCTCTGAAGTGGTGGTGACCTGTTGCAGAGGACTTCCGAAGTTATCTATTTTGGGGAACAAAGAATCATGTTTTTCAAGATCTGTGAGGAAGTGATTTGTCTGCCCCCCCTTCCTGCCAATTGGTGGATCTGAAGTTCCATCCAGGATCCTTTCCACCAGGCATCCACCTCCAGAGAAGATACAACTAACTGTGAGTAACTATCAGTTTAATAGGAGAGGAGCCCATTCCAAGTGTTTAGTAGGGATGTGAATCGTTTTTTGACGATTTAAAATATCGTCCGATATATTTTAAATCGTCAAAAATCGTTAGAAGCGCGATACAATAGGAATTCCCCCGATTTATCGTCAAAAATCGTAGATCGGGGGAAGGGGGAGGGGAAGGGGGAGGGCGGAAAAACCGGCACACTAAAACAACCCTAAAACCCACCCCGACCCTTTAAAATAAATCCCCCACCCTCCCGAACCCCCCCCCAAATGCCTTAAATTACCTGGGGTCCAGAGCAGGGGTCCCGGTGTGATCTTTTACTCTCGGGCCTGCGGTGCCATTTTGTTTTTTGTCCCCCGACGTCAGGAGCGTAGGAGATCACTCCCGGACCCCCACTGGACCCCAGGGACTTTTGGCCAGCTTGGGGGGCCTCCTGACCCCCACAAGACTTGCCAAAAGTCCAGTGGGGGTCCGGGAGCGACCTCCTGCAGTCGAATCGTGTTGCCGTACGGCCGGCGCCATTTTGCACAAAATGGCGCGTATTTTTTAAAGATCGACCCCTAAATATCTAGCATTCAAAGTCGGAACTTGTTTAACAATTTCAGGTGCCTTTAAACCAGGTATTAAGATTAGTGGTATTGGTGCTACTAAAGACCTTTCTAAAGCTAACCAATTAGGTATATATTGCAATTCCTCTGACTCTAAAAGCTTAGGGCCCCATTACAAAGAAGAAAGACTTGGTGATATGTTAAATAATCTGGACGTCCTACCCTTCCCAGTTCCTTTCTTTGTTTCAATTTTTGTAAAGCAATACGTGGAGGTTTGATCCTCCATAGAAATGAAGTCAATATTTTATCAATTCTGACATAAACGGACAGATTTTAAAAGAGTTACGCGCATAACTTATGCGCGTAAGTCCTGGGGCTTCGCAAGAGGGGCTTCGCAAGAGGGGTGTGTCGGGGGCGTGCCAGGTGGGTGGCGCGATTTTCGGGGCATTCTGGGGAATGCCGGGGGCATGGTGCCGGCCCAGGGGCGTGGTCGAGGCCTCCGGACAAGCCCCTGGGTCAGGTGATGATGCGCCAGCAGCCCGCTGGCCGCGCAGAGTTACACCTGCCTCCGGCCGGCATAACTTTGCCAACAAAGGTAGGGGGAAGGGTTAGATAGGGCTGGGGGGTGGGTTAGGTAGGGGAAGGGAGGGGAAGGTGCGGGGGTAGAAGAAGCAGCCTTGGAGGGAACAGGGAGCGCGCGCAGGGCTCGGCGCGTGCAAGTTGCACAAATGTGCACCCCCTTGCGCTCGCCGACCCCAGATTTTATAAGATATGTGTGGCTACGCGCGTATCTTATAAAATCCGGCGTACTTTTGTTCGCGCGCGCATAGATTTAGAAAATCTACCCCAAAATGTTTTAGGTAAAAGGGAGAGAGACATACTTAATAGGTAATTTACTTGTGTAGTTAGGACCATTTTGATGGCTTCTAACCTTCCCCACCAAGATAGATAAAGCGGAGACCATTTCTGAGTTGCTTCCTTCAAAATATTTATCATTGTCAACTTGAGTGTTTCTGATATAGATTCTAAATCTGGCTCAAATAATACCCTTAAGTATTTAAAGCCTTTAAGGGACCACTTACAATTGAAATCAGAAAGGGATGATTAAATGCATATATAATTTAATGGTATTAGCTCTGTTTTATCCCAATTTACTCAAAAGCCTGAAAAGAATGAGAATGTTTCTATTAATTCTAACAAATCTCTAAGAGTGTTATTGGGATGGGATACAAATAAGCAGCAATCTTCTTGTCCATCGAGAGAAATTCCATTAATATTTTCATTTTGTCTGATTGCAATAAAGGAGAGATTCAAGAATCAGAATAAAGAGTAAAGGAGATAGAGGACATCCTTGTCCTCTAATTAAGTTGAAACTCTGAGAGTATACTATTAGCTAGAATTCTTGAGTGTGGATTATTATATAGTATGCTTACATATTTTTTTTATAAATGATTCTTTTAAACCATACTTCAATAATACTTTAAACATAATCCCATTTTACTCTTTCAAAAGCTTTTTCTGCATCAATGGATATGGCTGCTATAGGAACATTGCTATTTTTTCCTATAGTGATGAGATTATAAAATAGGCAGGAATTATCAAACATGTGTCTTCCTTTCATGAAGCCTATCTGGTCTGAGTGGATAAGATTTCCTAGAATGAAGTTGAGCCTAGTTGCCAAAATCTTAGAATATGTTTTACAGTCCACATTCAATAATGATATAGGCCGATTATTGCATGCATTGGGGCAATAACACAAATTGATAAATGACCCAGGTAGTTTTAATCTCATTCAATGAGATGTTACTAATAGTAGAATCTCACTCTATAATACGGTAGTTATATTATCCACAACTAGTTCAACAGGTAATATTCTTATTACAAAATTGTGATTGAATGTTTGATATTTGTATGCCCTGTTTTTATACCTGTACACCACATTGAATAATGGATTTTGCTGTATAAACTAAACATTATCTTCAAATTATTTGGCCAATTCTTCACAACTAGGCAAATATTCTATGGGCCAATGTAATAAGGTGTGCTGAAGCTGCCGCGGGTTTGTGCATGGATGTACACATGTTTATACAAGCGTTTTCCCACACAAAGCCCTATACGGGGATGTAATAAGGGTTTTTTGTGTGTGGAAAAAACGTGTTTTTTCCGGCGCGAATGCATGCTAACGGCATGCAAAGGAGGTGATTAGCTAATCATAGGCAATGCAGGAAGCTACGCTAATGTTAGTGTGGGTTTTTCATGCAGGTTTTTTACCACCACGGTCAGGGCATGAGTTAAGTGTCAGTGTTGACTCGGGGGGCCTATGTCGGCATCCGAGCATCCTGAAAACCACCTAGCTGAGCGCCTATCTTGGTGTCCGAGTGGCCAGCTTAGCTAGGTGCTTTTCTGGGCATCGTAACGGCCAGCTTAGGTAGGTGCTTCCCTAGGTGCTGAGCTGAGCTGAGCGCCTAGCTCAGTGCACAAGCAGCCAGATACACGGCCAGAAGAGCGCCTGAGCAGCAAGATTAGCTAGGCACCTTTCTGGACACACGAAAATATAGATTTTTCTGCCACGACAGAGCATGAGCAGCCTGATAAGCACCTAGCTCCAACCTTACCTACCAATTACGTTCCAACCTTACCTACCAATTATTTATAGTTAGTCTTATCATTTACTCATGTTATTTGACGAATTATTGCTATCTATTTTATATTTTATATTTAATATTTAATGATTTACATTCTTATGTTCTAAACTCTGTTTAATGTTTAAATGTAACGCCTTACCTTTGTTTAATGTTCAATGTTTAATGTTTAATGTAACGCCTTACCAGCGACAGTTTTGTTCTATGGAAACCGACCTGATTCAATATTTTATATCGAGAATGTCGGTATATAAAAACCCTAAATAAATAAAATAAATAAATAGCTCAGCGCCCAAATGTCGATTAGCTAGGTGCCTTTCTGAGCGCCCAATCGTGCAGATTTGTGAGCAACTAAGTGCCTAGCTCAGCACCCAAATGGCAAGGTAAGCTAGGCATCTTTCTGGATGCCCAATCATCTTTCTGGATGCCCAATCTGCAAATGGCAGATTTTTCTGCCACGAACAGAAGAGCATGAGAGGCCTGATAAGCGCCTGGCTGAACGCCTATCTTTATTTTAGAGTGGCCAGCTTAGCAAAGCACCTTTCATGGCATCCGAGGTAGGCACTTCCCTGGGCAGAGAGATACACGGCCAAAAGAGCGGCAAGATTGTTGTGAATTATTGCCCATGAAAATATTTACCCTGTTTTCTTCAGCACAGTTATTGGAAATATTAAAAATACTTTCCAGGGTCATACTTTCACTTAATAGGGAGACCCGTTCGCTCGTTCACTCGCTTTTATGTGTGGATTATTAGCGCAGGTTTTGAGCGCGGATGTGGCCACTTATTACATAAGCCCTGCACCATGCTTAGGTACGCACATTTTTCCGTACATGTGCGGATTTCTGCGTGCAAATCATTTGCATAATTTTTTTTTTGCACCCCATGAGTCTTATTACATTGGCCCCTATGTGAATATTAGGTTTAGACATCAAAATCTTAACAACTTAGAAATGTTCATGTAATTACGTGACTTTTCAGTCGTAGCAGTTAGAAAATCCCAGTTCTTCCTCAAACAGAATTATTATACATTCTCAATATTTCCATATACTGCTGTTCAGACCTTTCTTTATCTCCAGCTTCTCTCAATATTTCACAGCTTTCTTCTTCTCTGCTCTGCTAAATCTTGGGAAAACCAGGCTGAATGTCTGTACGCACATCTTACTTGTACTGTTTTAAGAAGGGCAAGTTATTGCAACTATTTACTAATGACAAAGTCCATACATTTACTATATCCTTAGAAGTCCATATTCAGACATAATGGGGCAGATTTTAAAAGTCCTATGCGCGCCAAGCCTATTTTGCATAGGCTCGTGACGCGCGCAAGCCCCGGGCGCGCGTATGTCCCGGGGCTTGAAAAAAGGGGCGGGGCCGTGGCCAGAGGCCTCCGTAGGGCCTCTAGGCCGGGGGATCGCGGACTGGCACTCGGCCAGTGTGTGCAACCTACGCCTGCCCAGAGGCAGGTGCAACTTGCAAAACAAAGGTATGGGGGGGTTTAGGATTTTGGAACAGCCTCGGAGGGAACAGGGAAAGCCATCTGCAGCTTTCCCTGTTCCCTCCGAGGATTTTATAACATGTGCAGCTGCACGCACATGTTATAAAATCGGGCGTAGATTTGTGCGCGCCGGGTTGCACACACAAATCTGCGCCTGCGCGTAGGTATTAAAATCTGCCCCAATCTGGATAGCAAAGTTAGCTGGATACATGTATCTGGCTAATTTTGAAGGTATCTTAAAGTTTTGAAGGTATCTTAAAGTTAGCCGGCTAAATGAAACCAGCTAATTTTAGGACAGCTCTTTGGCCCATCCAGACTTAGCCCGCTAACTTATAGCTGGATGTATCAAATTGCTGTAAATTTTGAATGCTGTAGAAAAAGGGGTGTGCTTTATGTTAATCCCTAATTATTACAATGTGCAGAGGTATTACTGTAAAGTGTATTAACTTTTCACACATTACAGTAATACCTAGATAATTGCATTTTTTCAGCTATAAAGTGTTCATAAGAGAGAGAGACTGAGAATATCTACAACGCCCTTCTATTAGTAAGCTTTTTATATCTCTATAGGATTCCTACCTAGTAAGTCGAGGTGAGGTTTACATAGTAGTGTAGGGGTTAGGGGCCACTTTTACATGCAGAGTGAGACGTACGAACAGAACAGTGCACTCTTGTGAAGATTTGATGTCATTCGGAAAGATGAGATTTGTACAATGTTCTCTCGCCCTAGCTTGATGGACACTCTGCCAGGGTAACATCAATATAGGTTGAGAGAACATTGTATAAATCACATCTTTGTGTGAGATTCCTCACTCCGAATGACATCAAATCTTCAAAAGTGTGTACTGTTCTGTTTGTACATCTCGCTCTGCATGTAAAAGTGGCCCCTAACCCTAACCCCTACTACCTAAACCTCACATCGACTTACTTGGTGGGCCTCCTATAGTAGCATAAGTAGCTGCTTACTATAATGCTACCCCAAAGGTTTTCTCTCTCTCTCTCTCTCTGTCCCTCCCTCCTCCAGCCTAAAAATCACAAATTGTGTTATGGGCATTTTACCCAGCTTAATGCAATTGAAAAAGGTGTAGTTATTGTCAGCATTAAAACTGTGCATTATGGCTTCACAAAGCCAGCCCACCTTTTTTGGAAATCCCACTCCAGACTCCTCTCCAATGCCTCTCTTTTAAACATTTGCATCGCACCATGCGTTATGGTGCTTATTGCGTGTGTTAAGGCATCTTCACAAATCACCATAACGTGATTTGATAAATGACCCTATTAGCCAGCTAACTCAACTCCTCCCAGTTATGCCCCTAGAATGCTCCTAACTTATCTGACTAAAATCTAAGGGGTAGATTTTTAAAAAATACATGCGTGCACATGGACACACAATTTTATAACATGTACGTGCCGGTGCGTGCATGTTATAAAATTGGGGGCAGCACGTGCAAGGGGGGGCACACTTTAGCAAAATTCCTGTGGTGACGCATCATCAGCCTTCCCCAGTTCCCTCCCAGTCCGCTCCAATTAAGGAGCGGACTGGGAAGGAACTTCCCTACCCTAACCTCCCTTCCCCTTCCCCTCTCCTACCTGCCCCCTATCCTAGATAACCCAATTTTTTTAAAATTTATCTTTTGATCCTCCAAAGGAGCAGTAGCAAGTTGCGAATGCCGGCACAGCAGCAAAAGGCCACTGTACAGGCCGCCTCCAGCCCTGCTCCACCCCACCCCTTGGACTGCCCCGCCCCTGGACCAACCCTCCCCGCCCCCAGATTGTCCAGTTGCCAAGGCCTGGCTCTTGTGCGCATAACAGGGGTTATGCATGTGGCTGGGCCCCTTTTAAAATGCGGGCGGCGCACGCAAAGCCCGGCCACGCACTTAAGCCCTGTTTATTACACACGTGGGACATTTAAAATTGGGACGTAACCGTCTAACTTATTAGTCAGCTAGAATTTAGCTGGTTAAGTGCCCAGTTGGCTATCTTCTGAGTTTGCTGGCTAAATGCTTCTGAATATGGACCTCTTAATGTTATATTTACTAATTTTCCTTACTGTTTAAAACATTTTTTATCTTGGTAGTCTAACAATCATTAAAACTCTATAATTCAACAGATAGTCTAATGACTTCCATATTCTTCTGGCTACATCCATTCCTTATTACTAGACTGTCCATTTGAAATAAAGAAGATAATGATCCCACCACAGCAATTCAAGAACTTTAATGAAAATGATATCTTTAAGTCATTTTTCATGAGTTTTTAATTATGAGATGTTATTCTATTCATCATCTGTTTGGAAATATTTTTTCTTTTTATGAGTATGGTGTTAATATTATGATTGATGTTTTATATTTCTTGAGTTTTTTGAGGAACGGGGATGTTTCTGTTTTCCATTATTGCACTGCATACAGAGTTTGGCTTGTTCGATTTCCAGTTCAGTTTTTGTCTGCATGTTTCTGTTTATACTTTATGGTTTCTTTATTCTATATTTTGTTTATTGTGAACCGATGCGATGTGCAAACGGATATCGGTATAAAAGAGATGTTAAATAAATAAAATAAATAAATATTTTGTGAGGTTCTGTCTGTGTTCTGCTTGTGTGACCAAGGTGAGGTATTCTGCTAGTATGTAGTTTCTGTGTAGGGTATATAGCAGCTTGGCTTTTCCTGTTTTCCAAATAGGAAGTATTCTGGTGTTTTAAGACTGTGTAACATTTGCTATGTTGCTGATTCATATGTAGGACTGCTGCTGTTTCAGTGCTGGTAGTTAGTGATGTCTTAATATGGGAGGTTTACTATAATGTAATTCAGTTTAGTCATGGTTTTTTGAGCACCAAGTCTACATCCAATATGCATTACAATAGGGCGAATGCTTTATGGGTTCCAATAGTCTTTTTTTCAGGGTTATCGTTTTGGCACTACACCAGTGCTTGTAAATATAATATACATGTTGTGATATTTTTACATCAGGAGATTATACTTTGAATGTTCTTTTCATGTAAAATCTATTATAAATGCATAATTTTCAACTGTGTGTGTGTAAGGTATGATGGGGGGGGGGGGGGGAGAAAGTTTGCCTAATACCCTTGCCCTAGCCCAGGTGATAAGAACAAAGAAGGGAGAAGACTAGAGCTACAGCAGTGGAGGCAGGGGCAATAGGCAGAGTAGTGAGCCAAATCCATCATGTTTCTATATTACTACCATATCTTCTTATGTATATTGCTGAGTATGCTGCTGCTACTCTATGAATAATTAAAAAAAAAAAATTTTAGTAAATGATTATTTCGCGCAGTGCTTCTAATGATTTGCTAAACATTGACCTCTATATACTGAGACCCAAAAGTCAAACTGTGTGCGGGTTTTGTTTTTAATTATCATTTAGTAATTTTTAAAAATAATGTACCATATGTATAAATTGTTTGCCGGTATGTGGTTTCCTTTTTCTTTTCTTGGTGTTAGGTAAATGCTTGATATTTTCCCTTCCAGTTTCCAATATTCTAGAATCTACTGACTGAATTATTTTCATACAGCTTATAGAAGCCCATCAATCATTTACGGTATATATGATCAGTTGTATGGCCTAGACTGAGCCACCAGGGATTGTAAGAATACAACTCTATTATGGCAAACTGGTGAGATAACAAATACAAGGTTTTTTTTAAATGTAATACACTATAATCCCTAAATATACACAATATATATTGGTTTTGATTAGGATGAATGGTCACTTATCATTGTCATGTCAATCAGTATCTGTGTTTACTTAGTCAGTCCACTCATCTCTACTATATGCTGCCTGGGAAGGAATGCACTGAATCAGAACGTAGTGGTCTGTTCTCTGTTGCATGAAGTTCAGCATAGCTGGAAGGCAGCAAATTTTCAGCCAGCCTGCTGCCCCCAGATTGTTGCCACCCTAGGCACAGGCCTAGTGTGTTTACTGAGAATTCCATGCCTGACATATGCATACACACAAACCCCGCTGGCCCTCATTAAAATCAGAAAGCTGCAGCATGAGGAACTGCTGGCATGGAAGGCTAGTGTGTTTCCAAATAACAAAAAGACATTTACCCATCTGTATCCTTCACACTGTCCCCACCATGCAGGGATCGAAGAATGGCCAGCACCATTGCTGGGGGTTGCTTTGATTGTTAAAAAGAGGTATAGAAGAAATTTTTAAGTAAATAAATACCACCCCTAGCCAATGCCTGCTCACCTCCCTGCAACAGGTTCTCTGAAAATAATATTGGGATGAGGAGCAATACTCCTGGTGGCTTCTCTTGCCAGTCCTGGTAAGCTTTGCATGTCTTGTCTCCTATCTTTCTGGGTGAGAAGAGTAGGGACTGCAGTAAACACATTATTTGTGGGGGCAATGAATACTGCTAGAATGAATGTGAGACTTATCTAGACTAACAATTTGCTTGCCACTTACTAACTCAGTCTACTAATGAGTGAATCATTTTTTTTTTAATGTTTTCCAGGCCAAGCTGAACCCCTGAAATGACTGCTCCAGGATCTGGAGTCAGAGTGGGGATGCGGGGTAACAGAAGTAGAGGGGGCAATAGAGTTCCGATAGCTGAAGAAGAAACCTCAGGAGAATGAGGGCCTGGGACACCAGCTGTGATTATTTGAAATGATCTACTTTTTGTGCATATCTGTCACTCACCATCATGGAGGCTAGTATGAGTGTGTGTTTTCATGTGGTGTTAGGAAAATAAGAACATAAAAAGATAAGAATTGCCTTGGGTCAGATCAATGATTTGTCAGGCCCTGCATCTTATCTCTGGCAGTGGGCAAATTAGGTCACTGACAGGCATCTCAGATCCCAATGGGAAGAGCCATTCCATGCTGCTCACTCCCAGAATTAGGGTTTGGTAAGCCCCAAGTCAACCTCGATAATAACTGTTAATAGACCTGTTATCCAGGAACTTGTCCAACCCTTGTTATAAGGAGTCCCTGATACCATAGTCTCTTAATCAAAAAGGGGAAAAACAAAACAAGAGACAGGAAGAATGGAAATTCTTCCTTGTTTCCTAAGTGAAGAGATAGTCCAAAGCAGTTAAGTTAACTTGAAACTCCTCTGCATCATCAGGTCACTTTCAGGTCCATCCTCTGAAGGAGAGACACCACACTACAGATCTTCCCTACCCCGTGATTCAGCCTTGAACACAGGGAGGCCCCAAACCACTACAATAAGGGGGAATAGGCTTTCACAGGGAATTCTCCAAAATAGATTAAAAGAGTAAAACCAAGCAGAATCAGGTCAGTCGGGAGGCTGACCCCCAAAATTAAAACCTCCCAACTCCTTTCCAATAAATAAGTGGAAAATTTGTATAGCAGGAGCAGCGACCTCCTGTCTGCAAGAAAATCCAACTCAAAATCCACAACCTGTTTGAACAGAAGCTGAAATAAAACTCCACAGCAGGAGAGAGAGGGCTCCTGCTTTCAGGGAAGTCTAACTAAAAATCCACGAGGACTGATGGTGCTTGAGGATGATAAGCAGCTGCAGTTCTCACATGGGGCAGTAACACGCAAACCTCTACTAATTTCTGCAATGATCCCCCCTAGCTACATGTTATACTCCTGTAAGTGAGGGAAACCAAAGGTTCCCTACATGTAGATTTGGTAGATGCTTGTTAAGTCACTTCGAGGTGACATATGTGGGTACTTTTTACCTGCACAAGTTGGGTGAATTTTCAACCAGTTCTCCAAATTATCTGGGAACAAAGTATCCGTATATACTTGCACCTGCTATATCTGAACATTGGCTTTCAGAGGAAAAACTGTGCATGAAAGCCAATATATGCATGTAGTTTCTGCCCCTAGGAAAGCATGTTCATAATCTGGATAAAAACATATTTCACAATGCCTGGACTTGTATCTGCTATGCGTGGGTTTATTTTGAGTCAGTTGAGTCTAGCTGCACTGCTCACATAATTATATAGATTAAGGCAAACTAAATCTTTTGAAAATTGCCCCCATTATGTCTATTTTACCTTTTTGCTCTTGCACAATGCTGTGTGAATCGATGTTATTCTGTTACAAATAAATGGCAATACTGCCATTGGTACTAAAGGAGCTCCCAACCTGACCCTTGATACAGGAGGGCCAGCTTGGATCATTCTCACAGATACTTGTGGGCAAATAAGGACCTATGGATCATGACTTGGTAGGAAAACTGTTCTAAAAATGCAAAATTCTACCTAGAAGCATAAACTGTCTTTACTCCTTGGGAGTGGCAGCTCTGCATCGCTGCTGTATGCGGAAGTGAATATCCCACTGTCACTGTCAGTGTGCTGCAGTATGGTACTGGGCTTCTGCTCCAGTGCAAAGCCAATATAATCCAGGTCCCACATCTACCTGACAGCAAATGTCAGGCTACTGGGTTCTGGAAAATAAAGTCTAAAGTTGGATGCATGTTTTGAGTTTGTTTAAAGCTTATGTTGGTTTGTTTCGCTTACTGAACCCAAACAAACATTACATTAAAAAGAAAATGAAACTGCCCCTCACTCCAGTGCCAAAACAGCAAATGTAACCCACCTGTGCCTTCTCCATAAGCTTCCTCCCCAACCCCCTACCCCCCAAGAGATACCTTGCCCTTTTCCTGAGTTCTGCAAAGTAGAAACTCGCAGTTGTGATCTCCAGTTGCTCCTGTCCTGCTGGGCTCTCATTTGAAAATGGCGCCAGCTGGCACCATTTTGTTGTATGGCCTTATATTACATGACTGTTCGATAACATGGACCTGATCTCAGGGCCAGCTGACGCCATTTTGTTGTATGGCCTTATGTTATATGACTGTACGATAACATGGCACTGATCTCAGGGTCAGCTGACGCCATTTTGTTGTATGGCCTTATGTTATATGACTGTACAATAACATAGCACTGATCTCAGGGTCAGCTGACGCCATTTTGTTGTATGGCCATATGTTATATGACTGTACGATAACATGGCACTGATCTCAGGGTCAGCTGATGCCATTTTGTTGTATGGCCTTATGTTATATGACTGTACGATAACATAGACCTGATCTCAGGGCCAGCTGATGCCATTTTGTTGTATGGCCATATGTTATATGACTGTACGATAACATGGCACTGATCTCAGGGTCAGCTGACGCCATTTTGTTGTATGGCCTTATGTTATATGACTGTACGATAACATGGCACTGTTCTCAGGGCCAGCTAACACCATTTTCAAACCAGAAGCCTCTCCTGCCAATTTCTGCTTCACCATTTTGTTGGGTAAGAGACCTCTGGGGGAGGGATAGGAGGATGCATTTTGCTGTTTTGGAGGATCTCTATTTTATCTTTGTTCTTTTTTGTTTCATTGATGAAAGGCAATTTAAAAAAAAAATTTCAGAGGGCTTTTTCTTTCATATTTAAACAAAATGAGAGGCGAGTATTTCATTGTGGTTTCCATTTCATTTAAAAATGAATGCCCATCCCTGTTAGGTAGTAAATAGTGAAACTTGGCAAATTCTTTTTAAAATGAGCTGAAATGGACAAGGAGCCTTGGCAGGCTTTTTACACAACACCAACAGGTACTCCTAAACTGCCTGCCATAAAAAGAAGACACGGCTAAAGAAATGAAGTTTTATCAAACATCAAACCCCGTGATATAAGACTGTATACAGGATAGGGGTGTGCATTTGTTTCCTACGTATTTGTAATCCGCAACGTATAGGGCCATATTCATTGTATTCGTGGGGAAGCAAAACGTATCGCGATTCCCCACAAATCTAACGAATCTTCGCCGAATTATCGGCCGTCTAAAGGAGCTAATTTAAACAAACCCCCTACCCTCCTGACCCTCCCAAGACTTGCCAAAACTCCCTGGTGGTCCAGCGGGGGGTCCGGGAGCCATCTCCTACCATGTGACGGGGCGACCAATGGCACTGGTAGCCCCTGTGACATAGAAGGTTAAAGGCTATCGGCGCCATTTTGAATACCAGCAGCCGAGGGTGTGAGTGCAGGAGATGACTCCCGGGCCCCCCGCTGGACCACCAGGGAGTTTTGGTAAGTCTTGGGGGGGTCAGGAGGGTGGTGGGGGGGGTTGTACTTAATTCAATTTTAGCTGGGAAACTAATAAGAATTAATGCATGTACGTATCGGGAGCCCCCCTTGCCGAATGCAACGTATCTGCCCCCCGACGAATACAAATCCCGAATGCAACGTATGGCGTCCCTCTGCACATCCCTAATACAGGAGGTGCCTGAGAGCTGAAATGGATGAATGACTTACAAGGTTTGGACAAGCTCCTAGAAGATAGGTCCATGACCACTTATTAGACAGGCGGGCACAAGAATCACCACATTTCACACTGGGAATGAGCAACAGCGAGGTGGCCTTATGGGTAGTATTTCCAAATTAGGCACTCTCCGAGACAGAATGTTGGGCTCGATGGACTCTCGTGTGCCTTGTATGGTAGATCTTATATTCTCCTAGAACACGTCATACCGCTCATACCATTAGGCAACATTATTACTCTATAGCCTTTTTACATTTTTTAAAACAAATTAAAAACTTTTTTAAAAACCTTGGAAATACAATTAATGACATTCAGTTTGACAGTGTATGAAATGGAGAAAGACTCCATAACTTGGCTGGAAAAAAACAAAAGTGTGGCTTGCTCTGTGTGTTTTGCTCAGTATGAATGTTGTTTGATTCTTTAGATTAATTTACAATTTTTTGGGTAGTACTTTATTAGTGAACAGAAAGAATGAATATTTTGCCTTCTTAAATTATATTTTGAAAGGGTGAATATTGTACATGGATTGCAATTGTACAGTAATATCTACCACGTAGGTTAGGAGGTCACAGTGTAAATATACCTCTTTTTTATCACCTTGTACAAATCCATAGCAAGAAAAGGTACAATTTATAGTTAAACTATAAAAACATAACTTTTAGCTTAATAATCAGTGTAAGACAATATAACCCCAGAGGATGGAAAAAAAATGACCTTCTGTCTTGGTTCCTGTTAGTTCCTATATACAAAAGTCTGTGAAAAGACCTATTATATGGAGCTCATTACTTGTCAACCTTAGGATTTTTATCAGAATATTCCTAAAGCATGGGCTAAAATTTTGAACAAAGCAGCTGCTGTACTGGATATGGTGACTTAATTTGATATACACTTATTGTTTTTCTAGAGCCTTTGAATATATGCTTAGGAATAGGAGAAGATAATTAGTTAAACTGATAAAATTAGCATATGCTGTTCCCTGCTTTTTTGTTAATCTGCTGGATGTACTGTTCTATGCTAGTTCCTTAATAAAGTTTTTTGAAAACCAAAAAAAAAAAGTATGTGAAAAGGAGCTGCGTATGCCATCATTAACTCTACTGCACACTTGTAGGAAGGGTAATTTTTTAATACTATGCTAGAAATGATTGAAAAATTGAATCTGGCAATGATGAGGGGATTCTCTAGACAACTGTTCTGCTCTGTATGTCTTGTTCCTTTCTGAGCAGCCTGCTCAAGTACAGAATACGTGCGTTTTGTTCATGTATAAGAAATCAGCACAAGCTCACCATCTTGAAGAAGAAGATCTCAGAACACAAGAAGCCCTGCATTATTATTCCTTATATTCCTTAAATATCTGCTGCATTATAATAACAAAGGGTTTCCAGTCTCACTAATAGGGATGCACATTTGTTTGAAACAACACAGACAATATCAACGACATTGTCTATAATATTTCATGTCGATTTCAAAATGAAGTGATACAAAAAAACCCCACAAATTTTCAAAATTGTGCGCACTACTTCCAAAACCTAAAAGAACAAAAACAAAAAAAAACATTGGGGAAAATACCTTAATACCTTAATGACACAAAATTTGTCTCCAAATTGCATAAAATGACATGACTCAAAATGTTTTGGCCTGCACACCCCTACTCACTAATATTTTTAATGGCAGAATCTTTGGGCTGACTTTCACATACTAAACAATTTGATTTAGGTTTGAGCATTATTTTCTGGGCCTCACCAACATATCTAATATCAAGCACCAGGTGCTAAAGCAACGATAGGCAATCAAACTCTCTAATGGAAGTGGGGCTGGAAGAAGATATGGATTAGAGTAGCTAATGTTTATGGTCCATATTGTCAGCACTGCATCTTATCTGGCCTTGCCTTGTTGAAAACACTTGGAAAAGAGAAATTGAAATATACCATAGAATACATGTTTGGCTCAGGGGGGGAGCCTTCATCTTAGCAAGAACTCGCTGTATATAGCCATCTCTACAAATCTGACAGAGCATCACATCAGTTTTATTGTACTGCATAAACAAGAAATGCATTTTGCTTTTATGCTGTCTAGGATATTTAACTCAGTAGTTAATGGTACAGATTAGCCAGCCTATCTATAAATGAATTAGTTGAAGGATGTTCCAGCTTGACTCCACTGAATTAATGACTTAATGCACTGATGCTTCCCTTTCCCTCTCTAGACATTTCAGACGCAGACATCTGGCATTACTTTGCAGCTTCCTAGACTACCTCTGTTTTATTCTAGTATGAGTTCTTTAGATGCAAAAAGTTTTTTTCAATTCTCCCTCAATAACATGAAGGAGGAGGGAAACCATGCTTAAATGAAAGAAATTCCTTGACAAAAATCTTAAAAAAAAAAAAATATATATATATATAGAACACACAGTACACCCAACAGACAAAACCCTTGTGAAATTCACCCAGCTGTGCACATAAAATACTTTCTAGTCCTTGCAGTTGTTGAAGACGCAACCTGGGCAACTGTAAGCATGCCGAGTCACCCGGTTCTGAAGAGAGCAATTTTCAGAAGCTGTTAACTTGGATAAATAGACGTCTGAAAATTGACCACCCTGTATAAGTAGGCACAGGGATCAGCCATGCATCTACTTTTTTACCTGCAGGCAAAGCAGGCAAGCTCAGAGGTGGGGGTTAGGTCAGATGAAGCAACAATGCACATAACATTGCATTTTCAAAACTATGGGGTAGATTTTCAAAGAAGTGATTTCGAGCGGCCTGTGAGGGAACTTCCCCTACTCTATCCTTCCCCCCCCTTCCCCCTAACTTTCCACCCCCTAGCCCTATTCTAACCCCCCCCCCCCCCCCCGACCTCTATCTTCCTTTTGCTCCTGCCTCTGGGCAGGTGCAAGTTGCGTGCGCCGGCAGTCTGCTGGCACGCAATTCTCCAGCACAGCAGCAAATGGCTGCTGTGCTGGAGGCCTCTATTCCTGCCCCGCCCCCGGACCGCCCCTTTTTTGAAGCCCAGGGACTTAGATGCATCCCGGGGCTTTACGCGCGTCACCGGGCCTTTATAAAATAGGCCCGGCGCGCGTAAACCCCCCCCCCCCCCCATGCACATAAATCCTCTGGATTTATGCACGTAGGGCTTTTAAAATCCAGCCCGATGTGCGCTGTTTTTCAGAGGGAAAGCAGGTGCAAATCTCTGCTGGTGCTTTTTTCCTTACGGGAAAGTTTTCAAATGGAATGTACGTTCGCTCTTTCCTCTGAGAATTCATGTACAATCCACCCGAAAAAGTACCTGGGGGACTTTGCGGTTACCTGCATAATTTTGAAAATTATCCCCTAACGGTGTACCAGATAGCAAGTGAGGAAAAAAACAAAAACAGGCCGCGGCTTTCATTCAATACATTTCATTCATTTTCACATTCATTTCACTTTCACTTACTGCACACTGTATGACTGCATAATTACATTCCAGTTCTTATAAAGCAAATTCATTGTAAAATAACTCAGATTGCAGCATCTGACCCCCTTGCCCCCAGTTGGCATAAGTTACTGGCAATCCATCAGAGGACTGCTAACCTTAATCGATCACTATGAGGTCCACATTCATTAGGCTGAGTACTGGACCAGTTATGTGACTAAAATTAGCTGTGTAACTTGTCCCATATATTCAGCGGGATAAACATTCCACTGAATATACTACCGTAAAGTTATCCGTCTACATATAGCTGTGTAACTTGTCCCATATATTCAGCGGGATAAACATTCCACTGAATATACTACCGTAAAGTTATCCGTCTACATATAGCTGGGTAACTTTAGGACGAGTTGGCCAGCATTTAAGTATTGCAGATTAGAAAGTTCCAGCGTTATTACTAGATTAACGCTGGAAGCGGCCGGAATCGCATTCTTCTGCAATCCTGGCGATAGAAATGGCCCCAATTAAGGTACCAGGTGGGAGGAAGGGCTTCAGGTGCCAGCGTGGGGGTGGTTTGTGGGGGGTCAGTAGATAAGGGTGAACTTCAAATTTAGCAGGGAGGGAGGTAAGGGGGAGGCATTGCGGTTTTCTTTTTGTTTGAAACCTTATGAAGTGACTGGGAGAAGGGGGTCCGGGTCGGCGGATGGGTGATAGTCGTGGGGTGGGTGAGTCCTCGATGCCCAAGATTTGATTCCATTTATTTTAATAAGGAACACTAGTTACCTAGATATCTTTTGTTGGCCACACAAAGCCAGATATACCCGAACATTTTGCTAGGCTAGCCGGATAACTCAGATACTTCCTGGAACTCCCTCAGAACACCTCATTTTTATCTGGCTAAACTCTAACTAGATAACTATTTATCCAGCTATAATTTAGATGGATAAGTGGCTGAATATGCCACATTTACCATTTTTAGATGGATAACTTTTGAATTATTCTTCCATGTTCCTTTGAATTATTTTCCCATGTTCCTTGTACCTCCCCCCAGGCGATTTTGCAGTTTCTATGTAAACTGGTGTGATTTGTATTTTATACAGGAACATCGGTATATAAAAGTTATAAATAAATAAATAAATAATTCATCTAAATGACTTTTGAATGTGCACTTTCCCGTATTATGAAATGGACTACTAGCCTGCATTAATCCTTTATGAGCTGCTAGCCTGCATTCACAACCTTACATAGCCACAGGGAGGCTACTAGTAACTTATATTTTAAAACAGTTTGTGGGTCACTAGCCCTGACTGTAGTCACTCTGTCCATGCAGCATCCTAGAAGAAATCTACTTCTGCAGCTGATCTGACTGGAAGCCTGGAATTTGTAGCTTGCTACAAAAACCTAATTACACCATGACTCTCATCACTGTAAGCTTGTGATGTCCAGATGCTTCCTGCTTGGCCGCTTTTACATCCATCACGGTACTCCTCAGGGTGGAGAACTTAGTCCTTAGTTCCAGCTAATTATCAAGGTGACTTATTTACTCCCCATCATATTTATCCCTGAGGCCTCCACATTTGCTTCAATACCATCCTGAATTCAAAAGTATAACCATGCCAATGCCAGATGAATAGATTCCATCTTGCCAATGCAAGCTGGTGTAGTCTTGGATAATGAGGGTTTTGTTTTGTTTTTTTTACATGCCAAGCCTCTGTTTGCTGAAAAAAAAGACTGATTTCTCAATTTATTTTCCTCTTATCTTTATCTATAGCTCTCAGGTCACTCGCTTCCCTTTACACTGTCCTTGGGATGATGTCATAACCAATGAATCAGGCCATACTAAATAAGGACTTCAAATGAAGTACGTTGTCATTGATCTTAATGATAAGCTCCACTATTCTCATTTGTGAAGCATAGGTCATTGCCATCTAAGCAGATTAGAATTGCAGGAAAGGGTGCCTCAGAACACCATGCATGTGTTACATCTGGTCCCATCTCATCCTTTTGTAGCTCCATATCATTAATGCTACCCATAAGGAAAATAATAAGAAGGTAATGCTCTTGATAGTGTCACTCATTTGCCATTCCTACCTTGTTCTAGCAATAAAAGCATCAAAGAAATAAATAAAAGCATTTAAAAAAAAAATATTGACATTCCTTCAAATATTATTGGAAATTGGGGAGACCAGGGAGGAAATAATGGAGCAAAACTTCCAATGAATAATCATAAAGAAAAAAATGAGAGCTTAACCTGCATTACAACATTAGTGCCAAGACTGCATAAGTGTTCCTTAGGAGTGAGAGTCCAGAAAAGCCCTTAGCTGCAATGGCTCAAAAACACATAATTAACATCTAACTATTTCACTAATCATTTGCATGGATAGCATAATATATATTGCCCCCCACGAGAAAGAATCTTGGCTCTCATAGACAGACATTTCTTTCATCGCTCCTGTGTTGTTCTTGTCACTTCCAGATAAATCCAAACTTGTTTTCCATGGAAAGTGAGATTTCTATTTCGTAGAAAGAACCTTAGGACAGTGTTCCTTTCACTCATGAAGGTGAAAGTAACCAACATAGTCCCTTTTTGCATGAGCTCCGTGTCTTGAGAATGTTCTAATACGTCCATGGTATTCATAAGATGTTGATCTTGAGAAGCGGTTGCCAAAGATTCTGACTCCTCCCGAGGTAGATAGTAAGCCCTCGTTATAAGGGGCATAGCGCTGGATGGAATCTTGAGAATATTCAGGACATAGCTCTTAAAGAAATTAATTGGAGATATGTTTAAGAGCCGGAAAGTTAAGTACTCTTAAATTTAGGCTTCTTAAGGAATTCTCTATATTCTCAAGTTTTTTTGAATGAATAATCTCAGAGTGAACCAATCCTTGTTGGATCCTTTCATAAGAAGAAAATTTGGTTTCCATAGATTTAATCTTCAGATCTTGTGAGGTAACCAGTCCTTCCATAGCCGATACTCGTTGATTCATGTCTAATGAAACATGAGTTAAAGAGGTAATAGCTGTCTCTAAAGAGACTAAAACATCCCAGACACTATCAAGTGATATTACAGCAGTTTTTTTTTTAAATTAAATTGCATACCTGGGGCCATGTCCTTCACTCTGCAGGATATTAAAATGTGGCGTCCCTGATGGAATCACCTTAAAATAGCCGCTTATGTCTCTATACCAAAAGAAATGGAAGAATTTTTCCCCGTAGAAACTACCACGGTCTCAGAGACATTCAGCGGCTCTAATCCTACACCCAACAGATCAGTCTTTTCCCTAACTTGCAAGGGAGAGAACAATATAGAATCCAAACATGGCATAGGTGATCTGCAGGGGGGAGTTGGTGTTTTTGGTGCACCGGGGCTTAATGAGATCTCATCGGCCAGTGGGGTTGGCGTCCGCTCCACGTCAACTCCCACAGCATCCTCAGCACCCGGTATTGATGGCGTGGATGAGAGAAAGCGCTCAATCCTCTGTTGTATTAGATCCGAAGAAACAGATGGCTGAAGTGTTTCTTTAAGTTTAGCTTTGCGTTTTGTATGAGGCATATCACTTAAGAAACGTGCAAGGTAAAGCCAAAAAAAAAAAAGGTAGATCAGAGAGAGACAGCTTTCTCCCTGCTACTCATACGGTGGCCATCTTGGTCTCCCAGAAACGTGGGCCGATTAACTATTTATTTTTATTTATTTAAAAACTTTTCTAGACCGTCGTTTAGTGATATACCATCACAACGGTTTACAAATAGGCACATAAATAAAATCGAAATGGATTGTACTTTAACCAGAGGGTGCCGCAGTTGTTCAGATACATGATTCAATATTATAAGCTATATGTAAAGTGTATTAAAATTCCCTTTATGGGCTAACCATAGATGTGGTATACTGTAATTCTTTCTTAATACTTAAGTGTGAAAAAATAAAATAAAAATAAAAACACACATATGTTCTCAGGTGACTTTTGCTTGTGTGTATAAGTCCTTTTCTTGTTTCTTAGTACTATCTATTTCCCATTCTCACTTTATTTCCCATTCTCATTTTATTTGTTTTGGTAACCTAATGTAATAACATAATAGATGGTGACAGAAAAACAAAATCAACTGATCCAATTATTCCTATTCACACTGCCAAGGATATAGCTCAACTGCCAGCCATAGAATGTGACCACCTATTGCAGGGGTTCCCAAACTAGATCCTTGAGGGCCACAACCCAGTCGGGTTTCCAGGGTTGCCTTAATGAATGTACATGCAATCTATTTACAAATACTGGGGCCAACATAATAAGACCCACTCTGAAACTGGCACTGTTTTTCTGCACATATTTTTTTCAGCATGCCCGTCAAAAATAGGTGGTTGCGTGGGATGTTATAACAAGGAATATACTAATGAGATACGTGCAGAAAATCCATACAGAAACAAGTACACGAACCATTAAGCATGTAAAACCACACACTCAAGCCCTATGTAGCAACTAGCGCAGAAAACCCGCTGCTGTGTTGAGACCCACAATTGATGATTATTGGGGTGAAAGTCTTTCCCTTCAATACGGTTTGTGGTACAGGACTCTTCTTGGGTCCTCCTCGAAACTGCCTTCTCTCATCCTGTTCTCTCTCTGACCTTCTACCATGCTGTAAAATTCTGCCACTGTTCGGCTGACCTGCAAAATTACTGTAGCATCAGAAAAAAGTGAACATAATCCATGATTACACTAGAGCTACACAGATATAAACCCACACCAATGCCAGCAATGTCTAACAGCTGTTTTAATTTAACTCCTGCCCTGACCAGTCACTACATAACCTGCTTAAAAAACCCAGCACTAACCATTCTCCCTGCTAGCGTGGCTCTCTGCACAGCCTGTGAATGGACAATTGCCTCCTTTGCATGCACTTGTGCAAAACCTGCCATGGATTTTTAATGTGGTGTTGTGCACATGCTTTTCCCATGCTGAACACATTATTACATACATGCATAAGGTCAGCATGGGAAAAAGCATGCAACTACCAAAGCAAAAACACGTGGCAGGTTGAGCGTGGCTTTTTACATTGGCCCCACTAAGAGGTTGATGTAGTAAGCTGCAAAATATTTTCGCAAAAAGGTGTTATGTGCCAAAAATTTCACAAAACAAACAGAAATGCATAAATATTCAAAACTGGGGGTATTTGTGCAACATTTTACATAAAAAAACCTTTTTCCAAAAATTTTGCAAAAATCAGCTTCATGATAGTAAATCTTTGTGTATGGTTCACTTTAAAGACACATGGCCCCTTTAATCCAAATGGGGCCATCCCCTAGACAAATTGTTTTGTACATTGACACTGAACTCATTTGTATCTATAGCAAAACTTTGCAAAACAGCTGCTAACATGCAGCAAATACTAGAGATGTGCATTTGTTTGAAACAAAATAGGAAATAATATTTCCTATTTTGCTTCCTTGCATTTTTAAAATGAAATGAAAGAAAAACAAATGGAATTTCATTGGTTTACTTCTGTTTTGTTTTAATAATATATTTAAAAATCCCTCTGGGGCCTACCAATTCCCCTACCCCCCTCCCAAAGAGTTGAAGTACTGGAGGCTGGGAACCATTTCACCTTCTACTTATCCCATCTGCAAGGATAAGGATGGGCAGGAGGGATGCAGACTCACCTTTGGCCTGAAGAAATCCACATACCAGACAATTGGACAGGTGACTAGTGATCTACTATGATTATTAAAATGGCGCCGGCTAGCCCAGCACCATACTGTGACATTTAAAATGGTGATTTCTCAAGGCTGGACGGCGCCATTGTAAATGTCATTGTAACGATTCAGCCTGCAACGCAGCCCCCCCGCCAGCAGAGGTCATCAGCAAGTCTCGCTCCCAGCCATACTAGCCACCCTATTGCTAATCCCATAGGGCAGTGACTCAAGACCTACTTAACCCAGCCTTTCCATTCCCTCGGAGCCTCTTCATCACATTACTTTGGCTCCCTGACTTGATCATCCTTGTCTTGCTATCCTGCCTTGTGGCCATCTATGCCTTCTGCCTTACCTTGTGGCCTACTCAAGTGTTCTGCCTTGCCTTGTGGCCTAACCATACCTTCTACCTTGTCTTGAGCCTTACTCAGGCCTTCTGCCTTGCCTTGGTCTACCTTGACCTCTTGCCTTGCTCCGTGGCATTCTTGACCTACCAGCCTTGGTCTGTGCCTTTACAGGCCTTCTGTCTTGCTCTGCAGCCTTTCAGGCCTCCCAGCTATAGTTAGTGGCCTCTTGGGCTTTCCTACTCTGCCTTGCAGTCTTTGGGCATTCTACTTTCGCCTAGTCAGCCTCATGCCCTGTTTGGGTTTTCTTGTTCATTGTTGCCTTGTCTAGTCCTGTCGTTGTCATATCCTTGTCTAATCCTATCCTTGTCTAGTCTGCCTTTGTCCAATCCTTTCTTGTCCTGCCCTGCCAAGTCCAGTCCCTTATATGCTACCCCAGGCCGTGCCCTTGCCTCCAGTCCTTTTCTCCAGCCCTACTTGCATCTTACTCCCAGCTTGTATCATCTTCCAGCTCCCAGCCTGTGACATCTTCCAGCACCAGCCATGCTACCTGCTAGGTCTGCTGGCCACCAGAACTCAAGGGCTCAATCTGAGGGAAGATGGCTGATATAGGCAGAAGACCATCTCCAGTCCTGCCCTGCACTTTAAGGTCACCTGGTAACTTTAAATGAGGCACCTCCTAAGCAAATGTTTTGTGCGTGGACATTGAGCTCATTTGCATCCATAGCAAAACTTCACAAAACAGCTGCTAACCCACAGTAAATACTAGGGATGTGCTGACCAAAAGTTTAAGTTCATAAGTCCATAAGTCGAAAGGGGGTCCCATTTGCGGTCAATATGGACATATGGAGAATTCCATAAGTTGAGTCTATGTCCATATGTGCAAATAAAAATTTAAACCCCTCACCCGCCTTAATCCCCCCCCCCCCCCCAAGACTTACCAAAACTCCCTGGTGGTCCAGCGGGGTCAGGACGCCATTCCTGAACTCCTTTGCAAGGAGCATGTGACGTCGGCGTCACGTCGGAGTGACGCGGCGTCACGTGATTCTTCTCGGGTTCGCTCCCGGACCCCTCATTGGGCTCAAAAGGAACTTTTGGCCAGCTTGGGGGGGCCTCCTGACCCCCCCAAGCTGGCCAAAAGTGCCTTTTGGGCCCAACGAGGGGTCCCCCAAGCTGGCCAAAAGTTCCTTTTGGGCCCAACGAGGGGTCCGGGAGCGAACCCGAGGGGAATCACGTGACGCCGCGTCACTCCGACGTGATGCGGACGTCACGTGATTCCCCATGCGTCCGCTCCCGGACCCTCACGGAACTTTTGGCCAGCTTTGGTAAGTCTTGGGGGGGGATTAAGGAGGGTGAGGGGTTTAAATTTTTATTTAGATCAACAATCGCGATTTCCAACGTATTCAACATAACTATGTTGAATAAGTTGGAAATCCGATCGTTTAAGCCTCATCTTTTTTTTAAGTTAAAAAAAAAAAAAAAGTTGCGTTTTCCATTTAAGTTCAAAACGAATGCACACCCCTAGTAAATACTAGGGATCTGCATTTGTTTGGAACAGATAGGAAATGTCAACAATATTTCCTATCTTACTTTTTATTCAAAAATATATTAATCTTTAAGTAATAATAAAACAAAATGATTTCCAGGATAATAGAAAATTATTTCCAGGCAAAGAAAATGAATTTCTGAATTCATGTACCACGAAAGGTAACAAAGGAAACTAATCTGCATGATTTGGCCTCATAGCTCAGGCTGTGGTGAGCTGAGCACACACAGATTTACTTTCTGTCTAGTCCATTTGGGATCAGTCATGACATAAAACCAAAATGCTAAAGCACGGCTGCTGCTATTTTGATGACCTACAAAAAACTATAAAGAATAGTGCTAAGAAGTTGGAGGAGCTAGAAAAGCAGAACTAGAAAAGGTACAGAGAAGACCAATAAAATTATTAAGGGGATGGAGTGATGCCCTTATGAAGTAAGAACAAACAGGTAGGGTTCTTCAGCTTGGAGAAGAACCCTACCTGTTTAATCTTGCAGAGGTCTATAAAATCATGAGTGGGGGTAAAAGAAGTAAATAGGGAATGGTGTTTTACCAAGTCTAGGGGGACATGCCATGAAACTAGCAAGTAGCAGATTTAAAACAAAAAATGGAGAAGATATTTTTTTTCACTCAATGCCCAAACAAACTGTGGAATTTGTTGCCAGAGGATGTAGTCAAGGCATCTAACATACCTGGGTTTAAAAAAGGTTTGGACAAGTTCCTGGAGCAGAAGTCTATAAAACTTCATCAGATAGGTAAGCTTTTGAAAGCCACTGCTTATGCCTGGGAGTGAGCAACAGGGAACGTACCTACTATTTGAGATCTTCTGGCTAATGTTGTTAAACAGGATACAGGGCTCAATGGATGCTAGATCTGTCACAGCATAAGAACATAAGATATGCCATACTGGATCAGACCAAGGGTCCTTCAGGCCCAGTATCCTATTTCCAACGGTAGCCAATCCAAGTCACAAGTACTTGGCAAGTACCCAAACATTAAATAAATCTCAAGCTACTATTGCTTATTAATTAATAGCAGTTTATGGATTTTTCCTCTAGGAACTTATCCAAACCTTTTTTAAACCCAGTTCCACTAACTGCTGTAACCACATCCTCTGGCAATGAATTCAAGAGCTTAATTATGCGCTGAGTAAAAAAAGAATTTTCTTCAATTTGTTTTAAATGAGCTACTTGCTAACTTCATAGAGTGTCCCCTAGTCATATTATCTAAGAGAGTAATTAACTGATTTACATTAACTTGTTCAAGTCCTTTCATGATTTTTTAGACTTCTTTCAGATCCCCCATCAGTTGTCTCTTCTCCAAACTGAACAGCCCTAACCTCCTTAGCCTTTCCTCATAGGGGAGCTGTTCCATGCCTCTTATCATTTTGGTTGCCCTTCTCTGAATTTTCTCCAGTACAGCTATATCTTTTTTGAGAAGTGGCAACCAGAATTGCACATAGTATTAAAGATGTGGTCTCACCATGGAGAGAAACAGAGGCATTATGACATCCATCATTTTATTTGGCATTCCCTTCCTAATAATTCCTAACATTCTGTTTGCTTTTTTGATCGGCACAGCACACTGAGATGACGATTTCAATGTACTATCCATGATGATGTCTAGATCTCTTTCCTGGGTAGTAACTCCTAAGACAGAACCTAACCTTGTATAACTACAGCAAGGGTTATTTTTCCCTATATGCAACACCTTGCTCTTATCCACATTAAATTTCATCTGACATTTAGAAGCCCAATCTTCCAGTCTTGCAAGGTCCTCCTGCAATTTATCACAATCTGCTTCAGATTTAACTACTCTGCATAAATTTGATCACCTCAGTCATCGTACCCCTTTCCAGATCTTTGATAAATTAAAAAGCACCGCTCCTAGTACCGATCCCTGAGGCACTGGGAAAACTAGCCATTTAATCCTACTCTCTGTTTCCTGTCTTTTAACCAGTTTGCAATCCACAAAAGGACATTGCCTCCTATCCCATGATTTTTTACTTTTCTTAGAAGTCTCTCATGCGGGACTTTGTCGAACACTTTCTGAAAATCCAAATGCACCACATCTACCAGTTCACCTTTGTCCACATGTTTATACCTCATGGCAGAGATGTCCCTCTAGCCCTTGTGGGACATGAGGGATCCGGTTTCTACCTGGGATTGGGTGATATTAAAGAAGGGGAGAGGAGAGTATTACAATTTAACTATATTAACTGCAGTTTTCAACAAGATTGCAGTAATTAGGTTTTGTCAGACATTAAAAAAAAAAAGATAAAACGTTAGAGGAAATAAGGATGCAATTTGCAATTGTGCTCTTCAATCGTTTTAAATCCTTGCTTCAAATATATTTGAGGCCTAGTTCTTTAATAATATGTTTTTGTTTTCTGTTAGAAAATAGAAAAAAAAGAATCAAGAAAATAGGATTCTAAATCCATTTCTAAAGCAGAATTTACTACTGAAGTAGGTAGGACAGATATGCATTCCTGGAAAAAAAAAGCATGGGGAATAGAACTGGTTGAAGGTCAGCGTGTCCTTATCTGTGAGTGACCCTAGCATAGCTAAATCAGATCAGGTCAGTTTGACTAGCATTGTACCTCTTGTGAATCCAGGTAACAGAGAAGGATAAAACGTTTTAGTTCATCAACACGACACTGGAAGGATGAGCTTGGATTACTATTGGAATAGTGTCTGTCAAGTCTGTTCAGTAATTTTCAGTGGGATCTCAGCTACTGTAACCACAATACAGTAATACATTAACTTTTCTTAATGGGATATGCTAATGGCCTCTGTTACAAGCAGACTCCACGCATAACACAGAGAAGCATTTATTCACAGCCTGGCAATGCTCTTGTTGGAATAGAGGATAATAGCCTAGTCTGGAGAGCTTTGGTTTTATTTAGAATAACACAATCAAATATGGATAGAGATAACATGATGATATCAATGCAATGTTGTGTGAACATTCAATATGGCGTAAACAGAGATGGCAAAACTCTCTGCATGCAGGTGGCATAAAAGACACTTTCTGAGAGTTAGTTATTGGCTGGACTTTATTTTTGGTGGAATAGTTTAAAATATTTGCGTAGCTCCTGCAGCAGTGCCTTTGGTAGGAAGGGGGTATGGTGGTGACCTGCAGCAGGGAGGGACTCTGGAGTTATCGTTGGTTTTGAGGGGGAAAGGACTTTGGCTGTAAAACCCAAGAGGAAGTGTTTTGGCTGCCCCTGCCTTGGAACAGTGGGAGCTGCCTGGTCAGGAGAGGATCCGCCCCCCCCCCCCCCACCCCCCATGGTGGGATCCAGGAGAGATAAGAAAGCAAGAACTGAACAAGCATCTAACTGTGAGTAAGAATCATATGAGGACATCCAAAAGGAGTCTGCTCTCCTGGAGAGAGAGAGAGAGAAAGGATTTCAGGCTCTCTGTGCATTCGATTGTCTGTCAGTTTGTGCCAGTATTGGAGGGTTTTTTCCTGTCTCACAAGGGATGCCCTGGCCACTTGGGGAGCCTCACTTCATCAAGCCCTGGAGAATGAATGTTTCTCCTTCTATTGATATGTGAGGAGGGATGTCCTTCCTCTGCTGAAGGAGCCAACAGAGATAAGTAAACAACCAACAAAACAATCTAAATCTTAACTCTAACAGTGAGAACCAGAGGGTTTTCCCTACAGGTGTATTCTTTCATTGGATGCAAAACTCAGAGTGCACTGTGCTAGGAGTTTTGCCTTACACTTGCAAATCTATAAGAGGGACAGACTGCAGTGGGCTTTCAGTCCAGAGGAACCCTCTGTGCTGTAAACACTGGGATCAACTGTGGCTGCCTGCTCAAACAAACACGCAGTTTGAACTGAACCCATATCAATGTGCCACAGCAGCCTTGTGTGGACATTTGGTTTATTCAGGAACTCCAGGGCCCTGCCACACTTTTGTTTTTTTCTTGTGCATGCACCACCAGGATGGGGGAATCCATTTTTATGTCTAGACGCTTACACTGGGGTTTTGGGGCTGCTACATGCCTTTTGCAGTTTCTGGGGGTTGCTGTTGTTATCACAAGTGATATCCTGCTATTTTTAGAGAAATATATATATATATATATAAAACACTATTTTTTTTTTTATACACCAACATTCGATCTCAAGCGAGATAGCACACCGGTTTACATTCAGGTACTGTAGGTATTTCTCTATCCCCAGAGGGCTTACAATCTAAGTTTTTGTACCTGAGGCAATGGAGGGTAAAGTGACTTGCCCAAGGTCACAAGGAGCAACAGCAGGACTCGAACGCTGGTCTCCTGGTTCGTAGTCCACTGCTCTAACCACTAGTGGTTAGAGCAGTGGACTCCTGTCTGTTATTCTGCTGTTGTTTTGATTGCCATTGCATTTATGTCTCTTCGCCTCTGACAAAGAGTAAAGTTGTGTTGAAAGTTTCAGCGTGTCGTGGTGTATCCTGGGTCACCTGCTCAGGAACAGGGGTACTAACTGCATTGAATCTGGCATGCCTGGGTTATTTGCCCCAGTATCTAAATAACCCACAATCCCCATCTGGCCCTATTACACAGGGGCTGGAGGGGTCTTCTGCTGAAGCTGTTAGCGTCAGGTTTCTCTCCACGTCATCTGGTGGGGGTGCTACAGACAGATTTCTCAGGGTATACAAGTTTCTTCCAGCATTAGTGGCATCATCAACACCAGCAACAACAAAGCACTCTTCCTCCAATATTCATTTAATAGGTAAGCAGCTCAAAAACTGTGTCCCTTCTTCCTCAGTTCAGAATGAAATTCAGAACACGCTTCATCCACATAATTCTCAAACATTATCCTATCGGTGCAGTTCAAACACTCCCAGAAGGATTCTCACCAAAATGTTCTAGCTTAAAATCCTCCCTGGCCAGCAGAGCTGGGTTTAAAAAAGTTTTAAACAAATTCTTCTTGAAAATGTCCATAAATCTGGGGGAAAGCCGCTGCTTATCCCTGGGCTGCAAGGAATCTATTGACTTTTTGGGATCCTTCCAGGTACTTGTGACCCGGATTGGCCATTGCTGGAAACAGGATACTGGGCTTGATGGACCCTTGTTTTGGCCCAGTATGGTGGTTCTTATGTTCAGGCTGTCACCAGACACTCGCCAGGAGCCCAATAAAAGTTCCCTGGTCTCCTATGTCTAAGCCCCACAGGACTGCAAACATAAAGGGCTTCAGGGAACTGTGAAGCTCCCCACTCATCCTCTCTGCAGAGATCTGTTTTTTTTCTTTTCTTTTCTTTTCTTTTCTTTTTCCTGTGCTAACACCACCTTTTATTAACCCTGGGGAACCTCCCCCTGGTGGCTCCCTCCATCACACACGTTAAGAAACATACCAAATCTCTTTGATAAGATCTGTCATAATTACATGTCACAATAACCCAGAAATAGGAGTCAAGCAACAATGCCCTAGAACTTCTCCAAGGGAAAATGTCTAGTGGCCAGGCCCTACTTAAGGGCACTTGTCACATTAAAAAAAAAAAATCAGGCCATTTGAGAACCACAAGCTGAGTACATCTGCATTTATTGGAAATCAGGGACAGTATGTGCATGTCTGGCGCAAAGAGGATTTCCCCTTCACAATGAGTGAGTGCCACCCTTACTCCACTACACCATCTGATTGACCACTGACGTAAAGAACCTAAAGCCCAATAAGAACATTTCTCTGAATAAACAGTCATGTTTATATTTGACAAACAGAAAATTAATAATATTATCTTTAAATCTCTTTTTGTTGATGTTCATGGCCTGGTGTTCCTATCCTGCTCCTTTTGGCTTCCAGCTCAATCCGAATTGGTCTATGTTGGGCTACAGTAGCACGAGCCTTTATTTTCAACTGCTAGAGTTTCCCCATCCACGCCTCACCCTATTTTCATAGCCACAACATCTGCCTCAAACCTGAGTTTTCTGAGTTACTGGGCTGACCCTGTAAAATGTTTAAATCTTAAAAAAAAAAAACTTTGATGGCAAATTGTTTAGTTTTTGTTGAGAAATGCATGCTCTTCTGGAGCAATTCAATCTTTTCTACTTTATTTTATAGAAATTTGAATTAATATATCACTGTTTCAATTTATTAAATTTGCAGGATTGTTTTTGTGCTACGCTTTTTCTAATTTACTTTGGGTCATGTAGCAAAAATTCTATCACACAAACTTATAATCACCCTAACATTGGTAATATATCATACCAAAATCATACTATTACTAGCTATGACATTTCCTGGCATGCTGAAAATGTGCAATGTCCATTATCTTCCATCAGTTCAATCACCTCATTTTTTTTTTTTACTATAAGAAAGCATTACCACAGTCAGAAACACTTGGCCCCATGCTGAAAATAGACAGGACAGAGTAATGCACTAAGGGGCGGATTTTAAAAGGCCCGTGCGTGTAAATCCTTCCGGATTTACGCGCGCAGGGCCCTCGTGCGCTGGCGCACCTATTTTGCATAGGCTGCCAGTGCGCGTAAAGCCCCGGGACGCGCGTAAGTCCCGGGGCTTTCGAAAAGGGAAGGGAGGGGCCGTGTCCAGGGGCGTTCCCGAAACGACGCGGCGTTTCGGGGGCATGCTGCTGCGTTTCGGGGGCGGGCCCGGGGGCGTGGTGCTGGCCCGGGGGTGGGGGTCGCGGCCTCCGGACCAGCCCCCGGGACCGGAGGACGGAGCGGGGCTGCCGGCCGACGCGCGCAAAGTTACGCCTGCTTTCAGCAGGCGTAACTTTGCCGACAAAGGTAAGGGGGGGGTTTAGATAGGGCCAGGGGGGGTGGGTTAGGTAGGGGAAGGGAGGGGAAGGTGGGGGGAGGGCGAAGGAAAGTTCCCTCCGAGGCCGCTCCGAAATCGGAGCGGCCTCGGAGGGAACAGAGGTAGGCTGCGCGGCTCGGCGCGCGCAGGATGCCAATTTTGCGCAGCCTTGTGCGTGCCGACCCCGGATTTTATAAGATACACGCGGCTACGCGCGTATCTTATAAAATCCAGCGTACTTTTGTTCGCGCCTGCTGCGCGAACAAAAGTACGCGCTCGCGTATATTTTGAAGATCTACCTCTAAATGTTTGCTTAAAATCACTTTCTTTTACCTGAGTTAATTTTGTTTGTGCTATAGTAAGGCTACTTTCTCAGTATTTCAGTATTTTGATGGTTAACATAGAAAAAGGCTTTCTCAAACAGTAACCGTACACATATCTGACATCTCAGAAACGTACATGATGTATTTCTCATTTGGACAGAAGATGAATATCACTGCCACCAGGATTTCAATCATTTCACCTTGGAGCACCCCATCTCTAAATCAACTACTTAGGTACTAGCAGTGTGGTTGCCATGTTAGTCCACTTAAATGCACAGAAATAAGGTTAACAAGTATAAACAAAAAAAAATAAAGTGAAACCTTTTTATTGGATTAGCGTAATACATTTTTTTGCTAGCTTTAGGGAATTAATACTCCCTTCTTCAGGTCATAATAAAATGAGCAATTATAAAAGATGAGGGACACATAGGAACTGTAATGTAAGCAAAACAAAACAAAACACTATTACAAATATCTAAAACAACTGTAGCTTCCAATCCCAGTCAAACTAAACCAATGGCCAACAGTCGGATCATGCAATATTCTCGGTTCGGTTCAGTGTTGCAGTGAATTGGGGCATCCCTGTATTTGAGGCTGGATTTGGGGTAGGGAAGACCTGCAATGAGGTATATCTCCTGACACAGAGGAAAAATATTTTTGCATTAACTGTCTTTTGAACTATCTCCTTTGTTTGGTGGCATGGATGTTTTACTCTAAGCTTCTGCTTCTTGCTTGATTTTTCCCCTTTTGGCTTCAACTCATATTTTTTCCACTTTAGAGTTGATAACCCATGGTACCTGGGAGTCAGTATCCCAAACCTTTGGAAGAGGGAAGTCTTTCATCCAGAGAGATACAGAGGGGTTACAAATTCCATCTAAAGCAAGGGATCCCAGTCAAGTGTACTGATAGGAGAAACAAAGAAGATACAACATAAAGGTAACAAGAACTTAGTTGCTATTGAGAGAAGTTTTACATGAAGGGGTGAGAAGTGGCCACCAGGCACTGCCTAAGGAGTTAACAGAAATCAAAGAAGAGTTAGGTACTCTGCTGGTGCTTCTGAGGAGTTAAAGGATGTCTAAAGGA
Source organism: Rhinatrema bivittatum (assembly GCF_901001135.1). NCBI lineage: Eukaryota > Metazoa > Chordata > Amphibia > Gymnophiona > Rhinatrematidae > Rhinatrema > Rhinatrema bivittatum. The sequence goes on along the minus strand of NC_042615.1, from coordinate 519,116,011 downwards.
TTTCTTGGAAGATATTAAATCTTGGACTAAGTTCTGATTAAATATTGGGACTGTGTACTGTCTAACTACTTTAAGTGGGAAGATTTAAGAATTAAATTAGGAGATAAAGGGGGATTGAATTAATTTAAATTTACATAATCTGAGGAAGTGGAGTAATTGGGAGAAGAAGAAAGTTCAGTATAAATAAGGAGTGCTTCCAAAGGGGCCGATGCAATACAGTGCGCTCAGCTGACTGCACTGTATAACCTGCAGTCGGACGTGGGTTAAATAGGCACTAATCCACCCCCTAATGCAATAAGGGGATTAGCGCCTATTTAACGCGTGTCCCATATGGAGTGAATGGAATAGCACTCATCACATGCAAATGAGGCTATTACTCATTCATTCCAAATGCAAAAAAAAATAAATGTGCATCTCAGATGCACATTTATCGCGCAGCTATTAATGCCTGCCTGGAGCAGGCATTAATAGCTGAGCGCATTGGAAAGAAGTACAGAAAAGCAGAAAAAAACTGCTTTTCTGTACTTCTTTTAAAAGTTTAAAAAAACCCAAAAATCTCAGCCGGCTGCATTAAGAAGACTGATGCCGATTTGCTCGGCGTCAGTTTTCATAACCGGCCGGCTGCGTTTTGAAAACCGCCGATAAACTCGGCAATGGTTCTCAGAACTGGCGGACTGCAGTTATGAAAACCGATGCCGAATTTATCGGCATCGGTGTTCATAACCGGCAGACTGCCGGTAACCATGGGGTCACGTTAGCCAGGAGCCGCTAGCGTCTCCTGGCTAACGTGACCCTCTAATTATAATATAGCATGGCGCCCCCTTGTGGGCACCATGAGTGCATTAAGAAAATGGGCGCTGACCTTTCAGCACTCGCTTTCCATGCTTTTTTTTTGCATCGGCCCTAAAGTGATTAGGAGACTTTGCTAGAAGACATGAAGTCACAAGTTTATTCTATCTACTGTCTTATTTATTGCTGCTAATCAATCAAATAATAGAAGTACAAATATTATTCAGTCATCTAATCAAACTAGCAGTAAAGAGGTTGGGAACCACCATTCCTTCCCTGTGTGCTTATTGGATGCAAAAACAGTGGAAATTGGCAGTGCTGTGAAGTAAAGGATGGAGACAGGGCTTGATTTCAAAGAAGCAGGGTATAAGAGCTATTGTTTGTCCCCCAAATGGGAACCTGGCCTCAGAGACTAAAGCTATCTGTGGAGCAAGGGAGAGGTATATAGAGACTGTAGATATGTTTTAAGCAGAAAGGGTCCATCCTTTATTCTTTCTATTTGCCCCTGGGTGTCAAGTAATGGATCTATCCCATCCATAGGTTACACTACAATGCCTTCATCTAGCAAAGACGCACTGCCAAACTTCAGACAAAGAACATGTTTTCAAAACTAAGAGTAATTCTAAGTGCCCCTTGTTACTACTTACAACCCCATATCACCATTCAAGATATCATTTCAGATCTCCAAACTATACTTACTGTAAATAAAACACTTAAAAACATATATACCGAAGCATACCATATAACCATGCAACATGACCAAGAGGAACTCTACCATGAGACAAAAAAAAATGCAAAGCCTCAAACATATATGCATACCAAGTACAATTTGAAGGACAAACAGATGTACACAGACCATTCACCTGCAAAATCAGCCATGTCTCAACAAGAGATATGTAAGATAAACCAAACAAGCCCTCCAAATCAAGATGAACTATCATCCATAAACTATATCTAGATTTAACCTTAACACCAACACTCCTGTACTTCTCTTGTGTTAGTCTTCAAGGGTAATTTTAGAAATCAAAGGAATGAAGAGCATGGAAATAGAAAAAGATGTACCTACTAGACTTAAAAAAAGAAAAATAATGAACTGAACCAAGACCTTGGATCATTGGATTCATGAAGCATTATGGGAGCCTTTATCACCTTCAGTTCTCACTCCTTATGTGTAAAATTAACACCCTGTTGACAGCAATTCTAACACATCCAATGACTAAGCTTCTGCTAGTTGCTTTTAATTGATGCTAAGCCAGTCCTTACTGGGTATTTTCTGATAATCTCTATTGTGGTAATTTCTGCCCCACAACATCCTTAAAATATAAAAGCTTCCTTATTGCAGCCTTGCAATCACATCTGACAAAGGGACATTTGTGGTTGGTGAAGTTTTTATTAATCTTCAAAACGTATCATAAAATCCAGGAACCTTGCATATGGTTAGAACAGGACCCAGAAAACAAATCGGAAGCCGATCCGGTTAGCTGTGTAGCAGTAAACGAAGCAAAGATCGGTGTATAAACAAAAGCCCTTTATTGAAATTTGCCCGACTCTGGCCGAGTTTCGCTCTTTGTTCGAGAGCTGCCTCAGGGGCAACTAAAAACAAATATTTAAAATGTAAATTAACACACATAAAAACAAATAATGGAATTAAAAAACAACATACATGAGTGTACAAATGTTAAAAGTAATGCAAATCATAACATGTATGTGTGTTAACAACACAATGGAATACAGAAACAATATTGGAAAAGAGCACAGGACACAGTCAGTGTGCAGGTATTACAGAGAAGAAGCAGTAGTTGTGAGAACAAGTTGGAATGTGCTGGAGAGGATTGACTTGGTGTTAATGAAAACAGCAATACAATTCTAGTAGTTAAAATGTGATAAATTGTCAGGGAATAAGAGGGTATTAATTAAAGGAAATTAAAAAAGACAAAAACTAAAAGAGGGAATGCTTACTAAATTGAAGCAAGGCTAATCACACGCCTGCAGGGCTGCGGCCACAATGTTTGTGAATCCACTATTGTATAGAACAGTTTTACCTAATAATAATAATACAAAAATTAAAACAAAAAAAAGGGATAAAAAATATATAAATGCAAAATAAAACACCAGATAAAAAATAAAAAATAATTAAAATGAAAACTGAATAGCCAAAGTGCCTTAAATAAAAAATGTCTAAAAACAAGTAATAAAGGACAAACTCCGCAGTGTGTGGATTATCATTATGACTCGGTGGAGTCAGTTTGTTTTTTCATTAATTATACAATCGCGGATTTCCTTCCTTTTTTCAATAGACTAATCGGCAGTGGCTTTGTTTTTAAGTCAGTCAGACATTATGAATTTTTGACCCGTTCATCTTATTTTAATGTTTTATACCAACACTACTCTTTTAGACTTAGACAATCGATAATAGTTGGATGACAGGCATGCTCCACCATTTAGTTTTTGTTTTAATATTTTTTTATTCTATACTTACTGGGCACGGCATTCAATGGAAAATTGACAGTGGTTTTTGTTTTTAAGTTTTATACTTAGCCAGTCATATATTGTGAATTTTTGACCAGTGCATCTCTTTTTAATCATTTTAATGTTTTATACCACTACTTTTCTTTTGGACTCACACATTTGATAACTGTTTGAAAGATAGGCATGCTTCATTATTTTGCTTTTGTTTTAATATATTTTTTATCAATAGAATTGAGACATGTAATCCCAGTGATTTTACAGTGTTGGTACTGAGACTTAGCTCTGATGTGGAAGGGTTAATTTGTTTTAATTTTTATACATTTCCGATCAGTATGTTGGTTATAATCATCTTTGTCCAGACACGGTTTTTAATGTCTCAGCATATCCATGGACCATCTTGCCAGTCTCCATATAGTCCAGTTTTCAGTCAAACACAGCCTGTGTATATGTTATTTTGTTTTTTAAAATTCACTCTCTTTTTTATTTATTTTTTTATTTGTAGTCTTATATATCTCTTCAGTGCTTTGAAGATATGATTTGAATGAAGCAGTCTTTACAATTGGTCATACATGTCATTACCATATGTTTTAAAGGACAGGTAAATAGGTACAATTGAACTAAGTCTCTACTCATAATGATAATCCACACACTGCAGAGTTTGTCCTTTATCACTTGTTTTTAGACATTTTTTATTTAAGGCACTTTGGCTATTCAGTTTTCATTTTAATTATTTTTGATTTTTTATCTGGTGTTTTATTTTGCATTTATATATTTTTTATCCCTTTTTTTGTTTTAATTTTTTATTTATTATTATTAGGTAAAACAGTTCTATACAATAGTGGATTCACAAACATTGTGGCCGCAGCCCTGCAGGCGTGTGATTAGTCCTGCTTCAATTTAGTAAGCATTCCCTCTTTTAGTTTTTGTCTTTTTTAATTTCCTTTAATTAATACCCTCTTATTCCCTGACAATTTATCACATTTTAACTACTAAAATTGTATTATGGTTTACACTAACACCAAGTCAATCCTCTCCAGCACATTCCAACTTGCTCTCACAACTATTGCTTCTTCTCTGTAATACCTGCACACTGACTGTGTCCTGTGCTCTTTTTCAATATTGTTTCTGTATTCCATTGTGTTGTCAACACACATACATGTAATGATTTGCATTACTTTTAACATTTGTACACTCATGTATGTTTTTTAATTTCATTATTTGTTTTTATGTGTGTTCATTTATATTTTAAATATTTGTTTTTAGTTGCCCCTGAGGCAGCTCTCGAACAAAGAGCGAAACTCGGCCAGAGTCGAGCAAATTTCAATAAACGGCTTTTGTTTATATACCGATCTTCGCTTCATTTACTGCTATATGGTTAGAACAGGACTGTTCTTATGGGGGGAGAATCAGGATGAACATCCTTGTCTTTGCTGTTTGGCGGGCTCCATATGGCTATGATAGATCCTTCTCCAACATCACTTCCTCTTTTAAGTGAGCCAGGGATGGTAGCTGTCTGTATGGAGGTGGCAGAGACAGGAGATCTCGATGACTTTAGATATAGTGGCAGGCACTCTTTCATTTTTGTGGGGATGTCCCACCAGGACCAGAGAGGGTGGGCAGTCAGGGTGCCAGACCAGGGGGGTGCCATGCCACCAGTCTCATGGTAGCAACAGCAGCAGAATTAAGTTTCTTATAGGCTGCTCCCAAGTGACCACATCTTCAAAGAATGAGTCCTCAATAGAGGGGGCCCTTCCCCTTCTGGTTGCATTGGGAAGATCCCTTTTGGCCAGCCATGACATCAGAGGAAGGCCTCACCACAAATGACCACCCATAGCATCATTTAACTTGGTGACAGTCCTGACTCCCCCCCTAACCATCACCACCATTAACACTCTTCAGCCTTGAAGGGAGTCCAACCCTGGGCTTAAACCTTCGGGGGATCTTCTCACCAACCTGCTCTTCAATCTTGGTCTGGGTCTCACTCTGGCAAATTCATGCCAGATCCTGCATCCCTCAAGGTGAATCTTGAATTAGAGAGCCTGTTATCACTAACTCTTTAATTCAAATGTGGCTTAAGTCAGGAGGGCCTAAACGTTATTACTGCGTGAAAGTTTTTTGCTGGCCTATGAAACGAGTGAACTCAGTTCCTGTTAGACAGGTCAACATCACAAAATCTATCATTACCATTTGGTCCCACTGTTGGATAGGCATGGGTACTAAATTATCCTCTCACTCTTCAAGGCTGTCCTTTTTGAACAAGTTGGAAGCACATTGGCAAAACAGTATGAGGAAACTTGCTCTGCAATCCCCGTGCATATCTGTTCTGTGTTTATGTGGAAGACTTTGGTTTCTAGTGTTTTCAGTTTAGCACTGCATTCACTACAAACATTTTAAGGAACAAATTAATTTTCAAAGAAATTGTTGAGTTTTGCATGTGTCAGGCTGCTATCTCATGGCTAGAGCCATGGACCATGTCCGATTTGCTACGTAAGCACATCTCTTTCTGTTTTCGCAGGTGCTGAGACTATTAGTGCTGGAGCAAATCAGAAGATATGTCACCATCTTCCAAAACTATGAAAGGTCCAGGGATGCAATGAGCAATCATCCAAGACCCATGAAGCTTTTTAGCTGGCATGACCAGTATTGTTTTATTCAAAAAGCTGCTTTTTAATATTAAAATTATTTTTATAAAGCAAGGAATGTAGAAAGGTAGAGTGACCTAACCATCCTGTCGGGCTACTAGTAAGCCCTGGAAATAGTATTAATGCAGTTAGTGAAAAGAATAATTAGGGGAGGATCCATTTGTATGCAGCCCCTCCCCCTTCAGGGTGCTGGAATGGACTTTCCACTCCAAGGTTTTATAGCAGAGCTCTGCTGAAGTCTAAGGCCTAGAATCTTCAAATTGCTATATTTATTTATTTTATATTTTTCACAGCACTTCAAAGTGGATTACATTCAGGTACTGTAGATATTTCCCTATCCCCAGAGGGCTTACAATCTAAGGGCCTCATTTTCTAAAGTATCGCAGCGGGGTGGCGGTCCTGCGCTAGCCGGCAGCAATCGCACCTCCGCGGTGCGATCGCTGCCGGCATCGAGCCCAATAACTCCACCATAGAAGGTGTACTTATTGGGCACGAAATAGGCAGCGAAAAGGCCCTTACCTTTTCACTGTCCGCGCCGTCGTCGCAGAATCGGCCCCGGTGATGCCCCGACTCCTCCTCTTCCAGGGCCGACTCCGCCCCGATGTAGGTAGCGCAGGCGTGCGCAGGCGTGCGCTACCTTCGCTATCGCAGGCTTGCGCTAACAGCGCAAGCCTGCGATAGCCTTGGAAAATAAGGTCCTAAGTTTGTACCTGAGGCAATGGAGGGCAAAGTGACTTGCCCAAGGTCACAAGGAGCGACAGCGGGACTTAAACTCTCATCTCCTTGGTCAGAGCCCACTGCTCTAATCACTAGGCTACTCCTCCACTCAAGTTAGCACTGGAATATGGCATGGTTATGCTCATTTTTGACATTCCATATCACATAGGTAAAAATCGTAACATGCAATAATTTTTGTCTCATGGGATGCAGCATCACAGTATGCGATGCATTTGCACGTCATGCGCCCTGCTCCCAAACTGGAAGATATGCACACAAGTCAGGCCAATATGCGCAGAATGCCAGAGTGTGCACATGTGAAAAGTAGCAAAAAAAGGGGAAGGGGCGCTGGTGTAATGGGGGGGGGGGGAGGGGGGGGAGACCAATAGATTTATTTGTTTATTTATTTATTTAAAACTTTTCTATTCCGTCGTTTAGTAGAGCACCATCACAACGGTTTACAGTTAGGCACAAATATGTGGTTTCTCAATTATCCATAGGGTGCCATTATTATACGGTTACATAGTTCAATAATCTACTCTAAATGGGGAATGGGTGTGGTTACCATTTATGATTAAACTGTCTTTCTAATTTAGTACTTAATTGTGAGAAAATAATAAAAAATAAGCAATTCTGCTTTTTCTTGATGACTTTCTGCTTTGTGTATGTGTTGTTATTCCGCTACCTCACTGTGAAATGCTTTTTTGAAGAGCCATGTTTTTAAGCCTTTTTTGAAGAGTTTTAAGTCCTTCATTAGTCTTATTTCGAGAGGTAGTGTGTTCCATAGTAAAGGTCCTGCCAAAGATAGTGCTCTCTCTCTAACTTGGGTCAACTTTGCTGTTTTGACTGAGGGTATGGGTTAGCAGAGCTTTATTGGCCGATCTGAGATTTCTTTGAGGGACATGTAGTCGTAATGCGGTGTTTAGCCAGTCAGAATTCTCGTCATTAATTAGCTTATGAACTGTGCATAGTGTTTTAAATTGAACTCTCTGTTCTATTGGGAGCCAGTGTAAATGTGAGCATATATACTTAAGCGCACAGGTGCACGCCGGGATCCCCTGCCTCGTAACTTTACTAATGCTTTACGGTCCCCTGCTTCGTAACTTTATTACTTTTATGGTTTACTGGATGGCGTATAAACCATAAAAGACAAAACTCTAGGCTACTCAGTGGGCTTTTACAGTTTGGGGCAAACATGGGGAAAAGAAAACGAAAAAACTAAAGGGTTTGGAAGTCTCATCCTTTGCCTAGGCGAACACGGAACATAGTGGTGAAACTAGCAATGGCATCGGCGCATGTCCCTTTTGTTCAAAACGTTATATTAACCGAAGTAATCAAATACACAAACCTTCAGAGTGCAGTGTCTCATATGCACTCCAAAGAAAAACAGAAACCCAAAACATTTTCCATTTTCATTTTCCTGTTTCCTCTCAACCTTCCCCCCGGCAGCCCAGAACAAATCCACATGCATATCACATCATTAAAATCCCCCCACTTAGACAGCAACTTTGAAATATGTGCAATCACGCCCATGAATGGGCATAAATGTGCGCGTATATATCAAATAGGGCACACAGATAGGGACTTTCCAGGCTATTTGATCTGATGCTCGCATCTACGCACGTAGGGAATACAATAGCCGTGGCCATTATCACATAGGCGTGTATATGTGCACATAGTATCACATTACCTGAAAGCGCCCCCATGTGCGCCCAATTTGATATGTATGCGCACATATGCACGCAAATCCCGCTTCCATCATGTAAATGAACCAGTGAGACAGCCAGTTTCCCACTATTACACTTCCCCCTAACATAGAAGATTTAGGAAGAAAAGGCAGGCAAGAAAACGTTTTGGGCCAGCAGGGCTGTGTAGGTGTGTCTGAGAAAAGCCCTTGTTTTAGCGCTCCCAATATTAGCTGCCATTATATCCTCGATCTGCGATAACAGTGCCTATACCGCGATAAGAACTATTTTTCCAATCTAATGCACAAAAAAGGTGTTATTTCCGATGTTAAATCCCATGCTAGTGTGCGATAAATTTTTGCGACAGGCAATAGGACGCCCTCATTTGCTTAAAAAGCTAGCTTTTCCATATTCATTATCAAATTTGCATACAAATGCATGACAGGATAAAGATAATGGGGCAGATTTTTAAAGTTACGCGCACGGGGTACATTTGTGCATGCTACCTGGCGCGCACAAATGTACACCCGATTTTATAACATGCACGTGCTGCCGTGTGCATGTTATAAAATTCAGGGTCGGCGCTCGCAAGGGGGTGCACACATGTGCACCTTGCATGCGCCAAACCCAAGGGGAGCCCCGATGGCTTTCCCCGTTCACTCAGCCTTGGGGGGAACTTTGTTTTTCTGCCCCCCCACCTTCTCCTCCCTTCCCCTATCTAACCCACCCCCCAGCCTTAACTAAATCACCCACCCCCCCATGTTTGTTCCAAAAGTTACGCCTGCCTGAGGCAGGTGTAACTTGCGCGCGCCGGCCGGCTGCCGGCGTGCCATGCCCTGGCACAGGCCTCTGTGCCGGAGCACTCAGCCCCACCCCCGAACCACCACCACGCCTGGCCATGCCCCCAGACCACCCCTTTTTCGAAGCCCCGGGACATACGCGCATCCCGGGGCTTTCACGCACCACCAAGCCTATGCAAAATAGGCTTAGCGCACGCAGGGGTAGGTTTTCAGGGATAACATGCGTATCTTACGTGCGTAACCCTTTGAAAATCTACCCCAGTGTGTTTATCTTGCATTAGGGCCCTAACATGATTTGATGAATAACCCTGTAAGTTTGCAGGTCAGGAGGATGGTTGTAGATTTTTCCTCAGTTGTATATTTGGTCTACCTGGGTCCTGGGCTCCATCCTGCCTGGGATCCTTCGTGCCGGGTTGAGGGCTCTGTTGCTGTACTCTCCTCCCAAGGTACAGAGTGGTTGTCCTGGGAATATTTTGCCTTTTGGACGTTTACATGGTAGGAGCCTTGCTGGACACCTGGGCCTTTATCTGGATGTAGGGAGCGGGGAACCCTGTGTTTGGGATACCCAGGGATAGGGAAGACCTGCCCTCCAGGTGTTATTTTCTTTTTTGGGGAACCAGAAGAAGTTATTTTGCAGATCTGGGAGGAAGGGTTTCCTGCCCCTCTTCCTACCCATCCACAGATCTGTAAGCAGCAGTTCCAGTCAGGATCCCTCCCAATAGGGATCACCATCAAGTGAAAAGAAGAAAGAGCAACTAACTGAGTAAAAACCTATTTACAATTTGGAGGCTATCCATCCGGAGTCTTCAAGCCCTGGGGAGAGAGGGGATTTACTCTCTGTGTGGATCAAGATTGTTGGCCATCTTTGAAGTGGTTTTTCCCACCATCTGAGGGTTGCACTGCCCACTGGAACTACCATTTTCCAATTGCAGGAGGGAGGGAAGTTCCCTCGTCTATTTAAAAGACTCCTGCACATATAGAGGACAAAGGGTTGTAAACAGAGCCAGGAAGACCGTGGTGCTAGAGGTATGTGCAGAGGGACCGCATACGTTACATTCGGTATTTGTATTCATGGGGGGGGGGGGGGCAGATACGTTGCATTCGGCAAGGGGGGGCCCGATCCGTTCATGCGTTCCATTCTTATTCGTTTCCCAGCTAAAATTTAATTAACTACAACCCCCCCACCCTCCTGACCCCCCAAGACTTGCCAAAACTCCCTGGTGGTCCAGCGGGGGTCCGGGAGCCATCTATTGCACTCACACCATCTGCTGCCAGTATTCAAAATGGCGCCGATAGCCTTTGACCTTACTATGTCACAGGGGCTACTGGTGCCATTGGTTGGCCCCTGTCACGATAGGAGCACAAGATGGCACCGGCCGTCCATTGCTCCTACCATGTGACAGGGGCCGACCAATGGCACCGGTAGCCCCTGTTACATAGTAAGGTCAAAGGCTATCGGCGCCATTTTGAATACCGGCAGCCGACGGCGTGAGTGCAATAGATGGCTCCCGGACCCCCGCTGGACCACCAGGGAGTTTTGGCAAGTCTTGGGGGGGTCAGGAGGGTGGGGGTTTTGTTTAAATTTGCTCCTTTAGACAGCCGAATAATTTGGTGAAGATTCGTTGTATTCGTGGGAATTGTGATACGTTTCGCTTCCCCACGAATACAACGAATATGGCCCTATATGTTGCAGATTGCCAATATGTTGCAAACGAATGCACACCCCTAGAGCTAGAACATATTTATTGTGACATTATTCAATCAGTGTTCACAGTAAAGACTTTAAATCTGAACACTCATCCAGTGACTCTGACATGATTATTGGAGCTCTTAGCATGCACTGGACAGATTTCCCCTCTCCCAGGAATATCTAGAAGGATGCCAGCCACCCCCTGCACTGGGACCCAAAAGGAACCCTCCTCCCAGCCAAAGGGTCCACAACCTGGAGAAAGGGCCACGAAGAGCTAGTCAGGGTTCCTTCCCCAAAGAACTTACAAAGACTTTTATGGCCCCACCCATGCTGGACACACATACTGGGGTGGAACATCATTTTAGGTATTAAAAATGAGGTCATGGTGACTTCCTGTTTGTTTTGTATATAGGTATTAATGCTTTCGATGCCTCCTTTGTGGTCTAATTAAGAGAATAAGGAGAGATTTAAATGTATTTCCTCTTTGGATTTCTATTGATTTAATTTATTACTATTATTATTGTTTTTATTTTTTTTGAGTCTCTCTGTAACTCTGAGGTTACCTTCAGAAATTCTTCTGTTTTTCCATTATAAAAACTAATTGAAAAAAAAAGGTCAGTCTTGGACTGGATACTACATTTTTTTTTAGATATATATATATAGAGAGAGAGAGAGAAAGAAGCTATTTTGGGGCCATAATATCAGGGTATTCCCAGACTTGTGTAAAGTGGCAGTAATGAAGACATTTTCTAGCTATGCGCCAAGAGGTGATTGCCCTTGGCGCTGATTTTATTCTTAAACATCCGTGCAAATGTCTGATTATTGTGTTAAAAAGAATATTTTTTGAGCCCACTCTGCTGATTGTATGAAAATAATGAGTATTGCAGTCCAACATAATGGTTATGCATCATATGCTGTATCTATACTTATATCTATGAATATATATATATATATATATATATATATATATATATATAAGTAGGACAGGCAGGCCAGCTAGTACTTCCTTCCATCTCTCTTTATTGTAATGGTTCCTTAGGTGTCACTTTTTGAACACCCCCCCTTCCCTCGCTCTTTGGGGCGGATTTTAAAAGGCCCCTGTGCGCCGGCGCGCCTATTTTGCATAGGCCACCGGTGCGCGTAAAGCCCCGGGATGCGCGTAAGTCCCGGGGCTTTCGAAAAGGGGCGGGAGGGGGCATGTCCAGGGGCGTTCCCGAAACGACGTGGCGTTTCGGGGGCAGACCCGGGGGCGGGCCCGGGGGCGTGGCGCCAGCCCGGGGGCGTGGTCGCAGCCTCCGGACTAGCCCCCGGGACCGGAGGACAGAGCGGGGCTGCCGGGTGACGTGCGCAAAGTTACGCCTGCTTTCAGCAGGCGTAACTTTGCCGACAAAGGTAGGGGGGGTTTAGATAGGGCTGGGGGGGGGTGGGTTAGGTAGGGGAAGGGAGGGGAAGGTGGGGGGAGGGCGAAGGAAAGTTCCCTCCGAGGCCGCTCTGAAATCGGAGCGGCCTCAGAGGGAACAGGCAGCGCGCGCTGGGCTCGGCACATGCAGGTTGCACAAATGTGCACCCCCTTGCACGCGCCGACCCCGGATTTTATAAGATACGCGCGGCTACGCGCGTATCTTATAAAATCCAGCGTACGTTTGTTCGCGCCTGGTGCGCGAACAAAAGTACGCGATCGCGCAAGTATTTAAAATCTACCCCTTTGTTTTTAAGGGCTACAAAGAAGCTATATGTCAATTCTTTTGTTCATTGTTTCTAATTTGTTTTTCTTTCTGATTATGCATGCATCATTTCTCATTCAAGTTATACTCTTGGAATGAAATTGTGCAAATTGCATGCATAACAAAAAAATGGGACAAGATAACATGATATGCCACATTTTGAAAACATTTCAAATTATGTGGCTTTGGAAGAAAGCCTGGCCTTCTGATGGGAGCATTCAGCCACGGAGTTAGGGAAATCCTGGAGCCTCTTCTCTCCCGCTGACTTTCTCTGACCATGTGCAAGTCGGATCTCAACCATGTCTCAGTACACCAAACAGGATCTGGAAAATAATCTGATTCTCTTGTCTTTTAAAAGCTTTGTATCATTCCGGGGACAAGAAATGTGCTGCCAGTCCACTCAACGCACAGGTGGCTGCAGACATATTCCTGCAATTAGCAAACTGTAAGTCACTCCTGGTTAGATGCATTACAGTGAGTCACATCTAGTAAAGTGGCAGAATGCATGTATCAGGCACATAGTTTCTATAACTGTAACTGGTAGCATCAATGAATGATTTTGTAGATCTCTATCATATCCCCCTCAGCCGTCTCTTCTCCAAACTGAACAGCCCTAACTTCATTAGCCTTTCCTCATATGCCCCTTATCATTTTGGTCACATTTTCCTATGTCTCTGTGTCCCACATGTACCTTGACAGCTGGCTCCTACCCAGCACTGTCTAAAATCTTATCTAGGTGATGTGTAAGGTCCACCACCTTTGCACCAGACAGGCATGTTGCCCGGTGATCCTCACGCCCACCAGGCACCCAGCTCTCTACATTCCTACTAATCGAATCACCAATGATGGCCGACCTAACCCTTTCCTCCTGGGCAGTAGTCCTGGGAGTCACATACTTGGTGTGAGAGGACAATGCATCACCTGGAGAGCAGGACCTTGCTACAGGATCATTTCCTCCTGCACCAAGTTGATGCTTTCCTCCTCCAAGGCAGCACCAGGGCTGCCAGTCTGGAGCTGGGACTTAGCTACTATGTCCCTGAAAGTTTCATCTATAACCCTCTCTGTCTGCCTCAGGTCCTCCAGGTCTGCCACTCTAGACTCCAGAGATTGGACTCATTCTCTGAGAGCCAGGAGCTCTTTGCACCACATGCACACATACGACCTCTCACTGGTGGGCAAAAAAAAATAATCCTACGAGTCCTTTGAAAATTGTCCTGCTTATGACAAATATATAATAGAATGAAATGTGCTATGCAGGGAATATGAATTTTCAAGAGAAAAATGCAACCATTAGTTTAAGATAAACATCGCACCCTCTTCCCACTGCCTCAGACATAAGCATGAAATGCTGAAAACAAAATTATTATTTTTTTTAATACAGACAATGAGGTCATCAATAGCCTGCCTTGGAATTGTTTGATGAATAATAAATAGCATTTGCCCTAAAAACATGTGCAGTGATTAAATAATTATGAACCAGGGGCATAATTTGTTTATCTGTGAAGCGGAGCACCAGAAAACAACTTCAGAGAGGCTGGGAGTGCTGACAAAGCTTCCAGGAGATTTTTTTTTTTTTGCTTTCCCTGGGAGATCGCATCAGTAGCAAGTTAATTTTCTTGCAGATATTTTGCAGCACGTAACTCCTGTTCTCAGTTTTATGTCTTCACAAGAGGCAGGGATTCTCAAGGCATCCCTCTCAATACATCATATTTTTTTCTCCCTCCAATTCACCTCCTTTTGTGTGAGGGTTGCGAGTAGCAGTTCAAATACTGTAGACAGTGGCTTGCACCGGCCACCCTGTTTCCTTCCTCGGTGGCACGGTCATGTGCCCCGGGGAATAACCCCCTTGCTATCATTATGAGATCTTCCATGCATCTGCTGTCTCCCTGGCACACTACTGTGGCCTGTCCAGAGACTAAACTGCAATTGCATCACTCCTGTGGAGACACAAGCAGCAGCAGCGGCAGAAGAAAGAATGTGCCCGTCCTGGAGATGTGCATGGCTACGGGATGCTACCATGTACAAAAGCAATGGCTCGCCTTTTTCAGAAACACCAACTGAGGATCACAGAAAAAAAGAGCAGCATGCATCCAAACACATGCAATGCAGAATACTCCCCCTTGATGTAGCCCACCACATTAAAAGCAGACCACAACAAGTTACTTTAGTTTCTGGACTATATGAACTACCACATATCACTATTAGAAATGGAGCACCGTCCAGAAATCCTACCGCCAGGCAGGGGTTATTTTTGGTAATGAGTGTACAAACAAATAAAAACCCAGGCACTGTATGTAATTTGTAATTTAGTGAACAACGGTCTCCTAGACATAAGATTCTCTTTAGCTACTAAACAAAGCTTTTATTCTAACTGACCTCTTTTTCAAGACTAATATTTTAATCGTTTGACACATGGAGTTAGACTTTCAGCAGGGAGATGCCCCATGCACTTATGGGGAAAGATAACAGGTAGGACGTCTGATCACTATTTCTAGTACCACATAAAAAACATCTTGGTTGAAAGAAGCAACATGAACACCCCCTCCACACCCCCCCCCCCCCCATCTGTCCAACCTGCCTTCCAGAATTTAAATTTCATATCCAGAGATAAAATGGTCTGCGCAGACTCTGCTCATGTTAACCAGTCAGGTTGACCATCTTAAGCTGCCACCAGAGTAATTTTCACAATTCGTGCAAACGAAGATGTCAAAGCATGCTGGGGTCACAAAAGTTCATATCTGAGCGTTCAAGTTCTCTGCTGACCACTGCACAGGACGTTGTGCACTTAGCAAGCCAGCACAGTCCTTTGATCACTGGCCAGGGCTTCCATTTAGGAGTTAGAACTCCTAAGCGTTAGGTGTCCCAGGAGATTAATGACACCATCTCATTGGCAACAACTTGGAAAATCCTCCAGCAATACTGAGCTCAGACAAAATACTGTTTTTGCTCTCCTTTGAAACTTAACAGTTCATACAGATCTTTATTTGCAAGAAAAGTGAAATGAAGCAGCCTCCGAATCACTCGTCTGTTTTTCTATGCTGACATTGTTTTTGCCCCTCCGGTGAAAGATGTTAGAAACCTAATGTTTCTGATCTGACGTGGCTCCCAGAGAGAAGTAAAGTTGAATATGTAATGTATGTGCCTGGATGAGGATCCCGGCACTCTGCACTGTGCAGGCACTTTGAATAGAAAGAACTAAAATGCTAACAACAAGCAAACACCCACATTTAATGCAACATTTGTCAACTGTACCTTTAGGAGCCGGACAGACGGGAGAAAGGCAGCGTGGCACAGCTTTCGGATGGTCCAGTTCAGAGGCCGGGAAGCATCAGATGGATTCATGACCCTCTACAATATTCCACCCAAGAAACGAGCTTCAGATTGCAAGACACCAACGAAGCCAGTGGTCCTCTGCTGTTCTGACATCCCACAGGCATCGCCTTCACACCAGTTTTGCATCAGTTCTCTAGGGCAGGTGTTTCCCGCAACTTGGAGGGATGGGAAAGTGGGTTTCGCTTTCGCTGCTGATCCTCCTTAAGAG
The DNA here is from genome assembly GCF_901001135.1 of Rhinatrema bivittatum. NCBI lineage: Eukaryota > Metazoa > Chordata > Amphibia > Gymnophiona > Rhinatrematidae > Rhinatrema > Rhinatrema bivittatum. Next base: position 519,099,954 of record NC_042615.1, on the reverse strand, counting down.
AGCAGCCCCCTGGTTTGCAGCGGCAGAGCTCCTGCATGCCAAACGTGGCTGAACGGAAGCTATCGGGCTGCCGCACAGGGAAGGGATGCACTGCTTAAAAGGAGAGGGATAGCCTGCATGAAAAAAAGGGCTGCAGTAAGAGCTGCCTGCTCTCTCTCTCTCTCTCTCTCTCTCTCCCCCCCTCTTGCTCTCTCCTGCTCTCCCTCCCTCTCACTATTTGCAATGTACACACACAGGTTGGGAGTTCTTACTCGCTGTGCTTTGGCATTCTAATGTTTCCTCCTCTTTATTATCCTTGGCAGGGGTGGGGAAGAAGGAAGAAAAGCCCTGGAATGGAAGTTATCACTAAAATTAGGGAAGGAGAGGAGTGCGCTTCCTTCACAAAACAAAGCGAGAGGTTATGAAGCAGTTTGCAAGCAAGTGGCAAATACGAGAAGCATCTGCCTACCTAGCAAGAAAATAAACGCGGGGTTATTCTGTGCAGCTTTCAGCGAGGATGGTTAGAGAGGGTTAATTGGACTGCAATTATAGAAGCAGAGAGAGGGTGGTTTAGAGTAGGGAGGGAGGATGTTTTGTATTTACTGTACTACTGAACCTGTATTTGTGTATTTGGTTTCTACTTTTGCTCCTATGATTTTAATAATTGATGCTTGACTTCTGTTGCACGTTGCTTTGGATCTTTTAGAGGAAATGCGATTAATAATTTGTGGGATTCCCTATCCACCTCATGACCAAACATTTCCCACTAGCAGCAGAAATAGGTGGCTGTTCCCCCGAAGTGCTATGATTTTGCTAAAGCTCTCTTATCTAATGTCATTCTCCTAATAGAGAAAAACACTGTAAATATGCTGCATCTCGGTCCCAGTCCTGAAAACCCATAATCACATGTAAATCCAATTAAGCCGCTCCGTTATGAGACAAGGGTCCTGCGGTGCTGCTCGCAGAGGAGAGAGCGACCTTGAAATTCTGATGTATGCAGGTTACATTGGAATGCAATTGATTAAAACAATAGAAGAGGAATAGCAATGTGTGTACTTCAGTGACAGTGAGTGAGTTTCGGGGTTTTCCCCAACAGCTACCAGGAATCATGCGAGGTCGATCATTTTGCAGGAAATCTGACTCCACTGTTGTGGGTATTTTTTTTCCTGCAATGGAATTTACAAAACAAAACAAGGGACCGGATTCTTTGCAGGCTGTGATACCTTGTGATTTGGCCAGCATAAGAATAAAAACCGAAAGACCCCCAGAGAATGATGTGCAGGAGCTTTTGAGATCGCAGAGGTCCCTTCTTCATATGTGGTCCTTGAGCAGCTCCTGAATACAGAGCATCATCTTTGAATTCTTCTTCACATGGTCCAATGAAGGCTATCGGAAGCCACGAAGAATCTCGTTTTTCTACAGGACAAGTAACTCTGCTCTCAGGGCTGCACAAATATTAATCGAAATTCACCAGCTCTCTGTTTAGAATCCGATGAACACAGTTACAAACAAATCGTTGAACTTGCTGTACGTTATATGTAACAGGACGCAATTGCTCCACCTCGGTAACCTGCATCACGCTGCGCTGCCTGCACGTGTCTGCAATTCAGATCCTGCACTGCTTGGAAAACAGTTTTACCATGGCAGAGAAACCTCAGAAAAAGGGGTGAGGAGGAGGGGGGGAGGGGGTGCATCAACTTTATCTGTCATCCTCGTCACCATTCCCCTCCCCCATTATGTTCCATGTCCGAGCCTCTCACAGGATGGGCTCATCCTCCTTTTGTTTATATCCCTCCTTGGGAACTGTACCATGGCCACACCTGCCAAGTAAGAGCAAGCACTGAAAATATTTCCAAATTCCGCCGTGATTACATGCAACACACTGCCGCACAAACCAAACCAGCAAGGAAAGGAGGACGACAGCAACTGAATCAAACCCACCGCATCAGGCTTGGATTTTTGTTTCCACATGCTGTGATTAAATGAATGTGGTTGTTGCTGTTCTAAGGTTTTAGAAACAGTAGGGGGGGGGGGGGGAGAGATTCCTACAGGGTGTTCATCTGCCCAGCCAGAAGCAAGAGAGCTACTTCTTCTTTGTGCCTGACATCTCAACACATCCCTGCAGTTTACTTTCTGATATGCAAAATGATTCCAATAACGCAGAGAACTCAGCAGAGAGACATGAACTCTTCAGGCATTAAAGCCATGTGACAGCTATCAAACAGCTCGCTCACTAGAAAGCCGTCCAAGTACAAAAAAGAGAGGCAGGAAACGCACACAACTGATGTGCGTTTTAAATGCCTTCCAGGTTACACACTTAAATCACAAGCGTTAGCTTCTTAGGTGTCCTGAAGTGCTGCCTTACTTCAAAGGCTGAAATATAGTTTATAGTTTGCTTTTGCTGTCAGGGAAAATCCTTGAAATAAGGCTGCAAACTGATTCTTTTTTTTTGCAGGCAGGCTGATCCCCTTTTAACTCCATGGCATATGGATAGACTTGTCTTTCTGCTTTCCTTATGAAAAGTAAGGACCATGAGCTCATGCAATGCAATGGGGTAAAACTGGGACCAGCCCAGCCAAAGCGTAAAGCACAGAGTCAGTTTGCAGCTTTACCTTGCAAGCTTTTGTAATTCATCATGGCCTTGCCTTTTTAAATATATTTATAAATGATCTGGAAAGATGAATCACGAGTGAGGTGATCAAATTTGCAGTTGGCACAAAATCATTCAGAGCACTTAAATCACAAGCGGATTGTGATAAATTGCAGGAGGACCTTGAGAGACTGGAAGATTGGCCGTCCATACGGCAGATAAAATATAATGTGGACAAATGCAAGGTCATGCATATAGGGAAAAATAACCCATGCTGTAGCTACACGATATTAGGTTCCATTTTAGGAGTTACCATCCAGTAAAGTGATCTGGGGATTATAGGTGAGATCACATTGAAATCGTTTGCTCAATATGCTGAGGCGGTCAAAAAAGCAAACAGAATCAGGCCGATGCAATACCATGCACTGGCCAAGGCACACAGCTCAACACACAATTGGGTGCATGCTTTAGATGTGCATCCATAACCCCCAATGCAAAACAGGGGTTAGCGCATCCAAAATGTGCATCCAACCGAGTGCGTAGCTAATAATGCTTATCGCAAGTAAATTCACGTTGATGAATGTTTCCCCAATGCAAAAAAAAAAAAGTGCACCCGATGTGCACATTTTTACCCTCAAAAATTCTTGAGAAGCCCAAAAGGTTTATAGAAAAGCAGAAAATACTGCTTGTCTGTAGTTCCTCTGTCTTAATATCATGGTGATATCAAGTCGGAGGATCCGAAAAAGAAGAACCCTAAAAAAAAAAAAAGTGTGCCAGCAGTCAGGTTAGGAAAAGGGACGCTCAATTAACAAGCGTCCATTTTCCTAACCTGTGGCTGTGCACAAGTTAGGAAAATGGACACTCATAAAATTGAGTGTCCGTTTTCCTAACCTGCTGACAGCCACCTCTCCTGGGCGCCCGATGCAGAGGAGGTGCTAGGAATGCAAAATTTCCCTACTACTTCCTTTTTACTGTGGAGCCAATTTAAATATTAAATTGGACGCCCAGGAGAAGTCAATCAGCGTGCTTTAAGAGAGCAGGCGCTTAATTATGAGCTCCCGTTTAACACATGCAATATTGTATTGGCCTGAATGTTAGGAATTATTAGGAAAGGATAGTAAATAAAATGGAGGATGTCATAATGCCTCTGTATTGCTCAATGGTAGACCGCACCTTGAATACTGGTCGCCGCATCTCAATAAAGATAGTTTCAGAGGAGAAAATACAGAAAAGGGTGACCAAAATGATAAAGGGCATGGAACGGCTCCCCTATGAGAAAAGGCTAAAGCAATTAGGACTGTTCAGCTTGGAGATGAGTCAGCTGAGGAAGGATATAACAGAGATCTACACAATCGCAAAAGGACTTGAACGGGTAAATGTGAAATGGCTATTTATTCTTTTGGATAATACAAGGACTAGAGAATCATGAAGTTAGCAAGTGTTGCGATGCTGCCATGGGACAAAGCTGCGAGTGGCCTCTCACTTCTGCTGGCAGGACGCTGGTCCTGCGTGTCTCCTTGTGGCAGGGCTGCCGCCACCACCATTAGTTCCTCACAGCCCAGGTGCTGCCGGCATTTCCTTCTTCATGGATCAAGCTGCTGCTTCTGCCATCTTTGTGGCTGGGGAGATGTTGCTGCTATTCCTTCTTGCAGCAGGACCACCGCTGCTGTTGCCATCTTTGTGGCTGGAAGCCACCACCACCACTGTTTCCCTCTTCGCAGCAGGGATGCTGCTGACATCCTGCTCTAGCACCCAATGTCCTCTAGGCATGTGCCCGTGCCTCTGCTGTTAATTTAAAGGGCCCGCAGCGGGGAAATCCTTGCAGCCCTTGGTGATGATGTTACCAACTCGTCAAGTCTTCAGCCATATAACAGGGCCCTCTGCCAGTTCCTTGGGGGCCTTCGCAATCGGATCCTCATGGTCGTCCATGGCTCCTCATCCTGCAAGGTCTTCCATGGTTATACTCCTGTCTTTATGGTCTTCATATTCTTTGTTGGATGTTCCTGACCTTCTTGTTCCTGTTCCATGTTCCTGGTCTCTCATCAGTTCCTCGTCCAAGTCTTCTGAATCTCCACCTCATTTGAATATTCAATCAAGTTCCTGATGTCCGGTCTTCATTCCAAGGTCAGCCTTTTGGATTTTCTCTCGTCCTTCCTTCAGGCGAGCCAGCATCGTGGTCTATGACCAGCCCACGAGGGGCTGTATGTAGTGCGTTTCCTGGCATAGGGCCTGTTTCAAAGTCTGCCTTCACAGGATCAAGTCCTTGGAGTCCATCCGTGTTATTAAGAGTTCCAAGTTTCAAGTCAAGTCTTGAATTCCCAGTCACGTTCCTAGTTTCAGTGCTCATAGAGCTTGTCCAGCCAGCTGATCTCTTTGTTCCATGTTCCAAGCCTTGATCCTTGATCTAAGCCTTGATCCTCATTCCAAGCCTTAATTCTCGTTCCAAGTCATGTCCTGGCTCCCATCCTCATCTGAGTCTCAATCCTGAGCCTGTCCCACTTACCAGGTGGTACACGACCAACCTGTGGCAGGTTGTGTAGGGCACGTAGCAGGACAGGTGGCCCGTGACCAGCCCATGGGTGGCTGTGTAGGCTGCACTGAGGTGCAGTGTCCTGGGAAGCTGAACTTTAACCTGAACCTGAGCCTTCATCCATGTTCCTCGTCTCCAGAGCCTTCATCCATTTTCCTGAGACTCATGTCTTGATCCAAGACCCAAGTCTTCATTCCAGTTCAAGCCTTCAGTGTCTTCATCTAAGTTCCTTGTCATGCCATATCCTGTCCTCGCCTTTGTCTGTCCTGACACACTCGCTGTTCCAAAGCCGCAGGTCCAAAAGGGCTATCAAGTGACCCGAGGGCTAGAGACCAGCATTGCATTGTTGGGTCTCACTCTGTGCATGTGTGCCTTGTTCCAAGTTCCAAGCTGTGTTCCGAGTTCCAAGTTGTGATCCAAGTTCCAAGCCCAGCCTGTACCTGAATACACTTGCCTCTCTCAGTGTCTACCTTGGAGCCTTCCCCTGAAGTTGTGCCATGATCCAAGGGCTCACTCTCTCTCAAGCAAGCGACCATGCTCGCAACAGCAAGTAGCACATTCAAAACAAATCGGAGAAAAATTATTTTTCACTCACTGCACAATTAAGTTCTGGAATTCATTGCCAGAGAATGTGGTTAAGGCAGTTAGTGTAGCTGGATTCAAAAAAAGGTTTGGATAAGTTCCTAGAGGAGTAATCCATAAACTGCTGATAATCAATAGGGAATAGCCACTGCTTGTTGCTGGCATTCATAGCATGGAATCTATTTAATGTTTGGGTACTTGTCAGGTACTTGTGACTTGGACTGGCAACTGTTGGAGACAGGATATTGGGAAGGAAGAAATCTTAGTAAGAAAAATCACATCTTATTTTCTCAGCCCTTCTCCATCTGCATCCTGACTGGATATTTGAAGTAATTGGCATTTGTCACTAGAGATGTGAATCGTGTCCTCGATCGTCTTAACGATCGATTTCGGCTGGGAGGGGGAGGGAATCGTATTGTTGCCGTTTGTGTGTGTAAAGTATCGTGATAATCGTTAAAATCGTGAGCCGGCACACTAAAACCCCCTAAAACCCACCCCCGACCCTTTAAATTAAATCCCCCCCCAATGCCTTAAATTACCTGGTGGTCCAGCGGCACACTAAAACCCCCTAAAACCCACCCCGACCCTTTAAATTAAATCCCCCCACCTTCCCGAACCCCCCCCAAATGCATTAAATTACCTGGGAGTCCTCCGTAGCGGCGGTCTGTGGCTAAATTGGGGGAAGGGGGAGAGCACGAAAACCGGCACACTAAATCGTGAGGTCTTCAGCCGGCGCCAGGTCCGGACCTCGCTGACCTCCTGCAGTCGATCTCCTGCCGGCGCCATTTTCCGTACGGAAAACGATTCGCGGCAAGAAATCGCTCCTTGACCCCCGCTGGACCCCCAGGAACTTTTGGCCAGCTTGGGGGGGCCTCCTGACCCCCACAAGACTTGCCAAAAGTCCAGCGGGGGTCTGGAACGACTTCTTGCTTTGAATCGTTTTCGTCTATGGCCGCCGCCATTTTGCGGCGGCCATTTTGAAAAATGGCGCCGGCTGAAGACCTCACGATTTAGTGTGCCGGTTTTCGTGCTCTCCCCCTTCCCCCGATTTAGCCACGGACCGCCGCTACGGAGGACTCCCAGGTAATTTAATGCATTTGGGTGGGGGGATTTAATTTAAAGGGTCGGGGTGGGTTTTAGGGGGTTTTAGTGTGCCGGTTTTCCTGCCCTCCCCCTTCCCCCGATTTACGATTTTTTGACGATAAATCGGGGGAATTGGTATTGTATCGTGGCCCTAACGATTTTTGACGATTTAAAATATATCGGACGATATTTTAAATCGTCAAAAAACGATTCACATCCCTATTTGTCACCTCATCTAGGTTTGCAAGAAACAAGCTGATCCAGTCCTAGTTTTGCTCTATTGCTTGCATGGATTTGTGGTTCTGATTTCCCCATTGACTTATTTATTTATTTGCAAGCATTTACAAGTATTGATATACCATCCTTCCACAAGAATATGATCAGGGCATTTTACATTATTAAAACATACATAATATAAATTAAAACCAAATAAAAACAGTACAATATAACAAAGACAGTAAAATAAACATTTCTTGAGGAACATTTTATATTCATTTGAGAGACATCATACTGATCACCACAATTCTCACAATGCTTCATAGGCTACTTTGAACAACCAGGTTTTTAGATCTTTTTAAAAACCTTCCTGTCTCTGGCCATTCATGAGGCTTCCAGCAAAGTGTTCCATAACACTGGGCAACAAAATTTCACAAAAGTCATGTTACGGAAATGAAATTAGTCAATTCTTATACATTTCCATGTGCTATACACGAATGTGACAGTGAAAATGCAAAATTGGCTCTAGTTGTTTTGTAATATGCAATAATATAATTATATCTTGAACTGTATGCCAATAGCTCACTGGGCAACACATTTTCACAAAAGTCATGTTACTGAAATGAAATTAGTCAATTCTTATAAATTTCTATGTGCTAAACATGAATGTGACTGTGAAAATGCAAAATTGGCTCTAGTTTTTTTGTAATATGCAATAATATAATTACATCTTGAATTGTATGCCAATAGTGGGAGACCTACGGTTAATACCGTTTGAAAAATGAAGTCATAGACTACGTCTTAGATTTCTTTGCTTGTCTCTTGTACACCTGTTCGGGAGCATCTCTGCGGAGTGTCCAGCAGTAGTCAGCCAGCATGAATATTTCAAATGCTCACCCTTTCTGACTGGGCTTCATATAGTACACTGCTGACGTCAGCTTACTCAGCAGCAGCATGGCAGTAGAACTGCATTGCATCAGAAAATGATGTAATAAACTCTGGATGATGTGTGCATGATGGTATTATGCAATATGATGCAATATTACATCATTCTAGGCTTATTTACAGTCTTACTGGATAAATTTACATGACTAAACATAGAAAGTGAACTATATTAAATATCTTCAAAACGAGAGCCAATAAAAACTTTTCATGGTCATATTCATGTTCAGCACATCAGGATACTACAGAGTAGGACCTTTTTAGGTCAGTAACACTTTCATTGTTGCCCAGTGTAATCTGGGGCCTGCCATGGATATTGCTCTGTCTCAGACTTCACATATATGTGCACTCTGGAGCAAGGGTATTGTTAATAGTCCCTTATTGGCAAATCTAAGGACCCTTTAAGGAACGTGAAAATGTAATGTTGCTCCTATCCAATCTGACTCTTTATTCTGGATAATTTTATGAATCAGGGTTAAAAGTTTGTACTTAATGTAAAATTGTATAGGGAGCCAGTGTAGTGACATTAGAATTTTCTGCATGCAACCAGTTAACATATGTGCTGCTGCATTTGTAACATTTGTAGAAATCTAAGATAACTGATAGGTAGACCAAGATATAGTGAATTGTAGTTGTCTATATTAGAAAAAATTGAGGATTTGAACAAAAGTCTTGCTTAAGAAAGTCAGAACTACCACTCCCAGCACTCAGTGGGGCAAAACCAAGGTTGACTCATCCTGTTTGGTTGACCTAAGATAAGGTGGTAACCCTAGGGTATAAAACGTCCTGGCTAGCAGCAGGATGTGAGAGCATCTGGAAACTACTGAGATGCTCTTCTACTTTTCTGTGTGGTAAGAATATTAAAAAATAAAAATTATGTATATCCTAAGATGAAACCATACAAGATCCCAGAACATTCAAAGTCCAACCTCCCTGATTCCACACCCCCCCCCCCCCGAAAAAACCCCCCAAAACTCCTCACAAAATGTTCCCGATCTCCTTCCTTTCATATCCTCTGTTGGGATGCTACCTATTCATTTTTTTTTATTTAATGTGCACAGCAATGATTTACTAATTTCTCATCATGGGGTTCTAACCAGCACGATTATTCGCATTCAAAACATTATTTAAGAAGGGGCTTCCGCGAAAAAATGGAATATAAATCAAATAAATAAATAAATAGACCTATTCCTGAATATGCATTTGTGGAACAATCCTGCTTTTACTTTGCAAAACCCTGCTTTAAATGAACTTTACGTTCACTTGTGGCATTGCTAGCAAGCATGAAAGCCTTCCTTTTCATTTTTTACGACTTGATTGATTTCTTTCTTTGCAGGCGCTGTTACTGTAAATAGTGGTTTCCCCACTGGCTTTAATAGACCTGTCAGACCTTAGACTTGGAATACAGACTGCATCCTTCCACTTGCCCACACTGCTAAGTTAGTAGCAAAATGGCTGCAAACTAGTGCTGGTAACTTATAGGTCTCCTCATGCTATTAGCCCGTTCTCTCCATGGCAGCTCTTAAAAAAAAAACAAATAAATATTGCTGGTAGAAATGGAATGGAGCAGCTGGGTAATAGTAGGAAAGCTCTGTGCCAAAAGGAGCGGTCCACTGAGGGATGTTCATCTCCAGTCCCTGAGTGCCACAAACAAGGCTGGTTTTCAGGGTAACCACGCTATGCAAATTAGCATTGCTCGGTGTATACCTGACTACACGTGTTGCTAGCCATGCCTGTGTATATCTGTATCTACTGTAATCTCTGTATAGGTGTTAATTTGTGCCATTGCTGGTGTAGTATTGTGCATGCTAGGATATGCCTGGTTGACTGGATGAGTGTACACTGGAGACTGGATATATAAATAAGCTCCCTTTGTGCTGCACACTAGAGCATCTTGCTCCCTTATTTAAATAAGAATCCCAGACTTGTTACAACAGTCCTAGTAGATGCTGAAGGTTGCAGTACAACACTGCTCAGAGATCTATATTGCAGTGATGGAAAGCAGTGCAGAACCTCTGCTGTAGCAGAACTGGATGACACCGTCTACCAATTGTTAAATTTGATGTTATGGGGTTTGGGTTAATATTGTCAGGAAAACAAAACATTAAAAAGATTCCTTTTTTCTGGTTTTGTTTTTGGTTAAGTAAGGGTCTGGAGAATGATATAGAGGACAATTTTCAAAGGCACTTTCTAAGGAAATACCTAGGTTAATCCTTGGGGCTAGAGTTAACCATGATTTGAGGGGGGGGGGGGGGGGAAGAGGTGTTCCCGCAGGCAGGGGGAAGGTCGGGAGGGAGGGAATTATGCACAGGGATTTCATTTTCAGATCTCTGCATGTGCTTTCCAAGGCGGGCCCTGCCTGCAGGTGACGGAAGTACCTGTGGACCCTACAAAAGTGAATTTTTCTTTGAAAATGAGCATGGAATTTGAGAACCACAAAAGTGCCTGCCACACTTCAAACTGCCTGTCCTGCTGAAAATCCCACCCAGCCCCCATAACTGGACAAGTGTCTCTTCAAAGGGCATGTAGTACAATGGATGTCCTAACATTGTCATAAGATTAATTAAGCAGCAGTAGAGGATTAGAAAATACTAGAGGTGAACTAAATAACCCATCTACATTAGACATGGATTTATACTAATTCTGTGGCCACATATCAATTGTGCAAATAGTGAGAATCAGTCTCATAGTGTATTTAAGGATCATGAAAATGATTCCTTATTAGCTACTGTATATTTCCTTTGAGTTTAAGGAAGGGGTTTTTTTTTCTTAAAAAAACAAGAAAAATTAATAGGGATCATTTCAAAAACATTGTAGGATATTATCAGATAACATAACAGAGGAGCATATTAGGCTGGTAAGCTTTCACTCACTATCCTAACCCTTTTGGGTTCCACATACAGAATGAGTGCATACCTTACAGTGATGCAGCAGCAACAAATATGGCTATTAAATAACTCTATTTTTTTTAGGACTGGCTAATCCAGTTCTCAATTTGCATACGTGCACTTGTAGTTCTGTTTTCTTTGAAAAAATCAGAATTACAAGTCAATGCATACAGTGGGATAAAACCAGTTTTTGTTTTACTTCGCTGTGTGCATTGACTAGAAAGTTTTGATTTTCTTAAGAAAAGCAGGTCTATTTTAGGTCAATATAAATTGATCCCCACCTAGTAGTGGAACTAGTCACGAATTCAAACTTTAAGGCCCTGACTTACTAATTGTTTTATTCCCATTCTGTGTCTATGGGAACAAAGCTTAGTAACTAAATTTCTTTTCATTTCATAATTATAACCTGTCTTTATTCCCAAAAAGGAGATGTAGACTGGTGCACATCAATATAATACAATACAAAATCACTAAAACAGACCAAGCCCAGACGTAGACAATTCCAGTCTTTGAGTGGCACAAACTGGCCCCATTTTCAAGATAGTCCCAAGAAGCATCATGGAAGCCGATCCAATGTAGCAAGAAAGCAACCAAACAGAAGCAGATCGGAGATGGGCATTGGTGTATTAATAAAATATTTTACATCTCCGATCTGCTTCTGTTTGGTTGCTTTCTCATCACATTTTCAAGATATCCACACCGAATATTCATGAGATGCATTTGCATGCATTACATCCATCTTAGGCATATTCTTTGCAGATATCCTGAAAACCCGACTGGAGTTGCCTACTCTTAAATTAGCCCATCACACTTAACTAAAAGCAAACAAGAGAAAATACATTCTCAAAACAAACCCTTAGCTTATTTGTATATCAAAATACAATAAATCTAACATAATATCTAAAATAATAAATAGAAAAAAAAATCCTCATGAAACAATCCTCTAACCCCAAAGTACAGCCTTGTCCACTAAATCCCATCTTTCCAATTGTTCCCAAAGTAACCCCCAAAAGGCAACCTCCTTTGGTTTGCCTCTTCAGGGGTGATCTACCTCAATTTTAAAGTAGGCCCATGTTGAGGTCAGCTGGAGGGGGGAGGGCACTGGGTCCAGACAGATCCAGGCATGGGATCAAGAGGAAACATGCCTCAAGAAGCATGTGGAACAGTAGCAGCATCCATCACTTGGGCCTGGATTTATCAAAATGTGGTAAGTACCGCATGTGATTGCAAAAGGGGTATGCTTAATGCAAAAATTCAGTTTATTGCAATTTGTGCTAATTACCTATGTGGAGGGAGAGAGAGAGAGAGAGAGAGAGAGAGAGAGAGAGAGAGAGACTGGCCATAATCTCATCCCTATAGGTAGGTATTTGTATCTCTATGGTAGGCCCACCTAGTAACTCGAGGTGGGGTTTAGGTATGAGTGTAGGGGGTTAGGGGCCACTTTGACATTCTATGTGACACGTACGAACAGAACAGTGGTCTCTTGTGAAGATTTGATGACCTTCAGAGTGAGGAAACTCACTCCAAGATGAGATTTGTGCAGTGTTCTCTCAACCTAGCTTGATGGACACTCTACCTGGGCAACAACAAGCTAGTTGGAGAGAACGTTGCCCAAATCTCTTCTTGGAGTGAGTAGGGTTGGCAAGTGGCTCCAGATTTTCAGGACAGGTTGATCCAGTTCTGGTTTTACCCCATTGCATCCTGGGATGTTTTCTGATTTCTCTATTGCATTCCCTGAGAAAAGCAGGACTATTAATACCTGCATGCAGATGAGTAAAAGCAGGACTGGATTAAGCTGTCCTGAAATTCTGGAGCCAGTTAGCAACCCTATGGATGTGGTTCCTGTTCATAAAAGTGGTAACAGAGAGGAAATTGGAAATTGTAAGACAATTGGCCTCACCTTGGTGATGGTAAAACTGATGGAGAGTCTACTGAAGGAAAGAACAGTGAACTATTTTCAACCCAGTGGATTGTAGTATCCAAGACAGCATGATTTTACCAAAGGTAGATTATATCAAGCAAATTTCATTGTTTTTTTTTTTTTGATTGGGTGACTAGAGAATTCAATCAGAGAGGTGTGCTGGATGTGGTGTACTTGGGCAGAACCCCTCAACTAAAAAGATGTGTACCGTCATTGTAGAGAGAGAAGTTTACCCATGTGGGTTGCTGTGTTGTTTGCTTCCTGTTTCTATAAAAGTGGGAGATACCTTGAGAGGGTGTGGATTTTTAATTAAGCTTTTCAGGATGCAGACTAGTGTTTTTTTCCTGCTCCTGTTTTCTTTCCTTTTATTTGTTTTTTGGGAAAGAAGACCCTTAGGGCTTATGGGTTAAGGCTGGTTTAGAACGAGTAGTAAAAATGTTCTTCTTCCTTTTTTTTTTTTTTTTTTTTTTTTTAATTAAAAACTTGCTTTGTTCATTTTTTGTAAAGTTCTTTTGAAGGAAGTTCTATCCACCCTTTCTTCTTTTAGGATTTGGATTTTTTAATATGGACCTCAATATGCTGAAATCCTTAGCTCAGTGTGTGGTGGTGGTCAAAAAAAGCATATAAATGCCATAAATTATTCAGAAAGAAATGGAGAATAAAACTGAGAATATCAAAATGCCTCTATATCGACCATTGTTACGACCGCACCTTGAGTATTGTGTGTAGTACTGGTTGCTTCATCTCAAAAAACGATATAGTGGAACTAGAAAAGGTAGAGAGAATGGCAACAAAAATGATAAAGGGGATGGGCCAGCTCCCTTATGAAGATAGTCTAAACAGGTTAGGGTTCATCAGCTTGGAGAAGAGGTGACAGAGGGGATATGACAGATGTTTATAAAATCATGAGTAAGTAGGAATGGTTATTAACCCTTTTACACAGTACTAATGTAGAGAGTCGTACTGGGCTTCAACTAAGAAGACCCTTAGGGTAGGTAGAGACAAAGCAGTCCAAGTGGATTGCAGCTCCCACATGTGGGCTGCTGTGTTGGTTTACTTCCTACTGCTATAAAAGGAGAAACATCTAGAGATGGTATGGAATTTTTTTAGTTAGCTTTTCTAGGATGGTGCTATTCCAGCTCCTCTTTTGCTTTTTCCTTGTTCTGGGAGAGAACTCTTTGGGCCTTAGGGATTATGGCCTGGGTATGTCAAAGGTAGAAGGGGCTGGGGGGGGGGGGATTTTTAAGGAATGTGATTTCCTTTTTCTTTTGTGTTTCATTTTTGCTGAAGGAAATTTTTGACAACCCTTCCTCTCTTTTGTTTGGCTTTTGAAGACTATTTTTATTTTTACAAACCACCTAAATTCCCTCTCCAGCAAGGGAATTTAGTTGCTGCTATCAGCAGGAGAAAACCTCTGCTTATCCCTAGGAGTGAACAACAGAGTGGATCTACTCTTTGGGATCTGCTGCTGGTAGTTACTAGTGACCTAGATTGTCCAATGTCAAAGCAGGTTGCTGCGCTCGATGGACCTTTGGTCCAACCCAACATGTCACATCTTATATTTTTCTGCTCTCATAATCAAAAGGGTGATATAGGAAGAAATATGGGGTATTATCCCCCCTGTCTTCTCTCCTTCCCTTGTCTATGCTATTTCTCCTCAACCTCCCTCTTTCTTCTCTCTCTACCTCTCGTTCCACCTGCAATTTAATCCCCATGCCTCCCCTTGCCTCACAAACTTAGCACAAACTGCCTTGTTTCAAATTCTCATTAAATTATGTTTATATTTGAGTGCCAGAATTGTTTGTATTTTTACCATTTAGCAGCCTTATTTTTAAATGTATTTGCCATGCAATTAGCCAGGTTGCATGCACGTTCCATAGCCACCCTGTTTATAGTCAGCTTCTTCTGCTTGTCATGGTAACTCTCGATCAGTGATGTGCTGCAAAGAGCCCTTGGGAGTCCCCAGGTAAATTATTTTATGATAACTAATTGTCTCACCAATTAAAACAAAGCTGATGAGAAACTGGTGGCAAATCACTGCCCTGGATCAACCTCACTGCAGTAAATAGAATAGTGATAGACTACTGCAGGAAACTTTTGGAGTTTCCATGAGACCTCCAAGGATTACTGGCATTTGCCAGCAGTCGACACACTAACACTACTGTAGCCATTGAGCTAAATCCATAGTAGTGAAAACTTACAAAGCAACAAAGAAAGACGGCATTAGATAAACTCAGAAACTGGCATATGTGTCACAGTATAACCTCTAGCTATTGCTAAATATGCGTTTTACTACTGTGGCACAATTTCTACCATTTATATGGAAAATGAATTAAGCAGCTCCCAGCAATATATCAGGCTCCCACTACATTGCAAGTCAAGCATTTACAATAGACTTGGATACATCTGAATTTCCTGTTAGAAAGCACATGGTGTAAGACATCTCTCCTGGTTTCCAGTTTAGTTTACAGTAACAGCTGGAAAGGATCAAATTGAATTCCAGATTCCTTTGACACATTGTCTGAACAGCACACATGTTTGACTTTATTATCCAAAGGCAGTTTATGCAACTAGCCAAGTTGCATGTTTGTATTGACCCTGCACACAATTGCAGAGTGTGGAATTTCTAAATTCTGACAGCCATACAGCACACTGCTTGTTTAGCAAAAACTGTAATAGCCAATTGCTTATGCATTTGTTATGCTTCTGTTGACAGACAGAATCCTATATGTTACCTAGGCAGAGAAAATGGCCTCTCCAGATTCTAGTTTCCTCTCTTCCCCTTCTTGGCTCCTTCTCTTCCTTCTCCTGGGCAATACATTTTGTCCTATGAGACAGTTGACACCAACTCCTCTCTATTTTCCTTCCTTGGGACTCATGTAACAGCTAGCAGTAGGTATTGATTTATGGAAGGACAACCCCATTATCGAGAATCTATAGAAGGTCAATTCCACTGGTTCTTATGACAGAACTGTGTTTCTGAAAATCCTTGACACCTGATTGACTTACCATATGCATTGTATGATCATGTGATCTTATTCTTCCATTAACGATGCTATATTTTCAATAGCTGATTTATATTTTAAATACTAATATTGCATACGCCAGAATTTTATTATGTGCTCTTGCCTCTGCCTCATGTTGCTGTATGTTTGCTTCCTGGAAGAAGAACAAACCTACATTGGCTTACCCCAGAGTGTCCTTACAAATTACATGATTGACCCTTTTTCTGCATTTACAGAATGTACCATAAACATTGTTCCTTACTTTGCTAGCAGCACAATTGATTTGTTCTTGGTGAGGATGTGACAGACAAAGTTCTGGGGCCTGCCCTGACTAAATATCCTTGATACAAAAGAAATCAATGGAACAGCATCTACAGTAACTTATGTGAATTGTAAAAACAATTTCCTGTTTATGTTCTGTCGCCTGTGCTACAATTGTCCTTGTTATTTCTACATATTTGGTTTTCTGATTTTCTACTCCCTCCTCCTATTTTATTCCTCTTCATAAAATCATCTGTCATGGAGGTTGCTGTTGTCAGTTGATGTGCCAATGTGTTCAGTGCAGAAGACAGCGTATGAGAGTAAGCATATGCTGCACTTTGATGTAATATGTGTAGAGTGGAAGCAACAGCCAAAAACTACATATGGTGCTAAATGATATTTACTTATGACAAGGTAAATGAGAAAACTCTGCAGGCTTTTAAATTTAGAACTATTTGTTTCACTAGTTGGGAGAATGTCTCAGCAATGCCTTTGGAGAAGAACCCAGGTGTGCCTATCGCTGTTCCTCCATTCTTCTAAATGCAGTCCCATTTAACATAGAAACATAGAAACATAGAACATAGAAATGACGGCAGAAGAAGACCAAATGGCCCATCTAGTCTGCCCAGCAAGCTTCACACATTTTTTTTCTCTCATACTTATCATTTTCTCTTAACTCTTGGTTCTATTTCCCTTCCACCCCCACCATTAATGTAGAGAGCAGTGATGGAGCTGCATCCAAGTGAAATACCTAGCTTGATTAGTTAGGGGTAGTAGGGGGTAGTAACTGCTGCAATAAGCAAGCTACACCCATGTTTATTCCCTTTACCCAGACTATGTCATACAGCCCCTATTGGTTGTTTTTCTTCTCTCCTGCCGTTGAAGCGGAGAGCCATGCTGGTTATGCATTGAAAGTGAAGTATCAGGCCCTTTTGGTTTAGGGTAGTAACCGCCGTAACAAGCCAGCTACTCCCTGCTTTGTGAGTGCGAATCCTTTTTTTTTTTTTTTTTTTTCCTTCTCCCCTGCAGTTGAAGCTATTCTGGATATGCGTGAAGCCTCAGCTTTTCTTATTCCCCTGCTGTTGAAGCAGAGAGCTATGCTGGAAATGCTTGATGTATCAGCCTCTCCCATGCCATGAAGCAGAGAGCCATGCTGGATATGCATCGAAAGCGAAGTATCAGGCACATTTGGTTTGGGGTAGTAACCGCCGTAATAAGCCAGCTACTCCCCGCTTTGTGAGTGCGAACCCTCTTTTCTTCTCCCCTGCCGTTGAAGCAGAGAACTATGCTGTATATGCTTGGAAAGTGAAGTATTAGGCTTATTTGGTTTGGGGTAGTAACCGCTGTAACAAGCCAGCTACTCCCCTCTTTGTGATAGCAAATCCTTTTTTCCACATTTCCTCTTGCCGTTGAAGCTTAGAGCGATGTTGGAGTCACAGTAAGCATCTGTATGTTTATTTAATAAGGGTATTGTCTCCGGGCAGTAGCCATCGTTCTGGTGAGCCACCCACTCTACATTGGCGGTCTCTTGACTTTATGGATCCACAGTGTTTATCCCACGCCCCTTTGAAGTCCCTCACAGTTCAAGCACCCTATAAGTTCTACTGTGATATCATCTACCCTAGCAGCACAGAAGGGGAACAGACAGGGGAAGAAAATCCCTGCACCAATGTTAAACCCATTAGCTTCATTCCTAAAATATCTGGGCCGAAGCAAAAAAACAACAGACAAACATATAAATACATAATATTTTATATAATGTGATATACTACTAATAATATTCTTGATTACATCATTTATCACATTTTGGAGGAAACTACTGTTGAGTACTAAAAATAAATTATCAGGCTCATAATACATTTATGAATTGGGCCTCCACATTTGTATCCATGACAACTCCAATTTTTATTTTGAGCTTGAGATTCTTGTCCTACCACAACTATATAAATTGCTTTAAAGAAGAGAACAAGATAAGATCGGGTGCCTCCTCTAGACATTGTAGTTTGTTTACCCCCAAATCTAAGGGGGGGGGGGGCTACTTTACGAGACCATCTAAGGCAGTGCCCTACACAAATGTTTTGTTGATTGTTTCTTTAACATGAATGAGGAGACCTGAGAGGCTGTCACTAATCTTCAGAGGTCACAACTCAGCTGGGTGACTCAAGCAGCTGAGCTATTTCCTGTGATAACCCTCAGACAGCAGGCCAGTGAATGATAAGGATGTGCGAAGAAAAAAGAATTCATTTTCATTATTCGGTTCGTTTTCAGGAGGTTTTTTCCATGAATTTCGGTTTGTGATTATTTGATTTGTTTTCATTTGTGAGAAAAAAACAAATCAATTAAAAACAAAAAATACACCCAAAAAATGAAAATGGTCTCTGCTTTGGTCTGCGACCTATACCCAAACACGACGTTGGCGCCTCAGCCTAGACTAGAATCCTGAGCCTTGCCTAGGGCATAGGCCGCGGGCCGTGCTTTGGGCCTTGTCCTATATACTAGGTGAGGCCCCGGCTAGTCCCAATGCATTTTTAAAAAAATGAAATGAACGAATTTGTGGGGCCCTGATTTGGTTCAGGGCCCCACAAATGAAACAAATTAGCCTTAAATGTGGCATTTTGCAGTTTCATTTCATGCACATCCTTACTGAGTGGTGGTGATTGCATGATTATAATGGCTTCCTTGGCTGTAATGGCTTCTCACCACAGCTGTGGCTGAGTCCTGATTTCAACCCAGCCACCCAGGACCCACTCAGTGCATCTCTGAGGTGCCTCTAATTGCAGAGTTGGGTTCAGAGTAGACCAAGGATCCAATCCCAAATCCCCAGCCCAGTCTGTATCTCCACCTTATTCCTCTATCTGTCTTGACACAAAGCTTCTCTTTCCTTCTCCTCCGTTCCTTTCATCCTTTTCCCTTGGCTACTTCCAAGTATACATATGTCTAGTTGAATTGTAGTAGCCATAGTCGAATTGTGTAAAGCAAAAGAAGAGAGAGAAATGGAATGGAATGGGAAGGAAGAATGGGGAAAGGAGAAAAGGAAATGGGTGAAGAGAAAGGAAGAGGTTTAGAAGTAGGGGAAAATGAAAAAGGGAAGGAAGGAGTTTATATGGGGAGAAGAAAAACTGGATTGAGGACAGGGAGAGGAAAGAGGTTGAGACAAAGGTTGAGGGGAACGGTAGAGGTACAGATGCGGCATGGAAATAGAGATAGGCTCATAGCAATGGATGAAAGTGGAAAGGGATAAATAAGAGAAGTTGAAGAAATGAGATGTAGACAGAAAGGCCCTATTTTTCAAAAGTATTTACAGGCTTCTCAATGGGTTTTACACACGTAAATGCACTTTACCCAAGTAAGTGGGCTTTTGAAAATTGCTACAATACAATACATGCCATTGAATTGTCCATAGAATTTACTCGAGTAAGTGCACTTTACATGGTTAAATGGCTTTTGAAAATTGCTACAATAGTATGTTACATTTACACATTTAACTATTTTTGGAAATTACCTCCAAAGGAGGAAAGTTTGAAAAAAAAAGAAATGAGAAGACAGAGAGAGAACTGAGAAGACCAAGAAGAGGAACTAGTAGAAATGGAGAGTAAATCATCCCAGAGAGAGAAAAAGGTTGAAAATGGTTTATTTTAATTTTGCTGGGAACCACATTTTGTTTTCCCCACTCCCCAAACAGTCTCCTGAAGTGACTCCAAATACCTCGTTTTCTGAGTACTGGAAGGGGACACTCTTGAGGCTAAAATCCTCAGCTTATCTGCTAACAGAGGTTGCCACAGAAGCAACAAACAGCTTACCTTCATCCATCCCCCCAAACCTTTAAGAACTTGAAAGCATCACTTCCATAGCTCAACCCAGATTCTCCTGTATCAAATTGTGCAGTTCTATGTCCAAGCCATAGGGCTTCTTCTATGCTAATCAATTTCTTTTGGCTCGTATTTGGTTCAAATAATCACGTTAGACTTCTTGGCTTGAATCCAGCTCCACTTGTTTATCAAATTTCCTGGCTTGCCCACATGTAACCAGGACCAGCTCTAGGCTAATGGGTGCCCTGTGTGAAAACTAAAATTGGCACCCCCTGGTGGCAGCTCTGGCATAGCACTTTGTCCTTCAGCAGTGGCAGTGGCTCTAGAAGAGTATACTCACCCTATGTTCAGCATCCATATCCCATATGCCCTGCCCTCTTTCCTCCTGCTCACAGTGCCCAGTATCCTCTCTCTCTTCCTTCTCCTGCCCAGAAACATTCCCCTCTTTTTTTTGCTTCCCCTCCTCCCTGCAGGCTGATCCTTCACCTACCGCTAGAGAGAGAAGCCTCCTGCATCACGTTCCTGAATCTTCTGCTTTCAGGAAGGGGGCTGCGGTGCTCCCTTGAGCATGGCACCATATGTAGCTGCATAGGTCGCACACCCCAAAAGCCAGTCTTGCTTCTAGCTCAGAGATGGAAAGGTATGAAGAGATTTGGAGCACGAATCACTAGGGATGTGAATCATTTTTTGACGATTTAAAAAAATTGTCCGATATTTTTTAAATCGTCAAAAATCGGTACAGTGCGCGATACAATAGAAATTTTCACGATTTATCGTGAAAAATCGTTACTCCCGTTAGTGTCCACTAATGGGAGTTATTTGGGGGGAGGGTGGGAAAACCAGCACACCAAAACAACCCCTAAACCCACCTGACCCTATAAAACTAATCCCTTACCTTCTCCCACCCCCCCAAACCCCCCCAAAACTTTTTACGAGTACCTGGTGGTCCAGTGGGGGCGCGGGGACCGATCTCCCGCTCTCAGGCCATCGGCGCCATTTTGGCTGCCACTCAAAAATCGCACCGATGGCCCGATTAAAAAAAAAAACCCACCCGACCCTTTAAAGATGACCCCTTAGCTTCTCCCACCCTCCCAATCCCCCCAAAACATTTTTAAATTACCTGGTGCTCTAGTGGTGGTCCCGGGAGCGAACTCCCATTCTCGGGCCGTCGGCTGCCAATCATAAAGATGGCGCAGATGGCCCTTTGCCCTTACCATGTGACAGGGTATCCGTGCCATTGGCCGGCCCCTGTCACATGGTAGGAGCACTGGCTGGCCGGCCTCACTAAAAAAAAATGAACGATGTGAATCGGATCCGATTCCGATTCACATCTCCAGCGATCAGATTTTTTTCTCCCTCCTGCCGAACCCAATCGTTAAGACGACCGGGCACACGATTCACATCTCTACGAATCACTGCCTCTTTCTGCTGAGTAGGCCCTGTGGCATGTGGGGCTTATTGCCTGGGAAAGTGAGGGAGGGAGAGGAATAAAATGGGGGGGGGGGGGGGCTAGAATGAGGTGCACAAGGTGGGGGGGGGTGAGTGAAATGCACAAGATTGAGAAAGTGAGTAAGGGGCACAGAATGGGGGCAGAGTAACCTTTGCTTTTTCCTTCTATCACTTTGCTTCCCCTTTACATTAATGTATCTAGTTTTCACCGTCTCTCATTGCTAGTCACAAATCTCTCCATTCTATTACTTCTAATGTCTTTGCTTCATACGTTTGTCTGTATGTCTGTCTCCTCATTTCACCCTTACCTTTTCCCTTTTTTTCGCCTCTGCTTCATGTCCTTCCTCCCATGTTTTCTTTATCACTCACCCTTTTCTCTCACCTTATCTATCCCCTATGCTCCCATTTCTCTTTCCTCCCCATTCTTTACCCCTTTAGGGCCTGATAGATCTAGGGATTTGCCATAAATACAGAACGGAAGAAAAGCCTTAGTGAATCAGGCCCTTAGACCCTACCCTGCTGCTCTTACTTGCCATGTCCCTCGCCTATGTCCTGTCACCATCACTTTCTCTCCTTATAGGATTGCTGATTCTTGCAGAATTTTGGCCTGGATGTCAGATGAAATATTCTTCTGGGAATTCCCATTTTTATCATATTTTGGTCAAAACCTCGGCCGTAGTATTTTTTTTCTGGCCCTAGCATATGGTAGCCTGATTTGAGATTGGATAAATCCAAGTTTCTTATGTGTGAAAGAGCTTAGATATATCTGCCCAAGCTTGCTCATACTATAATATGCATTTATGTTATATACTGCAGGAAAGAAAAGTGATTCCACAAAAGTTCACTGCAGTTCTATCTGCTGATGGCTACTAAATGGTAAAGAAATTGTATGTCCAGCAAAAACAAACCAAAAAAAAAAAAAAGACTTCACCAGAAGCTTTTAAGTTTCACAGATGAAGCAAACCCTTCTGTAAATTTAAAGAAAAGAGGAAAAGACTTCAGACACCCAAATTGTGTTTACACATACACTGCAGGATGAAAAATATAATCATCTGTCAGAATTCTATGTGTCACAGAAAAGTGAGACAAACCTTTGTCCTAGATAAAATATACTTCCTGTGTTCTAAGGTTCCCATTTACATGCACAATGCATTCACTAGAAAGCTGCAGCTCTGAATTTTTAAGAATCACATGGGAGAGGCAACACTGATTTGGAAGGAAGAAAATGAAAAAAAAAAAAAGCAAAGTGTATTTTCAATTTGTATTGCTAAAATGGCAAGGCTCATAAGAAAGTACATGAGCAGCGAGAAAAAAAGAAACTGGATGGCGCACAGCAGGTACGACGACTGTAAGCACCATGGAGCAGAGACTGTCTCTTGTGTTTATCTGTCAGCGCTTTGTGAGGCCAATATTCAGCACTATTTAGCCGGATAAGTAGGAACTTATCCGGCAAACTGGGAGATACATCAGCTATGGTAGTGCACTAACACGTGTTAAACAGCGTATATCACGCAATAGAGCACTATTGTAATGATATCGCGTGGTATACACAATATTTTGCATCTCCCTGTCCAGGCTTCCTCCCTCTTATGATGACCTTCTTTGCATGCAATTTGCATGCATGAATAATACAAATTCATGCAAAGAAGGTCATTAATAGGAAATCTGATGCAAATATTTTATTGTAGTCAACAGAGAAGGCGATCAGCCACAATAAAATACCTACACCTATTTGAAAAGTGTTAAATGTGAGGCAGGAGGCCTAGGATGCTAACATGTTAGCCAGATAGGTGGTGGTTGGATGTGGGCATAACGAGGAGTTACTTATCCAGCTAACATAGGGCCTTATTTGCTAAGCGTTTTTCCCATAATCGCAAAATGGAAGAAAAGCCTTAGGAAATCAGATGCTTAGCCAGATAAGTGCCAATATTCGGACTTATCAGTTAAGTTAACCAGATAAATTAGATCTGCTCAATAAGACTTATCCAGTTAACTAGCAACGTATTCGTATATATTCAGTGACATAGCCATGATACTAAACATCCTGTGAGAGTTAGCCAGTTAAGTCTTATCTGACTAAATAACTTAGTCGGATTTGTTTGAATACATACCCCTTGTATGTCTAGTAGTGCTTTAGAAATGATAAATAGTCGTAGCAGTAGTAGAAGTAGTATGCAGTTTCAGAAAATGGGCAGCTACAATTATTTGTCCTCTCTCTCACTCTCACGCTTCTTCAAAAAAAAATCATATACTGACATTAGCATTGAGACAAATTAATACAGACACTTAAACAAGGGCCACCTCTTTAACATGTACAAATATGTGTCAATACCTGAGCCAGTCAAACTATATAAAACACTCCCATCTCTGACACCTGGGTATCCCATTAGCCATGCCCTAGCAAGTGAGCTACTCTTCAGTCCAGTTTCGGTTTCAGGCATCAACTGGCAGAATGCTGTCATCACTGGGACCCCCACCACACCAGTGGACTCACTCACAGCAGATGCAAATGTCTCCAGCTGCACCAACAGCTGAGTCTCCCAATGGAGCAGGCCTGGTAACACCAGTGGCTGCCGTCATCTGGTGTGACTGATGATTCCCCAGGGTCTCCCAGTGTTGTCCACTGCCAGCTGGGCAAGGCAGATCCACAGTGTCCTCAACCCAGTAAGTACTCAGGTATTACACCCTCCCTTTCAAACTGCGACATAAAAAGCAAGCATAAATTATAGCTATATTGCTAAATTTATAAGAAGATGCTGCCCAACCAGGGATGGAAATTTTCCCTACCAATTGGCATGTGCTACAGGGGAACTTTTAGCCACCAACATCTCCCTATCCCCAAAATCTGCCCCATTAGGTGAGGAGTTGGTAGAGGCTGGGCCTGGCACCTAAGTTATCTTACAGTAACCAGGACCTGGACCGGTTGCCTCTCCACAGCTGTATGATCATTTCTAACTTTTGAAAACTTCAAATATAGTTAAATTGGAGTGAAATCAGAGTTCTACTAAGCTAATCATGCAGGATTTATGAGGTTTAAGTTAGAGAGGAGCTCAAAATGGAAATCAGAAAGACAAGTTGGCAGAGTTATGTGCCTTATTATTTGCATTTACGGCACACTGCCGTTGCCATTAAGTCTGAGTTATACATCAAAGGATTGCTTACACTGAACCTATGAGCTCCAGAGGGAAGCTCTCTTTGGCACAATGCAAGTATTAGGATGAGTATTAGCAGTAAATGTGAGAGACTGGGATCATACCCAAAAGGCTTACCAGTCAGGTTCATTCCTGTCACGGTGTGCGCCCCAAAAAAACTCATTTGGAGACAGCACCCCCATGAAAGGAAGCAGTCATACCATTCAGTTCTAGAAATGCATGTGCACACTTATGGGGTCAATTTTCAGAGGCTTAGTTGACATTTCCAGGGGCAAATTCGACATTAGCCATCCTATGCAAGGTAAGTAGATGTTTGGCCCCCAGAAAGTCCGCGTGTACTTTCATGACATGGAGGAGTCTGCAGGCATTTGGAAACCATACACATACATTTAGTTGTTTAAAAAGTAAACAGAGATAGTAAGCATTTTGATATTTTATGCCATTGTCTTCCAACATGTAAGGGTACGAGCTTACTTTTAGTCGTATTGATCACCCAATATTCAAACATGTCGTATGTGGATACCTTGACTTTCAAAATTGGCTTGTTTTTTGCAGGCTTTAATGTGAATGCTCTTAGGCACCCCTTTGAAAATGCACCCTACGATGCCAACTTCTTAAAGGAAAAGAAAGCATAATACAAACTTACTTGGGTTTCTATCCAGGCTCCACTGGAGGCACGGAGAGATTTTCTACCTTTTTTTTAAGGGTCAGCATTAACCAGGGGAAGTAGATACAGTAGTATACCTCTCATTATATTTCCTTCTTCTTCGATCTGACCTCTCTTGATAAAACAGTGTACTGCTATAATACTGCTTTTCACAGCATCCAAAATGTATCCAAGTAATTCCCTTTTTTCATTAATTGCCAGTAAAGTAAAGAATCTTGCTCCTGCCCTATCTTTCCCCAGCACAATGTAGCTGCACTTTGCTGCTCGTCACATCTCACCCACCGTGCTCCTACTCACTCCTTTCTTCTCAGTTTCCAGTTCAACCATTCTGTCACCTCTCACCCTTCTGCTTCTGCAGCTTTTCTCTTTGCATTATATTACATTATATTTTCGATTTATATGCAGCCCTCCTCTAATAAGGGACCCAGAATGGGCTTACACAACGTATCAGTGTAGCCCTCTGCCACCTGCCACCTGCACTGCCTTTACTCTATATTAAAAGCCTTCCTGATATCTCATTTTCTGCTGTATCCCCCACTATCCCGTTTTTTCTCTCACCACAATTTTAGTTCTATCTTCTTTTCTCGTCCTCCATTGTGGCATTGTAATTGCTGTCCCCCCCCCCCCCCCCCCCCCGTATAGCTGCTTTGTCATAACAGTGGTATTAGCAAAAAAAAAAAGTAAAATAAAATTCTAAATAACTCAACTGGCGCTTCAACACAATCAGGACAATTTCTCATTTTCTTTCTAATTACTTAGACACACCCACTGCAATGAATTTAAGTAAATCCGGTTGCTGCTGTGTTGCTGATGCTTGTCGGAATGGGAAGCAGGCGTCCCACCAGTACACAGGCAATGCTGATCAGCCCCCCTCAAATATCAGCAGCTCTCCCACCGTCTGTAGCTAAGCATGGACGATGGGGCACCCACGGATTCAAGCAGGCAGATTTTTATAAATTGAGGGCAAAACTGCATCCCTCTAATTTAAAAAAAACAAAAAAAACTTGTTAAAATAATAGAAGAAAAAGATTTTAGAAGAAATGAGGAGATTAAGATATAAGGCCTGAAAAAGAATGCAATAATGTCAGGAATTAGAAGAGCATATCCAGCCAGGGATCCATTTTTCAGTAGTTTTTAAGTATGGTTATATGGATAAATACTAGCGCTGTATTATACTTTGATCAATCCACTAAAGATTGCATTAGAACTTTAACTAATTGTAAATTGCTTTTATCTGAAGCACAAGGATAGGAAATGTAGCAACGACAATAACAATAATCTTTAGCTGTTGAGGTAAATAGATATTCATACTCCTTCTACTTAAATTATATTACTGCTGTGCAGGCAGTCATAAAGATATCATTACTCTATCTTTCACGATGACTTGGGTCACCCTCTATATACAGTCCTGTCCATGGCTGCAGACCAGTTTGGAGCAAGTGACACTAAAAGTACCTGTAGTGGGGTAACCTGGCCTGTAATTTATCAGAACATTGATTAGGCTGTGCAGAATAATTTGGCAGATTTCAGCCCGATTTAAGTTCTGAAAAATCATCTGTGGATTTTTTTTAGGTCAATAGGAAAAATAAGTTGGATTTGCCTCATGTGGATGTCATTAATCTATATTCAGGCAGTATTGCCATTTTATAAGATAATTTTAGAAATATATCTTGTGTTGTACAATATGATTGATTAATATGTATGTTTTTAACTGTAACCTGCCTAGAATAATTGTTGCAATAGGTGGGCCCTAAAATTATAAAGAAAAGAATTAATTAAAATCTTCTGCTGAGACACCTGCAGAAATACGCTGCAGAGTTTTGGCAGATCAGCAGCAGCTGTTTGTAAGCAGCATGCATTTAACCAAGAACTTCACAAAATAATTGGACAAACTTGACTGGGGAGATGGTGGAGGATGGAGTGAGAACTGCTTCTTTTACAACAGTTTATATATTTGCAAGTGGAGATAATGGTGAATGGAGTTTGTACAATGCTCAAGGGCAAATTGTCATACTGTAAATGTTGCCCTATGCTACAATACTCAAAATTTTGTTTCTACATGCCAGTTTCCTGGCTCTCATCTACCTTAATTTGGTTTCATTTCTAGTTCTCTTTTCTTCTGTAACAATTTTTTATTTCTTCAGTTGGTTTGTGTTACGGTTGGGCGATAGCCAAGTGTGGTGAACACCACCTGCAGGGGTGACTCAGGACAGGAGAATAGGAGTCACAGCAGAATCTCTGGTAAGGCTGGTTAGAGTCTCTGGATCCGGGTGCAAGATGATAGGAGTCTCTGGTGCTGGATGCTGGCAGAGAGGAGTCTCTGGTGCTGGCTGGAAGGAGTCTCTGGTGATGGGTACTGGCTGAGAGGAGACTCTGGTGCTGGCTGTAAGGAGTCTCTGGTGCCAGGTACTGGCTGGAAGGAGTCTCTGGTGCTGGGTGCTGGCTGGGAAGGAGTCTCTGGAACAAGGTGCGTGGGGATAAGGGTGAACTTCAGGAAACACTGGAACAGCATGGGGGTACGCTTGGATGTGAGTGCAGGTATGGGTGGAATCAGGATAGCGTGCAGGTAAGCATGAGACTGAATGTAGGTAAGTGTGAGCTGGATGAGAGAACCAGGGCAAGCAGGACAGATACTGACTGAATTCGACAAACCATGACAAGACTACACTGAACGTGAACCACAAAAGCCCAAAGGCAGTGAGGCAAGGAAGCAGGGGGGAAGTAGGACAGCAACAGGGAGGGAATCAGGAACAGAGGGGAACAACAAAGCAGGCAAGGCGGAAGGCTACAGGACAAGAAGAGCGGAGGCCCAAGGCCACGGAGCAAGACAGGTAGCGAGAAGCCTGGAGGCGCACAGGAAGTAACAAGAGGCTAAAACAGGGAGCCCAAGGGAACTCGTAGCTAAAGCACCGAGGCATGGGCTAAGCAGGGTTAAGTAGGGAGTTCGGGACATGGAAAAGATAGGCAGGACAGACTGGCCCAGCCAAGGGAGCATGCTCATGAGGGACCTCTGGTGGTGAGGAGGCTGCACAGCAGCCATAGTCGTAACAGTTTGGTTACTGGAAGTAATAAAGGTTCATAATCCAGATATTGATTGAACTCCATTAATATTTAGGGAGGATAACTTTAAAACATATGTGAGCATACCCATACTCGCAGTTATATGGACCGCAGGCACATGCATATGTATTTTATATTGTGTCTGCACACTATATAGAATATACATAAATCAACCCAACAACATGTTCTCATATCTAGAAGATACTCAGCTAGATAAGTTTTGATTTATTTGGCTCAGTTGTGGCAAAAGAGAGAAAAGACTCAAAAAAAAAAAGCTACTTATCGGCTAAGTAGCATTGTTTAAGACTTATCTGGATAAGTAAGATAGTTAGATAACTTGTGTTTGAAGACCTATCTGACTATCTTACTTAACTGGCCAAGAAGACCTTTTTAAGTCTCATCTGGCTAAGTGGTGGAAAATCTTCCACTTAGCCGGATAAGTCAAAATTTATCCAGATAAGTGATACACATCTGCTATGCACATGTATTTGTGCTCCCGATTTTAATCATGTATACAAAGAAATTTAACTTGCGTATTTTTTTTTTAACCCTTGCCGGCTCTTACCCGTGGAAATCATCAAATTTTATAATGTGTGTGCGAAGGAAATTACCAATTTTACCAATTGGTCCACCAGTTTGCCCAGTCTCTCTCTAGGTCATCAAGACCCCCCCTGGATCTTCAGCCTGCACTCCCTCACCCAGTCAGAATTTGCTGATAAAGAATTACACCTGATAATTAGCAGATTGTAAATAAGCGTGCGCCACATTCGCAGGTTATAAAATAGTACCTTATATGCGTAAATGTTGGGCCCCCACCCCGAAACACCTCTGGCCCTCCCCAGCCTGCCCCTTTTTTTTTATACGAGCAAATGTATTCATGCACCATTATGTGCGCATGTATGTCTGAAATTTATAAAATTAGCACTTGTGTAACAATATGCCATTTGCATGCAAATGTGTTCAGTTTTACGTGCACCACTTTTCTAAAATTCACCTCTGAGGGCACATTTTCAGTAGTTACATGCATGCCCGGATTTCGGCATAGGCAACATAGGCAACTGCCTTGGGCACCAATCTTCGAAGCTGCCAAATATCCAAACCCCAAAGGATTTTTCTTCTGCTCGGCTTTACAGCTGTGCACTAAAAGGATGCGGCCATGGCACTTTGCCTGAGAACGTGCAAACCTTAAATCCAGCCCTGGTTACATGTATACTCTTAAGCAGACCCAAAATAGAAGCAATATAGGACCCCCGCAGAAACAACTTGGTACTTAAAAGGCGACAACAACCATATACTATACACGCTATGGTTGAAAATAGAAAGGTGCATACATTAAAATAGTCTAAAGAAGTAAATAACTTCAAGGAGGGATCATATAAGGGCAGTTTACAGCATCAATAAGTAGTTAATTATGGCTTGGTGGAATGCCATGTAGAAACATAGGCAGATAAGGATTATAGGGATCATCTAGTCTACCCAAATTAGTTCTTGTTGCATGCCACAAACCCCAGTTCATCGCAGGCTTTCCTTTACTTCTTTGTGATTAGAGACCTTCTCTGCTTATCCTGTTCCTAAATTTTAGTCCGACCCTGGACGTGAGAAACCTTGGGCTATTTTTAGACAGTGAGCTCAACATGAAGAGATCAATATTAAACATTACAAAAGATGGTTTTTATAAATTACAAATTTTAAAAAGATTAAAACCATTTTTACATGCTCTCTTTTTAGGTCTCCCACAATGCACTCTCTGTCCATTGTAACTATTACAAAATGCAGCTGCAAGGGTTTTATTGGGTTTGAAAAAGTATGATCATATAACACCAGTCTTAAAATTTTTACATTGGCTCCCAGTATCTTTTAGAGATCAGATTAAGTGTCTATGTTTAATTCATAAAGCTATTTTTAATGATAAAAACGAATGGTTTAATGCCTCGCTTAGGCTACAGACGACATAACGTAGTTTAAGGGCAAAGTACCAAGGACAACTAGCAATTCCATTACCAAAATTAGGACACTTAAATAAAGTACGTGAACGAGCTCGATCTTTGGCTGACCCTTGTATATGAAATGAGCTACCAAGCAATCTGAGATTAGAGCCAATCTTTTCAAATTTTAAAAAGAAATTAAAAACATATTTATTTAATCTTGCATTTGGAGAACAAAATGTTGAAGGGGAGTAAGTAAATCTGAAGGACAAGGAAAGTGGTTAGGTTAACATTGTTGTTAGCATGTTTACTGATGCTGTTTTTATATTTTTTACATTTTATATTGGATTTGAATATTTTTATGAATGTTTTATTGTTTTTATTTTGATGTATCTTATTGTTTTAGAATGTAAACCCGTATGATTTCTTTTGAATACCGGTCTATAAATTGAAATAAATAAATAAATACTCTTTTCCCAGAAAAGTGTTTTCTTATATGCAGACAAGATAGTGTCTAATGAAAACAAAGCAATTCATACACTCACTGATGAGGGACCCATGAATACTGAGATATCCCTGAATGTAAAGTTTAATACAGGGAGATGAAGATGAGTTTAAGCAGGAGTAGTAATTTAAAGGGACAGGGAGGCACGAGGTAAAGCAGGAATATACCGGGAACTGAAGGTCAACTGAGAAGTGATAGAAGCTTTTCTGCATGCAAAACAAATATGATGAATTCTGGCAACCTAGCTTTGTGATTATATTCAGGATGAGATATTTTTTTAAGATGTACACTTTGAATTGTAGACATCAAATGTGTTCTATTCCAGATATGTATTTCTTAATGTGTGGGCAAATAAGAGCAGATACATCTATGACTAGAATTTGGGGCAGAGAGAGGTGAGTGAAGGAATAGAAATGGGAAAAATCTACCCTCCCTACCTCACCCCCCATAGTTCATTTTAAATCAAATGGTAATCCGAACTGAAATGGACATTTTTTTTCAGTTTGTTTTACACTGAAACAAATACACAGTCTCCCTGAAAATTCCAACAATTTACAATTTCATATCATTTCAGGAAAGAGTGCACACTATTTTTAATTAGTGTGTGCTATTTAAAAATAGACAGGGTCATTTTTCAAAACACAACAGGCTGTTATCGCCCCACCCCTTTTCTGGCCACAGCTCTTTATTCTGCTATATTTATAGCGGAATGAAAAATTTAGTCCAGAGTGCACTATTTGCAAATAGTGCATGTTATTATTTATTCGCAAATAGTGCATGTCATTTTATGAAACAAAAAAAAATATGAAAAAAGTCCACAAAATAAAAAAAATAAAATAAAAATAGTCTGAAAATGAAAAATACTAACCAAAATAAAAAAAATGTCCCTGAACATCCTTACCACCAGTCCCCTCCCACAAGTAACCAAGCCACTCTGGATGAAGACTCAAGGCAAGATATCTTTATCTGAGACAGGCTCAGACTGAGCCTGAGGCCCAAAAGAAGGAGGAAGCTGTTGGACCCATCAAAAAGCAAGCTAGGTTGCAGAGATGAAGGATTCACATGCCTGCACTTTGAATGCTGGGTAGTAAGAGTCAGGCGTGGCTCAAGGCAATCTGCTGCCTGAAGTGAGGGATGATATGGTGCCCCCCTCGCCCCACCCCCTGCCCCTTCTCATTCCGCCCTCCTCCCTGGCCTTCGGTGGCCCACAACAGCATCCCTCCTCTCTTCAGCCGCCGCTGGCCTGGCCTCCAGCAGAGGCCCATGGCAGCAGCCTTCCTCTCTTCGGCAGCCACAGTAGGGGCAGGAAGTGTGAGGCAGATGTCACAGTGATGTTCTGAGAAAGGCAATTTTTGCCGCCTCAAAATTCTGCAACCTGAAGTGGCCACCTCACCCTGCCTCTTTATAGAACCGCCCCTGGTAAGAGTATTCCACAATTCAAATGTGTCCAAAACACTTAAAAATACATGCAATTTATTTTATTTTATTTATTTATTTATTTAGAAACTTTTATATACCGGTATTAGTGGGGACATCATACCGGTTCACATATCAACTGAAAGGCTTGGAAAGTACATATCAACAGGGAGAATATAACAGGGAGGGGGATAAACATAGGCAGAATGGAGGATAGATTAAATAACAAAACAAGATGTTGTAACAAGAGAAAAACTATTACAAAGTAATTATCTCCTTAATGTAAGGAAAAGGGCGGTCTCCTGTGGGGGAACGGACTGAGGTGAGGATGGTGTGAGCAATAAATGTTTCACAAGAAATATTGCCTCAAAATTAGGAGTTTTAGCAAATCCTTGGTAGACCCACAATACCAAATTACTCAGAGCTAAGGGAACTCCATGAGAAAGGATGAGATTGTATTTAGTGCCCTCTTCTAGCTGCTCTAAGGGAGGATAACTTTAAAACATGCACGGGCTCCTCCATATACTCAGTCTCATGTATTTTATATAGTGTGCACAAATGCACATGCACAGTGTCAAATATACGTAAATCTATCCTACAACATGCTCGCTTATCTAACAGATATGCAGCATGTATTTTCAACATAGACGGATAAGTTTTGACTTATCCAGCTAAGTGGCAGCAAAGTCATTGCTTAGACAAGCACTGTTCAAGACTTATCCAGCTAAGTAAAATAGCTGGATAACTACAGTTTGAAGGCTTATCTGACTATTTTATGTAGTTGGATCAGTAGCACATTTGAAGACTTATCCTGAGAAGTTGAAACTTATCTGGATAAATGGCGCACATCTGCTATATGCATGCATGCACGCATGAAGGAAATGACCAATTTTACCAATTTGGCCACCAGTATACCCAGTCCATCTCTAGGTCATTGATATCTTCCCTAGTTCTTCAGCCTGAACTCCCCCCCTGTTTATATCCGCACCCCTCATCTAGTTGGTGTTTGGCCATAAACCCTTTTATTCTCATTTATGCCAGAAAATTAGCCGATGTAAAGGTACGCAGAGATCAGACTTACGCACATCTCTTTGGCTGCTTCTAAAATAGCAACTCATGCACATTAAGGGGTAGATTTTCAAAGGGTTATGTGCGTAACATACGTGCATAACCCTTTAAAAACTCTACTGCGCGCGCCAAGCCTATTTTGCATAGACTCGGTAGCGCGCGCAAGCCCCAGGATGTGCGTATGTCCCAGGACTTTGAAAAAGGGGCAGGAAGGGGGCGGGACTGTGGGCGGGTGGACGGTCTGGGGGCGGTACTGAGTCCTCCGGCACAGCAGGCATGCTGGGGGGACGGGGCGCACACAAGTTACCCCTCCCTCGGGCAGGCGTAACTTAGAGAACAAAGGTAGCGGAGGGAATTTAGGTAGGGCTGGAGGGTGGGTTAGATGGGGAAGGGAGGGGAAAGTGGGGGGGAGTGAAAGGAAAGTTCCCTCTGAGGCTGCTCCGATTTCCCGAGCGGCCTCGGAGGGAACGGGGAAAGCCATCGGGCCTCCACCTAGGACTCAGCGCGCGCAAGGTGCACAAGTGTGCACCCCCTTGCGCACGCTGACCCTGGATTTTATAACATGCGCACGCATGTTATACAATCGGGTGTACATTTGTGCACGACGGGTAGCGCGCACAAATGTACCCCGCGTGCGCTCCTTTAAAACTCTGCCCCTAAATGTCGGCCTCACCCAGGAATGCCCCTGCACCGCCTATTTTTCACATGCGCTATCTTGCTCACAGACACACTTATCGATGCACATGTGAACCCTTTAAAAAATACATAGTACGCATACAAGCACATACAGCCCTTTTTTGCATGAATATTTCTCTTAAAATGTACCTTTTATTGCGTGGCACCCGCAGTTTGTCATCAGTTCAAAATCTGCAAGGATCAGGAGAATAAACACAGACTAGCTCAATTTTTAAAGATAATATTTTAGGAATTGACATTAGCATTATACCTGTGCATACTTTATGGTTGTTTTTAAGAAAATCTTTACTCAGCTGATGATATTTTACAGTCATGTTGCTGCCTGAAAGAGTTCCTCATTGTTTCACTGAACACCAGTACTTGGCAAACTAAGATTCAGACAAAAGTTATTCGGCTGCTCAAGCCAGCATGAACTACTCTGGGGAAACCACAGGCAAAAATGTACTAAGATTCTCTGTGGTATTTTTTTTCCTAGTAATGGAGCATGTGATTTCCTAAATCATTTCACAAATAGCACTCTTCCCAAAGAGCCTCTTACCTTAGAGGCCTGCGATTCAGAATAGAAGTGGCTAATACAGCACACTATAAAACTGGATAGGAAAAGGGACTGCAAACTTTCCATCCTGCAATTGGAGAGATAGGGTGGGGAATAGAAGGTGGGGAAAGGGCAGAGTTTTAATCTGTGAAACAGCATATGACTCGACTTCCATCATTTATTATTAGAGAATACAGCCTACACCTGCCAGTGCCTGAATCTAATAAACATACCTGGGAACTCTCAGGATTTCACCCTGAGTCTCAGGGAATTTGCATCAATTGCAGGGTCTGGGGCGGGGAGGAGGGGAAACAATCATAATCTCAGGATCTCTCTGTATACAGCTCAGCCACTCCCTTTCCTCAGTAAGCCTGCAGGGAATGGGAGAAGTGGGGTGAGCCTGGAGCAGACACTGCAAGCAGCATGTGGGGAGAAACTGGAGAGAGGCTGCAGTATACACAAAACTCAGTCTGCAGCTGTAATTCCAGGACTTGGGAATCACTCAGCTAAAGGGAGAGTGAGGATGCATAAGTCATGGAGTTGAAGCTTATTAGGGGAGGAAGCAAAGAGAGTGCTGGAGTGAGGGAGAGATGAAGGGGAAGTATGCTGGGTCATCTCGAGAGGGGGACAGGTGATGGTGATGGGTGGGAGAAAAAGAAAATGTGGATTAGTTAGTTGGGGATGCGGTGGAGGAGAGAAAGCTGATACATATTATTCCGTTCCTTCCCCCATCCCCTCCCCCCTCTGCTAATCAACAGCAATCTCAGGGTGACCACAACTCAAAAATTCCCAGGTATGCTATTAAAATGTATATTGGAGCTCAAATATAGGTAGACAGTATGATGAAAATCCCTGCTGAGTCAATTAACAAGTTCATTCTCCCGGAGCTGGTTCTTGATTGGCTCCCCAGGATACAAGAATTCAATGTGTGGCAATCGGGGGAAAAATAACTTTTAAATAAGATGTTATTGAACATTAAAGCACTGCATTAAAAAAAACTTATGTGCTCTTCTTTCACAGGACAATTGCTGAGGCTTGATAAACAAATATGCTAAGGTTGCTGCTTCTCTCAAATCCACAGAACAGTACTACAGAACACAATTTCCTAAATTATTTTGGTTATTTCTTTACAGAATTGCTTTATGCCACTGGAATTGTCTTTCTTGGTTTCCCATTATTGAAGGATGAAGGAGGAATCAGCACTGCAGTTCTGCCAACCTCTATGAAAGAGCCGCCAAGATCCTAGCACCCCCCACCACCACCGGCCAAACAAAAAATAATATATATATATATTTACTATGATGTCCTGTGGATTTTTTTGTATAGGTTTTGTGGGATGTGAGCACAATGATTGAAGGCACATAGGTGTATGTGTGGAGTGTAGGAATAAGCGAAGTCTCCAGCCTAAAGCAACAGCTTCTGGGTAGATCCTGCAGTGAAGGGTCAGAAAATCCTGCGGCACAGTTTGCAACGTTTTCTGCTGAGCGGGTTCCTGGCATGTTTGCATCTAATTGCATATGTGAACATTTATGAAAAGTCTATCACATTTTAAAAAATTATCTTTTTGTATAAAACATTTCTACAACCTGCTGTGTGCATTTAAATCACTTTTATGTTTTGTTTTCTATTTCAGTTTTCTCACTTTTTTATTTTCATTTTTCCTCCCTCTTGGTCTTCTGAGTTACACCACTTTCGCTCACCGTAGCCTCTTTATCCCTTTCTTCTCAGCTGTCTGCGCTCCTCCGACCTCTCATTTTCTCCCTGACACGTTTCACTACCCTTTCCATTTTATCTCTCCCCTCCTCATATTTAGCTCAGTCTTTCCTTTTCCCCTCCCTCTCCAGTCTTTCATTCCTTACTTTGCTCATTTCTTCCCTCATCCCATCCGCCCCATCTCTTCATTCCTTATCATATTTCGTCCCCTTCGCCTATCGTATCCCTCCCCTTTCCATTCTATAATCTCTTCCTCTCTTACAGCTCCATCCTTCTCCACTCATAACCCCTCACCCTGCCCAACTCCATTCCTTTCTCATGTCCCCAGGTGCTTCCCTCTCTGCTT
Organism: Rhinatrema bivittatum; assembly: GCF_901001135.1. Taxonomy (NCBI): domain Eukaryota; kingdom Metazoa; phylum Chordata; class Amphibia; order Gymnophiona; family Rhinatrematidae; genus Rhinatrema; species Rhinatrema bivittatum. Next base: position 519,063,616 of record NC_042615.1, on the reverse strand, counting down.
CCCACCCGCTGACTGTTGTGTGACTCTGCTAACAACTACTACAATAGTTGTGCTTGGCTTAGCATGCAAGGGAGGGAAAGAGGGAGTGTGTGCAGTGTCCCAGTGGTAGAAGAGAAAGAGGGACTTGCTGGAATGTGTGGGCAAGGAGAGAATATATGAGATGGAAAAGTGGCCCGGTCACATGCTGGAGAGGGGAAAGAGTCTGTGCAATGGTACCGTGGCAGGAAAGTAAGGAAAGGGAGTGTTAGAGGCAGCACAGCAGCTCAGTAGTAGCAGGCAGAGAGAGAGAGAGCGAGAAGTGTGTATGTAGGGCTGGCAGTAGGCACGTGTGTGAGACAGAGAGAGGGAGAGCCTGAAGACCCGGTGTGGAGTAGAGAAAGAGAGTCCAGTGGCACAGCGGGAGAATCGAGAGCGGATTTGAGAATGAAGGAAGAGTGCAGAAGACCAGAGGGAAGGGAAGGAGGGCAGAGAGAAAGTCTGGTATCCACACAGGGTTGAGGAGAAAGTGTGTCCGTGTATGGACTTGTGGGGAGTGGGATTGTCACTTTATACAGATCAAATTGAAGAGCCTGGCCCCGTGCTGATTTTTAGGGACATGCAGTCATTCCATTTGTTTCATTTGCTGTGCATGCATCGGTCCCAGGATACTGAGGGAGCTCAGTGGTGCTGGCGGGGCCGCTGAAGGACCTATTCATTCAATACATTCTTGGAAGCAGGAGTGGTGCTGCAAGATTGGTGAAGGTTGGTTGTGGTTGGTTTTGCTTCACAAAAATGGTAGCAGAGAAGAGGCTGGAAACAACAGACCAGTTAGCCTCACCTTAGTGGTGAGAAAATTAATGGAAATCCTGCTGAATGAAAGGGTAATGAACTACCTACAATCCAGTGAATTGCAGGATCCAAGGCAACATGGTTTTACCAGAGGAAGAACATGTTAAATGAATCTGATTAATTTTTTAATTGAATGACTAAAGAATTAGATCAAGGAAGAACACTTGATGTGATTTATCTAGATTTCAGCCAAGCTTTTGATACTGTCCCACACAGGAGGCTCATACATAAAATGAAGAGCCTAGGAGTGATTCCCAAAAATAACATAGAGAGACCAATATTCATTAGACCATTTAGAGGACAAGTTAACCGGTTACATGTCTTTTTGCCAAGTTTTCTAATACTTACTTCATACAGTTACCAAAACTCTTAAAACTAGCTAAGCCATTGTCAAAAACATCCCACTTTCCAAAGCTCATTGAAGTTTGGGTTTTAATCGTTTCACCTCAGACAGATTACCCAAATTCCTTCATGGAAACCAGATGCAGCCATACTGCTGCTGAAGGGTCATAACCACCGCTCCATGCAGATTACCCCAGTGCCTTCTTAGAAGACCGAATCAGTCATGACACTGCTGTTCGAATCAGCTTACCTATAGGCTATCCCCCATGGCCTTTGATGCCACTAGATCATGTTTCTGCCACTGCTATCCCTTAACTTTTTGCAAGTAATGATCCTCTGGGTTTCTCCCATAAAATTTAGATGTTCACTACCATTCTAACTTCCACCACTCATTCGCAGCATCCACTATCCTTTCTATGAAAAAAGTTTTCTTGATATCGCCAAGTCCACTTCTTTGGAGCTTCAACAGAGGCGTTCAGCTGAAAATCTTTCATTTCCATTATTTTGTTTCTTTTTTTGTTTTCATATGTATCATTTTGCTTTAGCACATACTCAATGGTTCTACCACATGTTTAAACCAATTTTGTGTGCATTATTACAACTTATTAATCATTTTACAGTGTGCTAAAACATATAGGGGCAGATTTTAAAAGGGTTACGCGCGTAACCCGTATTTTGCATAGGCCCGGCGATGCGCGCAAGCCCCGGGACGCATGTAAGTCCCGGGGCTTGAAAAATGGGCGGGTAGTGAGCGGGGAAATCCAGGGATGGGGCATGGGCGTGGTCAGAGGCCTCTCCACTGCTGCTGGGCCTGGGGATTGCGTGCCGGCACTTGGCCGGCGTGCGCAACCTATGCCTGCCCAGAGGCAGGCGCAAATAAAAAAATAAAGGTAGGGGGGATTTAGGTAGGGATGGGAGGCGGGTTAGATAGGGGAAGGGAGGGGAAAGTGCGGGGCGGAAGGAAAGTTCCCTCCGAAGCCGCTCCAATTTCGAAGCGGCCTCGAAGGGAACAGGGAAAGCCATCGGGGCTCCCTTAGAGCTCGGCATGCGCAAGGTGCACAAGTGTGCACCCCTTTGCGCGTGCCGACCCTGGATTTTAGAACATGCACGTGGCTGTGCTCGCATGTTATAAAATTGGGCGTAGATTTGTGCACACCAGGTTGCGCGCACAAATCTCCGCCCACGCGTAGGTATGAATATCTGGTCCATAACTCTCACTAAAAAGCACACCCCTGTTCTATAACTTTTTCAATAAAAAAGGTTTATTTTTTGTGCATTAACAACACCCCTCAGGTAAAGGGTCTTGAAAGAGCGGTGTGAGAGAACATGTTGGGGGACAGAAGGGTATATACAAAGGGCAACCATGTGAGGAATCTAAGAGATCAATATTCAGCGCCATTTAGCTGGCTAAGTTCGGACGTGTCACATGGTAGGAGCACAAGTTGGTGCCAGCCGTCCATTACTCCTACCATGTGATAGGGGCCGACCAATGGCACCGGTAGCCCCTGTGACATAGTGAGGGCAAAGGCTATCGGCGCCATTTTGAATACCGGCAGCCGACAGCCCGGGTGCAGGAGATTGCTCCAGGACCCCTACTGGACCACCAGTGACTTTTGGTAAGTCTTGGAGGGGTCGGGGGGGGGGGGTTATTCGTTAGATACGTTGAATTCGTGGGGGTTCGCCATACGTTTCGTGACCCCACGAATACAACGAATAGGGACATATACATTGCAGATTGCCAATACGTCGAAAACAAATGCACACCCCTAGTTCATAAAAACTATTGATACTCAGACTGTAGTTCAGCCACAAGCCTATGAATGGCTACAGTGGTCTTGGCTACACTAATAGTGTCAATGCCAGCAAAGACCTTTATCCTCTGGCAGTCTGATGCTTAGAAATACTTATACCTTGTGTAAATAAAGGCAGATTTATTTTTGAAGTGTTCAAATGTGTGACAGCGTGTTTCCTCCATTACCAACTTCTCTGTTTCTGTCATATTCACCCCCTCCTCCATTTCTCCCCTATCCTGCTGGATTATTGGGGAGAAGGGACTAAGGAACCCCCTCCTTAAAAGGAGGTTTCCTGCTTTTTCTTTATTTAATTCTATTTCATATTCTGCTATAATTAACACCTCAGCACAGTTACAATAAATTCATTAATACATACAAAATACAATGTTAAAGGACAGTATGCATATCATTACATTATAATTTTGGTCCCCCACAAAAACTGCTGTTCAGGATGAATGCCTGTAGTGCTCAGTAGGGATGGTCATTCGGGAGAAATGAAATAACAAATAAGACAAAATTTCCTATTTTGTTTCAGATCATTTTCAAAATGGAATGAGTTAAATTACAAGAAAACTTCGTCAGAATCTCATTTCGTTTTGAAAATCCATTAAAAAAAAAAAAAAAAAAAAAATCATGTCGGGCCTGGGCCTAGGCCCAGGTCCGAAGCCGGCACCTCGCCTAGGCCGAGGCCCAGGCCATGGCCTATGACCGAGCATGATGCAGAGATCTCAGCCTAGACCCTGGCCCAATGCTCGCGAAATTTCCCCCACACATACCAAATCTGATACTGTATCCTCGCCCAGCCCAGAGGCCTGGACCTCAGCCTGCTCCCAGACCCGTCACTGGGACATGTCCCGGAGACTGAGTCCCAATGCCTGGGGACTGAACAAGGCCAAAGAATATGCATACTAGCAGTGCTGTACATACATGAAAAAAATAGGTGGCTGAGGGGTATTCTGGGATGGACTTCAGTACGTTACAAACAACTTATTACTTTGCATGCACATTTTTACACCTGCTAATTAAGTGGTGGAAATTAAATCATACTTATCCTTTGTCTACAGTTTTTGGGTGGGGGTCTGCATTGTGGTGAGGGGTCATGGTGACATGTGGAGGATCTAGGTGGGTGTATTTATGGAAGTGTGGATGAAATGATGGAGGCTCAGAGAACCTGGTGATCAAAAGCACACACACACACACACACACAAGTACTTTCATAAGTGGTGGATGTGCATAATTTATACAACACTTGCCTCCGCACATATTTTGTGCTAAATATCTGCACGTTATAGTTATTTCACTCATATAATATTTTATAAAATAGGTACGGAAAGGATGCAATTCTCTGCATTAAAAATGTGCATGTACTGAAACATGGGCGCATTCTTTTGGAGCAGAGATACATGGCATTTTGTAAACTGTACGGCTCCTGCCACACAGTTTATAAAATGCAAGCATAACGTTGTGTGCACATACTTGTACATGTGTGTGCTGACAAACATGTTGTTGAAAATTTCCCTCCAAAAGTATAATTGCGGACAGACAGTAAAATTCATGAAACTGAAGAAATAGTCGTTATTTTAAGAGAGAAATATCTAAGCATCAGTTGAGTGTGTCATGGGGCCCTGGACAGCAGTGCATAGACATTAGGCCTGGATTTATTAAAGACTTTCTTCCATTTTGTGACCGTGAACAAAATCCTCCCTTTCATAAATCAGGCTCATTGCATAAAACTTAACAAGAACTAAAAAAAAAAATGCACCCTCAAGGGCAATGTGCAAAAAATTAATGTTTACTAATTTGAAACAGCATTTAGGAATTAGCTCAGCCCAAAATAATCTAATCACATAGATTACAAAAAAGATTTGCAATTGGCAGCTTGAGTATGCGACAGATGCGATAACTGGAGACATCTTCACCAATTCTGTATTGGGGATCTTGCCAAAAGCGTGACTAAAAATGTAGTAACTGGAAGAACATCTGCAGGGAAAAAAAAGAATATGATCTACTTGGCAATTATGTGGAAAGTATTTTCTTTGAGAGCGGTATTTCCCATCTGATAGCAACCCATTATGAACAAAGAATATTAAACCATAACATCATAAAAAGAAACACAATTTCGTATAATAGCATCAAGAAAGCAGTTTTTTGAAACATGGGGAAACTATTGCTATTTTGCTGTGCACACCTACGTACGGATGCACATTCACACATTTTTTTCTGACTGATGCTTCTTTTTACAAACATTCCTGTCCTGAGAGTAAATGCAGAGGACAATATTCAGAATCAGCTAGCCAACTAACTAAGAGTCAGCCATTTAGCTTGAAAATTGCCTTGCTAGTTTCACCAGTTGGTAAATACCATAGCCCCGGGATGGTGAACTCTAGTCTTCGAGAGCCACATGCAGATCTGGTTTTCAGGATATCCACAATGAATATGCATGAGATAGATTTGCATGGCAATGGAAGCAGTGTATGCAATGCTACCTCATGCATATTCATTGTGGGTATCCTGAAAACCAGGCCTGTTTGCTGCTCTTGAGGACCGGAAGTGGCCACCCCTGCTTTAGCCACTCAAGAAGCGGATGTTTCGTGAGGGGAAGGTTGGATCAGTGAGAAAACTATACACGTCAAATTTAAAAATGTACAGTATGCGTACAGTTTGCCCCACTTAACCCCAGCCGCAGATTTAGCAGGCAGAAAATTTGCATGAATTATGGGGCTACAAAAGTACCCGTGTAATCGCGCCGCTAAGTTTCTTAAGAGAAAATTGCCCCCACTCTGCTTAGCCACTGTTTCCAGTTGATGGCTCAGCATCATTGCGTCCCATAGGAAAGGATAACTGAAGAATGAGATGCGTGCAGTCCATTAGGATTACAGACCAAACGCCGTTTGATCTTAGCAATTGTGCTGTTGAATAAAGATAAAGCTTGTTTTCACAGGCGTGCTCTGACACTCCGTATTCTGCTTAGCATTCAGAGTGTGGGCTTCCAAGATCCCAGTCAGATTTGATTATTAATTTTATACTACCGATTCATATCTTCACATTCACTTATTCCACTATTTATTCCCAACTTGGTGTCAGATTCAATAAATTGAAATTCAGCTTTCCCTGTCCACCTGCATAAATCCACCTCCCTGAAAAACTCAGCACATTTTTACAAATTTTATGTTTTCTCCTTTATGGATGGTTTCCTCTGTCTAACTATGAGCCCTCTGTAAAATTGATTAGTCTGGTTTCATGGTAGAATGTGATTATCTACAAAATGAGCTGCAGTACCACAAGCCTTTGCAGGAAATGGTATCCCTGAGAAAACAGAAAAAAAAGTGCACAGTATCCATTAGGTCTTCTTATTAGTTATATTTACAGCCTGGCGGCTGCAGCTGAACATCTGAGTTGTGGGCTTAGGCCTCACATGCTGTCTTTTAAAATTCAAAGTGTGTGGGCCCTTTCCTGATTCCCACCCCTTTCTCTTGATTACCCATTGTAACGGAAAGGAACAGACTGTGACTTCCTTTGGACCTCGGTACAAATGCAGTCTGTGACTGTCTGGTAGGTATAAGTATAATAATGCTTGATAGATAGGATTCGCTCTTTCCCTCCAAGTGCACCATTCCCATCCCTGGCCACAGCCAGCCCAAAGATCAGGAGTTAGGAGTCAGGAATTTGGAATTAGGTCTCACAATTTAACTTGGGCATTCAGTCACCCCCAAATCATTTCAAGAGCATGCCCTGGATCCGGATTTCCCCATTCATTGCCTGGTGACCCTCCATCCAGTAGGGTTTATAAGCCATCCACAATATCAATGAAATACAAATTGATTTAATGAACGTTCATTGCCAATAGCCCGGCCGCCACCCTTCCCTAATTTCCCCCCCCTCCACCCCCCCCCCCTTTTTTATACCCTCTGAAGTAACTATTTCCCAGTTTTACCGCCTTCTTCAACTTTCGACGCCTCCGTAATTCTACGTAGTTAAATGACACCTATACAGTTCTCCTGTACATAGTCTCCCCCTACTCTTTTGTATTCTCCCCTTTCCTCCTTCTAACTATGCTTTCCCCTTCCCCTCCTACCCCTTGCCCACCCTCCCCCTCCTCTCCCCCCCTTTCCCCCCCTCAATTCGGCTCCCATGGTTCATTTTTGTACGGTTTTATTTGTTCACTTTGTTATAATGTTACATTGTTATATTATATTATATTGTTATATTGTTTTACTGTATCTCCCACCTGAGTTCTTTGTAAACCGGCATGATGTGCTTCACGAATGTCGGTAAATAAAAGATAATAAATAAATAAATAAATAAATAAATAAATAGCCCAAAAACCCAACAGTCTGTGGGGTCTCCAGACAAGACGCCCTGTTTTAGACGGACACCATGAAGCAGGAAGGCATTTTTTTTTTAATCATTTATATTTTGTGAGTGCATTAAATAAGCAACCTCATGGAAGGGAATAAAGAATGTACAGACTATTCATACTAGTCAGTTAAAGAAAAAACAAAATAAGACATTCAAACACAGAACCCAAATGTGAGAGGAATCAATTAAAAAAAATAACTCTTACAAATGTAACCTCTTAATAAATAAAATTCCAGATATCACAAACTACAGTACTCGGAGTCAGATGAGAATCATTGATGGTGAGGGTAGGCTAGTAATTCAGTGCCCCCCCCCCCTTAGTAATATGGTACCCCCTCCCCCGACCGATGAGATTTCAGCACTCGATTGGTTGGCATCCTGGGAGATTGCCCTGTTGCCCCCCCGCCCTTAATCCGGCCCTGACAGCACTAGCAGGCCTAGGGTGGATCAGCTCCAGACTTTTAGGGCTAGCAATAGAGGTAGCACTCTTTAGTATTCAGGAAAAACTGTAATTCAAAGAAAATATATCTGACATATTTCAAAAAACATTTATAAGGAAATCTAACAAAATTGCTGTGCACCAATTGTTTGTGCTTCCATATGCACTGTACAAAATTTTTATGTCTATCCTGTGACACTTTACATAGATCTGGATAAACCCAGATCCTCTGACCAAGGAATAGTGAAGACCTAAAGCAGAAAAACAATTTAAAAACCATCTCTCAATCTTGTTTAATCCTGCTGTTCCTGCATGGACTTTTCCAAAATAGCTGTTTCATCCCAACTGTCATTAGATAGGTCCAAATTCTCAGGCCCCTCAATTTGCTTGGCAGGTGGCAAAAAGTAAACCTTGCCCAGGAGAGACATTGCTTCATTTGATAATTTTAATATTTCAAAAAAAAATCTTTTAAGGGTAGAAAATGGAGCCTTTAAAGGAATTTTTTTTAAATCCACAAATCTAAGATTAGGCCATCTATGATTATTCTCAAGCATTTCTAAATTTTGATAGAAATCCAATTGGTCCTGAGAAACTTTGCTTGCAGAACAATACGTTTCCCCCATGTTCTGTTCTAAGTCACCAACTCTTTTACAAATCTCCTCCATAGCTTTCCCTTGAAGAAAACAAAATTTGAGAGCCTGTAAGAAAGGCCTTGAAATCTCTTAATATACATCCTTGACACTTGTTACTGCACTAATGTAATGTCCTCTGATAGTTATGCCCCTTGAATTTAGCTTTCTAATGAATGAATGTTAAACTTTGTAGCTATCATGTCACCCAGCTCTGTCTTTTCTTTTTGTTGGTTGGAGTCTCATGGTGTACTGACTTGAGCATTAAGATTCCGATGCATAGTTATACGAAGCTATCTGATAAATCACAAGGCTTAACTTTTTCCAGGCAGTCTATATTAGGTATTGTTCATAGCTTATGCTATATTTACTGGAGAGGACTTCTTCACTTGCTTTGTTGATGAATTCTCCATCCTCAATTTTGTATAACTCATTAAGTGGGTAAAGATCGACCAGAGGTCTGGGCCAGCAAGAGGTGACTACTGATGAAATATTGGATAGTCCTGAATATTTACTGTCATAAAGAGAATATTTAGCTGTTATTCAGTGTTTTGAAACATTCCAACACATTTTCAGAAAGACAGAAGTAAAGAGATTCGAAATACCTTAGAAATCCTCTGGTTCTGTCACTGCATTGTCACACTGGTGTTCTAACCTTGAGCTCATGGGATGTAATCATCCTGATATCTATTTCCTGTTCAGTGCATTCTTCATTGTGTACTGTTTCCTTGGATTTCTTCACCTCTATATGCTTGACTCTACACTTTTTAAATTGAATTTTAGCTGCCCAGCACATGACCTCTCCTCAAATTCTCTTAGCTCATTACTTACTAAGGGGGTCTATGTGCCAATAAATATTAGCATTAACACTTGTGTTAAATCCCATGTACTGAGCATTTTAATTCCTAATGCATCAGAAATGATGCGTAATGCACATTGCCATGTCAGTTTTGACATAGATTAGTACATAGACCCTGTCAAGTTTTCAGCCACTGTTAATGCACTTCACAGACATTTTAGGTTTCGAGTTTGGCTTTATCCAAAAGAGTATGTGTCTCTCCTTCTAAAGGGATACATACGGGCCGATACAGTACAGTGTGCTCCGGCACGTCCAAAACGCACGTCCAACCCCCCTCCCCCCGAACCTAATAGCGCCCGCAACATGCAAATGCGTGTTGATGGCCCTATTAGGTATTCCCGCGCAATACAGAAAGTAAAATGTGCAGCCAAGCTGCACATTTTCAGAAATTAGCGCCTACCCAAAGGTAGGCTCTAATTTCTCCGGGCACTGGGAAAGTGCACAGAAAAGCAGTAAAAACTGCTTTTCTGTGCACCCTCCGACTTAATATCATGGCGATATTAAGTCGGAGGTCCTGAAAGTTAAAAAAATAGAAAAAAAATAGAAAAAAAAATTGAAATAGGCCTGCAGCTTGCGGGTCGAAAACCGGATGCTCAATTTTGCCGGCATCCGGTTTCCAAACCCATAGCTGTCAGCGGGCTCGAGAACCGACGCCGGCAAAATTGAGCGTCGGCTGTCAACCCTGCTGACAGCTGCCGCTCCTGTCAAAAAAGAAGCGCTAGGGATGTGCTAGTGTCCTTAGCGCCTCTTTTTACCGCCGGCCCTAATTAAAATAAATTAAAATACTGAATCGCGTGTGCTGGGAGAGCGGGCGTTCGCCCGCTCTCCCGCGTTTTTACTGTATCGGCCCGATAAAAGGATAGGGGGAACTCCCTATTTGTGGAAGGGTCTTTTGCCCATCTTTATTTAGTGGATTCAAAATGTTGGTCATGCAGATGGAGAAGTGGACTCAGGTTCCATGCTATCCATTCATGCTGGCACAATAAAGCAAAATCAGATATCACTTTCAAATAACCAACTCTTAAGCTTTAGTCCTGGGGTTTTCCAGCCAGCAGTTATGTACATATTAGTAAATCAATACTGAATACTCAGAATTCAGTCTTATCCCCAATCATATGGTACTTCTAAGGCTTAGTATACCATTCACTCAGCCTTCACATGAAAATGACTTGGGAGCTCACAAACACCAGTGCTCAGGAACAAAGCGGTCCATATTCAAAAGCCATTTAGACAGATAATGTAATAGTTATCCATCTAAATGGCTTACTCGGCTATATTCAGCCTTTATCCAGCTAAATACTATCCAGCTAATAAGTAGGTGGCTAGAATTTAGCCGGATAAGTTAGGAGGGGTCCAGGGGCGTAACTGGAAGGAGTTGAGTTAGCCGGCTAAGTTAACCAGGTAACTTCAATAATCAGAGTTAGCCAGATGACTTAGCTGGGTAACAGGGTCATTTATCATTTTGCGTTAAGGCCTTAACACTAGCGTCAAGGCCCTAATGTGTGTGTTAAATGGCATAACGCACGCTAATATGGAAATGTCATATTAGTTATGCAAGTGGGAGGAGTTTGGGCAGAGTTAATGGTAATGAGCAGCTCCTAACATCAAATGTGATAGAGTAATGCACAGCAACAGGGATTTTAACACCAGAAATAAGTACACTTTTTTTCTGTGTGTGGTGCCTGCATTAGCTGTGTGTTACCGGGGAAAAGAGTTTTCTTGCACATCCCATTCAGGAGAGAGAGTGAAGTACTCCAGTCCCATCCTAGAAAAGGCCGGAAGAAAAGGGACAAATACTAACCAGAATCTCCCCCTTTTCTACCTCCCGCTCAACCCTTTTCTATTAATCACATATTCTAAGTTTTAAGAAGACATCCATTGCTCCATAAAACAAACCACATTAGCACATCATGGTACATTGCTCACTTCTCTAAAAGTGCCATCCGGGGGTCATTTGATATTACTACAAGGACCAACATTCAAACCATTTCCTGAAGGGTCAGCCATGATAAGTCCCAGGTCTCCCCCACCTAGAACATCTTCTGCAGCTAGAAACCAAAATGAGGGTAAAATCTAGGGGTCTCGCCACATTTCTGTAATAGAGTGGAGCAGTCCTTGGCTTCAGGGGGGCATGCTAGAGGACAGAAAAACCAGCTGGACTACGGTTTTCAACAAAAAGGCATTTTTATTCTGCGCATATACAGAAAGACAGCAGAAAACCTGTTTGCCACAGCAGCATTACATCAAAAGTCACGCATTCAAATATACAGGACTGGGAGGGAACTTTCCTATCCTCCTAACTACCCTTCCTACCTTTTCCCCTCTACTCCCTGACCCCTAACCCCTACCTACCTTACCATAACTTTTTTTTTTTGTTTAATAACTTACCGCCTACTTTGGAGCAGAAGTAAAGTTACGCGTGCCGGCTGACTCCCGGCGCACGTGCTTCCCCGGGACAGGGACTAATGGCCGCTGTCCCGGCAGGCCCCACGCCCTGCCCCTCCCCACCCAGACCATGCTCCTCGCCCCGCCCCTTTGAGACAGGCCAGCACCTCTGCACATAGCAGGGGGATGCGCACGTGGCCAGGCCGTTTTAAAAATGTGCTCGGCGCGCGCATAGCCCCCAGTTTTAGCGGGCGCAGCGCTTTGAAAATTTGGGTGTTAGAGGGTAATTTGCAAACAGCCTGCAGACTTTAGCCAGAATGTTCAAAGTGCATTTAAGCGACTGTGAGCCTGACGGGTGCCGACATACATGCAGAAAATTGCGCCTGCATCTGCCCCCACGCCAACCCCGCCCCAGCAATGTCTCTTTGCAGTGTACGGAAAAGTATCAGCAAAATTGCTTTTGTTCATACTTCCATGAGCACAACTCTACACCCCCCCCCCAGGCAATTTTTGAAAGGCCATTTACATGCATAAAAAACAAGTTTATGTGCATGATCCTTTGGAAAATGACCCTCTTAATGTGCGCTCATGTTATAAAATACGATTCCCGCGCGCACATGCATGCCGGATTTTAATATCCGGATGCACACGAGCGGGTGGGTGGACTCTCGAGAGCGCGGGGGGGGGGGGGGGGATTTTGTAAAGTATGCGCAGCAACACGATTGGCCCTTTGCCTAGTTCCCTCCCAGTCCGCTCCAATTAAGGAGTGGACTGGGAGGGAACTAGGCAAAAGCCCGATCGCGTCGCTGCGCATACTTTACAAAATCCCCCCAATTAAGGAGCGGACTGGGTGGGAACTTTCCTGTACCCCTACTTTCCCTTCCTCCCTTTTCCCCTCCCCCTAACCCCTACCTAGCTACTCCAAATTTTTTTTTACCTTACTGCTCCTTCAGAGCAAACGTAACTTTGGTGTGCCAGCCCGCTGCTGGTGCTCGCTTTCCTAGCACAGAGCCTAATGGCCGCTGTCCCAGTCGACCCCGCCCCCCCCCCCCCCCACCCCCCCCCCCCCCCGGCCCACCCATTTTCATTGGCCCAGCACTTCTGCCCATACTGAGCTGGCTGAGCTGTTTCTAAAATGCGCTTGGAGCGAGCATGGCCCAGCCACACGCGTAACCCCTGGATTTTATGCATGCAACGCTTTGAAAATTCAGGCGTAAATGATAAGCACCCTTTACAGAACAGTGCATTAAAGTGCAACAAAAAATGTGTGTAAAAATATTCATTATCATGCATGTTTAATGCAATGTCCATACCAATATTAGCTAGGTAAATTGGGAAAGCCAGTGCTTATCCCTGGAAGTGAGATACAAGAAATAGGTCAACTATTGTCAAATACTTGTGACCCAGACTGGCCAAAGTCGGAGACAGGATTCTGGGCTCGACGAACCCAGCATAGCACTTCTTATTTACCTATGTTTTCATGCATGCATACCTCTAGAAGTGCAGTACTAGTTAATGTTTTGGGTTAACTACAGAATTAACATGGATTTTGTATTAGCTCAATCCATATTAAATGAACATGAGCAAATTAGCATACTTGTGTATAGTAATCAGCTTATTTAAATGTTATTACAAAAATCCTTGTTAATGTAAAACAATGCATTAACATGAACACAAGGTCATTAATGTGCAACAGTACTACTTTAATGTACATTTAGTGATAACATGGATATTTAATACATGTTAACTCATGAGTTAGCTTTAATGCAGTTCAGTACTAAATAGGTCCCAAATTGACTTATGAAAAGTCACGAAGAGACAATGGTAGAACAAGAGGTCACATTCATGCCTCATGAATTCTCCTGTCTGTGCTCCATTTGGTCATCCAAAACTGTTCCTTTGCTTAATGGAAATTACTTTAAAAATGCATCACAATTAGATGATAATGCTAAGACAATTTTGTAGTTTTTAATCTCTGGGAAGCAATATACACTTTCCAGCGACACTGAAGTAATTCCTTTTAAGCTTATTAAGAAAATAACCTCTATTAGTTTTAAAAGCATTTGTGATTTTCCAAATGGTGTGAACAAAGAGCTCTTTTACTAGTAGTTATCTATTCGTACAATATGTCACAAAATTTCTAAAGTCCTAGTCTTATGTGGGCACTGCAATACCTATAATTATGCACAGAGTCGTAGCATCCCTATGGCCAATATGGCCACAGCCATAGGCACCGCTACCAAAAGGAGCCATAGCGCCACCATCATGTGGGGGTCTCAACAAGTGGAAAAGCAGTGTGGCCCGCCAGCCACACTGATGATTCTGGTGGAACTGTGCTGCTTTTCCACTCATAGGTGTTAGAACAGGAAGGCCGACAACAACGGGAGAAACCTCATTGGTGAAGGTGGGAAGGCACATGATTTCATGAATGCTACCACGTTCCCCTCACTCATCCTCCCTACTCCTGAAGAATCGAAGGATCGGGCCTTGCAGCATGAGCATGAGCTACTTTGTCCTCTTCGGTTGTTGGCACCTGACGATGTCATTCAGGCACCGGCAGCTGGGAGGGAGTAAGCAGCCCACGCTGCAAGGCCCAATCCTTCGATTCTTCAGGAGCAGGGAGGGTGAATGAGGGATTGTGGTAGCACCATGGCGGTGAGCAGCATTAAGGAAATCATGCACTGGCCACCCACGGTGAGTGAGGGGATTATGGGTGAGAAGGTGTGAGAGGGGTCACAAGACTTCTGGGCAGTAGGGTGGTTGGGAGGAGAAAAAAGGCTGGGGAGCAGGACTGCTTGGAAGTGGAGGTCTGAGAGAGGAGGGCCTGTTGAGCAAATCTGCTGGGGAGTGGGGGGTCTGGGTGAGGAGAGAGGGCTGTGGAGTAAGACTTCTGGGGAATGGGATTTCTGGGATGGGATAGGGGTTTGGAGAGCAAGACTGCTGGGGAGAGGGGGATCTGGAAGGGGAGAGGGGCTAGGGAATAAGACTCCTAGGGAGTGGGATGTCTGAGAGAGGAGAGGGGAGCTAAATTGCTTGGGCAATGGGAGTCTGAAAGGGGAGAGAGTGTTGGGACCAAGAGTGTTAGGGAGTGGGGAGAAGGGGGGGGGGGGGGGGGGGGGGGAAGGGGAGCAAGACTGTGTGGGAGGGAGAGAGAGAGAGCATGTATGTATGTGTGTGAGAGAAAGAGAGAACATGTGTGTATGTGTTTGGGAGCGAGAGAAATAGAGAGAGCATGTGTGTGGGAGACAGAGAAAGCATGTGTAGGGAAAGCTGACCCTGCTTCCTCTCTGCCTGCTAACCATAACCATTTTAGAGCTTCTAGAAATCCAAAGTTCCAGACATGGATAACAGGGGATTGCTTAAAATCCTTATTAGTTTTAATGGGTGCTATTTGACGTGTTGTTTGAAATATTTTACTGATGATTAGAACATTTGTATGTGAGTTTTTAATTTTTGAATGCGATTGAATTCATTAGTTCAAATTATTCTTTTTATTGGTATGGCTTTACTAATTTTATTGTTTTATGAGTAATGGTAATGCTTCTGTTTTTCCATTGTTGCAGTTCATATAGAATTTGACTTGTTGTTTCCTGTTCAGTTTTTGTCTGTACATTTCTATTTATATTTTATGGTCTCTTTATTCTGTATTTGAGGATCTATCTGTGTTTTGCATGTGCCTAAAGTGAGGTATTTCTATAGTGTATAGTTTGTATGTAGGGATCTATAGCAGCTTGACTTGTTCTGTTTGTACTGGTGTTTTAGGCCTGGTGTAATATTTGCAGTATAAACTTTCATAAGTAGAGTTATTGCTGTTTGAGTGCTGACAGTTAGTGTTTTGATTATAGAAAGTTTATTGCATTGTAATTCTGTTTTCTTGTGGCTCTCTGGTGGTCATACCCATGCCCAAGATGCATTACAGTAGGCTTAATACCATATGAGTTCCAAGTGTCTCTTGCTTTTTTGCAGGATTTTCTGGTTGGCACCACATCAGTGCATGTAGATATAAAATACATATTGTAAGTAATATTTTTACCTCCGAAGACTGTGCTTTGAATGTTCTTTTTCATGTAAAATGTTAATTTAATTGTGTGTGATGGGGTGGAGGGCACCTAATACCCTTGCACTGGCTGTGGGCATTGCTCTAGAAACATTTAACAGTGTCTCCCAACTCACTGTGTCAGGTGTTGTGTAATGGGTGAGGGCGCAGTTTTTCACTTGACCATAGGCACCACATTGCCTAGCTACGGCTCTAATTATGCTTGCTACTAATGCTACTTATTCTTACAAAGGTTTTTCTACCTTAACAGTGCCTAACCTACAAAATGCCACTACTTTTCCTATATGTGTACATTTATTTTGTTTAGCTATTAAAAAGTATTTTGTCAGGAGTGTTTGTAAGCGGAAATCATCAAAGGATCATGATTTTGGTATTGTTGACATTCCATGTTTTCTGTGCCATGAATTCTGACAACAAAGATTTCATTTGGACACACACACACACAAAAAAAAAGAAGAAAATATTTTTTATGTTTTATGCCAGGCAGTTTATTCCTACTGTTTGGGCTAGCAGTCTATTCAGAACTTGCCCCGAGCCTGCTGACTGCCATTAATTACAGGACACTCCAAAGTTAAGAAGCCATGGACCTTCATATGTGGCTTTCTGCATTTTGTACTGATTTTTTTCCTCCCTCTCATTTCACCTAACCCAGCCATTGCAGCAGTAATCCTCTGAGGACTGCAAAACCTAGCAAAAGTGGATCTGCCCCAGGATTATTGGCTCATCTACAAATAATATTTTTCAAAGATGTTCCCTCATGTGTCTTTATTATTAACATAAACATACAAGTGTGAATGGCACTTAACATATTATTCTTGTTCCTGCTTACAGTCAGGATTGCTTATGCAATATTGAAGAGAAAAGTGCAAATGAGCCAGTTCCTCATTCCAAATTAATATTTAAAGAACTGCTTTCAGTGCCATGCATAAAACTGCAGTGATTTAATGTGAAATGTACTGAAGAACTATCCTGCTCAAATGGAACTGTTTTGTGCTAATATACGTGTTGACAGATAGACAGACAGATGAGAAATAGACGTGTTTTGTGCTAATATACATGTTGACAGATATATATATTCAGATAGAGAAATAGACTGATGGTTGCTAGGAACACAACCAATTTGGCTCTGATTTCCATTTCTGAGTCAATAAGTAAAAAAAAAAAAAAACCAGGATCCTAGAAGCTTGTGAGTCAGAACTTTACTGTTACCACTGAAAAATGTGATGAAAAATGCTGAAAGGAAGTTATATTAGGAAGGAACGTGTAAGAAGTTTCTATAAGGAGCTGCATTCGTTTAATTCTGTTATAGAGCCAGTGGGTGGAGGATGGAGGACCAGCATATGACAGTATATACAGACTTGTCCGTATATAGAGAGTCAAGGCCCCTAGTCTCCTGTGAGAGCTGTAGGGTAGATTATGTGGCAGGAACTGGAAAATTCTGCGGCACAAGCCGTGTGATAATTCTATGCAACATTTGCATAAATATGCATATTTCTTAGTTTTAATAAGCAAAACATCCAAATTTATAGAAAAATCTTTCAAGTCTTGGAAACCTGTTTCTTTTAAAAACCTAAATAAAATCATTTTCTAACTGTTGTGTGTCTGGATATTCTCTTCTGTCCCTTTTCTCCTTGCTTTCCTTTCTCTGTTTCACTCATTTTTCCTCTCTTTCCTAGTTTCGTTTCTTTTCTTTCTTCTTCCTTCTACCTTATGTCTCCCTTCTTGCTGTTTTCTCCCTATGTAAACCCTTTCTGCCCTCCCCTATAGAATCTCCCCAAGTTCCCACTCCAGCTTCTGCACTTCTTTACGCATGTAATCTTCCATTCCTTTGTTGAAATCTCACCACCTCGCTTCCTTCTTCAGTCAATTCCCCTTTGTCCTCTCCAGCCTCTCTACATTCTCCCCTTTCTCTTCCTTCTACCTCCCAATCTTAAATCCCCTTTCCCTCTCTTTCAGACTCATAATCCCCCAGTTTCAGTTTTCAACCCCTCTCCTGAGGCTCCCCTCCTTCCTGCACTCTTTTTCCCCTCCCCTCTGGTCTCTTGTCTTCCCTTTTTGCACATTCCCTCCACTGCTTTTTCAGTGACTTGTCCTCCTTCTCCTATAGGACAATCAGATCCTCAAATCCCTGCAAGTAAGAGAGTAAAACCAGGACGGCATTAGCCCGCTCCTTAAAACGTGGATCCAGGGAGCAACCCTAAACCACCTCTTCTGCTATCCATGAGATTTGCACACACCCCCCCCCTTCAGTTCAAGCACTCCCCACACACACCCCCATCTCACAACTGCCCCAATTTCTTCTTCGCCTGCTGCTCCCGCTTTAAATTTAAAAAATATCTAGGTGGCTGAGACAACAAGCAGCCACCAGCAGGAAAGAGATTCACGCAGAAGCAGGGAAAGAGGAGATAGAAGTAGAAGTGTGTGTGTGTGTGTGTGTGTGTGTGTGCGGGGGGGGGGGGGGGGGGAGGGTAGCAATGTTGTGAAAGCCATGAGTGCTGGTGCCAGTTTTCTGCATTTCCTCAGCAGCAAGCTATTTAAATGAGATAAATAAATTAAAAAGCTAAACTGACACGGAGCGAAAGTTAATACCCTTACGAGAAACATGGGGGTGACCTGCACGGAGCGGCAGTAACTACCTTGGGAAGCTTGCAGGGCAGACTAGATGGACCATTTTGGTCTTTTTCTGCCATCATTACTATCTTAGTATGTTACTATATAAACAGCATGGGATCTATCTACTGTCTGGGATCCTGCCAAGTGACTTGTGACTTGGACCAAGCAATGTTGAAAACAGGAAACGGGGCTCAATGGTCTAACTCAGTTTGAATTTTGAAAGCCCAGTGCGTGCCAAAACCGGGAGATACGTGCACAAGGTAGGCCGGTGCATGCCGAGCAGATTTTAAAAGCCACCCGAGTACACACGTACTTGCTGCATCACGCAGAAATGAAAAGTTCCAAAAAGAGGGTGGGGTATAAGATTCTTGGATGTCATAAGGTAGGTAGACAGTGCAACAAGCTAGGTAGAGAGTGCATTAGTACAAATCAACTCCTCTTGTAACTTTCATTAATTCAAATAGCAGAAATTCTTCAGTGATGTCAACTTTGCTGTTCATACCTCCTATTGTGTATTTAAAACTGCCCCCACAAACCTACCCCATCCTCCAAACCCCACTCCGAGTTAAAAGTGCACCTCTCAAATGGATTATTATCCAAATCAATACTGGCTTACACCCCTCATGTATCATAAACAATAACAATAACCCCTCAACTCATGAGGCAATCTTTCATAACAATTTTTTATTTTATTTCTCAGGGAATTAGTATCAGATACTAAGGTGCTCTCTCTCTTGTGCAATCTCCAGGCTCTTGACAAACTGTGCTCATTGATGATACAGGTTGAAGCCCATTGTGGGCAAGAGCCTGGAGATTGCACAAAAGAGAGAGCATCTTAGTATCTGATACTAATTCCCTGAGAAATAAAATAAAAAATTGTTGTGAAGGATTACCTCATGAGTTGAGGGGTTATTGTTATTATAAATAGTAGAGTGACATGGTGTTCTCTCTCTCTCTCTCTGTCACTCTTTCTCTCTCTCTCTCTCTCTCTCTCTCTCTCTCTCTCTCAATAAACAGGAAAATGATGTTAGGAGCTGCTCATTACCTCTGCTCAAACTCCTCCCACTTGCATAGCAGATGTCACATTTGCATACTACCGCACATTGTGCTATTTAACACGTGCATTAGGGCTTAAGTGCAAAATGATAAATGACCCACTTAGGTTGTTGCTGAATAATTGACAACACATTTCTAAGATCCTCTGCTGTGATTGAATTACCCAACAGTACCTGCAGAGCTGCTTCAAACCCATTCTGTTTCAGCATGCAAGCCAGAGCTACATACTCATTGGTTCTCTGTAACAGCCTAGCCAGGAAGCTGTTCACTGTCACTATGGCACAAGCTAGTTAAACAGAGAAAGACGTCTATGTCCAGACACAGGATTCATATTGCTGCTACAATTATTATTTATTTAGAATCTTATATGCTGTAACTTCCAAGCAAAATAGAGTTCAATGCAGCTCACATCAAACAATCATAAAATGAATAAACACACTGACAATTGAAACAGAACACATAAAATATACAATCAAACTGTTGCGCTGCACCGGGTGAGAGTACCAGGGGGCACTCTCCAGCGTGGGATGAGATGTGTGTCCTTGCAGTGAGACATCCCTGACCCTCAACCGAGCCTGCATGCTTCCTTGAGACCAGCAACGCCATGGTGGTCTCTGAATGGTCCTCCGATCGTTCTAAGCCATTTCGGACTGCCACTAGGGAGAGATGGGAAGCAGCAGGTCAAACAGAGGACAAGGCGGATGAAGACATGGCACAAGATGAAGACTCAGATGAAGAAGACAAGACTCAAGCATTGAGGAAGACGAAGACATCAGGCTTGGCAAGGCAGACGAAGACATCGGGCGTGGCAAGGCAGACGAAGACTCAAGACATTGCAGGGCAGACAAAGACTCAAGGCATGGCAAGGTACAGACAGGCAAGGCAAGGCGGGGCAAGGCATGGCATGACTAAAACAATTGCTTAAAAGTACGGAACCTCCAGGCATACAATGTCCATACTGGCGCCCTACTCAACCCAGCCAGGCTGAGTCGCGGCCCACACGAGAAGGCATCAGAGCCACGGAAATTCAAGGACAGGAGCAGGCAGGCAATCAGATCCCTCAGGCGCCCTACACAGTCTAGCCGGACTGGTCGCGGACCACACTGAAGGACAGGACCCGTCCAGGGAAGGAAGACATCAGGCAAGAACATCAAGGCAAGGCAGACATCGGTCTTATGGACATCAAGACAGGAACAAGGCAGGTCAGACATGAGGTGAGATGGCTCCATGGCACTGATGGAAGAAATGACCCACCAGCGCCTTACACAGTCCAGCCAGACTGGATGCGGACCACTGAGCCACTACGCGCCCTATTCAGCCCAGCCGGACTGGTCGTGGACCACAAGGGACGGGTCAGTGAAGCTGAAGACATCAGAAACAGACGGGCATTGGAACATCAGGAACCGGCGGACATCTGGACATCAGGAACAGGTGGACAACTGGACATCATGGAACATAGAAGACATCAGAGACCAGAACAAGGAACAATGACGAAGACACGGGATCCCACACAGAACAGAGTGCCTAGGAGGAGAAGCAGATGTGGAGTCCTAAGGAGGACTTACTCCTTGCGAAGGCGAGGAAGGACTGACCTGAGAAGTCTTTTGTAGGCTGAAGAGGCGGATCCAGGAAGTGACATCATCCAGGGCCCAATTCCCTCACTGGCCCTACAAGAAGGGCAGAGAGAGGTGGCCCCATGCTTTAGGAAAGGCAGGAAGCAGAACTGCAGGACTACGGACAGCGGTCCTGCTGAAGACACTGAACGCTGAAGCAGTGGAGGAGCCAAAGTTGGGTCATGCAGGACCCGACGTGGGAGACGGCTTCCTTACCGCACCAGGAGGACTGAGAGCAGCTCCAGCTGCGAAAAGACATCGGGGCTGAGGGCCCTCTACCCTGAGGCCCCAAGGTAGGGTTGGTGGTCTCCAGCCACATGGGAAAGCAGGGCACCTCTGGCCGTGCAGGGAGAGAGTCAGTGGCCTCTGGGCCGCAAGGGATGTAGCAACGCGGCTCTGGCCATGGGAGAGAGCCCCGGCGTGGCTCCTGCCGCACTGGCATGATGGTGGCCACCTGCCACTGCAGGAAACCTCGGCACGGGGCTTGGGCCAGCTGGCCTGAAGAGGGGTAAGAGCCTGCTCGCGGTCCTGCCGCGAGCAAGATCGCAACACAAACATACAGATAAAAACATAATAGCCATCATACAAATGTCTCTTTAAAAAGAATAGCTGTAACTTGCTTTCTGAACAACTTGGTATCCGGCTCTGTCCTAAGCTGCATAGGTGATTAATTCCATAAAACTGGTGCAGTATGCAAATAAAATCCTGGCTCTTGTCCACTGATACTTATAGCCTTGATTATCAGGTAGTATAAGCAGCCAATGTCCAACAGATCATGAGGAGTCGACAGGGTTTTATCACGAGGAAAATCTGCACTGCTTTTGCGTAGTATCCAGCATTTTACATTTTGATCTGAACTTGACTGGCAGGCAATGGAACTCTTGGAAGATCATTCTGTGACAGACTCTTAGGTAACCGAGCAGCATCATGCTGTAACAATTGAAGAACATACAACAGATTGCCCTGCAGATCTAGGCAGAGATTGCTCCAGTAATCAACGTAGCCTAGAACTACAGATTGAAGCACTGTTCTAAACATTTTGAATGGCAAAACAGAATTCAACGGTGAACAGGAGGGCATATGGTTAGCTAAGAATCTAGCAAAACTTTCAAACTTTTTTTTTCAGTTAAAATGGGAAGAGAAATACCTGAAAAGGTAAATGAAACCAAATTAATGATAGAGACACAGGCTTTCCCACCCAAAGGAGCCAGGACTTCGCTATGTTGAAGGACAATCCATTACATGCCATTCAATTATTTATCTCGTGCATGCACTGCTGGATGAATTTCTCAGGAAAAATGCCAGACATATCACAGGGGATGTGCAACTGCACATCCATCTGTGTATATAAAATAAATTAAACCTAATGACATAAGCAGTGCCCCTAATGTAAGGAAAATAAAAGTTAGAAAGAGAAGATGACAGTTTTGATCCTTGCGGGACCCCCTGAAGACAGTCCGCCAAGTGGAAAAAATTTGTCCATTTGAATACAGCATCTTCTATCTTGCAAAAAGGTGGAAAACCATTATAATACTGTCCCAGAGATCCCAGTGCTTTCCAAACATAAAAAGAGAACGTCACATCTGACTATGTCAAATGCACTAACACTTCTGAATTGTGATTCTTTCAAAATCCAAATTGGTTCCTAGTGAAACTGTAGAATTGTGTGCTCTCACTGCTACACTTGCTGCTGTTGCCCTGAATCCATATAAGTGGTAAGTATTGCACTTTGGCAATTATTTTTGCTGCTTTCTTGTTTATTTATATAAATAAACATATTTTATTTGCAGTAATTATATCCCCATGTCCATTTTTATTTATTTATTGGCAATTTTATTTTTTAAACTATTTATTTTTCAACAAGGAGCGCAACACTACAGAGAACACAGTGTACCAACAGTGATACAGTGATGCAGAAATCTAAATTTATAAATGTGCCAAGGCATATAAATATCATAGACATAGAGTGGGCAAAAATTACATAAAATGTTATTAGACATAACTCAAGTAGAATAGCCCCCCCCCCCCTTAAAAAGCAACAAAGACGAAGCACAAATTTTAAAAAGTGGGTCTGCAAGTAGCCTTAAGATCTACTATTCTAATATTCCCAGAAGCCGCCCCAGATTTTCTCATATATAGTCATGTTGTTCTTCAGCATATTTGTAAGCTTTTCAGCAACAGCAATATCAAAGGCTGGTTTATGCTACAATTCTGCTGAATGCACAGATTTCCACATTAGCATAATTGTGAATCTGCCAGAGTGTATCAATTGGCTAGCCAATACTTTTTTTAGCAGTAGGAAAGCTGTTAGGTTCCACTCACGGGTTAGGCCCACGAGCGGCTGCACTCACCCCATTGCCGCCTGAGCCTTGCTGCCACTCCTCGTGGCAGGAGAGATCCCGTCAGTCATCCATGCGGTTGGTCGCTAGCTCTACTTCTAGCATGACCTTGAAATGCCACCACTTTAGCAGAAGCTCTACTCTGCTGTCATCTCAGGTGCGTGTGCGTGACAGCTTTTCTGTTAAAGGGCCCATGCAGGGAAAAGCTTTGGTGCCCTCCGATGATGTTATCACTGGATGCCCTAAAAAAGGTCTCTCTAGGATTGCCTTTGCAAGATTGCCTGTTTCCTGTGGTCTTCGTCTCACTTCTGTGTCCTGGTCTTCAGACTGGTCCAGTGTCTTGTTCATCGCCTTGTACCAGCATCTGGTGTCTTCAGCTTGGTCCAGTGATCTGGTGTCCTCAGCTTGTGCCAGCGCCTTGCCGGCATCC
Source organism: Rhinatrema bivittatum (assembly GCF_901001135.1). NCBI lineage: Eukaryota > Metazoa > Chordata > Amphibia > Gymnophiona > Rhinatrematidae > Rhinatrema > Rhinatrema bivittatum. The sequence goes on along the minus strand of NC_042615.1, from coordinate 519,039,874 downwards.
TTGTTTTTAGTCCAACTCAGCGCTCCAGTGTCTTCAGCCTTCAGGCCAGTGTCCTGTTCCAAGTCTTCAGAGTCCTGCTCCTGAGCTCCTAATCCTGTTCCATAGTCTTCTGAGTTTCCAAGTTCTAGTTCTGAGCTCCGAAGTTCCTGTGCCTTCTCTTCTGGAGCCTTGTTCCTGCCTTGATCTGATTGGTCCTTGTTCTCAGTGTTCATCTGGTTCCTTGTCTTGCTGGGACTCCTTATCTTCAGTCGTCACCTTGTTCCTCATCTTGCTTGGATTCCATGTCTTCAGCTTCAGTCTAGCTCATGCCTGGGTGAGCTCACCTGCGGGCGGCATGGACCATGGCCAGCCTTGGGTTGTGTCGGTCACATCATAGCACGGGGGCTCATGTATACCTGTAATCCGAAGAGCACCTGGAGTGGTCAGAGGGCTACCCCCCTGGACACAACCCTTCGGGCTGTATTCCTGACAGACCTTTGGGTACAGTCCTTTACACAAACATTTTCAATTAGAATTCAAAGGGAGGATAACATTCAAAACTGCTCACACTCTCCCATTTACCTTTGAATATGGGTGCATCCAAATTTGCTATTGTATTTTATAACCTATATGGATACAACATGCACAGGGCCAGATTTTAAAAACAGCGCGAGGGCGTAGATTTGTTCGCACAACCCGGCGTGAACAAATCTACGCCTGATTTTATAACATGCGCGCGGAGCCGCATGCACAGATAAATGCATGTAGTATCAATGTGCCAAGGCATATAAATGTTTTTTGTAACCTGCCGTATATAACAGACAAATACTTTGACATTTTTGTAAATTACAATGCATCTGATGCTGTGACATTTTAACTGAATCATGATATCTATTTCTTAAATAGGCAATTCAAATTTTAAATTGACATTGTCAGCCTGCAAACGTTTTGTGTAGACTGCAGTAAACATCAATAAAGTGACCTGACATTTTTGCAACTGCAACGTAAACCAATGATATGACGTTGATTGCTATTGTCCAATAAAACAAATCGGAAGGCGGTCCCATGTAGCCAAGGCAAAAAACAACAAAGGGACAACCTTATGCTGTGGAAAACTTTTATTATTATATTCTATTAAAGAGCCCGACTCCGGCCGAGTTTCGCCAATTAAGGCTGCATCAGGGGATGACTTCTGATGACAAAGAAACTACATAGGCATATTCTTATGTAGTAACAAAGTGTCAAGCGAAATTTCAATCTCGATCATGCAGACAACTCTTTCTGCTTCACAATCTGACAGTATCAGTGTAGGTGTTATAATAACTCCGTTCCCTCTCAAGGGTGTGTTGAAAATCACAAAACCTCTCAACCTCGGAGCGAGGAGCGATCTGTTCACAGTTGAGAGGTTTTGTGATTTTCAACACACCCTTGAGAGGGAACGGAGTTATTATAACACCTACACTGATACTGTCAGATTGTGAAGCAGAAAGAGTTGTCTGCATGATCGAGATTGAAATTTCGTTTGACACTTTGTTACTACATAAGAATATGCCTATGTAGTTTCTTTGTCATCAGAAGTCATCCCCTGATGCAGCCTTAATTGGCGAAACTCGGCCGGAGTCGGGCTCTTTAATAGAATATAATAATAAAAGTTTTCCACGGCATAAGGTTGTCCCTTTGTTGTTTTTTGCATTGATTGCTGTTGTACTTTTACCTCTATTTTATTTTATTATACATGAAGCCAAAATTAGGCAGGTCATGTCTAGACAAAGTTAACTGGACAACTTTGCCCAATTAAAGTTTATCCAGATATTCTTCCCAAACCTGCACTGGCTGAATATCTGTTCTAGAGTTACCTGGATAAAGTTATCCGTGTAACTTTTGACCTGCTTTTTGACAAGCCAGAGATACCTGAGTAACTTAATCTTGTCAGAGATGAATATCAGTAAAACTATGGGCTGGCAACACTCAGTGGTGTAGCCACGATGGGCCTGGGTGGGCCATGGTCCACCCACTTTGGTCTCAGGCCCACCCAACCAGGGCTGTCTCACCTGGAAGAGGGCCAAAGCCCGGAGCAACAATGACGTTGCAGGATCCCAACTACGTGACGGTAAGAAGAAAATTGGAGCTGCAATACCATCATGGGATTGCATCCCTGTGACAGTGAAAAGGAGGAACAGAGTTACAATGCCATTGTGGGATTCCATCCCTGCGATGGTGAAGAGGAGAGCCAGAGCTGCAATGCTGTCACAGGATCCCATTCCCATGAAGGCAAAGATGAGGGCCGGAGCAGGAAGGCTGTCACGGGATCCCATCACAGCAATGGCAAAGAGGAGGGCCAGAGCAGCATCCCATCCCCACGGTGGCTGTACCTAATGAAAAGGTCCTGTGTGTGTGTGTGTGGGTGAGAATGGGAGCTTGGACATATGTGTATGTAAGTGAGAATTGGAGCCTGAGTTGTGCATCTGTCTATGGGTAAGAATGGTGTCCTGGGTGTGCATCTGTGCATGTGAGAATGGAAGTGGTGGTGGTGGTGGTAGGGGGGTTGAGACAGTGAGAGCTTTTGTGTGTGTATATATGGTACACCATGTTAGAGTGAGATCTTGTGTGTGAGTGCGTGTATGATAGAGCATGTGAGAGTGAGAGCTTGTGTGTGTGTGTGTATGAAGAGTATATTAGTGTGAGAGCTTGTGTGTATGTGTGTGTAGAGAATGTGAGAGTGAGAGTTTGCATGTGGGGGCAGAGAGTATATGGGAGTGAGAATCTGTGTTTGTGGTAAAGCATGTTAGAGTGAGAGCTTGTGTGTGTGTGTGTTTTGAGAATGTGAGAGTGAGAGCTTGGGGGACAGCATATGAGAATGGGAGCTTGTATATATGAGGGAGTCTGTGTAAGAAAGCATGAGGCTGTGTGTGTATGTATGTGAGGGAGGAAGGGAAGAAGACAGTAGGAGAAGAAACCAATGGCACCGGTAGCCCCTGTGACATAGTAGGTCAAAGGCTATCGGTGCCATTTTGAATACCGGCAGCGAGGGTGTGAGTGCAGGAGATGGCTCCCGGAACCCCCGCTGGACTACCAGGGAGTTTTGGTAAGTCTTGGGGGGTCAGGAGGGTGGGGGGTTTGTTTAAATTGGCTCCTTTAGACGGCTGAATAATTCGGCGAAGATTCGTTGTATTCGTGGGGAATCGCGATATGTTTCGCTTCCCCACAAATTCAACAAATATGGCCCTATACATTGCGGATTACCAATTCGTAGGGAACAAATGCACACTCCTAATAATTCATCCAAAAGCCTGTTTAAAAACATTGTTTTAAGACCCTTTCTAATTCTAAACATTTTATATCTTGCTGCTCCCAAAGCCCTACTGGCAGCTTATTATACTCTGCAACAGCTATAGAAGAGAAAACCCATGCTCTTGTCTGAACCCATTTGAACTTGTTGGCAGGAGAAATAGCCAACAAGTGGGTATCTTCTGATCTTAAGGCCCATTTCAGAATATACAAGTCAATAAATCTTCTTAAAATGCACAGAAGAGTATGTTTCAGAAGCTTGAACAGCATGTTCAACAACCTAAATCTTTCTCTCCACTTAACTGGTAACCAGTGAAGATCTCGCAGAACCGTAGTGACATGCTCTCTTCTCGAGAGACCAGTCAAAACTCGAGTGGCAGCATTCTGAACCAGTTGTAGCACTTGGGTTATTTTCTCAGGTAATCCCACACCACAGTAATCTCAATGATTTAACATTAGAGCCAGTATTACTGAGTGAAATAGATCATACGTAACAAAAACCTCAATGGTCTAACCATTTTAAGTTTATAGAAAGCCACTTTTGATACATGATGAATTTGCTGCTTCATAGTTAACTGAAAGTCCAAAAAGACTCCTAGATTTTTTACTTCAGTTTATATGGGAATAGGTAATCCATCAACCACCAATAATATTTTTGCTGGGACCCCAATTTCAAAACCCTTTACCACCCAGAGAATCTGAGTTGTTTTTTTTTATATGCAATATCAAATGATGATTTGTCACCTAACCCCTTACTTCCCTAATTAGCACTTGTAACTCAGATTCTGGAAGCTCGCATTTATGGACACATGGTAAGAAAAATTAAACGTCACCTGCGTACATAAAAAACTTCACATTTAGAGAATGCAATAAGGATGCCAGAGGAGAGAGATAAATATTAAAAAGTACTGAGGAAAGTGCTGACCCCTGTAGCACACCCCATCAAATATGCTGGGCCCCTATCTGTATCCTCTGCATCTGGTTAGTTAGATAAGAATGAAACCAATTTAGAACCGAGCCTCCCACACCATACTTAGAGAGATGGCGAATCAATAACTCTTGAAGAACTGTATCGAAAGCTGCAGACACTCAGATCTAACTGAATTAATATGCCTGCACGTCCTTGATCTAGACTACTCAGTAGGGTGTCTGTCAAGCTCAAAAGTAGATGTCCCATGTTATCAAACTTAGGAAATCCATATTGATTGGGGTTTAATAACTGACTCTCATTTACAAAGTACTCAATCTTTTCTGGTATTTTTGTTACTGTTGGCAAGTTTGAAACTGGATGATAGCTTGAGAGTTCTGTGGAAGCTAACTTACTATCCTTTTCAACAGATGTTATTGTGGCCTACTTCCAAACTGTTGGAACTTCGCCACCACAAAGTGATTTATTAATCATTGTCTTTATAATTTCAAAGGAAACATCTTTAAAATTTTTTACAAGGACAAGGATCTAGTACTTAAAATGTTGATATTAAACTAGATACCTTAATTCTCACTTCCTTTAATGTAGCCAGATCAAACTCATGGGGTCATTTTCTATAGCTTTCACACGTGAAAAGGGACTTTTTGTGTGCGATAGCTAGATCGAGGCGGAGTCATCACCGGAAGGGGAGGAGTCAGGGCGGCACTGGGGCAGACACGGTAAAGACATCACTGACGGCGAAAAGGTAAGGCCCCTTATCGCCACCAGTAATATGTCCACTAGCACCAACTTTCATGGTGGTGCTATTGGTTTGCAAAAGCCAGCAGCGATGGCACCGCGGTGGCGCCATCGCTGCCGGCTTTCGCAGGCCCCCCCCCCCCGCTTCGCCCCTGGTACCGCGTGATTCACTAAGGCCTGTGATTTTAGAAAATCCAGGCCTCAGTTCAGACATTGTTTAAGAGAGGAACAGCTTCCAACTCTACTCTATCTGACACAGGCATTAACTGCTGCTGCAAGATCTCAATTTTTTTAATCAAAATAATCACCAAGCAACTCACATGCTGGCATTTCCTTGTTGAGATATAATGGGCCCTGCTGTAAGCTTTTTTACCTCGGAGAACAACTCAAAAGGCTTGTTAATTGCCTTCTCTAAATGCAAAACTTAATAATCTCTCTTTGCTTTCATACAATAATCTCAATAGGCATTTAAAGCCTTTTTGTAGGCTAAGTACAGACAAAGGCACAACTGATAGTATGGAAAGATCTGCCAATTTCTCTGATGGGTTGATGCGCTCTCTTGAAAATGGTCTTTTACCAAAAATTGTATATAAGTTGCAAACACTGCCTTGCTGCTTAACGTTTGGTGATTTGGCTCAAATGCGTTCCCTATTTATTGATTTTATTGGGAGAAGTAAAAAGGCTAGGATAAAATATGATATATTGACTAAGAGTAAAGTGCTAGAAGGGCTTGTCTTACCTAATTTACTGTTCTATAATGCTGCATGTCAACTCTGATTTACAGGTAGATATGCTTATTGCACAGAAGGGTCAGTAGAAAATATGGTCCAACTCTGCTCCCCCCTCTATTTTTTGCATGTCTCAAATACTTATTTATCTATGCCACAGTGGGATAACATTTTGATTTGGGCAGCTATTATGGCATGGAGATGGTTTCGAAAATGGGGAAAGCTTAAATATATGTCCTCTATGTTTCTGCCAATCATGGGAAATATGGCATTTTTGCCAGGAAACGAGTATGGTATCTTTCAAGACTGGAAAAAGAATGGCATTACTTATATTGCTCATTTATATTCAGAAGATTTAAGTGGGTTGCTGTCATTTTCACAGTTGAAAAATGGTTTTAATTTGCTAAATTCTCTTTTTTTTTTTTGCTTTTTTACAAATAAGACATTATGCCTCCTCGTTGAAGATGTCACAGGATGAGCTATCAAGAGAAAATAACTGGCTTGAAGATTTAAACTGCATTATAGGGGATAAGAGGAACTCTATATCATTGTGGCACAAACTTTGTAAACAAAGTCTTTTGATATCTGCTTTGGACATAGAGGGCAGATATTGGGAGAAGAACTTGATACAGTTATTTCTACAGTACATTCATTAAGCATTGATACTTTTATGAAAGAGTTGAAGTTTAAAGAATTAGATCATGCTTATTTGGATAATGTTCAGAGGTATCACATAAAGTTCTTATGAGAAGAGAAAGCTGAGGGGGGATATGATAGAGATCTTTAAAATCATGAGAGGTCTAGAACGAGTAAATGTGAATGGGTCATTTACTCTTTTGGATAATAGAAAGAATAGGGGGCACTCTATGAAGTTAGCATGGGGCACACTTAAAACTAATCAGAGAAACATTTGTTTTCACTCAATGCATAATTAAACTCTGGAATTTGTTGCCAGAGGATGTGGTTAGTGCAGTTAGTGTAGCTGAGTTTAAAAAAGGATTGGATCTCGATGATGGAGCTGAAAGAACTATATGGTAACATTGATATCGGGGTCTTCCCTTATCTACAACTCCAGCACTATATTGCTTCCATTCCTCTTACTTCGCAGCAGGTCACTTCCCTTACTGCAATAGCGGACATCCTGCTTCTAAAAAAGGAGGACACTTCGTCGCTCGCCACCTAGTATCGCATGATTAGACAAACCATTTCCCCTGATACCTGTGCTATTTTAGTGGAAAGGTGGAATCGGGATGGGGTGTTCCTGCTCACTGAAGCCATTATAGCAGCTTGTTTTCGGCGGATCTCCCAACTCTCAGTCAATATGTATTATTGCGAAATGCAGTACAAATTTATCCGCCGCGGTTATATTTCCGCTCAGGATGCTTATAATTCAAAAATTGCACCAACGCCGCAGTGTCTACGATGTGGCGAGATGTCCGACTCAATCTCTCATGCATTTTGGGCATGCCAGCCAATTCAGACCTTTTGGCGTAAGGTACTCAATTATGTGGAATTGGTGTTAGGGTTGGATATTAGGGATGTGAATCGTTTTTTGACGATTTAAAATATCGTCCGATATATTTTAAATCGTCAAAAAATCGTTAGGGCCACGATACAATACCAATTCCCCCGATTTATCGTTAAAAAATCGTAAATCGGGGGAAGGGGGAGGGCAGGAAAACCGGCACACTAAAACCCCCTAAAACCCACCCCCGACTCTTTAAATTAAAGCCCCCCCCCTCCCGAACCCCCCCCCCCCAATGCTTTAAATTACCTGGGGATCCGGCGGTGGTCCAGAACGGCGGCGGTCCGGAACGGCCCCCTCAATAGAATCGTGTTGTCTTCAGCCGGCGCCATTTTTCAAAATGGCCGCCGCAAAATGGCGGCGGCCATAGACAAAAACGATTTGACGGAGGAGGTCATTCCGGACCCCCGCTGGACTTTTGGCAAGTCTTGTGGGGGTCAGGAGGCCCCCCCAAGCTGGCCAAAAGTTTCCTGGGAGTCCAGCGGGGTTCCGGGAGTGATTTCTTGCCACGAATCGTTTTCGTACGGAAAATGGCGCCGGCAGGAGATCGACTGTAGGAGGTCGTTCAGCGGGGGTTCCGGACCGCCGCTGAATGACCTCCTGCACTCGATCTCCTGCCGGCGCCATTTTCCGTACGAAAATGATTCGCGGCAAGAAATCGCTCCCGGAACCCCGCTGGACTCCCAGGAAACTTTTGGCCAGCTTGGGGGGGGCCTCCTGACCCCCACAAGACTTGCCAAATGTCCAGCGGGGGTCCGGAACGACCTCCTCCGTCGAATCATTTTTGTCTATGGCCGCCGCCATTTTGCGGCGGCCATTTTGAAAAATGGCGCCGGCTGAAGACAACACGATTCTATTGAGGGGGCCGTTCCAGACCGCCGCCGTACTGGACCACCGCCGGATCCCCAGGTAATTTAAAGCATTTGGGGGGGGGGGTTCGGGAGGGTGGAGGATTTAATTTAAAGGGTCGGGGTGGGTTTTAGGGGGGTTTAGTGTGCCGGCTCACGATTTTAACGATTTTTCACGATAGTTTACACATCCAAACGGCAACAATACGATTCCCTCCCCCTCCCAGCCGAAATCGATCGTTAAGACGATCGAGGACACGATTCACATCTCTATTGGATATTCCCTTCTCCTATTATTGGCTTCTGTTTGGTTGTATTTCGCCTCGACGTGTGAGAGTTTGGGGTAGGGATGTGAATCGTGTCCTCGATCGTCTTAATGATCGATTTCGGCTGGGAGGGGGAGGGAATCGTATTGTTGCCGTTTGGGGGGGTAAAATATCGTGAAAAATCGTGAAAAATCTAAAAATCGCAAAACCGGCACATTAAAACCCCCTAAAAACCCACCCCCGACCCTTTAAATTAAATCCCCCACCCTCCCGAACCCCCCCCAAATGAGTTAAATAACCTGCGGGTCCAGTGGCGGTCCGGAACGGCAGCGGTCCGGAACGGGCTCCTGCTCCTGAATCTTGTTGTCTTCAGCCGGCGCCATTTTCCAAAATGGCGCCGAAAAATGGCGGCGGCCATAGACGAACACGATTGGACGGCAGGAGGTCCTTCCGGACCCCCGCTGGACTTTTGGCAAGTCTCGTGGGGGTCAGGAGGCCCCCCACAAGCTGGCCAAAAGTTCCTGGAGGTCTAGCGGGGGTCAGGGAGCGATTTCCCGCCGCGAATCGTTTTCGTACGGAAAATGGCGCCGGCAGGAGATCGACTGCAGGAGGTCATTCAGCGAGGGTTCCGGCGCCTCGCTGAACGACCTCCTGCAGTCGATCTCCTGCCGGCGCCATTTTCCGTACGAAAACGATTCGCGGCGGGAAATTGCTCCCTGACCCCCGCTGGACCTCCAGGAACTTTTGGCCAGCTTGTGGGGGGCCTCCTGACCCCCACGAGACTTGCCAAAAGTCCAGCGGGGGTCCGGAAGGACCTCCTGCCGTCCAATCGTGTTCGTCTATGGCCGCCGCCATTTTTCGGCGCCATTTTGGAAAATGGCGCCGGCTGAAGACAACAAGATTCAGGAGCAGGAGCCCGTTCCGGACCGCTGCCGTTCCGGACCGCCGCTGGACCCGCAGGTTATTTAACTCATTTGGGGGGGGGTTCGGGAGGGTGGGGGATTTAATTTAAAGGGTCGGGGGGGGGTTTTAGGGGGTTTTAGTGTGCCGGCTCACGATTCTAACGATTTATAACGATAAATCGTTAGAATCTCTATTGTATTGTGTTCCATAACGGTTTAAGACGATATTAAAATTATCGGACGATAATTTTAATCGTCCTAAAACGATTCACATCCCTAGTTTGGGGTTCTCGCCTCTTCATACAAAAAGCCTGCTTGGTAGCTAAGAAATTATTCTACTCAATTGGAGAACCACGGATAGGCCTTCTTATTGGGCCTGGCGTAATCATTTACATCAAATGATGCAAATGGAGGCTTCCATTATGCGACAACCGCCGAGTCAAAAGAAGAAGTTTCTTGCGGTTTGGGGCCCGTATGTGCAGCGGCTTCCTCACCGGACCCGCAGTCTCATCTTAAACGAGTGACTAGGTGCGGGGATAACTTCCCCTGAAGAAAGATGGCAAGCGTTGCTGAAGGACCTTGAGGCACTTGTGACCTTGGACCTGGGGGGGGGGGAAGGGGAGATAGGGGGCTGGGGGTAACACACAGTTGTGTATTGGGTTTGTAATGGGGAGTATATCAGAGTCAAATACTCTCTGTACTGTCTTGGTTTATATTTGAAATAAAAATTGTTTTACAAAAAAAAAAAAAAAGGATTGGATAAGTTCTTGGAGGAGAAGTCCATTACCTGCTAATAATCAAGTTGACTTAGAAAATAGCCACTGCTATTACTAGCATCAGTAGCGTGGGATATGTTATGCACTCCGTCCGCGCCCGGCCCGTGCATGGGCCTGTTCACCTCCATGGTTCCACGGCAGGTCCTGGTTTGGCCTCCCTAGCAGCAGCTGCAAGTGCTTCCAGATCTTGGTGTCCCGCGGCGGCAGTCGCTGGGCCTTCCACTGTGCACCAGGCCTCACGCTGGAGCTCAGCATCCTCAGCTGTGGTGGCCACGCCCCTACGCGCACGCACGCGGACCGCTCGACCTCTTGTAGGGCCAAGGGCAGGTCATAGCTCCACGGTGCGCCCTGATTGATTCCTTGACATAAGGAAGTCCCTGCTTGTACTTCCTTGCCTTGGCAATCGGGTCGACTTGTATTCTAGATTGTCACTGCATCTGAACCTTGATCCAACCTTGATCCAACCAACGTTCCAGGATCCTTCTGTTCCAGTTCTGTTCCTGATTTGTTCCTGCATCCTAGTACTCCAGCGTCCTTCTGTTCCTGTTCATCTGTCCGTCTCCCCAGGTAGTACCTCCGGATTGTCTCACTGGTACTGACCTTAGCTTGCTCCTTGACCTGCCTGCCTGCTGCCTGCCTTCTGACTCCAATCTGTTCCTCGACCTGCCTGCCTGCCATCTGCCTCCTGACTCCAGTCTGCCACTCGACCTGCCTGCCTGCTGCCTGCCTTCTGACCTCAGCCTGCCTGTGAACTCGTCTGACCTCCGGATCCTGACCTCTGCTTTGCTGACTACTTCTCGGACTGATCCTCGGACTCTGACCTCTGCCTGCTTGACCACATCTCTAGATTCTGGCTCTGTTCCTAGCCTTGTCATCACCTACGCTATTCTGGTCCTCCTTGTTCCATCTGACCTCCAGTCTCGAACCTGACCGCACTCCCCTTCTGTCTGTGGGCACGCTGGACTTTCATCCTTCCAGGAGACCCTGTGAGGCCCACCTAAGTCCAAGAGGTCCGTGTCCCTATGGGCTCCTCCCTGTGGGACTTTGGGCTTCCAGTGGTGAAGCTCATTCTAGCCTCTGTCTCCTCCAGTGCTCCGCCCCTTGGGGGCACTTACTTCCTGGTCCCTACCAGGGAGCCATTCTCCACTGCTCCAGGACAAGGTTCCACCCCTGAGCGCAACAGGATATACTTAGTTTTTGGGTACTTGCCAGGTACTTGTAGCCTGGATTGGCCACTGTTGGAAACAGGATGCTGGACTTGATGGACCCTTGGTCTGACCCAGTATGGCATGTTCTTATGTTCTTAAGTTAAATGGAACACCAATCTGCAATAAATGCAAGAGTGAGCTAGGTACATTATTACAGAAATTGTTAACATGTTCTATTCTCACCCACTTTTGGAATGGTGTACTGTCTGACTTACAAGAATATATTGGGTTTCTTCTTCCTTACTGAAGTGATATTCTGATATTGCTCACAGGGGCAAGAAAGGGGGAAAGAACAGATTATATTTCAGGCTCTTCATTGAAATAGCGTGTAAATGTATTCTAATTAAATGGGTTGATGAAACAAGCTCCACCTATATAACTATGACATTCTCTGATGTCTGAGCTTCTGTTCATGGAGTATTTAGATGCTAAGTGGGGTAAATGAAAATAAACTGATGACTATGATAATAACTGGTTGACTTTTATGAGGGACTCCAACCTGAGATAAAAAGACAAATATTAGATCTAGGCTATTCAAAAAATTGGAGGAATTGAAATGGATAGATGTTCTATAATGGTTAGGCACTCCTTGCTGTCTTGGGTACATGAATAAGCAAGTGTATATGAAGACAACTGGTATAGATGTATGTATGTGTGTGCATATGAATGCTATGGGGAATGTTTGTATATGTGTAAGATGAATGGCAGGGGATTTTTGGATAGGATGGGATGCGAGAAGAGTACATGCTATCTGTAATATATTAAGATACTGTCAGGAGAGACTTAAGACACTATTCAGGATATGTACGGTATGTATTGCAGATTAGAGTTCTCCCTGTATATGTAATAATGATAAATAAAGTGCAACATACATTTTATACCCCTTTATACTAAAATATCTGGATGGTCTTTATGATGTTCAATTCTACAATACCTAGTGTTGGTTTGGGGTTGACCTAATGTTTGTAATATGATTATGTTGTTAAGAACATAAGAACTTGCCATACTGGGTCACATCAAGGGTCCATCAAGTCCAGCATCCTGTTTCCAACAGTGGCCAAACCAGGCCATAAGAACCTGGCAAGTACCCAAAAACTAAGTCTATCCCATGTTACTGTTGCTAGTAATAGCAGTGGCTATTTTCTAAGTCTACATTATTTGTTTTTTTATTTAACATTTTTATATACCAACATTCGTTTGGAAACATCACATAGGTTTCCAATGAACTAGATATGCAGCTAACAGAGCTCTACAAGGAAAGGTTTTAGAACAGTGTTTAAACAATATGGAAAAACATTAAAGCTAATGTAGGTACACAGGGTAGGTATACAGGTATAAAATTTTAGAAGAAATTTTTAAACAAAAAGGATATATAGAATCTAAAGGAGCTTTACAGAGAACGCTTTTATAGCATAAACTAATCAATGAGGTAACAGTATTGGTTAATAGGGGCTGACGAGAAATATAGGTACCAAGATCATTATAGTTGTAGGGTTTACAGGATATCTGAAATAAGTCGAAAGTCTATAATTATCTCGCATGGGTCAGGGGTTAACTTGTTGCAATGGGGACGCCTTAAACTTGTGCCTGGGGAGGGAGATAGCAGATAATGAACTTATTCTCCAAGAACTTATCCAATCCTTTTTTAAACCCAGCTACACTAACTGCACTAACCACATCCCCTGGCAACAAATTCCAGAGTTTAATTGTGCGTTCAGTGAAAAAGAACTTTCTCAGATTAGTTTTAAATGTGCCACATGCAAACTTCATGGAATGCCCCCTACTCTTTCTATTATCTGAAAGAGTAAATAACCGATTCACATTAACCCGTTCTAGACTTCTCATGATTTTAAACACTTCTATCATATCTCCCCTCAGCCATCTCTTCTCTAAGCTGAACAGCAATAACATCTTTAGCCTTGCCTCATAGAGGAGCTGTTCCATCCCCTTTATCAGTTTGGTTGCTCTTCTCTGTGCCTTCTCCATTGCAACTGATTCTTTCTTGAAATGCTGTGACCAGAATTGTACATAGTTCTTCAATAAAAAAATGATTTTGACTAAAAAGGAACAAATATAAAGGGCCTCATTTTCAAAAGCATTTACATGCTTACATCTGGGATTTACACATGTAAATGCACTTTATCTGTGTAAGTGGGCTTTTGAAAATTGCTACAATATATGCTATTGAATTGTCCATAGGTTTATATGCATTAGGTGCACTTAATGTGGATAAATGGCTTTTGAAAATTGCTACAGTAGTATGTTATATTTATATGCATAACTGCTTTGAAAATTTATCGGATATCCTGATTTATTAGCTGAGAACAGTCTCTTCTTGGCCTCCTTTTGACCGAGACTGAGAAACTCTACAATATGGTGGGTTGAAGATTAATACTCTTCCATCAGATTCCATTGGGGATGGAAATTGTTTGGACCATATCTGAAGTGTTAACCAAAAAGAGATTTTTAGTTTGATATGCTTAAGGGGTCTTTCATTAATCTTGTTATGGTAGTTCTAACCTTCAGTAAGGGCTGCAGACTATTGTATGATGACTAAGAGCTATGATCACTGCCTAGTTTGAGCAGAAGCTGGGCCCAAAAATTCAGTTCAGGGCTCTTGCATAAGCTATTTGGCCAATCCTTGGATGAAAATAAGGTGAATGACTGGAAACAATAAAGAAGGGAACTGTTTGGCCTTAAAAGCTCATGTACAACATCATCTATTTTTGTTTCATGCTTTAAAAGTACTTCAGTTTTCTCCAGAACCAATAAGTCTACAAGAACTGCTACACTTTTTAAGGTGAATTTTAAAAGCTGGATGCGTGCCGAAATCGGGAGACGGGTGCGCATCTAGCACCAGCGCGTGTCCACCTGATTTTCTAAAGCGGGCGAATGTGTGCACAAGTGCCCATGCACTGGAGGAAGAAGGGGCACGGTGTGGGTGTGGCATGGACATTCCGGGGCGGGGCTAAGAGATGTGTGCACAAATGCCTTCGTGGCTGGGTGCACGCCCAGGTCCAGGGCCACGTAACTTTACTTCTGCCATGGAGGAGGTGTAAGTTATGTCAACAAAAGTTACAGGCATCTGTGAGGGGGTTTGAAGGGTCTGGGGTAATTGCAGGCTAAAGAACCGGGGGGGGGGGGGGGGGGGGTTAGGAGGACCTAGGAGAGCACTGGGCGAACTGGTGGATGAACTGGTGAAACTGGTTTTAAAATACAGGCAGGCGCATCTCCATAAGGTGACTTATGCTGCTGGGCATGCGTAAGCTTAAAATTTGGCACACAGGTACGCTCCCCTAGGCTGTTTTATAACACACACGAATATTATAAATTTGCTGTGTCTCTGGGCATGTGCCAACACACAAATGGGCCCGCGTGCCTATTTGAAAGTTACTGTCCCTGGGAACAAATTTCAATTGTTTACTTGGAAAATAGATGATATTCTTTATTTATTATGCCCTGCCCAGTGTCTTTGCTTTAGGTTCCAGAAAACAGACCTTTAATGCTAAATCCATAACCAGTGCCCCTAGGCCCCCACAGTTGTGCAATCATGAGAGAAACCACATAATTAGTTTGCTGCTGCTCAATCAAGATTCCTGAAGCTTTCCCCACTTCTTAATTCAATCTTTTGAGGAAGGCTACAGGGTGCTGGCCTGCCTTCAGTCTCAGTTCTCTCTCTCTCTGCTCCTGATACAGCCCTTATCAGTGTAAACAGCAAGCAGAGAGCCCTCTCCAGTTCTTCCCTCCCACCCCTCTTCCTCCAGTCCTGAAGTGAACAGGAGCAGAGGGAAAGGGGTGAAATTGGAGTAGATAGAGAAAGCAGGCAGAATGTTTGATACCTCAAAAATCTCATTTCTTTAGCAAACCAAATATGATCTTGATATAATTCCTGGATAGAGTGATATCCCTTTAGAAGAATGTCAGTTTTATGCAGAGGTTCTTGCAACTGCATTTGTGGTCGACCGTAGGGATGTACAGCAGTGATGGATTCGTCCTATTCGGTATTCGTATTCGTTGGGACCTAAATCCATTGCATCCGTTCTCGGGGGACCCCAATCCATTCATTAGCTACATATGTATTCATTTCCCAAAAAAACCCCCATCCCAACCCCCCCCCCCCCCCCCCCCCCCCCCCAAGACTTGCCAAAAGTCCCTGGTGGTCCAGCGGGGGTCCTGGAGCGATCTCCTGCACTCGGGTTGTCGGCTGCCGGTATTCAAAATGGCGCTGATAGCCTTTGCACTTACTATGTCACAGGGACTACCGGTGCCATTGGTTGGCCCCTGTCACATGGTAGGAGCAATGGAAGGCCGGCACCATCTTGTGCCGGCCTTCCATTGCTCCTACCTATTGTGAGAGGTGTTCTACAGCTAGCAGAGAGGGCATTTTCCATTCATAGAAGCCTTGATGACTGTCACTACTGCTAACAAGTTTCAAATTTGTGATAATTCAACCCTTTTTTGTGCCTGTTACCATGAGCCCAATATAAGGTAAATTTTCAAAAGTTACGCATGTAAAAAATATCACATGCACGCATAAAAAGGCACTTTCACGGGTATATGTTACTTTCAAAACTGCAAATAAGTGCATAAATTGGAGTCTGTGAGTAAATGTGTGTGTGTAAAAAAAGGAGTGTGCCAGGGTCATTCTGGGGCAGGGCCATCATTTATGGTCATGAGTTGCAAAAGTGACGAGCGTAGGTTTTTTATTTGCACATATTTACATATGCTCAGTTTCTCGTATTAGTGATTATAAACATCTCAAAAGATGTTTATAATCACTAAACATCTCGATAGATTCGCAGCCCCTCCCCCCCTTACACACTGCCTGGTCTTTTTCCCTTCCCCACCCCCCCACCCCCCGCCCCTGACCTCGCCATTCCCCTTCCAACCCTTAACACCACCTCCGTCAATCCAGTATAGATTTACGCACCCCGAAGAACTGACTGTTGTTTGATCTCCTACTTGGTTACTCATCAAGTTAAGTTGATAATCTACTTATTGTTTTCACTATATTAACACTATGTTTAGCCAATTCTTCCTTGCTCTCGTGTCCCGAATTGCAACACCCTGTTTTTTGTAACTTCCTCCTACTCGTTTGGTTATCCCCTGTTATGCTGTAAACCGGTACGATAAGATATTTATCTTGAGCATCGGTATATTAAAAGATTCTAAATCAATAAATAAAGTGAAAAAAATGACTGCGTGGGGGGTTCTGGGTGACATGGGGGAAATTCAGGCAGAGGAGCCAGGCAGGTCTTTCGGAGCTGCAGTTGGATTGGGTGAACTGGTAGACTAATTGGTAAAACTTGTAATTTCATCGCTGCACGCATGTTATAAAATCCCCTGACTTACACCTGTAAATGCTGATTTACAGGGGTACATGCACCTCAATATTGCATGTAAAATCTATTCGCATATCACTTGCTCTCATGCTTATCCAGCTAAATTACAACTTTTATGTGTAAGTAGCGCCTTTGCCACTACTTGGACAGACAAATTTGAACTTATCGGAATAAGCGGTGGCAGGCCTATTTAGCCAGATAAGACCTCCTGTACTTAAATGTAATCCGCCTTGAAGTGGCTGAAAGGTGGAATATAAAACAATTAAATAGATAAGTCTGAAAAGCACTACTTCTCTGTCTAAGTAAGTAGAGCTCTTTGGACTTATTCGGGTATGTGTTGCTACTTAGCTGGATAAATCAGTATTTAACCGGATAAGTCCGAATTTGCACAGCTCATGGTTTTTACATAACGCAAGCATTTGTGTGCACATATGTACTTGTGTTTTATAAGCTGCACATATATGCGCACAAGTTATAAAATACAGTAATAAATTACTGTGCGACCATTTACATGAGCATACGGGTACATGTGAGCAGTTTTGAAAGTTACCCTCCCTGGTATGTGCACATATTTTTTAGAGATGTGATTCGGGTAAACATTTCGTGTTGGGCTTCATTTCGGGGCCACCCCCCATGGAAATTTCATTTTTCCCACGGTTTGAGGTTTTTTTTTTTCAGGGGTCCCGATTTTCGGGTTAGTGCACACTATTCCTGTTAGCGCGCAGTAACTAAAAAATAAATGTTTTTTGAAATTGCAGAAAAAATTCAATCGTTTTTCGGTTCTCCCGAACCATTCCGAATTAGGCAATTTCGTTGAAATTGCCTAATTCGGGAAAAACAATTGCACATCCCTAATATTTTTCTGTGTAATTAACAGCGTGGCAAACTGCTGATATTCAGAGCATTTTTGGCATATATAAACTCTTATACTCAGAAAGATAAGGACTTTCTCAAGTAAATATTAAAAGGATGCTTGCACTGTATTTCAATTCAAAACAAAAGTGGCATTTCACTTGTAAAAGTTTGCAAATAGTTTGATAAACTTGATTTTTGTACTTAGTAAATTTAGGGCCTCATATTCTAAAGTATCACAGGCCTGCGATACTTTAGGTAATGAGGGGGCGGGGGGGCCGAAACGGGGGGGGCGGGCCTGCACTAGCCGGCAGCGATCTCACCCCCGTGGTGCGATCGCTGCTGGTTTTTGCACCAATAGTGCCACCATAGAAGGTGTAGCTATTGGGCGCGAAATAGGACGCGAAAAGGCCCTTACCTTTTCGTCATCCGCGGTGTCTTCGCGGAGTCGGCCCCGGTGACGCCCCGACTCCTCCTCTTCCGGGGCCGACTCCGCCCCCATCTGGTAAATGACCCCCTTAGTGTTTGTACATAGTTTAAATATTGTTAAAATTAACAAATATGAATGGTTTTCTTAAAAATAGAGTTTTGAAGCCACAGTCAGCCCTTTAATCACCAGTGGGGGTTGGAGAGACTGGCATTTGCAGTGGTCATAAAACCACACTGATCTGCCATTCCACTAATGGCTTTATGCTTTTTAAATGAATACCACATTTAATGCTCTACAAAACTTGTTTTAATTCTCTTTAATAAATAGGCCCTTTTATTTCCCTGTACCTCTGGGACCCAGTTGGAAACAAGGTACCGGTATGTGTTTTAATCTGGCTTTCCTGATCCAAAAACTATTATAAATTTGAATTACATTCAATTAATAAATTATCTTAAGAAAGGTCTCTTGTAAATGACGTCATTATTTCATAGACATATCCAAAACATATACTTTTTTCATATGGATTTCAAAAAAGTAAAATGGCCTGTTAACTAGTGCTTTGCACTTTCCAGCCTGACACCTGGGCTGAATTCCCAGCTCAGGAATCCTGTTCTGCACTGGAATATTTGTGGGGTAAAAGTCATTGAAGGAGAGGGAAAAGATGTGCTCCTAGGACAAAATTTTAAGGCTAAGCAAACTGAGATTTGCATCCTGCCTCTGATCACAGAAGATAACTGCAGTCTATTGTACACTGAAGGAACAGTGGAGAATATAGGGAGAATGCTGTAAGCCCGGCATAAGGGTTTCCTGTTGGGAGCTAGGATGGTAATGAACTAAAAGAGAGAGGCCTTTACATGATCAGAGCTATAAAATGTTACAGTACCAAATTCTTATGAATAAATAAATTGTCACTGCCTTGATTAGTTAAACATTTAACCGCCAAAAGGATAGAGAGACTTTCGCTTCTACATCACTGGTTTATATCCATCTCTGGTTGGGAGTGACTAAAAAGACATTAGGATGCAATCAGAAAATTAAAAGCCAAAGTGAAAACGTTTGCAAAAAGCATTAAATGACTTTTGTCTGAAAACACTGCATTCAAGAATCAGAATGGAGGTCCCACTATGCCTGCTGCTGGCTAAAATGCTAGAAATTGGGATTGTAGATTTGCCTTGCTTTGTTGCTGGAATACATCATGCAAGATTTGCAACAATTGCAGATTTGGTGTTTACTTTCGCAAATATGAAGGGTTTAGCGTTGGTTGAAATCTTGAACTGATTATTACTTTTTTATTTAATAGAGTTAAAGAACTAAATGCTGCATTGCACACAGGGATCCCAGCTTTAGCCCTGACCTTCATTTCAGAGAGTGTATCTCATTTCTTAAAAGCTGGAGTACGACTGGTTTTCTGGCACTGCCTCATATAATTATAAATATTAGCTGCTGCTCAGTAAAGCTCTGATAAATGGATATTTTCAATTTCAGCCTGGAAGCTAAGAGATTGCAGTCCATGTTAGGAATACTGCAGATTTTTTTTTTTTTTAAGTGAGTATTATTGGGTGTCCTCACACATAGGAAGGGTTTCCTTACCAGCATGCAATCTGAAGACTAATCAAGGCACCAGTAGCTTTTGAGCTGATTCATGACTGCAGCTGTGTACAGTGGACAAAGTGATTCCCCATTCATTCATTCTAATCTTCTCCTGCATTCCCCTGCAGCTTTCTTCCAGCTGGAGGCTGGCAAAAGGCATTGATTGCTGTCAGTGACAATAACAGGGAAAAAAAATCAGTCAGAAAATCATTTTTTTATTCTGACACAAGACATTAGAATATATCCCATAATGGTATAATTCATTTCTGTTTTGCTCTACCTGGTTTTTTTTTTTTTTTTATTTCTTACTACCAAATAATAAATGTCTTTTTTTTTTTTTATAAACCTGGTAAGGCCAGCAACAGGTATGAAGAAAAATTTGTGAAAAGAGAATAATTTTGGCAGTGATTTGATCATCATGAAAATCGGGTACTCCCTTTGAGCCAAATTTTCTAAAAGCACACATAGAGCTAAAGTAGAAACTACTTGCCCATAAGTCCCCTCTGAAAATTAGGGATGTGCTTGGAAACCTTGCAAGACTAACATACCCGTATTTACCCCTCCTCTTGAGCAGGTGTAAATATGTGTGTGCACTTCTGAAAATTTTAAAGTAAATGCTTAAAAGATTTCCCTGTGCTTATTCCACCAACCCCTCACCATAAAAATGCCTTTTTCTCGTGCGCTTAAAAATGCACGTGTGAGTAAGTTATGTGCATACTTAGCGTGCACAACTCTATGGGCAATTTTCAAAAGCCCATTTACATATGTAAAACTGGATTTATGCACGCAAATGCTTTCAAAAATCTGCTCCTTTAATTCTAACAAACATCTTTGGTGGCAAAATCCTTTTTGATGCCTATGGATATCCAGTAGCAACATTACAGGAAGCTGGAAACAGGTGCTCCTTGTTTAAAATTCTCCAAGTTCTTTAAAAGAATAATTAAATGAAAAGATGCAGATTCCTGGGTGGAGGTTTTCCTGCTGTCTCTGCAAACGCTTGTGAACAGAACCATCTAAAAGAAGTGAAGCATGAATGCTGAGAAATACTGCTAAAACCAAGTCATAATAAATATTTGTGTCTGTCATTAGAAACACAGAAGCTTGTCATCAGAAAAAGACCTTATGACCCATCCAATCTGCCCATCCGTCCTATTAACTTAGCATCACTTCCTTAGATCCATTGAATTTATCCCATGCTTTCTTGAATTCAGACACTGTTTTTGTCTCCACCACCACCACCACTGGGAGGTTGTTCCAGATATCCACCACCCTCTCTGTAAAGACATTTTTCCTAAGATAACTCCTGAATCTAACCCCTTTCAACCTTGCCTCATTTTAGAGCCTCCTTTCCATTAAAAAAAGCTCTCTTTCTGTGCATGGTAACCTTTGAGATATTTAACTATCTCATTCTCTACCCTATTTTTGCCTTTCCTCTAGGGTACTTGAACAAAAACTGTATAAGATGGTGTATACTCGAATTATGGCTATACCAAAACACCATATTAGAACAGCTGAAGATAAATATATTTGTAAACTTGTGGATACATCATAAATTTTACATAGGCTAGTATTGAAAAGCCTCACGCTCGGGTTTTGCAGCGTATTAAAGTGCTGCTATGCATGTCAATCACTTTATCTTTGACTATGCTCCCACTTTTTAATCATCGGTAACCACTTTGTTTACATTTATACTTTTTAAAAAATATTTCATTCGTTTTAAATTTTTTTCAAAGGATTATGCAGACGAAACCGGACACTTATCTGAGCTTATTAGGACAGTCTATAACAACACCGACCCGACCCGACACAATGCATGTTTCATGGGCTTCATCAGGGGTGGAAAACTAGTGCGGTGTCTGAAACATAAAGAATAGAACATTAGACATCTTTTCAATGATGATAATAACCGTCCTCAATAGCTTTTCAACTGGATTACTTTCTGACTCTATCTTTCTGCATATACTGCTGCTCGGCTTCAGCTTAGAACTGGCAGTAACCTGCCAAATGCTTTTAGCTAGCTTTTTATATCTAAACAGGAAGTCCAAAAGGTTCCGGAGGTGTGGTTAGAACTGTCAATCAAAATTTAAAGCAACGAAGACCACACAACATTATCATTTAAACCAGCAGGTGCTTCCGTGGCAAGGGTGAAAATCCACCATTGCTCTCGGTAATTAAGTTGATAGCTCAGATCGCCGCCACGATCATTTTGGCAAATTTGTTCCAATATTGTCCATCTAAGATCGTCAAAATTATGATGCAGTTGTAGGCAATGGGTCAATGGGAGCTTCCACGTTACCGGTATTAATGCGACTTCTATGTTCGCGTAGGTGAACTTTGATCGCCCTGCTGGTGTGACCCATGTACAAAAGTGGACATGGACATATTATTAAATAGACTACTTGGGCTGATTCACATGTGGTGTTATTAGTTTTCTTGTATGCCCGTCCTGTGATTGGATGAATCCATTCATTTCCATCAAGGGTAGTCTCACACATGTCACATTTCCCACATTGTCTGTGTATCCCATTCAGTCGCACTGTGCCATTTGGTGTAAGGGATGCTTGTACTACATAATCACAAATGTTTTTACTTCTTTGGTATGCTATCATTGGCATTTCTGAAAATGTAGGGTGAAGTTGCAACACATGCCAATGTTTTTTGATGCTTTGAGCTATCAAATATGATTTGTCCGTATGTTGGAGCACACAAATGCTTGCTGAAATTGGTGGCTTGAACTGATACTGCAAGAGCGCCTCTCGGGGGGAGTAATAAGCTCGTCTATATGCTTTAAGAACTGCTGAATAGGGGTAGCCGCGATCCATAAACCTCTTGGCGAGTATTAACACTTGGTTTTTAAATTCCAAATCAGTGGAGCACAATCTACGAATTCTGAAGAATTGACTTACAGGGAGCCCATTTTTAAAGGCGCGAGGATGGAAGCTGTTATATCTTAATAAGTTGTTCCTTTCAATGGGTTTACGATGTACTGTTGTATATAACTTGACTCCTTGTTTATGAATATGTATGTCCAAGAATGCTATTTGTTCATCGCTTGATAATATTGTAAATTGTAAGTTAGTATCCAAACTGTTGATCCACAGAAAAAACTCCTTCAATGCAGATCTCCCTGCGGTCCAAAGGCACAATAAATCGTCTATATAACGTACACAGAAAGGGATGTTAGAAAACCATGTAGACATATAAATAAATTGTCTTTCAAACCGATCTACTACTAAATTTGCTATAGATGGGGCGGCTGAGGATCCCGTAGCAATACCAAAAACTTGCAAGTAATATTTTCTAACATCCCTTTCTGGGTACGTTATATAGACGATTTATTGTGCCTTTGGACTGCAGGGAGATCTGCATTGAAGGAGTTTTTTCAGTGGATCAACAGTTTGGATACTAACTTACAATTTACAATATTATCAAGCGATGAACAAATAGCATTCTTGGACATACATATTCATAAACAAGGAGTCAAGTTATTAGAGATGTGAATCGTGTCTTCGATCGTCTTAATGATCGATTTCGGCTGGGAGGGGGAGGGAATCGTATTGTTGCCGTTTGGGAGTTTAAAATATCGTGAAAATCGTTAAAATCATGAGCCGGCACACTAAAACCCCCTAAAACCCACCCCCGACCCTTTAAATTAAATCCCCCACCCCAAATGCCTTAATACTTCATCAACTTTGGGAGGGAAGTACTTACTTGCCCTAAACCAATGGCAGGAAAACCGGCACACTAAAACCCCCTAAAACCCACCCCCGACCCTTTAAATTAAATCCCCCACCCTCCCGAACCCCCCCCCCAATGCCTTAAATTACCTGGGGGTCCAGCGGCGGTCCGGAACGGGCTCCTGCAATTGAATTGTGTTGTCTTCAGCCGGCGCCATTTTGCAAAATGGCGGCCGCAAAATGGCGGCGGCCATAGACCAACACGATTCGACTGCAGGAGGTCGTTCCGGACCCATGCTGGACTTTTGGCAAGTCTTGTGGGGGTCAGGAGGCCCCCCCAAGCTGGCCAAAAGTCCCTGGGGGTCCAGCGGGGGTCCGGGAGCGATCTCCTGCCGCGAATCGTTTTCCGTACGGAAAATGGTGCCGGCAGGAGATCGACTGCAGGAGGTCATTCACCGGCGGTCCGGAACCCCCGTTAGGGCCACGATACAATACCAATTCCCCCGATTTATCGTTAAAAAATCGTAAATCGGGGGAAGGGGGAGGGCAGGAACTTACTTACTTGCCCTAAACCAATGGCAGGAAAACCGGCACACTAAAACCCCCTAAAACCCACCCCCGACCCTTCAAATTAAATCCCCCACCCTCCCGAACCCCCCCCCCAAATGCCTTAAATTACCTGGGGGTCCAGCGGCGGTCCGGAACGACCTCCTGCAGTCGAATCGTGTTGGTCTATGGCCGCCGCCATTTTGCGGCCTCCATTTTGCAAAATGGCGCCGGCTGAAGACAACACAATTCAATTGCAGGAGCCCCGTTCCGGACCGCCGCTGGACCCCCAGGTAATTTAAGGCATTTGGGGGGGGGGGGTTCGGGAGGGTGGGGGATTTAATTTGAAGGGGCGGGGGGGGTTTTAGGGGGTTTTAGTGTGCCGGTTTTCCTGCCATTGGTTTAGGGCAAGTAAGTAAGTTCCTGCCCTCCCCCTTCCCCCGATTTACGATTTTTTAACGATTTAAAATATATCGGACGATATTTTAAATCGTCAAAAAACGATTCACATCCCTACAAGTTATATACAACAGTCCATCGTAAACCCATTGAAAGGAACAACTTATTAAGATATAACAGCTTCCATCCTCGCGCCTTTAAAAATGGGCTCCCTGTAAGTCAATTCTTCAGAATTCGTAGATTGTGCTGCACTGATTTGGAATTTAAAAACCAAGCGTTAATACTCGCCAAGAGGTTTATGGATCGCGGCTACCCCTATTCAGCAGTTCTTAAAGCATATAGACGAGCTTATTACTCCCCCCGAGAGGTGCTCTTGCAGTATCAGTCCAAGCCACCAATTTCAGCAAGCATTTGTGTGCTCCAACATATGGACAAATCGTATTTGATAACTCAAAGCATCAAAAAACATTGGCATGTGTTGCAACTTCACCGTAAATTTTCAGAAATGCCAATGATAGCATACCAAAGAAGTAAAAACATTCGTGATTATGTAGTACGAGCATCCCTTACACCGAATGACACAGTGCGACTGAATGGGATACACAGACAATGTGGGAAATGTGACATGTGTGAGACTACCCGTGAAGGAAACAAATGAATTCATCCAATCACAGGACGGGCATACAAGAAAACTAATAACACCACATGTGAGTCAGCCCAAGTAGTCTATTTAATAATAAGTCGATGTCCACATTTGTACCTGGGTCGCACCAGCAGGGCGATCAAAATTCGCCTACGCGAACATAGAAGTCGCATTAATACCGGTATCGTGGAAGCTCCCATTGTGACCCATTGCCTAGAACTGCATCATAATTTTGGCGATCTTAGATGGACAATATTGGAACAAATTTGCCAAAATGATCGTGGCGGCGATCTGAGCTATCAACTTAATTACCGAGAGCAATGGTAGATTTTCACCCTTGCCACGGAAGCACCTGCTGGTTTAAATGATAATGTCGAGTGGTCTTCGTTGCTTTAAATGTTGATTGACAGTTCTAACCACACCTCCGGAACCTTTTGGACTTCCTGTTTAGATATAAAAAGCTAGCTAAAAGCATTTGGCAGGTTACTGCCAGTTCTAAGCTGAAGCCGAGCAGCAGTATTTGCAGAAATACCGAGACAGAAAGTAATCCAGTTGAAAAGCTATTGAGGACGGTTATTATCATCATTGAAAAGATAAGTCTAAAGTTCTATTCTTTATGTTTCAGACACCGCACTAGTTTTCCACCCCTGAGGAAGCCCATGAAACACACATTGTGTCGGGTTGGGTCGGTGTTGTTATAGACTGTCCTAATAAGCTCAGATAAGTGTCCGGTTTCATCTGCATAATCCTTTGAAAAAAATTTAGAACGAATGAAAATATTTTTAAAAAGTATAAATGTAAACAAAGTGGTTACCGATGATTAAAAAATGGGAGCATAGTCAAAGATAAAGTGATTGACATGCATAGCAGCACTTTAATACGCTGCAAAACCCGAGCATGAGGCTTTTCAATACTAGCCCATGTAAAATTTATGAGGTATCCACAAGTTTACAAAGATATTTATCTTCAGCTGTTCTAATATGGTGTTTTAGTATAGCCACTTTCCTCTAGGGTATACATGTTTAGATTTTAAATCTATCCCATTATGTTTTAGAACAAAGACCACTGACCATTTTAGTAGCCACCTTTGGGATCAACTCCATCCTGTTTGTATCCTTATGAAGATGCGATCTCCAGAACCGGACACAGTGTTCCAAGCGAGGTCTCACCAGGGACCCAAATAGGAGTAATATCACCTCCCTTTTTCTGCTGACCATTCTTCTCCCTATGCAACCAATCATCTTTCTGGCTTTTACCGTCCTGTTGGCCACCTTAAAATCATTAAATATAATCACCCCAAGATCCTGCTCTTCATTTGTGCTTTGAAGAATTTCACCTCCAAATATTATACCTTTCCCTTGGGTTTTTGCATCCTAAATGTATAACTCTGCATTTTTTTAGCATTAAATCTTAGCTGCCAGACCTTATACATTCCTTGAGCTTCTCTAGATCCTTCTTCATTTTTTCCATGCCTTCCTGCTGTCCACCCTGTTGCAGACTTTGGTATCATCAGCAAAAAGCAAATCTTTCCTGATGATCCTTCCATTATGTCGCTCACATAAATGTTGAAAAGATCCAGTCAAAGGACCAATCCCTGAGGCACATTGTTGCTGTTAGTAACACCTTCCTCCTCAGAGAAAACTCTGTTTACCACTACCCTTTGTGTCCTCCTACTCAGGTACTCTAGGATCCATACCAAGGATGCACAATTTATTTATAAATCTGTGTGGAACTGTGTCAAAGGTCTTGCTGAAATCCAGTACACTGCGTCTAGTGCTCTCCCTTAATACAATACTCTGGTCACCCAATTAAAGAACTTGCTAAGATTTGTCTGACATGATTTGCTTATGGAAAAACCATGCTTCCTTGGATCTTGCAATCAATTGGATTCCAAAAATTGCACTGTCCTCTGTTTTATCAGTGATTCTATTTGTGCTCCACAGAGGCCAGACTAACTGGCCTCCTTCTTACTTCTACTTTTATGAATAGGAATCATATTTGCCCTTTTCCAGTTGATTTTCTAACTAAATCAAGATACACAAGCAAATAGTATTAATAACATATGATTAGCAGATGAAACACAGGGAGGATAATCTTGAAAGCCATTTATGTTAAACAATTTTTATTAGTTTCAAGGCAAACAATACATCAATGAACGTCAGTCTGGGAGAGCTGTGACCTTGAACTCTCTCCAGACTAGGGATGTGCAGACAAAAAGTTTATGTTCATAAGTCCATAAGTCGAAAGGGGGGGTCAATTTCGGTCAATATGGACATATGTAGAATTCCATAAGTTGAGTCTATGTCCATACGTGCACCGATTCCCTAAATAAAAATTTAAACCCCTCACCCTTCTTAATCCCCCCCCCAAGACTTACCAAAACTCCCTGGTGGTCCAGCGGAGAGTCAGGACGCCATTCCTGTATTCCTTTGCGAGGAGCACGTGACGTCGGCGTCATGTCGGAGTGACACCGACGTGACGCCAGCTTGGGGGGGGTCAGGAGGCCCCCCCAAGCTGGCCAAAAGTTCCGGTTGGGTCCAACGAGGGTCCCGGAGCGAACGCGCGGGGAATCACGTGACGTCCGCGTCACTCTGACGTGACGCCGACGTCACGTGCTCCTCGCAAAGAAATACAGAAATGGCGTCCTGACTCCCCGCTGGACCACCAGGGAGTTTTGGTAAGTCTTGGGGGGTATTAAGGAGGGTGAGGGGTTTAAATTTTTATTTAGGATCAACAATCGCGATTTCCAACGTATTCAACATAGCTATGTTGAATAAGTTGGAAATCCGATCGTTTTCGCCTCATCACTTTTTTAAGTTAAAAAAAAAAAATAAGTTGCGTTTTACATATGCGTTCAAAACGAATGCACACCCCTACTCCAGGCAACAAGTATCAATAGTGCCAAACTCAGTATGAAAACCCATCTCCCCTTCTCCAACCCTCCCCCTTCCCTCCCTCTTTTTCAGGATGGGTGCTGAGTAGTGTGCGGTGCAGCAGACAAGTGTTGGAGCCTCTCTTTATTGGAAAGTAAGTCAACACTGCAAAGAGGAGATCAGTCATTCAGTATCAAGCTTCTGGAGCGGTGTGGTAGAGCCTGTAAGTAGGGATCCCAAATCATCAAAAATGTCCTGTGAAGCTGAGGTGACGTTTGGGAACCCAAATCATCCATTAGCATCATGTGGTGAAGGTGGTTGCGCCAAGTCCAAAAGGAAGAGCCCTCAGGGGACCTCCACTGTATTAAACTCAATTTCTTACCAACCAAAGATGCCCTCAAAAGGAAAAGTCGTGGTCCTCGCTTAAGTTGCAAACGAGGACCAGAACTAAAAAGAAAAAGTAGGGGATAATGGGAATAGAAATCTCCAATAATGTCATATAGCTTCTTACCTTATGACATTATTGAAAGCCATTTATGTTAGTAAATAGCTTATTTACATGCTCAGACTAGTGGACTGAAAAATTACCCTCTCACAACATGCGTAGGGTCAGATACATCTAGGGGAGGCATTTGGGGAGGAGGGGGAAGGGCAGTTCGGAAAATAATGCACACAGATTGTATTTTCAAATCCATGTATGTTATTTTCTGGAGAAAGTCTATGCACACAACAAGCATGTGCTAAAGTCCACGGATACTTTGTACTTGCAACAGATTTCAAAGTGAAGGGATGTGTATGTACCTTCGCTTTGGAATCTGGTGCAAGGCCCAGAGGTAAAAAGTACCTGGGCCTTTCTTCAGGCGTGGTCTGTATGAAAATCACCCTCTCACCCACAGATGTACAAATTAAATGAAATAAAAGAATTTTGAACAAAAGCAGAAGAAGATTTATAACCAACATAGAGAGGCTAAGAGAAGAGACAGATTGATAGCAGGGCTAGCGCTTCCATTAGGCCAGGTAGGTGGTTGCCTAGAGCACTGACCCTTAGGAGTTGGGAAAATTGTTTCTGCAAACCCATGGCCACCTGGCTGAAGACAGAGAGAGGCCTGGACAGGCCAAGGGCGGCGCTCACTCTGCCCTCAGCCAAAGATGGAGAAAGCTGAAGACAACTAGAAGTGAGGACCATGGATAAAACCATGAAAGGCCCGGGAGAGCTGCTGGCAAAGCTTGGTCCACCTGCAGCTGAAGATGGAGATGGAGAAAGATCCAGGAGGACCGTGTGCGGAACTCATCCCATCCAAGACTAAAGATGGAGAAAGGCCAGGAAGGGCTCATCCTTCCCACTGCTAAAGACAAGAGGAGAAAGGGCCATGGATAGAGCCCATCTTGTTCCCACATGAAGACTTTAGAGAGGCCTGGATTGAGAATGCAAGGGAGGCTGTGTGTGTGTGTGTGTGTGTGTGTAGGTGCGAAAGTGAGAAGAGAGTGAGTCTGTGGGTTTGCATGTAAGGAATAGCAAGAGGGAGCTGGTGTGTATATGGCTGAGAGAGAGGGAGCTGATGTGTGTAGTGAGAAGAGAAAAAGAGCCTGTGTGTTTGCATATGAGGCAGAGCAAAAGAGAGAGCTGGTATATGAGTGGGAGTGAGAGTGAGAGGAAACCTGTGAGATTGAGGGGATGTGCGGGAGTTCGAAAGAGAGAGCAAGGGAGCCAGTGTGCCAGTATATGAGACAGAGGGAGCTGGTTTGTGTGTGGAGGAATGAGGAGAGGGAGACTATGAAGCTGTGTGTGGGGGTGATAGAGCAAGGGAGTCAGTGTGATTAGAGATTAGAGAAAGAGAGAAAGGAGGGGAGCCAGTGAGGTTGTGTGTGGGAGGGAATGGGAGATAGAGGGAGTTGGGATGTGTGTGTGTGTGTGAGAGAGAGAGAGAGAGCGAGAGCATTTGCATGCATGAGAATGAGATAGCATGTGTATGTGTGGGAGAGAAGAGAAACTTTGTGCACAACAACACCACCCCCCCCAACCATGACAATCTCGGGCTATCTGGAAATCAAAGTTCCCAGGTATGGATAGTGGGGGACTTTTTAAAATCCTTGCTAGTATTAATCATTGGATATTATTTGATATATCTGATGTTTTTAAATATTTTTTTCATGTTTTGAACATTTATTTAAATACATTTTTAATTATTGGATGCTATTATGTTTCTTAGTGTTTTTTAAATATTTATTCATTTTGTTAGTATAGTTTTACTATTATTTATGTTTTTTATTTCTTGCTTTTATTATTTGAAATTTTTGAGGAATGATAATGTTTCTGTTCTTCTCTTGTTATGCTGCAGAGTCTGGCTTGTGGCAGTTTCCAGTTCAGTTTTTGTCTCCACGTTTCTAGTGATAATTTATGGTCTTGTAAAAGTCTTGGCCCTTGTTGGTTGCTGTCTGAATCCAATTCCCCTTTTCTCACTGCCATTGAAGCAGAGAGCAATGATGGATTTGCATTAACAGTATCAAGGCTTATTTGTTAAGGGTAGCAATGGCCATACCAGCAAATTACCCTCAGTTACCCCCATGCACTATTTTCTTTATTTCCAACATATAGCCTTTAGGGATCCTCAGTGTTTATCCTATGTCCCTTTGAATTCCTACACTGTTTTCATCTTCACCACCACTTCCAGTGAAGAAATGTTTCCTGACATTGGTTCTGATTTGTCCTCCCTGGAGTTTGAATTCATGACCCCTAGTTCTATTAATTTATTTCCAGTCGAAAAGGTTAGTCGATTGTGCATTATTAAAACCTTTTCACAGGCCATATGGTGGCCCTACCCTTGCATGAATTTCTGTGGTAACAGACAGCTCTAATTAAGGAAAGATCGGGACCACTACAGGGTTTTTGAGCTTGTACTGGCTTACAGGCCTGATGCTGACTTTTGTTATTAATGTTGCTACCATCTGCAGATCACAGTTGGGTTTGGGACCAGCCATGAGGGGAAGAATGGACTGAGATTGCCATTGATCCTCTCTCTTCACCCACAACTGAACCTATCCAAACGACATTGTCATCCACTTTTGGCCCAGGGTTTTAAAAGAAAATATAATTGATGACCCTGACCAGAGGGATGTTTAGAAGTGGGACTGTATGAAGGGAGGGATCAGATGCAGGAGGGGTTTGAGGGTTGAATTAGCTAGAGAGGGATTGGCTGGGGAGAGTCAGGAGAGAATGACAGAAGATTAACTGGAGTGTGTAAGAGAAGTCAGGGATGAGAGGAAATCAATTGGGAGGGATGTGAGAGAAGAGTTGGAGGAAAGGAGTTGAGGCTGGAAAGTGAGAGAGAGGGGATGACAGAGGGAAGGGGATGACAGAGGATCAATTGGGGGCTATAGAAGTGAGAGGGAAGGGATAACAGATGATAGATTGGGGATATAAAAATGGCTGAGAGGTGAGAAAGGATCACCTGGGCCAATATGAAAAGGGTTGGATTGGATGAGAGAGGAGGGCTGGGAAGGTGAAAGGAGCACTGGGATATAAGAGAGACAGAGGTTGAGAGAAGAGATTCTCCAGAGGAGAGAAAGCAAACACTAGAGTGGGTGGAATGTAAGACTGGAGTGCTTGTTGGAGGGGGGCTGTATCTCTGCTAATTAGTTTTGGTCATTCCCTGGGGGTTATATGAATTTTCAAGTGCTAAATGTGGTCACATAAGCTAAAATTTTGGGAAGTCCTAGTGTAGGATATATAGTAGCTTGTAGTTGAGTTTTCCGAATAGGGTATATACTGATGTTTTAGGGCCAGGTGTAATATTTGCAGTGCTGCCTTTTCATAGGTAGGTTTGTTACTGTTTGAATGCTGGCATTTAGTGTTGTTTTGATATGGGAGGTTTACTATATTGTATCTCAGTTTACTCAAGGCTTTCTGAGCACCAAGCCCATACAATATGCCTAATTCCATATGGGTTCCAAGTATGGGACACAATAATTCCTGAAATATACATGTTGTGATATTTTTACCTCAGATAACTGTACTTTGTCCTTTTTCATGTAAAATCTATTTTATATTCATAATTTCATAATTTTTAATTGTGCATTGCCTGGACTGGGCTGGGCTGGGGAGGGGGGGAGGGGGGGAGGGCGCAGGTCACCTAGAGTGCTTAATACTCTTGCACTGGCCCTGATTGATATATTAATGAACAGAGGTTGCACTTCTGTGTTTTCTTTAAATAAGTTGCTATTGAAAACTCATACTAAAAAAAACCTGATGGAACAGCAAAAGTGTTCACTGAAATCACACATTTCATATATCCTGAATTATATCTTCAGCCTTTTATTTCCACTGGTGTGAAGAAGCACACATATTAGGAATGTGCATTCATTTAAATGAATGAGTTAATCACAAGCCCAGGTCCTGTCACTGAGGCCAGTCTGACATCGGGGCTCTGCTCAAGGCCAGGTCCTGTCACCAAGGCCCGGGCCTAGGACTAGGCCCAGGTCTTATGCCAGAGCCTGTCCCGATGCCAGGTCCTTTCGCCAAGGCCCAGGACCAGGTCGTCTGATTCGACTATCTTCTTCCATCTAATAAAAATGATTCCATCTGCCAAAAGGATGCATTGATGTAATGCCATGGTGGCACCTTCCTACCGAGTGGATGGTGCCATTTTGATGTACAGCTATTGAAATGTATGTTTAGGAGCAATGCGCTGCAGAGGTGTCACTGTGATGCATCCTTTGGGAGGATGGCATCATTTTTATTCAATGGAAGAAGAAAGAAGACAGCGAAAGGCCTGATCTTGGGTCTCTGGACCTGGGACTTGGCCTAGGCCTAGGCCCAGGTCTTGGCAACAGAACCCAGCCTCAGGCCAGGCCCCGGCGATAAGCCCCAGCCTTGGGCTCGACCCCGGCAGGCCTGGGCCTAGGTCTAGACCTGGGACTCATCAATGGGAACCATCCTCAAGCCAGGCTTGGCACTGGGCCTGGGTCTAGACCTTGACCCAGGCCTTGGTGATAGGACCTCTCATGTCTAGACCTTGGTGACAGGCCCTGGTCTCAAGCTGGGTCTCGACATTAGGCCTGGGTCTCAGCATTGTCACCTGACCTCAATCTAAGCCCTGGCATTGGGCCTGGGCTTCAGTGATGAGACAGGCCCTGGTGATAGGCTTGAACCTCTATGATGAGACAAGTGCTGGCATCAGACCTGGGTTAGGCCCGGGCTTCGGCAACGGGTTTCGGCCCCAACCTGTTTTTTAGTTAAAATTAAAGTCAATTGGTCTATGGTTTGCTTCTCCCTTTGACTTCAGTGTAAAGCAAAAAAAAATTAAATTTATATTTGTTTGAGACAAATTTGACATAGGACTGTGACCTGCGAAATGAATGAATGAATCAAAACAGAGTTTTTTCCTCTGCACACCTCTAACACAGATATGTTAGTATTGAACAAAGGAATATACCTTATGCTGTATATTCCTGCTTATCTCAATATGCTTGAAGTGCTACAACTTGTGCTCTCTTTCTCTCTGTACAATTATGCGAAGAGGCATCCCAGAACCTGCACTGTGGTTCACAAATAAGAAAGAGTAGGTGACTACATTTCAGTATATTGTGGTATGATTTATAGGCTACAACTAAGAAATTCCTGTCATATAATCTAGGCAATTCATTTACTTTTCTCCCAAGTGAGTCGTCTGATGCAGCCTTGTCTAAGAATTGGAACTGGCTCTTCTCAAGCACTTACAGGTAGAGCAATTTTGTGTTTTTTCTTATGGGATCATTCAAAACAACTGTCAGCAGTATTCATTTTAGAAAAAAAATTACGCATTGCAGAATGCACAAAATGAAATGTCTGGTGAAAGGACTTTATTCAATTGGGGAATATGCCAGTCTTAAAATGTAAGGCTAAATTAAAAGTGTTTAACTCTTTTCCAGCTGGAGTTTTTGAAATCCTATCATAAGGTTTAGTATTTTATAAGACTGAAAATGGGAACAGCAATTTTGATACTGTCTGTGGGGCTTGCAGTCTTCCCAATGGACTGCAAGTTCATTTTGAAAGGAAAAGCCCTTGGACGGTTTCCCTTTGAAATTGTAGCGCAGTTACATTTATAGCTGCATACTTTATTCCTGGGAGAAAGCAGATGCAAAGTATGCTTAAAGATGTGAAAATTAATTTTCACTCTTCTGGCCTAACTACTTCCCTTTCTCATGTGGGTGCTTGCACCCCTTTATGGGGGAGGGAGAGGAATTTTCAAAATGCAATTTTATGCGGGCATGACAACCTTTGATTACATTGCCCGCACTGACGCTAAAGACCAAAGTTTTCACAGCAACGTTTTCCAGTGAAGTAATTCTGAGAGCAATTAAATCATCAAAAGACTTGCAGTCTATTTGCTTGGAAGGCAATTACCGATTTTAACTTGAAATAACTTATTATCGTATTTAACTCACAAAAATACCTATATTGACTTTCTTGCCAAAAGTAAATAGCGGCGTGTTTACTATTTGCAACTTATAAATAAACAATACTCCTCTTTTGTTTACTTATTCACTCTAAGTGACAGAGGTATTGACAGTAGTACTTGTTCAAGCTGTATATATAGCTGTAAAATTAGCTCCTTATTTAAATCTTGATGAGACCCCCATCCATTAGCATAATGTAGCATCATTTAATTCATCACACTCTACATAATCATTAAGCATTCAATCCATAATTTAGCAATCTTATCACATTAATCAGGGTTTCCCCAACCTGTTTTATTCATCCCGCAGCCAGTGATGTTTTTAGATAATCCAGAATAAATATTCCAGGAATAAATTTTCATATACTGAGTTTCCAATGTATTCAAATACACATCATGCATATTCATTGTGGATATCCTAAAAGCCAAACTGTCTCTGTAGTTTAGGGGTTCTCAACCCAGTCCTGGGGACACACCTAGCTAGTCAGGTTTTCAGGATATCCACAATGAATATGCATGACAAAGATTTGCATGCACTGCATATTCATTATGAATATCATGAAAACCTGACTGGCTAGGTGTGTCCCCAGTGCTGGGTTGAGAATCTCTACTGTAGTCAATAGGCCAGATTTAGGAACAACTAAAGGATTTTTTTATTTAAAAATATTTCTTTACTGCCTTCCCTGCCTCAAATAGCTGTTCAAACTAGTGTACCATCAGGAATAAAATATCAACACACAGCACATTTAAAACATAAACAATATAAAACAATATATAGGAAACTGTAACAAACATTAAAAACATAACACTTAACACTTAAACCAGAGAATATGCCAGATTGATCTTCTTCATCCGTAACCTTTCAATATCATGGAACAGAAATATTCCAGTGAGTAGGGGGCCATAATTAAAAAGGTTCTAGATGGCAACATTGCTTTCTGCAGAGCCTTAATTGTGGGGCTAACTACGCTTCTTGACTAGATCTCAACTCATGTGAAGGTATATAAGGGACAAGTGTATTTCTACAATAGATAGTGCTTCGATACTTAAGGAAAAAGTACCCACAATTTTAATTGGACCCATGCTTTTAGAGAAGTGTCACAGGGTTGCAGGCTGGAGTCAGGGTGCACCCCAGCAGCAGGACCACAGGGCTGAGCTGGTGCTGATCTTCTGCTTAACCAGCCCCCTCCGCAGCAGGTTGAGTCCTTGGGTTCTGGGAGCCGGTAAGACTTATCTCCTGCTGAACATCATGGTAGGGCTGGATTCAAGCCAGGCTAGAAGCTAGATACAGATGCTGGCTGGGAGCTAGATACTAGGGATGTGCATTCATTTGCAACAAAATAGGAAATAAAGACAATATGTCCTATTTCATTGCATTTCGGGGGGGGTGGGGGGGCTGATGAACGAAAGGAAAACCCACAAAATTTCGTGTGGTTTTCAATCGGTTTTTTTGGGGGGAGAAAGGGCACATTAAAAAAAACAACCCCAAACCACCCCAACCCTTCAAATTTAATTAACTGCAAACCCCCACCATCCCGACCCCCCCCCCAAGACTTCCCTGACCCACCCCCAAGACTTGCCAAAAGTCCCTGGTGGTCCAGTAGGGTCCTGGGAGCGATCTCTCCCTCTTGGGCCGTCGGCTGCCAGTAATCAAATTGGCGCCGGTGGCTCTTTGCTCCTACCATGTGACAGGAGCTGACCAATGGCACCGGTAGTCCCTGTCACATGGTAAGGGCAAAGAGCCGCCGGCGCCATTTTGATTACTGGCAGCCGGCCCGAGAGGGGGAGATCGCTCCCGGGACCCCCGCTGGACTACCAGGGTCTTTCGGCAAGCCTTGGGGGGGGGGGTCGGGACAGTGGGGTTTGCAATTAATTAAATTTGAAGGATTGGGGGGAGGGGGTTTGAGGGGGGGGGGGGGTTGGTGCAGCCGAAAAAAATCAGCCCGAACCACGGGAAAATGAAATTTCCCATGGCAGGCCAATAATGAAGGCCAAACCAAAACGTTCGGCCGAATCACATCTCTACTAGATACAGGTGCCAGATGGGAGTTGGGTCTAGGTACTGACTGAGAACTGGATGCAGGCACTGGCTACTAGGGTTGGTTGCAGGCCACAGGCAGGGGCTGGATATAGAGTACAGGCTGGGGGCTGGAATCAGAACACAGGTGGAGGCTGAACCTGAGGCAAAGGACAAGGGCAAGGCCTGGGAAACAGATAAGGAGAGAAGGCTGGGCGGGACAAGGACTGGACAAGGACTAGACAGGACCCAGACAGGACAAGGACAAGACAGAACAGAAAATACAGAAGGCCCAGAAGCCACAAGGCTAGGAAAGGCAGAAGGCCTGGAGGTCACAGGGCTAGACAAAGCAGAAGGTCCAGAGGCCACAAGGCTGACCAGGTCAGAGAGCCAAGGTGACTCAAGGAAGAGGTGCTGAGGTACTGGACAGGCTGGGTTAAGTAGGGCTGAGTCTTGGGTGTTGTGAAATCAGCAAGGAGGTAACTGGTAAGACAGTGAGCAAGGCTTGTTGAGGACCCCTGGAGCTGCAGGCTAAACCATGACATGGGAAGACTGTACAGCAGACAAAACCATGACAGTACTTTTACCTTTAAGACCCCTTCCACCTGGGTTCCATTTGACATGAGAGCTGTGACCAGTAGGAACTCGATTTTCTAGACTTGCAGTTCGAGGAGGCCAGGTTTTGAATGGAGACAAAGGCACTTGGACAGAAACAGAATTAGGATCTCTCTGGAGCAGTGATCTTAGACTAGAGTTTTGTTGGTGCTGAAACACTGGATCAGGTTCTCTGGGATACTGAAGCGCTGATTTGGGTTCTCTGGGGTGCTGAAGCACTGAATCAGGATCTTCAGGAAACTCAAGTGCTGAGTCAGAGTTTTTCTGGCATTGAAGCATGAGGCCAGAGCATCTCTCATGCTGACACACTAAATTAATACCTTTAAATCTTTGAGGTATTGGTCTAGAATCCCTCTGGAGCTGGGTGGTGTGCTGATACCTTTCCATGACTGCTGCAGTACGTTCAGAGGCTGGACCATTGATTCAAGGTCTCTCTGAAGCTGGACTGCTTGCACAGAGTCTCTTGGGCACAGTGTAGCTGGGCCTACATCTCTTGGATGCCAGGTGGCTGGGCCCATATCTCTCGGTCACTGGGTAGCTGGTCCTGAATCTCTCTGGCACCGGATAGCTGGGCCGGGTTTCTATGGCACTGGGTAACTGGGTCAGCATTCCTCTGGTACTGGGTAGCTGGATTTGCAGGTCAGCCCCGCAAGCCACTGCACTCGCCCCTGATGCCACTCGGTCCATGCAGGCCTCAGCCCTGCCGGAAGCTCCATCACCATTCCCGAACAACATGCACCTGCTGCTCTCCACAGTCTCCCTAGACACACGAGCACAGTGCTTCTTATAGGGCTCTTGGCAGTAAATACCCCATGGAACCCTAGAATGATGTCAGCAGTTCTGCCCTATATAAGGGCTCCCCAGACCTCCCTGCCTCGCCTCAGCAATGGGACTCCTCCATTGCAGTGTGTATTGCCAGTATTCCTAATTCCTGTGTTCCTGTGCCTTGCCTACCAGCCTGCCTCATCCAGTCTTGTTTTGAAATGCCCATCTCATCTAGTGACTCCCTAGGCCTGACTCTCTAGATCTTGACATCTTGCTTGGACCTGACCATGATTGCCTGCCACCTGGACCTCACCCCTTCCCTGGACGTGACTATTATTATTATTAGCTGCCAGCTCCAACCTTGGCCTGTTCCTGATTCCATTAGTATGCTGCCTTCCCTGACCCCGGTGTGACTTTGGACTTTATTTTCACTATCATAGGGATCTGGTTAAGTCCTGCCAGCCGCCAGAATCGAAAGGCTCAACCTGTGGGGGAAGCAACAGGTAAAGGTGAAGTTACAGACTGTCCTGCTTCAGGGAACGTTCACCAGCTAATGGCGAAGGCTTCATAGGTTTGCCCTCGAGGCTGCATCAACTACGCTGCAGCACAAAGGGCTCATACACCCGCTACCCTTCACATCTGGCACTGGGTAGCTGGACCGACGTCCCTCTGGTACTGGTAGCTTACCTGGCTCCCTCTGTCACCGAGTAGTGAGGCTGGCATTCCTCTGGAACTGGATAGCTTGGCCGTGTCCCTCTGCCACTGGGTATCTAGGCCAGCACCTTTCTAGTACGGGGTGGCTGGGTCAGCATTTCTCTGGCCCTGGGAAGCTGGGCTGGTATCCCTCTGGCACTGGGTGGCTGTCATAGCTTCTCTTTCGTGCTTGGTGTCTGGAATAGCTTTCTTTGATTATGAGTCACTGGAAGAGTATCTCTTTGGAGCTGGGTGGCTGGAATAGCATCTCCTTGGAGCAGAAGGCCCGGAGACCACAAGGCTAGGCAAGACAGAAGGCCTGGAGGCCACAAGGCTTGACAAGACCGAAGGCCTGAAGGCCACAAGGCTGGCCAGGTCAGAGAGCTGAGATGACTCAATGCACTGAGGTACACGACAGGCTGGATTAAGTAGGGCTGAGGCCTGGACATTGTGTAATCAGCAAGGAGGTAACTGGCAAGACAATGAGTAAGGCTCACTGAGGACCTCTGGTGGTGTGAAGATTGCACAGCAGGCTGAACCTTGGCATGGAGAGACTGCACAGCAAGCCAAACCGTGACAGGAAGCCAGTATAATATGCATAATAATGGAACTGAGGAAGATCTTCTAGATTGTTTCAGTGTTATTTTTGAACCAGTGTTTTGGACCACCTGAAGCCTGTGCACTAGCTTCTCTGGGAAACCAATGCACAGATTATTACAGGAATACAAATGTGATACAATCATAGCATGAACAACAGACTTAAAGCACTTTCTATCTAATAATGGTCATAGTCTCCATATTGTATGCAACTTAAAAAATGCATCATGTATTACTCGACTTACATGGGTGTGTAGTGTAAATTCTGAATCAAATACCACCCTAAAAGATTTTACTGACTTCATTGAAAGCCAGTCAGGCTTTTGGAATATCACATATATATATATATGTTAGTTGAATGCCTTGGATCCACTATATGCAACTATATGTTATGCATATTCATTGTGAACAACCTGAATATGCAAGCTGGGTGGTCCTTGAGGATAAGGTTGAGAAGTAAAGTTCCTAGAAGCCATCAATGACTGCTTCAATCAGCAGTTGGTCATGGAACTGAAGAGAGGGAGAACTATATTAGACAGAGGAGCACTTTTCCAAAGCCATTTAGAAGGGTAATGAGAAAGTTATCCATCTAAATGACTAAGCCGCATATTTAAAAGGCTTATCAGGCTAAATTCTAGCCGTATAACAAATTATCTGGCTAGAATTTAGCGGGGAGGAGCGGAATTAGCCAGTTAAGTTAACCGGCTAACCTCAATATTCGGAGTTAGCCACACAAAACTGGCTAACTCTAGACATGCCATAGGGCAGATCTAAAGTTAGCCGGATGTGTATCCGTCCGGCTAACTTAACTAGCGACTCAGCAGCTAAATATTTAACCCCTAGTTTTTAGTGGCACATAGGACCTGGTGCAAGAAATAAAGGTTTTAGAAATAAATGCTTTTAGACACCCCTCCCTCAAAACTCACCTACCTAGAAGAAACCAGAGAACGTACATTTTTTTCCACTGGACCTCACCCATGGAACAGCTCATCTAAGGAAGTAAGGTGTCTCAGAGAAAGAACTTTCTTTTAAAAAGCCCTAAAATCCTTCCCCTTCAAGAAAGCATTCCAGAATCTGAACAACAATGGCCTACCCCTAACTTGTCTCCCCCCCCACAGAGTATTATTTAGATGACAATTGCCCCTAACTTGTCTCCCCCCCCCACAGAGTATTATTTAGATGACAATTGCTCTCTCCCCTGTCACCTCTCGTGAAGGAATATATTCTCTAAATGCCTCTGTGTTCCTCCCCCATCCCAAAAAATGATGCTATCCCCCTGTCTCTGAATTTTGCCTTGTCCTGTCTCAGTCTGTCCATCTAACTGTATATTTATTTATTTATTTATTTAAAAACTTTTTTATACCGGCATTCGTAGGACACATCATGTCGGTTTACAAAAAACTGAGAAAGAAAGGAAATTACAATGAACAGGGGAGGGGGTAACTGGAAGATATACATAAGTACAGGAGAGGAGAGTCAACAGGCAGCGTTACAACTGTTTGCATTGGATTAGGATTATATATGCAAATGAACTAATATACAATGTTAAGTGGCATGTGCACTTGATACACTTAGTATATGAAGGTTATTTACATTAATACAGGTGCAAGTATTACAGTAATACAGGAGCGTGCAAGAGCGATAAGAGGCTGGTGATGGGGGGAGGGTAGGGAAGGAGGGAGGGGAGTGAGGAGAAGAGGGGATGGAGGGGCGGAGTGGGGGGAGGGAGGGAGGGGGTACAGGGGGCACTGGGGGGGGAACCGGGGGGGGAGTGGGGATGGTAGGCGGGGGAGTGTGGGGTAGGGGGAAGGGGAGGGAGTGGGGAGGGTACTGGAATGGTAGAATGAGGTCAGGGAAAAGGATATAGGCTGGAAGGGACTGAGGTGGATCAAGGATCAAGGAGAAAATAGGTTAGGCTTGGGTGGGATTGGGGTATGCTTGTTTAAAGAGCCATGTCTTGATTCCTTTTTTGAAATGGCTCAGGGATGGTTCTAAGCGGAGTCTGACGGGTAGGGAATTCCAGAGGGTAGGGCCCGCAATGGAGAAGGCTCTATCTCTGGTGGCGGTGAGGTGACCAATTTTAAGTGAGGGAGTTTGGAGAGTGCCAGCAAGGGAGTTTCTAGTGGGGCGATTAGCTTGACGGAAACGAGGCATGTCTTCAAGCCAGGGTGAATTGTTGTTGTATAAAGTGTTGTGGAGGATGGTAAGTGTTTTATATTGGGAACGGAAGGTGATGGGGAGCCAATGGAGATCTTGGAGTATGGGAGTGATGTGTTCAGTTTTTCTGGTGTTTGTTAAAATTCTTGCCATGGCATTTTGGAGGATTTGGAGTGGTTTAATGGTAGAGGCAGGGAGGCCTAAGAGGAGGGAG
This sequence comes from Rhinatrema bivittatum, assembly GCF_901001135.1. Taxonomy (NCBI): domain Eukaryota; kingdom Metazoa; phylum Chordata; class Amphibia; order Gymnophiona; family Rhinatrematidae; genus Rhinatrema; species Rhinatrema bivittatum. The sequence continues at coordinate 518,998,844 of NC_042615.1, read as the reverse complement.
TTGCAATAGTCGAGTTTGGTTAGTATGGTGGTTTGCATAACCGTGCGGAAGTCATGGGCGTGGAGAAGGGGCTTCAGTTTTTTGAGGTTTTGTAGTTTATAGAAGCCCCCTTTTAGAAGTGATTTAATGTGGGGTTTGAAGCTGAGTTGATTGTCTAGGGTTACCCCTAAATCTCTGACACTGGGTGGTAGTGTGTGGACTTGTGAGGCGTTGAGAATCATTTGGTGGATTGAGTTGAGGGGTTGGTTAGCTAGGATGAGGATTTCAGTTTTTGAGGTGTTAAGTGCTAGGTGGAGATTGGAGAGGAGAGAATTAATGGATGTCAGGCATATTTCCCAGTGTTGGAGGGTTTCGCTGATGGATTTTTGAATTGGAATAAGTATTTGTACGTCGTCTGCGTACAAGAAGAATTTTAGTCCTAGTTTAGAGAGGAGGTGGCAGAGAGGGAGTAAGTATATATTGAAGAGGGTGGAGGATAGAGAGGAGCCTTGGGGTACCCCTTGTGTGAGGGGAATGTGTGCGGATTCAAATTTATCAAGCTTGGCTAAGTATTGACGGTGGTCTAGGTATGAGGAGAACCAGGATAAGGCTGTGTTTGAGATGCCTATCTCTGCTAATCGAGATATTAGGATTTGATGATTCACAGTATCGAAGGCGGCTGAGATATCGAGAAGGGCAAGTATGTATGATTGACCGTGGTCCATGCCTTTAAGGATGGTATCAGTTATTGCGAGTAGGAGTTTTTCGGTGCTTCGGTCTTTACGAAAGCCATATTGAGTGGGGTGTAGGATATTGTTTTCTTCTAGGAAATCGGAGAGTTGGGTGTTAGCCACTTTCTCCATGATTTTAGATATAAAGGGCAGATTGGAAATGGGCCTGTAATTTGCAGGGTCATTGTGGTCGAGGGTGGGTTTCTTTAGTAGTGGCTTCACGATGGCGAGTTTAAGTGGGTCGGGGACTTTCCCGGAGGTGAAGGAGCAGTTTATGATTTCTGCTATAGGTTTTGCAATAGCAGAGGGGATGGAGAGGAGGATTTTTGATGGGATGGTGTCTGCGGTATGAGTGGATGGTCGCATCTTTTTTAGTATGGATTCAATTTCTTTCACAGAGGTAGTGTCAAGGGAGTCGAGGTTAGTGTTGTTGTCGGTCGGTAGTGGGTCTGTGGGTGCGGGGTTGGGGGGTAGACGTGTAAGAATATTAGAGATTTTATTTTGAAAGTAGTCGGCTAGTTTCTCACATTTCTCTATGCTGTTTATTTCTTGTGAGGAGGGAAAGGGGGACTTTGTGAGTTCTGTAACAAGGCAAAATAAGGCGTTTGGATTGAATTTATAACTGTGGATTTTTGCTGCGTAGTAGTCCCGTTTGGCGTGGATAGTTGCCTGATGGTATGTGTGCAAAGTGTGTTTATAGGCCATTTTGAGTGTGGGAGTAGGTTGTTTACGCCAGGTACGTTCCTTGGTTCTGAGGTCTCGCTTTAGTTTTCTTAGTTCATCGGTGTACCATGGCTTTCTCTCGGTACGTGTGGAGGTTATTGTTTTATGGATGATGGGGCAAAGATCATTGGCTATGTTGGATATGGACTTATTCCAAGATAGAAGAGCAGTGTCCGGGTTAGTTAAGTCGTGGTTTTCACTTACTTTGCTGAAGGCTAGGGAGAGTTCCTCCGAGGAGCATTGTTTACAGAGGGAGATTGTTTTTTTAAGTGGGCTTGAGATCGGCGTATCAGTATTAATGGTGAGGAGGGCATTGATGAGAAAATGGTCTGACCAGAGGATGGGGGTGGTAGTGGGTGTTTGGGGTACTGTTATGCATGTGTTGACAAAGAGGAGGTCGAGGGTGTGGCCAGCTTTGTGTGTGGGCTCGGAGATTAGCTGTCTGAAGCCCAGTGCTTTGAGGGTGAGAAGTAGGGTTTCACAGGCAGGTGTGTTGGGGTGGGAGTCATTGTACCGTGCTTTTAATTGTGTATGTTCTTATTGTACCCCGCTCTGAATGTAGGAAGGGCGGGTAATAAATGTTTTTAAATAAATAAAAGTAGTGTATCTGCTTGGCAGCAGTGATCATAATGTAATACAATTTGACATAATCACTGGAGGGCGAATACTAAGGAAAACGATTGCAGTAGCATTGAACTATAAAAAGGGAGATTATGATTAAATTAGGAAATTTCTTAGAAAGAAGCAATCCAAAAGGTTAAAACTCTGTTAAAATTACCATCCTTGGGGATCAGACAGGGATGGTAACTTTTAAACCAGCGCATGAGTGCATATTTGCAAGTGTGCATCAGTCCGCACCTTCTCCTCGGAGTTAAAAAAAAAACCTTTTCAGTGCTAGAATGGCAGCCAAACCGCCTGGCTTCACATATTGCCAGTATGGTAAAGTTTTGTCCATCACTGATGGACATAACATCTGCTATATTTGCCTGGGCCCTGAACACACCAGTCCAACTGTCGGGACTGTGGTCAGATGTTGCCCAGGGCCCAGAGACAACGCACAGAGTGATTTCAGAGTGACACTGCTAACGCTCTTCCCTGGGACCAAAGGTTCATAGACCGGCGAAAGTCTAAGAAGCGAACGGTTGCAAAAGCCCTGACGCATTCTGCCCCACAAAGCCATCAGCTGTCGGGAGGGGCACCGTCAGCCGAACCACCACCCACAAATGCTCGCAATCCAGGTGCAAATGTGGCAAGGAATGCACCGCATCAGTATGGGACTGACACTCCACGTCAGGGAGAACTGCTGTCTAAGCCCACCAATCCCGAGGCACGACACACTCAATCATCTAAGCAGGCATCAATGCACTCCTCCACTCACCAGGCATCAGCACGGGACCATGACTATTCATGAGAAGCCACACCATGTACGTCACAAAAGACGCATCCATCGAAGCCGACACGACAGGAGGACCCTGAACGACGTAGGTCTGCACATCTAAGGCTGCATCAATAAAAAATAGGTCTAGATCCCCATTGTGGTTTTTTTACTACACAAGAACTGTGTGACATGGTGGTTCTCTGATGCAGGAATGCCCCCAGACTCTCCTTCGTCTGGGGGCTCCTCTGTAGCTTCAAGGAAAGTATACTATTAACTTTCCTCCATCTCATAAAGGAAGCAAGATTCACCCCAGCTTCAAGAGCCTTTATTAAAGTGGCATAGGTCATCTAATATGGAGCCAGCAAATCATTGTGATCGGGGAGCCTCATCAAGCATCCTTTTGGCTGCGATACCAACAGGGGTCAAAAGAACAAAGTTGGGCCACAATAAGTAACAGCATCCCCATAGTGTGGCGACCAGGGCAGAGGGCCAGCATACCAACTCAGGGGCCTCCCAGGCAATATCCAAAATCTTGGACATTCTTAATAATTTTTTCACATCTCTGGAATCGGGGATCTATGAGCCCCTCATTTGTGGAATTGTCCCTGCATGAGGACTCTTCTCCTCAACTCCAGGATTCCCAGGGACAAGGATGATCTCACCCACCGCCATCGCAATCGCCGAGTTCGGAACTGGCTGACTCCTCAAAGTCTTGACTGAGATCTTCCACAGGCATTCCATCAGATCCCCCCAAAGAACCCCCAAAGCCATCTTTGCACACCTGAGACCCTCTCTTATTCTAAATTTGTAGAAAATGTAGAGTATCTGCTCAAGGTGGAAAAGAAGAAGTTACCAGACCCTACAGCAGAGATCCTGGGCATCCTGAAGATTTTTGAGGTCCTGTATGAACCTAAAGCACTCCCTTCCCATGCAGTCTTGGATGCAGTCATGGAAAAAAGCTGGGAGTCTCCTTTCTTGGGACTTCCCGCTTCCGGAAAAATAGACCTGAAATTTCGAATGGGGAAGTCACCGTATTTTAGTGTGGTTCAGTTGACGCATGCCTCCATTGTGGTAGACTCAGTCATGAAAAAGGCAAAGAAAGCCACGCTACATTATAATGTGCCACCCAGGAAGGACAAACGCTACCTAGATGATTTCAGAAAAAAAAACCCTTCTAGGCAGCTATGTTGAATGCAAAAATCCAACATCAGTTCTACATAAGAACATAAGAACATAAGAAAATGCCATACTGGGTCAGACCAAGGGTCCATCAAGCCCAGCATCCTGTTTCCAACAGTGGCCAATCCAGGCCATAAGAACCTGGCAAGTACCCAAAAACTAAGTCTATTCCATGTAACCATTGCTAATGGCAGTGGCTATTCTCTAAGTGAACTTAATAGCAGGTAATGGACTTCTCCTCCAAGAACTTATCCAATCCTTTTTTAAACACAGCTATACTAACTGCACGAACCACATCATCTGGCAACAAATTCCAAATACATCACTCAATATCTCTATGAGTATTTGCAATTGCTCAAACCCCTCCTTCAGAATGAGTCTGGGGACAGAACACTTCCATACTCTTTCGGAGACATGGAGGAAGGATTACAACACCTCCTACAGACAGTGTATGAAGCATTTGAGACTTTGCCCTGAACATCAGCATTGGCTATAGGAGCACGCAGGATGGTCTGGTTGAGAGCAAGTGCCATCCATAAGGATGTTCATGAAAAGTTAGTCGATCTTCCGTGCAAGTGAGATAATCTATTCAGAAAAAAGCTGAGGGAGGCAGGCAGTCTCACAGCTAAAAGAACAGAATGTAGCAGTTCAATCCCTAGTTTCTTCCTCAGATCAACCATCTGCGTCCAGGAGGTATTACTCCTGTTACCTAAGACCCAACTACCAATGACATCCATATCGGCCATTTTCCCCTTACTGGACTCAGAACCTTTTATTACCCAGGCCACAAGCACAGCCAGTGCCCCCCAGGAATAGATCTAGAGCACAGCACCAACAGAGACAGCCGTCAGGTACCACCCAGAAGCTGCCGCAGAGTTTTTGAGGATAATCAAGCCACTGCTACCACTGTATGTGGGAGATGGAATAGCCAAATTTTACAACTCTTGGAAAGCAATCACATCAGATCGTTGGGTTTTAAACATCATTTGCGAAGGCTATCTTCCGCCCGAGATTCTTTACCAAGTGTTTGGCGGTAGCAGTGGCCTACCTCCAGCGTGGGGGGATCCAACTATTCCCTTATCTGGACAATTGGCTTCTGGTAGCTTCGGAAATTAACTCTTTATGGGAACACTTGACAGAGACAATCCATTGCCTAGAAGATCTAGCCTTCCTAATAAACTAGGAAATATCACACCTCTGACCCGCACAGCTTCTGCAATTTATTGGAGCAAAAATCGACACAGTTGCAGGGAGAGCTTATCTTCTAGAGGACAGAGCAAAAACCATTCAATCGTTATCACTGCAACTACAGAGAATGATTCACCCCTATGCTCGTCAAGTTTTATCCTCCTGGGCCACATGGTGGTGGTGACCTATATAGTACCAAATACCAGACTCCATATGAGATGGCTGCAATGGGGATTAAAGTCACAATGGACTCAGTTCACTCAGCTGTTACACATCAAAGTGAAGTTAATGAATGCCATGTGCAAAGACATAACATGGTGGTGGCGATTTATGTAGTACCAAATACCAGACTCCAAATGAGATGGCTGCAATGGGGATTAAAGTCACAATGGACTCAGTTCACTCAGCTGTTACACATCAAAGTGAAGTTAATGAATGCCATGTGCAAAGACATAACATGGTGGCTACTTCTCCACAACCTCTCCATGGGAGCGCTCTTCCGCAACCCAATACATCAGATAGCTCTGACCAATGATGGGCTCATCATCTCAATGATGGGCTGGTGGGCACCTTGGGCTGACTAAAAACACAGGGACTATGATCCCCATCAGAGGCCAATTCTCAAATAAATCTGCTGGAGCTAAGAGCAATTCAAAATGCTCTTCTGACTTTCTCAAACCAAGTTGCAGGGAAGCATGTCATGATCCGCATGGACAATCAAGTAGCCATGTTTTACATAAACAAAGAAGAAGGGTCAGGTTCTTGACCTCTTTGCAAGGAGGTGATCCAGATCCTCGAATGAGCAGAGATATATGCCATCTCCCCACAAGCGACTTACCTTCCAGTAGTGGCCAACCTCACAGCAGACCATCTAAGGAGGGTGTTCCATCCACATGAAAGGACTCTAAATCAGGGCATGGCAGACGACCTCTTCGAGACATGGTGACTTTCCCACATGGATCTTTTTACCACAAATACAACACCACAATACAACACCACAATACCACAAATACAACAGAAAGGTTCAGGCATTCTGTTCCATATTTCCAGATTTGCACAGGATGCATTCCTTATCCCTAGGACAGGGGGTCTTCTATATGCTTATCCTCCAATTCTTCTCATCTCCAGGATAATACAAAATGCACTGAGGATGTCACAGACCTGATATTCATTGATCCAGCATGGCCGAGACAACCATAGTATGCTTATCTGGTTCATCATTCCATAGCTCCTCCTATCTTGTTGGAAAACAGGATGGATCTGCTAACATAGGAGGGAGAAACATTACTGCATCCTATGCATTCTTCACTTTATCTCACAGCATGGAGATTTAAAGGACAGTATTAAACTATCTGCACTTGTCAGCAGGGGTTGAGGACATCTTAAATCATCATGAAAGTCTTCTACAAGAAAAAAGATGTCTAGGGAAATGGTACCATTATTCGAATTGGTGTCATGTGAAAGTAATAAATCAATAATGAGTCTTCCAAAAGGAAAAAGTCCGGGGTCAGATGGTTTTCATATTGATTTTTTTTTTTTAATTTCTTTTGGAACTGGCCAATTGTTTAAAAGCAGTTTATGAATACCTTCAGGATCATCCATCAGTTTCCCACTCTATGTCTGATGTAATGGTTATATTGCTGCAGAAACGTGGCAGAGATGGGCTAGACCCTGGGTCTTACCGCCCAATCTCCTTATTAAATTCCAATATAAATATTTTGGCAAAATTGCTCCAACAGCACCTTGAACTGATTATGCTCACTTTAGTACATGACGATCAAACTGGGTTCATTAAACGGCACTTATCAACCACAAACACTATAAGGTTATTCGATATCATTGCTATGGCCAGGAAAACTATAACGGTAGGAATTGTGGTCTCATTAGATGCAAAAAAAACCCCATTTGATTGTCGTCAATGGCACTTTCTCTTTAAAGTCTTGGAAAAGTCTGGTCTCCCACATGAATTTAGAGCCTTTATTCACATTTTATATGCTCACCCTAGAGCTAAGATACTAACTAATGGCCTCTGTTCTGATTTTTTCCCTATTGCTAGGGGCACCAGGCAAGGTTGCTCCCTTCCCCCCTACAGTTTAATCTTGCTATTGAAACCTTGGCCCATATAATTCAAAACGTCGCAGCAGTTGCAGGTTTTCTGGCAGGAGGTACAAAATATGTCATCTCTCTTTATGCAGACGATGTCCTTATTTTTTTGACTAACCTTCAAATTTCTGGCCCTAGATTAATAGTTATCCTCGAGGGCTATAATAAATTATCTGGGCATACGTTTAACTACACTAAATCTGAGATATTCCCTCTTGGGCCTCAGGATATCGATGGGGTACCGGGTTGTTTCACCGCTTTCAAGAAAGCCAGGGAAGGCTTCAAATACCTGGAAATATGGATACCATGCAAGATGGCAGAAATATATTGTCTCAATTATATGCCGGTGGTTAATAAAATTAAAAAATACCTTAAAGACTGGGATGATCATTTCTTCTCCTGGGCTGGAAGAATTAATATCCTTACCAGAGGGGTTTTTCTCTTCCTTAGGTGGGGCAATGAATATGTTTATCTGGAAAGGCAAACCTGAACGCATGAAATTGCGAACACTCTGGCGCCTCAAAGAAATGGGGGGTATGTCCCTTTCAAATTTGCAGTTATATCATTGGGCTTGTGGCCTTGTGGGGGCCATGGTGTGGCTCCTTGGTACTCTTTAGAGGCCCGTTTGGCTGAGGAGAAGTAACCGATTCACGTGGGAAGACATGCACAGTAGCACAGAGCCAAAGCTCTGTAATCACTGAGAGAAGCTCTGTCTACAGGCTGCCGGAGGACGTCCCAGACAGCATGGCTAATTCATCCTGCTATCTACGGAAACACCATTTACAGTAAGCAAACTTGCTTTCTCAAACAACACTAGAACTAGGGGACATTCCATGAAACTAGCTACCGGAAAATTTAAAACAAATTGTTGGAAGTTTTTTTACAATCAGGGTACAATCAAGCTATGGAATCTGTTGCCAGAGGACATGGACAAGACAACTAACATAGTGGGTTTCAAAAGAGGATAGAAAAAGTTACTGAAGAAAAAGTCTATAACCAGTCATTAGCCAGGTAGATGTAGAAAAACTGGCACTTATCCCTGGGAATTAAATATTAAAAATAGATCAACTATTGGGGATCTGAAGGACATTTGTGACCCAGACTGGCCATTGTCAGAGAAAGAATGCTAGGTTTGATGGACCTTGGTGTGACCCTGCATGGCACTTCTTAAGTTCTTAACAGATAGCTGAATCTAATGGACATACATTTTTCCCCCTAAGGACTGTGATACTGTAAAATAAAACTAAATATTCCTTTTTACTATTTGTGGTTTGATTTTTTTTTTTCTTTTACCAGAAAAAGATACATGTAGAGTACTATGTACTTAAGTGTATTAAAATAGTTCATTCACAAAGGTTAACACACCAATTGCAATGCACACAATGGCAGAGTTGTTAACGCACAATGTTTTAAAAGGAGTAAAGATGACTCTCAATTGACCCTTGACTTACAATATTGTTTCCAAATCTTTACTTTTACATCCTAGGTTGCCATATTCAAAAGGGAAAGAAACTGCTGGATTTTTTTTACATTTCATTGCCACTAAGATGGTCTTATCTAACTGGAAGAAGGCAGCCAATCTAAATATTTGCTTTCGGTGGCACTCAGTTTGTTTGTACTATAAATATGAAAAGGTGGCTGCAGTCCGATACCATCGTGTTGCTAGTTGGGTCGCCATGTGGTGTTGGTAGACCATCACTACCATCTTTAATGACCTATTTCTGAATTTACTACTCATAATTGTGATTGTGTCTTAAGCTCACAATGTTTATAACTTCTATTGTGATACGATACTCTGCTATTGTGAGATAGCCATCAGTCAGTATGAGTGACTAGTACTATAATTACATCATGAAAAGAATATTTATTCCTGACAATGTTCCAAGGCAGCTCTTGTAACTGTTTATCTTTTGTTTTATATTGAAAATAACAAAAGAGATTTGAACTAAAAAAAAAAAAAAAGGGAGTAAAGCTGTTATGGAATTGATCTGAGCCTGATCAACTCAGATCAAACAGGTTTAGTGACACCAGTGGGCTCCAGCAAGACTGAAAGCTGACCTTAAAATCACAAGATCTCCTTAATGTTTACAGCAACGTGAAAGTTGTGATTAGGTTGTGGAAGGGGACAGAGAAACAATAAAAATGTCACTGACCTGACCCTGCAGTCATGTGCTAATATTTACAGGAATAATACAAAGGTCTTGCCTGACCCCATGATAGGTGAAATCAGATGAGTGAAAGAAGGCTGCAGAGAAGGACAATGTCTCACATGTATGCTAAAAATGCCTTTGAATAGAGCTGTCCCCAACTATTGCTCTGAAACCAGTCAGACAAGAATCTGGGTGCCAGGCAGCCATGCCCAGGCATGAAAGCAGGACATCAAAGCAACACCAGGGTCCAAGAAAGCAGATGTTGAACTGTGAACCCAATACTAATAACACAGAGAAGGTGGGAGATCCCCCTCTAGCCTCAGTCAGCTTGCTCGCAGCTGGCAAACAATATAAAAGTATGCAAAGCTGTAAATGGACAGAACAAACAAACAATGTTCCTTAGGACCCAAACACCTTGGGTCCTAAGGAACATTGTAAGGAATGCATGCTTTGCTTCATATTATTATTATTAATAATATTAATTATTATTGTGATTGCAATCAACCATTTAGTATTATATTTGTAGCAATACCCTTTGTCTAATTATTCCTATAAGCTATTAATAAATCTTGTATTACTTTTACTTTTTAACTCAAAGTGTGAGTGAGAAAGAAAGGAGTATTAAGGTAAGCCTTGTCAGTTACTGATGCAAGCCCTATCAGCCTCAAGTATAAGATGAGTTACAGGTGATACTAGCCTCTCAGTCTGAACCTGGAACAAAAGCCTAGTATGTTGTGTGTTAAACTCAGGGTTTTGCATTTACCATTCCATGTGTATCAATGCCATTGTTATTGCAAAAATTTAATCACTTCTCTGGGGAGGTGAAGTTAATTTTTTTTATTTAATTGTTGTCGCCGCGGTCGCCGCGTCAGCGACCGGGCTCCTACCTCCTCAGCTGGGTCCGGGGGTCTGCCGCAAGCCGCGGGAGTCAGGGCCGGCCTGGCCGCATGGCGGTGATCCTTCCTCGTGGAGGACGCTGCCGAGCTCGGGAGATGGCTCCGCCCCCGAAGGGGAACGCGCGCGCGCGAGGGGCCGGCTTTTGACGGTTCAGCACCTGGATGTGCTGAACCGCCCCTTCTCTGACGTCAGCACCGGCGGGGAATTTAAGTCGCCTTCACTCCTTCCTACTTTGCCTTGCAACGAGTTCACTTCGGTGGATTAGTTGCTGCTCCAGGTGCCTCTGTTTCTGCTTGTCAGTTTCAGCTTCCCAGTTTTCAGATTCCTGTGCCTGTCTTGATCCCGGACTGTCTTCTCGCTTCTGATTCCTGCTGCCTGCCTTGACCACGGATTGTCTTCTCGCTTCTGATTCCTGCTGCCTGCCTTGACCTCGGATTGCCTTCTCGCTCCAGACTCCAGCTGCCTGCCTTGTTCACGGTACGTCTCTCTCTCCTGCCTTCACGCCTGTTCCAGTTCCGGTCCGGGTCTTCCACGCCAGTCCTCTCCTAAGTCCCAGCGGTCCGGGTCCCTACGGGCTCCTCCTGGGGGGACCTCGGACTTCCAGGGTGAAGCCACCTAAGTCCTAGCGACCCGGGCGTTCACAGCTCCTCTGGGGGCGTCACGGGTTTCCAGGCAAAGTTCCATCTACGGCTGTGCGTGTCTGCCTCCCGACCACTTCCCAACAAGGGTCGGCCCAAGGATCCACTTCCGGATTTCAACAGTTTCAACAGTTTGCAAGGCCATGGATCCGGCAGACCTCGCCGGCTTACAGGCCATTCCGGGTCTAGCTCAGCGTCTGGTCCAGCAACAGCAAGTGTTAGACTCTCTGGCTGCCACCGTGGAACGCTTGGCTATGCGCATGGACACCGAACCTCAGGCTCAGGCTCCGGTTCCGGTACCAGTACCCGCACCAGTTCCAGTGGTAACACTTCATTCGCCCACGCAGCTTCCGGCTCCGTCCCGATACTCCGGAGATGCCAAGGCTTGCCGCGGTTTTTTAAACCAATGTTTCGTGCGTTTTGCTCTCCTGCCCAATCAGTTCCCATCGGATGGCGTCAAAGTGGCCTATATCTTTTCGCTCCTGGATGGGCGGGCATTGAATTGGGCGTCTCCCATGTGGGAGAAGAATGATCCAGCATTGAGTAATTTAGACCGATTTGTGGAGGATTTCAAGGCAGCCTTCGATGAACCTGCACGCCTGACCTCTGCGACCTCAGAACTGCTCCAGCTCCGGCAGGGCTCGCGGCCCCTTGCAGATTATGCTTTGGAGTTTCGCACGCTCGCCCTAGAAGTAGGCTGGCAAGATGATGCTCTCCGAGGCGTGTTCATGGAGGGTCTGGCAGCCCGGATCAAGGATGAGTTAGCGGCCCGCGACCTTCCGGAGGACCTTAAAGGCCTCATCGACTTGGCAGGACGCATTGACCGTCGGCTTCAACAAAGAGCTAAGGAGGGGCGTCCTTCCCGACGATTGCCCTCATTTTCTTCTGTGCCCTCCCGGTCGGCGAACTCGGGGTCTCGGGGTTCCAACGCTCCGGCTGACACTTCCACGGAGGAGCCCATGCAACTTGGGAGGTCTTCTTTGTCGCCCGAGGAGAGGCAGCGTCGTCGCGATCTGAGGCTGTGCCTGTATTGTGGCGGTAAAGGTCATTTCCTTGCACAATGCAAGGAACGGGCGGAAAACTCCCGCGCCTAGGTGTTCGAGAGGAGTGCTCCCTAGGCTGCCTCAAAGCAGCTCCTCAATGTACTGTACCAGTGACCTTGAGATATCCCGGTGGTTCGTTTCAGACCCAGGCCCTCATCGACTCCGGGGCTGGAGGGAACTTTATTACAAAGGATTTGGTACAACAGCTTCAACTCGCCACACAGCCTCGTGAACCCCCCTTAAGGGTTACTTCGATTCAGGGAACACCCCTGTCTGGCTGTATTTCCACGGTTACCACACCGCTTATTCTTCAGACTGGCTTGTTTCATACCGAGAAGATTTCTTTCTTGATTCTCGGAAGATCGGTACATCCGGTGGTTCTTGGATTACCCTGGCTTCAGCAACATTCTCCTGAGATCCGCTGGAAGGATTTCCAGATCACCCGATGGAGTTCCAAATGTTTTCACTCTTGCATTCAACCTAAGAAGGGACAACAGATTCTGCTGGCAAATACCGGACCCTTATTACCGTCTCCATATGCAGACTTCACAGATGTGTTTTCCAAAGAGAAAGCGGAACTGTTACCACAGCATCGACCTTTCGATTGCGCTATCGACCTGCTTCCAGGCTCCACTCCTCCTCCTGGGAGAGTATATCCCTTGTCTCAGCCTGAGACTCGGGCTATGTCGGATTATATTTCCGAAAATCTTGCGAAAGGGTTCATCCGGCCTTCGAAGTCTCCCGCAGGGGCGGGTTTCTTTTTTGTTGCCAAAAAGGATGGTACCTTGAGGCCGTGTATAGATTACCGCGGACTCAATGCAATTACTAGGAAGAATCGCTACCCGCTTCCTTTAATTCCTGAGTTATTAGACAGACTTCAAGGAGCCCGAGTTTTCACGAAGCTGGATCTCCGAGGGGCATACAATTTGGTCCGTATCCATCCCGGGGATGAATGGAAGACGGCGTTCAATACCCGGGACGGGCATTATGAATACCTTGTGATGCCATTCGGCTTGTGTAATGCTCCCGCCGTGTTTCAACACTTAATGAATGAGGTTCTTCGGGATTTACTGCACTCATGCGTAATTGTGTATTTAGACGACGTCCTCATTCACTCTCCTGATCTGATCTCCCACCGGCAACACGTTAGGCAAGTCCTCCAGATCTTGCGGGATCATCAGTTATACGCAAAGTTTGAGAAATGTCTCTTTGAACAAGAGGCCTTGCCCTTTTTAGGGTATATCATCTCTGCGACTGGATTACGTATGGATCCCAGCAAAGTGTCCGCCATCAGGAAATGGCCCCGGCCGGTGGGTCTAAAGGCTCTGCAACGTTTCCTAGGATTTGCAAACTTCTACCGACACTTCATTCCTCAGTATTCCCGATTGGTGGCGCCCCTAACCGCTCTAACCAGAAAGGGCGCGGACCTTCGAGTATGGCCTCAAGAGGCTTGTAGAGCCTTTGAAGTTTTAAAAGAGGCATTTCTCCAGGACACCTGTTTACGACATCCAGACCCGACACGGCCTTTCTTCGTTGAGGTGGACGCCTCTAGTATGGCCGTAGGGGCAGTCCTGTCTCAGAACTCTAGTGCCGGTCATCTGCTACCCTGCTCCTACTTTTCCAAGAAGTTCTCTCCAGCTGAGGGCAACTACGGGATAGGGGATAAGGAGTTACTAGCAATTAAATTGGCGCTGGAGGAATGGAGACAATGGCTGGAAGGGTCTCTTCATCCGGTGACCATTTACACGGATCACAAAAATTTAGAGTTCCTGAATCAAGCCCAACGCCTAAATCCCAGACAAGCGCGTTGGTCGCTTTTCTTTAATCGCTTTGACTTCGTTTTGAAATATCGTCCAGCTTCAAAAAACGTTCGGGCGGATGCCTTGTCCCGTTGCGAAGTAAAGGAAGAAAAAGAAGAGGTTCCACAACATATCATCGATCCTGCCAAGATCCAGGTAGCCAGTATCACAGTTTCTGCTCTTGGGCGAGTAGTGGTTGCCCGCAGAGATCGCAAAAAAGTTCTCGCCTGGGCTCACGACTCCCTCTCCGGAGGTCACGCAGGAAGAGAAAGGACTCTCGATCTACTAAATCGCTACTATTGGTGGCCCAAGGTACGACAAGATGTACGACTATATGTAGATTCCTGCCCGGTCTGTGCAAGACAAAAACCTCTCAATGGCCGACCTTGGGGTCTTCTGCAACCACTACCCATACCCACGGAGCCGTGGACCCATATCGCCACGGATTTTGTTGTGGATTTGCCGGTATCTGAGGGTAACTCGGTAATATGGGTTACTGTGGATCGCTTCTCAAAAATGATTCACCTCGTCCCTCTGCCTAAATTACCTTCAGCACCAGAGCTAGCGCTACTATTCACTCAGCACATCTTTCGGTCCCATGGCCTTCCGCAGAGTATTGTATCAGACAGAGGTCCACAGTTTACTGCGCGTTTCTGGCGTGCTCTTTGCAAAAAGTTTGGGGTGCAGCTGAATTTGTCCACAGCATTCCATCCGCAGAGTAATGGACAAACTGAACGCATGAACCGGTCACTAAAGTGTTTCCTTCGAAGTTTCATCTCCGAGAGAGGGACTAACTGGGTTTCCCTGCTTACTTGGGCCGAGTTCGCCTACAACAATCATACTCATGCAGCTACTGGACAAACCCCCTTCCAGGTAGTATTTGGTCACCATCCGAGACCTCCTGTACCTGTTCCTATCTCCGTTCCTTCACCAGCCGCTCAGACTGTTGCCCGTCAGTTCCATCAGCAATGGAGACTAATTCAACAGAGACTTGTCACAGCCTCGGAGAAATCCCAACGAAGTGCCAACCGCCACCGGCGGCCAGCCCCAGTGTTTCTACCTGGCACCAAAGTATGGTTGAGTACCAGAAACATCCAGTTGCCTAACCGAACTCGTAAGTTGGCACCTAGGTACTGCGGTCCCTTTCAAATCGCAGAACGTATTGGGCTAGTTTCTTACCGACTTCGCCTTCCCTCTTCTCTCCGCATACATAACGTGTTCCACGTTTCCCTGCTGAAGCCTGTGGTACTCTCACGGTTCCATCGTCCAACTACGGATGCGTTATCTTCTTCCTCTGAGGATCCTACTTACCAAGTGCGGGAAGTACTGGATACCCGCTTCCACGGCCGTCGTTGGGAATACCTCTTGGCTTGGGAGGGTTGTGGTCCCGAGGAGAATTCTTGGGAGCCGGCTCGGAACATCTTGGACAAATCACTGCTACACCAGTTTCATATGGACAATCCCGGAAAGCCAGGGCCTCTGCGGAGGGGGCGTAAGAGGGGGGGTACTGTTGTCGCCGCGGTCGCCGCATCAGCGACCGGGCTCCTACCTCCTCAGCTGGGTCCGGGGGTCTGCCGCAAGCCGCGGGAGTCAGGGCCGGCCTGGCCGCATGGCGGTGATCCTTCCTCGTGGAGGACGCTGCCGAGCTCGGGAGATGGCTCCGCCCCCGAAGGGGAACGCGCGCACGCGAGGGGCCGGCTTTTGACGGTTCAGCACCCGGATGTGCTGAACCGCCCCTTCTCTGACGTCAGCACCGGCGGGGAATTTAAGTCGCCTTCACTCCTTCCTACTTTGCCTTGCAACGAGTTCACTTCGGTGGATTAGTTGCTGCTCCAGGTGCCTCTGTTTCTGCTTGTCAGTTTCAGCTTCCCAGTTTTCAGATTCCTGTGCCTGTCTTGATCCCGGACTGTCTTCTCGCTTCTGATTCCTGCTGCCTGCCTTGACCACGGATTGTCTTCTCGCTTCTGATTCCTGCTGCCTGCCTTGACCTCGGATTGCCTTCTCGCTCCAGACTCCAGCTGCCTGCCTTGTTCACGGTATGTCTCTCTCTCCTGCCTTCACGCCTGTTCCAGTTCCGGTCCGGGTCTTCCACGCCAGTCCTCTCCTAAGTCCCAGCGGTCTGGGTCCCTACGGGCTCCTCCTGGGGGGACCTCGGACTTCCAGGGTGAAGCCACCTAAGTCCTAGCGACCCGGGCGTTCACAGCTCCTCTGGGGGCGTCACGGGTTTCCAGGCGAAGTTCCATCTACGGCTGTGCGTGTCTGCCTCCTGACCACTTCCCAACAAGGGTCGGCCCAAGGATCCACTTCCGGATTTCAACAGTTTCAACATTAATGGCAATATTAACATAGATGCATTAATTAACATAATATAAATGATTTTATTAGCATATTTTCACATCTAATTAGCTCATTTTAATTTTATTTTAGTAATGCTATATTGATAATGTAGACTAACAGATTAACTCATTAAAACGCATTAAATATTGCAAGTGTTAACACACAGGGAGTATAACTTTCAAATGTGCGCAGCAGCATATACACATGTATATAGCCACAAGCAGTTCTACGGTAGTATTTTATAACCCATGTGTATGATATACATGCATTTTATAAAATAACTGTATCTCTACCCAGCACCATAAGTAGGCTTACACACAAATACATGTGTAACAGACCTTTGTGTCTTTTACCAGTAAGGCCTGGGTGAACTCTTAGTTCAGTTAGTAAGAGAACAGGTTTATGAATGGAGGGAGGATCCATTCAAGTGCAGCCTCTCCTTTTAAGGGGGTTTGGAATGGCCATCCCTCTAGAGAAGATATATAGCAGCTCTCTACAAAGAGCTCAGGAGGCAGACCCTTATGGTTTGCTGAGAGTTAGGAGGTAGTAAGGAGATTTTCTGAGTTGTTTTTCAGACCTGGTCAAAGGAGCTGAGCAAACCCTGCCCGAGGATACTGACCAGGTTCCGGTGGGTTTTCCTTATCTAGTCCACTACCTGGCTGGTTAGGATTTTTCCTCTGAGTATATTTTTCAGGTTTCAGATTTTAGAGTTTTAACAGCCTTGTGAGAGCCTACACACCACCTGGACTCAGGGCATGGAGAACCCTGCATTTGAGGCTGTGCAGGTTAGGGAAGATCTGCCCTCCATACTCTCAACAAGGACGGGGGTGTCAGTGACCTGCTGCAAGGAAGAACTAAAAAAATGTTAGTTTCCACTGAAGGAAAAAAGACTTTGAGTTCAAGTTCCAGAAGGAAGTTTTGGCTGCCCCTTCCTTCCTGTTTGAAGCAAGGAGAGCTGCTTGCTTCAGGAGGATCATTGTCATCAGGGATCCAGAAAGTTAGCATGTGGCACATTTAAAACTAATCAGAGAAAGCTCTTTTTTACTCAACGCACAATTAAACTCTGGAATTTGTTGCCAGAGGATGTGGTTAGTGCTGTTAGTATAGCTATGTTTTAAAAAGGATTGGATAAGTTCTTGGAGGAGAAGTCCATTACCTGCTATTAATCAAGTTGACTTAGAAAATGGCCACTGCTATTATTAGCAACGGTAACATGGAATAGACTTAGTTTTTGGGTTCTTGCCAGGTTTTTATGGCTTGGATTGGCCACTGTTGGAAACAGGATGCTGGGCTTGATGGACCCTTGGTCTGACCCAGTATGGCATGTTCTTAAGATGAGATAAATTGTGTAAGAACTAGGGATGTTGCATTCGGGATTCGTATTTGTTGGGGGGCAGATACGTTGCATTCGGCAAGGGGCCCCCCGAAACGTTTATACGTTAATTCTTATTCGTTTCCCAGCTAAAATTAAATTAACTACAATCCCCCACCCTCCTGACCCCCCCCCCCAAGACTTACCAAAACTCCCTGGTGGTCCAGTGGGGGGTCCGGGAGCCATCTCCTGCACTCACACACGTGGCTGCCAGTATTCAAAATGGCGCCGATAGCCTCTGACCTACTATGTCACAGGGGCTACCGGTGCCATTAGTCAGCCCCTGTCACATGGTAGGAGCAATGGATGGCTGGCGCCATCTTGTGTCACAGGGACCGACCATCGGCGCCATTTTGAATACTGGAGCCGATAACCTTTGCCCTCACTATGTCACAGGGGCCAACGGTCGGCCCCTGTGACATAGTGAGGGCAAAAGCTATTGGCACCATTTTGAATACTGGCAGCCGTTGGCCCAAGTGCAGGTGGTCTCTCCCAGACCCCCGCTGGACTTTTGGCAAGTCTTGTGGGGGTCAGGCAGGCCCCCAAGACTTGCCAAAAGTCCCTGGTGGTCCAGCGGGGGTCCGGGAGCGATCTCCTGCACTCGGGTCGTCAGTTGCCAGTAATTAAAAAGGCTCCGATAGCCTTTGCCATTACTATGTCACAGGGGCTACCACTGCAATTGGTCGACCCCTATTGTAGGAACCCAAAAAAACTTGTTTAATTATCTTTTCTTTTTATTATATATAACACAATATTCAAGCATAATAAGAACACATGTCTTTCCATAAAAAATACATAAATTTTTAAATACCCATTTTCTATGGATTAATATCTAAGAAATAACCCACTGTTCTGTTTACAATTTTTTTGAAACATAACTCTTTTACCAAGGTATAAATTCTCCAAATAAATTCAATCACAGAGGCTGATAATATCACAGCTTCTTCAGGTATGTAGCATCCCAGAATCTCATAACAACAACATTTTTCAAAGTTTTCAAAAAACATGGTCTTCTAAGGCTGTCTTCTACCTCAATGTTGTCATTAGGTAGATCTTCTACCACAACGATCGTATCTAGATAGGTTTTTCCACTCCAATAGGTTTTTTCACCCCTGTTGTCATTAGGTAGATCTTCTACCACAATGATGGTATTTAGATGGGCTTTTTCACCCCAACATGTAGGCCTAGATGTTTCACCGCACAAGCAGCTTCATCAGGGGGAACACAACCACTTAATCAGTATAGCCTACCCATGTATTCATCCAACATTTAGATTAGCATACATTTCTCTTTGTGTACTTGAACATTTTCTAGCCTTAGAACAGTAAAGTAAACAATTAATTAATTAATACACACACACACACACACATATACACACCTATGAAAGGATTGTGTCAGTTAGTTGGTCATAATATTGTGCCTGTCTTTGGCCACCAGGTGGTGCCTGGCATAGTAGAAGATGGAATGTGCAAAAACAATATGCTCTGATTGTCATATATACAGGCAGACACACATATATTATTATTATTATTATTTAAAACTTTTATATACCGGTATTAGTATGCAAACATCATACCGGTTTACATTGTAACTGAAGACTGAAAATACAATTAACAGGGCGGGGAAGGGGGAAAGAGTAAATACATAGTGCAGAAAGTATTGAAGAAGAAAAAACATCAACTTTGAACGGTAACGGGTTAATTACAAGGGACTATATACAATATAGTTACAAGAGACTATAAACAATATACAATTTAAGTGTCGCCTATGTGAGGATTGCTCATGAGGGTTGAGAGGAGTGATGTTAGGAGGAGACAATTATTCTGGGTATGCCTGTTGGAAGAGCCAGGTCTTTAGTTTTTTTCTGAACTTAGAGTAGCATGGCTCAAGTCTGAGTGTAGTCGGGAGGGAATTCCATTGTTTGGGGCCTGCAATAGAGAGTGCGCGGTCCCTTGTGGCGGAGAGGTGGGCTTTTTTGATGGGAGGTATGGATAGGGTCCCTTTGTTGACAGACCGCGTGGGTCGGTCAGAGCGTATGGGGCAAAAGGGTTCAAGCCAGTTAGAGTTGTAGGAGTAGATGGTTTTGTGAATTATGGTTAAAGTTTTAAAGAGTATGCGGGATGTTATGGGGAGCCATTGGAGGTCTTTGAGTATAGGAGTGATGTGGTCAGATTTCTGTGAGTTAGCAATAATCCTGGCGATGGCATTTTGGAACATTTGTAGGGGTTTCGTGGTGGAGGAGGGTAGTCCGAGGAGGAGGGCATTACAGTAGTCTAGCTTTGAAGAAAGAGTAGCTTGGATGACAGTGCGGAAGTCATGATATATACACAGACAGACAAATACACAAGCTCCCACAATCACACACATAGCACGGGTTAGGAAAATGCATGCTCATTAATTGAGCATCCAGTTTCCTAACCTGACCACCAGCAAAATATTTTTTTATTATTATTTTTTTAGGCTATCCTTTTTTCGGTTCCTCTGACTTAATATCCCCATGATATTAAATTGGAGGAACTACAGAAAAGCAGTATTTCCTGCTTTTCTGTTATCTTTTGGGGCTCCTCAAGACTTAACGCCAGCTCTGAGATGAGATTTGGGCAATGTTCTCTCAACTTAGCTTGTAACATCAAGCTAGGTTGAGAGAACATTGCCCAAAGCTCATCTTGGAGTGAGTTTCCTCACTCCGAGGGTCATCAAATATTCACAAGATACCACTGTTCTGTTCGTACGTCTAATATTGAATGTCAAAGGGGCCCCTAATCCCCTACACTGATACCTAAACCTCACCTCGAGTTACTAGGTGGGCCTACCATAGGGATAGTCTCTCTCTCTCTCTCTCCCTCCCTCTCTCTCAACTTTAAAATCTTGTCTCTGTGGGAAATGAAGAAGCCTTGTAGGGGTCTGTTTAAATAAAGAAACCAGTCAGAAGGACAATATGACTAAAGCATAAGTAGGAGTCATGGCTCAGCCAAAGCAGAGTGCAGAGGTCATAAAAACCCCCACCCTTGGAAGGAAGAATGGGGAGGGGGGGCAGCCTGAGATGGAGAAAAACACTCTGATACATAGCTTGGCAGACAAACGTGACAGTTCTCCCCCGAAGGAATGAAAGGGGGAAAAAGACCTGCAATGCAGCAAAAGACCCTCCACCTGCTACGAGGTTATGCATGAGCTTATGCATATTTATCAGCTGGGAAGTATAAGATGGGGGGCAAGGAAGAGAAAAAAAAAAAGGATGAAGCGATGGACCCTCTAGGAGAGCAACCCTGAAAGCAAAAGGAGGAGAAAGGCAAGCGAAGAACTCCCTAATAAACAGGCCGATACAGTAAGGACGCATTAGAAAGAGTGCGGCAGTGCCGGGTGCACCCTCATTTGCCGCACGCACAGTCTGGATCACATACTGCTTGATACAGTAAATTAGATGCAAATGCAAAGCGCGTCCATGAAGCGCAATCCATTTTTCTGTATAGAGCGCTATACAGTATCCTGGGTGCGCTGGTACCTGTCATTTCAAATGACATTTGAAATGACAGTACCAGGAAGTGGATGGTTCTCCTACGCTCGGGCATCGGGGATTGCCAGTCCTCTCTTCCCCCTCCCGAAGCAAGGCGCACGGCGAAAATCGACTCGACATGTTGTTAAAGCAAATGTGAATAAAGTGCAACAAAAGTAAACTTACTGCATGTGAATGACAAACAGTCCTCTTTCCCCTCCTCCCGAAGCAAGGCGCATGGCGAAAATCGACTCGACACGTTATTAAAGCAAATAGAAATTGTAACAAAAGTAAACTTACTGCATGCTTCCAGCAGCCCCAGTCCTCTCTCCCCTCCTCCCAAGGCGTGCACCGCGGCTCCCCTGCCTCCCGGGGCAGCCAGTGGCGAAAGCGGCTTCCAGCAGCCCCGCCGGTGAAGGTGCATGAACGCACGTCCAATTTGGGCACTCAAGGCAGCGAAGGCACATGAGCGCACGCCGTGACCTCGGACGTCCATCCGGGCGCTCAGGTCATGGCGTGCGCTCATGCGCCTTGAGCGCCCATGTTGCAATTCCTGCCCTCGGTAGCCCTCGGCCAGTACCCCCTACCTCCTTCAGTGCTCCGGAGCGGGGCCTTCTCCCGGTGCGGCAGACGGCGCGTTGACCACGGCACAATTTCCCCGGCATCCTTACTACAGCGTCGGGGAGAGAGCGGCAGGTCCCGCCTCAAAGGGGCCACGGTGTGCGGTCCAGGCTGGCCCTGGAAGATGATGTCAGCACCCAGGGAGATTTAAACCTCTCCCTGGGACCTAGCAGATGCCGTAGCTGTCTGGTGCTTCTCTGCTGTTCCTGCCTTGACCCTGCCTGGACCCGGACTCTGTTTTGTCTGCCGCCTGCCTTGACCCTGCCTGGACCCGGACTCTGTTTTGCCTGCCGCCTGCCTGGACCCGGACTCTGTCTGCTGGCTGTCTGCCTTGACCCTGCTTTGACTTAGTTTCTGCTTACTGACCACTTGTCTGGACACCACCCTAGACTATTCTGCTCCACCTTCTGGAGAGGAATTCATCAGGACCCTTCCTCGGTGAGTACCCTCCGGACTAAGGGTCCACAGTAGAACTAAATAGAACATGACAGAGGTACAGTCTAATAATTTTCAACCTTAAATTGTTTATCCTTTTATGATTTAAAATCATGGCTTTTTCAAACTTCAGCTACAGAATGTACTCTAATTCCTTGACAGAGCAAGTCATAGGAAAAGATTTGCCATAATGATTCTCAAAATAGTGTTAGGGTAGTAATTACTACTGATGTTATCATAATTTCATTTTTGGAGTGATTTATTACAGCAGCCTAATCATTTTTGTACATTAGCTGCTTGCTTGTAAATTTATGACTGTTGGATGATTTTTGTCAAAGGCAGATTCTACTAATGAGGTATAAGATCTAATTTTTTTTTGGATTGTCACATGTGATCATCCTTAGAGTACCACAGCTTGAGCATTGCACTTCCCTCTATTGAACACTTAATCATTCATCCCTAAATATCCAGAATCTGCTCTAATATAGATTTAATTACTTGCCTTTTGAAATATGAGTTCAAGGTAAGTTATAAATTCAGATTCAGTTGGCAGGTCCCTGCAACAGAAAGTTTACAATCTAAAAGGTCAACATTGAGGAGCATGATGAGTGATATGATACCGAGATAACTTTAGCTAAGATATTCAGCAGGACATATTTCCCACTAAATATACTTGGTTAAAGTTTTCCAGACAGATAACTTCAGACTTGCTCTCCACTTTGGGATGAACATTTGCTTTAAATGAATGTTTCCCCAAACCAAATTAGGCTATTTTCAGTTCATTTTGCTTCAATTCAAAACAAATGGCTAATGGCTCAGAAGAAAATAGACAATTTAGTTTTTTTTATTTCAGATAACTACACGCACTATTAGCAAAAGGTGTGTGCTATTTTCTGAAACAGATAAAAATGAACCAAAACAAACAAACAAAAAAAATGCAATGAAATGTGACCAAAAACAAAAACAGGCCAAAATGAATCAGATACTTTTGAGCATGCGTATCTCTACCCTTCACCACAGCCATGATAACCTGGATAATGTCTTACCTGCTCAGCACGGCAGAAATTCAAAATCTGGGGTTTGCTTGGACCAAGATGTTCCTGAGACAAAGGATGGTGAAGGGATTTGTCCAATTTCACACAGAGCATCATTAGGTGAACTAGGATTGAAACCCTGGGTTTCCTGGTTCCAACCATATTACCTCAAATAGCTACTCTTCCACTCATTAAATAATGCTAATGGGCAACTGAAGAATGTAACAACTTTTTCAACAGCTATACTTGTTTTATGTGCTTGGGATTAATGTAGCAGTAGATAATGGAGTGGCACAATTAATGAATACTTTAGCATGATTTAATAAAGTTAGCAGAAGTACTGTATTTCTGAGGAGTAGTTGTCCAAACAAGGAGAAGTCTGAAACTGTGGTTCAACACAAAACATATGAGCATCTTACATAATGTACATTATTCATAATTATTGAATGCCAAGTCTCTCCAAAACCCAGGAATCATGTCAATGTATGGAATTCAGACTATCAGGAAGTGCATGTGCCCAACAGCAACATGAATACGCTTTCATTAATGTTAAACGTCTCGAGGCATTCATAGTAGGCAAAAAATCAAATAACCAATGCTCATATGGACATTATGCTGTTTTTATGTAAGCACTGCACATTTCTGATGATTTAGTTTATTTTTTTACTTCAGTGAAATAGAAGGAATAAGGATGCTTTTCTGGCACAATGTGTTGCGGACAGAACGGTGGACCCTTGGGCCGGCCTGGCGGAGTGCACAGATGGGAAGAGCGAATTCCTTGGAGATGGCACAGGCCGGGAGGCGGAACCAAGACAGAGATGAAAGTGGAATCTTCACCCTGGAAGCCCGAGATCCCCCGAGAGGACTCGTGAGGACCTGGACCACTGGGACTTAGGTGACGGCAGCGAGACTGAAGAGTAGATGGAGTCTTCACCCTGGAAGTCCGAGATCCCCCGAGAGGAGCTCGTGAGGACCCAGACCGCTGGGACTTAGGAGAAGGAACGAGACGAGAAGAGAAGACAAGCCAAGGGTCGAGGCAGGCGGCAGACATGGAGAATCGGTGACAGAGCCAAAGTCAGAAACCAAAGAACTAACCGAGAGGAATCCTGAAGCTGAGTGGGATCTGGAACAACAGGATAAGGATCAGGATTGGCAAGACCAGGATTAGGATCAGGATCAGCAGGATCTGGATCAGCAGAATCAGGATCAGCAGGAACAGCAGTAACAGCACAAAACACTCAAACACTGAGTAACTTCATTGCTAGGCAACCTCCACAGGGCAGACGCCGGCCTAAAGTAGTTGCCGGCGTCTGACGTCACCAAAGGGGGTGGGCCGGAGCTCCCCGCTGTTGGACCATTAAAAGGTCCCCTCTCATGCACGCGTGTGCCCCAGGAAGGGGCGGAGTTTAACTCGAGGCTCGGTGGCGTCTCCCTAGTGGGGACGCCGCCGTGAAGAGACCCGGTAGGCCTGGAAGCGCCACGCCTCGCTGCGGCCCGCAGCGGGAGGCAGCAGGTAAGGATCCGGTCGCTAGTCTAGCGACCGGGATCGCAACACAAGGGCAGAGAATCTGCATCCCTGCACTCCACTACCTGACCGGTGGTGAGGAAGCCATAAATGGGTTCCCATGCTAGGAGGTGAGGCATGTCTGTTAGAAGTACAGAAGAGTTTGTTTTCTTAATCGCTATAAGCTTTGAAAAGGGTTGTTAAATGAGATCAATAACAGTGCAACACATCAAAAGTCAGAGAGCTGTGTCTCTGCCTCAGAAAAAATAAAGCTAATACACTTACCATAATGAAACTCTGACAGCAAAATGAGTGTCTGAAAGAACACCTAACAAATGTGAAAAGTAGGGGCTGTGCAGTTTGACTTCAAAACAGAATAAGAGAAAATGTTTGGAATTGTATCTGCTTTGCCTTCACTTGTTAATGAAACATAGAAATGATGGCAGAAGAAGACCAAAATGGCCCATCCAGTCTGCCCAGCAAGCTACGCACTTTATTCTTTTTTTTTTTTTCTTCCTTTTTCTCTCTGACGCCTGTTACTCTTGGCTTCCAGTACCCTCCAGCCCTATTTCCCCTCCACCCCACCACCAATGTAGAGAGCATCGCCGGATCTGCATCCAAGTGAACATCCAGCTCAATTAGGGGTAGCAACCTCTGCAACAAGCAGGCCACACCCCTGCCCCTGTCCACCCAGACTATATGATCCAGACCCCGTTGATTGCCGTTTTCTTCCACATTACTTCTTGCCATTGAAGCCCAGAGCCATGATGGAGTCTCAACAACCCTGTGCATGTACACTGAACAAGGGCATTATCTCCAGGTAGTAGCCCCATTTCCGCGAGAGCCACATTAACTATCAACAAATATTGAATAAGCCTAATAATTGGCAATATCTATAGCCTATGACCTCACCGTTAATTTTACATACTCTTACCCACCCCTGGTTTTTTTTTTTTTTTTAGATGGCAGCCCTCCATCCTTCCGCTCCGTGAAGGTGGAACACCAACCACTGGCATCCCACTCCGTGAATGCCTCTGTGGCTACTGCCGCTCCGTGCAGTGTTTTGCTGCCTCCTCTTTATACACGTCCTCTAGACTTGATGGATCCACAGTGTTTATCCCACGCCCCTTTGAAGTCTTTCACAGTTTTGGACTTCACCACTTCCTCCGGAAGGGCATTCCAGGCATCCACCACTCTCTCTGTGAAGAAATACTTCCTGACATTGGTTCTTAGTCTTCCTCCCTGGAGCCTCAGCTCGTGACCTCTGGTTCTGCTGATTTTTTTCTGACGGAAAAGGTTTGTCGTTGTCTTTGGATCGTTAAAGTTTTTCAAGTATCTGAAAGTCTGAATCATATCACCCCTGCTCCTCCTTTCCTCCAGGGTGTAATATTTAGATTCTTCAATCTCTCCTCGTATGACATCCGATGAAGACCCTCCACCTTTCTGGTCGCCCTTCTCTGTACCGCTTCAATCTTGTCTCTGTCTCTTTGTAGATATGGTCTCCAGAACTGAACACAGTACTCCAGGTGAGGCCTCACCAAGAACTGTACAAGGGGATAATCACTTCCCTTTTCTTACTCGATATTCCTCTCTCTATGCAGCCCAGCATTCTTCTGGCTTTTGCTATCACCTTGTCGCATTGTTTCGCAGACTTCATATCATTAGACACTATAACCCCAAGGTCTCTCTCCTGCTCTGTGCACATTAGCCTCCCCCCCCCCCCCCATTGAATACAGTTCATTCAGATTTCCACTCCACATATGCATGACTTTGCACTTCTTGGCATTGAATCTCAGCTGCCATATCTTCGACCACTCTTCCAGTTTCCTTAAATCCCGTCTCATTGTCTCCACTCCTTCCGGCGTGTCCAGTCTGTTGCCGATCTTAGTGTCATCCGCAAAAAGACAAATCTTACCTTCTATCCCGTCCGCAATGTCGCTCACAAAGATATTGAACAGGACCGGTCCCAACACCGATCCTTGCGGTACACCACTTAAAACCGCTCTCTCTTCAGAGAAAGTTCCATTTACCATCACACATTGTCTTCTGTCCGTCCACCAGTTTGCAATCCAGGTCACCAACTTGGCACTCACTCCTAAGCTTCTCGTTTTATTCACCAGTCTCCTGTGTGGAACCGTATCAAAAGCTTTGCTGAAATCTAAGTAGATGACATCGAGCGGTCTTCCTCGATCCAATTCCTTGGTTACCCAGTCAAAAAAGTCAATCAGATTTGTCTGACAGGATCTTCCCCTGGTGAATCCATGCTGCCTCTGGTCCAGTAATGCCTGAGGAAGGAAGAATGCTGTGTTTTTCACATGGCAGAGGTATAATAATTAGGCATTTCTTCATGTTATAAAGGAAGACCAAATCATAAGAGGCATGTATTCATACTGAGACATAGAAAAGAAGTATGTATGTGTGTGTCTCTCTCTCTTTCTTGCTTTACTCTCACGCTCTTCTAGGACTGTGGCTAAATTAAAGGTGACTAGACACAGATCCAGTCTATGAACCAAAATCTATTCAAACCATGGTCAATGCCTTAAATAGCAGTGTGATGAGTCCAGATTGTTATAGAAGTGGACCCTTGAGCCGAGACGAGGTCGATGCCACCACCAGGAGAGGGCTGTTGGTTCTCATCGTCGAGAGGCGTTACGGGCGAAGAAGACCCAACTGGACCTTCACATATACCAGCCCTTGTTACCTGCAGGTTAAGCCCTTGGGTACCGGGGCCGGCAGGACTTAGGTGGGCGTCTCTCAAGGCATGGAACCAGAGGAAGAAGCTGAAGTGGAGTCAGATGAGCAGGGGTCGAGGCAGGCAGCAGACAAGTGGAACCAGGAACAGACCAGAAGTCAGGGCTGGCAGCGAACAAGCAGATCTGGCAGGTCAGACAGATGGTCAGCGCAGGCGGAGAACAAGCAGAGACGAGATACTAGGCAAGAGTCAAGGCAAGTGGAGGTCAAGCGGAGGTCAAGCGGAGTCAGGCATGCAGGGTCAGAACCAGAAGATCAATCCATCGGGACGAGGAGCTAGGCTGAGACTGGTGACAAGTAAGAGGAATGCTGGAACCAGGAACCAGGAATCAGGAACAGGAAGCAAGGCAGGAACGCTGGAACAAGGCATGGATAAGGAACGCAGACAACTCGCACTCAAGAATGACCTGGACCCAATGCTGAGGCAAAGGGCTGGTAGCAGGGCAGGGAATATATACCCACCATGTCTGACATCATCTTTGTGGGCTGCGGGGGACTTTCCCGCTGCTGGCCCTTTAAATTTACAGCAGAGGCGCACGCGCTCCTAGGGAGCCAAGCACAGAACTCTGCATTGGTGGTGTGTGGAAGC
This sequence comes from Rhinatrema bivittatum, assembly GCF_901001135.1. NCBI lineage: Eukaryota > Metazoa > Chordata > Amphibia > Gymnophiona > Rhinatrematidae > Rhinatrema > Rhinatrema bivittatum. The sequence continues at coordinate 518,970,900 of NC_042615.1, read as the reverse complement.
GCCAAGAGAGCAGGCCACTGCTGCAGCAGTTGGCGTTGGCTGCCAGAGGCAGCAACGAGAGGAAGCAAGGAAGGGTCACCTGCCTGCCCAGGTAGGGAACTCGACCGCGGTCTCACACAGCCGGGGATCCTAATACAGGTGAGTAGAAATATAGTTGGAATAGGAAAGGCAGTCAACAGAGAACCTCAAGGGACTGGCAAGCAACAAAAAGCAGGAATGGGCATGAGGCAGTAAATGGGAACCCGCTAGAAACAGAAACAAGACAGGAAACACAGGAGTCAAGTCCAAGCTGTTATACCAGCAGAAAGTCATGGCTAATCTGGAAGCTAAGAGGCAAGTGTACAAAAGGTTTGTCTGGTAACTTCTGGAGTTGCTCAGACAAATATATGGTTTCAAAAATTCCACCCCCCTCCCCCACTATTTCAATTTTGTCCGGGTAGCCCATTACCTGCTCAAAAATTAGCTGGATAAAAAAAATAGGCAGTGATGTGGCATTCCGGGGCAGAGCTTACCTTTAGCTGGATAGCTCTAATATTTAGTGCTATCCAAATAAAGTTATCTGGGTAAATCTGGTCATGCCAGAGGGTTGCCTTAAAGTTATCCAGATAACTATCTGGGCAATTTTGGCTCTAACTGGGTATAGTCAGCAGAACATGAATCCAGTTATATTCCCCTGCATATCCGGGTAAAGTTATCTGAGTAACTTTACCTGGATAATAGGTGCGATGAATACATTCAATACCGTCTTTGGCTGTGTGTTTTTGAAAGACAGTGATCCAAAACTTATCTAGAAGGGACATCGTTATCATCAAGTGTTGTCTTTGATACAATGGTTGACAAATATGGCGCACTCTTCTCTCTGTGCTCAGCTTTCTTCTTTGTTTAGCCCGTATTTCTAGATCACAATCTTTTTTTGATGACGAAACCCCAAATTGTCCTTTGCTTTCTTTTATCTCTTTTGCTCTTCATTACTGCCATGTTTGCTAGATTGCCTTGGGGGTGCGCTCAAGCCCCTGTTAGTTTTGCTTTTCCCTTTTCATGGTGCCTTGGTGTGTTCATGATATTGTTGGTGCTGCTTTGCCCGGGAGGGTCTTGAGGTGTTCATGCTACTCCTGTTGGTACTGCTTACCACTCTCACGGTGCCTTGGGCTGTTCATGCCATTATTGATGCCCACTTTTTCCACCCCTAGTTTCATGGAGTGCAGTTCCTTCTGCTCATGATGCCTGCCTGCAAGTTTCTTTGAAACTGGTTAGAATATCCCAATATTAAGAGTTCAAAATAGGATGCATGCTTCCTCCATTTAATCTAATGGAAATGAATAAAATGACATAAAATAAATTAACTTGGGAACTGAAACAAACAAAACAAATTAAAATGTCAAACAAACAAAAATAACAAACTGAGCCACAAACATTTTCTGTGCACATCCCTATTGTTAAACATTTCCATCTTCTGTGACCCAATTACCTAGATTTTTACATTCTTTGATTTGTTCCAGTTTTATTCCTTCAGCAAGAATGAAAGGGACAGCTCACCAGAAATTCCTTCCACGAATTACAATCATGGATCAGATTGTTTCTGGTTTTGGTTTGCATGCAAATGCTTCAGAAATGACCTCTTCCCTCATCCAGTTCTGAGCGTGTTCAATCCATTACTATTTTAAACTAGAGCAGCTCTTAGTAGAGAAGATCAGGCTGAGTAATTCTTTGTGGGCTGGGATAGAGTAGAAAGACAAAATTGGATAGATAGGAGAGGAAAAGGCAAAACCTGCAGTGAGAATGAAATAAACATTTGAAAAAGAAGATAAGGAAATTTAAAATAAATAAAGAGACAAGAAGAAGCCTGAAGGGCTGTGGAAACCCAACACACACATACCACATGCATGCATATAGGCATACACAGTCACAAACTGCACCCTGCAGTGACAATGTCCCCCTCCAGAGGAACTAGTAATTTTAAGGCGAGTTTCACTAGAGCGAGAGTGCCTATTCTTGAAGGTGTGTCCATCTGTCTGTCCGCCCATCCATCTGTATGCATGGTGGAAGTCAGAAACCGCTAACTGGATTTAGCTGCAATTCAGCAACATGGAAGGATCAAAACTAAAAGCTGTCAAGTAATTGTGATTTTGGTTTGAATTGGTGCGATATAACAATTGCCTGGCAAGTTTTAGTGTTGAACCCCTATGTCAACTTTTACTCAACCGGAAGGAGGGCAACATGGCTTCATTCATGCTTCTAGCATGCACTTTTTAGCTTGTTTTCACTTATATTGTAGTGAGATGCTGTTGGTATTTTAAATGTATAGTAGCAACAGGAGCAGTAGAGAAAGAGTTTTAGTAGGCAGTTAAGTTGGTCAATGAGGCAGTATGCATATGCAATCATCCATCCAGCAATACACCTTTCAATAATTTTCTGTGACTTTTTGTTTGTTTACGTATTGTTTGTTTTCAAAATTTACAAAACATAATGTACTAGCATTTGTTTGCTTTGCTTTATATAACATTTGTTGACATTTTCAGTTTTTGAATATTTTCCCTATCAAAAGTAAAATCAATAATTTTGTAACCTCTTCTTTTCAAAATGTCCTTTCTATATTTCATAGTAACATAGTAATGATGGCAGATAAAGACCAAATGGTCAATCCAGTTTGCCCAGCAATTTGCTTATGATAGTAACTGCTGCTCCATGCAGAATACCCTCATACGTTCTGTTAAGGGTAGTAACTGCCACTCTGTGCAGGTTACCCACATGTGTTCTGTTAAAGGTAGTAACTGCCGCTCCGTGCAGGTTACCCACATGCGTTCTGTTAAGGGTAGTAACTGCCACTCTGTATAGGTTATTCCCATGCAGAAATGTTACACCAACTCTGTAAGTTGACAAGCCATGCTAGAAACATGACACAAAGCCATGTTTCCCTCCTTCCAATTGAGTATAGATTGACACAGAGGTTCAACACTATAACTTGCCAATTGTTTCAGTTGTTTCCTTCTCTTTTCTGTCTTATTTTACTTTAATTCCCTTTCCTTTCTCCTCCTTCTCTCTCCTTTTCTTTCCCATAGTTTGCAAGTCTGTTGAATTTACCCTGCTCATTCAAAATTTAGCCCGGGCCCAGCCAGGACTTCCCCAATCCCTTTGACCCACACTACCACCCATTAAATTTTTCTGGAGGTCACGTATCTCCCTAGTCTCATTTACCCCACTCCTAGGGCTAAGTAGTCAGAAGGACAGGAATGAAGCCCACTTGCTCCTGTCCTCTCTCTCAGAACTGTAACAATAATGGTACCAATGTTCCATCGAACGGCCAACACCATTATGTTGTATGGCTGTACAACTATACAAGAAAATGGCACCAGCCACTCCTGAGACAAATGCCAAAGTGCTGTCACTTTGGTGTGTCTGACAAACCTATGCAGCCATATCTATAGTGCTGAGAGTATGGGCAGTAAAAAGTGAGCTTTGATTCCGCCCTTCTGATTTGGGTCTAGGAAAAATTTTACTTAATGGGTAGGAGTAAGGGATGGAGAGGCCCAGGGAGGCCTCAGATGGGCCTAGGGAGGGTTAGCCAGGGAGGTCCATGCTCCGGACTAGATTTTGAACCATCAGTGGTGGGAGTCAGAGAGACCTGAGGAGGCCCCAGATGGGCCCGGGTCCTGGACTTCTCCTTCCCATGTGGGAAGGTGGTTAGAGGGGGGTCCAGGAAACCTGTTTTGGTTATTTCTTTGGGGGGGGGTTGTGATATTTAATGTTTCTTTTTTGGTTCAGGAAATGAACCGAATTGAAAAAAAAAAACAGACAGAAAAAAGCACCCCCTCCCCCCAAAGAGAAAAAATGAAATTTAAGCCCAGAACATTCCTAATCACCCTCCCACTTGACCTTGCATTCCTTCTGGATATTCACTTCCCTTCCCCCGATTATACGCTCAACAACTTCTTTTCCTGACACATTTACAAAACCTACCCAAAACAAGTTACTTCTTGTACTTATTCAATACTACCTAAAATCTAGTGATCATAATGTGTGAGAATACAAGCACTGTCAAATGTATTCCTTAAATTTCCAGTCTCAGAATTTTGCTGATTAAATTACAGTTTTTAGTTTCTATGAGACTGGTGTCATTTTCCCATTGTCATTATCATAAAATATTTATTTCCTTTTATTCTTGGCACTTACAATATTATCTCACTGCAATTTGCCATCCATTTATACAGTCATTTGTCTAAAACTGACAGCAGTAACATATTACTTTATTTTTTCAATCATTCTAGTTACATTTGTTTAATTTCTAAAGGAGCCAAGGATTACAAATGGAACTAGAGAATATCAATTTGAACCAAAATAGTCATCCACATATTAACTGAATAGAATGCTACACACAGCCAGAAACAATGAATCAGCCAATCAGATCGACTGATTTAGAGTGTTTTGCCAGATAAAGTATCTTGTTCAGCTAATTATTTGATAGTACCAGTGGGGTGAGAATTCCCTATGCCAATAGTTATCTGCTCAAGCTTAAGATGAAGGTGTGTGATGATTGAATAATAGCATTCGTCAGAGAATATATGATGCCAAGGACACTATAGATAGGTGGCAACATATTTAAAAACACCCCTAGATTAATAAAAAACTGTTAATAATGCCCACATGAAGAAAAAGGGGTGTGTTTTACAATTATGGCAAAAAGGCCCGCATGGTAGTTAAATATTTATATCTGTATAGGAGGGCCATCTAATAGGTTGAGGTGAGGTGGTGGTGGTGGTTTAAGGGCCAGTTTCGCATGTAGAGTGAGACGTACAAACAGCACAGTACACCTTGGTGAAGATTTGATGTCATTTGGAGTGAGGAAAGTCTCAAAAAAGATGAAATTTCTACTGTGTTCTCTCACCTTAGCTTGAACAGCGATGGATTCACCGTCTGAAAATAGTAGAGCCTGATGGGCTCAACTCCGCATTAGAATTACAAGTCTTTCTGTGAATGACTATTATCTCTCTTTTTTGACAGCCTTGAATATCCAGCACAGCGATTCAAACAGCAGAGCCGTCAGGCTCATTATGTGATTAACATTGATTTCATTCACAAATTAGTTTTCATTAAGACCGCTTGTTTGACGGCAGCACCGTGATGACGTCATCACGTGCAGGAAAGCGCGGGCTTTTTTAAAGATCTAAGGCGTCCAGGGTTCTTCTGTCCCGAGTTGCTGAATAAACTTCAGAGACATTCGTGTCCATCGGAAAGGTCTGTGATGCTGCACTCATGCAAAGCTAAGTATCCACTTTGATTTCATCAGCTTTTAAAATTTGTTTTTGTCCTTTTTTGTTTCGATAGCATCTGCCGTGACAATGTTTACATAAATTACTCCTGAGGAAGCGATTTTTATCGCGAAACACCGGCCGATGTCGGATGTCATTGTTTGACATTTCGGGGCATATGATGCATATTATTTCTAAACGGGACTTAGAAGGCATTTGCAGTTACACCTAGCTGATACAAAAACAGTTGATTTACCACCATGCCGCAAATGACGAGTAGTCCGGACGGCAAGTGAATTCACTGCCGTTGTCTGGCTTGCTGATGTGGTTATAAATTCAAAGTAAAATACAATATATTTTTTGAAATTTTGTTTGATGACAGCACATTGAAGATACGGTTCACACTATAGTATACTTGTTTTTTTGGTTGTATACGATTTGATTGACAAAACAAGTGCTTTGGTTCTTTATTTTTTGGCTCTATAAAAGGGAACCATCAAGCTAGGATGAGATAACATAGTACAAAATTTCATCTTTGTGAGACTTTCCTCACTCAAAATGACATCAAATCTTCATCAAGGTGTACTATGCTTTTCTAATGTCTCATTCTACATGCGAAACTGGCCCCTAAACTCTAAACCACCACCAACACCTCACCTTGACCTATCAAGTGGCCCTCCTATACAGGCTCTCTCTCTCTCTCTCTACTCCACTCCACTCCTCTCCGCTTTCCCCAAGCCCAGAAATGGCCAAAATACAATTCCAAAAATGTATCACAAATTGCATTAAGGCCATTTCAGGCATATCGCACAGCCTAACGCCAGCAAAAAAAGGTGTAGTTATTTCTGGGATTAAAACCATGCAATAACATGCATTATGTTATTGCACAGTGTAATATTGCCTCTCATTTAACTAAATCCCACCCAAACCCCTCCCCGATTCCACCCTTCCCAAAAATTTGCATTCGCGCATGCATTTCAATTTTTTCACATACGTTATGACATTAATGCACGAGTTAACGCATTATCGTGTGAGTTAACGCCATAATGCATTTTGATGAATGACCCGGTTAGTTTGAATTTTTTTTTAAACTTGTGGCATTAATAGCAAAGGTTCATCAGGCTTTTACTGTCAGTTATTTATTTATTTACACTTCTCATTAATTACTTCCCTGTTTCAAAAGAAGTACCTGAGGCAATTTACAGTAGAACATGCAAAATCCTCACAGAACATTTGTTATGCACCCCGTCCATGCCTGGCCCGGGCACGGGCCTGCTCACCTCCACGGTTCCAAGGCAGGTTCTGGGTCGGCCTCCCTAGTGGCAGCTACAAGCACTTCCAGGCCTCGGTGTCCCGTGGTGGCGGTCGCCAGGCCTTCTACTGCGCACCAGGCCTCACACCAGAGCTTGACGTCCTCAGCCATGTTGGCCACGCCCCTACGCACGCGTGCTTGGACCGCCCAGCCTCTTGTAGGGCCAAGTGCAGGTGTGCCCTGATTGATTCCTTGTTATAAGGAAGTCCCTGCTTGTACTTCCTTGCCTTGACAATCGGGTCGGCTTGTATGTTAGATTGTCACTGCGTTTGTCTCTTGCTCCCGTCTTGTTCCAGGATCCTTCTGTTCCGGTTCTGTTTCTGCCTTGTTCCTGCATCCTAGTACTCCAGCATCCTTCTGTTCCTGTTCGTCTGTCAATCTCCCCAGGTAGTACCTCTGGACTGTCTTACAGGTACTGACGTTGGCTTGTTCCTTGACCTGCTCATCTACTGCCTGCCTTCTGACTCCAGTCTGCTCCTCGACTTGCCTGCCTGCCACCTGCCTTCTGACTCCAGTCTGCCTCTCGACCTGCCTCCGACCTCATCTGACCTCCGGAACCTGACCTCTGCTTTGCTGACTACTTCTTGGACTGACCCCCGGACTCTGACCTCTGTCTGCTTGACCACGTCTCTAGATTCTGGCTCTGTTCCTAGCCTTCTCATCACCTACACTATTCTGGTCCTCCTTGTTCCATCTGACCTCGTCTCGAACCTGACCGTGCTCCCTTTCTGTCTGTGGGCACGCCAGACTTCCATCCTTCCAGGAGACCCTGCGAGGCCCACCTAAGTCCAAGCGGCCTGGGTCCCTACGGGCTTCTCCTGGGGGGACCTCGGGCTTCCAGTGGTGAAGCTCATCCTAGCCTCTGTCTCCTCCAGTGCTCTGCCCTCTGGGGGCAGTTGCTTCCTGGTCTCTCCCAGGGAGCCATTCTCCACTACTCCAGGACAAGAGTCCAACCCTGAGCGCAACAACATTGGCAAACAACTGATAATAAATAATAAAAATAAAATGCACTAATTAAAACCGCTCAATTTAAACCTTCACAACATAACCATGAGAAAATATTTAAACATAAAACAAACAAAAACAGCTGTGGTAATAAATACTTCAAATCAAGCCCTTCTATAAAACCCAGCTTCAAAACTTAACCAACTATCTAATTCATATTTTTAAGTAAAAAATAACCAGGTATTGTCATTTTGGCTAGTGATGGGGAAATGACATTGCTCTATTTTCTCCTATACAGATAAATACATCGAGCAAATTTGAATTAGACACCAAGTTTACTGCCTCTTTACATAATACAGTATTTGAATTATTTTAAAGGCTAATATTTAAGTACTGAATAGATATGCCTCTGCTATGATTTCCAATATTATGAGCTCAATATGAAAGACATTCTTTAATATTAAATACCAAACAAAGTTCATTCAGTACAATTGGACAGGCAACCTATTTTTCATGTCATTGTAAAGAAGCATTAATTAACAGAGCGCTTGCTTTCAGCAAAAGGCTTTTTACCCAATAAATTGCAGACTGTAGCATGATATCAATAATGATACCATCGCAAAGTAAATAAACCGTCCAGGATAAGATATTGAGTACTCAAGATGGATTAAGCAGGGCAGAAAAGGGATTTGTTATGTTGCCCATATATTTAGGCGTTAATATGTGATAGGCATGGCGATACAGCTTTGTAACCTCCTTTGCAGTCTCTGTACAGCTTTATGTGTGTAATGAATTTACAAACTAGGGATGTTATAGCAAGGTTACACTGTACATAAGTCAGGGAAGACAAGAACATAGTATATTTCCTGATTGTTTCTTTACTGAAGTCAATGCTGCCAAACTACAGCTTTGTTAACTGTAGTAAGAAAACTGAGCAGTGGCCAAAGCTTAAATATCAGCAGTGAAACAACTCCAATGGCTCATTCTCCAATACCCAGCCTATGACATTATGCCCAAAAAGAAAAACAGAATTAGTTTACAGTGCCTATAAAAGAAATAAATACATAAACAGAAATAGACCTCTATGTATTATTAGCTTGATGGTTTTGCTGCTATTGAAGAGTGATTATGTTCAGTTTAGCCTCCTTTAGACTCAAGATCTGCATACTCATAACTTTTAAATGAGAGCTTAATTCAGAAGCAAACCATAAATTCTTGGTTTTTGGGTAAGCTATTATTTAAAAAACAAACCCCTAAATTCTCTAAATTCATTAGCTGTATGTATTACAATACAAATAAACAAATACATCTCTTTCATTGTGTTTCATGAAACATATCCAGTGTTACCCAGTGACTGGTCACGATGAGCTCTATTCTACAACATGTCTGAGCCAGTGAAATGGCTTAACTCCTGATCTTTGACCCATAGCTTATTCCATATTCCTCAAAATAGATAGCGATGTGCATTGGTTCATTGGTTCGCTTAGTGGAAATGTCAGTTTCTTTCATTAGTATCAGAATGAAAATAATATTTATCATTTTACATTAAAGTCAATGGGGAAGATCCAGGTGACTTCACTGTAAAAGAAAAATGGGCCAGGGACCAGATCCAATGCTGGGACATGGCTGAAGCCAATTCCCATTGGCCAAGGACCAGGCCTGAGCCTAGGCTTAGGTCCAATGGCAGAGGCTGCCCCGAGGCCTGATCATCGAGGCCCAGGCCAAGGTCCAAGACCTAAGTCTGGGTCCAATGCTATTGACCGGCTGAGGCTGGGTAACTATAGCCAAGGCCAGAGCCTTGGCCTAAGACAAGGCCTGATACTGAGTTCTGGAGCAAGGCTGGATCCTGGTCTCCAAGCCTAGGTCCAAAGCCTATACCAGGATCTAGTGCTGTGGCCTGGCTGAAACTGGGTCCTGGTTGATGAGGCTGGGTCCTGGTCTCCAAGCTCCAGGTCTAGGCCTAGCTCCAAAGCTTAGAACCAGATCCAAAACCAGGACCCGCCTGAGGCCAGATCTTGGTTTGCCAAGGCATGGGACAGAGCTAGACACTCAGGCAAAGCTGAGGCCAGGTTCAAATCACTGAGGGTGGCTACTAGTCTTTGAGTCACAGGCCTAGACCTGAGGTCTAGCTCCAAAGCTTAGAACCAGATCCAAAACCACGGCCTGTCTGAGGCCAGATCAAGGTTGCCAAGGCATGGGGCAGAGCCAGACACTGGGCAAAGTTGAGGCTGGGTCCCAGTTACTGAGACCTGGGTCTGGGGACTAGGCCTAGACCTGGGCCCTGTGCTGGAGCCTGGCAAAGGTTTGGGCCTGGGCTTAGGCCTAGGCTGGATGCCAGGGCCTGGTCTGAGGCAGGGTCCTGGATGCCTAGGCCCAGGCCTGATACCAGGGCCTGGCCAATTATGGGACCCATTACCAGGCACTGGGCTTAGGCTAGGCCCAACTTGAGCCTAGCCCCAGTGTCAGGCCTAAGCACAAACCTGGGGCTCAGAGATGGGACCTGGCCTAGTATTGGATCTAGGCTTAGATATCCAGCCTAGGCCTGGCCTTGGCAACCAAGACCTGGCCTTGAATGGGCCAAAGAATCGGACTTAGGTCTACACTCAGGCCCAGGCCTTGATGACGGGGCCCAGCCTTGGCTTGGCCCCATTGTTGGACCCAAACTAGGTCTCAGTGACTGGGATCTAGGCTTTTGCCAGTCCTTGCTGTTGAGCCTAAGCCTAGGCTGAGGACTGTGACCTAGTGTCTGGACTAGTCTGAGGCCTGATCCTGCTGGAGGCTCTTTTTTTTTAGCGAACAAATTCAAAAGTACGCCGGATTTTAAAAGATACGCGTGTAGCCACGTGTATCTTTTAAAATCCGGGGTCGACGCGCGCAAGGCTGTGCAAAATCGGCAGCCTGCGTGTGCCGAGCCATGCAGCCTGCCTCCATTCCCTCCGAGGCTGCTCCGAAATCGGATCAGCCTCGGAGGAAACTTTTTTTTTGTTCCCCCCAACTTTCCCTCCCTTCCCCTAGCTAACCCACCCCCAGCCCTAACTAAATCCCCCTCCCTTACCTTATTTCGTTGAGTTACGCCTGCCTCTGGCAGGCATAACTTGCACGCGTTGCCGGCTCCCTGCTCCGGCACAGGCCGATGTTGCCGGAACACTCAGCCCCGCCCCCTGACCGCCGTAACACCCTGGACACTCTCCCGGACATGCCCCGAATGCCGCGTCACCCCCGACACGCCCCCAACCCCCCCCCCCCCCAAGCAAAGCCCCGGGACTTACGCGCGTCCCGGGGCTTTGTGCACGCCGGCGGCCTATGCAAAATAGGCACGCCGGTTCGCAAATGCCCTGCGCGTGTAAATCCGGCAGGATTTAAGCGTGCAGGACTTTTAAAATCTACCCCTATATATACAAACATTGGGGCAGATTTTTAAAAAATATGCGTGCGTGTACTTTTGGTCGCGCAACCGGATTTTAAAAGATACGCGCGTAGGGCTTTTAAAATCTGCCCCATTGTTTCTGTATATTTGTCTGAGGCCTATTTTCTGTTCATATCTCATGAAACTGAAAATGACCTCATTTTTTATGCTTTTTACAATTGTTCAAAACAAATGCACAAAGCTAATTGATATTTGGACCATCTTGGGAGATATTTGACTGAGAGCTGTGAATATGTACCCCTATCCAACACCAGTATTTCAGTTCTTTATTGTGTCTGCAGGCCTAAACACATATCGATAATGAGATCCAAAAATGTTTGAATAAAAATATGCATAAATATGTTGTGCATTCCCCTGAGAAAGTATGGATAACTTTCAGACAACTCTGCATAGACACATCTATGCATATATATATGGCTGCGCACAGATCTATTATGTAATTTATAATCTGCATGTATCAGGTACATGCAGATTATAAAAAATATGCATATGTCTACCCCTCAACATATGTGCATATGTTTGGTTACATCGAATTGAAGTGTAAATTGATAATTTAATTTTCTTTTAATAGTTAGTGCATTGCTATGCAGTAATGTACCTTTGTAATAAATTGCTGAAATGACTTAAGGCAGTACATGGTATAAAGTGGGCTAAAGGGCAAGCGTATATGAACCTTTAGTTTAAACTAGATACAGAAGAACCAGAATTTGTTTTCCTGCTGTCACTTTCTATTGCAAAAGTGAAGCTTTAGTAATAGGAAATTATAATGTATTAACCTATTGAATAAGCATTAGGATAAGTAGGAAATTAACGTTTCATTTGTCAAATCTCTGAAGAGAACCTTTTATAGACTGTCATAAGATGAGCTGTTAGGCATGTAAGAAACTGCATTTCCTTATTCTGGCAGAATTGCCTGCAGATTTATGTTGTGTAATTCTCTTGTACAGACAATCCTAACAAAAAGAGGAAATTCCTACCAAAGCTAACCTTGTGTGTGGTTGCAACTCTATAGCCCAGGCAAAGGAGTAATATTAGGACCTTGAATTCCTTGCGTATTAAAAGGAATTCGACAGTTATGCACAAATACCTGCAATGCGTTGGCAGTGTATTATTTTCCTCTCTAAGAGTGATGTCTGTTAAATAAACCAAGCCCTGTTTGTTGCACATGATGAGGCAAATTGATGTAGAGAGATTCCACACATGTGCAAACCTCACCGCACACTGTCCAAACCCTGAGCTGAGATGAAGCAGTACAGACTGTGAGTAGAGAGAGTACCTGGTCTGAAGGTAAAGGCAGTCCACTGTGGTGTATATGACTGAAGCTGTGAATAAAGATTATGTTTTAAGAAAAGCTGGAGTCAGGCTAGTTCATGTCTCCAGGCCTATGGGAATCACTATGCATTCCCACATTCATATTCAGGGGAGAGGTTTATTTCTTTCAGTTTGTTTAATGGTTTGCTTTCTTTTTGGTTCAGTTAATTTGCAGAACCAAAAAGAAAATTAAAAATAAAACAAAAATAAAACACTCAGAATCAATTAAGACAAAACAAAGAACAGGTCTCCCACAGCCCTCAGCCACTCTCCCACCTGCCACAATTTAACCCGGGCCCTGGGCTGCCCAGCTGAGCATCCCCAGGCCCAGCTAGGGCCAACCTCTCTGATTCCCACTCCCAGTCTAGAAAAGTAATCAAGCCCAAGACCAACTCCAGAAACATCCAGGACCACTCTGGGTCAATTCCACTTCCCCATTCAAATTTGACAGGGCTAGGGAGCTCCCTCCCTTGGCCTCCACATACCCTCCTTCCTGGATCCTTCTCAAATCCTAAAAGGCAGGAGCGAGGCCTGCCCTTCTGCCCCGGGTCTGTATCTTTGAAAATGATGCTGCCTACCTGGAAGATGGCACCAAAGTGATGTAACTTTTGTGTCTGCCTCCAATGAGAGCAGTACCATTTTATTGTATGGCCCTACATTATTGAATGTTTTGAATTTGTTTCAAATGAATGCATGCTCCTACCCATCACACCTTCTTTCTATTTCTTAAATCCTTCCTCCTCCCAATTTCTGGATGTGGCGCTCTTTCACCCCATCCACCCTCATCCCACTTTTGAATCTCTTTATCGCACACACCATCACTATCACCATGTCTACCCCAGCCATCTCAGGGTCTCTTCACACAGTCTTCACCCTCTCTGGCTCTCTCTGCCATGCTATGACCACCAGCTGTTTTGCACCCCTACCGCATGTATTGTACCCCTGCATTCCCTCATAATGTCTTTTCTCACGTGATTCTCATGCACCCCAAACCCTGGCTCTCTTTCATCACCTCAAACAGCCCAAGCTTTCCTTGCTGATCTCAGGAAGATGTGGGAGGATATAGCATTCACCTTCCTTTCTTCTGCTCTCCCCGGCATTCAGTCCCCTCCTCACCTCCCCCCATTTATCCTCTCACACCACCTTTGTAAGAACATAAGAACATAAGAAAATGCCATACTGGGTCAGACCAAGGGTCCATCAAGCCCAGCATCCTGTTTCCAACAGTGGCCTATCCAGGCCATAAGAACCTGGCAAGTACCCAAAAACTAAGTCTATTCCATGTAACCATTGCTAATGGCAGTGGCTATTATCTAAGTGAACTTAATAGCAGGTAATGGACTTCTCCTCCAAGAACTTATCCAATCCTTTTTTAAACACAGCTATACTAACTGCACGAACCACATTCTCTGGCAACAAATTCCAGAGTTTAATTGTGCGTTGAGTAAAAAAGAACTTTCTCCGATTAGTTTTAAATGCGCCCCATGCTAACTTCATGGAGTGTCCCCTAGTCTTTCTACTATCCGAAAGAGTAAATAACCGATTCACATCTACCCATTCTAGACCCCTCATGATTTTAAACACCTCTATCATATCCCCCCTCAGTCGTCTCTTCTCCAAGCTGAACCTCTTTAGTCTTTCCTCATAGGGGAGTTGTTCCATTCCCCTTATCATTTTGGTAGCCCTTCTCTGTACCTTCTCCATCGCAATTATAACTTTTTTGAGATGCGGCGACCAGAATTGTACACAGTATTCAAGGTGCGGTCTCACCATGGAGCGATACAGAGGCATTATGACATTTTCCGTTTTATTCATCATTCCTTTTCTAATAATTCCCAACATTCTGTTTGCTTTTTTGACTGCCGCAGCACACTGAACCGACGATTTTTGTCTCACACCACTAGCATTCACGCCTCTTCACCTCACCCCCTTTCAGCATTTACCTCCTCTTTCTCCCCATCAATCACTTATGGCTCTCTGATTGCATTCTGTCTAGGATGCCTCTTTCCTTCTCCCCCAATCTGCCCCTCAGCTGAATCCTGGGATCACAGGCTGCGACTGTTTCTGTTACCTGGTCCATCCCCTCCTCTCCTGTTGGAGCACAGGAGTGGAAGGGATGAGGCTTGAGCATAGGACACAGCAGAACAGAAAACAAATTGTTCTGCTCTCTTGTCCAGCCCCTCTGTTCTTGTTTCACCCCCTCTTTCTTGTATTCCCACAGCAAGGGGAGGGGTTGAGTTTGGAACAGACACAGCAGAGGAGAAAACAAGGGCTCTGCTCCCTTTTCCAGCTCCGTCCTTCCTTCCTATTACCTGAAGGAAGGTAAACAGATCAGCTATTTGAGATTTACGTGTCTACGTGATTCATTTTTCTCAAGCCATAAATAACTTTGGCAGCTATATTCTGAAGTATTTGTACTCATCTGAGTTACATGAAATGGAGGCCCCAAAAAAGGAAGTTACAGTAATTAATTCTAGATATAACGAATGCATGAATTAACAATTTCAAATCATAAGCGTAAAAGATGAATATAACAAAGAAGTAGAATGATTTCTGGACAATACTAGCCATTCATGGGACCACAGATAATTTTGAATCTGATTGGACTCTCAGAGAATTAAGCACATTCTTTAAGGTGAGAGCACCAAGCCTTGTTAGGGGTGTGAGCTGATCAATGTTGCGATGACTAATCAAAATAGCTTCTGATTTAGAAAGGTTGACTTTTATCTTATAGTTATGGAGCCAACCAACCCATAATCAAGGCAATTATTGAAATCTGTGAGTGAGAATGAAGTTTTAGACTTAATGAAAGCAGTGATGTGGATGTCGTCTGTAGAGAAGGAAGTTCTGAATCCACAATCTTGATTCACGGTAGTTACTAGCCACAGGGGAAAGTTAAAGAGGAAAGGGAAAAGAATAGATTCCTGAAGAACACTAAAGGGTCATGACCTGATATCAGAAAGATGCTGATTGCAATCAACCTGAAAAAAACACTCATACAAGTAAATGTGAAACTAGGCCAGAGTTAAGCCAGTAAGGCCAATTTCCTGAAGCCTCAGAAGTAGAGGTTTATGATCTATTGCGTCAGTGGTCTAATGTGAAAAAAGCTTATGACTCTAAGGAAGACATATACAAAGCAGCAATATAAGATTCTTTTCATAGCTCCATGAAACCCTACAAAGTAGGCAAATGTATATTAACTGATGTAATATTTGTGAGAAAAGTTATCCAAGCTATTGTGGATGCCACCATATGAGGTACATCCTGCAAAAACATAATCACTGGATTGTACTATACAATATAAATTTTCTGTACTATTAATTTCTATACTGAGGTACCGGGGAGATATGATATCTGAAAGGTTTTAATGATGCACGATCATCAAACCTTTTCCATTGGAAAGAAGGCAATAGAACTAGGGGTCATGAAATGCAACTACAGGGAGGATGACTCAGAACCAATGTCAGGAAATATTTCTTTATGAAGAGGGTAGTGAATGCCTGGAATGCCCTTCAGAAGAGATGGTGAAGATGAAAAGAGTCAAGGAATTCAAAGGGGCATGGGATAAACACTGTGGATCCTAAAGACTAGAGGTTGGAAATAAAGAAAGGAGTGCATGGGTGTAACTGGGGGTAACTTGCTGGTATGGCAGTTGCTATCCTTAACAATTAAGTCTTGATACATTAAAGCAACTCCATCATTGCTCTCTGCTTCAATGGCAGTGAAAAAAGGTGAGAAAAGGGGAATTGGATTCAGACAGCAACCAACAAGGGCCCTGACGTTTAAGGTTTGGGGAACAAATAAACATGGGGGTAACTAGCTGTTGCAGAACTTACTTCCCTTAATCACTAACAGGTCAATCCAGTAACGAGCAGTAGGAAGAGCTGCGTTAGTGCCCGGCGCACCCGCAGTTGCCTCACGCACAGTCCAGCTCACCTACCGCTCGATCCTGTATGTAAATAGCTTGCAAATGCAAGCTGCATCTAAGAAGCGTCCATGAAGCGTTAGGCCTGCGCAACCCATTTTACTGTATAGAGCGCTATACAGTGTCTATACAGTAACCTGGGTGCGAGGGCCTAACGCTTCACGGACACGCTGGTATCTGTCCTTTCAAATGTCATTTCAAACGACATTTGAAATGACAGGTACCAGGAAGTGGACAGTTCTCCGACGCTCAGGATTGTCAGCCCTCTCTCCCCTCCTCCCGAAGCAAGCAACGAAAGCGGAAAAAAGCAAAAAAAAAAAAAAAGCGAAAAAAAAAAGTAGCGAGAGGGGAGAGAGGACGGGCAATCCTACACTCGGGATTAACAGTCCCCTCTCCCCTCCTCCCGAAGCAAGGCGCAAAAAGCAGCCTTGCTCCGGGAGGAGGAGAGAGAGGACTGGCAGTGTAAAGCGACGAAGCGACTTACTTTTTTTGCAGCCCCCCTCCGGAGATGGACATCGGCGAGGATGACCGCGGCTCCCCTCCCCTGCCTCCAGCTGCCCGCGAAGATAGACGCATCGCACGGGCGAAAGCGGCCCCTGTGCGTGCAATTGGGCCGCTCAAGGCGTGACGTCACATGCTGTGACGCCAAACGTCGTGACGTCACGCCTTGAGCAGCCCAATTGCATGAACAGGGGCCACTTTCGCCCATGCAGGCGTCCATCTTCACGGGCAGCTGGAGGCAGGGGAGCCGCGGTCGTCCTCGCCGATGTCCGTCTCCGGAGTGGGGCTACAAAAAGTAAGTCGCTTCGTCGCTTTACACTACCAGTCCTCTCTCCTCCTCCCGGAGCAAGGCTGCTTTTTGCGCCTTACCTCGGGAGGAGGGGAGAGAGGACTGGCAATCCCGAGAGTAGGATTGCCCGTTCTCTCTCTTGCAACTTTTTTTTTCACTTTTTTTTTTTTCGCTTTTTCGCTTTTTTTCGCTTTTGTTGCTTCGGGAGGAGGGGAGAGGACTGGGGCTGCCCCAGAGACCAGCACCCATGGACGCGACCAGGGCAGGTGAGCGGGGGCTGGGAGAAAGTTTGCCGCCTACCCTTACCCCTGCCTCTAATGCAGGGGTAAGGGTAGGCGGTAAGTTAGCAGGTTAAACGCGCGGCAAAACGGCAGGGTAAAAAAAGCGATAGTCGGGGCGCGTGTTACTGGATGGTAGGGAATAGCTAATTCGATCGTTTACATGTAATATTCATGCCGCGTGCGGAAGGGGTTACCCAGGGATTTAAGGACGCGGTAAGAGTAGGTTAAAGGGGATTGTGGATCGCAGGAAGAGCTAACGCGGCCGGAAAGTGAGTAGAAAGCAGGTTAGGTGCGGGGTAAAGGCGGCCGCATTTTACTGGATTGACCCGTAAGCCTGATACTTTTGATGCAGCTTCAGCTTAGGCCACACAGCCTGAAACTGGAGCCTATGCCTAAGCGCAACACTGGAGTCTTGGCATAGGACTCAGCTGATGCCAGGGCCTCAGCTGAGTCCTGAGCAAAGGCCCAGACTGGAAAGATTTTGATGGGATTGGGAAGTTTCCAGAATCACACTTAACATCTCTGAGGGATTCAATACCACAACCAGGCCGAGGCCTGAAAGTGTGGCCAAACCTGAAGGCTGCATATGAAAATGATGCACTCCACTGGGGAGGATGTGCCAGAGTTGAATGGCATCATTTGAAGAAAGAAAATGTCGAAAGAAGACCTCTGGGCCTGGGCTTGAACCTGGGCCAAGGCCCCGATGTTGGGACCTGGCCTCTGGGCCAGGATCTCGCATCAGACCTGGTCCCAGGCCTTGGTTTAGGCTGAGGCCCAGGCATCGGACCTGGATTTCTGGCCAGGTGGCCAGCAACAGACCTGGGCTTGGGCTGAAGCCAAGGCATCGGTACCCGGTCTCTGCACTTGGCTCTGGTGTTGGGTCTGTGCTCAGTCCTTGGCTTAGGACAAGGTCCATGCATAGGATCTTGTCTCCAGGCTGGGATTTGGAATCAGACTTGGGCTGAGGCTGAGGCCTAGTCATCAGGACCCAGTCTCCAGACCAGGCTTTAGCATAGACCGAAACTTAGGCCTTGGGCCTGGGCCGGGCCTCGGTATCGAGCCTGGGCTTGGGCCAAGGCCTAAGAATCAGGACCCAGTCTTTGGATCTGCCCCTGGTGTCAGGTCTGGGCCCGGGCTCTGGCCAAGGCATCAGGACCCAGATTCCTGGCCAGGCCCCACCATCGGGCTTAGGCTTGGGCCAAGGCCCAGGCTTCGGAATCCAGTCTCTGCACTGGTACCTGGCATTAGGCCTGAGCCCTGTCCTTGGCTTAGGCCAAAGTCCAGGCAGTGGGACCCGGTGTCCAGTCTGGGTCCTGGCCTTGGGTCTGGGCTCAAAATGAGGCCTAGGCATCAGGAACCAATCCCTTGCATTGGGCATGGGCCAAATCCCAGGCTTTGGCATTGAGAGTTGGCCCCAGCCCTGGCCTAAGCTGATGTCCAGGCATTGGGCCTGGGCCAAGGCTTAGGCACTGGGACCCAATCTCCAGACTGGGCCCAATTTTGACCAGGCCTCCAAGCCTGGACTTTGCCTAGGGCCTAGGCCGAGATTTCAAGACCTAGGCTTATACAAGACCAAAGCTTTGGCCTGGGCCTAGGCTTCATCTCCAAATCCCCCTGGACTGGCTAAATAGGACCAGGAAGGATTTTGGCCCTGGCATTTTTCTGGGTGAAAGGGATGGGTGGTGGGCACAGGGGCACGGAAGGCCTCAGAAGGCCCTTGCTGCTTTTAAAAAAAAAATTGTTTTTTTTTTAACTAAATAAATGAAATAAACATTAAATGAAATGAAATTTGAGGGGGGTGTGTGTGAAAATTTTTTATTTCTGCACACCTATGCATTAATAAATGGTATGAAAAGAGCCATGCTGGTGGCTCAGTGGGAATGCTGCATGATGCCACTTGGAGGACCTAGGTTTGATTCCTAGGTCAGGTATTGTGTTCCCTTGGGGATGCTGCAGAAGCAATGTTACTATTCACAATCCCTGGAGAAAGGGCATCTCAGCCATTGCTTGACAACTAGTGGCCAGACTAATTAATGGTCCCTAGCTCTGGATTGTTACTGCCATGGATGAGTTAAGAATGGGATACAAAATAGGGGGAAACCCACAGGCAGTTGTGAATAAAGCCCATATAGAGTCCTGTTCTAATGGAACTGGAAGTCCTTAGGAGCAGGAGGAAACTTCGAACCTAAATTTAAAAAATATATAAATGTTATGAAAGAGCACATTTGAAATGGCATTTCTTGTCATGAATAGTTGGAGAATTGCTCAGGCTGGACAGGAATAACCAGTACAGGTAGTAATGGAATTGGAAGTGTCTTCTCCCAATTACTCTTCCTGAACTATAAAAAAAAAAAAAAAAAGAAAAAGACGCCTTTCAATTGATGCTGTAAGGATTGAATTAATGTAAAAAGTGTATAACATTGCCAATGAACCATTCAATTGTTCAATATATAGGCACAGAAGAAAATCCAATCTGTGATCATTTTTCTTTTGGTAGAAAATGTATTATCTGACATTACAAACTTGGGAATGCAAAAAAAAAAAAAAAAAAAAAGAGATACTAGAAAACAATGTATGTTCCAGCTAGGACTAGAACCCATAACTTCAAAGAATTAAGGCAGCAGCTCTACCAAGTCTCCAAAAGTCAGTCCTTCCAATGATGAAAAAGCAGTAACGTTGTTAGTATTATGTAGCTATAGCTCTTTTTCATACTATTAGAGAGGTATTTTTTTTATTTTTTGTATATAGTCTTTATTTAAAAAAATGCAAAAACATGAGTACGTATTTGACTGAAAGTCAAGAGATTGAAATCTATAAGTATGCAGCACTGAAAGGGAACTGTGCCCCTGCAGAATTATTTACACAACTTAACTCAATATGACCACCCAAAGGATAATTCTTGAGTCTAGTAGGAATACTATGACAAGTGTAATTTATCTTGATTTAGACTAATAACATTTTGTAAAATAACTCAAACCCTAAATTAGCATTTCATCTTTACTCAGACTAGAGGGAATGAATATTAGTTTTAGATAAAGAGGCCTATGCACTATAACTTGCACTAAAAAAACTTTTACTATATAAGTGGGTAAAATTTTATATGCATGCTAAAATACCACTTAATGTGTGATGCAATACTTTTTAATATGTGTGTAGGAAAACATTTCCCTGATAGGGTGTTTACATGTTAGCATACATATGTTAATCCAAAATGTAATTGCTAAATAGCATGAGAGCCTTATGTAGCAGTAGCAAAGCTAAATAAATGTACACTCTAAATTAAGCATGCTCAACTCTCTTTTTGTCCTGGCTCCAGCTCCTAGCTTCAAAACCTTGATCAAAGTTATATTGGCATGCATGCTGCTTGTCAGTGCTGAGCAGAGAAATGGAAGAGCTACTGGATCCCAGGATAACATGTTAAAGAAGAATAGAGTTCCAAGAAAGGATAAGACAGAAAAGAGTTCATGTTTCTACTCATCTGTCTTCTATGTCCATAAGAATCTATAAAGAGTGGCATGAGAGGATATGGTTGGTGAGAGAAAGGAGCATGGAAAGGAATATCCCAGCAAGGAATGTGGCTATTCTGACTTGGGCCTGCATTCACCATTCTCTCGCAGAATGGTGAATCCAGCGAAAATGGGGGGTGGGTGGGTGGGGCGAAGGGGGCGGGGGGCAGGCCTGCGAAAGCCGACAGCCTTTGCACCACCGCGGTGTTTTCGCTGCTGGCTTTCGCACCCAATAGTGCCACTTTGAAAGGTGGCGCTATTGGGCGCACTACTGGCGACGATAACTTTACTAACCTTATCGCCGCCAGCGAAGACCACGCTGAGTCCACCTCCTCGCCGCCCCAACTCCTCCCCAACTTCGCCCCCAGCATGCTATCGCACGCGAAAAGGGCCTTTTCGCACGCGATAAGCCTTTGAAAATGACCCCCTTAGAAAGGTACTGTCGTCTGACCATTCTCCCATCTACAAGCCCCACGTAATGTAGACCCCCACAATTGGATCAAATCAATAAAGGCAACAGAGACAGAGAAAGAGGGAAAAAAATATTTGAAAATTCTGATCCAGTGTTTCTGGTTTTCAGACTTATCTGAGTTATTCTAATTCTCTTTTAGTGAGCCAAATTTGGTGACTTTTGTCCTTTGTTTGGAGTATTATTTTGTCCCCAGATGGACAGACAGACAAATACAGATTCCTTTTACCTAATAATTATTGCCAACATTCCATAGTTGGAAAGTATGAAAAGGTTAATGAGGATCCTGCATATTGAAATCAAGCTGATAATGCATTCTGAAACTGAGAGTCAGACATTATATATCATACTTTTGGTTGCCCAGTTTGCTCAAATTGGTTTCCCACACAGCCTTTGTTCAAGAGTATATAGAGGTTTCTTTCTATTCATCTATCCTGCCTGTGACATCCTTATGGTTAATCATCATAGTCACCTATCTGGTCTCAAACTGGATGAATGAAATCCTGTGTACACTATATATGGTCATATGACCCTCATATTCTTCATAATCCCCTGAATATCTTGGTGCAATATTATTATTTGTACACCGCGGAATGCTGAGAATCCAGCCAATTAATTTACCAGAAATTGTCTCTGAAGACAAGACCTCTGGTTTCTAAAGCTTACAGGCATTATCTTTGGATAATTCTTATGCTGGCCCAAAAAAAGTTATCACAACCTCCAAAGATTCTGGCTTTCTTAGAATGCGATATTCCAGAAATGAAATTATGGCGTGCTCCGCAGGACTACACTACAAGCTTTGAATTATTACTTGATCAGATGCAGGAGACACGGTGGATTTTTGGTCCTCATGGTTTGTGCTTAAACTTCTATGGATATAAAATGGATGGGGAAAAATGGCAGTAAATCTGCATCAGCAACATGTGTCTTAAAAACTGTTACCCTTTGGCACCCGGTACAGTGCTTCTCATTTAGTGATAACACAGCAGTCTGAAAATGAATAGTACTTAGTTTGCACATAATATTATGATCTCCTGTTTTGTGTCTATGGGGAAAAACCTGTTACCTGTCAGGTCCTATATGATAAGAATGTACGGTAATAGCTATTACATATTTGCAGATACAGTAAGTTTTGATAAAGGTGCTGGTAATTATCTACAGTACTGAGAAGTAAATTATTATAAAACTAATGACACGAGTTATTTCACGATGGACTGTATTTAATTTAGCTGTAATGACTCTGGTGACTTATCTGCTTCAGCTGACCACTTAGATTAGCTCTCTGATGCCATCATTTAATTGCACTATAAATTTTGTACATTTGTAATGTACTGCAGGCAAAAACTAAAGTAGCAAGGAATAATATTTTAAAGTTAATAGTGTACATCTATGTATCTTCTTCCTGGTAATCAGAAGTGATCTCTACACTGTCAGCCTCTCTGGAGATCTTCAATTGGTTCTAAGGATACTGAATTTATTGTGATAAAGCAGTTGAATGATAATGCATCCCTTGCCTTATGTAAGAAAACAAGAGCCTTCAGTGTATTCTAGGATGGTAAATCACCTAGGGGTGGGAATGGAAAACATTTTTGGCATGGTTTATTTCAGCTTGGTTGCCATTTTTTTTATCTCTCTCTTTTTTTCAGTTCTCAAGTTCTTTTCATTTTTTATATAGTTTCATTCATTTCCATTAAAACATGGGGGGAAGCAATGCATCCTGTTTGGAACTCTAAACATTGGGATTTTCTATTGAATTTCAATGAAATTTGCAGGCAAGCATCAGCAGCAGAGGGAACAGCTCTGCAAGACAACAAGAGTGGGGGTGGGGAAAGTGGCACCAACAGAGGCAGGATCAGCTCAAGGCACTGTGAGAGAGGCAAAGGGCACCAACTGCAGTGGCAGGAAGGCCTCCAATGCACAAATGAAGAGCAAAAACTGCACATGAACACCCCAAGATAGCAAGAAAGGGGGAAAAAAAGGCACTAAGAACACTGCATGAAGACCCCAAAGGGTACCACTAACAATGGCATTAACACCCCAGGTCACCAAACAAGGGACAAAAGCAGCACATGAACTCTCCAAGGCATCATGACT
Source organism: Rhinatrema bivittatum (assembly GCF_901001135.1). Taxonomy (NCBI): domain Eukaryota; kingdom Metazoa; phylum Chordata; class Amphibia; order Gymnophiona; family Rhinatrematidae; genus Rhinatrema; species Rhinatrema bivittatum. The sequence continues at coordinate 518,947,594 of NC_042615.1, read as the reverse complement.
GGGGCAAGCTGCACAAATGAACCCCCCAAATCACTGTGAGCGGGCTAAAGCAGCATAAAAACAGTTGCATGAAAACCCCCAAGGCACCCAGAGAGGGGACAGCAGCAAACACAGCGACATAAACGCCCCCAAAACACAGAGAGAAGGGAAAGGCATGAAAAGGAGTGGTGTCAATAGCCTCAGGCACAGAGTGCAGAGGGGGACGCAGAGAGAAAAGTTGCTTCGGATCAGCAAAGTGCCGAACCAAGAGCGGGGCAAGGCAGAGGGAGCAAGGAAGCCGAGAAGCAGAAAAGAGCAGCAGGGTTTCAGGATCCCAAGGCATCCAGGCAGGAGGAGGTGAGGAGAAGACTTTTTACATCTTTTTTTTAAATTCTATTCTTTTTGGGGCCCAAACACCCCAATAATCTGGGAAGAGGCGAGGCAGGTAGGGAGGAGGAAGAGGAGGCCAGGCGGCAGCAGCAGCAGCCACAAAGCAAGGTGCTGAGGCCAAAATGTGTGGGCCCTGGCTCTGTGCAGCTGTGCACTGGTCCTCCTGCTACTCACGGGGGAATTCAGGGAAACCCAGCAGAGGGAGGGGTATCTTTAGGAAGGCCAACTTTTCCATCAAGTCTGGTGCCAGCTGGGAACGATAAGGACTCGCGTGCTCGCCTTGGATGGTGCCACTCTTCCTACTCAGAGTGCACCCTCACTGCTGCTGCAACTCTACACCGGGTCTGCCTTTTTCTGCCCCTGCACAATACTAAAGGTAGAGAGAGGGGGGAAAGGGATGGCTGCTGTTCCACCTTTTCAGCCAACCATGCCTCTCTTGTTGATTTCCCCCCTCTTAAGAAAATCCCTTTCCTAGGTGCTCCTCGTCCCATGCGTCTCATCATCACCACTGCTCCTTGTATTGGCTCCAGGTCTCTCTGGAGGAAGAGCCATCCCTCCTCCTCTTCCAGTGCCACATTTGCCTCTTGATGCCAGAGATTGGATGAAGGTAATTAAAACAGGTCACCAGTGAGTACGGGCTTTTAGTGTTAAAATATTTGTATACCATAGCGTGGATTCACACAGATAACTAATCACTCAGTCACTTTTGTCACACACGGATGTTGATGTTTGCTGAGTGACTATGTATGTTACGAAAATAAGTCAAGCTTAGTGCAAGAGTCACACACTCAAGAACCAGAGCGCTATCACACTGACTCTTTTACAGAGAGAAAGCAGGAGGCTGCCTCTGTGGCACTGCAATATACAATACTGCAAGAAGAAACTGAAAGTCGCTCTGTATCTTTCCTGCAGCCATTGGCACACAGTCAGTTATATAGGTGCTCTTTTCCTGATGATACACGTTGCAACTCTCAGAGATTGCAGAGTTTATCACGCTACCAGGTAGCACCTCACACTACTGCTAGGCACAGTATCAGCGAGTGACTCCAACAGCGCACTTTGAGGTGAATTTTAGAAGGCCAACTGTCATTTTAGAAAACTTCCAGATATGTGCTTAAATGCCGCAGTGCACACATCTCAAACATTTTCAGAAAGGGCTGGGGTGTGGGAATAGTCTGGGCAGGGCAGGAACGTTTGGGGGCATGAACCTAAGATGTGCGCGTAAATACTTATGCAGCCCGCAGAAGCGCATGCCCATTTTAGATTTGGTGCACGTGTGTGCGCAGCCAGGCTATTTGATAACATGTGCGCATATGTGTGCATAAGTTGGGTTCGGGCCAACATATGCATGCAAATGTGTGCCTGCGCACCGGTTTGAAAGTTCCCATCCCTACTTTCTCCTGTAAATTATCTTTTAAATCCTTCATTCTAAGTTTTGAGGCAAGAAGCTTCAGAATCTCTGCCTTCTCTCTCTGAGATCCAACAGATGAATGACTGAGAATAAAATGATCAGTGCTCAAAGTGCCCTTAATTGCACTTTCAGAAATAATAAAAAAAAAAGATTGTTATGACTTGCAGCTGCCGGCTGGGATAGGGAGCTTGAAAAAGTACTGAAACCTGATTGGTCCTGCTCCTGTGTTCCATCCCCAACTGAGCCTACTCTGCCTGGCTACAACTCTATAAAATGCATTGCTTTGCTTCCCCCAAAGATTTTAATTGGCCTGAACCAAATATGCTGAAAGGATTCCGATTTTTTGGAGTACCACAGCTATTCAGTCATATTGATCCAAACAAATTAATTATTCATCATATTTTTTTTTCATTTGGATCAAAAGGAATGCATATAATTAATAAGCATGTCACATCCAGTATCAAGGTGGGAAACAGTTTCCAATTGTATACTACATTTGCTGCACTTGTCTTTTTTTTTTTCAATTCTTTAGCACTGGGTTCTCAACCTAATCCTTGAGACATACTTAGCCAGTCAGGTTTTCAGCATTAATACATATAAAATAGATTTTCATGCACATTGCATGTAAATCTCTCTCATTGTGAGTATCCTGAAAACTTGAATGACTAGGTGTGTCCTGAGAACTGGGTTGAGAAGCATTGCTTTAATAGCCTTTTGTGTACATAGGGGCCGATGCAATACAGAGCACTCAGCCGAACGCACTGTATAACCGGCAGTCAGACACAGGTTGAATAGGCGTAATGAATCCCCTAATGTAATAAGGGGATTAGCGCCTATTCAACGCCCCTCCCATGCGGAGTGAGTCTAATAGCGCTAATCACATGCAAATGCAAAGAAAAAAATGTGCATCTAGGATGCACATCTAGCGCTTAGTAATTAACGCCTGCTTGGAACAGGCATTAATTGCTGAGCGCTCCTTAAACCAGTACAGAAAACCAGAAAAACTGCTTTTCTGTACTTCCTCCTACTTAATATCGTTGCAATATTAAGTAGGAGAAAAAGTGAAACTAAACAGAGTTAAAAAATAGAAGAAAAAATAAACACTAGCAGTCAGGTGCAGGAAACAGGCGCTCGAATGACAAGTGTCTGTTTTCTGAAACCCCCCTGGCTGTGCGGCTATGCAGCGTTTAGGGCAACCGACGCCGATAAACTCAGCGTCAGTTTTCCTAACCAGCGGACCACCGATGTCGATCGGGTTCGCGTTAGCAAGGAGGTGCTAGGGACTCGCAAGCAACCCTAGCACCTCCATACTAACATGACCCCTAATTTAAATATTGCATGGCATCCCCCTTGGGGGGGGGGTGCCTGGGGCGTGTTAAGAAAGCGGGCGCTCACTGTTCAGCACCCGCTTTCTATGCAAATTTATTGCATCGGCCCCGTAGTATATTATTATTTGTTTTTGGTTATTGCTTCCCCCATAGACTTTAATGGGATGAAACCAAATAAGATGAATAGGAATGTAATTTTTCAGGGCACTGTGCCCATTCAGTTTGGTTAACCTGAACCAAACCAAAAATTGAATTATTGGTTGCATTTTTTACATTCAGATCATCCGAATCCACATCCCTCTTGCCAAGGGGCTGACGCAATACAGTGAGCTTGATCGAGTGCACTGTTAAACCCGCAGTTAGACGTGGGTTGTGTAGGCGCTACTTAATTGCCTTATGCAATAAGGGGATTAGCGCCTCCACAATGCGCGTCCAACAGGAGGCGAAACTAATAGTGCTCAATACATGCAAATGCATGTTGATAAGGCTATTAGCGAATCACCCACAATGCAAAAATAAATGTGCTGAGCATTTCCAAAAGTTGTACAGTTGTATTTTCTGCTTTTTTGTACATCCTCCTACTTAATATCATTGCGATATTAAGTAGGGGGAACAAAAACTTTGAAAAAGTAAAAAAAAAAAAAGTTTGAAAAAAGTGCCAACGGTCAGGTTCGGGAAACGGACGCTCAGTATCCATTTTCTGAACCCAAGGCTGTGCACTGATTAGGAAAACGGATGCTGATAAATTCGGCATCCATTTTCTAAACTGGTGAACAGCCGACCGCATGCCCCTAGCACCTCCTTGACAACGCAACCCCTAATTAAAATATTTCATGGCACCCCCAGGAGGGCTACCTGGGGGCGCGTTAGGAAAGCGGGCGCTGAACAATCAGCATCCACTTTCAGCGCATCTTGATTGCATCAGCCACCAAGTGTTTAAATCTTTTCCCAATCTACAATATTCAAGAAAACCCATTCTTTCAGCAGTTGTAATGTAAGAGAGGATAAGGCAGGTTAGGAGGACAGTAGACAAATCAAACAATGCAAACTAAACATACAAAGTAAATATTCAGCAGCATAACGAGCAGACAATTTGTCCAATTCAAATTAGCCAGTTAGATTGTCATGGATATTCAGCGAAGTGCTGACTATTAGGTGCTTCTCTGAATATAGCCAGAGAGTCCTACTTAGCCAGATAAGCTTATCAGGATAATTTTAGGACTGCGGTCCTGCATGACCAGACATAGCTAGGTAAGTTATGCAGCTAACTCTGAATGACAGTTCCCTAATTATCCCAGTAAAAATACCCACAGGTGTTACACTGTTTTGAAAATGTAGAGGCAAGGCCCGAGAGGGCGTCCATGTGCGTGCAGTTCCCAGTGCACATGCATGTTTTAAAATATGATTCCCGTGTTCACGTGCAGTGCCGGATTTTAACATCCGTGCGCACATGTGCGGGCGGGTGGCCTTTCACATGCACGGGGTGGGAATTTTGTAAAGTATGTGTGGTGACGCGATCAAGCCTTTGCCAGTTCCCTCCTATACCCCTACCTGCTCTTCCTCTCTTTGCCCCTCTCCTCTCCTCTCCTCCCCGACCCCTAACCCCTACCTAGCCACTCACATTTTTTTTGTTTTTTTACCTTATTGCTCCTTCAGAGCAGATGTAACTTCGGCGCGCCGGCCCGCTGCTGGTCTGTGCTTCCCCGGGACAGGATCTAATAGCCGCTGTCCTGGTTGGACCCCACCCCCCGGCCTGCCCCTTTTCGTTGGCCCAGCCCTTCTGCACGCACCAGGGGTTACACGCGTGGCTGGGCCATTTCTAAAATGCACTCAGTGTGCACACGGCCCGGCAGCACGCATAACCCCTGGATTTTATGCGCACAACGCTTTGAAAATTCAGGCGGTAATGTAAATACTAATCCCACCCAGACTCCACCTGTCTTCCTTTTCCCCCTCCACCCCCAGCGTGGAACGATTCTGCTCTATCTGGGTGAAAGTATGCAAAAAATAGAATTCATACATACTTTTACTCACACAAACCCTGGGTAATTTTGTAACAAGCAATTTATGCACATAAACCAGTGTTTTATGCATATAAATGGGTTTTTTAATTACCCCAAATTGTATAGTTTATCTTTCTTGTACTATATCGATACATAGATATTTAAACCAAAGAAACATTGCATGTCTTAAGGTTTATTTTAATGGCAGATGTGTTGCTTGGTTGCCTCAAGCTCAAGAGAGAAGATGCCATAGAAAATTAATATTTTATAAAGTGCAGAAAGCCATTTCTTACCATGTATGTGGTCCCCAAGCTATCCCAGTTTTCTGAACCATTTGATATATGAGCATATTGATGGTGTAAACAAGAATGAATATGAAATTGCAAAAAATAAATATATATATATATATATATATATATATATATATATATATATATATAAAACCAGAAGCTGCAGAATTTCAGAGTCAGTTTACTCCCTGTGTTAAATTTTAGAACAAAATTAGAACACTCATGAATATAGCAACATGCTGTGAAGGTGAAAATTTACATAGTCCCAAGAGAATATAAAGCAGATTACTGCATATCTTTCTTATTCCAAATCAAAACAAATCTGGAGTGTTTAGGGCTGCAGACAGAATAAAGAGCTAAAATGCAGGTTTTGCAACAAACAATACAAATAGTTGCACCATACCAAACTATAGGTCTCCTAAGGTTATTTGTTTTGTTCAGTAATAGAGCAAATGGTATTAAGATTGTGATAATTACAGACATTATGAATCAGATAAGTCCAGTGTGCATCCACTTAGGCTAGTCTGATGAACCTATAAATAAAAATACAAGAGCCTGAGTCACTAAGCTTTTTTCCCACAGAGACAGAGAAAAGCCTTAGTGAGTCTGGCCCTTAGTCATGCTCTTCTACTAGGCTATTGGAGACATTACGCAAGCTGAGGAGAAATGGGGACTATTTCTTCATCCCTGAATTAATGAAGTGGCATGGTGACTGGCCAATAGCAAAACTTTTCCTAAATAACTGATCAAGCTAATACTTCACTAATTATCTTAATGCTACTGTATATCCTCTTAAACAATGCCAAACATAGATGTATGACCAAAGAATGCAAAGAAGCACAAAATTCTCTCACTGATCGTAAGGGACCTTATTTTCCAAGGCTATCGCAGGCTTGTGCTAACAGCGCACGCCTGCGCTACCTACATCGGGGCAGAGTCGGCCCCGGAAGAGGAGGAGTCGGGGCATCACCGGGGCCGACTCTGCGATGACGGCGCGGACAGTGAAAAGGTAAGGGCCTTTTCACTGCCTATTTCGCGCCCAATAACTGCACCTTCTATGGTGGAGTTATTGGGCACGATGCCAGCAGCGATCGTACCGCGGAGGTGCGATCGCTGCCAGCTAGTGCAAGACCACCACACACCCCCCCCCCCCCCTCCATTTCGGGCCCCCGCCCCTCATTACCGCATTTTTCTAAAGTATCGTAGGCCTGCGATACTTTAGAAAATGAGGCCCCTAATTTACTCATTAAAGGTTCTGGTTGAACCAATTCATGTTCCAAGTCATTTGTGTTGATTTTAAAGGTCTGGAAATCTTCAGGTATCCCACAGATATGTAGCAGATAGCCAGAGTTACCCATTGCAGTTTGCTCCCATCACAGGATTTCAGAACTATGTCAGATGCTGAAGGTGCCATTGCTGCAACTTCAGCCGTACAGAATGGCCAAGGAACATGAACAGAAAGCAGGAATTGAAGACTGAGGTATGTAAGACTAAATATGGGATCATTAACAATAATGATGCCATAAACAAGCTAGCCCAAACTACATGAAAACATCAACAATATCAGTTATATTACATGGCGTCATTGCACATCCAAAATGCCACAAAAAGCTAAAGAATTTTGATTTCATGTCATTCTATCATTTTAACACACACACAAAGGGGTAGATTTTAAAAGGTTGCGTGCGGGTGTAGATGTGCGCATGCTACCCTATTTTAAAAAGGCGCGGCGGCGCGCATAAAGCCCCGGGACGTGTGTAAGTGCCGGGGCTTGCAAAAAAGGGGTGGAGAGGGTGCGGGGCATGGGCGGTCCAGGGGCTGGGTCAGAGGCCTCTGACACAGCAGCCATTTGCCGCTGTGTCAGAGATCGCATGCCAGCAATCGGCCGGCGCGCACAACTTGCGCCTGCCTCCAGGCAGGCGCAAAAGGTAAAACAAGAATTTTGGGAGGGGTTAGAGTAGGGCTAGGGGGCGGAAAGGTTAGGGGAAGGGGTGGGAAGATCAGGTGAGGGGGGAGGGAACAGGGGAAGGCTGCACGGCTCAGCGCTCGCAAGGTGCACAATTGTGCACCTTGCGAGCGCTGACCCCTGATTACGCACACAACCTTTTGAAAATCCGGCCCAAATGCTTTAGCGTGTGCTATTAGTGAAGTATGTATATTTTTTAAAAGTGCGTGCAATGTAAAAAGAAAGCATGTACTAAAATAAAATGAGTTAATGAAACTATATACCTGGGGAAATGAAAGAATAAAAATGTCATAAATCTGAAATGATACGAAACTAGCCAAAATCACTTGAAACTCAAAATATCTCTGGAAGGACTAAAAGGAGACATTTCGTAATGGAAATATATTCTACTAGAACCTTTAAATTGTCTATTCCCAGGGGAGTCAGTTTTATACTATGTACATGTCTAATATGCAACTTCGTTCCTTTAGCTGTTTTATTTATTTATTTATTTATTTATTTATTTAAAAGCTTTTTTATACCGATATTAGTGGGTACATCATATCGGTTTACATCAAACTGAAGGTAGAAATTACATTAAAACAGGAAGGGGGGATGGGAGTGCAGAGAATAAAAATTAGAGAAATAACGAAAGAAAAGCGAGAAAAAGAAACTGCTGAGGCGGACTGCCCCCCTCACCCCCCCCCCCCCCCCCCTTAGTACACCACTGGCTAGTATAACTTTAACAGAAGAAGAAGAGATAGAAGACTTTGGGGTGAATTTTCAAAGGCGCTCCACATGAAAATTTAGTATATATGCGCATAAGTAGCTTGAATCACATATTTGCTCTTTTATAAACAACAAAAATATGCGAGTATTTTTGGTTTCTCATGCACATTTACCTGCACAAAAAAGTGGTGTCTAAGGCAATCTGCTGCCTGAGGCAATCTGCTGCCTGAGGCCAGTGATGAGATGGTGCTCCCCTCCCCCTCTCCCTTAGCCTGCAACAACCCCTCCCTTTCCCATTCCAACCTTTCTTGGCACCCCCACTCTCCAGGAGGTTCACTGGTTCCACAGCCAGCTGCCTCCTCTCAGAGCTCATCCCAGCCACCTCAGACAGAAGTCTCTCCAACACTGCACCGGCTCTTTCTTCTGGCTCACTCCATCCCTTTGCCACTTCTCCATGCCCCATCACCACCATCACCACGCCAGGGTATTCTCATTGATTGCATGTTACATAGCCTGCTGTTTTCATGATTCCCCAGGCTCTGTTCTGCCTACCTACGCCAGTGGAGAGAGGACTAGAAGTGATCCATGCTGTTCCTCCAGGGCTTTAAAAAGTGAAAAATAAAGCCCTGGCCAAGACCGGGGAGAGCCACTGACCCAAAGCAGCACAACTTCAGAAAGAATCCTGCTTTCCCACATGGAGCCAGTGCAGCAGGGCTGGTGCAAGGGTATCAAGTACCCTTTCAGCTTTGTACCCCTCCCCCCACAACTAAAAGTTATACATTTATAACAAAAGATTTTACATGGAAAAGGACATTCAAAGTACACTTTTTTAGGTAAAAATATCACAGCATGTATTGTATTTATATACACTGCAGTGCTGCCAACCAGAAATCCCTGCAAAAAAGACACTTGGAACCTAGATGTATTATAATGCATGTTGGGTGTGGGCTTGACCCTCAGATAGCCATGAGTAAACTGAATTACAGTTACAATATAGTAAACCTCCCATACCAAAACAGCATTAACTGCCAGTTCTTAAACAGTGATAACCCTTCCTATGAAAAAGGCAACACTGCAAATATTACACCAGGCCCTAAAACACCAATACACCTCTTATTACGAAAAAAGAACAAGCCAGGCTGTTATAGATACTTGTACAGACTACACGCTAGCAGAATAGTCCATCTCAGTCACACAAGCAGAACATGGAAAGACCCTCACCAAATACAGAATAAGGATTCCATAAACTGTATAAATAGAAACGTGCAGACAAAAACTGAACTGGAAACCACAACAAGCCAGATTCAGTATGCAGTGCAACAATGGAAAAACAGAAACATCATAAAATAAAATCAAAAAAATATAAATGTCCAATATTACTAAATCCATATTAATAAAAAAAAATTTTCAAACCAGCTGATCAGAATATTTTTATTCTCTGGAGTACAATTAAAAACCTTCTCTGTAAAACTAAAATATATATATAAAATTAGTTAAATATTTCCAGAATACCAATAAAATATTTTACTTCAGCAACAGCAGCATATTTTACAACATCAAATAGCACTCAATAATTAAAACTAATAAGGTTTTTAAAAATTCCTCAGATCTCAATACCTGTGAGCTTTTGATTCCAGTCACCATGAGATTGTTGTGGATTAGTTAGTGGTGGGGAGATGGAGGAGACACACAAACTTTCTCCTCTCATGTGCTCACTCAAACACTGATACACAGAAACCCACACATACAGACACATGCACATAGGCTCTTTCACGCTCATTTTCATAGACACTTGCTCATAGGCTCTCTCACACATATACACACACACGCTTTCATGCTCCCACACATGCATGCTCTCTGACATATAAAACTTTCTTAAGCTCCCACTCATGCACACTCCCAGATACACGATCTCTGAGATGCCGACACATGCTTTCACATATACACACTGGCTCCCATGCACTCTGTAATGCTCATACACCTGCATGCTGATTCACACTCTCGCATACTCACACATATGCATACTGGCTCACACGCACTGTCTCACGCTCACACACGTGTATGCTCATTCACATACACTCTCATGCTCACACCTACTCTCACAGACCCACACACACTCATTTTTCATCCCCTGTGTGGTGTCTGAATTAAAAAGAAAATGCTTTTACTTACACTGATCAGGGGGGATACAGCTAGATTGCCTGTTAATAGACTTGGAAGTGGCCCAACGTATGGGCTGAAGGCCTCAATGCTGGGAGGGAGGAGGAGGGGTTGAGGTAAGGGTTATTTTTTTGCCGTGGCTAAGCTTAACGGGGGCCTAGGAGCAGACATCAGTGCAAGACCTTCAGCTGGCGGGAGGCTGGCTGCCTCCCACTGGCAGAGGAAAACACAACAGCAGAGAAGCATGGGGAAGACACGACAGTGCTTCCTGCCACAGTGGTGAAGCAGGGGGAGGGGAACCTGAGGAGAGTAGGGTGCAGGACCCAGGTCGCAATGCCGGTTACGAAGGAGAGCGGGAAGCAAATAGTCCCACACTGCTGTTGCTGCCGCGAAAATGAAAAGGAAACAATGGCAAGCATAGTGGGAGTTTGCAGCTCTCAAAAAAGAGCTACTGCGCAGCTGGTGTTGGTTGCAGTGGCTCTATGTGATTAGCCGGATCGGCCCACCGGGGCATGCCCGAAGCCCCGATAGGCCAATCCTCCATTGCTCTGGAATTTGTTGCCAGAGGATGTGGTTAGTGCAGTTAGTGTAGCTGGGTTCAAAAAAGGTTTGGATAAGTTCTTGGAGGAGAAGTCCATTAACGGCTATTAATCAAGTTTACTTAGGGAATAGCCACTGCTATTAATTGCATCAGAAGCTTGGGATCTTCTTAGTGTTTGGGTAATTGCCAGGTTCTTGTGGCCTGGTTTGGCCTCTGTTGGAAACAGGATGCTGGGCTTGATGGACCCTTGGGCTGACCCAGCATGGCAATTTCTTATGTTCTTATGCACCCTCCCCTCTCTCCTCCATTCACGCATCCTTCTTCCTTTAGCGGCTCTGGGACTTCATTGGCTGTTGGGGTTTGTTCTGCCCAGTAGCTGATGTACTCCCCGACAGAACCGCTGAGTCTTCTTTTGCTGGTGTGGTCCAGCGTCCCCACCAGCCAATGTCCTGAGAAGCTGCCAGCTCTTATTTTAATAGCGGAGCCCAGCCTTTGCGTCAGCTGAGGTCCTCCCAAGCGGGGCAACCAGGTCTCCTATTGCTAGCATGGCCCCGTCTCCCCGCCGGCAGGTTAGGCTCCACCTGAGGCTTCTTCAGTATTTTTGGCCGTCGATGGTTTGTGCTCGGCCTGTGGCGCTCGGCTCCTCCTGTCCTTCTTCCCCAGCAGTGCGTGACTCGTTTTTAACTTCTGCCACCAGCGGCCATGTGGCTTCCAGTTTTTCAATGACCAGGGGCGCGCGACTCCTGTCCTGCTGCTGCTAGCGGGTGGGCTCTGCTGGCTGCACATGAGCCCTCCCTTCTGCCGCCATCGAGGCACAAGGCCACATCCTTTTTCAGCTGCAAGGCGAGACGGCTGCCAGGCATTTTGGGGGCACTTTTTGCCCCTCCAAAATTTTTCCGTCTGAAGCGGCCGCCTCGCCTCATTATAGAACTGCCCCTGCTAGGGATGCTCTGAGGTAGGGCCTAGAGGAACGCGCATGAATTGCTAATTTATAAGAGATTTACATGAATACATTAGGAAAATTATTAGCACAATTTTACACTTGCTAATTATCTAGCACAAATGCTGTCAGATTCATCTGTCCTTTGCTATTATTTGGTATGAAGTCTGGGAGAACTGTGAGGAGCTCAGGGTGAAGTATTAGGATGGCCTCGAACAGAAGACAGACTGGGTGAACTGCTGGAAGTATTGGTTAACTGTATATTTCAATGTTGTGTCTGTGTTTAAAATATATTGACTCCTGTGTATACATCAGGGTTTTAGGCAAACAAGCATTATTTTTTTGTTGTGTATAAAATATGCACGTGTATGTTTATAAAATGAAACCTTATAAATAGTATAAACTTCAACCATACATGCTGCTCAATATAAAAGAAAAGCAACATGCTCTCTAGAGATACCGTTTTCTAGCATGTTAGGAAGAAGCAAACAAACTTTTCCAATCATTTTCTACCTGCTATTGATGATGCAGTTCGTGATTGCTATCCCTTTTGAGTTTAATTATTTTGGTCTCACGGCTGAGGGGAAAAATAGGAAAGAGCTCTGGTTCCTAATCTAGGCTGAGCCTGTGACTAGCTGTGGGATTTCAGATGATTCACTTGACCTCCGTAAACCCAGCAGTAAACTTCAAGAAAAGCAGAGGCCCATTAACAAAAAAACAAACCTGTGCTGCCTTTGAGCTTTCAGAAGTGAAAACAACCCTTGAAATTGTCATGAAAATCTGCTATCCTGATTCCCAGCAATTTCTGCATCCTGTGTAGCATTGTTAATAGTGTATGTAAAATGTTGTGTTTTGAGGTTAGCTACTCTTATCACCATGGCACTACAAAGATTCTGCAGACCAGTCAGGATAAACATTTTTTGCTTTGCCTCACAAACACATCTCTTATATAAAGCTTTTCCTTGCATTATCAGTGCAAGTCAACATTTCTCAGTGGATTAGAGCTGTCACTGCCTAGGATGTCTAGAAAAAGCAGAGGGCATTTTGTAAAAAAAAAAAAAAATTCTTAACAAGACTGAAAATGTAACAGAACTTCCTGCATCTGAAAAGATGTTCCCCTGCTTTCTCGTCTTGCATTCATTAACGTTATAGTATTTTCTCCTTTTTTATCTTAACTGCAGGGTTGTTTCTCTTTACAAATACACACACACACTGAACTTGGTACAAATATAATCACACTCTCCCCACCCCCTCCTCCGCTTTATCTGGTTCAGATCCAAACTTCACAAATGCTCCAAGGAGAATAAAATCTCTGTTTCATAATCAGCAAACGGGGGGGGGGGCTACTATTACAGTCACAACACATTGTAACACCTTCTCTTCAATGTCCTGATCACATTCTGCTGCTTCCAGGAATATTCTATTTGCTGTTACATTCTGTATTTTTTATGGCGACAGCAGTTTGATTGTCCACTGCACTTGCCAAAGTAAGGGTGGGGAAAAATCCCTGTAGATGAAAGGCCAGCAAATCCAAAGATTTTCCCTTTGGAATTTTCAGTTTCATGGGTTGGAAAAATAGACAAAGGCTGGTATGGACTGGACAGCCCCCCGTCTCCTGCAGCAGCTCAGGGACGGATTCTGTGACAGGAGTTAGAAAATTCAGCGCTACATTTTCCGAAACTTTGCAGCAATTCTTTCAGCGTACCGACATTCATTTGTTCAATTTTGCTTAATGTTATTTTATTTTAGATTATAAAAAAAAGCAGTTTTCCAACTTTTCTTGTGTGTTTGGATAATTAATTATGTTTTTGTTTTCAGTTGAAAGAGATCTCAGGGGGGCTGTGTGGGAGGGGGAGGAGGAAGGTGTATGAGATTGGGAATGGGGGATCCAGAATAAAGAGGAAAGAAAGAAGGAAGGATGGAGAAAGAGGTCCTTCTCCTCAGCTCGGTTCCTGCCCCCTACCTCCCTTGCATACCTACACCTCTTCCTCCCCCCCCCCCCCCCCAATCCTCTTTCTCTCCTCTCCTTCCCCCTCCCAGTATCTGGTGCCCTCTCTCTCTCTCACACACACACACACACACACACACACACATATTTTGGCTGCTGCTTCCTCACTCTGTCTTTTATACACACATCCCCCCCTTAGTGCCTCTTTTCCCAGTCATACCCCTCTCTCCCCTCCAGACTCCCTACCTACCAAGCGGGCTGCCAAATTGGAGGAGGGCAGTAATGATTCAGGCAGCACCTTCCTCCTTTCCTTTGCTGCTCTTGGAGCCAGACTTGGAGCAGTTTGAATCACCAAGGTCACAGCAGAAAGATCTGTGGGGTCACTCATGGTTCAATTATCTGGGGTCCTAGCAACAGAGGTGGAGGAGGACGAAAGTGACTCGAGGTGTTTCTGCCGCCCTCCTACTTCAGGACAATGGGAGGGTGGGTCAATAATCGGAGGGACGTCAAGAGAGGCAATTGGCTTAGGGGGGACGATGTTTGGCTGCCTGCCTCTGACCTGGTTCCAGCCTCCTGCAATTTCATGGGAACTGGCCATGCAATTCTACAGTAAGGGCTGGATTTCTCAGATCTTTCCATAGCTATAGAAGCAATGGGAAACCAGGGTCTCTGAGTACACAATGCAACTCTATTGTTACCAAAAGAAGGCAATAATGACTTACTTATGGGAATAATATATTTCACACATAATGTCATGGGCATTGGACAGTATGGCCATCAGCGGGAACAATGGATGCCCTGCTGTGCCTTGTAAAGTCCAACATGTACCGTATTTCCTTCCAGAAACCAATTTTAGTTTGTTTGTTTTTTTTCACTTGAGACTGGAACCCACGTCTTCCCGTTCCTGATACTTCATTTAGTTCTTTTGTTTCACTTCAAGCAGATGCATACACACACTTTGAAAATGCAATTCTGATATAAAATATCAGTTTATATTACCTGAGAATCTGCCAGAAACAGGAGAGAAAGAGCTCATCCATTAACCCTAATTTAAATTTTAATGAGAAATGGAGTCTATTATGCTTTTAACTTTTTTTTTTGGCTGTAATTCATGAATCTGTCTTAGGCCTCAAGTAAAACGGTGTTTTTCTTGCACAAGCTCAAAACATTTTTCAGTTATTTCATTAACTTTTCTTCTGTCTACATAAAGGATTCACAGCTGCACTTCTGCCTGTAGTCAGTGAAATGGTTGTTACCATGTATGGGGGGCAATTTTCAAACGCGATTTCCACCAATATTTATCTGCTTAGGCATCCTTGTCTATTGATTCCTTGTCTTATATGTAACTTCTTGTGCTTTAGTTTCTGTCTAATTGTATTTGTTTATTCATTGCACTGTTCTCGTAGTCCTGTCCAGTCCTAGTCTTTGGTTCTTCCTGAGGCCCCCCGGCTCTCTGTAAGCCTTCAGTTCCAGCCTTTGTCTCCCACTACAGCCTTGCGTCCAGCTCCAGTCCCTGTCTCCAGTTTCAAGCCTTGCTTCCTGTTCCAGGTCCTGTCTGTTGCCAGTTCCAGTCCCTATCTCCTATTCCAACTCTGTCTGCAGTTTCTATCCTACCCAACCGTTGTCATGCACCATGCCAGAAAAGTCTTGCCGGCCACCAGAACCTGCAGGCTCAACCCAAAGGGGAGGGGGCTGGCCAGGTGGAAGATCTTGTGCTGCTGTGTCTAGAGGTCCTGCTGGGGGAATATCTGAATCCAGCCTGCCTGACCATGACACAAGCTGAGAAGCATATAGACCTAGTTAACATGTTCTCTGCTTTGAATGATTCTTAGTCTGCTCTAATTAAGGTTAACAAGTTGTGCCATCAGAAATAGGGTCGGTGCAAGGGTATTAGGCGCCCTAGGCAAACCTTCTGCCTTGCGTTTGTTCCCCTCCCCCTGCTCCAGGCCCTGGCTCCAACCTCATGCACTCAGACAGTCCCCCTCTTTTACATACACTTAGATTCCTTGTCTCATTCACACACGGATCCTTATATACAGACTCGCTCCATCTCTCTCACTAACACCACTGCTCTCTCATACATACACAATCCTTTCACTCACACATGCAAACAGAGGCGCTGCTCATGGCCCGCTGAAACTCTGCTTCTCTCGGCCGTGAGTGAGATGGGCTCCACGTGGCTGCTCTTTGGCACCCCCTACTGTCTGGCACCCTGATCAGAAATTGGAAAATCTTGATAATTACTCTAGGAGATTAAATTTGAGATTTTTAAACTTCCCTTGTTGTCCTTTGATTTCTCCTTTAGGAATGTTATATAGAATTCTTGAGAATTTCTAAGGAGTCAATTCCTATTTTTTTTAAAGTTTATTATTTGCCAGATTAGGTAAAAGATGTTTCTTCAAGAGAGAATTTAGGCAGGATTGACTCTATGATGGATATCTTATTATTTATTTATTTACTTTAAAATGTTTATATTCCACCTATATCAGCTAATGCGTGCTAGGTGGATAAGAATAACATAAAATATTTAACATTTAAAATACACTTGCTTATTAAAACAATAGAAACAAACATAAAAGAAATTTTCTTACTTAATCACTTAAAAGTGCACTTCCATAACTTTAAGGATCAAATCCTTCTTAAACAACAATACCTTAAGTTGCTTTCTAAATATTTTAATGTTGTTATAGGCCTGTACAGTCTCAGGTCTGTCATTCTATAACTTTGATCTTGCAACTTGGATATTTCAAATTTTTTAGGCCACTCACAAACTAACATTGAAGACAGAGCTACTTTTCTTTTAGTCAAGAATCTGAAAAACAAATGACCCTAAGACTTCTTTTTCCATCTCAGGGACATGTGTTTTAGGACATAACAGGGTCATCCTTCAAATTGCAATGGTGTGTTATCACGGGCATAAGGGCCCTAACACCTGCGATAACGCCTTAACACCTGCAATAAATAATGTATCGTGAGATGTGTATGCAAATTTAAAAATGTAGTCAACAGGGAGGAGTTTGGGCGGAGTTTATGAAAATGAGGGGTGTTTAACTATGTGTGCGATATGCTATGGCACATTTTAATGCCAGAAATAACTACACTTTTTGTTCCTGGTGTTATGCTGTGTGATATGCCAGAAACAGGATTTGTGCTAAAAAGTGCAAATCCCGTTTTGGGCAGGAGGGGAGTAGAGTGGAGTGGAGAAGAGAGAGAGAAAGAGAGAGAAGCTTTAGGGAGGCACACATATTAGTCAACTTTTTATACCACTGTAGGAGGGTCAACTAGTAACTCGAGGTGAGGTTTTGGTGGTGGTCTACGGTTTGGGGGGCCATTTTACATGCACAGTCAGTGGTACAACAGCACAGTACACATCAGTGAAGATTTTATGTGATTTGGAGTGCATCAAACCAAACAGTAGACCACCACCAAAACCTCACCTCGAATTATTAGTTAACCCTCCTACAGTGATATAAATAGTTTACTTATAGGAGAGCCTTATAAACGGGCCGATACAGTAAAGTCCGTGGGAGAGTGGGCGAACGCCGGCACGCACAGGCCACTCTCCTGTGCGCGCGATTCATTTTGCAAATTAGGCCCGCAGTAAAAACAGGTTAAAGGAGGCGCTAGGGACACAAGCGCATCCCTAGCGCCTCCTTTTGGACCGTAACGGAGGCTGTCAGCGGGTTTGACAGCCGACGCTCAATTTTGCCGGCGTCGGTTCTCGAGCCCGCTGACAGCCATGGGTTCAGAAACTGGACGCCGGCAAAATTGAGCCTCCGGTTTTCGACCCAAGAGCTGTGGGCCGACTTCAAATTTTTTTTGTAATTTTCGGGACCTCCGACTTAATATCGCCATGATATTAAGTCGGAGGGTGCACAGAAAAGCTTTTCTGTGCAATTTCCCAGTGCCTGAAGAACTTAGCACCTACCTTTTGGGTAAGTGCTAATTTCTGAAAGCAAAATGTGCGGCTTGGTTGCACATTTTACTTTCTGTATCACGTGGGAATACCTAATAGGGCCATCAACATGCATTTGCATGTTGCAGGCACTGTTAGGTTCGGGGGAGGGGGGGGTTGAACGCGCGTTTTCGGCCCCTTACTGAATAAGGGGTAACGCTAGCGCGTCGAAAACGCACTGTACTGTTGGAGCGCACTGTACTGTATCAGCCCGAAAGAGTTTTTCTCTCTCTCTTACAATTTAACACATTGCAGTATCTTAAACATTTCCCTAACCATACCCTCTTCGTGTGAAATTAATAGCCAAATGATGAATCTAGGTCTAAGTTTGCTGTTTTCCCTGACATTGTCTTTCTAATGAAGAAAAACGGATGATTGCCCTAGGAACAGCCTTCCTTTCTTAGGTTTCCAAGAAAATGTGTGATAAAATTCCAAGGGAAGAAATATGTTTTCCTTGATCTAATTCAGTTGGAAGGATTTCTACAAAATAAATTCCATCATCTGTCTTCTAGCCCTTGGTCAGGGCTCATTATGTAAATTGTTTGTCTATTTCCTTATAAAGTTACAAGATAATGACTCTCCCCTTGATATGGACTACTGAGCAGCTTATAAAAGTTCTATTTGTGTCGCTTTTTTTTTTCTTTTCTTTTTGTATCACTTATATTGCTGTGTGTTTAGTATCAAGATTTCTTGATTTTGCTGTTTTCTGAAAAATTAAATAAAAATCCTTAGAAAATTGCAAACCCCCCCTCCCCCATCACCACCATCACAATTTGTAGGGAAAAGGTGCAGGACCAAAGGTGAGATTAGGCTGGACCCCCCCCCCCCCTTCAGTATTCATTTTGAGATCCCCACATGTGCTTTATCCAGCTCACTTTTCATCTGCAAAGTACACGGGATAAAGAATCCCGTAAGCGCCAACCCAGTTTCCCTTTGAAAATCAGTTTGCAGGCCCACGGGGAATATGAAAATTCCCCTCGATATACTTATCTGTATTCAGTGAATGCTTCAGGAGAACCTGAGTTTAGAGATGTGCACGTATAAAAATCTCAGGCTGGGAAATCAGAGTCGGTGTTGGCATAGAAGCTGTATTGAAATCTATTATGTGAAGGTCAGTTTTCTATAGGAATGTCTGGAGCAAAAATGCCATCAAGTGGTTGAAAGCAGCTTGGAAATAATGACAGAAAAGAATACAACTACTTCCAGTTCAGTACCATCTAGTGGTTAAAACGTGCCATGATTTTGATGTACTTGTTGTTTTATTTTTTAATACACTTTTAAGAAAAACTGGCTTTTACGTTTATGTCCATAATGGAGTCTGAACTGTTTTTGACATTGCATTCACAAACATTTCCATGTCAGAATATTTCCTCCTTCAATGGCTGTGCCATCTTCATAAATGTATACAAACTTAAAACTAGAGAAAGTAGCTTACCCTGTGCAGTTTACTATACTGTGATGTTCTGCATAGTACATAAGCTTCATCTATTTTAAGATGCTTAATTAGTAGGTGGGGAAGGGTGTGGGGTGGGAGTGGGGATTCTTTTTACACCAACAAAACGCACATTTCAAGGATATTCTTGTAGCTGCTTGATAAAAGATACCCCAAGAATAGGTAGCTATTACAAAGGTAAACAAATATACATAACCCATGAAAATTTGCAAAGTGAACCACTGAAAATAAAAGGATAGGCCGTGGAAAGAAGAAAATTAAAATAAAGAGCTTCTTTCCACGGCACGCTGTCTCTCTTCTGTTTTGTTTGCTTCCACTACGTTCGACCGTTTCCCGATTTCTTTCTTTGGACCTTCATTATATATTAATGCTGGATTTATTATCAAGAAGTGCAGTTAACTTTATAATTGATTGTGGTCTGGGTTATCATAATCCACTTGAGGCAGACATCCCCCTCAAGACAGATACCCTTTGGAAGACCCCTCCTTGAGGCGGACCACCTCCTTCAGGCAGATCCCTCATAGAGACCGATCTCCTCCACTCAGAGGACTCCTAGCAGCTTCCCTCCCAGACTCCCCAAAATTCTCAGGTATCTAATCTGATGGTCATTAAAATCTTTGGACTTCCTCGCCCCCTGCCAAGTCCAGGTATGAAAATCAAAATGGCATCTGTGGCACTGACCAAAGTTCAAAGTTCATGCTTTAGTGTTCAATTCAGTGTCACAGACACCATTTTGATTGGTGGGGTTGGGGGAGGGGGGTGAGTCACTGGGTTCTGAGGCCTCTTGAAGACCACTAGTGGTGGAGGGGTGGCCTTCTGGTGGGAGAAGTTGAGGGTCCTCTGTGGCAGATCTGCTTCAAGGGGGTAGTGTTTTTCTGGAAGTAGTCATCCTTAAGGGAGCTTGCCTGAAAAGGGCTACCTCATAGGGGAGATTGCCGAAAGGAGGGGTCTTCTGGTAGGTTCTCAGGAGGGTGTGGGTTCTGCTAAAGGGGAACTTCTGTCAGGGTGCTGAAAGGGATTACTGTCTCTGGAGAGGGGGAAGGGCAGGTTTCCCCACACCTAATGATCCTTCCACTTTGGGCAACTTATCACAAGGAAACCGGAGCTGCTGAATGCAACAGAGTTACCATGGCCACACTTCCTTTCACATGGCTGTGGTAAGCAGGAGCATTCTGTATCTAATAACTTAGTAGAACAGATAAGGCCCAATCAAAGAGCCTAAGGTGGCCTATGCACTAAAGTTTAGTGCTCATACTAAGCCCATTTAGTGTGCACAACAAATATTGTTCTGTTCATTAACAGGTAGATTATAAAAGCATTGCTCGCGCAAAAATGGCCCAATACACGCGTATGTGGGCTATGCTAAAGCAACGAGATTTTTAAGAAGCTGGGAACTGCACGCGTCAAGAATAAGGAGGCAGAAAAGGGGCGGGATATGGGCGTTCCAGGGTGGGGCCAAGAGTTACAGGCGTAATTCCCGAATTTTGCAAGGCAGAGCATGGCAACACATGCCATGTTACCTGCGTAACTTTACTACTGATCCTGATGAGGCAAAAGTCAGCCAGATGGATCCTGAACACCGGGAGGAGAGGGAGAGAGACAGACAGACAGTCTGACCGTCTATATATCTCCCACTGTAAGAGGGGCATGGTAAGGATATTTTAAATGATACGCATGTGCTTGCATGCACAATATAAAATCAATCGTATTTTTGCTCGCATGCCCAATAAGCGTGTTTATGGGCGCATGCACGCTCCTTTTAAAATTTACCATTAAACCTCTCCCTTTTTAGCAAGAGCACCATACAATTAGTGCATGAACACATTTCAATGAAGTGACATTGTATACAAATTGGGCCGGATTTTAGTACCTACTCACAGGCGTACATTTGTGTGCGCAACCCAGCGCGCACAAATGTACGCTCGATTTTATAACATGCGCGCGCAGCCACGCGCATGTTATAAAATACGGGGTAGGCGCACGCAAGGGGGTGCACAATAGTGCACCTTGCGCGTGCCAAGCCCTTGGGGAGTGGCCTTGGAGGGAACTTTCCTTCCACCCCCCACCTTCCCCCTCCCTTCCCCTCCCTAACCCACCCCCCAGCCCTACCTAAACCCCCCCTTACCATTATCCTATAAGTTGTGCCTGCCTCTGGGCAGGTGTAGGTTGCGAGCGCCAGCCGACAGCCAGCCCGCGATCCTGGGCACAGCGGCAAATGGCCGCTGTGCCTGGAGGCTCTGTCCCTGCCCATACCCCACCCACACCCCGCCCCTTTTTTAAGCCCTGGGACATATGCTCGCCGCCAGACCTTTTGAAAATAGGTCCAACGTGCGTAACTCCCCTACGCGCATAGGGCTTTGAAAATCTGCTCCATAAGGTTTTAGTGGGCATTGCAAAACAGGCCGCAATATTCTGCACATGCCCACTGAGGCCTAAAATTCAAAATTTGCTTCAAAGGAGATGTTAAATTTAGAGAGGGCAATTTTCAGACCAATTTCTACAGATTAAGTGCATTTTATCCATGTAAATCAGGAGCCTGAAAACTGTTCTCCCTGAATGCAGGTGAAAGCACACTATGAGTTCCACAGCTATGCCTGCTCTTCCCCTCCCCCTCCTTCTAATAGTGTCCTGACCTCACCCCCCCCCCCCCCCCAAATACTGCCCAGACTCCCTGCTTCCCATCCAATCTAAACCCCCTAGCAGATCTGGAACTCCTTCAAGGTAATCCCCACCCCCCCATAGCTGGCCATCTCTTGACTTTCTTCTTCCCCTTCCTCCCCCTAACTCTGAATGAGTGCTCCCTTTTCTGGAGGGTCCCGCTCTCCACCAATAGAAGAGATGTGAGAGCCCTTATTAACCTGCTGAATGAAGCCAATAGGTGGCACTTTGCCTAAAGATGTCGTTCAACAGACTGCAGCTGTGCCAGCAGGAAAACTTCAGATGTATTGCAGTTCTTCTTCCTGTTGGCATGGTCTGGCTTGGCCCAGCCTCCTCTTATATCTCAGATTACATAGCTACTAGGGATGTGAATCGTTTTTTTACGATTTAAAATATCGTCCGATATATTTTAAATCGTCAAAAATCGTTAGAAGCGCGATACAATAGGAATTCCCCCGATTTATCGTCAAAAATCGTAAATCGGGGGAAGAGGGAGGGGAAGGGGGAGGGCGGAAAAACCGGCACACTAAAACAACCCTAAAACCCACCCCGACCCTTTAAAATAAATCCCCCACCCTCCCGAACCCCCCCAAAATGCCTTAAATTACCTGGGGTCCAGAGCGGGGGTCCCGGTGTGATCTTTTACTCTCGGGCCTGCGGCGCGTTGCAGAAATGGCGCCGGCGCTACCTTTGCCCTGTCATATAACAGGTCAAAGGTAGCGCCGGCGCCATTTTGTTTTTTGTCCCCCGACGTCAGGAGCGTAGGAGATTGCTCCCGGACCCCCGCTGGACCCCCAGAGACTTTTGGCCAGCTTGGGGGGGCCTCCTGACCCCCACAAGACTTGCCAAAAGTCCAGCGGGGGTCCGGGAGCGACCTCCTGCACTCGAATTCTTTTGCCGTACAAAATGGCGCCGGCCATACGGCGTATGGCCGGCGCCATTTTGTACGGCAAACGACGTCAGGAGCGTAGGAGATCG
This sequence comes from Rhinatrema bivittatum, assembly GCF_901001135.1. Lineage (NCBI taxonomy): Eukaryota > Metazoa > Chordata > Amphibia > Gymnophiona > Rhinatrematidae > Rhinatrema > Rhinatrema bivittatum. The sequence continues at coordinate 518,924,886 of NC_042615.1, read as the reverse complement.
CTCCCGGATCCCCGCTGGACCCCCAGGGACTTTTGGCCAGCTTGGGGGGGCCTCCTGACCCCAAGACTTGCCAAAAGTCCAGCGGGGGTCCGGGAGTGACCTCCTGCACTCGAATCATTTTGCCGTACGGCCAGCGCCATTTTGTGCAAAATGGCGCCGGCCGTACGGCAACACAATTCGACTGCAGGAGGTCGTTCCGGACACCCGCTGGACTTTTGGCAAGTCTTGTGGGGGTCAGGAGGCCCCCACAAGCTGGCCAAAAGTCCCTGGGGGGTCCAGCGGGGGTCCGGGAATGACCTCCTGCAGTCGAATCGTGTTGCCGTACGGCCGGCGCCATTTTGCGCAAAATGGCGCCGGCCGTATGGCAAAACGATTCGAGTGCAGGAGGTCGCTCCCGGACCCCTGCTGGACTTTTGGCAAGTCTTGTGGGGGTCAGGAGGCCCCCCCAAGCTGGCCAAAAGTCCCTGGGGGTCCGGGAGCGATCTCCTACGCTCCTGACGTCGGGGGACAAAAAACAAAATGGCGCTGGCGCTACCTTTGTCCTGTCATATGACAGGGCAAAGGTAGCGCCGGTGCCATTTCTACAACGCACCGCAGGCCCGAGAGTAAAAGATCACCCTGGGACCCCCGCTCTGGACCCCAGGTAATTTAAGGCATTTTGGGGGCGTTCGGGAGGGTGGGGGATTTATTTTAAAGGGTCGGGGTGGGTTTTAGGGATGTTTTAGTGTGCCGGTTTTCCCGCCCTCCCCCGATTTACGATTTACACGATATTTACAAAAACAAAACCGCGACGATCCGATTCCCTCCCCCCCCAGCCGAAATTGATCATTAAGACGATCGATCACACGATTCACATCTCTAATAGCTACTACTATGGCTGCTCAACTTTAATATATTCCATTGACATTAAAGTCAGGAATGCAAGTTTGTATGAAGGTCTGTTTCCCTAAGGTGTTTCTTCCATTTTGTGTCTATGGGAAAAAGCCTTATATGAGATTTGGAAAACACATTTTTCTAGGGATGTGTCTGCGACCACTTTGTAAATATTCTTCAGGTAGTTCAGGTTATATTCCACTGGGCATTTTTCCATTCTCAGGACAGCACAATTTTCTTTACTATGATTTGGAAGGCTGAGTGACTATCAGACAAGTCACTGAAAAAGGGCCACAATTTTTCTATTTCAATTCAAACCAATGGAAATCAATTCTGAAGGATCCCCTTATCATGCAAAACCTTTCCTGCCAGGTCAGGAGGGTCCCATGTCAAAGCTTCTGTTATTCTTTCTGCATGAACTGTATACAGAGAACACTTTCTTCACAACCCCTACTGACCCAAAAGAGGAATGATACCACATGTAAGAGTTAACAAGAAGATCCTAATGTATGGTAAAAGTTTGCAGAAGCATTAGCTGAACTTTTTGCCAGAGGAATATGGATGTATTACACCATGGGATTTCTAATTTATCTACATTTCAGGATTAACTGAATTCTTCTTTATGGAAGCAAGAGTGGATTCCTTGATGAAACAACAGCTTAGAGGCCGATGCAATATAGTGCGCTCAGCCTAGTGCACAGCTTGACGCGCAGTTGTACATGCTAGAATAACTCCCAATTCAATAATGGGATTAGCGTGTCCAAACCAGTGCGTAGCTAAAAGTGCTCATCACATGTAAATGCCATGTTGATGAGGCTATTAGCTAGTTCCCCGATGTAAAATTTCACCATGCGCCGAACGCAGACATTTTAACCCTGCAAAAATTAGCGCCAGCTCCAGAGCTGGCATTACGTCTTGATGAGCTCCAAGCCATTGACCAAAAAGAAAAAAATACTGCTTTTCTGTGGTTCCTCCAACTTAGTATCATTGCCATGCTAAGTAGGAGGAACCACAGAATGCATCATCATTAAAAAAAAAAAAGTTTTGATGGCGGTCAGGTTAGGAAACATGTTCAATTTACCATCGTCCATTTTCCTAACCCATGCACAGCCACATCTACTGGGCGCCCAATGCGAAGGACGCACAAGGGATGCACAATTGATCCCTGGTGCATCCTTTTTAGCACAGCACCTCATTACCATATTGCGTCACGCGTCCAGGAGAGGTGGGTGGGCGCACGTTAGGAAAATGGGAACTCAATATGTGTGCCCATTTTCTATGTGCTTTTATTGCATCGGCCCCAAAGGCAGAGCTTCCCAAACCTGTCCTGGGGGCCTCACAGCCAGTCAGATTTTCTGAATATCTACAATGAATATGCATGAGATAAATTAGCATATACTGAGTCGCCACGATTTACAGATTTATCTCATGCATATTCATTGTGGATATCCTGAAAATCCGACTGGCTTTGGGGTCCCCAAGACAGGTTTGGGAAGCCCTGAACTAAAGTGTTCATTCCTCTTATTCCCCTCTTATTGGGGAAGTCTACAAAACAGCAGTGCTTCTCATGTTGCCTTTAAGGCTGGTGCTTCTCTTGTTGCCTTTAAGGCTGCCACCTGAGAGGCTGATCCAGTTCTGGTTTTTCCCTGCTACATCTATGGATGAACAATTTCAATTGCTGTAGGAAAGGCAGGACCTCAGGTCTAGAGATGCAATGGAACAAAAGCAAAACCAGGACCTGGATCAGTTTGACAGGTTTGACTTTTGTACCTGTGTCAGGGGGCAACCCTAGTTGCCTTTGAGTTTAAATTAGACTTAGAAGTCGGTTGTATTTCTGGACTGTGTTGATGTGACAGTTAATTATAAGTAATGCACGTTTCATCCAACACAGTGACTAAAGATATAAGGATGGCAAGAGTGAGGGGTTGCTATAAGTTAGGGAAGGGTATTATTCATGGTTTACACTATATTAGCTATGACGGTTATATTGTATTTTACTGAGTTGTAACAAATCAAATTTTATTCTGAAAAAAGACAAGGTACATATAGCAATAGAACATTTCTACATTCTCTGCTGAACGTAATTTGGCCAGGGGAAGAAAAATTGATTGGGCATTTGTATATATATTCCTTTATCTCAGGGACTACCTGTGCATTAATAATTCCCTATAAATCCTTGATCTTTCAGAGCGCGCTAACAGATTCACCAGCGAATCCATACACTCAACGTATCTTGAAAAGTAATTACTCTTGAAAAGTTGCAGTTCAGTAGATATTTATTTCAACAGCTACTAAAGGAAATCCACTATGCAATACATGACAGATGTTTTAAATTCTAGTTACGATGTGCAAGGCAGATTGTTAGAAAGCTGCAGACTCTCATGCACAATCTGCAAATACCCACAGGAGATTGTATTACTTTATCTTGAGCTGGCAAAGAATATCCATAGGCAAACTCCTGTGGCCCAGAGAGTCCCATAGATATTCACAGATATTTAGTGTATTTCTATTGCTTATGTGACTATCTGTGTTTCAAGGGTTTTATTCTCACCTTGGGCTTTTATTGAGAGGTGTGCGCTAAATCAAAAAATTATATTGCATTGTGTGGTACTGTAGTATATCATTTATTATAGATTTTTTTCCCCATGAGCAAAGTATTAATACAAGTATTAGCTTGATATCTAATTTCAGGAGGGAGAGCCCTTGGCTTCACTTCATGAAAGTGATTTATGTAATGTACTAGGTCTGAATGTCCAGATTGCTAAAGCTCCTAGGGATTAGCATGTATTTGAAATATATGGGTGTGTAATACAAAATGAGGGCATTTTTGTTTTGTATTGCTGAAAGTGAATCAAATGGAGAGTACTCCTGAAAACAACAAACCTTTTCATTCTCATTCATATTCAGATCCCATTCAAGTTTATGGGGCAAGCAAAACTTCAAGGGGTGGGGGTGGGGATTCCCTCTCAAAGCAAACCGGTGACACCTCAGCAGCTAAGGATGGAAAGAGACAAGGAAGGAGGAGGACTAGATTCATGCGTTTTATTTCACCAGCCTATTCCAGCCGGCACTTGCATAAATTCACAATGAGTGCCTCCGTTTTTTGTTGTTTTCTTGGTGTTGTTTATTTTCAACTTGAAATTGAAAGCAACATGCAACTCTGAGAAGTTCCCATTTTGCATTGAGTCATTTCTCTGCTGGATTTCACACAGAGGTGTTAGGCTTCTTAGAATCCAAAAGAAAAGTTGAAAAAAAGATTTAGAAAAGGAAAGAAAAGAAAAACCTAAAGTAAGGTGGACTCTGCTGTTTCCTGCTCTCATCCAGTGCCACTGTGTAAGAGGAGAAACTACAATGTTCTATCTGTTCACATTTACAGATTTACTGTATTATTACACAGGCAGAAGTAAGAGACTGTGTGCCTCTGTGTGCAGTGCACTTGCAGTGTGCGGTCTATAGAGAGAGATCTGCATGTCTCTGACCAGATGCACTTGCCAGATGGAACACCAGCCTCTCTCTTTTTCTCTGTCACTTTCTGTGGGTTGAAAAAGGAGTCAGTATACGCAGACCACAGTGTTCATGTGATTTTTTTTTTACTATAAGCTGTAATTATTTTCTAGTGGAAGTCTACATAATTAGCAAACAGTGTGTGGCATGCTTTTTAACAGACAGAAGTTATCTGGCTAAATTCTAGCCTGATAACTTTATTTTTGGCTAAAATTTGTAAGTTAGGAGTGTTCCGGGGGCATAACTGGGAGGATTTGAGTCAGCCAGATAAGTTATCTGGCTAACTTTAAAATAGCCAAATCTATTCAGCTGTGTGGCTGTGCCACTGAATATATAGGCTAAGTTATCTGGATAAGTTTATCTAGCTAACTAGCCGAGCCACACAGCAGCTGAATATGGGCCTGCAAGGATAATATTCAAAGCTATTTAGATGGATATCCATCTAACTCCATGTTATCCATTTAAATGTTTAGTTTTCAATATTGACCTCTGTATTTATTGTCTTTGTTTTTATGTGTTATGATTATAATATGGGTGTTGATATGTGATCCACGCCGAACAAACTGGATATGTGGAACATAAGATGTGAGATAAATAATTTTTTTAAAGCTACATTGGAGCTACCATGGGGTGTTTTACTACATCCCTGTCCCATAGTAGAAGGCAGGCAGAATCAAAGATAGTGACACAGTACAGCGGGGAAATGATTGTGCGGGATGACCAGCCCCTGCAAATGATAAAGAATATCATTTAAATGGCTGCTACACCTCTTAGCCTCCAGGTACAAAGTTCCCTCCCAGACAATATTCAGTAGAAAAGTTAGCTCTGCCCTGTTCAATCAGTGTCATGCTAGCAGGCAGGCACAGCTGACCAAGGTGGAGAGAGTTAAGAGCCGTTTCACCAGCAACACCTGCACCAGCCAGAAGACTGCACATGCCTACATATCCCTGATGGCATTCTGTTGGCAGTTGGTTGAGGCAGGTGCAGGCAGCAGCTCTAGCAGGGGCTGAGCAGCAGGGTACAGGTGAGATGTGCTCAGGGGTGGATTGGCCTATCGGGGGAACGGGCATCACCCGGTGGGCCGATCGCTCCAGTCATGTGGTCTGCAGTGCGCGGCCGTGACAGAGCCGCGCTCGGCAGACCACGTGACGTGTCCTGGGCCGGCCTGGGCGGCAAATACCCGGGCCGGTCCGACATCGTGAATCCACCACTGGCTGTGCTGTAAACCCAGGAGATGGATATCAGTCATAACTCAATCAATAACTTAGGAGCAATAAGGAAGATTATGGAGGGCTGGCAGCTAGACTGCAGACAGGACTGTTTGTGGGGGGGGGGGTTTGTGACAAAGTGGTGCAAACATGAAAAAGGCAATGAAGATGGAGGCTATGAGGGGATCAGTTGAGGCCATTTTCAGTATGTTCCTAATGGACCAGAAACGTTTTGGGTATTTTCATTTTCAAAGAGGGAAAAGAAGGGAAAAAAGATTTCCCACCCCTCACCAAGTCAAGCATTGGAGCCTGAGCCAGGCCCAGCCAGGTCCTCTAGGGCCCCACTAAACTCCTCGGACATGACCAAATGCCTCCTTGCAAAATTGAGTGGGGCCTGGGCCTACCAGGCTGGGTTTAGCCAGGTTCCACTCATCCCCCAGCAGCCCCCTTCAAAAATTTGCTGGTTACAGAGACCTCCCCAACCCCCACTTACCCCTTTCTGGGGAATTGGTAAGCAGCAATATTAGAACAGGATGGAGTGATACCCACATGCTCCAGCCTCTCTTCTCCCTTTAGAAACAATGCCTGCCCTCCTGAGTACAGCCAAAGTGATATCACTTTGGCACCTCTCTCATGTTAGGCCAGCACCGAGTTTTACGGTCATACAAAACATTTTTAAAGGGAGAAGAGAGGGCAGGAATGAGTGGGCATCGCAACTGCCCATTCCAATGCTACTACCAGGGACAGATCACAAGAAAGAGGTAATGAAAGCTGGGGAGATCCTCAGCCCTGGAAATTTTTGAAAGTGAAGGCAGGAGGTTGGAGAGTCCTGGCTATACCCAGACCCAATCTGGCTAAGTCCAGCCAGGAAGACCTCTATCCTACTAAATTTTACTGGTGGAAGGAGGCTCGGAGGGGCCAGAGATGGCTCAGGTTGGGCCCAGAGACTTGTCTTGGGGCAATAGAGGAGCAGGTGGCACATTCTGATTTTTTTTTTTGCAATAAATAAACTGAAAAAAACATTAACTGACCTGAAAAAAAATTCCAAAATGAAAAAATAAACCACTAGTAGTCAGAACAAGGAAAAGAAAGGGTCTATCGCTAAACTCTTTGTCAGCAAAAAAAAAAGTTACTTTACAGAGAATTTCGAAATAATTCCAATAAGTTTTAATCAATTCCATATTACACGGAGATTGTGGAAAACTCCTCTGACATGGAGCATGTTTTGCCATGTGACTGCGTCGGGAGGGACACATCAAACTAAAATAAAATCAAAAGTATGGATCAAAAGTGACAGAGCATATTTGCAGCAATACCACTAAGGCACAAGAAAACATAAGGTAAAGTGACATATATCTTTAAAGAATTGAATCAACAGCATGCCAGGTGTCAACAGGACAACACTGAGTAGTCCAGCAATTACAAGGAGATAAGAAAGAGTCAAATTCGTACCAAAAAGGTCACATGTTAATGAAGAGCCAATCATAGGCAAAGGTGATATCAGCCAATAGAAAGCTGTCAAAAGGAGCAGCCAGTCAGAAAAATACCATATAAAATCCCAGGGGGTGTGATAGCTATATATTGGGTTTATCAAAAAAAGATAGACCACTCAGTCTCTCTATTAAAACGGAGGGGGATCACCAATGACCAAATGAGGTTACTGGACATGATGTGTGGTAGAGTTGTACATTCATTTGAAAATTAAAGAGTCAGCAGTGATCCTAAACCCCACCCTTGCCTCCCAACCCCCCACCGTGAAAAATCCCTCTTTATAGGGTAAGGGCAAAGCCTGGTTGATGCTAGATTGGAAAATGGCATGGACTGGTCCGCAGCTTAGGGGGTATTCTGGGCCACCACTGGACTACCAGGGTGTCTTCTTTTAGGTAAGGGGTGGGGGGCCGGAAGACCCACTAAACTACCAGGGAGTCTGTGGTGTGAAGAGGGAATCTGGTAGTTTGAATGCTCATCCCATCTACAAATTTCCAGTAACCACATTTGGTCACTTCTGACCTGTAATAGATTTACAAGAGAACTGGCAATGTAGAAGGGAAACAAGTGTTTCATCTTTTTCCCAAAGCATGATCAATGCAATTCCTTTAGTATGACTCCAAAACCAGATACAGGCCTGAAAATAATCTTTCAGTGTTTCATAAAGTTTACCTTTTGGGCCATATGTCTTAAACAATGTTTAGTCATTTTACATGTATAAGAAAAATGCTTAGTACACAGACTTCTTAGCTTTGGATTGTTTTCAGGAACTAATGCCAAAATGCTCAATTCTTTAGAAAGTTTAGTTATCTGAGTTTAATTATCAAGCAAGAAATATTTTGGCATAAAGTATGGTACAAACAAAATGTAAAGATTAATTAAATTCATAACATTATTGGAAGAACTACAGTATGGTTGTCTCTTTTTCTACAAAAGCATACAATAATCTGGATAAAATCAGATGGTGAGATATTTTAACAAATGCTTAATTTGCATAATAAAAGACAAAATGTCCCCTTCCACCGAAAAGGAACACCCACCTAATTCTGTAAAAGGCAGTATTAAGACTTAGGGCCTATGCCACAATATTTTATCGCATGAGGGGCAAAATATCGTGGGGGTGTTCCTGTAATATTTAGCCCCTCCCCAGGAAAAAAATCTATGAGAAAAAATATCATAGGGAAAGGCTGAAAAACATGCACTGGCGGTCCCTGTCACCCAGGGCCACCATCTTCTAAAAGGGCCAGGCAGCCCAGAAAACCCTCTCTCAACACTCTAAATCCCCTCCAGGGATTCTGGGTAGAAGACTCTACCCACCTCCCCACTGCCTATAGAGGCTGCTGAAATGAAAAAAGTTTTAAAATATAATGGAAGTTTTGCGTGGCGAGGCCCGTCCCCCTACCCAACCTCTTCCTTCCAGTAAAGTCTATGCCCCTGCTCCAAATACTTCCCAATCCTACCCCCCAGTAGTATTTATATATTTATTTATTTTAAAACTTTTCTATACCATCATTCAGTAAATTAACCATCACAACAGTTTACAAAAAGGCACATATAGTACTAGAAATTAGTTAGGATAGCTAAAACATTATGACCGTGCCAATATGAGCGGTAACAGGATTCTCTCAATATAAAACTGTTAAGTATTGATTTTGTTAGGTTGAAGTTACTATTGCAGTTGCCAGTTCATATATAAATAAAATAATCTTAAGTGTATTTAGAGGTTGGGAAAGAACAGGAAATTAAAAACTACGTATTCGGTGCCAGATTATTCTCTTATTTGCTCTCTTCATTCTCTTTGAAAAAAGCCTGTTTAAAAAGCCATCCCCCATCCCAACCTCCCCCCTTAAACACCACAGATTCCCTGCTAGTCTAGTGCACCTCCACCCCACTTTACCCCACAGAGTCCCTGGTAGTCTAATAGGCCCCCCAGAACTCCCCTTACCTAAACGAAGACACCCTTGTGGTCCAGTGGCAGCCTGGAGCACCCCCTAGGCTTCAGGCTGGTCGGCACCATTTTCCAAAATCCCCCCTTATGGGAGGGGGATTTTACATGATGGGGGGTGAGGGCCATTCCTGAACCTTTCATTTTTGGGTCAGGAGCATCAAGACACGTTAATATTCCCAATGCTCCCGCAGAAATGGGCCGATACAGTAAAGTCCGCGGGATGCAGTATTCAAATTAGGTGGCGCGGTAGAAATGGGGAAAAGTAGGCGCTAGGGACACTAGCGCATCCCTAGCGCCTCCTTTTTGACAGGAGCGGCGGCTGTCAGCAGGTTTGACAGCCGACGCTCAATTTTGCCGGTGTCGGTTCTCGAGCCCGCTGACAGCCTCGGGCTCAGAAACCGGACGCCGGCAAAATTGAGCGTCCGGTTTTCGGCCCGACAGCTGCGGGCCGAATTCAAATTTTTTTTTTGTTTTTACTCTTTGGACCTCCGACTTAATATCGCCATGATAAGTCGGAGGGTGCACAGAAAAGCAGTTTTTACTGCTTTTCTGTGCACTTTCCCGATGCCGGAAGAAATTAGCGCCGACCTTTGGGTCAGCGCTAATTTCTGAAAGTAAAATGTGCGGCTTGGCTGCACATTTTGCTTTCTGTATCCCGCACTCATACCTAATAGGGCCATCAACATGCATTTTACGTTGAGGGCGCTATTAGGTGCCGCGGGTTGGACGCGCGTTTTCCTCCCCTTACTGAATAAGGGTACAGGAAAACACGCATCCAATAACAGGCTAACAGTGCGCTCCATTGGAGCGCACTGTACTGTATCGGCCTGAAAGTTAGTTACAACTCCTGGGATGTAGTTATCTTTCCAGGAAATAATGCCGGTTCAGTTCGCTGCCTTATTTTCTTTACATAGGATTACCTATACATTAGCTGCTTTGCATGCATTTCAAAATGTATGCATGTAAAACAGTTCATCTTTATAGGGGCATTTTTTTAGGCCAAATATCATGTGATATCACTGCAATATGCAATTATCACGTGATAAATAGTGTTTTCTGTATGAGGAACACTGTTTTCATGCATTCTTTGGTTATCGTAGTTTAGTAAATGATCCCCTTAGTAATACAACAGCACAATAATATAGCAAATGATGGCAGATAAAGACCAGAACAGCCCATTTATTCTGCCGAGTTTAGATGTCTCTGCTTAGAATATACTTGCATAAAAATTCATAAATTCCCATATGCAACCCTACCCCAACTCACCCCCCTCCCTTTGACCTTACTGATGCCATTTACCTGAACTCACAACCCTTTTATACCACTTTCCTCCATATCTATCCCAAGCAAGCCCCAAATCTGCAAACAGTTATGGTCCCTTCCACCCATGCTGGTAGGTCATTTTAGGCTTCGCCATCTTCAAATCTGATAGTTACCTGACCAGTGCTTAGGGTGACACTCAGGCTCCCCTTTTCTATGTCTTTACCACATTATGTAATAATCTCTCAACCACCAATGTTAACGAGCCTGTTGTAAATGAAAAAGAAAAAGAAAGAAACAATGAATCCAGTCTCCCCATGTTCATTAAAGTCTGGTCCCTTTTGGAAGCCTAAGATTGCTGTACCACTACTATTTAGAGTTGTAACAAGTTACCCCAGTGCGCCGGCCATACAGCAACATGATTCGACTGCAGGAGGTCATTCCGGACCCCCGCTGGACTTTTGGCAAGTCTTGTGGGGGTCAGGAGGCCCCCCCCCCCAAGCTGGCCAAAAGTCCCTGGGGGTCCAGCGGGGGACCGGAATGACCTCCTGCAGTTGAATCGTTTTTCCGTATGGAAAATGGCGCCGGCCATACACTGTATGGCCGGCGCCATTTTCCATACGGAAAAACGATTCGCGGGAGGAGATCGCTCCCGGACCCCTGCTGGACTTTTGGCAAGTCTTGTGGGGGTCAGGAGGCCCCCCCAAGCTGGCCAAAAGTCCCTGGGGGTCCAGCGGGGGTCCGGGAGCGATCTCCTACGCTCCTGACGTCGGGGGACAAAAAAACAAAATGGCGCCGGCGCTACCTTTGACCCGTCATATGACAGGTCAAACGTAGCGCCGGCGCCATTTCTACAACGCACGGAGGTCCGAGAGTAAAAGATCACACCGGGACCCTTCCTCTGGACCCCAGGTAATTTAAGGCATTTTGGGGGGGTTCGGGAGGGTGGGGGATTTATTTTAAAGGGTCGGGGTGGGTTTTAGGGATGTTTTAGTGTGCCGGTTTTCAATTTACACGATTTACACGATATTTAAAAAACCCAAACTGCGACGATCCGATTCCCTCCCCCTCCCAGCCGAAATCGATCGTTAAGACGATCGATCACACGATTCACATCTCTAGTATGAATGTCACTTTGTAAACCATTGTGATCTACACATGGAACAACAGTATACAAAATGTCTAAATAAATAAAATAGTTGGATTGGCCCTCAAAAGAATTAGAGTCTTTGTAGGTGTGATACCTAAACAAAAAATATGTTGCTGCACAGCATTCTTTTGAGACCTCACCTCATCTTCAGATGGATTTTTCGAACATTCTGCATTCTCGAAAGCAAGGCTTCCATTAAAAAAAAAACCAAACAGGCTTTATTCCTGGGCCAGGTCTCCCACCCCCCGGGCCAGGTCTGGTCTCATCGCCTGGAGAGAGGGAGTTCTATTCATTGCATTGGCACAGTGACCAGACCTTTGCTCACCATTTGCAGGTTCCAGAAGGAACCCTGCTGCCTGGCCTCTGCCTGAGGAGCGATGCTGAAATGACTAGGCTGAGTGACTTGAGAGAGTGGTGCAAAACAGTGGGAAAAACATCTCTGGGTAATTGAGCATGAAAGCTGATGGTGCCGTAGCTCAATGGAGGCTGACGCTGACTGAGCTTGGCTGCCCAAAGGAGCAGGAGGAAACTGCTGGGTAAAAATAAGGAAAAGGCCTCTTTCCTTCTTGCTTTCAATGCAGAACAGCCAAGATAAGTAAAGAGTACGTTTGTGTAAAATCCACCTTTGTGAGGTGTACAGTAAAATTCCTGTTATACACTGGACTAGTTTGCCTGCTAAAGATCTCGGTCACTCTAGGTTTGTGCTCTGTCTCGTGGGTGCTGTAAAGTAGCCTGTACACACAGTGCTAAACTGAAAACTTAACTTTAAAACATGGTGCAGATAATAATAACCAGCAAATCTTAATGTTTTAAAACATCAGCAGTTCTTTTTATGAAGAAATACAATGGAGTGCATAAAATGCGGCATCAGCTGAGTGACGTGCACAAATTTCAGCACAAAATGTGGTAGGTTGACAGTCATTAGCGCTCTTCACCTGGTGCAGGAGTTGAGAAGCTGTTCCTGTGGAACAGAACACAGTAGAATGGGCTCTGGTTTTTTGTTATGAGGACTATTAACTCTGGCACCGGAGGCTTTTGATGTTCATTAACATAATATAGAGCAGCATGATGTGCAAAAGCTACTGGGAGGTTTTCGGGGGGGCGGGATGCAAGTTAAAGCTATTTCTAGCAATGCTGACTCTGCTCTCTAACTGGTTCCAACATTCACTGCAAGCACGGTAATCAGAACGGAAGCAATGGGAAAAGATTTTGGTTTTCAGTTTTTGACAGATGTCCGTTTCACCTGCATCAGGTGTAAATGGAGTTGACTGCCATCCTCATCTACTCCAATCTTACTTCCTTAACCCAAAACAAAAAAAAATGTATATAAACCTATATAGCTCAGTGTGTTTAACAAGCTTCACTACCTTGCAGAGGTTCTCTGTTTCACCAAAATGAACATGCATGCCTTTCTATGTGCAGTGAACCAGCGTGCCCTGTCAATTACTATAATAGCACAAGCAATGTGATTAGTATCACAACAAAAGAAATGCCACCACTGTCTGCTGTACAATTTTAACTATATGTAGTCCATTCAGCATTTACATATTTTGAAAGAATTTTGTGCTTCAGGGACAACTGTACCTGTGTTGCTTTTACGGCTGGGACTCACGCTGAAGGGACATGGTCGCTGTCTTTGCAGCACTCCCAGTCCCTGCTGGCTCAATGAATAGCAGTAGGGTCCAGGACTCGTACCTAACTCACCATGTGGAAGTTGATCCTAGACTTTTAGCAATGGCGTAAATTCTACTCAAGTAGCCCCTTCAGTGCAAGGAAGGCCCAAGAAAGAAGGGTGGCCATTTGCAGCCCCTCTCAGATCTTCTGAGGTGAACTCTCCTGCTCTGGAGGCCCTCGCTGAAACTGTTGCGAACTTATGCCATTGTCTTTCAGCTATTCACCTCATAGAATGACCCGTCATTTTTATGGATAGACTTGTTGCTCAAAGATTGGACTTTGAAGCCACCTCAAAATCAATCAGTACACCATGGTCAAGATAATTTTCAAATCAATGGATCGCCTATTAGTACTGCTTGTTTTTATCTTATTTAACTTTGCAAAGCATATTCTCACATTTTGAGAATGTAATACAGTGGCAGCACTTGAACTCAGTACTGTCCAGTGACCAGAATGAAGTCATGGGGTTGGCAAGGTTATAGAATCCATTTATTAGCAGGAGAATACACTGAACAGTAGTGAATTGGAGGTCATTTGAAATTCTTGATGGGAATTGAAAGGCTACTGCATAAATTGTGGAGAGCAAGAAGAGAGTCCATGAGGCAGTAGTGGGTGGACTGGTACATTTTCTAAGTTGGCACAGACAGGACAGAGGGATATGGGTAGCAAACCCATCCTGAAAGAATAAAAAGCTACAGTCATCTGCATAACAATGGAAGGTAGGAGTGATGGCGGATCAATTTAAAGTATTAAAAGGAAGGAGCAGATAGGAAACTAGAAAGCGAAGTAGAAAAATAAACAGGAAAGTCATGTGTAAAAATGCTTATAGGCTGTCTAATAAAATCATTGATCAAGTTGTTACCATGCTGGAAAATGACATTAATGTGGTTGCTGTTATGAACGCTGCTCCCCGCGGGTTTCCCCATGAGCACATACTCAACCTGTCGCTGCTGTTCCTCTCCCGATGTGGCAGGACGCCGCCGTTGGGCCTTCTACGTGGCTGGAGCTGTGGTCTGTATTGCCATGCGGCCCGGAGGCTGCCCTGGAGTGTCCTTTGCCTCGCAGTAGGAGCCGTGGCCTTCTTACATCTTCCTCGGGGCTGGGACGGCCCCCGACGCCATGTCCATCTTTGCGGTGCTAAGGCTGCATCCCTGGGTTGGTCCGGCAGCTGGAGCCGCCCCCGGGGCTCCCCGCAGTGGCTGGAGCCGCTGCCGACGGCAGGGCCTGCTCCCCAGGCTCTGCCAGCATCTTACGCGATGATGTCGGTGCAGGCCGCTGTCCACGGTCCTGCACAGCTCCCTTCTGCTTCTGCTGCTTCTTAGGTGCCAGCCCGCACCTCTCTGCTGAATTTAAAGAGCCAGGCACAGGAAGTGTGCTGGCCCCACCTTTGATGGGACTTCCTGCCTTAGCCCTATAAAGGACTGCTCCGTCAGTCTGTTCCTGGCCTTGCATCATCATGACTTCCCTCTGTGGCTCCTGCCTGCCAGAGCTTGTAAGGTCTTCTGTTGTTCGTGGAGCTCCTTGTCTCATCTGCCTTCTGCCACATCTTCATGTCTTGGTGCCTGAGGTCCCGGTCCATGTTTGATGTCTCGTCATGATCGTCTACCTCCTGATGTGCCCGCCTTCCAGGATGTTCTTCCCCGTGTCTTCATTTGGTGCTCCTGAGCCTTCTGTTCCTGTAAGCCGGTGCTCTCGGATGGTGTATGCCCGAGAATGAGGTGGCTTGCAGGTGGGAAGTGTCCCTGTGCTCCTCAGCCTCTGTTTCTGCCAGCCTTGGGGAAAGCTTCAGATGACACCGGCTTCATCATTGGAGTTCCTCGTTGCCTGGGTCTTCCCTGCGCTGTCCCGTTCTCCTCGTGGTCCATGACCAGCCTGCAAGGGCTGTGTAGGGCGCGTAGTGGGACAGGGTGGTCCGCGACTCAGTCCCGCGGGTGGGCTGAGTAGGGTGCCATGAGAGACAGTGCCAATGTCCTCCTGCCTTGTGTCTTGCCCTGTATGGATGTCAAGTTCCTCGTCATGCCCGTGATGCCGTCGCATCAGCCAAGTGTCTCCATCAGTGATGTCGTCGCATCAACCAAGTGTCTTCGTCAAGGATGCCGTCGCATCAACTAAGTGTTTTATCAGCGATGCCTTCGCATCGACCATAGTCCTGTCTATGTGTCAAGGCCTCCATCTGCCCTCAACCTCAGGCCAGGCTTGCTGCTCCAATGCCGATCAAGCGGCAGGTCCGAAAGGGCTCGGAACAGTCGGAGGACCGTTCCCCTACCAACATCTCATGTTGTTGGCTCTGGGAGCTTGCAGGCCTGGCAGAGGGTAAGACCGTGTCCAGCCATGCTGGAGCATGCCATCAAACCCTCGGCTCGGTCCTGGACACGTCTGGGGTCGGGCTGAGGCCCAAGGGTACACTAAACTCCCCCGTTCTCAACAGAATGCAAGGCCTTTAGAGGCCGCCCTTCTCGACAGAATGCAAAGCCCTTTCAAGGCCGTCCATGTAGGCCTTTAGAGGCCATCCTCAACAGTTGCAGTCACTGAATTATGGTTCAGTGATAATCAGGATTGGGAGAAAATATTCTTTTCAGAAAGAACTGTATATTTTATAAAGTGTAGGAATAGCTGCATAAGTTAGAGATAAAATAAGCCATCGAGATGCAAAGAGGACAATAATCAAAGGCATTTCCATTGGTATATTTTTACCCATACAAATAGTCTTTAAATGTTTCCCATCCTGTGCACATGTAAAAGTATTTCAGTTGTTCAACAATATGCATACATTTATCTACATAATGCAATGTCATTCCTGGGGGTGGGGAGAGACTTGGGCTATGCAACAATGCATGCAGTTTTGTATAATTAAAATTATACTTGTGTTTCAGAAGCAAAAATTATCTGCAAAGAAAGAAAATTTGATTATTGCCCCTGAAGTGAGGATAAACTGCTTTTGTCGGGCATTGCTAAAAATAGCAAGGGGCCTCCTGCACATGCAAACCAGGCTGTAGCTCTGGATTTTTACATGAGGGATAGTAAAGCTATGAGGCCCAAAGGGATGAAGCATGCAGTCTTACTGCAGTATCCCTGACCTCTGCCAACCCAGGGATTGAAGCAGAACCATTGAACATGGTAAGTTACAGCCCTTATTATCTAAGCCACCAGCTGTAAACTACTGTCATGAGATTCTACCTTGAGTATTGTATGCAATTCTAGCAACCACATCTACATAAGTCAAGAATGGGACAAAAACAGGCAAATATTCATTACAACCACTATTTTTCTTTTGCACTCTAAGCAATATACAGAATAGTGATACTTAAGGAGCTAATGTGCTCATCTGGATGTAAAGCAGTCGTCTATCATTGAATGTGTCTAAAACAGTTCTGGTGGATAAATGGCTGGGGTTAATGTGCCAGATTTTCAGATAATTTTGAATGGGCATGTTTTAGCACTGAAAACCCAGGTACAAAGTTTAGGGATAACTTTGGATGCCCATTTTAGTCTGAGATATATATATTGCTCAAATTTGTAAAAAAAAAAAAAAACTTCATTCAAACTGTGCTTTGTGCATTCATTGAAGCCATTTTTTTCTATCCAGCATCTTCAAATTGTGGTCCAAGCAAGCATTACTATTAACTTTGGTGGACTACTGCAACTCCTTGATTATGGGGTTGTCCTTGAAAAGCTTTAGGGGAATGCAGATTGTTCAAAATGTGACCACAAGGCTGATTTCTGGATGTGGGACAAAGCACCATATAACACCGATATGGTTTAAACTTTGTTGGCTCCCAGCTCTTCATAAATATAATTTTAGGATGGTCTGCCTTGGATTTCATGCTTGTATGTTCAGGTTCCTGTTTATCTTTATGAATAGCTGAAAATGTAACTGACAGACACTTACAGCTAAATTTTAAATCCCCTGCACATGGGGGGAAACGGGGGGTTATGCGCGCGGCCGGGCCTTAAATGCCCTGCGCGCATTTTAGAAGAGTCCTGGCCGAGTGCGTAACCCGTGACATGCACAAGAGCCAGACCTCTATCAAGGGGTGGTCCCGGGGATGGGGAGGGGCGGTTCAGGGAGCGAGGAAGGTCAGAGCTGGAGGTCGCCGGTTCAGCGGCCATTTGCTGCTGTGCCAGGGCCGGCGTGCGCAACTTACGCCAGCTAAGGAGCTGGCGTAAGTTCAAAAACAAGAAAACAGCTGAAAGGTAGGACCTTCAAAAGGGTCGGGGAAGAGAGAGGAAGAGGGAGGTGGGGGGGGGGGGGGTAGGAAAGTTCCCTCCCAGTCCGCTTCTTAATTGGAGTGTACTGGGAGGGAACCGGGGGAGGCCCGATCTCGTCGCCGTGCATAATCTGGGCAAATCTCACCCCCCTTGTGCGTGCTGGCCTGGATTTTTACAACATGTGCACGCCATCGTTTCTATGTTTCTATGTCTTTGCATTTACTGTTTTTGTACCTTATTTTGTGTGCCAATACAGTAAGGCAAGTAACAAAGATCCAAATTAATAAATAAGCATATATGGGACAGATGTGAATGGACTGTAATGATGGAGCAGAGAGAAAGAAGACTCCGGATCAAGTAAAAACTGTGACAGTACAGGAGGCAGGCACAAATAGAAAAGCAGTCAACAATATTTGTCCGCTATTGATGTACAGCAAAAAAATATATATATATCGTATATATTTTGTTTCAGTTCATTTTTTTAATTCAGGAGCATTTTTTTTTTTTGGTTCAGTTGGTTTCCTGACCCCCCAAAAAATGTTTAAACCCTCCAAAACAAAAAAGGGCCTCCTAGAGACCCTCCAATCCTCCTCCCACCACCTAGAAACCCTCAAGGCCTGGGACTATCTGCTTGGACTCTACTGGATCCAGCCAGAGCCTCCCCAGACTCCTCTGATCTTCCTCAAGTCTTGTAAAAATCAAGCTGTGAGCCCAGCTGGACCTCCCTGGGGCTCTCTTGCCCCTTCCCCCAAGAAAATATTTGCTGAGGCTGGGGATCTTCTTCCCGTTCCCTACATACCCCCTTTATTGGGATCCTTAGGATGCAAAGGGCTGGGGAGATCCTGTCCCACCCAAAGTAATGTCACTTTGGTGCCTCTCTCTATGCAGCCAGTGCCATTTTTAAATCTATAATCAGGAGGGCAGGATCACTCCTGCATTTTGTATCCTAAGGACCTTTTAGAAGGGGGTAAGTGGGGGCTAGGGAGGAGGCCCCAGCCCTAACCCTGGCTAATGCCTCCATGGGGGGTGAACAGGAGGTTAGACCTAGAACTGAGGCTTTCTTGAGAGCAGAGGTGGGGTTGGAGATCCTCTGGAAGACCTTTATTATAAATAAAAATACTTAAAAATTTTCAGGTATTTCTGGAAAGGAACATTCTTGTAGGGTCATTTATCAAAATGCTATAAGGCGTTTTTGCATGTGAAAAGTGCTGCTAATGCATGGGAAAACACCTTTACTGTATGCGATAGCACAGAGAGAGAGAGAGAGAGACATTAGCCATAATGCCCTCACCCTAGATAGGGTGATGATATTTGTGCAATGTTCTCTCAACCTAGCTTGATGTTACCCAGGTAGAGAGTCCATCAAGCTAGGTTGAGAGAAAATTTGAAAAATCTCATCTTTGAGTGAGTTTCCTCACTCCGAAGGTCATAAAATCTTCACAAGAGAGCACTGTTCGGTTCATACGTCTCACTTTGAATGGCAAAGTGGCCCCTAACCCCTACACTAATACCTAAACTTCACCTTGAGTTACTAGGTGGGCCTCCCATAGAGATATAGGGCCTCATCTAAAGTATCACAGGCCTGCGATACTTTAGGTAATGAGGAGTGGGGGGCCGAAACGGGGGGCGGTCCTGCGATAGCCGGCAGTGATCGCAGCGCTGCGGTGCGATCGCTGCCAGTTTCGCACCCAATAGCGCCACCATAGAAGGTGTAGCTATTGGGCGTGAAATAGGACACAAAAAGGCCCTTACTTTTTTGTCATCCGCGGCGTCTTCGCGGAGTCAGCCCCAGTGACGCCCCCAACTCCTCCTCTTCCGGGGCCGACTGCCACCATCTTGGTATTGCACGCGATAAGGGACTTTTCGCATGCGAAACATCCCTTATCGCATGCAATCTGTCTGGAGAATGAGGCCTAAAAATACCTATCTAGGGTGAGGGCATTATGGCTAGTCTCTCTCTCTCTCCTACTAAAACAGGCATTTGAGAACACATCACAAAATGCAATAAAACCTTAACACTACTGAAAAAGATGTAGCTAAAATCAGCATTAAAGCTATGCAATAGTGCTTCACAAAACAGTAAGCCTAACTCCTCCCCTTTTTCAGATTTGCATTGCACCATACGTTATGGTGCTATAGAATGCAGTAAAGGTGTTTTCGCATGCATTAGCAGCGCTTTTCGCATGCGATAAGCCCTTAACGCATGCGAAAACGCCTTATAGCATTTTGATAAATGATCCTATTAGTGAGTTGATACATATTGAGGTAGATCTTAAAAAAGTACGTGCACGCGTACTGTTGTTCGCGCAACCGAGCTGCACAGCCTGCCTTCGTTCCCTCCGCAACCGAGCCGCACAGCCTGCCTCTGTTCCCTCCGCAACCGAGCCTGTCTCCGCAACAGCCTGTCTCCGCAACAGCCTGTCTCCGTTCCCTCCGAGGCCGCTCCGAAATTGGAGCGGACTCGGAGGGAACTTTCCTTCTGCGTTCCCCCACCTTCCCCTCCCTTCCCCTATCTAACCCACCCCCCAGCCCTACCTAAATCCCCCCCTACCTTTGTTGTGCAAGTTCTGCTTGAGACAGGCGTAACTTGCGTGCGCTGCCTCGGCATCCCCCGGCACAGGCCACAGTGCCGGGGGACTCAGGACCGCCCTCCCGGCCCACCCCCAAACCGTCGCCACACCCCCGAACCCACCTCGGCCCGCCCCCTGACCCCGGACATGCCCCTGGACACACCCCAGCCTGCCGACACGCCCCCGGACACGCTTCTCCCGCCCCTTTTACGAAGCCCCGGGATTTGCGCGCGCCGGCGGTCTATGCAAAATAGGCGCGCCGGTGCACGAGTGCCCTGCACACATAAATCCGGCAGGATTTATGAGCGCATGGCTTTTAAAATCCACCCCATTATTCTTATCGGCAGACTAACATGTTCCCCCGTTCTGCCTGAAATTGAATTGAATAGTCAGTGTCCATGCCAAAACCTCTTTAAAGTTGTTTATTTTTTGGCAGGCTTTTTATGAGAGATTGCGAGAATATATTTAAATACCCCCGGTTTTACTTGCCACCCGCTATAATTCCACTACACGCTGCAGGTAAGATTTATCGCTATTTTGGGGATCCTCTATTCTAATTTAATGGTTTCCAAACTCACCATTCAAAACATGTTTTACAGTTCCCTGCCGGAGTACACAATGTTTGGTTAAATCCAGAAGAGATGCTCTTTCAGTTTTTGACTTGACATATGGCATTACATAGTGAGTTGTGGGATCCTCATATTATTTACATCATTATCACATTTTTTAATTTTAATTTTTTAATTTTTATTTTGGCAGCACCTTTTAATGACATTACTTGGAATAGCTAGCCTTATCATGGCTAATATTTTCTAGTTTTAGTATGCACTGCTAGGTTTTCCAATGAGTCATGCAGGTACTACATCTTGCCACTTATAAGTGAGTTATATTCACACACTTCCTCGCAACCTTTTTATATATTTTTTTTATTTTTTTTTATATATATTTTTATTATATATGTTGTTTCAGATTTTGACATGTTGTTTGGCACAATTGGTGCTGTTAGGAAACCCTAACTAAACTATATCCGCGGGAATGACTGTACAAACGGCGTTATGGTAATGCATCCTGAAATAAAGTCTAATTTGTTTTGCTTATTAATTCTGTAACTTGAAAATCGGCACGCACAAAGACACTCTCAGTTTGCAGTTTAAACCATACCTTTTTGATGTTACTCACATTTTAATTACACTTTGAGCACTGCATTGCAAGCAACTTAACTTTCTTACAAGTATCTTCTTGCAGTTCTAAAGTATGTTTTAACTAAGGTTTTGGTACCTTTTTTTGTTTTAAATGCATTTCATTTTTTCTTTTAAATAAATTGTTGCTTTATTCATATTTTTGTCATTTCTAGATTGCCTTTTTAAATAATTTTTAATATAAATGTATATATGCCTTTTTCCCATGCTATCCCCTTCAGTATCCCTAGAACGGATGTGTTTCATTTTTAACACCAAGTTGTTTTGTTTTTAGAATCCACATGAATATATTATGATGATTTTGCATTGAACTATCTATAATCAAGAATCCATTTATACAGGTATCCCTTTTCACTGTGACCATAGGATTTCACCACCAGATTCATCGTATCTGTGTTCCTTGTGCCACTATGATAAAAAATACACACATATTAACACATTTGCAATTAATATTTTTTAAAAGATTTCTGTTACGCTGACATAAGTCATTTATATTTGTTACAGCACTCATTTATTTACATTTTTATATATGTTTGTGCGTTTTATTTAATTCATTTATAGTTTCTGCATGTTGCTGTTCTATGTGTACAAAATTTAGGGCCTCATTTTCTAAGGTATCGCAGGCCTTTAGGATACTTTAGGTAATGAGGGGTGGGGGGCCAAAATGGGGGGCGGTCCTGCGCTGCCAGTTTCGCACCCAATAGCGCCACCATAGAAGGTGTAGCTATTGGGTGTGAACTCGGACGCGAAAAGGGCCTTACCGTTTGGTCGTCCGTGGCGTCTTCGCAGAGTCGGCCCCGGTGACGCCCCGACTCCTCCTCTTCCGGGGCCGACTCCGCCCCCATTTTGGTATCGCGTGCGATCCGGATGGAAAATGAGGCCCTTGGTTTTTTATATAAGCATGTTGTTACAATTTTCTTTTATGTATGTACCTACATTTATGTTGAATATGTCTTATATATGTGTGTTTGATTTAAATTTAAATTTTGCTCTTAGTAGCCCCTGAGGCAGTTCCTGTGTGAGCTAAATTCGGCCAGAATCGGGCAAGTTCTAATAAAAGTCCCTTGATACACCGATCTTCTTCGTCTTTTCGCTATTTAGAAAATGTTTGCTACACTTCTGTGATCAATGGAAAGCAACCATTTTAAAAGGAATAATCATGTCCTACTCTGCTGCATTGTAATCCCAATTTTAGCCTTTCCAGATTGCACAGCATTTTATTGTAATACATACTAATAGAAGGACATGACAAGGGCATTATTTAAGAGCTATGTTAATTAGAAATTAATAGTTTTCTATTGCATATTTTTTCTGCTTTGCATAGAAATAATGATGCTGGCCACATATGGAGCCATGTTAGAATGAGATGCTTTATACATCGAAACACTGACACTGTCGGGCAGTAAGAACTTCAAGCACTGCCAAAAATTTGATTTGGACTATATCATAGCAACACTAAGATAAGTTTCCGCAGTTGCCTTTTGTAAATTTCTTGATTTATATGCTTATTTTCCACTGGGCACTCTAAACTGGGAGTGACATTTTTCAGCAATTTAAGCTCTAAGAAATTAAACAGGTTTTATTTCCATAAAAATAATTTAAAATTTTTTTGGGAGAATTCAAGTTCATTCTGCTTGGAAAGCAATACTGATAAATGATTATACCCAAGTAGCTTTAGCCGAGCCTATGGCTATTCACAATTTTTATGATACCAGAAGTCATTCTTCAGGCGTCCTAATGCCTTTGTGTTTGTCAATAAATTGTTTAGTTTGGGTTTAGGTATAAGGCTTAGTATTCTTTTGGATAGTTCCACAACTTTATTGGCATGACAAACTGTACATGCCTTGACCAAGTAATACATAAAGGGGCCTATACAATATGCAAATGTAACTCATGCATAGTCATTGAGGATATCCTGACAGCCAGACTTGTTGGAAGCAGTCAGGGACCAGAGTTGCCATTCCCTACCTTACTCCATAGCATGCTATTTATATCATGTGCAAAATGGCTTTAATATGCACATTAAGACAATTCCCCAGCACATGTATGTGCTAAAATTAGCATTTGCACAACTGCAAATGAAGAAATTTCATATGCAAATTAGGCTTTACTGTTTCACAGTAAATAACATAGTATCCTGATAACCATCTATTATTTATCATAAGTCTGATAAAGCCAGCAATAGTACACTTGCCTCACACCAGATGTTAACTTTTTGACTGGCATGGAAAAATCTTAAAGTCCATCATGTGAAGCAGCGTGAAGTGAAAAGGCCAGTTAGCAAGGGGGATTTCATCTCTCCCACCCTTCTTCATACAAGGAAGGAATTGGCAGCACCGATCCTATCCCCAACATGTGCAATAACAGGGGATCTCAGCAGCCCCCAAATTTTATACCCCCCAACATACAAAATATTGAGAATACTGTAAGCAGATACTATAGGTGGCTCAATGGACCTCCACACAAACCCTCAGAGGAAAGATCAAAAGGGTGCATGCACATTGAACCACCTCCCTCTTCCCAGGTAGATCCCTCTCCCTTCTACTCCTTCTGATCCAAGGCATGTACATGCCCAGGGCAAAATAACGCAAGAGCTCAACCAGTACCTTTTGGAAGTTGCCAGGAGCAGGCTAGGAGGGAAGCTTACTCTCTCTCTCTCTCTCTCTCTCTCTCACCTACCCCCATCATTCTTGCCCCGCATCCAAAGGGGTAGGTTGGAAGGGATATAGCCCATCAGAGCAAGGGGCCCCTTGATCTATGCATTAGAGCGTTTGTCAAGAATTGGGACTTTTTGATCCTTGCACAGTTGGGTTGCGCAACATCCACCTGCAGTATTCTGTATGTTGGAGGGGAAGGATTTTGGGGTGGGAATTTATTTATTTATTTATTTATTTTTAATTTTTATAGACCGAAGTTCTTGTAGGAACTACAAATCAATCCGGTTTACATACAACTTTTAAATGCCCAAAAAGAGTAGTGGGCTTTACATAGAACAGTTGAACAATAATAGTTTCAATAATTAATAATTATTATTAATAATAATAATATTAATAATTAATAATAGTTTTAATAATTAATAATTAATAATAATAATAAATAATAATTTAGATTTGCCAAGTCATTTCATCTTCCCTATTTTGCGGGGAGGGTGGAATTGGGGTTTGCCTTCCTTTTCATTTTTGTACTGGCCTTTCACATTGGGCTGGTTAGCATGGGATATTTCCTGGTATCTAGTATAGACATCATAATTTTTTGGGTAAATATTCACATTAGTACAGGGACCATGCTATTGAGGATAAGTTTTAGTGTATTCTCAGAAGTGATATTAAAGGTGATGATTAAGAGGAACTGAAACAAATCTCAGTGAACCTGGAAGAAGTAATAGGGCAGATTAATAAACCAAAGAGTAGCAAATTACTTGGTATACATCCCTTAGGGCTGGATTTACTAATACCGCCGGGCTCTTTGAATCCTGCAATAATAGGGGGTGGGGGATGAAATGGGGGGACGGTCCTGCGATAGCCGGCAGCGATCGCACCTCCGCGATGCCAGCGTCTCGCCAAATAACCACACCATAAAAGGTGTAGTTATTCGGCGCGAAACTGTCAGTGAAAGCGCAGTGTACCTTACACTGTCGGCGAAGTCTTCGCGGCGTCAGCCCCGGTGCTGCCTCGACTCCTCCTCTTCCGGGGCTGACGCTGCCCCGACTCCGCCCCGATCTTGGTATCACATGTGATAAGGGACTTTTCGCGTGCGAAACATCCCTTATCGCGTGCGATCTGCTTGGAAAATGACCCCCTTAGTGCTGAAAGAAATGAAAAAATGAAATCGCAGACATACAATTAGTAATCTGTAAACTATCATTAAAATAAAGTACTGTACCTGAAGACTGGAGGGTAACAAGTGTAATGCCAGTTTTTAAAAACGGTTACAGGTGTGATCCAGGAAACCTCAGACCAGTGAGCCTGACATCAATACAGGGAAAAATGGTTGAAACTATTATAAAGAACAAACTTACTGAATACAGACAGTCAAAGTTTAATGGGACAAAGCCAGCAAGAAGGGAAGTCTTGCCTCATCAATCTGCTACATTTTTTTTTGAAGGTGTAAATAAACATGTGGATAATGTTGATAGAATATATCTGGATTTCCAGAAAGCATTTGACAGTCTCTCATGAGAGACCCTTGAGGAAATTAGAAATTCATGAGACAGGAGGCAATGTGCATTGAGAACTGGATAAAAGAAAGAAAGGCAGTAGGGCTAAATGATCAAATTTCTCAATATTGAAAGGTGAGTAGTAGTGGAGTATCCCAGGGATCTGCACTGGGACCACTGCTTTTTAACATATTTATATTTTAAAATGACCTATCGATGGAAGCAATGAGCGAGGTGAACAAATTTGCTAATGATACTAAAGTATTAAGTTGTTAAATCACAAGAGAATGTTCTTATGTTCTCAATACATTTAAGAGAAATAGAAGAAATATTTTTTGTACTCAATGCATGATGAAACTCTAGAATTCATTGCCGGAGGATGAGTTAAAATTTGTTAGTGTAGCTGGGTTTGAAAATGGTTTGGACAAGTTCCTGGAAGAAAAGTCCATAAACCATTACGGTGGACTTGGGGGAAATCCACTGCTTATCCCTGGGATAAGTAACAGGGAATCTGTCAACCTTTTGGGATCCTGCCAAGAATTTGTGACCTGAATTGGAAACAAGATACTGGGCTTGATGGTACTTTGGTCTAACCCAGTATGGCAAATCTTTGGTTCTGAAGTCCTATTTTAACCCTGCATGTAAAAATTTTACTGAGTCACATATTTTTGTAGTGCGAGTTTTATTTCACAGGCCTTTTAGTGGTTACAAATAACATAGATGGAAATAAAATACTAGCAATAATAGTAAAATGAAACTACGAAGTACAGAAAGAATGACAGCAAGGACAATTCCAGGATTCTGGAGATGATCTGAATTGTGTCTGATCAGATTATTATACTTCTGGTCTGGTGGCAGGTGACATTTTTCTTATTCTAGCCGTGTTCATTGTTTTGTTGGAAGTCCTTCATTTTCTGTGTCTGCTTTGGGAAATGTGCATCTTATAGCTTTGTAGTTTGCCCGGTGCAGGAAGAAATACATCTCTCCATCTGTTCTACAGTATTCTTCAAGGCAGCCTCTATTTTTCAGTTTAAGCCACTAGAGGCCCCCAGAAGCATTTGTGATGAACAGTTTGTACAATGGTAATATTTAAAATACATTCCATGTTTTAATTAACCTGAGATTATTGCCATCTGGTGTTTAGTCAGTCTTCTCTTCAGTTAAATAATTGCCTACTCTAGGGCTGAGTTTTCCATTAACTGCACTTATTCCCTTAAACGCATAAAGATGCTGTTTTTAAACTAGAAACTTTCTGTAAAAATATCACTCTAATCCTGAAAGATTTCTGATAATTAAAACTAACAGAATGATGATATTCTCATTTTGAAAAAGCCCTTGAAGTTACACAGTAGGGGAATTTTCACAAAACCAAATTTAATGTGATAAGGATCGCCAGTAGCAGGAGGATAGAAATGAAGTTCTGGAGTAATGTGCGAGTTTCTTATCAGAATGTGGGTAATCTGTACAAAGCAGCAGTTACAGCTCAGAGCACCTTCCTAGGCAGGCTGAATAGACCATTTGGCATTTATCTGCCATCGCTATGTTACTATATTTAGCATTTTCCAGCTCTATCACATTTATTTTATTTTTTATTTATATTCCACCTTATGGCATTCAGGTACTGTAGATATTTCTCTATCCCCAGAGGGCTTCGAATCCATCCGGGTCATTCATCAAAATGTGTTAGAGCCTGAACACGCTTTAACTGACTCTAACGCATGCGATAAATAGCGCAATACACCTTGGTATGTAAATTTCACATTTAGTACACAAGAGAGAGGAGTTTATGTAAATGAGGGTCTGCCAGCGCAGAATGCAGTAGAGTAACATGGGATTTAAAATCCGAAATAACTACACCTTTTTTCTTTGCGTTGTCCTTGCCCTACTGGTGCAAAATTGTTTTTATCACACAACTGCAGCTGTTTCACAGCACTGGGAGGGGAAGAGGGAGGGGGAGGGAGAGAAAGAGAGAGAGAGAACTTTAGGGGGTCATTTTCTATTGCTTATCACTTGCGATAAGCGGCTATCGCACGCGAAAAGTCCCTTTTCGCGTGCGATAGCTTGCCGGGGGCGGAGTCGGGGCGGCGAGGAGGCGGACGCTGCGATGTCTTCGCTGGTGGCAATAAGGTAAGCACCATTATCATCGCCAGCAGTATGCCCAATAGCGCCACCTTTCATGATGGCGCTATTGGGTGCGAAAGCTCGCAGCGATAACACCATGGTGGTGCGATGGCTGCCGGCTTTTGCAGGTCCACCCCCCCCCCGTTTTTGCTGGATTCACCATTCTGCATTAGAATGGTGAATCCAGGCCTTAATAAGGTGAATAGGACTCTCTAAATATATATCTAGCACTGTAGATGGGCACCTTCAACTCAGGGTGGGTTTTGGGGGATGGTGTTACACACACAGTCAGAGGAATTAACTGCAGATTTGATAATCACTGAATAATTTGTACCATTTGAATTGATGAAAGGTACAATAAGAGGAGTTGATTTATACAATGCAATCTCTCTCTCTCTCTCCCTCCCAGCGACGCGATAACGGCTGTGGTTGTGCGATAAAAACAAATTGGGGCAGATTTTTAAAAAGTATGCCGCGCGAACAAAAGTACGCCGGATTTTAATAGAAATGTGTGTAGCCACGTGTATCTTTTAAAATTTGGGGTTGGTGCGCGCAAGGCTGCGCAAATTCGGCAGCCTGTGCGCGCTGAACCGCGTAGCCTGCCTCCGTTCCCTCTGAGGCCGCTCCGAAATCAGAGCGGAGGGAACTTTCCTTCCACCCCCACCCCCCCGCACCTTCCCCTCCCTTCCCCTACCTAAAATATCTAAACCCCCCCTACCTTTGTTTGAAAAGTTACGCCTGCCTAACTCACGTGTGCTGGCCTGGCCTCCGGCGCGCGATTCCCCGGCCCAGGAGCAGTTTCAGAGGCCATGGCCACGCCCCTGAAACGCCCTGGGCCGGAACCACGTCCACGGCCCCACCCCTGGATGATGCGCTGCCGCAAAATGCCCGACACGCCCCCCATGAAAGCCCCGGGACTTACCCATGTCCCGGGGCTTGTGCGCGCCGCCGAGCCTATTCAACATTGGCTCGGCTCGCGCAGGGGGAGCTTGGGGCAGGTTTTCTGGGGGTACACTCGTATCTTACGCTCGTAACCCTTTGAAAATCTGCCCCATAATGGGGCAGATTTTCAAAGGGTTACGCACGTAGGTTACGCTCATAACCCCCGAAAACTTACCCCAAAACCCCCATGTGCACGCCGAGCCTATCTTGCATAGGCTGCCAGTTCGCGCAAAGCCCCGGGACGCACGTAAATCCAGGGGCTTTCCTGGGGGGGGCGTGTCACGGCCGGCGCATCATCGGGGGCGTGGGGGCGCATTGTGGCCGGCACATCATCGGGGGCATTCCAGGGGTGTGGCCGTGGCCTCGGGCCAGCCCTTGGACCGGACAATGGCGCGCCGGCGGCTGGCTCGGCGCGCGCAAGTGTAACTTGTGCAACAAAGGTAAGGGGAGGGGGTTTAGATAGGGCCAGGGGAGTGGGTTAGGTAGGGGAAGGGAGGGGAAGGTGCGGAGGGGTGGAAGGAAAGTTCCCTCCGAGGCAGGCTGCGTGGCTCGGCGCGCGCAGGCTGCCGATTTTGGGCAGCCTTGCGCGCGCCTACCCTGGATTTTAACAGATATTCACGGCTACATGCGTATCTATTGAAATCCAGCGTACTTTTGTTTGCGCCTGGTGCCCGAACAAAAGTACGCGTGCACGTAGTTTTATTAAATCTGCCCCAATGGGCGATGCAATAATGTATCTTGTGTTGCAATATTTGTCTCTGCGATGCAGTAAGTCTACAATTTGCCTTACCATGCCCATTTTTTTTAAATCACAGGTGCTATTTCTGCTATATTTATTTATACCGTTTTGAGGAATCTAGGCGCAAGTTTGCACCTGAGGCAATGGAGGGTAGAAAACACTTGGTTACATATTGTTGTTTGCAAAGAAATAAAAAAAATAAGAAACTTTTACATATACAGATAAAAGTACAGAATAAACCCCCAAAGAGGAAAAAAAATAAAAGATTCCAAAAGTCAAAGTAGTTTGCGCTATTTAAAACGGAAGTATTGTGCTATCTTAATCAAGCACATAAATCACATATGTTTCCTGCATTACCTTTTGGTATTTACAGGGAAATTATGGTGCCATTTGCCATGCAACAGATTTCTCCTTATTGATAGTTTGAGTCTTGGTAGCGATGCTTTATTTTCAAAATTAAAATGATTTTACCATCTACATAGAACAGAAAAAACACAAATTAAATCTACAAAAAATAAACTTTTGTTTCAATATCCTGCAAAGCGTAATCTGAGTTTCACGGATGCTGCGCATGTAGATTTCAGGGTCCTGCTGTAATCTATTAACAGGCAACAGCAGCAATGCCAATTGCATTTCTGTGCACTATCCATGTGGAGCTTTCATAGTGTAACTGACTACATTCTCCACACTGTTCAGTTTGTGATTTCAGTACATTGTGATATAGCTTTTATTGCATTGTCACACAGAAGACTTATTTGGAGATATGGGTGGGAGAGTTTGATGTCTTGCATTGATACAGATTGAAGGAATTAATAATATGCGAGCATGGCGAGGTAGGAGCTGTACCAGTGACACAGCATTAAAATGTAGACATTTGAACAATAAATATGGAGAAATTAGGAAGGTATGTGAATGTGCTAGGTTGATATGAAAATAGGAGAGTAAAATATCAGTATATATTATGATTAGGGGACAGGTAAATGGAAGTTTGAGTTAGTACAAAGAATGGCTGGTTAAGGGGATTGGAACATGGAGGAGTGGCACAATTAGTGGCCATGTGGTTAAAAACAATGCGTAAGTGGGATAAGTTAAAAATTGGTGAAAGGAAATATTATTGATATGGATTTGATATCTTGCTTTGGGTATCAATAGGAAAACAAAGAGTATATTTAAGCATTAGTTGGGGAAAATTGGAATACAACGCATTGCACAGTAATTATATATTTTTTAATGAGCCGGTAGGAGTATTATTAAACAGATGTTGGGAAGAGGTATAGAATATTTATTAAACATGGATTCAATTATTAATAGGAGCCAGTGGATCATCGGACAGGTTGAATTGAATGAAGTTTTGACAAGCAATTGAGAATAGGGAATACTGGATAAAAAACAGTAATATCAAGTAGGTGAAAATTATATATATTCTTATGAAGGGAGAGGAAGAAAATTGAGGGGTAGGATAACATTTTATTTTTTGTAGAAATTACTGGGATGCAAATCGGGATGTGGAGATAAGAAGAATATTGATTATAGTCTGGGAAGATGATATGGTGAAATATTTGACAGCAGTCATCAAACTTCAAGATAAGAAATATTAGCGTGATATGGATAATACCAGAACAAAATATGATGTTTCAGTGTTGTTAACAATGTAATAAGCTGATTTTGGAGTTGTAATCATTGTATTATGAGATTTGTATTAACCCCCTGAGGAAGCTCACAGACAGCAAAATGATTAGGATCCTATATTGTTGGGTATTGGGTAGGTGTTTTAATGTAGTATGAATGGTGCGTGTGAATGTGGGGGATGATTAAGGGTTTTAACTATTTGGTGGTGCAATATTTAATATGTATGAATAAAGTTTTGTATAAGACGAGTATAAATAAAAGATTGAAATAACAAATAGTTTCCTTTATATCTTTTATTGCACCAACAAGAGCAAGCAGAAAACACATTTTAGTACATAAGCTTTCAAAATTGCATAGGTGGCTTCTTCAGATGTCTAATGGGCCAATTTTGAAACCTCCTTGGGTGCTTGCAGGCCCACTGTTACTTTGCACCCACAGGCTTGCTTGCTAGGGATGTGAATCGTTGTGGCTCTTGGGGACTGGAGTTGGCCACCCCTGTTCTGTGTTCATGCAGTAGATTACGGATTTGGAGATGTGTGCCTTTAAACATTCATGATATTAGCAGTGACATCTCATGGGCATACATGGTGAGACTTGCAGAGAGTGTGTGCCTGTTTTTCCAGCCCATTTTTTCTGTGGTTTTTCTCAGCTTTTAGTTAAGATGTGTCGTTGCTTCTTTATGCTGTAACCAATGGAGGCAACCCTTTTTCTGGAGGGAGTAAATTAGTTATTTTGCTCCTAGGTTTAAAGCCTAGCTTCTTATTGGAAGAGCTGTGAGAAAATGTATGGCATCATTTTGCATGGTGATGTCACTTTTTATCCCATTAGCAGCACAAAATGACCTGCAATCATAAGTGTATCATTACATTTTAAATTAGGGCCATAAAGTGTGTTTAAATTGCAGAAAGCCTCTACATATCATTATACAAGGGAAAGTCTCTCTCTCCGATCAGATCCCTTTCAAATTCTGGATTTTCATTCACCTGTGTTATTTTTTTAATTTGGGGCCTTGGCTACCTATTAAAACCAAAATCCTAGGCAGATTTTTGGAATCTAAAAATAGAAACAGGATAGCAGAGAAAGACCCTGTGGCTTATCTAGCCTGCCCATCCACCCCAGCTACAATCCCTACCAGCATGTAAATATTGCAAATTAAGTAATAGGATTCAGAGTACAGATTACAGTATTATAGAGGTTTAAACAATACAGCAGGCTGTTTACCAATTTGTGCTTCCTTCTGTGTTCCTGTCTGACTAATCCTCTGGTACTATAATTCAATTAGTTAAGCACTCATTTTGTGTGCGCAATCATTAAGCTGGTGTCTTTTTCTAGTTACAGTGGTTAACTCCATTATAGCTATATATGCTAGAATTAACAACCTTATCACGAGAAAACAGACATACTACTTGAAGGTTTAAACAAAGAGCTCTCTAAAGCATTTTTTTTTAATTAGAAGGAATTTTATATAGTGCAATATGCAGTCTATAAAATTCCTTCTGCTAATTAAAGGAGTCCTGCCAGTATGACACTTTGTCCTATCTTAAACATCTTGTGCCACCTAACTGGCTGTTGCAATTACAAACCAACCAAAATTCATCTGCCTCAGGCACTCGAACATTTGCTAAACCTTCCCCTTGATGATATCACTATGTAAAAGTGAAATCTTTGATTTGTTTTCTAGAAAGTTGTGAAAAACATTTTGCCAGAGAAGCAAAACCAAGATGTTTTGCCTTTGTGAAAAAGAAATTGGGGAAACATGCTACCCTTTTATGAATGTGTTTGAAACAGAATTTAACAGGAATGTAAAGCTTATTGGGAGGGTAATTTTTAGTAGTCTGCATAGTTCAGTACATACATGCATAAGCCAGACCATCTGAAATGACAGCAATATTTTATAAACTGTGTGGTGAGAGCCACACAGTTTACAAATTACTACATATTTCTGCCCCAAAAGTATGTGCATATCTTTCAGTATGTGTAGATATTTGTAATGCAGGTAAACACATACTTTCTCTACCCATTGTATAATAGTACACACAGATATTTTATACATGTAATATTTTACATGTGCCTATAATAAGCTTGAGTTATACATGTATATTTTATAAAGAATATGCACACTCTGCTTATGAAAACACTTGAGAGTGTACCTGCAATTGCTAGTTCATCAACACCTTCATCAGTTCAGCCAGATCTCTACTCTCCAGCGCTTCACCCTCACCTTCCCAATACTAAACCCAAAGCTACAGACTAAAGATCTATGTAGTTGCACTTCTGTGACTTACAGGGCTATTTACTAAAGGCTTATCACACTCGATACGGCCATGTCGCGTGCGATAGCATACAAATTCGAGTCGGGGCGGCGAGGGGAGGAGTCGGGGTGGTCGCGGATCACTGGGCCTCTACGCACCCTACACAGCCCAGCCGGGCTGGTCACGGACCTCAAGGGATGGGTCAGAGCAGAGCTGAGGACATCTGGACAATGGATGCAGAAGACAGGGCTGAAGCGGAACATCAGGATAAGGAAGACATCAGGACTGGAACGGACATCACAATGAAAACAAGAGACCAAGAACAATGACGACGAGGGATCACAAGACGAACAACAGGAATACCAGCAGGAGCGGAGAGCAGGAGTCCCGAAGAGAACAAGTTCCAGGGAGGAACTTACTCTTTGCGAAGGCAAGGAAGGACTGACCTGAGGAGCCTTTTGTAGGCTGAAGCAGGAAACACCCAGGGAGGAGTCAGAAGAGGACCACACCTGCACTGGCCCTTTAAAGCAGGCAGAGAGGCACGCCCGGCGCCTAAGGGAAGCAGGAACAGGAAGTGCAGGACCACGGACAGCGGTCCTGCTGAAGACGCTGAAGCAGAGAGGGAGCAGGAGAAGGGCTGCAGGCAGGCCCCGACATGGGAGGTGGCTCCCTGCCGCTGAAGAGCAGCTGATGGCGGCTCCTACCACTGGGAGACCCCGGGGACTGCGGCCTCTGGGCCGCATCAAAGAAGTTAACAGCAGCGGTCTCCTGCTGCGTGAGGAACCCCAGCATGGCTCCTGCCGTGCCAGCAAGATGGCGGCCTCCAGCCATGGAGGTGAACCCTGCCGTGCTGGCAAGATGGCGGCCCCGGGCCACGGGAACCACGGCGCCCATGGCTCCTGCCGCAAGGTAAGAGGCCTCCTGTGGCATTAGCCATGGGAGGAATTGCAACAATTAGCTTAGCTTTCTATCAAAATAATTATGGGGGCAGTGGACAAAGCATTTAAGGAACCAGAAACCCAGCGTGTCATGTACCATTTGGTTACTACTACATACAATTTTAGTCTAAATTCATTTGTATTTGATTGTGCTTCTGCTATATTTCTAAGCTGAATGGCAATTTTCTTTTCTTTATGATAGATCCTCATAAATGTAACATCATGTGGGGAGAAAAAAACATTATTGATAAGTAAGAGATATATTTTACAAATCCTTTCATAATATACTTGTCAAATGAGTAGCTAACATGGAACTGGATCCTCATTTTAACTCTAAATTTAATTTTTTATATCAAATGGTCGAGTACTTTTGCTTCTATATACTTATCATAAGAAACCAAACATTTGAAATACCGGATGAGTTGCAACACTGATTCAATACCCATTGGGATGAACAGTAACTGCGGTTCATAGATGTCAATGAATAATCTGCATGGGAATTGCAGGAAGCAGCACAGGAAAGAGACATTTCCATGTTTGCTGCCTGCTGGTGTCATCGCTGAGTTCTATCTGCGTCAGTCGACTGAAGGCCTCTGCTCACAGGCATGCTGGGTATTTTCCATGCCGTTTCCTCTTGCCACATGATAAATAAGATCATTTTTAAAATAAAGCAGGAATCCAAGCAAAACAAGAGCTCAACTTTGCCTTGGCTAGAAACAATTGAATGCATATTTGTATTTCTGCCTAGCATGAAATCTGTAAGATGAAAAGGTCATTCACAGTGCAAAGATAGATAAATAGGGAGCAAATCTCCTCACTCAGCAGGTTGGCACAAAATGTTAAAGGCAGATACAATAAAAAAAAATATATAGAAAAACTAGCAGGAGCTAAGAATCTCCCATGAACTGTGTAGCAGTAAAACAAGTATACATATATGGGCTTCTTATCACATGTGGATATTTGTAGAACAGCACTTTCTGCTTGTTAATAGTGAAGAGAAGATCTCCCATTTTTGTTTTTTATACTTGCCTATGTATTGCAAAGGATCATTCTACAGCCTGCATTTGGATTGTAGGAGCTATTTTTATGTAGAAATCTCCTGGTCTCCACTAGATGGCCCTAGATCTCTGTGCTAAGTTTTCCAGCTTAGTGGGAAAAACATTTCTGAACAGCACCTCCCCTTGAGGCTGGCTGTGAATAGTAGCGCCTTAGTTCACTTGTGGGGCTAGTGGTGGAGAGAACATGGGCATTTTGAGTTGGCTTCTGGAGAGGAAGGAGCCGGTTTTGGAAGTTGGTTGATTTTTGAGGAGATTTCTGCAGTGCACCCCTTGCCTGTCAGGGTCTGCCTCCAGTTTTTGGAGTTGGTTAAATTTTGGGCAGTTTTTTCTTGAGAGTACTGGGGTGGGACACTGATCCAGTTTCTGAAGAGAGAACAGACCTGAATCCAGGGTGAAAGTGAGTGTATGTGGTGTGTGTGTGAGAGAGAGTAGGGGGAGGTGGGTGTGAGAGAGGGGAGGGGAGGGTTGTGAGAGAAGAGAGGGGATGTGAGAGAGGGGAAGGGAGGGGAGGGTGAGAGAGAGCACTGAGAGGGGTGAGAGAGAGAGAGAACAGGGGGTGAGCAGGAGTGTGTGAGAGAGAGCAGAGGAGGTGAGAGAGCGGGGGGTGTACTTGAGTGTGGGTGCCAGAGAGAAGGAGCCTATATGAGGAGACTGTGAAGGAGTGTGAATGTGTGAGAGAGATTGGGAGCTCATGTGTATGAAAAAGGGATTGTGTGCATGCGAGGGTGCTAGCCTGTGTGAAGGGATTGTGTATGTGTGAAACAAAGCCTGTGTGAAGGGGTGCATGAGAGAGAGAGACATAGTTAGCCTGTGTGAGGATGTATGTGTGAGAGAGAAAGGGAGCTTGAGTGGGTGTGTATGCAAGAGAGAGGGACACTGTCTGAGGGGATGTGTGTGTGTGTGTGTATGTGCACTAAAGAGAGGGAGCATGTGTGTGTGAGAAAGGGAGGGAGCCTGTGTGAGGGGCAGTACTGAGAACGGGGTCAAACTCTGGGAATGGCGATAGAGTGGAAGGGGTTGAGCCTAGAGGTAGAGGGGAGATATACTGGCAGGTGGAAGAGTTGGGGTTTGAGAGGGCAAAGTGGCCAGGGGAGTATGGAGAATGAGTGGAAGGGACACTCTTACATTGAATTTATAGGGAAATTCTGCTCAAAATATTTAAAATTCTGCATCTTTAAGTAATAACTTTTTCTGTATTAATTTAAAATGTAATTACTTAAAGACTGAACAAAAAATGACCTGTCAGATCGATTACATGTTATATAGCTTAGGGTTTGTATAACTAGATTACTTAAAGACTGTCATGTAAATTGTGTTATTTTGACCATTATAAAGTTTGCAGAATTTTAAGTTTTTGTGCACAGAATTTTAAATTTGATTGCGCAGAATTCCCCCAGGAGTATTGTTTGGATCTTAGGAACATATGTGAGACTAAGGGGACCCGTTACACTATCAGGGATTTCCCTGCCCAACTGGGACTTGAGGGATTATAGCCCAAGACCTGGTGCTGAGGATACATGCACAGAGAGTAGAGTTCAGTGAAAGAAGCCAGCTGTAACCCTGATGTAAATGCAAATGTACAATGGATCAGTCATTTCTGATTGACTGAACTTTATTTACATTGAAGGGAATCACAGTAGACTTTTATTTTGAACACCCAATACTGTGTCTTGCCCCTGCAGCACCATCACACGATGACAGAAAGAGCCATCATACAGTACCGTGCAAAGGGAAGTCATTACCTCGCCTGGACCTAGAAGGTCATTCTTCTCCTCCCCCCCCCCCCCCTTGAAAGGAGTCACACCTTGGACAAGGATAGAGGGGAAAATATGTTAGAGGAGACAGCCCCAAGAAACAAATTCTTTTATGGACCCTCAAGATACAACCTATCCACCAAAAAAAAAAAAAAAAAAGGGTTATATGTATTTGTAAAATTTATTTTTTCCTTAAAAAAGGTATGTGAAGAAAATGGAAGGGTGAATGAATTTAACTGTATTCAGATTTAAAAGATAATTTTCAAGGGCATTTCCATGAGTAAAATGGTGCTTTATCCATGAAAATGAATGGAGGCATTCTATGGGTTGGAGTTGAGGAAGGATTTGCATTTATGCTCATGCTTTTGCATTTTCAAACGTATGAGTCTAAACTTTCCCCCAAACTTTGTTCGCACATAATAGCAGGGATAGATATGATAGGATAATATTCAAGCGAACTTGAATGTGTAAGTTTGCTTTGAAAACTGGTGTAAGTTATGTGTTCTTTTTGCTATCTAATTTTTGTGGACCATTACACAATTACCTCCTAAGTGGTTAGCAAACAAAAGTTTGGAGAAGCTTTATTAAAAATACAAAAATAAAGGAAAACAGTTCTACAGAGAAAAGGTTAGATACCATGGGAGTTATTCAGTGTAGTAGCTGGGATTTAATCCATAGATAGACCTTCCGGAGGCTTAGGGCTGACCTGTATGCAGCTCTCTGCAGTGAGGAAGAAGAAGACTTTGTGTAAGCAGGAATTGGCTAGAATTAGAGGTGTCTGCCCCAATTCCAGTGGTCACAAAACCTGTCCCCATTCCTGCAATGGATTAGAAGGACTAGGGATAGATTCCATTACAGTCGCTTCTGGCAGAATGAGTCAAGTGAAACAGAGAAGCATCCTACAACTGACAGCAACACAGAATGCCTTCATGGCGCTGGAAATAGAAAATACTCTCAAAAAGGCATCCGTTGAGGGACAGAATTGATGGAAACTACCCACTTAAAAGGGATCTAAAGGCAGTGTCCCAAAAGAACAGGAATCTCCTCCTGGTAGGAGACTGAATTGTCAGAGGCATTGACTAGGGAGCAGGACTGGAGGAAACCAAAATCAAACATCTTTGAATTGACTTTAAATTGACACTTTAAATTGATTTTAAATTGACACTCATCAATACCTGCTGAGCTTTTATCATACCATTGTCGTATTTATGCATTTGGTTATTTATGTACCGTTTCATTGTGATGTACTGCCACAGTTACTCACATATTTTATTTACTCACTCTGCTACTCTATTACATTAATAGGCTGAAATGTAAATATTGCTCTGTTCAATCTCTCCCTTCTTCCAGCTCCAAGTTAATTTCCCTGTTTTATTGTAACTTTCTCACATCCTTTATCTGATTCACTGTATCTAAAGTTCAAGGTTCTTATTGAGAACATTGTTTACGTTACGTTATGCTTTACACACTCTGTTAATTGTAAACCGGGTTGATGTGATGCATGTCATGAAACTCGGTATAACAAAAACAATAAATAAATAAATAAAATAAACATCTATCATGATCATTTCGGTATTACAGGAGAGAAGAAAAGTATGTTAAGCCAATGTTATAATCCACTCTAGAATTAATAACCTTGCTAGAAATCAATTCAGTGTAGTACAGAAGGAATTCAAGAAATTAGGGGAGGGTGTTAGGTAATATTTCAGAAAATGCTGCCTGTTTCTAATAAGGAGAACTTCAATAGGTGGCTCAAGAACTACTGTAAAGGAGATGGTTTTGAATTTATATAGAGAGCAGTGGTTCTTAACTGGTGTGTCCCCAAGGAGTGGAAGGTGTGTCCCCAAAAATCTGACATAGCAAATCTATGCTTTCTATAGCAGCCACCATGTGCTTGTTGCTTGAGGAGACTGCAGCGTATGGAGCTGGTACTTAAAATTCCTCATCGCTGCTGCTGCTTTCCCCTCAACCCTGCCAATCTCTGCCACCACCAATCCAAGCCAGAAATGTTGCAGGCATGCTATATCCTGCCGCACCTCTAACTCTTCCCCCCCCCCCCCCCCCGGCTTTCTGGAGTTTGTGTTTTTCTCTCTATGCTTGTTTATAATTCATGGTCTTTTATTCTGCATTAGATAAGGGTCAGTCTGCATTCTGCATGTTTGACGGAGGTGAGGGATTCTGCTAACTATGTTGCAGATTATGTGTAGGAATCTAGATCAGTCTGGCTTTCTTTGTTTTTCCAATAGTAAGTGTACTGTGTTCTAGATTTGCAGTCTTGCTTTTTCATAGGTGAAGTTGTTACTGTTCAAGCCCAGGGTATTAGCACTCTTATGGTATGGCTGGTATGTAATATAATTTCTAAATGCCTTTTTAGTAGGTTTTCATGTTATTTCACAAAGTGGCTGGCAGGGAAGGGATTTTGAAGTACTATTACTGAGGGGATATCAGAATTTGAATATATTTTTTGTATGGTGAGTTGAAAAGCAAGTTTGCTTACCGTAAACGATGTTTCCGTAGATAGGATGAATTAGCCATGCTGTCATGGGATCTATCAATCAGGCCCGGGAGGCGGAGCTTGTCAAAGCAGAGAACAGAGCTTTGCTCTCTGCGGCTGCGCGTGTGTTCCCGCGCAGGAAAGTAACAGAATCTCCTCAGTCTGTGATTAAGCTGTAGTGTAGTCGAAGACTAGGTGACTGCCAGGGAGGAGGGTGGGTCAGCATGGCTAATTCATCCTGCTATCTACGGAAACATCGTTTACGGTAAGCAAACTTGCTTTTTCCCGTCGATAGCAGGGCTGAATTAGCCATGCTGTCATGGGAGTCCAAAGCTCCCGATCACGTCATATATGACATATATGGGTGGACGTGATCTTTGACAGTGTGGCAGTCACCGTGGACAGGAGGATAGAGATTGCAGTATTGCTTGCCCTATCTTCGCATCCGTGGTTGCTTGCTGGTCAAGACAGTAATGAGATGGGAAGGTATTCAGTGATGACCATTTAGCTGCCTTGGAAATGTCTCTGGTTTGCACATTCTTTAGGTGTGCTAAGGATGTGGCTACTGCTCTGATTTGGTGAGCTTTAGGAGTAGACTGTAAATTTAAATTCTGGTTGTTGTTGCAGAATTTGATGCATTGTGTTATACAATTGGAGATGGTGCGTTTAGCTACTGGCAGTCCAGGAGCTTTCGGTTCGTAGGAAACAAAGAGTTGAGAAACACGGGTGTCTGAGTTTGTCCTCTCTTTGTAGTGTGTTAAGCTCTTTACAATCCAGTGTGTGCAGTAGCTTTTCCCTCTCGTTTGCATGAGGTTTAGGGAAAATATTGGTAATTCCATTGTCTAATTGGGATGGAATGGAGTAACTATCTTCGGTAGGAAGGATGGGTGAGTTCGTAGAACTACCTTTGTTGATGAAATTGTAAGTACGTAGGATAATGGATCAAAGCTTGTAACTCACTAAGTCTTCGTGCTGATGTTACTGCAACCAGGAATACCACCTTCCAGGTGAGGTATTTAATGTGCTGAGTCCATAGGTTCAAATGGAGAAAGTATGAGCTGTTCCAGAACTATGTTGAGGTTCCATGGAACTGGAGGTTTGGATATTGGAGGACGAATGTGAGTTAAACCCTTCATGAAACGAGTCAGTAATGGGTGATTTGATATAGGAATGTCATTGATTGGTCTATGATAGGCGCCTATGGCGCTGAGGTGAACTCTGATGGATGATGTTGTTAGTCCATCTACATATAGTGTATGAAGATAATCAATGAGCAATTCGGGGTAGCAGTCCAATGGCGGTACACCTTTGGAAGTGCTCCAAGTAGAGTAGTGTTTCCATGTGTAACTATGAGTTTTCCTGGTTGAGAGTTTTCTTAATTGTAACAAGATGAATTGTGCTGAAGTGGAAAACTTCTTGTTCAATTAGAAGGAGCCTTTCAATCTCCAAGCTGTCAAGTGCAGAGATGAGTGTAGCGGGTGTAGGAGTGTTCCTTGATCTTGGTTTAGAAGATCTTGACGATTCGGTAATAGAATTGGATCCTTGATGGATAGTCGAAGTAGGAAACTGTACCATGGTTGCCTCGGTCATGCCGGGGCTATGAGTATCAGTTGAGTTTTGTCCTCTATTCACTTCTGAATGGTTCTTGTTATGAGAGGTATGGGAGGAAAGGCATACAGAATGCTTGTCTCCCATGGAATGAGGAAGGTTTCATGAGCGATCCTGAAATGGCTCAGTCTTATCAGGCAGAAGTTGGAAACTTGAGAATTGATCTCTGTTGTAAAGAGATCTAT
Source organism: Rhinatrema bivittatum (assembly GCF_901001135.1). Lineage (NCBI taxonomy): Eukaryota > Metazoa > Chordata > Amphibia > Gymnophiona > Rhinatrematidae > Rhinatrema > Rhinatrema bivittatum. The sequence continues at coordinate 518,883,927 of NC_042615.1, read as the reverse complement.
GGAAGGTGTCCCGCACTGCAGAAATATGTCCTGGACTATTTCTGTATTGAGTGACCATTCGCAGGGATGCAAGATGCGGCTTATGTTGTCCGCTCTTGTGTTCGCAACTCCCGGTAGGTAAGTTGCTTGTAGATGTATGCAATTCTTGTGAACGTGTTCGAAGATTGTCAGGGTCTCCTTGCAGAGGGGCCATGAACCGAATTCTCTTTGTTTGTTGATGTAAACATCGCTACTTGGTTGTGTGTGTAGATCATGACCCTGCGTCCTTTCAGGTGGTCTTGGAAGACTCACAAGGCGTTGCGAATCACTCTGAGTTCCAATAGATTTATTTGTAGATTCAGTTCTGAGATCGTACATAACCCTTGGGTTTCGTAAATCTCGAGGTGTGCACCCTATGTCCTGCGAGATGCATGTGTGGTTAGAACTGCATTGTGAGGAGGCTGAACAATGCTCCTTGGATAGGGTGGAATCTAGGAGTCACCATGCTATATCTTTTTTCATTTCTGCGGTCAGTGAAACCTTCTGCGTCACTGGTTGTGAATGCAGTTTTCATTGGCGCTTTAGACCCCATTGAAGGAATCTAATGTGTAGCCTGGTGTTGGGAATCGTGAAATTTGTCACTGTCACGTGGTCCAGACTTACCAGGACTGTCTACTGACGGCCTCTGAATATGTTTCAAGGTGTGCAGGAGTTGACGGAAATGTGATATTATGTCGTCTGGGAGATATGCTCTGTTGCACATAGTGTCCAAGCATGCGCCTATGAACTGTCATTGCTGTGTTGGTTGTAATGTGATTTTGAAATTTTATCACCAACCTTAGTTGCTGTAAGCAATGTATCACCCGTGTGAGGTGATACTATAAGATGTTCGGAGTTGAGGCTATTATGAGCCAGTCGTACATATACGGAAAGATGGTTATACCTTGTTTCCTGAGATAAACTACCACCACTATCACGTATTTGGTGAAATTTCTGGGTACAGCCGTTAGTCCAAAGGGAAGAACTTGTACTGGTAGTGTTGATGTCTGTATCGAAAACACATGTAAAACCACAAGGATGGATGGATTGGAATGTGTGTGTATGCATCCTTCAGATCGATGGAGCACATCGAATCGTTGGTTGAATGAGAGGAAGAATTGACTTCAACGATACCATTTGAATTTCTCCTTGGTGAGAAATTTGTTCAATTTCCTTTGATCTAGTATGGGCGAAGGCCCCCAGACTCCTTTGGTATGAGAAAGTACGGGAAATAAATGCTGCTAGTTTGGGGTGTGGGTGGATTATCGAATTGCATGTTGTTTGCAAAGTAAAGCTATTTCCCCCACCCCAGTTGTGTATGAGAACTGTGAGTCTTGAGTGCGGAAAGATGAGGCAAGATTGGTTTTGTAACAAATTGGAGTTGGTAACCTTGACGTACTATCTGCAGAACCCATTGGTCTGATGTTATTCTTTCCAGACTCTCAGGTAAGCACGACTTCTGCCTGGAGGAGCTTGTTGTTGTGGTGGCGGCTGAGTAACTAAAAGACGAAGTCGTTTTGCTGCAGTAGCCATATGTAGTGGCTGCTGTCTTTGGTTACGTGGTTTACCCCTTTGTTGATTTGAGGTATTGTATGTGGAGCAGGACGTTGGTAGGCAAGGCATGGCTGCGTACGAAAACTTTAAATGTATAGGGTCTTCTGGCAAATGGTTGCCTACGGATAGACCCGACATAACGACGTGTAGTCGAATAAATAGGATGCGATGCTAGCGATTGTACTGCTAGATCTTTGTCTTTAATTTACTTACTGCGTCCTGGAATTTCTCTCCGAACAGGATATTTCCTGTACATGGGAGGTTTGATAGTGTCTCGTGTAAGTCTTCACATATCGAACTTGAACGTAACCATGTTAGTGTGCGGGCTGCAATGACTGTTGCAGATGCCCTGGATGATGTTTCAAGTGCTTCTTAGATTGACCTCAAGAGGTGTCGAGAGCATTCTACTATGCCATGAAGAAGCTGAGGTATCTGTTCCGTCATAGAGGAATAAGTAGTTTTTATAGCTTGCATGCACTCATATGGATATTGCACCATGTTGAACTGATGTTGCATAATTCTTGCGGTTATATCGAGTTATGGAATATTTTCCTTTCAAACTCATCTAAATCTTTGTTGTCTTTCCCCGGTGGGGAAGTGGTATGCAACTTATTTCCTTGTACCTTTGCATCGCCAACTCTACTACAAGTGATGTATGATGCAATTGTGATAGAGTATATAGTGACGTTTTCTTCATAGGAAATTTACGTCAGTTTTCCTGGAAATGGCTGTTATTGTATAAGGTAGCCTCCAGGATTTTGCAAGATTGAATGCAGGATATCTTGTGGTGGAAGAATGTTGGTTCCACCTGAGTATCAATTTTATAGAAGACCAATTTTGGGTATGTAAGGTCTTCAGGAGGGGAATACGACTCCCGAATGTGGTCTTGCAGATTTGAGAGACATCCCACTTATGGTGATGGGGATGTTTGTATTGAAGGAGAATCCAAAGATGTCTCCTGGACATGAGTTGGTGAGGCTGGTTGGTTTAACATGGGAGATGTCGGTGCCAACTGCTGTTTAGTAGCAATATTAGGTATTTAAATGATGATGGAAGTATCACGTAAAAAACTATTAAGATTGAGACAGTTGGAAAAATGCTTCTCTTATATGAGAAGGCATAACCATACTACTGTCTTGTTTTTGTGCGATACCTGTTTGAGGTGAAGTTGTGGAAACTTCACGGGCTCTTTGTAGTCTATTATCAGAAGTAATACTTAAAAGTTTTCGAATCTGAAGAAGTGTTCGAGGAAGAAATTTTCATTTCTTCCTTGTCTTTTTTTTTTTTTTTTTTGCTTTACGAGATAACATAGAAGTCGAGGGACTTATCTCCCATGATGCACTCCTCTTTGGTAATTTATTACGGTGGGAGTGACTTAAATAATTATATTAGTCATCAGATGATGTATCAGTATCTGTGACTTCAGTCTCTGGAAATTTAGCTGTGTGAAGGGTATTGATTCCGCTTTCAGCTCATCTTTAATTTTTTTTTTTTTTTTTTTTTTTTAAGGTGAATAATTATGGATTCCACGCGCAGATGTTGATCTATGCGCTGAGTTAGATATATGCGCGTAGATATGTTTATGCGCGGATGTAGAGTTATGCGCGGTATGCGCGTATGCGCGACGGTGAACTTATGCGCACTTGTAATCTGTGCGCGGAATTAAATTTCTGCGCAGTTTTAGTTGTATGCGCATATCTTTTTTATGTGGCGCGCACATGGGTTATCGGTGCCGATGTGTTCGGCGCCGTGCGCATAAGCCTCTTTATGCACATAAGCCTTTTGTAGGCGGCGCCTTGCGCATAATCCGGTTTGTATTCGGCGCCGTACGCGCAAGGTCTTCCGGCGCCGTACGCACAGGTACTTCCGGCGCCGTACGCGCTGGATCTTCTGGCGCCGTACGCGCTGGGTCTTCCGGCGCCGTATGCGCATCTGTTCGGCGCGGTGTTTTCTCTGCGCCATGCGCGTATTTGTTCGGCGCGGTGGTTTCCTCTGCGCCATGCGCGTATTTGTTTGGCGCGGTGGTTTTCTCTGCGCCATGCGCGTATTTGTTCGGCGTGGTGGTTTTCTCTGCGCCATGCACGCCTGGAGCTATGAGCTACGCACAGACTCAATCCTCGGCGCCGGTATGTTCGTCTGCGCGCGGACGGTGCCGTAGGCGCATAAATCATCGGCGCCGAGGATTCCACCTCCGATGAGGTATGTTGCGGCTCTGTAGGCACTGGGGATTTTCAAGAACCCACTGGCCTTTGTTTTTTGCCTTTCCCTTACCTCCTAGAGTGGAGGACTTAGGATTTGACGGCAAAGCTTCTTTCTTCCGTTGGAGCCGATGCAGTTAGCGGACTAGGTCCTGAAGCCGGTGGCCGCTTGATTAATGCTCTAGATGATATCTTAGAGCGAACTTACCTTTGTCTCGATTATGAGTCAGTCCGAGACATTTATTATAGCGGTCGTAGTGACAGGGTTTGAACCCGATTTTGATATTTAAATTCTGTTTTTAAAACTGAGGAGAAATCAGCTCCGCGTGCGATCCCGCTCGCGGAAAAAACAGACTGAGGAGATTCTGTTACTTTCCTGCGCGGGAACACACGCGCAGCCGCAGAGAGCAAAGCTCTGTTCTCTGCTTTGACAAGCTCCGCCTCCCGGGCCTGATTGACAGATCCCATGACAGCATGGCTAATTCAGCCCTGCTATCGACGGGAAAAGGGGAAATTTCCTAACACTGCTCTGTATAAATTCCAGAAGAGGTCAGAACTTCCTGAAGTTGACAGTGAAATGCAGGAGAGGGTCTCTATCGAAAAACTGTGTGCTGCAAATGCATATCAGTCCCAGATTTATCACTGATGCAGTAAGTAAAGATTAAAAGTTTTCTGAAAAAAACATGTAATATTGATATTTTATAAGCAATTATTGAAATTAAAGAATGTTATCTTTTTCCTGCATAATTTCAACAATAAAATAATATCTAGAATTTTTTTTAGTATTACTGTTAAATGTAGTGTGCAATGTGCCACTTATGTGAGCATCATCTGTCAGATGTGTAATGATAGAAAAAAAGGTTGAGAACCACTGATATAGTGTATGTTCCATTTATTGTTCCATTTGGCCCCAGATCTCAATATATTCAAAATCTTCTTCTTTTTACCAGCTCTGAAGTCATAAACAGGAAAAACCTCAGAACTAAATCCTAATCTATCTATGAGGGGAACTATGATTCTAAGTGAGAGATTCAGAATGTACATACAGAGGTCCATATTCAGAAGCATTTAGCTGGATAATTCAGATTATCCAGCTAAATTGTAGGCAGATAACTTTTTATCTGGCTAAAATTTGGCCAGGTAAGTCAGCTAGCCCAGCTCCTCCCAGGTAACTTGGGGGAGCTGGGCTAGCTGAATAATTTATCTGGCTAACTCTGGTCAGCCTATACATGTGTCTTTAAAGTTAGCTGGATAAACTTACCAATCTAACTTTAAGATAGTTGGATATATTCAGCGGCTCAGCTGTGCCACTAAGTATATAAGCTAAGTTAGTTGGATAAGTTTCTCCAGCTAACTAGTCGATCTGCTCAGTGGCTGAATATGGACCTCAGAATGTTTGAACTAGATTTGTGTGTGTGTGTGTGGGGGGGGGGGGGGGGGGGGTGATGGATGGAATCTGATTGAATTATATTGTCACCCTCAACATTTGAAGAAAATGCTAAGAAGACAAAAGGAAGAATACATGCAGGGTGACAAGGAAAACATGAAAATGATAAACAATTACTTTTCTTTGATGTTCACCAAACAAGGGGCTGAAAAAAGATCTCAGAAAGTTGACTTGGGTATATGGTAGCAGGCTAGATGTCACACCATTTATAGGACAAATGGTTTGCATGGAATTAACAAAACTGAAATTTGACAATGTTATGTGTCATCCTAGGTTATTAAGAGCACTCAGAAGTTCTGGCAGATCTACTGAAGGATCCGTTCAGTTGAACTTTGCATACAGGAGTGGTCCTGTGGTACTGAATAGGGTAGATATAGTCCTTCCTTCATGAAAGTGGTAATAGGAAGGAAGTTGGAAATTACAAGAAAATTAACAAAGACCTTACTAACGAGAGGGATAGTGATGAATCTAGAACAGTATTTCCCAACCCTCTCCTGGAGATACATCTAGCTAGTCAGGTTTTCAGGATATCCATAATAAAAATGTATGAGATAGATTTGCAAATATTAGACACCCAGGTCATGCAAATCCATCTCATGCACATTCATTGTGGCAATCCTAAAACTCCAACTGGCTAGGTGTGCCTCCAGGAGAAGGTTGGGAAAAACTGATCTAGATTCTAGCATTTTGTAGGAGTTGATTCAGTATAGTTTTACATAAGGTAGATCATCTTAAACAAAGCTGATCAATGTAGCTGATCGGGTGACCAGAAAATTAGATCAGGGCATGAGTTGAATGTGATATGCTTGGATTTCAGCAGAATTTATGATACTGCCCCATATACATGACTCATAAATAAACTGAGTAGCCTTCAAAAAAGGTTGGGACAAGTTCCTGGAACTTGTCAGCATGGCTTTACCCAGGGCAAGTCTTGCCTCACAAATCTGCTTCACTTTTTTGAAGGAGTTAATAAACACGTGGATAAAGGTGAACCGGTAGATGTAGTATACTTGGATTTTCAGAAGGCGTTTGACAAAGTTCCTCATGAGAGGCTTCTAGGAAAAGTAAAAAGTCATGGGATAGGTGGAGATGTCCTTTCGTGGATTGCAAACTGGCTAAAAGACAGGAAACAGAGAGTAGGATTAAATGGACAATTTTCTCAGTGGAAGGGAGTGGACAGTGGAGTGCCTCAGGGATCTGTATTGGGACCCTTACTTTTCAATATATTTATAAATGATCTGGAAAGAAATACGACGAGTGAGATAATCAAATTTGCAGATGACACAAAATTGTTCAGAGTAGTTAAATCACAAGCAGATTGTGATAAATTGCAGGAAGACCTTGTGAAACTGGAAAATTGGGCATCCAAATGGCAGATGAAATTTAATGTGGATAAGTGCAAGGTGATGCATATAGGGAAAAATAACCCATGCTATAATTACACAATGTTGGGTTCCATATTAGGTGCTACAACACAAGAAAGAGATCTAGGCGTCATAGTGGATAACACATTGAAATCGTCGGTTCAGTGTGCTGCGGCAGTCAAAAAAGCAACCAGAATGTTGGGAATTATTAGAAAGGGAATGGTGAATAAAATGGAAAATGTCATAATGCCTCTGTATTGCTCCATGGTGAGACCGCACCTTGAATACTATGTACAATTCTGGTCGCCGCATCGCAAAAAAGATATAATTGCGATGGAGAAGGTACAGAGAAGGGCTACCAAAATGATAAGGGGAATGGAACAGCTCCCCTATGAGGAAAGATTAAAGAGGTTAGGACTTTTCAGCTTGGAGAAGAGACGGATGAGGAGGGATATGATAGAGATGTTTACAATTATGAGAGGTCTAGAACGGGTAGATGTGAATCGGTTATTTACTCTTTTGGATAGTAGAAAGTCTAGGGGGCACTCCATGAAGTTAGCATGTGGCACATTTAAAACTAATCAGAAAGTTCTTTTTTACTCAACGCACAATTAAACTCTGGAATTTGTTGCCAGAGGATGTGGTTAGTGCAGTTAGTATAGCTGTGTTTAAAAAAGGATTGGATAAGTTCTTGGAGGAGAAGTCCATTACCTATTATTAAGTTCACTTAGAGAATAGCCACTGCCATTAGTAATGGTAACATGGAATAGACTTAGTTTTTGGGTACTTGCCAGGTTCTTATGGCCTGGATTGGCCACTGTTGGAAACAGGATGCTAGGCTTGATGGACCCTTGGTCTGACCCAGTATGGCATATTCTTATGTTCTTAAAAGTCCACAAACTGTTATTAACTAGGTAGACTTGAGGAAAGTCACAGTTTATTCTTTGGCATAAGCAACATGGAAACTGTTTACTATTTGGGATCCTGCCTTGTACTTGTGACCTTTATTGGTCACTGTTTGAAACAGGATACTGGGCTTGATGCACCTTTGGTCTGACCCAGTATGGCAGTTCTTGGGTTGGGTGCTAAAGTGATGAATGGAATTGGAAACAAGTTGAGATGTAGACAAGAGTATGGTGGTAAATGGAGTTCACTCAAAAAATAAGGTCAATTAGTGGAGTGCTCAGGAATCTTTCTTGGGTCCAGTTCTGTTCAATAACTTTGTGAGCAATATTGCAGATGAATTAGTGGTCAAAGTTTGCCTTTTTTCAGATGACACTAAGCTCTAGCAAGAAAATTTTAAAAGGAGAGTGTGTGCGCCCATAAACGCATATATGGGGAACGCAAGCAGAGATACACTTAATTTTATATTGTGCGTGCAAGTACATGCGTATCATTTAAAAAATCCCCACTGCACGTTTCTGTGCAACCTTTATACATGTACTCGCACAAGTGACGAGAGAGAGAGCAAGAGAGAGACAATCTGGCACTCTATATATCTCCCAATGTAAGAGGGACATTTTCAACTGAGGGAGGGTTTTAGAGGGAGCAGTGTTACAAGGGTCTACAAACCCTTGCATCCTAGGCAGACCAATGTAACATTGCTCCCCATCCCCCACCCCCCAAAACCCACCCTGAATTGAAAGTGCCCCCTCTACAGTTATGTAGTGTGTCAGATTGTATCTCTCTCTCTCTTTCTCTCTCTCCCTCCCTCCATTCCTCCCTCCCCTAGTGTTCAGGACCCCTCTGTCTCAAAATCTCCAGATTTGTCCCTCATTAGGACCAGTAGTAAAGTTACGCAGGTAACATGACATGCGTCTCCATATTCAGCCTTTGCAAAATTTAGCATTGTGTGTGTAAGTCTTGGCCCCACCCAGGAATACTCATGCCCCCCCCTTTCCTGCCTCCTTATTCATGATGTTCATACTTCCCAGTTTCTTAAAATTCATGTTGCTCGTGCACGGCCCACATATACTTGTATGGGGCCGTTTTTGCATGAGCAATGCATTTAAAATCTACCTGTAAGTGAGTAGACAGAATGAGGAGTGGGCTAAGAATGTTTGAGGAATAGTTGAGGGCTTTGAAGTTAAGTTTCAATGCATAAAAGTGAAGTAATTCTTTTGGGATGCAGAAATCCAAAGGAGCAATATGTGATGGTGGGTGAAATACTGATCTGCACCAGGCAGAAAGACATCTTAGGTGACCATATTTGATGATCTCAAGGTAGAGAAGCAATGTGACAAAGCAATGGTTGAAGCCAGAGGGAAGCTAGGATATAACTAATAGGGAAGTAGAGTTTATAATGGCTCTGCAAAGGTTGTTGGGGAGACCTCACCTTGAGAGCATCAACTATGAAGCTCCAAGAGGGTAACCTCAGGCATAACATCAGAAAATTTGCCTGCACAAAAAGGATGGTGGCTGTATAAAACATCCTCTCTTCAAGAAGGTATGGGATAAGCACAGAGGATCCCATGCTGCTATGAAGTGGTGGGAAAGCCAGACATCAGCTGCAGTCTATAGCAGTATTTCCTAACCCATTCCAGAAGACACATGGTCTGGTTTTCAGTATAGATATATACATGAAATAGATTTGTATACATTCAATCTCCAATGTGTATAAATTTATTTCATACAAATTCAGTCCAAGTATCCTGAAAACCAGACCCGTTAGGGGTGCCTCCAGGAGAGGTTTGGAAAACTCTGGTCCATGAATTTGCACCAGTAATGAAATTAGGCAGACTGGATGGGGCCTTATGGTCCTTATCTGCCATTTTTTTCTGTTTATTTGTTTCTGTGTGTCGTTTTTCACTAACATGAATTTCATACCTGCCTACCTACTATGATGGCCTTTAATTAAAAAAAAAAAAAAGCTTTGTATTGGATCTCCCTTGTTTAGTAATGGATTAGAAGGGTGAGGAGATTCATTCCATATCTTTTACCCAGGGAACAATGGATTTTTTTTACTGTTCTGGTCTAAGCTGCTGATTGACATTTTGTTATATATTATATAAAAGACTTTGAAACATTTACAGCATAGTAGGCTGCAATCATTACTTAGAAAATGACAGACAATGACAGGACACTTCCAAAGACCTCTATGTTCTACCATGACACACAAAAGTTTCATTCTTGTATGTCAAAGTGATATTATGAAACATTTTAAAAAATTAGATCAAAGCTTTCACATCCCTTGGCCATTGTAGAATTTAAAATTCAGTCCAAAAATATGAAGCATCATATAGTGGGGTACAGAAACCAAAGGAAATAATATAGAGTGGGTGGGGTGAGATATTGATATGCACCAGAAAGGAAAAAGATCTTGGGGTGATCATGTCTGATGATCTTAAGTAGCAAAACAGTGCAACAAGGCAGCTAGAGCCACAGAGTCCCTAAGATACATAGAGAAACATATAAGAAGAACATTTAGAAAGCCCATCCAGTTTTCCCTTCCACCCAGCCATCCATGGCCCACCTCCTGCTGAGAATTACAGTTCCTTCCTCTCCCTCAGAGATGCTCTGTGCTTGACCCATGCTTTCTTCAATTCTGATACAATCCTTGTCTCCACCACCTGCATGGGGAGGCTGTTCCATGCGCTCACTACCTTTTTCTGCAAAGAAATATTTCTTTAGATTACTCCTGAGTCTACCCCCTTTCATCCCCATCCTATGACCTCTCATTCTAAAGTTTCCCTTTTCCTCCTTTCCTCCAGGGTATTCATGTTTAAATTGTTAAGTCTGTTCCCATTTGCTTTGTGATGAAGACCACTGACCATTTTCGTAGTTACCCTCAGGACCAGCTCCTTTTGGTTTGTATCCTTTTGAAGGTGCAGTCTCCAGACTTGCATACAGTACTTCTAATGAGATCTCACTAAAAATTTATACAGATAGAATATCACCTTTGTTTTTCCTGATGGTTATTCCCCTCCTTTGCACGCAAGCATTCTGACTTTTGCCATTGCCTTATCTACCTTTTTGGCTACCTTAAAGTCATTAGAGATGAAGATCCACATATCCCACTCTTGTTTTGTGGAAAGAACTATACCCCTATACTATATGGCTCACTGGGCATTTTGCAATCCAAATATATGACCCTGTATTTTTAACATTAAATCTTAGCTGCCAAATTCTAGGCCATTCTTCAAGGTACACTAGATCCCTCTTTTATTTTTTCCACAGCTTCCAGGGTATCCACTCTGTTGCAGATTGTGGCATCATCTGCAAAAAAGGCAAAACTTTCCCATAGCCCTTCTGCAAAATTGCACACCACTGCTAATCCTCCCTTTTCCTGGAGTGAACTCTGTTTACCAATATCCTTTATTGCATTTATCAACCAGTTTTTAATCCAATTAGCCACTGTAGGGCTTATATTTAAGGCACTTAGTTTGTGTCCAATTCATCTATGCAGAGCCATGGCAAAGGCTTTACTAAAATCCAAGCACACTATATTATCTAGCACTTTTCCCTAAACTAACACTCTGGTTAGTTACACAGTCAAATAAACTGATTAGATTTGTGTAAAAGAGTGGCCTTACTACCCTTCCTTAACCTATTTGGGAATAGGCTAGATGCCTGGTCCACCTTAAAACCTAGAGTGAGAGAGAGCTCTGTGGGCAGGACACTGCTGGATCAGGATAAGAGGCTGATCTCAGCTGAGATCAGAAGGCCCCTTGTCTCCAGGAAAAGTAGCCTCTGAATTCTCTCTGTATAAGCTTATGGTGTGAGTATACTGCTCGAAAGTAAACATCTAACTAGATAAACGACGCTTGACCGACGTGCCACAAATGCGCAGTAGAGAGCAGCTCTACTGCGCATGTGCGGGCGAGCACGTCGGTCTTAGGCAGCGTCAAAAAAAACAAACATGGCGGCGGCGGCGGTAGCGGCGGTAGCAGGCGGCGGCGGTAGCAGCCAGTAGCGAGGGAGGGAGGCGAGAGAGAGAGAGAGAGAGGGAGGGAGGGAGTGGGAGGGACGGAGAGAGAGAGTGGGAGAGAGTGACTGAGTGAGGGGGAGGGAGGGATTGAGTGAGGGGGAGGGAGGGATTGAGTGAGGGGGAGGGACTGAGTGAGAGGGAGGGAGGAGTGGGGTGAGTGTGTGGGAGAGATGTAGGGGGTGGGGAAGAGTGAGGGGAGTGAGAATGAGGGAGAGGTGAGAGTCAGGGATGTGAGTAAGTGGAAGGGGGAGAGGGAGAATGAGGGAGAGGTGAGAGACAGGGCCGCAGCGGCGGCGGCGAAGACGGGCGGCAGCAGTGAGGGAGGAGAGAGAGAGGGAGGGACTGACTGAAAGAGAGGGAGGGACTGAGTGAGAGGGGAGGAGAGAGAGGGAGTGAGACTGAGTGAGAGGGAGGGAGTGGGACTGAGTGAGGGGGGAGGGAGTGAGTGGGACTGAGTGAGGGGGGAGGGAGTGAGTGGGACTGAGGGAGGGAGTGGGACTGAGAGAGAGGGAGGGAGGGAGTGGGACTGAGGGAGAGGAGGGAGGGAGTGGGACTGAGTGAGAGTGAGTGGGACTGAGTGTGAGTGAGAGGGAGGGAGAGAGGGGGGAGGGAGTGAGTGAGACTGAGTGGGAGGGAGGGACTGAGTGAGAGGAGAGGGAGGGTGGGGAGGAGTGGGTGAGTGTGAGGGAGGGAGGGAGGTAGGGGTGGTGAAGAGTGAGGGGAGAGAGAATGAGGGGGAGGTGAGAGACAGAGGGATGTAGCCCATTTTAACGGGCTTAACGGCTTGTTCTACATAATTGTATGCTGAATTCTGTTATAATAAAATAGAGATTTGTGGTCAAAGAGGCTGGAGTCAGTGTAAAGTGTGTCTCCAGCCTGAAAGTTACTCAGCTATCTCCCATATGGTATCAGTTCAGGGATTTCTGCTCAGGTCACGGCGTGTGCTCATGCGCCTTCGCTGCCTTGAGCACCCAAATTGGACGTGCGTTCATGCACCTTCGCCGGCGGGGCTACTGGAAGCCACTTTCGCTGCTGGCTGCCCCCGAGAGGCAGGGGAGCCGCGGTGGGTGCCTCGGGAGGAGGGGAGAGAGGACTGGGGCTGCTGGAAGCATGCAGTAAGTTTACTTTTGTTACAATTTCTATTTGCTTTAATAACATATCGAGTCGATTTTCGTCCTGCGCCTTGCTTCGGGAGGGGGGGAGAGAGAACTGGCAATCCCCGATGCCCGAGCGTAGGAGAACCAGGCCACACCATGTTACTCGCTTGCTCCAACCCACCCACTTATTTGACCGGAGCCTGCCTATTGCTGTCACATCCCTCTAACGCCAGGGTCAGGGTAGGCGGTAAATTAGCGGGTTAAAGTCGCGGCAAAACAGTTGGTTAAAAAGGCGATAATCGGGCCGCACGTTACTGTATGGGAGGGAACAGCTAATCCGATTGTTTACATATCATATACATGCCGAGGGCAGAAAGGGATATGCATTGATTTAAAGAAGCGGTAAGGATTGGTAAAAACGGATAGTGAATCGCGGGTTAGACTTACGCGGCCAAATTGTGGGTACAAAGCGGGTTAGAAACAGGGTAACCACGGCCGCGCTTTACTGTATCAGCCTGATTGTGAGTACACAGCTGGAAGGTAAGCAGTCTACATGATTGTATGCTGAACTTTTTTACTATAAAGTGGAAATCTGTTGTGAAAGAGGCTGGAGTCAGCCTGAAAGTTAGTCAACTATCCTAAAATTTGTCTGACAAGACCTACCCTTTGTAAAACCAAACTGTCTTGGACAGTGCTGGTACAAGGGCGTTCAAACACCCTAGACAGTGACATCAGCCTGTCACGTGATTTTTCTCTCTCTCTCACACAATTTCATTCATGCTACCTGCATCTCCAGTGCACGATGTCATTCACCTCCGCGTCCCAGACATAATCTCACTTCTTTCAAAAATACTGCCCTCGTGTCGCACCACAGCGCCCTGCCCACATCCAGTGCCTTAGATGGCCACCTAGTCCATCCAATACCTCCCGCTAGCCCTGGCCTTGTATTCTCTAATACTCTGGATTCCAGAAACTGTAATATCCTCTGTTTTAGCAGCGAATCCATTAATTTACCTAAACTAAGGTCCGATTAACTGGGTTACAGTTGCCAGCCTTCTTCTTATTTACACTTTTGTGAAGAGGACCCACATCTGGTATAACCAATAGAGAGGAAAAAGGTGATAATGCCTTCATAGAAATCATTCATGAGACCTCATCTATGGTATTGTTTTCAGTTCTGGAGGCCAGATCTCCAAAAGGTTATAGACAAATTGCAGGTAGTTCAGAGAAGGGCTACCAAAATGATGCAAATCCTACATCTTAAGCATTACAAAATTAGATTTAAGGCCCTAACTATGTATATTCTTGAGGAGAGAAGGGAGAAAGGGGGATATAAGAGAGACATTAAAGTACCTCAAAAGATTTAAATAAGGCACAAACAGTTTTTAATGGAAAAGAGGTTCTAGATGATATGAGGCTCAAAGGGAATGATTCAGAAGGAACATGAGGAGCACCATTTTCAAATGCATTTACCAGGGCAAAGAGGTATTTATCCGGATAATGTGACTTTATTGCAAATTATTCTTCCCAAATGTAGCTAAAAGTAGAAGTGGGTTCCATAATGTGTGCACTTTTACCCACATTACCAGGTGAAAGTCCTGTGGGTGTGTTTAGGTGAGGGGAGAAAAGCAGCACATTTACATTTGGTTTTCTATTACCCGCATGTTAGTTTGCCTCTCCTCTTCAGGTCACACAAATAGCAAATGCAAAGCATACAGACCCTATGGACCAGGGTTCTTTGCACTTGCTGATTTTTAAAGAAAGACACTAAACGTTGTGTGTGGAAGCTTTTTATAGTTTGCAAACCACATGGGCTGTTTGAAAGTTACCCCAAGAAAACATTTCTTCACAGAAAGGGTAGTGGATGACTCGCAGTGGAGGCAAAATCTGCTTCCCAACGGAGGTGGTGCAGGCAAAAATATTAATAACATTCATTAAAGCATGTAAGAAGCACAAAGCATCTTCGGTTGAGAGAAAGTGAAGGCAAGAACTGAGATCACGTTAGGGACATGTGTCTATAGCATTGCATCAGGAAGGAATTGTGCAGATTCAGAAACCCTTTTGATTCCTATCTACCATAATTTTCTTCCTTGTTTTTTTGGATTAATGGATTGCATGAGTGCTTATTTGAAAAAGCACCTGAAACTATGTACTTATTAATATTAATCTATCATTGCGTTATTTCTGCATAAGCAGGGAGAATAAAATAAAGTGGTGCCCGTTTCAAAATGTTATTCCTTATAAACACTCTGAAGTTATGTGACGGTTGCTGACACTGCACTGAGATAATCTGAAGTGGCACGAATCTGCACAGCAGAGCATAACCCATTGTCACTTTTAGAAATAATTTCTTAAGTGTGCCCAAAAACAAAACCTTACCTTCAAACCAGTAATTTCATTCTGCAGAGCTATGTGCCACGCAGCCTTCCTGTACTGAGTGCTGTGTCATTAAAACAACAAAGTTTTTCCTCAGCTTTAAACTGCTGAATCATAGAATAAAAAACCGAAGAAAGAACAGGCAACAAATTTAAATGAACCATAATATAAGGCACTGGGGAGTTGATGCACACAAAATCTTTTTGGAAATATTCATATCAAAAGGCCATATTCAGCTAAACACAAAAAAAGAACCCGAAGAAAAGATATTTGGGGGGGGGGGGGGGGGCATGCAGAAGAATGGGGTCAAGTTACTGCCTTACATCAAATTCTGTCATTATTCACCTTCAGATGTTAGCTCAAGGGGGGCCTTACATTGATCCTTTTACTTTTTACTTGCCAAGGATCTGGTCTTTGATTTGGTTAAGAACAGGAAAGTTTTATGTTGGGTAGTTTAAGTGGGGTTTTTGTTTTTTTTTTTTACATCTCCCATGCCCTTTAGGTGGAGATGTTCAGATTAGGGTCCTTAACTCCAGAAGTCCTTCTGCTTTTTAATGCCTGCACAAAACAAGCTGAGTTGCCAATCCAAGGTACCCACGTTCATTTGAGTATTGGGTTGTTATGCAGCTAAAAGTGCACATAGACCATTACGAGTTTTCAAATGATGGCATAGGTCAGGCTCGTTAGCCGCCATGCCTACAGTGTGTACTTTTTAAAACTGGAAGTAAGTGTACACATGTGTACCTCTGGGGCACGGTCTGGAAAGTCTCTTTTCTAAGTGGCCAAAAGTACTCGCATACTTGCAGGTGACTAAAAATCCTGTACCTGGTGGGATAACTATTTTTATCCATGCAAAAAACACCAAAGTCTTTGAATATGTAACCCTTAATGCCCAAGTCACAATATATTATATGGCTAAATTTTGAATTATCCTGGGTGACATAAAGTATAGTTTTTATGATTTCCATGACACAAAAATCACTGTTAGATCCAGAAGAAGCAAAGTATACAGAAACTGAAAGTCATACGAATTTAATATCAGCATTATTCACAGATAATACTTTTTGTCTAAGATTGAAATAGTAATATGTGTCTAGAAAATGACTGTGTTTTTGTGTTATAAACATGTAAAGATGAATTTTTAAAAGCCCGATGCTCACCAAAACTGGGAAATACGTGAATATGTCGGGCTGGCACGCGCCAAGCAAATTTTAAAAGTCACCTGAGTACACGTGTAACTCCCACTGTGAGCACAAATGAAAAGTTCAAAAAAGAGGCAGGATGTGGACAGGACAAGGTCTGGGCAGGGCATGGGCATTCCTGGATTTCAACTTCAAATGAACTCGTGAATACTTACAGGCACCTGCACGCACTGGTGTTCCCTGCCGCACAACTTTACTTCTGCTATGGAGACCGTGTAAGTAGTAAAATAAAGATAAATAGATAGATCAGTGGGGTTTTAAGCATCGGGGCTAACAGGGGAGAAGGGCGGTTATTAAACTAGGGGGTTTGAAAGTCCTGTCCCTTACTTGGGCGAACTGGGAACCGCTAAACGATTCTCTTACCTCTGAGATTGCCTCTCTATGAGCAGCATGTACTTGGTGGTCTCTGAATTTGGGTTCCTGACCTACTGTACCTTGACACCAGAGCTACAGCCATGGCACACTAATGTGCTGCAGCACAGCATTTAAGAAACGATGTTTCAGGGAGAACATAAGAACATAAGATATAACATACTGGGTCAGACCAAGGGTCCATCAATCCCAGTATCCTGTCTCCAACGGTGGCCAATCCAAGTCACAAGTACCTGGCAAGTATCAAAACAAAGAAATCCCAAGCTACTATTCTGTATTGATTAATAGCAGTTTATGGACTTCTTCTCTAGAAACTTATCCAAACCTTTTTTAAACTCAGTTACACGAACTGTCATAACCAAATCCTCTGGCAATGAATTCCAGAGCTTAATTATGCATTGAGGGAAAAATAATTTTCTCCAGTTTGTTTTAAATAAGATACTAGCTAACTTCATGGATTGCCTCCTCGTCCTTTTATTGTCTGAGAGAGTAAACAACAGATTTATATTTATTTATTTAAGTCCTTTCATGATTTTATAGACCTCTATCATATCCCCCCTCAGCCATCTCTTCTCCAAGCTGAACAGCCCTAACCTCTTCAGCCTTTCCTCATAGGGGAGCTGTTCCATCCCCTTTATTATTTTGGTCGCCCTTCTCTGTACCTTCTCCATCGCAACTATATCTTTTTTGAGATGCAGTGACCAGAATTGCACACAGTATTCAAGGAGCATCTCACCATGGAGTGATATAGAGGCATTATGACATCCAATGTTTTATTTGCCATTCTCTTCTTAATAATTAATTCCTAGCATTCTGTTTGCTTTTTTAACTGCTGCAGCACACTGAGCAGACAATTTCAATGTATTATCCAGTATGATGCCTAGATCTCTTTCCTGGGTAGTAACTCCTAATATAGAACCTAACAGCATGTAGCTACAGCAAGGGTTATTTTTCTCTATGTGCATCACCTAGCACATTAAATTTCATCTGCCATTTGGATGCCCAGTCTTCCAGACTCACAAGGTCCTCCTGCAGTTTATCAGAATCCACTTAAGATTTAACTGCTCTGCATAATTTTGTGTCACCCGCAAATTTGACCACCTCACTCATCGTACCCCTTTCCAGATCTTTTATAAATATTTTAAAAAGCACCCGTCCAAGTACAGATCCCTGAGGCACTCAGCTGTTTACCTTTTTCCACTGTGAAAACAGATCATTTAATCCTTCTCTCCATTTCCTGTGATTTAACCAGTTTGCAATCCACAAAAGGAAATCTAAGGAGACTAGTGTTAAGGCTAAATTCACAGCCCAGTGAATAATAAGAGCACTTAATGGTTTTAGTGCAGGACAAAACAAAAGCAAAAGGGAATCCTCCTGAAATATTTTTCACTAAATCTTGAAGTTAGGAATGATGTATTATCTATTTTCATAATTCACTTGACAGATAATATGGCATATTTTCATGGTAATCCTGATGTTCTCAATCAAACCAGTATTCACTCTGTAAATTTCAAAGCAATGTATTATCCTACAGGCCCATAAAGTATGAATCGCGGGAGAGAGGACGCGCCTTGTTGAGTACCCACTCTCCCGAAGTGTACCCAGCCACCTCTCCTGGTCACGCAATTTTTTATTTAAATGAGGGGTTGCACTAATAAGAAGGTGCTACAGACAATAGCACATCCTTAGTGCCTCCTTATTAGCGTAGAGGTGGATGTCAGCGGGTTTTGACAACCGACACTAAATTTTACTGGCATTGTTTTCCGAACCTGCTGGAAGCCACGGGTTAGGAAAATGGACGCCAGTAAAATTGGGCATCTGTTTTTCTAACCTGCTGAGCGGCGGGCAGATTTTTATTTATTTACTTATTATTTAATTTTTGGTTCCTATGACTTAATATTGCTAGGATATTAAGTTGGAGGGTGTACAGAAAAGCAGTATTTTCTGCTTTTCTGTACACTTTTCTGGGTTGGCCACACATTTTACTTTCAGTATCCCGGGAGACTAACTAATAGCCTCAATAACATGATGAGTGCTATTAGCTTTTGGGGTGGGGTTGGCCACGCGTTTTTGATGCGCTAAACCCCTTACGGTATAAAGGGTAATAGACATGTCAAAAACATGTGGCCAATTGCGTGCTAAACGATACACTCGGCTGAGCGCACCATACTATATTGGCCTACAAGAGTGTGCAATGTTATCACAAACCTTTTATAAAGTCAATCCATGGAATACTTATCTTACAGTTGCCCAAGTGGCCATAATTGTTTTATTCAGCATCAACTGGTCTTTGGTTCTAAATGTTCCTCTTTTGTTACCCTATTGTACTGTTGCCAAGGTGTTATTAACGTCTATGTGATTGTATATTCTCTCTGCATCTATTGCAGTGAACAGTTTATAGATTGTAAGTAGGCGCATTATTAATTCGTATTTTTTGGAGATGTTACTTGGGTCTTCCTTTGGATGAAGAAATGTGCTTCCTGTTATTAGCCATTGTGTAGTTCTGACTGTCTGATCAATTGACTTTGGATGGTGGCATGTAAACTACATTAAAGTTCTTCTCCAGTTCCCTATAGAATTGCTTTGAGTTCTGTCTAAATAGTTTACAAAAAGCATGGCATATGCCTGATAAAGATAATAAGAAGGTCCATATTTATTTTTAAGGTAATTAAAGATCAATAAAAGTTGTAGGTGTTACCTTTTTATTGCATCTGACTTATGCATCTGTGACGAGCTTTTGAGAGTCCCCATTAGGTTAGTGAAGAAACAGCGCAGTTACGTAGGTTTTAAATAGTACAGAGTCATCTATATCATAGGCATTTGAATATGTCATTACTGTTCATTCAGCAAATGAAATGGGAGGGGGAGAATGCCAGAGGTGATGAGTCAGTAAAACCTTGCAGCTGAAAGGGCCTATATTTGAAAATGGGGAAAAAACCAATGCCCTTATTAGGGACTTTTGTGTTTGAACATCCTAATTAGGTAGAAGCTCAGTCAGTCAAAAATTGCCTCTGCCTGGCAATCCATGTCTCTCCCATCCCTTCCACGACCCTCTGACCTGAATACAAAGACATTCTCCCAAAAGTCCCAATTTAAACACAAAGTTCCCCTCTTTCGCCATCACGCCGGCCATCAAGTGCTCCTACCATGTGACAGGGTCCGGCCAATGGCACGGATACCCAGTCACATGGTAAAGGCAAAGGGCCATCGGTGCCATTTTGATTAGTGGTAGCCGACAGCCTGGGAGTGGGAAGACGGCCCGGAGCGGGAGATCGCTCCCGGGACCCCCACTGGCACACCAGGTACTGTAAAAAGTTTTTTGGGGGGGTTGGGAGGGTGGGGGAAGCTAAGGGGTTAGTTTTAAAGGATTGGGGTGGGTTTTTTGTTTATCGGCTCGGGCGCAGCCGATAAACAAAACCGTGATCAGACCCGATGCAAAAAAACCCACATGTGAATCGGAACCGGAATCCGAACTGATTACTGTTCCGATTCACATCTCTAGTCTCCGGTGCCAGGTGCCACGGGCCTTGACATTCTCATACCAGCATGGGCATCCCCATCCGCCATGCTCACTCCCATAGTCTCCTAGGGTGCGAGCGCACACATCTCTGATGCTCAAATACACATCATGGTGGGAACCTCGGGGGCGGCCCCACTGCATGACGTCAGTACCCACGGGTATAACTAGCCTCTGCTTCCGCTACCAAATTGACGGGCCTATACAGTAAACCATGCGGGAGAGCAGGCGAGCGCCCGCTCTCCTGTGCGTGCGATTCAGTAACTTAATTTATTTAAATTAGGGCCCACGGTAAAAAGAGGCGCTAGGGACACTAGCGCGTCCCTAGCGCCTCTTTTTTGGCGGAAGCAGCGGCTGTCAATTTTGCCGGCATCGGTTCTCAAACCCGTTGACAGCCATGGGTTTGGAAACCGGACACCGGCAAAATTGAGCCGGCACGTCTTTGGAGTTCCTCTGGGGTCAAGCAGTGGCCCAAGAACACATCTCCCAGTAAGCAGACCGCTCTCCTAGCACTCCACAACAGAAGGAATGCTCCCGCGACTCCCTTAACCCAGCATGCCTCGAAGTGGGAACATCCAAATGTCCATGCTAAGAAGATCTTTGTGGCCATGTTGGATTATAGATTTTCAATATGGCATTTGTCCATGGAAATGAGTCAATTTTCAATAATGAAAATACGTGAGGGCGTAGATTTGTGCGTGCACCCTGGCGCGCACAAATCTATGCCCAATTTTATAACATGCGCGAGCTGCCATGCGCGTGTTATAAAATCCGGGGTTGGCGTGCTCAAATGGGTGCACACTTGTGCACCTTGCGTGCGCCGAGCCCTAGGGGAGCCCCGATGGCTTTTCCCATTCACTCCGAGGCCACTCCGAAATCGGAGTGGCCTCGGAGGGAACTTTCCTTTGGCACCCCCTCCCCCCCCACCATCCCCTCCCTTTCCCTACCTAACTCACCCCCAGCCCTACCTAAACCCCCCTAACCTTTATTATGTTAGTTGCGCGCGCCGGCTCTTGGCCGGCGCGTGATCCCCAGGCCCAGCAGCAGTGGAAATCCTTTTGAAAATTACCTCCACTGACCCAAGGGCTGGAGGGGCAGCCTCAGCCCTGGCTAACAGTGACTGCTAGGCATCTGGCCTCCCTTCCTGGGCTTCAGCATATTTTTGTTTTCATTTCTTTATTTTCATGTGCTTATATTCTGCTTTCCTTACCAAAACACTGTTTGATGCGGACCACGACATATCATAATAAGCATTGCTGTACAATCCTGATAAAATATAATAAAAACAGCGTCTCAGAGAACACATCATTTAAAAACATCACTCAAATTGTTTTCATTACTTTTCATTATTTTCTTTTTGCCACTTTCCTTCTTCTGTCTCTCTCTCTTACCATATTTTCTCATTACAGCCTATTTCTCCCCCTTTCACAGGTGTATTTTTTTCCTTGTGTATCTGCTGTCACAGTCTCTTTTTTTACCCAATACTCTCTCCTCTAATTTTACCACTCCCTCCTCTCTCACTTCTCTATCCCTGCTCTCTCATTTCTCATCCTTTCTTTCCTTCCTTCAATCCCTCACCTGTCTCGTCTCCTTCTTTTTCAGTCTTTAATCGTTTATTCCTCTCATTCCCCCCCCCCTCCCCATCCTTATTATTTCACAAGAATGTTGGCTAAAAAAATTCCTTTGAAAAGCAAAACTAGCAAAGCTTTGGGTTAAAATCAGGCCTGGATCAGCCGGCCCTGAAAATCTAGAGCGGGCTGGCAACTCAATTTTACTACCCAATGTCTTCTCATCCATCTGTCTCAGCCCTCCTCTCTCCTATTCTCCACACTTACCCTCCATCACTCCTCCTCGCTCACTCTGACCCAACCATCTCTCATTTCCAATGTTCTCTGCAATGTCATATCTCACACCTCCAGAGACTGTCTCTAACACTGTAGCCTCTTCATATATTTCCTCAAAATAGTATTCCTTCTCCCCTAGTGACTGCATTCCACGTCACCCATATCCAATGCGACCTCCAGCTTTACTCTCTCTCCCTCCTCAGATACTGTTATCCTGTCAAACCCTTCTCTTGTAATGTTGCCTTCACCATCATCAGCCGATAACTATCCCTCCATGTGCTACACCATTCTACCAGATCCCCACAGGCCTACGAGAACAGTTATTGCTGGCTGCAGGGGAGTGGTGAGAATGGCACCCGACAACCGGGCAGAATGGGAGGGTAAGTTGCCACTCTTGGTGCAGGAAGTGTACTTTGGGCAGATGGCAGTACTTGGATGCTGCAACTGGGATTGCGGGGGCGAAAGCAGCAGTGGAAACAGCAGTTTCTGGCTTCTCACAGTTCCATGCAAAATAGTTAATTCTGCAGGAGGAGGCAGATTCTTGCAGCAGTGGTCATGACATCATGGAAAAACCCAGGATCCCTGCACTAGAGCGATACTGTACGGGCAAGCGACTGCAGAGTACTTTGTGAATGCTGGGCCAGTTTAAAAGGGCCAAAAGTAAAAGTGAGAATTTAACTTCCTCCCCAGTTACTACTGAAGACATTATTTTCGGGTATGGCACTAATAATTTTTTCAGTCAATGCCCAGTTGACACATAAAAGGAATAGGAGTGAAGTAATTATTAACCTGCACAATGGATTGTGAATTCCCCACTAGTCAGTACCAAGGCATCTTGAGAGTTGGACAGAGAGCTCAGTCTCTGTCACATCCCTCCCCTTGAATGCACAATACTGTTTTACTTAGGATGAGGGAATTTCTTTATCAACACTTCCGTACTGTTTTTACACTTCTGAATAGCTGTACAGACAACTGCACTAAATATATTGACACTATTGTGTTGTAATATCTTACAGCAGTGGTTCCCAAACCTGTCCCGGGGGATCCCCAGCCAGTCATCTTAAAGCATTATCCAGAGTATTCACTGCTCTTTTTTATCATTATTACCTTTTCAGTACTTCGTGGCTTCTATGGCATGCACCTAACTAGCTTGCACGTCAATATTATTAAAGGCCTTTATATTAGTCCAAATTATCATTTGTAAAAAGGGTACCATATTTCTCAGGCACAGTCTGACCTTCTTTGGCTTCTGGTCCAATGACAGGCCATTATTTTGCTGCCTTGGATAAACCCGCTGACAGCCGCCGCTCCTGTCAAAAAGGAGGTGCTAGGGACGCGCTAGTGTCCCTAGTGCCTCCTTTTGCCCGTTTTTACCGCCGGGCCTAATTTAAATACTGAATTGCGCGCACCGGCGAGTGGCCGCTGCGCGCGCCGGGAGAGCGGGCATTCTCCCGCGGACTTTACTGAATCGGCCTGAATTTTGCGGGTATACAGCTCTACCAGATCACTCCGCTTCTCTCAGAGGACACTACTGCTCCCTTTGTTGTGAAACAAGAGAGAGTGCATTTTCTATCACGGCACCCATATTCTGGAGCACCCTTCCACAAGTGCTCAGGATGATGGAATGTCTAAAGAGATTTAAGAGTGCTTTAAAAACATTTTTATTCAGGCAAGCAGTCTGTTAAGTGTTAACTAAACAGATATAATAGAGCTGTGTAGTATGATTACTGCATTTTTACCTGTCTATGTTCAGTGGTTTTAAGTTGGGTTTTATTATGGATGTTTTATTGTAAACCACTATGGGCTTCAGTATTAGCAGCATACAAATAAATAAATAAGTACCAAATATCACTAATGATTTAAGGTTCCTTTGAAGCACTGTTTAGTACAGTATTAGTCTTTCTCCGGAGAGATATATCTTGCCACCTATTTTTTTCTTTTAATTTTTGTCACACTAAGTAAGAAATTACTAAACCTTTATAGAAATCTCCTATAAATGGGCTGTTTAAGCAGCCCATTAAGAGAGTTATGTTATTGTGCTTTTGTCAGGATGAGAAAGAGGTACAGCATTCCATGTGTAATGGAAGCTAGAGTTAGGTGTTGTACTCTGTGATTGTTAAATTACTTTACACTTCAGCAATCAAAGTAATGGAGTGTTGTGACACCAATAATTACGCCATGCACTATAAATCAAACCAGAAAATAGCAAATGATGCATCAGCACCAGCAGCTGAAAACCTCATGAAAAAGTTAAGCTAAAACAATATTCTTGTGCTGAAGAACAGCAGAGTTTATAATTGTTTTGAGAATTTTACAAGCTTCACCTGAGAATCCTGGAAAAATATCTCAAAGGCGGGAACGCATCTCCCGATACCCATATTTTATATACTGTACTTGCTTTCTTTTCATTATTTATTTCAGTCATGAGCATGGAAATGGCAAAAAAACAATGACTGAAGATGTGGCTCTCTGATACACTGTATGAATCACGTGGAGTGCTTCACGTCAGTCTTGATAACCAAGAAGCTGGTTGTGGGCCAGATGCAAACCATTAAATATGGGCATTGGCTCCTTGTCGCCAACCCTTGGCCAGTTTCTTTGGACACTACTGGTGCACACAGTGCTCACATTCTAAGTGTTTATAAGCAGGTCAGAATTTCACTAAACAGACCATAATGGAGGCATCCATTCAATATAATGCACCAGAGATTGCTTTCCCGTTTTAGGGAAGTCTCTCTTTGCAATGCAGCCCCTCCCCCCCCCCCCCAACCGAGCCAGAAGCCCCAGGTCCCACATACAGAAATAATATCTAGGAAGTAAAAAAAAAAATGTGCATCGTAGTCCCGCTCAGACTTTCTAAAAAAAAAAAAAAAAAAAATTGCCTCTTAAATCAAGTGCTGCCAATTCTGGTCCTGAAGTGCCACAAACAGGCCAGAGTTTCAGGATATCCACAGTGAACTTACATGAAATATATTTGCATATAATGGAGATTTATTCATTATGGATATCCTGAAAACTGGGACGCGTTTGGCTCTTAGGAGCAGAGTTGGCCACCCCCTGTCATAAATCATTGACTGCACAGTAATTTCCCAACCAAACCGCAAGCTAACAGGGATGTGCCAGTAATGATTTAAGGAATTGCCAAGTTGAAATGTATAGTAGTAATGGAAGAGCAGTATGTTCAGTGCTCAGCTACACATTGGATTTGGCAGCACATAAATAATTGTCACAGTGCATTTTTGCAAGCTCAAATATGGCAGCAAGCGTTTTGTAACTTGGAATAAATACTTTTTGCTTTTTGGTACAGCTTCGGTTTATATTTGTGTCGAAATTAATAAAGTAAGAACTAATGCTATAATTCCATCAACGTATCAGCTGCGTGGGTTTGAAAAGAAAAACCAACTGCAACTACTTTAGTGGTCACCCAAAAATAATTAACACTTTGGTTCTTTTCCACAGGGGGGAGAAGATGAACTCTTTTAAGGCCTTCTAGTGAATAGAGTTTCCCTTAATCACTTCAACTCTGCAGATCCATCATTTCACACGGCACAGAAAAATGTGCCGCCCAAAATCAATGCCTCTTACTAGCAAGGGCAAATTATTTACAGGCAATATTACAGTTTTTTCCAAAGAAGCAGCTCCATCAATCAGGTCAATTAATATGGTAACTGAATAAATCAGTAGATGGTTCAATTAATTACTCTTCATTCATTCTTCTCGCTTTCCTGCTAGGGCTAAGGCATAAACTACTTCCTTTCTACCAGGGAATGCACAGAACATAAACTCTTCTTACACAGGCTCTGCTCAGCCACCTAAGGGCAGAATCCAAGCAATACACCCTCTCTGCACTAGATCATTCCCCATACCAGGGAATGCAACTGCTCCATACTACTGCAAGTTATTCTAAGGTGGGACAAAGGAGTCAATAATATGCAACATTGCTTACATTTTCTTTCTCAATATTGTTTATGCATATAAACATAGACTATGATGACAGATAAGGACTATCTTGTCTGCCCAATTTAATGTCTGTTGCATTGCCTTAGACTTCAGTTGATCTCTGTCACAGTGAGTACAAAAAATGTGATAGTGTGTTGTGGTAAGTCAATACCAGAGCACAACGCTTTTAAGGATTCAAAATAACAAAACTACTGAGGTCATTAGTCTTAAAGGATATATATTTACTATGCCAAGATGAACAATTAACATGTGCAAAACTGTTTATTGCACAAAAATGCTGTTTATTATGCAACTGCATATTGCAGTGATACTGTCGGTATTATGCCTAAAAAAAACAAACCCCTGTTTAAATGAGCTGCTTTGAATACATTTGCATACATAAAATTTTCAAATGCACGCAAAGCAGTTCATTCATAGGTAATCTGATGCAAATTCAATAACGAGACCTGCCAGAATTATCGCAAGCCATGTTATGATAGCTACAACTCAGCTGTAGATATTTTTTCATGGAAGAATCATGATGTTAATGTGCATCCCCATGCCTCAATGAATAACATTACCCCCCCCCCCCCCCCCATGCCAATGTGCCTGAATCTCTCCTGGGGGTTTGAATAGATCCCTGCGCATCCCTTCCTAAAACCCTCCCCTGTAAACCAAAGTCGACCCCCATCCATATACTCCCCCATCCCCCAGTAGCAGGCCTTCATATTCCCAGATCCACCCCCTTAAACACTGCAGAGTCCCTGGTAGTCTAGTAGAGCTCCACCTCTCTTTCATAGCACAGACTCTCTGGTAGTTTAGTGGCCATCCTCTCCCCACTCTCCCTGGATGCCCCCCCCCCCTCTTTGCCTAAAAGAAGACACCCAGGTGGTCCAGTGGTAGCCTAGTATGCCCCCTAGGCTCTTGGTCTGTTATCACCATTTTCCAAAATGGCGCTGGCCGGCCGTTGCCCCATGATGTGATCTCCACAATTCCAAAGATATCTCTTCCGTATGATCCAACTATAATCTTAATGGGTTCCTCCATGGCTTCACATGAAGGTGGGGATCCCTTACTGATTCACTTGCTGGGTGGCAGCAAGATATAATGTTGCCCAAAAATAGAGGTCTCAGGACCTGCCTTCATATACTGAATGGATTCAGATTGCCTAGAAAGTTTTTTTCTATGGAACTCCACATGTTTTTTATGAGACAAATACCGGAATGTTTTCAAACTTTGGAACCCTTTCTTAAAGTTTCTTGGCAAAGAGATGAGGTCGGGAGTCGGGATCTCCTCATTCCACTGTGTGATATCCTTGGTGTGGCCCTCACTGACTTCATTTATAATTTGGGCCAAATGTTCAGTTGAGTTCTATGGAGTACTGCCCCCTTCAGCTTTGTTTATGTAGGAAGGTGGAGTATTCAACGGTTTAGTACATTTGTTCTCCCCACCTTGTGAACGCAAGTGTTTATTGTTTGCTAGTCTCGTACTGTACAGATTCTGACTTTTTGTACATTTGTACTTGTAGTGCAAGTGCATTAATTCAGTGGTTTTCTTCTTATTTGTTCTGTTTCTCTCATTGTAATACCCTGTACACATTTCAATAAAAGTTTTTCAAAAAACAGTGCCTGCAGAACGTATAGAGGGCAATTCTGAAGCCACCTGGATAGCAGAATTTCCAAAACAAACTTTCGCATATACGTTTGCTTTGAAAATACTCAGGTAGTTGGCCGAGTGTGCCTGCACAATGCAGTGCACAATTTGACACCTGCTTTTTGGAAGATATAACTCGTACGATGTCTAGTAATTTCTATACATACTTTTAAAAAAAATCACAAAGCATGTGTGTAAATGCCAACACTAGCCCAACTCGAGTCCCTGGAATGCCTCTCTGCAGTTCACATCAAAGTACAGGTGAAACAGGGTTATGTACATACTTTGTATGCACTTAGCCTCCCCCCCGGCTCTTTTAGTACACAGCCATTTATGCATATAAAACTGGTTTTATGGTTTGGAAAATTCACCTCTTAAAACAGTTGGAATTTTAAACTAGAGCGCAGCTGTCTGTGGAATAAGATTACCTGATGCAATCAAGCAATAAACTAGATTATCTCCACAGCACTCCATTCAGAAATAAAAAGCATTTAAAATAATGGCACCTAATTGGCTGCTGATCACCAGCAGTAAGATAAAGCTCTCCTATCACTACTAAGGAATGTAGAAAAACATATATTGGTTGATATTGTAGCTGAAAACCACACAATTAATATGCATCTTCATAAGCCTGGTAACCCAATGTCTTTGTTGGAAAAACCTCATTGAAAGGGAGTGATCTAATGAGAAGGACACACCGTTCAGAAGGTAATTTCTCTGATTATTCAAATGCAGTGAGACTTTCCACCAAAATCAGTTCTAAGGCATATGGGAATATTCGGAGCATCTCTCAAAAACTCCTCTGCTGATCTGCTCTTGTGCAGTCACTGTAATATCACAGATATTTTTGACTTTCAAAAATACAGACTTTGTTGAAATGGGGACAGTCACTGTAATATCACAGATATTTTTGACTTTCAAAAATACAGACTTTGTTGAAATGGGGACATAACTGGAGCTAGAACGAGAAGACTGGGAGAAAATGGGAGAGGGGGAACAACAGTGGACCAAATTAAAGGGAGCAATCAGAAAAGCAACAAATCTATATGTTAGAAAATGAAACAAAAATAAGAGAAATAAGAAACCAATCTGGTTCTCAAAGGAGGTGGCTGACATAATAAAAGCAAAAACAAAAGCTGCATTCAAGAATTATAAAAGATCCCAAAAAGAGGAACACAGGGAAGAATACCTGATAAAACTTAGGGAGATGAAGAAAGTAATCAAGAAAGTAAAAAGTCTGGCAGAAGAAAGGATTGCCAAAGAGGTAAAGCAAGGTGACAAAACATTCTTCAGCTACATCAGGGAAAGGAGAAAGGTCCAAAGAGGTATAGTGAAATTGAAAGATGAACTGGATCAATGTGTGGAGAGAGACGAAGAAATGGTGGAAATACTAAACAAATACTTTAGTTCGGTGTTCTCTAAAGAAGACCCTGGAGAAGGCCCATCGCTAGTTAACAAGGCTGTTGTAGGGAGTGGAGCAGACGTGCACAAGTGTGCACCCCTTTGCATGTGCCGACTCTGGATTTTATAACATGCGCTTGATGTTACCCAGGTAGAGAGTCCATCAAGCTAGGTTGAGAGAACATTGTACAAATCTCATTGTTGTGTGAGTTTCCTCACTCCGAAGGACATCAAATCTTCACAAGAGTGTACTGTTCTGTTTGTACGTCTTACTCTGCTTGTAAAAATGGCCCCTAATCCCTACACTACTACCTAAACCTCACCTCGAGTTACTAGGTGGGCCTTCTATAGAGATATAAATAGCTAACTACTACACAGGCCTTGTGGAGAGGTTCTCTATCTTTCTCTCTCTCTCTCTCTCCTGAATATTGAGCCCATTTTGTCCATTGATGCTAGCTTGTAGTACTATTCTACGAGCTTTCTTAAAAAAAAAAACATGGCCATTTATGCAAGCTTGTAGCCAAGATTAAGTGGCAGAAGTGTGAGGATGTAGTGGGGAATGAGAATTGCCAGCATGATGTATATTAGCATAAGATGTTGGTGAAGACTTAATTTAGATGTCAAGTGTGAAATAATGGTATGGGGATGAGTAGTGATAATCTATGAATTCTATGAACTTTCTTAAGAAACACAAAGCAGAACTAAATATGCAAGCTTACAACCAAGATTCAATGGCAGAAATATGAAGATATAGTGGGGAATGAAAAATCCCAGTATGATATATATCAAAGTAAGATCTTGGTGAAGACATTTAATCTAAATGATACATGTAAAGTAATGGTACAGGAAAGAGTAGTGATCATTTATAAACTGAACTTTTTTTATATCAGGGTGGAAGGTAGATTGGTGACAGTTCTTATGCTATCGTATCTTATACTTTGTATGTGAGGACCAGATTGTGGTCTTTTTACTGATAATGTAAATCACTTCCAGTTCAACCTGCTGTGGAAGCGATAACTATATGAAAATAAATGACAATCAAATGAATTGAAAGTGCATTTTGTTTAAGGTATGGATGTAGATCCATGGCTTACAAAACAGCAGCACAAGCTGAAAATATTGTTTCACAGCTGCCAAACCCAGTTTAGCCAGATCTTGGAAAGATCTCATTGCTCAGGAAAGCATAGCTGCTTTCCAAAGCTTCGGGATGTAGCAGCTGTTAAAAGAATTTACTACATGTTATCCTAATCAATATGATAAATGTCTGGAAAAAGTGAATGATACCTTTGCTGGTTTTGATGGAGAAGCACAAAGGGCCCCAGCTGTCTTTTGTGATAGCTTGAATGTGTCCTCACTGTTGGAGAAGTCTTAGAAGTAGCGGCAAGTGCTACACTAATTGTAAATTATATCCTAGAGCTGGGCAGAGAATGGATCTAAATTTACATTTTTGCCATATACATAACTTGTTTTTGAACTTTCAAGATCGAATGTTTTTCATTCATACTAAATAGAGCAAAAAAAAAAAATGAAGGAAACATTTCAAACTTTTTGAGAGACAAGCTAAACACTCTGCCATATTTTTATTGCCAATTTGATGGTAGTGTTATGTGCCTTGACATTTATATGTTCCAAGGTAACTAAATAACTGGGGGTTTTTAAAATCCTTTTAGGTAATTTATTATTCTTTTCCTCTCAAATCTTGACTTGGAACAAGTCCTCTTCATTTGATGACTTGTTTGAATACTGACCATTTGTAATATTTCTTGCTTCTCATACTTGGGAAGTGACTGCATGTTCTATTAATGTGTGGTAAATATTATTCCTCAGTTCAGAATTATGCTTCTTCGGTATGTATATAAAACTTGGATTAAAGGTGAGAACAATAAAAAATACTTGATATTAACAAATAATAAGGCAGCTTTAAAAATGCTTGATGACATCACAATGGACACCAAGCTCCTTCAGATTTTCACTGAACAGAGCAGGCCTGTTTCCCTATAAAAGAAGGGATAGTATGTGTTAGCACTGAGGGCACATAAAAACGTGCATCGGGGGTCACTGGGTACTCTGTGGTAGAAATCTGAATGAAATAGGATCAATGGTTTTAAAAGTTATTAGAGAGAACTAAATAGACCTACGTAGAGGAGAACAGATATTAAGCACAGGGCCCTATGCACGAAATCCTGCACAGAAAGATGGTAACTTTTAAACAGTCGCAAGGGCACACATGTGCGTGCATTTGGTGACCCGTGTCCACAAACATGTCCATTTTCTAACATATGTACGCATATGCTCATATGTTTTAAAATAAGCTGTGCACGCATACGTGTGCGCAATTTTAAATGGATATGCTCATGTGCACGCAAATGTCATGTCTACAGCACAAGTGGGGGAGTTTTACAAGGGACGTGTGCCGATGCCATAGCTACTTTTCCCAGTTCATTCCCAGTTCGCTCAGTTAAGGCATAGGTCTTCCAAACCCCGTTAGTTTAATAGCCTCCCTTCCTCCCTGTTAGCCCAGATCCTTAAAATCCTGCAGACTAGCTTAGATTTTTTGTTTTGCTACTTACACGCAATCCATAACAGAAGTAAATTTATGCGGCAGGAGACCCCAGTCCGTGTAAGTATCTACACGCACATTTCTTGGCCAGCCCTGACACACCCACACCCCACCCAGACCACGCCCATGCCCCTCCCCTTTTCAGAAACTTTTTACTTGTGCACCCAGTAGAAGATACGTGCGTCCTTAGGGGCCTTCAAAATCCACTCAGCACACATCGGCCCAAATGTTGCACACGTCTCCTGGTTTTGGCACGCAGGGCTTTTAAAATTCGCCTTAAATATTTTAGCAAGCATACAATAAAAATGTTGTTGAGTGCACACTAAGACTACAAAGAGGTCCATATTCAAATCCATTTAACCTGATAACTCATACGTTATCCGGCTAAATGGCAACTTTTTAATATTGGGGAGCTTATCTGGCTAAATTACAGCCAGATAAGTCATTATCCGCCTATAATTTAGCCGGATAAAAAAGAGGCATTCCCGGAGCAGCCTAACGTTAGGAAATTATCAATTGTAACTGGCTAAGTTATCCGACCTTGTGTGGTCAGATACACCTCTTGAGGTGTAGCTATCTTTTCATAAAATAGCACAGCTTGCAGACTTCACAGCAAGCTGCCTATGTTATTAAAGACTTGATGAGCTGATTTGCATGTAAATCATTTAGATAACCGCATTGCTCTGAGCTTTCTTGGTGATTGATAATGCATAGAATTTGTAATTCTATATATTATCTTTGTATAAAGATTTTATAACATGCGCGCACAGCCTACATGTGCGTGTGCTACCCGGCGCGTGCACATGTACGCCCAATTTTATAACATGCGTGCGCAGGTACGCGCATGTTATAAAATCCGGGGTCGGCGCATGCAAGGTGGTGCACAATTGTGCACCTTGCGCATGCCGAGCCACGCTGCCTTCCACCGTTCCCTTCCCCCTAACCTGACCTTCCCACCCCTTCCCCTAACCTTTTCTCCATAGCCCTACTCTAACCCCCCCAAAAGTTTATCCTACCTTTTGCGTCTGCCTCTGGGCAGGCGCAACTTGTGCATGCCAGTCTATTGCCGGCACGCGATCTCTGACACAACGGCAAATGGCCGCTGCGCCAGAAGCTGCTGACCCCGTCCACGCCCGCCCCGCCCCTCCCCACCGCTTTTGCAAGCCCCGGGACTTACGCGCATCCTGTGGCTTTACGCGCACTGCTGGGCCTTTTGAAAATCCGGCCCTTACTGTTTGGAAAAGTGTTACTATAGCTTACCGAATGACCCCCTTAGGCACCTAAAACTGAAGTGCCCAAATTTAGGCCTGTTATTTCTTAGGAATACAAAGACTAAAGAGATTTGCTTTGGTTTTATTTATTTATTTTTTTTGGTTCGTTTAATATTTATTTAGATTTGTTTTCTTTCCTGAACCGAAATAAACATTAAAAAAATAAAAAAAATTCCAAATGTGGCCTCCCTGAGGCCTTCTTCTCGCCAAGAAACTTCAGGGACTCGGGCCAGTCCAGATGAGCTATGCTGAACCCAACCAGGCCCTCCCAAGGCTTTCTAATCCACCTCCCACACCCATAGAGAGCTGCAAAGCCCAAGCCTACTTGGCTGGGCTGAGCCAAGCTCTGCTGGGGCTTCCTCAGAGCCCTTCGGCTCCCCTCCTGCTCCCAAGAAATATGCCTGGATCATAGAGCCTCCACTTATGACTTCAATAGGAAGTGTATGCAAATCTATCCCATGCATATTCATTGTGGATATCCAAAAACTCTGAATTAAATACCCAATAAATATTTTTTTTTACATGAAAAAAAATTTATTTGTAATAAATTTAGTGGTCGATTTTAAAACGCTTGCGCGTGTGCACATGAACGCACCGATTTTATAACATGCATATGCTGGCGTGAGCATGTTATAAAATACGGTTTCCATGCGCATATGCGCGCTGGATTTTAATGTCCGCGCGTGCACGTGTGGGCGGGTGGCCTTGCAGGGGGGGGGGGGATTTTAGAAAAATACGCACGGCGACGCAATTGTCCAATTCCCAGTTCCCTCCCAGTCCGCTCCAATTAAGGAGCGGATTGGGATGGAACTTCCCTATACCCATGCCTATTCTGCCTCCTTTTTTCCTTCTCCTCCCCGACCCCTAAAAGCCTTTTCCCTATCTTTTTTTTCCTTTATTTCATAATTTACTTCATCGGGTATACCTAGAAGCAACTCCCTGCTTCTAGGTATACCCGCCAACACTATCAAACCATTACAGATGGTTCAGAATTCAGCGGCTAGAATTCTAACTAGCACTAATAAAAAAGATCATATCACCCCAATCCTTCGGAACTTACATTGGCTCCCCATTAAACAAAGGATACTCTATAAGGTACTCACTATCATACACAAAGCGACAAACAAACTAGCCCCCATCACATTAAGCTCTCAACTCCAACCGCACACTTCCTCCAGACCAATCAGAAGCGCATACAGAGGAACATTGCATGCTCCGCAATTAAAATCATCATTGAGCAAACGAGCGCTATCCTCAGCAGGCCCACACCAGTGGAACACGCTTCCCCAGATCTTAGACTAGAACCCAGTCATCAAGAATTCAAAAAAAGACTGAAGACTTTTCTCTTCCAACAAGCTTTCCCAGACACTTAATCTTACTGTGACGGACAGTCTTCCTAATTACTAGGTATCCCTTAATTATGGACACTGTATCAAATACTATTTTTAAGAATCTGCAACTGGACAATTATCTTGGAGCTCAAAAATTCACTTTATTTCATATATTTATTTGGCATTGCTTATTTTTATATTTATTGCTACGTTAAATAGTTATACTTCTTATATATAAAATATTATATTTCTTTATTTATTTCCAGTTAAACTATTATCACTTTATTTAGTATTATGTTAAATTGTCAACCAGTTATACTGTTCCATATGTTCTACGGTTCCATGTAAAGCTCCTCTCTCTGTTGAGCAGTTCTTCGTTTTATGTAAACCGGAGTGATTTGTAGTCCCTACAAGAACTTCGGTATATAAAAATTAAAAAAATAAATAAATAAATAAATAAATAAATAAATAAATCTAAATAGATGAAGCAAGTTCCGCACGCTGGCTGGCTGCTGGCGCATGCTTCCCTAGGACAGTGTCTACTGGTGCCGACCCAGCCTGCCCCCTCCCCGCCCAGACCACACCCATGGCCCCTCCCTTTTAGCTGTCCCGGCCCTTCTGCGCATATCGGGGTTTACGTGCTTGGCTGGGCCTTATCAAAAATGTGCGCGGTGCACGCAGGGCCCAGCCACACACGTAACCCTCAAATTTTTACGCACGCTGGGCTTTTAAAATTTGAGCATTAGGAAATAGTACCTTTTTTGCAGGAATAAGCTATTTTTTTCAGTGATGCAAATAGATGGTATTAAGGGATAGGATACATACATCAACATGAATTTTTTTTTCACTGAACACAATCAGAACACAGGTTTATGGTAATTATGTGCCCTCCACACACAAACCTTTTAGCAGTCCTCATGATGTGTTCAAGATTTGCAGTCTGTTCAGCTGGGACAGACAGCACAATGTCCTTTTATTTCCTCAGCAAGTACAATGGTTAATATTGGAATTTTGGGGTCCAGTTTTGACTCGTCTCACCAGATTATTGGTATTTTGGAGTTTTTGTTTGATCAGTCCATCACTCAATTGCTCTGCCAGCTGAGTAAGGCACAAGCACTGTATTTCTTGAGGTAATATGCTGTTCAAAGCAGGATGATTTCTCATCCAAACAAAGCTTGCACTTGCACCAACATTAATCAAATTGAAAACATTGTCAATGGCCATCTGTTTGTTCTGTGTTTGCAAGTACTCGTATGTAAGAAGTGATCCAGGTTATTCACCCCAATTTTGGTTTTGTTATAGCACAGATTAAGTGGGTATTCTTTCTTCTTCAACTATTTGCATGTCACAGTGCATTGCTGAAAGCCCAATTACAGGTTTACAATTCCTGAGCACGTATGAAACTAAGGAGAGATCCTCATCAAAAGCAAATATGCATGAGAATTTCACTCTTTTGGGATCAGCTCCTTTATAATTGGAATGTCTGCCTTGTTTCTCTTGATGGTGCTGAGCTAGATGAGGTTTTTACTTAGCAATTTTTACCATCCACAACATTCTTTCCTGATTTGTACCACAGTCAAACAAGATTTTGTAAAACATGGTTACCTTACTGGTTGTGCTGTTTTTCTCTAGCTTGTTTTCCCAAGTAGATATCCCCATGCAAGTGGTATAATGTTGCTGCCTCATAGCACCACCAAATCTTGATGCCATATTTTAAGGTTTGTTGAGCAGATGCTATTTAAAGGGACCAGCAACCCCTGAAAGCTACCAGCTGCTCGTCCACAGTCAAGTGTATTTATTTAGTTATTTAGATTTTTACAGCCCGCTTTTTAGCACCTCAAAGTGGATTACATTCATGTATAATAGGCATTTCCCTATCCCCAAAGGGTTTACAATCTAAGGCGCTAAAGGGGGGCGGGGGGACGAAGAAGGGGGCGGTTGGGTGATAGCCTGCAGCCGGCCGCACCGCGGCCATGCTGCACACTATCGCGGGCACAGCGCCACCGTAAAAGGTGGTGCTATTTCCTGCACTACTGCCGGCAATAATGTTCTAAACATTATCACCGGCAGTGGTGCCGCCGGCCTATTTCCCTAATCCCCTGCCTAACTCCTCCCCGACTCCTCCCTTCCACCTAATTTCAATGCTACCACCGCAATAATGGCCTTTTGCGGGTTAGAAAACCCCCCCTATAATTTTGTACCTGAGGCAACGGAGGGTAAAGCGACTTGCCCAAGGTCACAAGGAGCCACAGTGGGATATGAATCCTGGTTTCCCTGGGTTGTAGCCCGCTGGCATGCACCATTTTGAAAACTCCTTCACAAACAGTGTCCACACATCACGGAAGGCAGCAAACTTGTGCATGGCTTCCCTCTCTTCCGTGCATTTATTGTTAAACATGCATGTGCACTGACATTTGTTGGTATCTTTCCAGATTCATTATGGTCTCTGATGCATGCTGATTCATCTCCTTCATATTCATTACGGATCCCCTAGGAGCATTACAGGGTTTGTTTGTTTTTTTCCTTTTGTTTTATTTAATTTTGTTGGTGGAGGTTTCATGTCATTTTGGTACTTTTTTTCTGTTTTTAGTGTGTGCTATTTTATAATAGGGCACACTAAAATAAATAAAAAGAAAAAACTTTAGACTTAGCAGCGGCCCTGTGAAATTCACCTTCCCCCCCATCAAACATAAAAAAAAAAGTTCCCTGGGCACCCAGCAGCCTCTTTACTGATCCATGGCTCTTTATCACATTTCTTCACAAAGCAAGAGTAATCTCCAGTCGGCATTCCAAAAGAGTCATTTTGGAATCTGATTGCACTTCAAAATGGCAGCTGGCACTATTTTGAAATGCAGCATTGGAAGAGCAGGAGCAGCTGGGGATCGCTCCTGCTTCATGAATCTTACCCCATGGAGGAGTAAGATTCAGGGAGCAGGGGATGCTGCCACTAAGTTTGCAGGCTTTTCAAGGCTTGCTAAGGGGGAAACACTGGGCGAGCTGCTGCTGGTGAGGATGTTTATTTAGTTTGGTGGCAGAGAGGGCAGGAGTCCTTTGCAAAACAAAACAAAATGAAAGACGAACCCAATTTTGTTTATTTCCTTTCATTTTCTTTTGTAAAAAAAAAAAAAAAAAAGTAAACAAAATAGGAAACGTTATTGCGATTTCCTGTTCCATTTCTAATGAACATATCCCACTTGGAAATCGGACTGGCTAGTAGCTCCCCAAGGCAGGTTTGGGAAGCCCTGTCCTATATATTTAAATGGATTTTATTTATTGATTTATGAATGGTACTTATAAACTGCTTTCCTGACCTTGAAAAATATAAACTGCCCAACACAATGTACAGAAATATTAACATAATACAACATCTAATCAAACATAATAAAACAGTAAAGGCAAAAGAAATACATAACAACAATAAATCCTTCAAGCTAGGGAGAATCATCCCCATAATAGCAGAAACCTGAGTCAAGACTCAAAAATCTCACCGATGCGGTCAAGTAATACAACCCTGAAACATTCATCCTCTTCAGCAAGACCCTTCACAACCACAATGCACCATTAAAACTTCCCATTACCCCAAGCCGAAAACAAGTAAAGCTACATAGTCAACCCACCACAATGGGAATTAAAAAATTGGAAAATTCCATATCAATCTTTCCTAAAAGAAAGATAATTCTGATTGATTTCAAGGGGCCACTATGGAAAATGCCCTAGATTTCAATCAGGCCCTCTAGACTGCCCTTAATCATGAGACAGTATATGGGGACCATGCCCTCTCAAGGCTATAAAAAGGATCAGAACCTTAAATTCTGCTCAAGCACTAATTGGAAGCCAGTGCAAGCAGGGGCAGATTGGCCTATCAGGGGATCAGACATCCCCCAGTGGGCCAGTCGCTCCATCCAGGTTGGGTTTTTTTTTAAGCTTCCTGGCCCGAAGAAAAGGTCAGCGGGGCCGCAGCCTGAAGAGATGCCTGCGCGGCCGTGGCAGAGTCCATCCTTCTGTGGCACGAACGTAGGTGTGCGTGGCCACATCAGACCCCATGCTGATGTGGCCCGAAGAGAGGCCTGCACGGTCGTGGCAGAGCCCATTCTGCCGCAGCCAAAAGATAGGCATGTGTGGCAGATCCCATTCTGCCATGGCCCAAAGAGAGATCTACACGGCCATGTCAACCCCCCCATGCTGATGCGGCCCCAGGTCTAGAATGTACTCAACTTCTTAGTTGTTTAGGAAAGATGAGGTCTATTTTGGAGATATTTTGGCTCAGTTCTGCTGGGTTCCAGAGTTAACTTGGCGTGCTTTTGGGAGCTGTTGACACATGTGCTGCAGGAAAGTGTATGAGGGCGTCAGATACCCCATGGGCCGGTTTTGGAAAAAATCCCCCAGGCTAATATTTTCCTGCAATCCGCCCCTGAGTGCAAGGTACACAATAAGGGAGATGCAGAAGGACAACGTCAGCCATCTCAACATTACCCTGGCCACAATATTTTGAACCACATACAGCCTATGCATGAGCCTCTTAGGCCATAAAGTAGACCTGCTGTGAAACTACCAGAGCAGGCATCATGGTCTTGAAGGATTGGGGCATACAGATTAGTCTTAGTTCAAGAAAGGTGTTAAATGCGACAAGGAAAATAAAAGACTGCAAATCAAATGTGCTTTAGCTGGCTTTGCCCATGTTTTGGCCCTATTTTTTTTTTATTTTAGTCAGATTGGGTTTTATGGTGCATACATTTTGTGCTGTTTTGGATTTTAGGGAATGTGTATATTTCAATTTTTGACTTCTTCTTTTCTTTTGGTTTTAGATTATGCGCTTCTTTACTTTTTATGTCCATGTTGATATGTAGTATTCTAGTATACATAGAATGGTTTAATGCATTCAGTTAATAAGATTCTCGGTTATATTGTTCATTATCTGTAATAAGTTGTTAAACTGT
The DNA here is from genome assembly GCF_901001135.1 of Rhinatrema bivittatum. Taxonomy (NCBI): domain Eukaryota; kingdom Metazoa; phylum Chordata; class Amphibia; order Gymnophiona; family Rhinatrematidae; genus Rhinatrema; species Rhinatrema bivittatum. The sequence goes on along the minus strand of NC_042615.1, from coordinate 518,844,919 downwards.
AAACCGGAGTGAAGGCAGCTTGCTATACCTCGGTATATAAAAGATTCCAAATAAATAAATAAATAAATAATATTTTTTATCTCCTTTTTATTTTTTTATAGGGTATGCTGCTTTGAGCCTTGGGAAAAAAGTGTCGTATAAATGCTAAACTTCATTAAATGTGAAGCCCAGTGAAATAATATGGAGATGAATATTCAAAGCCATTTACATGGATAAAAGAAGGTTGTTTTTTTTCTGGCATTAATCGTCCATCTGAAATTCTCCTTCCCTCAATGTGGCTCACAGTGCAGCACGTACTTTTTTTATCCGCATTGAGCGGAGGCATTCTGCTACAGGTACCTCTTACCCGCAGCAGAGTTCAGGTCCAGATTTAGGCATAGGCAACACGGGCAACTGCCAAGGGTGTCAAATTTTGAAAGCACCAAATATCCAAGCTAATGACGAGTCTGCTTCTGCTTCTTTAGGGTAAAGCTTCAAAGAGGCTCCACTGTGACATTCTGCCTACTACGGGTGCCAAAATTTTCAATCCGGCCCTGGCAGAGTTTCAAAGTAAACGTATCTGTGTGCTTCCACTTTGAGAACTGGTCCAAAATCCACAGGGAAAAAAAAACTGTGCCTGTTCTTGTCCTAATGCAGACAGGCTGAAAATTGCCCTGTGACACGCTATCCTTTTATATTATAGCAATTAAGTAGTAAAACCTCTGATTTAGTCCACCTTATTTTTATATCTCGATATTTTTAAAAGAACTCTGCAAAAATATTAGCAGTTTTGACTTTGACCGTGCTTTTGGAACAGCTGGCATTGTGAGGAGATTCGCTCCTGCAGCTCACCTCCTGCCAGAATGCAAGCCTGTCTTGCATAATGATCAGTGAGATAAAAATGTAAACACAGTAACTCTTTACCATTAAATGTGGGACTTTGGAGCTTACTTGTGAATGTTTTTATCCTTAGAAGGAAATCAAGTGGTTGGCAATGTATTCTTTTCTGCTAGTGCTGTATTACGGATTTTAAGTAATCATAGCAATAGATTTCGTATGCTCTTCTACAGTATGAAATATGCATTATTTATGACAAGAGATCTTTGAATGCATATTTTCCATTGTGGAGAAATACATATGGGCTTGATTTAGTAAGGGTTTTTCTTTTTCACATTCTATGTCTAAGGAGTACAAAATGTAGTGCATCCAAAATCCAGCACTTGTACCACATTGTAAAGACAGATGTCTTAATTGTAGTTCCTTGTCAAAATAAGGTATTAAATAGGTATCTGCAATATAAAATCTATTTTCAGCTCTTTTCATTCTTGCATTGGATATCCTCACTGTGCAAACTGAAATAACAATTCCATTCTTCCTTTATATCTGTAGTCCCCTATGTCCATTTCTCGGGGGGAGGGGATGCAAGATCATGATAAAGATCACGTTGCCCGCTCATGCCTCTCTTCTAGTACGTCAGCAAAACCTGCACTATTTATTCTATTGTTTATTAAAGTTTCAAAAAAGTTTTCATTTGTGATCTTGTTCAAGTACATTCATGTGCAAAAAGAATTTACCTCCTTTTCACAAAATACTCTCCACCCTCCCTCATCTCCAATCCTTGTGGATCTCAGGAAAACAGCCCTTTATTTTTGCTTTCTTTATTGTGGACTAAGTAAATCCTGGACAATTATCCAGTATGAGTAGAAAAAGAAGATGAGGATGAAATTAACAGTTAAGAAAAATCACACTTTTCAGGGAAAGGCAACACCGGTAGTCCTGAATACATAAATCTATTTAAGAAAAAGGGTGGTACTCTCACAATAGCACTATTTAGGTCTGGAGAAGTCAGAGGTTGACTAGGAGGTCTGTATAATTTGCTATCAAGCTACTCCAGCCAAAGCAGACACGATCAGCATTCTTGGGTTTGGAGGTGACAGACTTTACTATCTGGCCTCTTTTGGGCTGGGCCTGGTGATGGCAGATCTGAGGAAATAACTATATCTAGAAATGCCAGGCTATCCATCAGAAGAGTGACTGGAATATGCAATAATTAAAACATATGGAGTGACTTGGATCCTGTAGAATGAGGATTATCTGGATATAATCAGGGCCATTGCTGGACATGCTAGGATGCAGAGTAGAAAATGAGTGGGCTCCCTTACTTTCTCTCACTCTCCTCCTTCTATTTTCCTTGATCCTGGGTCAGGGGCTCAAGGAAAGGAGAAAGAGGGCCAGGCCCAAATAAAGTTTATTCACACCCCAGAGCATATCAAAAATCCCCCTCCCCCCCCCCAAAAAAAAAAAAACCCTCTAATTTTATTTGCCATCTAGGGCAATCATCAAATTTTATTTCCCCGCTCCACCAGGGTGATCCACCAATTTTTTTTTTCTTCCCCTCCAGGTTTAACTTTTGTCTTCCAATTTTCCTCCAGTTTTAACTTCCTCCTCTTCCTCATCTCATCCAGCCAGTTCTGGGTCCAGCAGATACCGTTAGGGGCAGTGTGCAACAGCAGTCAGGCATAAAATAGTGTAGGGTTTGTGAGCCAGAGCCATGTACTTACAGGTTCTCTAACAGTCTGATTCCCTCCTTTTGTTTGGATTTTCACTGACTAAGGAATCTTATTCTGGGTAGGGATGTGCATTCATTTTAACAAATTTGCAAAATGGAACAAATAAGGGTCATTTCCTTTCATTTGATTTAAATAATGCCTTACAGCAAATTGGCACCCTCTGCTGAGGAGGACATACCAGAGTTAATTTACTCCAGCACAAACCCAGCAGATGGCTTCATTAGAAGAAAAAAGACAGAAGACCGAAGAAGGGGACCTCTGAGGCCTGGGCCTGATCCTAGGCCAAAGTCAGGCATCGGGACCCAGCCTCCAGACCGGGCCTGGCATTGGGTCTGGGTCCAGATCGCGGCCCTGGTGTCAGACCCAACCTCTGGACCAGGCCCTAATCTAGGCTGAGGCCCAGTTGTCAAGATCCAGCCTCCGGACCGGAGCCCAGCATCGGACCTATGCCCTGGCTTGGGCCTAAGCCAAGGACGAGGCATCAGGTCCCAGCGTCGGGCCTGGGTCTGAGCTGAGGTGAGGGAGTTGGGCTCCAGCTTCCAAACTGAGCTCCAGTGACGGGCTGGGTCTTGGCCAAAGCCCTAGGCATTGGGACTCAGCCTTTAGACTGGTCTCCAGTGTCGGACTTTGGCCGAGGCCCTGGCCTCCGGCTTAGGCCCCGGCTTTGTGCTTAGACCGAGACATTGGGATCAGGCTTTCAAGCTTCAGAGATCTTAGGCTGAGGTCACGGCAACCAACTATGGCCTTGGCCTAAGCATGGCCAAAGCTTTGGCCTGGGGCTAGACCTCACTAGCATATCCCCACTGGACTGGGTAAGTTTTGGCTGTGGGGGGTGGGATCCTGGCGATGGCATTTTTCTGAATGGGAAGGATGGGTGGTGGGGTCAGGAGGCCTTGGGAGGCCCTGTTTCCTTTTTTTGTTTGTTTTTGGGGGTATCAGTATGGCTTTTGGCGTAGTATAAGCTTGGAAATTTTGCTCTCTCCTTGTTTGATTCAATACGGAGGGGTTTAGATTCTGGTCCAGGATATGTTTTAGTGGTGCTTTATATATCTTCAGCATAGAACAGGGTATAGACCATGGGATTATTATTGTATAGGCTGAAAGAGGTTCTAATAGCTGGTCCTGTCTGGAATTGGTTTAAATCCTCTGTAACAATAGGAGACAACAAAGCGATCTTAGAGTGCCATCAAGTTGGTTTCCAATGCATTCGGGAGTATCTCAACATTCTACTCTGTCGGCCCTTTTGTTTAATATCTACCCAGCACCAATGTGCCGATGACTTGCACCACTATGCACTGGTTATAGGATATATGCTGATGATGAGTAATTTTATATTGCCCTGGCAAAATTGTGGTCAGAAACTTTTGGGCAGATTGCTTCATGTATGAACTCTATTAAGCAGTGGCTTAATCACAATAAACTTGCCTGAAATATAGGCAACACTGAGACTGTAATAATCCAGCACAAAACCTCAATGGATATACCCCAGGTGCTTCAGATTGATACAGAAATTATTCAGATTTCTTCACAGGCTCACAGCCTTGGGGGAAATTGTTGATTCACATCTGTCCTGTATTCCCCAGATTATATGAGTTGTGCGAATCAGCTTTTATAAGCTTTACCTACTTGATTTTACTGCCGCCTAGTAACTTTCGTCTAGAAATACAGACATTTTAATCTGCAATACTGGACTATTTTATTTATTTATTTTATTTATTTAAACATTTTTTTATACCGTCATTAAGTTAATTAACCATCACAACGGTTTACAAAAAGGCACAAAATAGGGTTCTAATGTTTTGTTCTTGGGGCTTCCTAAGCCTTTGATTAAGCCATTGAAGCTGCTGTAGAATGCAGCACCAAGACTAATTATTGGCCATAAAAAAAGCGACTATATGTCACCGGTGTTGGCCGGATTTTAAGATGTATGCCCGATTTTATAACATGCGTGCGCAGCCACGTGCATGTTATAAAATCCGGGGTCAGCACGAGCAAGGGGGTTCACACTAGGGCACCTTGCACGTGCCGAGCCCTAGGGGAGCCCCGATGGCTTTCCCCGTTCCCTCCGAGGCCGCTCTGAAATCGGAGCGGCCTCGGAGGGAACTTTCCTTCCACCCCCCCCACCTTCCCCTCCCTAACCTGCCCTCCCAGCCCTATCTAAACCCCCCCTAACCTTTATTTTATAAGTTGCACCTGCCTCTGGGCAGGCGTAGGTTGTGCGCGCCGGCCAACAGCCGGCCTGCGATCCTGGGCACAGCGCCAAATGGCCGCTGAGCCTGGAGGCTCTGGCCCCGCCCCTGCCCAGCCCCGGATTGCCCCGCCCACGCGTGTAGGGCTTTGAAAATCTGCCCCTTAATGCACAAGTTACTTTCAAACAATGCAGTACTGTGGATCAATACAATGTTGATAACCTACAATCCTTTCAGAACTTTGCATTCTTCACAAGGTTTATTTCTGAATGTTTCATCTGTAAAATTGGCTAAACTCTCTGTGACCAGGAATTGTGCCTTTTCTGTTGTTGCTCCCGCATTATAGAATGCGCTTCCATATGACCTACGAATAATCAAATGTCTGAAAAAATTAAAATGCTTTTAAAAACTGTGCCGAGGGATGTGTGCTGGCAGCCAGCCGGCGCACGCAAGAAATGCCTGCCAGAGGCAATAGTAAAAAGTAAAACAAGGTGGGGGAGGGGATTTAGGTGTTGCGTCCGTCGATGCTAGACGGCTTTGCCCAGTTTGCCTTACTTTATTTACGGCTCCTCCCGCTCCTCACCTAGGAAAGATGGCTATCGCAGCATCTACAAGCCGACCTCTCCGGCGTCCCCGGAATGGCTATGATGCTGCTGCAGCCTCCCATCATTGCTCCTCCCAGGTACCTACTAGGGTGCGCGCGCAACCCACGTCTTTATGCCACCCTTGGTGCAAACCTCGAGGGCGTTCCCTCATGCGGATATCATGCCATCCGGGTATATTACCTTCACTAGTTTGCTAGCTCATTGAGTTAGCAAGGATTCAAATTCTTGTCTACGCTACTCTGCCGCTTCCGTGCTGCCGCTGGAAGCTCTCTCTCTACCCTTCGGGGTAACTGCTAACCTGGGTACTCGCTCCTCGAGGGCCTGCTCTCCCTGCCTCAGTGCCTGTACCTTCTTCAACATACCTGGTGGAATCACATACCAACAGCAAACACCTAAGGCTGGATTTTAAAAGGGGTACGCGCGTAACCCTTTTAAAGCCCCCCTGTGCACGCCGAGCCTATTTTGTATAGGCTTGGTGGCGCGCGTAAGTCCTGGGGCTTGCAAAAAGGGGTGGTCGGGGCGTGGCCAGGGGACGTGGTTTTGGATCGGGGGCATGTGGGTAGTCCGTGGGCGTGGCCGAGTACCCCGACACAGCTGCCTGTGTCGGGGCCTGCTGCACCGGCGCGCGTTAGTTACTACTGCCCGGAGGCAGTAGTAACTTTTCAGATAAAGGTGGGAGGGGGGGGGTGTCTAGATAGGGCCGGGGGGGGGGGTGGTTGGAAGGAAAGTTCCCTCTGAGGCCACTCTGATTTCGGAGCGGCCTCGGAGGGAACGGGCAGCGCGCGCAGGGCTCGGCGCGCACAAGTTGCAGAAATGTGCACCCCCTTGCGCACACGACCCCGGATTTTATAAGATACGTGCGGCTACACGCGTATCTTATAAAATCCAGGGTACTTTTGTTCACGCCTGGTGCGCGAACAAAAGTACGCATGCATGTAGAATTATAAAATCTACCCCCTAGTGAGTACTCTAACTCTCAGTCTCTCTCATCCACAGTATCTCCTAGATGGGAAACCTGCTGTGGAGCCTCCTATCATCATCAAGGAGAGAAGGGCTCCCTCTGCCGAGGTCCCTGAGACTGCAACTACCAGACTGCCTCACTACTGCCACCTCTGGTGGCTCTCTTCAAGCTGTTTAATAAAAGAACTAACTGTTTTGTGCATTATGAGTTTAGCCCAGTGCTGTGGCTCCTCACGGGGCTCCTCCCCATGGGCGTGGCCATCTCCCACAGCACCCAAGGATCCACCAAAACACACTTAACCATAACATTAGGTAGGGCTCGAGGGTGGGGGCGAGCGGAAGAAAAGTTCCCTCAGAGGCTGCTCCGATTTCATTCCCTCCCAGGCCGATTTCGTTCCCTCCCAGGCCGCTCTGATTTTGGAGCGGCCTGGGAGGGAACGGGGAAAGGCATTGGGGCTCCCCTAGGGCTTGGCGCGCCCAAGGTGCACAAGTGTGCATTCCCTTGTGCTTGCTGCACCTGGATTTTATAACATGCGCACGGCAGCACGTGCATATTATAAAATCGGGTGTACATTTGTGCATGCCGGATAGCGCGCAGAAATGTACCCCGCACGCGCTTCTTTAAAAATCTACCCCTTATTGTAGCATGTTGGATAAGATGACTGAATTTAGCCATGCTGTATCATTTTATTATGTATGTTTCCCTGTAAGCTGTTGCAGGCCTTAGTATAGGCAGCTAACCAATGCAAACAAACAAACAACAAATAGATAATATTTGTAATTCTTTTTTTTAAACAAAAGAAATGAATCAAACTTTAAACGCATCAAAATTCTTGGGGGAAAAACCTCCTCTAAACAAATCAAAAAACAAAACAAATTTTTACCCCTGCACAACCCTAATTCTGGGGAGGGAGAGACAAGACTCAGGGCCTGTGAGCACATGCCGACTCACAGGCCCCACGATGATTGTATGCCTTACTGCAGCTGCCTAAAGACAGATGAACCCCTCTGCACCATCCCTTAATTCATCTGTAGACCAAGGTTTCCCAAACCTGTCCTGGAGGATCCCAATCCAGTCAGGTTTACAGGATATCCACAGTGAATAGTACATGCAAATTTATCTCATGCATATTCATTGTGGATATTCTGAAAACCCGCCTGGCTGGAGGTCCTCTATGACATGTTTGGGAGCCACTGCTTTAGACAAAGCTGTGCCTCCATCTTTGAGCCAGTGGTGGAAGGCCTGTGAGGGCTTCTTGTGGTGTTGGGACCTCAGTCAACTGCCCTAGTTGAGCGCCTGGATATAATATTGTTTATTATCTGATGTAAACTTTCTATTATAAATAAAGCTGTGACCTCCTGTGTTCCATATTTGCTCTGATTCAAGTTATATGTTGAGTTGAAAGTGAGAATTGGGATGGGGTGGTTTGGGTTGGTGGTAGGCTAGTGAGAGCAATGGTAGTAGTAGGGGTGGGAGTTTGGCTAAGGCTGCCTATGTTGGAAAGACCTTATTTCTCAACCACTTCTTTTTCAGTCTAGTCTATTATTTTCCGTACGTGAGGGTGAGGACATTATTCAGGTAATGTATCTACCAGATTTGCATCAGAAATAGCAAAGAGGTCAAATACAGACAGCAAAACATAATTGTTTTGTTGCTGTTTGTTCTTAAGAAAATAAATGAGCTGCCTTGATGTTTATGCAGATTGGTTGCCAATACATGAACTATTGGTACAGACTTGCAAACAAGATGCATTTGTACATTTGTATTTTTTAATACTTTTGCATGTTCCTCTTTCTTTATTCCTAGAACACAATATGATAATAACATTTTCATACCAACATCCCCTATTGCCATGTGTGATTTAGGTGCCACATTCAGCCGATATACAGTGTTAATAGCTGCTAAAGCATACAGCAATGGTCCTATTTCACCCTTGAGAAAGAAGAGGTCACAGAAATTGAAAGAATGAAACATTCATCCTGTTTGAACTAAAAAACAGATATAAATAGGCATTCAACTGTTTTATGATTTCGCATCAGCTAGGGAGCTGTGCTGATTATTAACTAGAAATGGAATAGCTTTCCCCAGATGAAAATATACTTGCAATCAATTTGTTTCAATGTTATATTAATGCCCATTGGATTGCCTTCCCCTCTATTGTATGTAGACTCACGCTTAAACTTTTTGACTAAGTAGTGTGCATGCAGACTTTTCTTGTTGGATACAATTATATTCTTTTTCCCCTAGACGTTTTCAGAAAGCATACATATTTCCTTGCAAACAGTACTTGATGGGGATATGAAAAGCAAATTGCAAAAAGCTCTTCCTTGAACACCCCCCAGAGCAGGCTACAGGATGAGCCAAAGACACCGGGGGTCTGTAATCAGAGCAATTTTGAAAGAAATGAATAGTAGAATATAGCAGTCTATGCTCGAACCTGCTTTCAAAGCAGTCAGTGAACATATGCAACTGATGGTTTCAATGTGGGTGGTAAACCCCTATTTAATACCGCAGATACTAAACTAATGAGATGGAAATCAGGCTAGCATTAAAATGGCCATGTTAAATTGAGCGTGGCCACTTTCACGCTAGCCCAATGCATTCTTGTTTTCCATGCCAACACGCTTTATTGTTTGTCATCTGTTTTGTACAGTCTATTTTAGCCTGGAAATGAGGAATATACAGTAAATGTTAGTAAAATTCAATTAAACTGACCCTAAGAGAAAGGTCCGATCAACAGAGGAAACAAATCTCTCGCCCTCCAAACTGAACAATGGGCCTCCATGTGTGAGAGCTCATCACCTCCTCTCCCAGTCCAAAAAGGGCCTTTGACCCTTGCCTTCCAAAAATAAATAAATGACATTCGGGCCTATGTCGCTCCTCCTTTCCATCTTTTGAAATAGTGATTGTTTTCCAGGTCCAAGATCCACCCTCCTCCCACCTTGCCAAGCAAAAAAAAAAAAAACAAAAAACTTATGGCAGCGGGAGTAGTAATGAGGACCCCAACTCCCTCCTGAACCAAGAATTCGTCTTCAGGTCCCTCTCGCCAACCCCTCCCCCCCCCCCAAGAAAAACATAAATGTAGTGGCAGTGGGGCCTCCTGGGTCCTGCAAAGCCTTCTGAAAGGTGGAAGCATTCATGCCTCCTGCTGGCATCAGTCTGTGCTGCACAGTGGAGCAGAGCAAGCTCCGACCCTCACAGCTTCCGGCTGTCCTTTGTTAGCCTAGGGACCGGTGCAATAAAGTTAACTGTGAGAACGCTAAGGCCATTTTGCACAATCTAAAAATAGTAAGCTAGGCAATATGGCCTTAACGCACCTGATCCTCCCAAAAAAAAATAAATCAGCGCATATCTGAATGCAAATTAGGGAGCATCACATGCAAGGGAGGCTTTACTGGGCTCACCTTAAATGATATGTTATGCTGTCCCCAGCAATGCCAAAAGGTTAACCCCTGCCTTGGACACCGTACAGTTATGAACGTAACATCCTATGCTGTGCTGAGAGGCTTCGGTCCCTATTATCAACTTTTCATTTCTGGTTGTGGGCTGTTGGCCTGGGGGGGTTGTATCGATGGGGCTTAGGATGGGGAGCTGGGATAGAAAGTAGCATTCTTGGTTTTCTGCTGCTGGTTGTTCTGTTATTTCTGTCTGTATGTTTGATACCTCACGTAGAGGCTTTCAATATAAGCATGCAACGCATAGTTTTAAAGAAATAATAAATACATAAAATATATGAAGTGAAAAGGCCAGTTAGCAGGGGAGGGGTTTCATCTGCACAGTCCCGCTATAAGGGCCATGCTGGATTCCCCTCCTCCACCCCCTCCTCCCACTGCGGACCACGAGTGGCCCCGTTCAACGTTACCTTTCTCCCAACCGCCCCCTCTTAAGAATGCAGCAGCAGCAGTAGCGCCCTTTGAGGCTATCAAAATCCTCCACTCCTCCAGTCTGAGCATTCACTGTTTTGGAGGTGCTGCAGAGCCTCCTGCCAGCATGATGGCGCCTAGCAGGGGGCAGGACAGGAGGCTGGAGCTTCTATATTATTGGGGGGAGGGCGGAGGGAGAAACAAGATGGGGGGGGGGGGGATCCCTGGAGCCCTTTCACCTCAGATTGGTTAGTGTGGGGGATTTCACACGTTTTACTGTCAACATCCAGGGTAGTGCTGAGCCCTTGTTATTGAAAGTTAGTTTATGTGTGTCCTTTGGTAAAGTTTATTAGATAACACCTTAAGTCCCATTTTAATGTGCACGTCTGAAATGCACAATAAAACATTTTATCATGACTTCTGTTGCACAGACCCTCCCCCCAAAGGTTGAACTTCCCTGGCGCTGACAGTTAAACTGCTGCCAGTTCTGCAGCGCACCGGGTCATTGCAGCTTTTGGGGGGCAGACCAAGGTCAGCAGCTTTGGCTCCAATGGGAGCCACAGCTACCCCCAACATATGTAAACAAGACAGCCCCATTTGCCGGAAGGTATTAACTGCCAGCTCTAGGCTACAAGCAACACTAAGTTCCCCTTGAACATTTTACAAATTCTTAGCAAAATATTTAGGTGGGAGGGGGGCCTGAAATTTCATTCTTCCTAGTAGTAGTTGTCCCTTGTTAGTGTAGAGTCAGTGGCATCAACAGCCCCTGCCCCCATGAGGAATGTCGGTGAGGAGACGAATGTTTAGGAAGGTTTGGCACTGCACTCCCCTATGAGATACATCATAGGTTTAATAAAAAAAACTCCTGTGCCTGCCTACGTGATTGCAAGGGGGGTCCTGAGAAGTCAGTCCGCAGTCTGAAGGTCCCACCTCTTCAGGAGCCGGAGCTGGTAGGAGGTCTTTGCCTCCACGAGGAAAGGACGAGGAGTGGGCCCTCGGTCATCAGATGGGGGCCCAGAAGAAGCGTTCCTGTCATGAGGGGTGGCTGGGGCCCCAAGGTCAGGCTGACCACTGGCCCGGATCTCCAAGAAAAAAAAAAGAGGTCTCGGGATTCCAGACAGCAAATCCCTAAGAAGGAAGAAAGGTGCAAGTCCCCACGCCTCATGTGTGCTTCAGAACAGTGGAGGAGAAAGAGAGGATTGTGCTTTGCAGGAATTCATCGAGAAAACAGCTCAGTGAGGAAGGTCCTGAAGAGCTGCTGAATGAAGAAAAAAAAAAGATACAACAAGAGATACATCCATTGGGAGACGGCAAAGAGAGAATAGTGAGAGAGAAAGGAGAGCTGCATCCAGAAACAGGTTCCAGGACAGATCCCAGAGAGGAGGGTTCCTTCCCAAGAGAGCTTACCTGTGGAGTGTTTTTGCCCACTGTGAGCAACTGAGTTTATGTTTATTGCTATTGGGACTTATTTTCCGAACTCTGTGGGTGCACTAACCTTTGGTATGCACCAGGAGTAGGAAACTCTGGTCCTGGAATGCCACAAGCAGATCTGATTTTCAGGATATGCACAATGAAAATGCATGAGATGAATTTGCACACAATGGAGGCAGTGCATGCAAATATACCTCGTGCATACTCATTATGGATATCCAGAAAACCAGACCTGTGTGTGGCACTCTAGGAAGGGAAATGCCTACTCCTGGTGCATAATGTGAATTTTGCTTTTCCTGTTAGCAGAGACCAGCAAAGACCTTTATATGTTTGAACAGCTTTGACGTCAGCGATGTTTTGATTGACTCTGATTAGACTGGTGTGCAGAAGAATTGTCAGAAGAGAGGGAAAACCCTGAGGAGTTTTGAAAAAGTGATTCCCCTCCTCTCTCTCTCACATATATACACACACACACACACACACACACACACGAGCACCTGTTCATCTGTCTCCTTATCGGGGCAGGGGCTACATTTAAAATTCCAATTACCCCAAGATTGTCAGTGTATTGCTTGCAGATGATATGCAATAAACTATTCTTTGATATTCAACGCAAAGACGCAGTGCAGGCATACAAGAGCATTTAATAAATATCAAAAAACTTTGTTGCCAATAAAAAAGTTATTTATTAGCTATAAATCCTAAATTATCAAATGATATCCCAGGAATTTCTGCTTCTGCAGATGCAGGGTCAGTAGGCGAGATGCCAGAAGACAGAAAGATTGATAGCTCCTTTGTTACTGACATTACAAATGTTTACATTGTGTCAAAGATGAACTGCTCCGAAGATAGCTAGTATAAGACTGGCACGTTACATTTGTATTGTGATCAATGCATGAACTCTTAGCTTGATATGCTCCAGAATTGAAGAAGCTAAAATAATGTGGAAAAATTTCTTACACTTAACTAAGAAATTTCAGCATAGTATAATTTATGACTCTGCAGTCATTTTGCATTTTATTTTCATGGCAAGAGGATATTTTGTACACATGCATCACTGGAACAAAAAGGTCTCTAATCTCTGAAATTCAGATATTTGGAAAAGTTTAATGTGCCGGAGTAAATTTCCATGCATCAGAGCCAGACATCCCCTAAGAACTGGAACCAAATATCTCACTCACCATATGAGAAAGTATGCCGAAGGCTGAAAATCTTTGAATATTCAGCCATTTACATGACTCTATAAGTTTGTAAAAATAAGGCCAAAGACTAAGACTTTATATTATTGAATGATAAAATATGTTCTCACATGGCCTTTCTACTGTTATTATGAATGTGTCACTATTTTTTAAGCTAGTGCATTAAATATAGCCAAATAAATCATAGTGTTTCATAGAGTTTTTGTTTTTCATTCTTAGTTGTTCTCTATCATATCATGCCCTGTTTGACTATTCCAGTATGCTAATAATAATTCCTAGCATTCTGTTTGCAGCACACTGAACCAACGATTTCAAAGTATTATCCACTATGATGCCTAGATCTTTTTCCTTGGTGGTAGCTCCTAATATGGAACCTAACATCGTGTAACTACAGCAAGGGTTATTTTTCCCTATATGCATCACCTTGCACTTGTCCACATTAAATTTCATCTGCCATTTGGATGCCCAATCTTCCAGTCTTGCAAGGTCCTCCTGCAATTTATCACAGTCCACTTGTGATTTAACTACTCTGAATAATATTGTATCATTTGATAACCTCACTCGTCGTATTCCTTTCCAGATCATTTATTTATATATATATATATATATATATATATATATATATATATATATATATATATTGAAAAGCACCAGTCCAAATAGAGATCCCTGAGGCACAATACTGTTTACGCTTTTCCACTGTGAAAATTAACCATTTAATCCTACTCTCTGTTTCCTGTCTTTTAACCAGTTTGTAATCCACGAAAGGACATCACACTCTCACACATGCACACACCTGTGAGCAGGCACTCTCCCTCATAGACACACACACACACAAAACTCAGGCAAGCTCCCATTCACACAACACACACATCCACCTTACCATCCTCACACACACACACACACAGAGCACACACACACATACAAGCAGGTTGCCTCACACACAACAAACACACAAATTGTATCTTTTCCCATTCTTCGGCTGCCACCGATCTGAGCTCTGGTGGCGATCCATGGTCTCCCTTACCTTTTCTTTGACCACCTCTGGCTTGGGTTCCGGCAGCGGTTCGCAGCATCTCTTTTCCTCTCGGCCATCACTCTCCCGGGATCTGGCACTGACACTTGGGCTTCTCTTCCATTCCTTCAGCCAGAGCTGTAGCTGGGCAATTTGGCACCTATGGCCAAGTGAAAATCTGCGTCCTCCCCCCTTTACACAAGACATGACACCGCGAGGTGGGAGATTCTGTACAGCAATGCTCATGGCCAGTGTGAGGGTATTAAAGGCCCTAGGAAACGTTTAGAGCCTTGCACCCCACCCCACCACACCCAATTAAAAATTATGCCTTTATAATACAGATTTTACATGAAAAGAGCATTCAAAGCACAGTCTTCTGAGGTAAAAATATATATTTATGTGCACTGCTGAGGTGCCAGCCAGAAAACCCTGCAATAAAGCAAGAGACACTTGGGATCTATATGGTATTAGGCCTACTGTAATGCTTCTTGAGCATGGGCATGACCTCAGAGAAAAAAGAATTTCTATATAAAAATAGCACTAACTGCCAGCACTCAAACAGCAACAACCCCACCTATGAACGTTTAATACTACAAATATTACACCAGGCCTAAAATAGTAATACAGCCCCTATTAGGAAAACAGAAAAAGCCAAGCTGCTATTGGATCCCTACATAGAAACTATACACTAATGGAATAACTCACTTCAGTCACACATGCAAATCACAGATAGATCCTCAAATACAGAATAAAGAGAACATACAGTATAAACAGAAACGTACAGGCAAAAACTGAACTGGAAAGCGCAACAAGCCAAATTCTGTATGCACTGCAACAATGTAAAAACCAGAAACATTACCACTTCTCATAAAACAAATTTAATAAAACCATACCAATAAAAAGAATAATTCAAAACAATTAATTAATAGAATAACATTCAATAATTAAAAACTCATATAAAAATCTTCAAACATCAATAAAATATTTCAAAACAGACACATGAAATAACTCCCAACAGTTAAAATAAGGATTTTAAAAAATCCCCCATTATCCTTGCCTTGGAACATTTGATTTCCAGATGCCCTGAAATTGTAATGGATTAGCTGGCAGAAAGTAATTGGGTGGTTGTGCACACACATGCTCCCTCTCATACACACACATGCTCTCTCACTCTTCCACACACATGTACAAATGCTCTCACTCTCCCACACACATGCTCTCACTGTCCCACACAAGCACACATGCTCTCTCACTCTCCCACACACACGCTCTCTCACTCACTTCCTCCTTGACCTAGCAGGCAGCATCAATCTCCTTCTTCAACTCCCATGGCCAAGGGAATGACATCCGGCCAGAGGGCCAAACCAGCATTGGACTACTTCCAGCAGGTGTGCTCCTCCTTCTCCGAAGCAGCACGGCCCCACCAAAATTGTCAGCGTGGTCAGCATGGCCTTCGTAAGTGGAAAAGCAGCGCTACCCCGCCAAAATTAGCAGCATTGCCAGTGGGGCCGGCGCTGCTTTTCCACTTACTAAGGCCGCGCTGAGCACACCATCACTTTTGACGGGCAGCGCTGCTTTTCTTTTGCAGAGGACCTGCCGGCGGCCGGCTGCACTACCTTTTCGTAGTGGCACCTCTGGCCATGACCATATTGACCATAGGCACGCTACGGCTCTGTCTTCAGCTGCTACCAGCTTGGGCTTAGTCAGTCACTCCTCTTCCATTTCTTCAGCCGCAACCTGGCTTGGGCTCCGGTGGCGGCTTGCTGCCCCTCTTTCATTCTTCAGCTGCCACCGGCCAGAATGGGTTCTACCACAGCTCCGCAAGTTTCTCTTTGGGCTGCAGTAGCAGCAACCCCTCTTCTTCTCTTTGGCAGGAAGTAAAAAAAAAAGGCATAATAAATTGAGGGTGCAACAGCAGTGGCAGGAAGGTTTCAAGAGGCAATTTTGGCACCTCAAAATCTTGCCGCCTGAAGTGGCTGCCTCACCCTGCCTCATCATAGAACCGTCCCTGATGCTGAGGAGGGGTAAGGCTAGGGAGCAGTAAAGGCACAGGTGAACCAAGCCTGCAGAGGAGGGGTGCTGACCAAGGAGAGGTGAGGAGGAACCTGCTGGGGATTGCATCCCGGGACACAGGACATCACAAGGTAAAGTTCCAGGTACCGCTGGAAGGGATCCGGTCACTATTAGGATTCCCCAGCCACCTTGGAATAATCATTGTTCCTTACCATGGAGGATACCCCCGTCCCAAGCCCCAACCTAGAGGAACATTTTCACAGACTTAGAGAGCAGTCAAATTCTGTCTCTTGTAAATCAGCGAACACTGGAAGTACTGGTTGCTTTAAGTTTTGCATCTATTGATTCTTTTACAAGGAATTACAATACATTATAATTTGAACACCCCTCCAGTGAATCCTGCCTGATTTGTAAATGTGCCTGCCTGCCCCCAAAGAGCTATAGTACCACACACACATGGGGTAAACACTACCAAGAAGGTTAGCTTTCACTCCCACAGAAAGGATCCACCCCTTGGGACCAGATCTGCTGGGGAAAAAGCAGAGGAGCTAGCCACGTACAATAAATTATTTTATGGCCCTTTAGGATATGTGTCATCCACAGAAAAAGGGTTACATTTCAATAAAATCAGTAAAATATTCTATGAACACCCAAGTCCTGTGTCCATCCCATCTGTCCCAAGTCAGCAGCACCTCATCAAGGCCATAAGCATCAATTTCTCCCTCCCCCCCCCCCCAAAAAAAAAAAAAAAAAGGTTTCACTCCTGGGATTAAAACAAACAGGAGGAGACAAGCATCAGTGAAAGGCAGTTCCAGCAGAAATTATTTTTGTGTGCCTTTGGAGAATATACCACGTCGAAGAAAAGGATTACCTAATACATATGCAAATCTATCTTACACAAATTCTTTGTGGATATCCTGAAAACCTGGCCTGTTTGTGACTCTCAAGAAGTGGAGTTGGCCACCCCTGCTTTAAGCTATCAAACACTTTTCTTCTATCTTATTTGTTCAGAGAAGAAAGGAAAAAAGATTTAGAACTAACACATCTGAAAGACATGGAATACTAAAATGCTACTCATAACCAGCTGTATGCTGGGCATATAATCATTGATCTGTATAAACCAGAGGTTTTCAATCCAGTCCTTGAGACACAATCAGACAGTCAGATTTTCAGGATATCCACAATGAATATGCATGAGATAGATTTGCATGCAATGGTGGCAAGTGCATGCAAATCTGTCTCCTGCATATTCATTGCACATATATCCTGAAAATCTGTCGCTCTCGAGGACCGGAGTGAGCCACCCCTGGAATGATGCATGAGTGAGCAACTTCTGTTCTGTAGAACCACAGACAGGTCTGGTTTTTCAGGATATCCACCTTGAATATGCAAGATGTATATTACATTCATTGCCTCCATTATATGCAAATATATTTCATGCATATTCAAGATAGATATCCTGAAAACCCAACTGGTTGGGTGTGTCTGGAGGACTGGGTTGAGAAGCACTGGTTTGAACTATTTGTATTTTTATGTTTTCAGTACAGTAACAAACAGGTGTTCTACAGCTGGAATTATTGTAGTTAGTGCCTCAAAGGGAGCTCTGGAACTCTGAGGAACTTGCTTCATTCCTTACGTTCTTACAATAAATCAGTTCAGTTTATAGTGGATGTTGGGATGAAGAGGCAACATTCTTAGAAAGAATATGGTAGAAAGGTTCAGTTTTGCATTTCTGAAAAAAGTTTCCTGCATATTAATTGTGAAATGATACCTCTATTAAATTAAAATACAATTGCTTGCACACTTCCAGCCTACAGGGCAACAAGTGCACCATCTGCAGATTTCATCATGTATTTATGGTGGAGATTAAGGAAATAACATTGCACCTGCTGTAGTTTGTGTTCATTTACATAAAAAAGCATGATGCCAAAGAGAGCTCATTTACTTTAGAGAACAGAAAACAAGTGTGCAAAACGTAGCCCTTCAAATGAGAAGTCTAAACGAATGATTAGAGTGCCAAGAGTGGCTTTTTTCATACTTTGACATACACATCCATCTTTGTTCAAGCAACTGGAAAGTAAACCACAAGCTCCCTTCCTGCCCCTACTACAAAGGCTCCTGTTAATTGTGGGATATTGTGAGAGGATTTTTCTCACCTGTGGCAAGTGAGCAAAAGCAGACATAGGTCCTTTAAACAGCTCTACTGTACTGCCTTCCAGAGATAGGCGCACTCTAAGAACGCAGGGATTATGTACTGGTGCTCCTTGTCTACCTGATGTAAGCAAGAGGTCTAAGAGGAGGTAAGGTGTGGTCTCTTGGTTTGGTTCTGTTAGTTTCTTTTGGGCACGGAGTGGTACTATGGACCAGAAGGACCTATGTATCCCTTTGTATATGCAGAGACCCCCCTTGGGGGTCTCCAGCAGATGTCCCTAATTCCTAGCCCTTGGGTTAGACAGCAGCAGAGGGTCAGACCATTCTATCAGCACCTTCCCTGAGGTTGCCTGGAATGGGATGTCCCTTAGGCACAGTGGGAGCTGCTAGTCTATGTGCAGTTTGCTTTCAGAAGGGAAGGATGGGGATCATGTGTGCTGTCTGAGTTAGGCCCCCAGTTTGTCCTAGGAGAAGAGAGGCACAGGCCTTGCCAATTCCTTTAAAAGGGCTGGAAGGAAGAGGGATATTAAGAAGCTTTCACAATTTTTCCGAGTTTTACATTTTTGACCTGTTCCAGTCCTAGCAGGCTGTAATCCCCTTGTCCAAGGTGGTCAGGTGGGACGGTACACCTTTTCAATCAGCATGAGAGGAGGCTGCAAAACCCAGCCTTGTGGAGAGATCCTGATTCAAGTATTTGCACGTTTGCATTTTTCCATCTTTGGGAAAGGGAGAATTTTTCTGCCTCCCCTCCTTTTCCCTGAACGGGAGACTTCTAGTGACTTTTTCCAGCTTAGGCCTTTCCGACTGGGAGGCCAGCATCTATCTGTTGAAGAGAAACACGAAGGGAGTCAAAAACCTCTGGAGCCACCCAATGGAGTTTCCACCCTGGGGACACAGGAAGCTGCCAGGTGAAGTTCGGAATTTGATGTGAACTCGGGTATTGTGGGAAGGGATCCAGTCAGTTTGGATACCCCAGGCTCCGTGGGACCCTTATCATTCCCTGCCGTAGGAGGATAAGTCAGTTCCAAGCCCTTGCCTGGAGGGACACATCCACAGAGTTAGAGAGCATTCAAATCCTGACTCAGGTAGATCTGGGTGAATTTTAAAAGCCCGGTGTGCACATTAATTAGGGGATGGGTGAATAAGCCGGGCTCATGTGCGTCAAGCAAATTTTAAAAGCCGCCACATATCTCCCGCAGCAAGCACATCTCCAAAGATTTCAAAATTGGGCGGGGCATGGGCATTTCAGGCATTTTGGGGCGTAAAACAGAGATGTGCCCCCAGAAGCCCTGCCGCATACATTTACTTCTGCTATGGAGGAGGTGTAAGTTATAAAATAAAGAAAACAAGGCAGATCTTTGGGGTTTTAAGGGTGAAGGCTACTAAACTAGGGGGGGGGGTGGAGTACATCTCTCTTAACTGGGCGAACAAGGGACAAATCGGTAAAACTGGGAATGGCATCGGCGTGCGCTCCTTTTAAAATACCCTGACTCATGCAGTAGAAGCGGGATTTACATGCCACATGCGTGCACCCACTTAAAATCCGGCGCATGTGTGGGCGCGCGGCCAGAATGTTTTATAACCATGCGCACGAATGTGTGCGAGTCTTATAAAACGGCCGCATCCCTGGGAGTAGGCCAGCCAACATATGCGCGGAAAGGCCCGCCTGCGTGCCGGTTTGAAAGTTATTGCCTTATATGTTTTGCATCTATTGATTCTTTTAAGAGGAATTACAGCAAAATTTTAAATCTGAACACCCATCCAGTGAGTCCTGCCTGGCTTGTAAGGGCTATGGTAACACACTCACCCACACCTGAGAGAGCCCTACTGCCCGGGCCAAGAAGGTAATCTTTCCCCCCATAGAGAAGAATCCCCTTCCCCCACCCCCACCCCAGGAGAAAGCAGAGCAGAGGAAATGACAGAGGGGCTAACCTCATCTAATAAATTCTTTTATGGCCTTTTGGAATTGGACATATTTCCCCCCCAAAAAAAGGGTTACATACATGTCTCATTTTCTAGCAAGGCAGCTTTTCTGAGTGGGGCTGCAAGTAATAAGCTATCTTATTCTGCCTGGGTCCGTTTGGCTTGCTGGTGTTGCAGGTGCGGTTTAGTGGGCTGCCTTGGAGGCAGTATAATTTCACCTCGCAGACTGTGAACACCTACTTTGTTATTTCTAATATTTAGTATTTTGTCAGTGTTTCCCTGTTATCCACGCTGAACATTTGTATTAGATTATGTATTAGACTGTGTATTAGATTTGCATTAGATTGTGGTTCAAGTTTTTCTTATCCAACAGAAATCAGACTGTTTGGTGGGCCGACAAATCATCAGCTTCCAGAAGCCTCATTTGTGGAGTCCTCCAGAGTTCTGTATACTCTTCATCACCTACGTTCGACCAATCTGCGACCTTATCCAGACTTTCAGCACCAAGTGCCACCTGTTTGCTGATGATATTCAACTCTGCATTAACACTGGAACCAAGCAAACTTCCTCAGTTGTCAATCTCAACAGCTGTCTGTCAGCTGTGGCCCAATGGCTCAGCAGACAAACTTAAACTGAACCCCTCCAAATTGTAACATCTCTGGCTGAGCCGACAGGGTCACTAGCTACACCCTCTGCCTTCCCTATCAAATACCCCTCTCCAGCCACAAGCTTCGGTCTGAGGTTTGGGGGGTTCAACTTGGCCCCACGCTATCAATGATGTCCCACATCAGCAAAGTAGCGAGCACCTTCTTCATGCGCCTCCGCCAGATCAGACAGTTCTGCAGCTTCCTCATTCACCATAACTTGGCCTCAATCACCAGTTGATTAGATTATTGCAACTCCCTGCTGTTCGGTATCTCCAAGACCTGAAGTGGTTACAACTTGTGCAAAGCCCAGGAGCAAGACTCTTGAGAGGCACTAAAACGTCAGTTAATTTAACACCCATCCTACATAAACTTCACTAGCTTCCAGTAGAAGCCAGAATAAAATTCAAGATCCTCTGTCTCACCTTCAAATGTGCAAATAATCAGGCCCCAGTGTACCTCTCACAGCTCCTGATACCTCACACCCCTTCTAAAGAATTACCCTCCTAACAAATGGCCCTTCTTGACACCCCCCCCCCCCCTTATCTGCTGCAAAATTATCCTGCACAAGGCAGAGAGCTGTTAGCTGCTATACTCCCAAACTCTGGAATGAGGTACCATGGTCCATTCCCCTGGAATCAAGTTACCATATTTTCTGTAAAAAGGCTAAGACCTGGCTGTGTAACCAGACCTTTGGTCAATCTGATAAAACAAAAATAACCTACCTCCATCAACTAGAACACTTAACCGGAAAGAAACTCTCTCACCATTGTTCGTACTATACTGGTCATTCCATTTACTGTAAAGGACCTACAGCCACCCATGACTTATTCTGCTCTGTACCTTCCTACCCTCTCAAATGGTTGTAATCCCTTGGAGATCTGTTTTGTGATAGCAAAACTTCTTATATCAATAAGATTCTGGTGGCCAACATCCTACCGATTCTGGTGGCCATCATCCTACCAAACTACTAATCATCAATCTGGTAGTCATGTATTAAAGAGTCTCAGACCTCCAGCCACCACAGGGCTGCAGTTTTAATTGTTCTGTTTCCTTGTTCTCAGTGTTCTGTTTCAATTGTTCCTAATGGTTTGTTTCAGTTGTCCTTTTTAATTCTATGTCTATTGCTTTTGGGGCCGATGAAATAAGACCTGCGGTGAAATTGGCACTAGTTGTCAGCTGTTGCGCACCCCGTCTGCGCTCGGCCCGCGCACGGGCCTGCTCACCTCTCCAACTCCTCTGCAGGTCCCGGGTCGGCCTCTCCAGCAGCAGCTGCAAGCTCCTCCAGGCCTCAGCGTCCCACAGCGGCAGTCACTGGGTCTTCCTCAGTGCACCAGGCCTCACGGCGGGGCTCAGCATCCTCCATGGCATCGGCCCCGCCCCTAGGCATGCGCGGACCACCCGGTCCCTTATAGTGCCAGGGGCGGGTCCAAGCTCTGCGGCGTGCCTTGATTGAACACAGTACAAGAGGAAGTGCCTGCCTGCACTTCCTTGCCTTGGCAATCGGGTCGACACCGTGTGTATACTAGTTTGCCTCTGTGTCTCATCGCCTGTTCCAGTCTTGTTCTAGTCTTGTTCCAGCGTCCTCCTGTTCCAGCGTTCCCCCAGGTAGTACCTCTTGGACTGACTCTCTGGTACTGACCTCTGTCTGTTCTTGACCATGTTGATCGCTGCCCGGATTCTGACCTCTGCCTGCCTCCTTGACCACGTCTGATCTCTGAACCTGACCCCTGCTTTGACTGACTACTCTCGGACAGATCCTTGGAACTTGACCTCTGCTATTACTGACCACACCTCCTTGATTCTGGCCCTGCTCCTAGTCTTGTCATCGCAGACACTGTACTGGCCTTCCTTGATCCCTCAGGCCTCCAGTCTAGACATTGACCATGCACCCTTGATCTTGGTGGGCACACCTTTGAACTTCCTTTCTGGGAGACCCTGCGAGGCCCACCTAAGTCCAAGCGACCTAGGTCCCCAAGGGCTCCACCCGGGGGGACAGCGAGCTTCCAGTGGTGAAGCTCCAGCTAGCCTCCTGTGCTCCGCCTCCTGGTGGCAGGTGCTTCCTGGGTCCGACCAGGGAGCCGCCCTACACTGCTCCAGAACAAGGGTCCACCTCCAAGCGCAACATCAGCTAGTTGTGTTTTATTTTGTTTTTTAGCACGAGCTAAACCAAAGCAGGTGCCTCTGCAGGATGTAATAAGGGCCACATATGTAAATGAGATGCATGCAGAAAATCCACGCTGATGTGAAACTCGCGTGGAAAAGCGTGCACAAACGCACACTCACAGCCCTGTGTCATAAAGCACGCACAAACTGTCACTGAAACCTGCATTAATGTGTGACCTGTGAGTGATGCTCGGAGGGAAAGCTTTCCCCTTTCAATAAAACCGTGAAAACTTTAGTGGTCCGGGAGTGGAAATGAAGAAGCAATGTCTCTCCCCTTCATGTTCCGTCTCCGACCAGGTGGCAGCTGTTCTGGCAGGGGCCGATAGGCATGAGTAATGCAGCAGAGATTTTTTTTTCTGCCAACCTGCAGAATGAAACAAACATCCAGAAAAAGTGAAGGTAATCCATGATTACACCGGAGCTGCATGATCAGTCACACTAATGCCAGCAAAACTGGTCTCCAGACATGTGCTTTAACTTAACTCCTGCCCTGACCCAGACCCTAAAATCCCCGTGTACAAAAACCTATCAGTAACCGGTGTGCTCCTTGCTGCATAGATTGTATACAGTTAATCTGCCTCATTTGCATGCGCTAGCACTAAACCAGCCACATGTTTTTAAGTGGGCTTTTGTCCACATTTTTCCCGTGCTGAATATGTTTTACCCGTCTAAGGCTAGCGTGGGAAAACTGTGCGCAGAAACGTACGCAGTTACACGCAAAAACCCACAGCACCTTTAGTGCTGCTTATTATATTGTCCCCTTTGAGAAGTTTATTGAAATCTGTAAGGCGATTCATAAATACTTACGTGAATAAATACATAAATAAATAAGTACACAAACTCCTATTTATTTATTTAAAGATTTTATATACCGACAGCCGTATGCACATCGTATCAGTTTACAGATAACTTAGAACAATAAATATAAATTAGGCATGGCCTTTACAAAGAACAGAAAACAAAAGGAGTATAACAAGGAACCAGAGAACTTAGGTTAGTTCATTCAACTGAGAGTAACATAAGTTAGGGGAGGAGGGTACAACTATGTGAAAAGGGGGAGGCTATGTACAAAGGTGCAGAAGGTGCATTCGTTAAAAATGCAGAGTTTTATCGGGGGAAAGCAGGAGAAAATGTAGGGCCTAAAGGGGCACTGCTTAGGATTAAAGGAGTTGTCATTAGGAGTAGTTTAAATACGAAAATTAGACATTTGGGGAGGTTGTAAGGTTTCTGGAGTGCTTTTTATCAGTAGGTCACAGAAGGAGTAGGGTTAGCGTGGGTGGATAAAGAGGGGTAGGCTCGAAGGAAGAGCCACGTTTTAAGTTTTTTTTTAAATTTGGGTGTGGAAGTTTCAGTGCGCAGGTCAGGGGGCATAGAGTTCCAAAGTGTGGGGCCAGCAAGTGTGCAACTCCTACTGCTCATATCTCAATCCTTTCTGCTTTTCTGCATACTTTGTCTTCTTTTTGATTCTGTAATTTGGATGATGTTAGCAGTTCCATTGGAAAGAGTGTGTATGTTGTATGTACAAACTCTCTTAGTTTTGATATTGCTATAACCTTTCCTGCCTTCAGTTAAAGTAGGTTATCTATGTATCTTTCTCTTCTATCCATTCCAGCTTTGCTGCCTCAGTGTATGTTTATATGTGATACTTCTTTTGACATTTTTCCTTTCCTTGATATGGAATGTACAAAGAGTTTTCACTCCAAACCACCCGACTCCTCTTGTCTAGGTTTCTCACCTCTGCATGCAATACATGCACTAGAGCAGGGAGAGACAGCTCCGGTCCTGGAGTTACACAAACAAGTCTGATTTTCAGGAGATCCACAATGAAAACCATGACTGAAGCTGCCAACTCTAGGGCTTAAGCTGAAGTTGTACTGATGACCTTCATGGATGTGATGCTGCAGTTCCTTCTACTGTCTTTCTTTCCACTTTCTGCACTGTTTCTTATTTGCCCTTTTTCTGTATTGCATGCTGGCTCTCCAGTGAGAAGGCCAACCAGAGAAAGCACCAGAGCAGGAGGAGAGAAAGGAGGCTACCTATTCCCTCCAAGAACCCATTAAATGGTAAGACGGTCCAAGCAACTCCCAATATCAAACTGTACTCACAGAAGTGGCAAAAGTAATAATATCATTTCCTATTCAAAAATGAACTTTGCAGTAAAAATGTTACTTCAGTATGAATATACTGTGCATCATCGTTTCTCTGGGAACTGATATTTATGGTGCAGAAGTGAGTATGGACTTAAGAAAGAGAGACATGTGTATATGGAAGTGGATACCTGGGAGTTTGTCATGCGCATATGCAGGAGACAGATTTGCATTAGGATGCATACGCTAGCTAGCTAGTAGTGCTATAATGTATGACTATGATAGTCCTAAATGTGCATGCAGTAGTGATATGTTGTGAATATGTGATTTGCTATTCACCAGGATTCCTTCGATACATGCTATGTGTCAGGTTGTGTGAGATTAGAGATGTGCATTCGTCCTGTTTCGGTAACCCCGAAAAGCGAAGCAAATTTCCACAAAATGTTCAGCCGAAGCACATCTCTAATAATGAATATGAGTCAAAGAGGAAGCAAGCAGAAATGTGTGCACTGCTAGAATATGTATGACCGAGACCATGTGACAATAAAGTGAGAGAGAAAAGGATGAGCATATGTGGCAAGTGACAGTGTGAGAGTGGATCCATGCTTACATGATCTCCTGTGGAGAAAGCAGCGCTGGCTCTTTAAAAATTAAGGGGGTTATTTTCTAAGCCGCGATAGGCCCTTATCGATTGCGTTAGGGCCTTATCGCGGCGGTAAGATTTAAATTAGGGGGAGGGGAGGAGTCAGGGCGGAGTTAGGGAGGGAATTATGCTAAGCAGTGGCGGCACTGCTGCTGGCGATAATGTTTCGAACATTATCGCCAGCAGTAGCTATGCCCGTGATAGCCTGCAGCTGGCCGCACTGTGGCAGGCAAAACCGCACCGCCGTAGTGCAGCCGGCTGCAGGCTATTGCCCGATCGCCCCCTGCTTCGCCCCTCCCCCCCCCCTGTAGCGCAGGGTTCATCATTCCACACAGAATGATGAATCCTGGCCTAAGTTTGCCATAAGAAAATTGCAGCCAAGTAATTTTTAAAGGAAGAGTATTCATGTTTCCCCATTATATCATGCAATAGAGTCAAAGGACATGATTTTTTTAATCTAAATTCCCCATTTCTGTCATGAGGGGGAAAAGAAAACGAAAATGGTATAATCAGTTTCATGGACTGTAACGGGAGAGAGGCACCTATGGCCAGGGAATTTCTGGAATTATTCCAGCCTAAGCAGGAGTAAACATATATGAGTTCCTGGGCTCTGAGGGGTCCGTGAAGCAAACACCACAGGAGTGAGTGAATAAATAAGCCTTTAAGTAGGCTCGGCTGCTTCATGGGCAGAGCAGAAGACATCAATGAAATGTCTGTTGTACCTTTGCCTCCTGCATATCTGAATCTATTTTTCACTTCCCCGAATATTCCCTTCTTATGCTAGCTCCTACTCAGGAAAGCTCGAATAGCCTGAGACACAGTAGTTACCCTCTGGATCCAAAGTACAACTGGTTAAGTTGATTCTATAAGGATAAAAGAATGCAATAAGAGTATATTCAGTAACAAATGATGAATGTTTTGCTGTTTTCCAATACTGAGTTCTTCTAGTCAGCTTACTGTAACTTTTCATTGAATTTTTGTCATCGGTTACTGGTATTAACATTAATCCTCTGAAAATTAGAATTGATATAATCTTTTCTTCTGCTGCTAGTGGTAATGGTGGTATTCTTGCTCCTGGGGTTGCTGTATTTTATTCTGTGCTCTGTATTTGCCAGCAGAGGAAGACGATTTGTATTTGATAATGGTTAATTAAATCCCACAATGATAGTGGTCAATAAGGATATGATGCAGTCATTCCGTTCTGTTTCAGTTCTAAGATAAATTAATGACTCTGGGTGCCAAAAAAAACCATTCATATTCTTTTCCCTTATTATAACTAGGGTCCATATCATTTTAATCAATCTGGAGATATTACTGTAGCTACATTTTCAGAACTTATGTGATTTAGAGGCCTGGGCATTAAAATGAAGCTATAAAAATGTTAATGTTCAATGGCTAAAGTTTTTAGCCATGCTAAAATTTGACTTGGCATGCAATGCACTAAAGTTAATAGGCTACAGCTTGAGCCTTTAGTGTGTGCATGAGCTGCGTCACAAAATCCGCAGTTTTAAGCACCTAAAGTGCAAGCCCGGTTAGTACAGATGCTCTCTCCCACACCCCATTCATCCCTCCAGCACCACCCACAACTCCTGAATCAGAAAAAGGACAACAGCTCTGAGGCCACACTCCAAAAGTCCCCCAAGAATGAAGACGTCCCCTGTGGGGGCTCCCCAGGATCAACCCTGGATTAACCATTAAGCAAAATAAACACAATGCATAGGGGGGCACCACAGAGTGTTGAAACTTTGCATTTTTTAGGTTCCCCCTAGTTATAAGTAAATAATTTGCTTATATTGCTCACTGCTGTTTAGTGTTAAATAAATTTAAAAAGTTTATATTTTATATAGTTGTCTGGCCGGAGAGGGATGGCCTGGAAGGAAACTGAATTTTTAATCTATTTCACCTTCAGCACTTATTGAGTCTTTATGTCTTGTCAATTGAGCAATGGAAGGGCCGAGGGGGGCACCATTGTTGGGCTGTGCTTAGGGCATCAGTTGGCCTTAATCCGGTCATGATCAGGGTCCACCCATCCCTCTGGAATTATGGAGGTCCCTCCATTCTTCACCGGCAAAGGAGACTGTTAAGTTCTCCTATCAACATTGCAGAGAGGGATTGGGTTAAGGTTGTGGGGTTGGGAAGCACCTGGAGGTGACCTTTTCATTCTTGTAGATATGGGGTAGTCCTTGAGGGGGCACCTTCATTCTTGTGGGGCATTGGGAGCTGGCGAGGTTAACCCCAAAGGGAGCTCATTCATTCTGCATTGGGATATCAGGAGTGGCTTGAGGTTAGCCCTGGAGGGGTGGCACATCTTCTATCAGGGAGCCCTTAGGTTGAGAGGAAAGCCATCAGGTCATGACTTCTCAACTGTATTAAATGTTTCAGTGCTGACACTGGAGGCGTGCTAACACCAACTTTGGAGCAGGTAGTAATATAGCAGCCTGGAAGGCGGATTTTCAGAAGGCCACGCTCGTAAAATCTGGCCTTTATGCACATGGTCGGGGCTAGCGCGCGCCGAGCTTATTTTACAAAATGCCCAGCCATGTGCGTAAAGGCCGGTATGTGCATAAGTGCAGGCCTTCCTGAACGGAGCAGACTAGGGGTCATTTTCTGGGCGGGGCTAGAGGTGCCTGCTACAGCGGCCATTTGCCGCTGTGCCAGAGCACGCAACTTGCTCCTGCTCCTAAGCAGGAGCAAAAGGTAAAACAAAAAAATAGGGGTACTTAGGATAGGGATAGGGGGAGGGTAAGATAGGGGAAGGGGAAGAGAGGTTAGGGTAGGGGGTTGGGAAGTTCCCTCCCAGTCCGCTCCTTAATTGGAGTGGACTGGAGAAGGCCCCGATGCGTCACCGCTCGTATTTACCAAATTAAAACCCCCTTGTGCGCGCCGACCTGGCAGTTTATAACATGCGCGTGGCAGCGCATGCATGTTATAAAATCATGCATCCATGTGTGCATGCCGGGTAACGTGCACACATGGACGAGCATGCATAATTTTTGAAAATCTTCCCCTATGCTTTCTGTGGTTCCTTGTACTTAATATTGCGACAATACTAAGTGGAGGAATCATAGAAACCAGGAATTTTTATTTTTCCAGTGAGCCCTTGAGCGCGGCTTATCCTTTATGCCAGCCCCGGGATGGTATAAAATTTTCCGCATTTCAATGGGTGCATTGGCCATGCAGGAATCATGGAGATTAGCCAATAGCCTTATCTACATAGAATTTACATGTGATGAGTGCCATTAGCTACGTGCTCGATTGGACGTACGTTTTGGACCTGCTAATCCTCGTATTGCATTGGGGGTTATGGACATGCATCGAAAACGCGCGTCCAATTGCGTGTTAATCCGTGCTCTGGCCGCAGCGCACAGTATTGCATCAACCTGATTGTGTTTAGTTCATGGGGTGATAACAGCATTGCTCATTGTCACTCTAATTTGCATTTTATTATTTCTAATCTGAATGCATGTTTTTGCTCTATTTATTTTTGCCTACTATTTGGATTTAAGAAATTTTTAACTCTAAGGATTACTTTCTCTTTTAATGTTTTGTAATTTATATTGTAACTGCCATTCTCTTATGTTTTATAATTCTAACAATTATACTACTTTTAATTATTTATTATTTTATAGCCATTTATTCACTTTTAATGACTTATTGTATTTTCAATGCTTCTATTTTATTGTACACCGTTGTGAAGGTTTTACTGATGCAACGGTATATAAAAAACCAATAAACTAGAAACTAGAAACTCACATGCTAATGGGTAGCAGCTATGTTTAGTATGCTTTTGAAAATTAGTAGAAGCTATATTTATTGTAGCAATTTTAAAAAATCTAATAAACTATTGAATTGTCATGGGTTTTACCCATGTTAAGTTCACTTAACGCAAGTAAATGGGTTTTTGAAAATTGCTACCAGAGTATACCATATTTCCATTTTCCATTGAAAATTACCCTGCATTGTGCACGACTGCATGCATGCTAAATGGTCTTAGCGTGCACACTACTCTTTAGTGCACCAGCCCCTTAATGTGTTTAACTGATACTTAATGAAAAGGAAAGCCAAGAAGACGTATAACATAACCCAGCATCTCTGCTCTGTTAGACACAATATGCTGAGAGATAAAAAGACCCCTGAGGCAGGCGGCGGTTGCCGAAACATGGGCCTATGTCGGGCTATGGGACTCGTTTGTAGTTGAAATCATGTGGATAAGTACATAGCATTGTCATAGTTTCTACAATCCTGTCTGAGAATGACTCTTATTCAGTTAAGAAAAAACATTTTGAGCACATATTAGTTGTTTTTTCCCCATCGGCAAATGATTGATGAGTCTGTATTTACCCCTGGCACCATCTGTAGCCCATTGCGAGGTAAGAGATGGGTTACTGAATTTAAACCCTTGGTGTCTGATGCTGTGGTTATGTTACAGAAATATATATACCCTTTTTTTGAATTTTGGTTAAATTTTTCATAAGATTATTCAAAGCATATGTTATACCTCTTCTTGGTTTCCCTTTTCATTGACTAACAACAGAAGAGGATGGTGCTTTTTTTGTTCAGTTTAACTGATACTTGACATGTACACCACAATCACAGAAATACTGTATTTCCTATAAACAAACAGACATGCAATTAATTTTTTGCTCATGATTCAGTTTCTGGACTGTGTGACACTAACAATCTTTCTCCTTTAACATTTTGCCATATAAAAAATCTATTCTCATTATTTTGGTTACTGAAAGGCCTTCGTACTGTATTCTTGAAAATACAGAGGTAGATTTTATAACATACGCGCGTGCGTCCATGTGTGCGAGGTTCCCGACGAGTGCACATGGACGTGATGATTTTATAAAACGAGCACGCCAGCGTGCGCATATTATAAAATGCATGGGTCTCACGCACATGCGTGCCAGATTTTAAAAACCGCACGCGGAGGTGGGGATTTTAGTAGATTACGTGTGGTGACGAAATGGGCCTTCTCCTCTTCCCTCCCTGTCCAATTAAGAAGCGGGCTGGGAGGGAACTTTCCTACTCCCCCTACAAACCCCCCCCCCCTTCCCCTCTCCTCCCCACCCCCTTAACCCGTCCCAAAAACTTACAGTTTTTTTGTTTCATTATTTTCTGCTCCCCTGGAGCAGAAGTAGTTTGCGTGCACTGGCCAACTGTCGACGCGCACTTCCCATGACAATGGCTAATGGCTGCTGACCCAGCCGGCCTCTGTCCCACCCTGCCCCTCCCTGCCCAGACTGCACCCCCCTGGGCTCGCCCCCCTTTTCAGGGCCCAGCAATTGTGCACGTAATGTCGCTTACGCGTGTGGTCGGGCCCTTTTGAAAATGCACGCGGAGCCAATTTAAAATCCGGCAGTAAATATGTATCAAAGTTATTAAAATATTTATTTTGGAAAATTAACTCAACAGAAACACATATCTTAAAATGTTTAAAAAAGTATATATGGAATTTTCTAATTGTTATTTTCAATTCACAAATGCAACCAAATTTATAAGATGTGGAGCACCTCATTAGCTTATCAGTTCAATAGCAACAAGCCACAAAAGAATTACCACAACTGCACCAGTTTGGCACAAATGATAACTGAGTACTCATACTAAATAGCTTAAGCATTGTACAAATATACTGGTTACAAATGATTAGCTTCCTATTCACTTAACAGTACAGTTTCAAAGGAGTTACACTCATAAATGTTGCATATTTTCAAAAGCTCATTTATGTACAGAAATCCTTTTGAAAATTACCTCCTTAGAGGATAACCTTCACACAACTCCAAGTGGCCCCATATGCGCAATACATGGGCACATAGAGATCTGCTATAGCATTTATAACTTCAGCGTATCTGGTTCAAGCAGATTATAAAATATGCACATGTCCACCCCCAATACGCGCATGCATGTTTGTTTCATTCCGCACAAATATCAGCACTGCATTCAAAGTGTAGACTTTTTCTACCTATTTTATAAACATACCACGTATATTTTACGTATGAAAAACAAAGTCGATCGCATAAAACCCTGATTTGTAAGCAGAAGTAGGTATATTTTAAAAAATATACGTGCAACTGAAATCACCAGTTTGCCGATACCTGCACCAGTTCACCCATTCCATCTCCAGTTTATTGAGACCCTCCTAGTATTTCACCATGAGCTCCCCCTCCAAACCTCCCACTCCACAAGAGCAGACAACAGATGAGTCTGATATCATCAGTTGTGCTTGATAATTAGCAGGTGTAAAATTGTGCGAATAAGTTGCCTAATGTATTCACATAAAATAGCAACTCTTGTGCATTCCTCTTGCCCTGGCCCAGAACGCCCCTGTATTGCACAGATATTGACGCAAGGAACTGAAAATACGCACAGATTTAGCAGCCTGCAGTTTCCCCGTGTTCTTATCAAATAAAGATATAGTAAGGCTTAATCCCACTGGAACTTTACTTACTTGTTCCGTTCACAGTAAAATGGTATGCTTTCAATATGTTCACTGCTTATAAGGAAAGAAATAATATAAAGAGAAAAAGAAAGTGCCATCCCTGTGGCTTAGTGCAAGAAGCCTGACTTATGGGGCTGGCCAGCCTCTGGGCTGTAATGGCTGGGCTTAATGGAAAGGAAGAGATGGTTAAATAATGGAGGAACAATCCTTGGATAGTTGTGAATAAAAGTACATGGTAGATGGTACTGTGCAGTGGCAGAGCTAATGGTGAAGGGGGAGGGGGGGTGGATAAGAGGGTGGCAACTGGTGTAACTGCATCAGGTCCTTTGTGGTGAAGGGGACCCTGCCAGAATCAGATCCTGTTTGCTCAGCCCAGTTAACCCGGGCCCGCGTGGCTCCCATGCAGTAAGGGAATCTCGTGGGTTCAAAATGGCTGAGTCGCTCTCTCCGCCTCTTCCCCAGAAGTCATCAGTAGATATAGGAGGAAGCGTCCTTCTCCCCAGAACTCTCATCAGTGGAGGAGGGGCCAGCCCTGACCTTGTACCACAGCCAAAATGATCCTTGCTCTGCCACTGGTACTGTGGTCCAGTAAAGTCCAGTTCTGACTGAGCTGGAAGCCCAGAGAAACAGGGTGAAAATGCAAGTCCCCCCCCTCTCAAAAAAAAAAAAGAAAAGTACAAAAAATTATAAAGAAGAACTGTGTCACAATACTATTCGCAAGGTCATTGGGGAGCAATTCCATATCAGTTGCAGATAGCGATGTTTGTTTGTAACTGGTGCAGGGCCAGTGGCTTCAGTGAATTCCCAGCCCTTATCAATTTTTTTTTTTGGGCTTTTTTTTTTCAGTTGCAGTTGCTTCTATGAACAGATTTGTGGAAGGCATTGCAAGAAGAGATAGAGGCCCCACAGGCTGCCTTGGACCCCATCCTATAGCAGCCAAAGAGAGAAACAAAGGTCCAGCTAGCCAATGTGGACCCCATCACACAGAGAGACAAAGGCCTCACAGGCCACTGCAGACCCATCCTGCAGCGGCTGAAGAGAGTGGTAAAGGCACTGTAGGCACCATCCTCCAGTGGCCAAAGAGAGAGACAAAGGCCCGACAGGTCACTGCAGACCCCATCCAATAGCAGTTGAAGAGAGACAGTGTCCTGGAAGGCCACTGTGGACCCCATCTCATGGTGGCCAATGCAAGTGACAAAGGCACTGAGGTGACCATAGAACCCATCCAAAGAGACACAGAGGCCCAGCAGGCTGCCACAGACTTCATCCCACCATGGCTGAAGAAGAGCTCCAGCCAGGCATTGAAGAAAAGGGGCAGGCATTGTTTATGTGTATATAAGAACCTGAGAGCTTATGTGGATGTGTATATGTGTGTATGCACATGAGTACTAGAGAGTGTGTGTGTGTGTGTGTGTGTGTATGAGAGGCAGAGGGCCAGTGTATGTGTGAGAGAGCCAGAACACCTTTGTCTGTGTGAATGAGCCTGTGTTTGTGTGTTTCTGTGTGTTAAAGAGAGAAAGGGGGTGTGTGTGTGTGTGTGAGAGAGAGAGAGGCAGAGGGCCAGTGTATGTGTGAGAGAGCCAGAACGCTTTTGTCTGTGTGAATGAGCCTGTGTTTGTGTGTGTGTGTGTTTCTGTGTGTTAAAGAGAGAAAGGGTGTATGTGTGTGTGTGTGTGTGTGTGTGTGAGAGAGAGAGAGAGAGAGAGGCAGTGGGCCAGTGTATGTGTGAGAGAGCCAGAATGCCTTTGTCTGTGTGAATGAGCCTGTGTTTGTGTGTGTGTGTGTGTTTCTGTGTGTTAAAGAGAGAAAGGGTGTGTGTGTGTGTGTGTATGTGTGTGAGAGAGAGATAGAGAGGCAGAGGGCCAGTGTATGTGTGAGAGAGCCAGAACGCCTTTGTGTGAATGAGCCTGTGTTTCTGTGTGTGTGTGTTTCTGTGTGTTAAAGAGAGAAAGGGTGTGTGTGTGAGAGAGAGACAGACCCTGACATTAGTAATGGCATCATTCAGAAATCAGTAGGTGAACAGTTTAACCTTCCAGGACATTCTCTATCTGACCTTAAAGTTGCTAAACTCCTAAAAAGGAACTTCAAATGAACACTTCGGTGTGAAACTGCTGAACTGGAGCTCATAAAAAAAATTAACACCATCATTCTAGGTCTGAACAGACACAATGGCTTCATGGCACACTACAACTCTCTATGAACTTAACTATTATCAGATCATTCTGTTTTTTCACGCTTACCTCAGTTGTCAGTAGTCTTGATTATAATGCTAATATTACCTTGTTTCTATACCTTGCTTGCCTATTCAATGCTTTGTTCTGTATCTCCCTGCCTCTATCCCCATATATTTTATCCACCTGCTGTGCACCTTACTTCATGTACCTGATGAAGTGGACTCTGTCCTTGACAGCTCATGCCTCAATACATTTGATGAATCTATAAGGTGCCTCCCACCTCGTGTCATTTTTGATACACCATACTAACACGGATGTCCCTCTGAATATGTACTTCTTATGTTCTCTTTCCCAGCAAGTTCAATTTACTGATGAAGGCTCTGCTGGCAGCACTCCCTCAGGACATTTAATCTATCTGCAGTGCTGAGCCCAATGATACTCAAAAGCTCATAGTTATGATATTACTCCTTAAATACAATAACTCTCTTATCACGTTCAACTGAAACAGAAAACAAATGTATAGACTTCTGTAACCTCTAAATTTAAAAAAAATAAAATAAAAATCAGAAATGACTCACTCCATCATGGATGTGTGCATTTATATGAATTCACATTTTGTTGCTCCAGGGGAGAACTGATTACTCTGTCCCACGCCCCTGCTTAAGATATGCGAATTCCCATGGGAACCTTAGATTTGTCCTGGTCAGCTATGGAGGCCACAGGGACGGCGCCACGAAAACTAATGTGCCTTGATATCTTCACACAGCTGCCATGTGTTCAGTGGCTAGTGCTCTGCATTATCCCAACAGTATTATCCACACGAGTTGAAAACAAATGCATTTAATTTTCTAAATGAGACCGGAGATAACAAGGAGTTGAAAAGAAAAGGTGAACATGTTTCTGCTGAATCATTTGTTTATGCTTGCGTGCCAACTCCAATTAATCTTAACATTTGCAACTGGTGTGGGCACCCACACTCAGCATACATTTATTCCACCTGCAGTGTTAAGCAAAATGACACTCAAAGGCTTGATGTCTAGCTTTGTGTGGACACCCTGGATACGTTCATAGCTGCAATATAATAAGCTCTATTTTCCTGTTTAACATCTTTTGTCTATAAATTTTATGCAACCCACCTGATGGCCATTTTTTGCATCTTGCCTACAGTACCACATCTCGCAGTGTCTATGCCTCACTGATCTGAACTGGTTACAACATGGCAGGGAAGGTCATTTTTTTTCTAATTCTGTTTGATTTTCTGGTAGTCAATGAATGTATAGTATCATAATTCAAGGAATTAAGCAAGCCTTTCATTCCTCCCTTCTCGAAGGCCACAGGCACTGTCTCTTAAAACTCCCAGCAGCTGCTGTAGCCAGCTGCAGGTGCAGTGCCCCATGGGGTTACATACCTGAGGCATATATGTATATATTTGTGTCTTTTGCCAAGAGGGAAAATTCTAAATAAGTAATTAATTTTATTTTTATCATTTACATACATTTTATGTATACATCATAATAAGGATCAAAGTCAAAACATTATAGACAATAAAATACGAGATGTCAACTATATTGGCTGCGTACCCTAAAATGATTTGGATAGCATAGAGTCTACTGAGATAACATGCATCATGCTGGACTCTTTTTATAATAGGGGCTGATGAGTAAAGATGGCCGGCGCCATCTTTAAAGATGGCGCCGGCCAGCCAGTGCTCCTACCATGTGACAGGGGCCGGCCAATGGCACGGATACCCTGTCACATGGTAAGGGCAAAGGGGCATCGGCGCCATTTGTTTTTAGAACAGCTGATGCCTGGGAACGGGAAATCTCTCCCCGAGGCCCCCCTGGATCTCTCCTCTCCCCGAGGCCCTCCTGGACCACCAGGTAATTTTAAAAGGTTTTGGGGGGGGGGGGTGGGGAAGGTGGGGTCGATTTAAAGGGTCGGGTGGGTTTTTTTTTTAGCGGCGCGGGCCTCCCTAAGTAAAAAGGGTTGGGAGGGTGGGGGAGGCTAAGGGGGGGTCGATTTAAAGGGTCGGGTGGGTTTTTTTTTTATCGGGCCATCGGCACCATTTTAATTAGTGGCAGCCAAAATGGCGCCGATGGCCCGAGAGCGGGAGATCGTGCCGGGACCCCCCCCCCCACTGGACCACCAGGTAATTTAACATTTTGGGGGGGTTCGGGAGGGTGGGGGAGGGTAAGGAATTGGTTTTAAAGGGTCGGGGTGGGTTTAGGGGTTGTTTTGGTGTGCCGGTTTTCCCGCCCTCCCCCAAATAATTCCTGTGCCCTATTTAACGATACAATACAAATGCCCCTGATGATAAATCGGGGGTATTTGTATTGTATCATGCACTCTAACGATTTAAGATGATTTTAAAATTATCTGACGATAATTTTAATCGTTCAAAAACGATTCACATCCCTACTGGTTTTTCCTCTCTCTACACATCTCAGTATTTTTCTGGTTTTAGCTATCACCTTGTCAAATTTCCTCGCCGCTTTCAGATCGGCAGACACTATCACCCCAAGGTCCTTCTCCCAGTCTGTGTGCACATTAGTCTTTCACCCCTCATCACACACAGTTCTTTTGGATTACCGCACCCCAGATGCATGACTCTGCACTTCTTGGCATTGAATCCAAGCTACCAAATTTTCGACTTCTCTTCAAGCTTTCTTAAATCACTTTTGATTCTCTCTACTCTTTCAGGCGTGTCCACTCCGTTGCAGATCTTGGTATCATCCGCAATTAGACAAACTTTACCTTCTATCCCTTTCATACCCAGTCCACCCACTTTGGGAAGGCATCACCCCTAAGCGCTACAGGTAGCCTATTCCACATGTCTGGCTCAGCGATGGAAAAAGCCCTTGCTCTTGCTCTTTGCATCCGATAATTTGTCACTGTTGGAAGTGCAAATAACTCCTGACTAGAGGAGCACAATTCTTGTCTAGGAACATAATATGAGATCTTAATTCTTAAAATGTATGCCTCATTATAAATTACCTTATGGGGGGGGGGGGGGGAGACAAGATGGCCGTGAGTTAAGGACACTGCTTTTTGCTGTCTCTCTATAACGTTCTGTTTTTCTTCAATGGCTCCGAAAAGAAAAGGGAAGGTACAAGTTTTTCCTACCGAACTCACTTACCTCCCGGGACAGCAAACCATAACATCTTTTGCATCCCCTGCTTCTGCCCTGTCCGGTGGCCAGGTCTCCATTGCTGGGTCTGATGGAGGAGTGTCGACCCAGCCAGGAGAGGAGGCTTCCCTCAGCTCCTGGCCCCAAGAGTCCCTGCCATCAACCGGACGCTCTTCCTCCCAAATGCAACATTGTCACAGGAGTATGATGTCTCCTTGTTGCCGGTGCGAGAGGAGGGGGGGGGGGGGCGAGGAGGTATTGCAGTCTGCACCATCTTTGCAGGAGTTGGGAGCATTTTCCTCTATTTCTACTTTGATTTCTTCAAAACAGGATGTCCTAACGGATGACATTTCTTCTCAAGCTGTTTCCTCTTCTGGACAGTTCCCTCTAATTGGTGAGCTTTCCCAACTTGTCCACAAACCGGCAGAGATAACGTTGGATTCCCTTTGGGACATGAATGATGGCTAAGTTCGGCCAGATTCTTTGGGCTTCAGTGAGTAAGATGGATTTTATTGCTTTAAACATAGAGCCCCAGATAGCTAGGCTTGAACAACAAGTTCAGGAGCATGTGGAATAACTTCTGCAGTTCAAGAATGATTTGGGAACTACTCAGGGGGTTCATACTGCTGTTTTACAGGAACAAGGTGTAATGTCTCATTGTGTTGAAACTTTGGAGAATTCTGCTAAAAAGCTTAATCTTTGAATACTTAATTTTCCTAAGATTATGGGTGAATTACTCAAGAAATATTTAGGAGAAAATCTACACCTTGCCCCAGAGATGCTCCCCCTTCTGTGAATAAGTTGTTTTTTCAGCCATTCTTGCCTCAGTCTAATGCTGCTTCGGGTCAAGATGCTCCTGAAGTTCCTTCTTTGAATGTAACGGGCTTTTTGGAAACATCTTCCCCAAACATTATTGAGAGGACTACCTTATTAGTTTCTTTTTCTTCTGAAGTTCATGTTAGCAAAGTAACGACTGCATATTTTCAGAATTTAAATGTGGATTTTCTGGGTCAAAAACTGAGAATTTTTCCTGACCTTTCATGACAGATGCAGGTAAGAAGAAAGGCCTTTCTTGCCCTTAGGAATGATACTTTGTCTTTAGGAGCTTCATTTATTCTGTGTTACCCTTGGAAACGCTTTGTAAAATATCGTTCAGCGAGTTTTCTTTACTTTTCTCCTGAACAATTGAAATCTTTTATTGAGGCTCGTAAGATGTTAACATCTTCGCCTGTTCCCTCGGGGACTCCATGATCTCTTGGTATTAGTACAGCAGAATTGACTCGCCAGTGTATTTGCTTTAGATTTTCTTATACCTTTTCATGTTTTCTTCCTCCCTCCCTCCTTTTCCTTTGTTTCTTATTTTCAGGGGTAGTACATATTGTTTATGTCTATACATTTATATGTATAAGTATATTTTTTTCTCTTTCTGTATGTTTGTATATCCCCTGATTACTGATACAAAGTTTTTTTATGCTTAGTTAATTGAAATATTACTAAAATAAAAAGTTAAAAATAAATAAATACATTAACTTATGCATAGTAACCAATATTTTAAACTGTACTTTATAGCAAATAGGCAACATTTTTTAGAAAATTGCTTGATTGAAGACCCCCATGGAAAATTAAAATTACCAGAACTGCTGCATTCTGCACCAGCTGAAGGATCCTCAATAATTTGGCCGGTAGCCCACAATTCAGAACATTCAGTAGTCAATATAAGTTACACTGACTGTATAATTACTCTAAAATCTTCAGTAGCCAAAATGTCTCTTAAAGGCCTTATTAATTTCAATCTATAAAAGGCCAACTTTCCTACTTTTGACACCTGCAATTTGAATGTTAAAGAGTCTAATGTAACCCCTAGATTTCGTATTTCTGTGAATAAGCTTAACTCAACCTCCTCAAACTGTATACGGAGTGGGAATATCAACAATTTATTCCCCACCCATAAAATTGTAGTCTTTTCACAATTTAAAAACAAACCATTGTCCAACATCCAATCATTTATTTTAGCTAGACAAGACTGAAGCCTTTACCACTGCACTTCCCCAGGAACTTCACTTGGGATATATACTTGTATATCGTGGGGCAGATTTTCAAAGGGGTATGCGTGTAAGATACGCGCGTACCCCCCGAAAACCTGCCCCATGCTCCCCCTGTGCGCGCCGAGCCTATGTTGCATAGGCTGCCTGCGTGCGCAAAGCCCCGGGATGTGCATAAGTCCCGGGGCTTTCCTGGGGGGGCATGTCGGGGCGTGTCTGGGGGAATGTCGCAGCCGGCGCGTCATTGGGGGCGTTCCGGGGGCGGGGCCGCAGGCATGGTTCCGGCCCGGGGGCGTGGCTGCAGCCTCCGGACCAACCCCTGGACCGGAACATGGTACACTGGAAGCCAGCCCGGCGTGCGTAACTTTTACAACAAAGGTAGGGGAGGGGGTTTAGATAGGGCTGGGGGGTGGGTTAGGTAGGGGAAGGTACGGGGATAGAAGGAAAGTTCCCTCCGAGGCCGCTCCTACCTGGAACCCCCCTTACCTTTGTTGAAGAAGTTACGCGTGCCGGCCGATGGCCGGCTCACGATCCCAGGCACAGCCACTGTGCCTGGAGGCTCAGACCATGCCCCGCCCCACCCCCGGACCGCCCCAGACTGCCCACACCCCGGGACATACATGCGCCGCCGAGCCTATGCAAGATAGGCTCGGCGTGCGCAGGGGCAGCTTTTTGGGGGTTATGCGCGTAACCCTTTGAAAATCTGCCCCAATATTACTTGGCAATAAAGGGTTCTTTGGGATTGGTGTCACAGAGGCCTGTTTCAAACTTATAGAAGCCACCCCATTCACTAAAGAAAGATTCAAAATTTCCAGCAAACAATGCTGGAAAAACAGAAGCTTATTAGCAATGAGCAAAAATGGACATGGGTCTTGAGAATTAGAATTTTTCCAGATGTCAGAAATCATATTCTGTAATCCATTTTCATTTAACAGAGCAAAGGTACTCCAACAAGTAGTGGCTATGATCTCAATACCATTATTGGTATCTGATCCACTAGTTTTTCTATCAATTTGTGATGTAATCCCTTTCAATTTTTCCTGAAAGTGTTCGGCCAATTCCAAACTTGGACCAATCCTCTCTAAATTTAACATTTTCTGTGGAGATATAAGAATTTTCACCACCACAAATAGTTTCAAGGGCTTATTTATAGCCCTACTAAATTTTTTAGTAAAATAACTTCTCTTTCTAGTTTCCTGTAGTACTCTACATTCCCTCAAGACCTCATTATATCTCATTTTTAACTCATCCACTTTATTCTTATGCCACCTCTACTCTGCCTTTCTTAATTCTTTACGTTTTTCCAATAACTCACAGGAAAACCATGGTGCCCTATAACATTTTTCATTACTACCTTCTCGGGTCCACAATCCTCATACTCTTAATGGTACTATTCCACCAGTCCATCACTTCATCCGGTGTATCCCAAGTTATGGCTTCCTGCTTAAGATGTTGTCCAAATGGAATGTTATCAGCATCTAACATTTCCTGGACTCTATGGCCTGGATTTTCAAAGGCCTGCGCATGCTAAAATCGGGATTTACATGCATGGCCGGGTCTTGTGCGTGCTGCGCACATTTTAAAACAGGCTCGGCCACGCGCATAAAGCCCAATACGTGCACAAGTGCTGGGCCTCTCCGAAGGGGCGGGCCAGAGGGGTGGAGCAGGGTGTGGGCTGGGACAGCACCATTTTGCACTGTCCCGATGACTTGTGCGCTGGTAGCCGGCCAGTGCATGCAACTTATTTCAGCTCCAGGTATGAAGTTCTGAAACAAAAAAAAAAGGATAGACAGGAAAGATTTAGGGGTTGGGGTGGAAAGAGGAAGCAGTAGGAAGAGTAGGGTTAGGGATAGGAAAGTTCCCTCCCAGTCCTCTCCAATTAAGGAGCAGACCAGGGAAGGCCCGATTATGTCGCCACATGTAATTTTCTAAAATTTACCTCCCCCTGCTAGCGCACGCATGTTATAAAATCGGCACATCCATGGGCACACGCCAGGAACCATGCGTGCTCCTTTTAAAATCTACCCCTAACTGCAATAGTACTACTTTGTCCAATCTGTTTCTCTACATATACACACAGCAAAAACAAAAAATGATTGGACAAGGGACCTCCCTCATACCTTCTAGAGAAGCCAAGGCTTTTGACTTCCATTCATCTGATATCAAAACTAAATTCAACGTATGCCCAGCACAATGTGTAGGACCATCAATTAGTTGGCCAAAACCAACTGCTCCCACCCAATCCTTAAAGGATTGTACCAATGAAAGAGACTGACTCTTAAATGCAAGTTAAAATCCCCCAAAATCATTAATTTTTTTAAAATCTTACATTTAAAGCAGTAACCATTCATTGTTGCCTTCTTTACCAAAGCTGACACTCCTGGAGGATATACAATAAACAAAAAAACCCTAATTCGGTCTTAAATAAATCCCCACACATTCCCGGGAGCAACTCATAATTCAGGCTGTCCTTAAGAATAACTAAAATCCCACCCCCCTCTCTTAAACTTTCGACTCTTACCAAAGAAGATATACCCAGTGGGACATAAATTCTTTAAAATTACAATATCTGAGTCCTTATTCTAGGACTCTGTCACAAAAAGCAAGTCCAACTTATTCTGCTCAATAACACCCCATACCTCAATATCTTTCTTCCTCACAGATTGACCATTAATATAAACCAGATTGTACCTGACCTTATTAAATCCCCCCCCCCCCCCTCCAATCTCTTTGAATTGGTGGATAGTTTAAAAAAGAATCTCTCTTAACATGACTTTTATAATTATATCCCCCCATACCTTCCCTGACCAACCACTATGGGAATCCCAATACCCTCCATACACTCTCTCAACAAATTAACACAGAGAATAAAAAACAAAAAAGCCCTCTCCTTATTTGCAAAAAAAAACAAAACATAAGTCACATCAAAACAGCAAACAAATAATTTGCCAGTCTTTGTAAGGGCCCAGTCATTGGTCCACGAAGGGGCAGGCGCCTTGTTAAGGGACGCTGGCGGGCCACCCATTTTACTGGCAGCGCCCAGGAATTTATCACGTGGTAAATGGTCAAACAGGGATTTAAAATCCATTGTGTTATTCTGCTGCAGGGTTCACATATATTACAACGATCTGATTAGATACAAATACTAATCAGATCATTAATAATAGCCTAAAGCAGGCAAAGCTAATAAAGTGGCTTTCCTCAAAAATCGCCAATCAGGAGTTGCATCTAACTTTCCCCAGGGATGCTAATGTGCATCTTAATGTTCTCAGGGCTCTGTCTTTTAACTGCCAGTCTGGCCCCAATTAACCCCCTCCAAGGTGCAGGGGAAAAAATCCCAGAGGTTTCCATGGACTCTTTGTCCCACCCTACTCCTGCCACTCCTGGAAGCAGCCGTGGTGAAAAAATAAAGATATTTTAAAGTTAAAGGTTCTGGGGCAGACCCTGGCCCCCAACCCTCCTCCCTTTTCAGTAAAATGTGTCCTCCCCCCCCCCCCCCCCCCCCTCGGTGGGCCAGTCATTCCCTCTCTAGCCTAACCTCTGTGCCCCATCGTTTTGAAATGTGTGTAAGCCCCGGGCGGGACGGATCCTTTACTTGGCACCCAGGGGCACACACAGAAAGAAAATGGAGAGAGAGGGACACTTTCTGCACAGCTGCTCTCAGTCTGCATCCAACTCCTTCTCCCTACTGGAGAGATTTAATCTGAGGCTGAACGAGCCAGTGTGTGGGGGACGAACAGCAACAGCTCTTATACCCTGCTTCTTTTTTATCCCCCCCACAATTAAACCCTGACTCCAACCTTTATTTCACAGCACTGCCAATTTACCCTGTCTTTGAACCCAATAAACACACAGGAGAAGGATGGTGCTTTCCAACTGCTTTACTGATAGTTTGGTCAGATGATGGAATAATATTTGCACTTCTTGCATTCGACCGATTGGCAGTAAATAAATAATAAGACAGCAGGTAGAGAGAATAAACTTGTGACTCCACTTCTTGGTAAAGTCTCTACTTCTAGTGGAAGCTCTTTATTTACACAGAATTACTCCTTGCATCCAGTTCCTTTCTATCCTCAGTTGTACAGATTAAAGTTAGTTTAATCTTCTGTTTACCTCCCAATTTATTTCCTTTATGCTCTTCCCACTGGAGGTGGTGGTCAGAATATACAATACTGTCCCAATATTTAATCAGAACTCGGTCCCAGATTTAATACCTTTTCC
The DNA here is from genome assembly GCF_901001135.1 of Rhinatrema bivittatum. Lineage (NCBI taxonomy): Eukaryota > Metazoa > Chordata > Amphibia > Gymnophiona > Rhinatrematidae > Rhinatrema > Rhinatrema bivittatum. The sequence continues at coordinate 518,801,474 of NC_042615.1, read as the reverse complement.
AGAAATCCTCTCTGAATACTTTTAACTCCTTATACAGCACCTGAAGGGTACTTCACTCCCCCTTGCATTTTCCTGAATTCTTTCCACATTCTTTCCACATCGCACCAGGCGCGAACAAGAGTACGCCGGATTTTAATAGATACGTGCGTAGCTGCGCATATCCTTTAAAATCCGGGGTCGGCGCGTGCAAGGCTGTGCAAAATTGGCAAAATTGGCAGCCTGCGTGCGCCGAGCCGCGCAGCCTGCCTCCATTCCCTCCACCCCCCCCCCCCCCGCACCTTCCCCTCCCTTCTCCTACCTAACCCACCCCCCAGCCCTATCTAAAGCCCCCCTACCCTAGCCTGTCTGAAGTCATCCACCTCTGCTCAGCTAGAAGTACACATGGATTTCCATAGAGTAATATTTAAATCTAAAAAATGCAGAGTAATGCATTTAGGCTGCAAAAACCGAAGGGAAAGGTACAGTATTGGAGGCAAAATTATTCTAAGCACTGGAAAAGAGCTGAATCTGGGAGTGATTGTAGCTGATAATCTGCCAAACAGGTGGGTAAAGCAATGGCAAAAGCCAGAAAGATGTTTGGCTGCATAGAGAGAGGAAGAATAGTCATCAGAAAAAAAGGGGGGTGATATTGCCCCTGTATAGGACCCTGGTGAGGCCTTATTTGGAATACTGTATAGAGATCTGGAGGCCACGCCTTCAAAAGTATATAAACCGGTTCAAGTTCGTCCAGAGGGTGACTACTAAAATGATCAGTGGTCTTCATTCTAAAGCATATGGGGAGAGACTTAAAGATCTAAACACGTATATCCTAGAGGAAAGATGAAATAGGGGAAATATGATAGAGACATTCAAATATCTCAAAAGTTTCCATGCACGGGAGATGAGCCTCTTTGAAAAGAAAGGAGGATCTAGAACAAGAGGTCATGGGATGAAGGTGAAGGGGACGGGGGTAGATTCAGGAGTAATCTTAGGATATATTTATTTACAGAAAGGGCGGTGGATGCATGGAACAGCCTCCTAGTGGAGGTGGTAGAGGCAAAAACTGTATGTGAATTAATTCAAGAGAGAATGGGATAAACACAAGGGATCTCTGAGGAAGTGATAGGAATCGTAAGGGCTGGATAAATTAGATGGAGGTGCAGACTAGATGGGCCATATGGTCTTTTTCTGCCGTCATGTTTCTATGTGTCGATGTATGCACTTTTGCATGGATAAAAAGGCATTTTCGGGGGGGGGGGGGGAAGGGTTGTCTAGGTTAGGAGAAAATGAGCACATGTACTTCGCATTGTAAAAAGCATGTGTGCTATTTTACGTGCTCCCAGTTTACCACTTGCACAAATAGCAGACCCTTAGTGCATGTGCTCCAAGCTAGCCCCATTTTCAAAAAGAGAAGCTACCTGGGATGTTTATGTTGGCAATTCTGGGCAAATTGCCTGCAAAGTATGAACATAAGAACATAAGAAATTGCCATGCTGGGTCAGACCAAGGGTCCATCAAGCCCAGCATCCTGTTTCCAACAGAGGCCAAACCAGGCCACAAGAACCTGGCAAGTACCCGAATACCAAGAAGATCCCATGTTACTGATGCCAGTAATAGCAGAGGGCATTCCTTAAGTCAACTTGATTAATAGCCATTAATGGACTTCTCCTCCAAGAACTTTTCCAAACCTTTTTTGAACCCAGCCACACTAACTGCACTAACCACATCCTCTGGCAACAAATTACAGAGCTTAATTGTGCGTGGAGTGAAAAAGAATTGGACAGCAAATTCTGCACTTATGTGGGCTACTTGAAAAGTCCTCAGCAAAATTAGTCAGATCTTGTGTTTTCCCTCCTTTCATGTAGACACCCCCCTCTTCCTTCCCTTTCCAGTTCATTTTCCATAAGTGACCCATAACTTACAGTTTTCCACACATTCCTTGTTAACTACTACTTTGTTAGATTCATTTCAGATCCTTTTTGTGGGCTGATCAGAGCTGCCATTCCTTAAATGTTGTTCCATTAATTAAGAACTGTGTTTTTCATATTTATTTAATTTATTTTCTGCTTAGTCAGGTGCTAGACTAGACAGTAGTATATAACTCAGAATTCTCATTCATGGACTGAATGGTACTTCAGGAAAGAGTGCCATATTTATCAGAATATAAGATCATCATCACCATCATCGATGCACTTTTTTTTTTTTTTACTCTAGCAATTTCTTCCTGCCTCCCTTGAGCTTCCAGCTTAACCGAAACCAGGGCTGGGATTCTGGTGCTATGAGCTGTTCGCAACTACCTGAGAATCTTTCCCATATTTTCTATACCTCCCTTGCCCCCAAAACTTACCTAGATTTCTATTCATGTACTAAACTGCTAGGTAATTTGCAGGAATGAGCTGCCACTGTAAGAAGTATTTCTTGCAGTGCTGGCTCATTTAAATATTATGCAAATTCATTTTGTGGAATTTTCCTTGCAAAAACATCAACACAAAATTGTAGACTTTATCGTAAAAAAAAAAAGTTATGTTTTGGTAAGAAATGGGGTAGTCATGCATTTTTGTGCACATAAAGTATCACGTGCAAAATTGCTGAGCAGCTGATTTGTATGATTTTTCAGCTCATTAGCAAGTTTGTATGTTTTCTATGAACCCGATATGGCCATGTTTTGACAAGTTATCTGCTTCAGGGGTTCATTCTATGGTGCAGTGCTGCAGACTGTCCACTGTGAGCTGCAATTTCTGTTTGCAAATAAGGAAGAACATTCATTTTACCATTTCTGGTGCCTCTTAGGGTGCCTTGGAATTTTTACAGCTGTTTTTATGTTTGTGACTTTTAAGCTCATTTATGGTCCCAGTGGTCAGCCTCTTCTCTTAACTAGGAGGGAATAAGGACGATCAATTAAATAATCACCCTTGAAGCAGACATCTTATCGAAACATGGCAATGTCAGGTGTATTGGATCCATCATTGTGCTAATTTTGATTTTATTGTAAATATGCTTGTATTGATATTAAATTTGTAATATTTTATCACATTTTTAAATATGTATTTAATCATATATTTTATTATCTATTTATCTTTTTGTGTACCACTTGTTTTCATATTTATTTGTGTGATTCATCTTCTTCTCTATTTCTTTTTTCCATGAATGGCTTTGCATGCATAAAATAGTATGTGCTAAATCACCAAATAGCATGTGATAAATTTTATGAATATGATAAGAGTACACTATTTGCTGTTTTTGCACGTGCTATTGCCTGTGCAAAGCCATTTGCGGATTTATGCATTGACCTTTTTGTCTGGTCATTGTAACTCTGATCTATGCACTAAGGCTCTTTCTGGAGCCCTGCAAACATAGGCCCTGAATTCCTCCATCAGGTATTACCCTTAAGTGATGACATAACTCCATCCTCCATGGAGCTTGTCAATGTTGCCTGAGCTGACCCAGGGCAGGAAAGACCCATCTTCAGGATTAAAGTGGGGGCTTTTCACATGGCAGTGCACAGCACTGCAACTGAGCCACCAGGCCAGCCCTTAGATGATATCTTTTAAAAGAAAAGCCTCTCTCTCCATTCCCCAAAGACTAAAGAGGAGGCCTGGGGCAGCTAGCAGAGCTCATCCTGGCAACCACCAAAAATGGTGAGGAAGTGAGCATCTTGAAAGAAGATGAAGGGATGATCACACATGGTTGAGAAAGGGAGGGAATGAAGCTGCTGAAGAGAGACAAGGAGGGAAAAGAAGTGACTGTGTGTGGCTCAATGCACAATTAAGCTCTGGAATTCATTGACAGAGGATGTAGTTAAGGCAGTTAGTGTAGCTGGGTTTAGAAAAGGTTTGGATAAGTTCCTGGAGAAGAAGTCTATAAACTGCTATTAATCAAAAGGGAATAGATGCTGTTTATTGCTGGCATAAGCATGAGATCTATTTAATGTTTGGGTGCTTGCCAAGTACTTGTGGCTTGGATTGGCCATTGTTGGAGACAGGATTCTGAACTTGATGGACCCTTGGTCTGATCTATAATGGCATATTTTAAGTTCTTATGTTATCTTCTCTAAGACTCAAAGTACTATATAGGTGCACCAAAAGAAGTAGCTCCTTATTGGGTCATACTCAGTGAAATATTTTTTCCTAAATTTTTCATGCATCTTATTTCCGATAAATACGATTCTTTTAATAAATTGTGCTTCACGCACATGAACTGCACTATGGGCTGGATTTTAAAAAGGTTACATGTGCCGGGCCTATTTTCAAAAGGCCCAGCGATGAGCGTAAAGCCCCAGGATGCATGTAAGTCCCGGGGCTTTACTAAAGGGGTGGGGTGGGGGCAGGGCAGTCCGGGGTGGGGCGGGGTGGGATCAGTAGTCTCCGACAGAGCGGCCATTTGCTGCTGTGTTGGAGGACTGCATGCCGGCAGGCTGTCGGAGTACACAACTTGCTCCTGCCCGGAAGCAGGTGCAAAAGGTAAGACAAAGGTTAGGGTGGGGTTAGACTAGGGCTGGGGGGTGAAAGGTTAGGAGAAGGGGTGAGAAGGTCGGGCCAGGGGTAACGGGAGAAGGCAGCTTGGCTCGGCGCGCACAGGGTGCACAATTGTGCACCCCCTTGCGTGGACTGGCCTCCGATTTTATAACTTGCACGTGCCTGTGCGTGCAAGTTATAAAATCGAGCGTACCCTTTTAAAATCTACCCCATGTCACTTTAGGGTACGGTAGCTCTATATAGTACCATAGGATTTGAATTATATAATTTTTTTTAACTAATATTCCTAGGCATATTTGACCCAGTTTTCCAAAGGATATTTCCCTCTTTTGTGTATATGGCAACATTCCTAAATATAGGGCCCATTGTATGCTAAGAGAATTTGGGGATGGTAAGGACATATTTTGGAGAATACATCACACATGGCAGATTTGGCATTACAAAACAGAATTCATAGTTTGAGCTTTGCACACTTTTAATTACACCTTTTAATGCAACAAGGAAAAAGCACCTAAATTAAAGGAAATTAGAGTACTTGTTTCCATCATTTGTACCTTATTTGTTTTTTGCTTGACAGCACAATTTTGTGTGGATGCTCCTAGTTAAATTTAATTATGATGCGCTTATAAAAAAAAATAAGTAAATGTTGCCCTACCCAGAAGTGCGGTCTTTATAAAGATGGATTTCCACTCTGTGAATAGACATTTAAGGGGAGCTGTCCTAAAATGAGTATTCTAGTATAACATAAGACTTGCCATACTGGGTCAGCCCAAAGGTCCATTAAGCCCAGTATCCTGTTTCTAACAGTGGCCAGTCCAGGTCACAAGTACCTGGCAGGATGCCAGCCACCTTTACTTGTAAGCAATGAAGACATCAAGGTAAAACAATGTAGCTTTACTTATTTCAAGAACCAGGGTTGCAGCAAAAAGAATAAAACAAAACAAAAATACACATAGATGTAACCCCAACACCTCGGGACACATAAAATGAGATGTACCATTCCTCTATATCAGGGGTGGGCAATTCCAATCCTCGAGGGCCAAGAACCAGTCAGGTTTTCAGGATATCCCTAATGAATATGCATGAAATAGATCTGCATACACCTGAGGTAGACTGCATGCAAATCTCGCTCATGCATATTCATTAGGGATATCCTGAAAACCCGACTGGTTCGCAGCCCTCGAGGACTGGAATTGCCCACCCCTGCTCTATATTGATGGACAGACTCTGAAATGTATTTAGTGGGTTCAAAATGATGGGTCATGCAGATGGTGATGATGGGTCATGCAGATGGTGAAGTGGACCTGGATGGAAGCAGTGGGGTAAATCACTTCCCTTAACTTTTCAGGGAGAACCTTGACCCTTCCCCTGCTATTAATCCAATCCCTGTAATTTTCATTAGAAGATACATAAGAACATAAGAATTGCCAAACCAGGTCAGACCAAGGGTCTATCAAGCCCAGCATCCTGTTTCCAACAGAGGCCAATCCAAGTCACAAATGCCTGGCAAGTACCCAAACACTAATGGGCCAATTTTAAAAGCCCTGCATGTGTAAAAGTCGGGCCCTGTGTGCGCTGTGCGCATTTTCTAAAGGGCCCAGCCTCACACGTATCCACCAATACGTGTCGAAGTGCCAGGCCTGAAAAAAAGGGGCGGGCCGGGGATGGGATCTGGGCGGGGAGGAGCGGGGCAAGGAGCAGGCCAAGACAGTGCCATTAGACGCTGCCCCCAGGGAAATGCACAGGCAGCTGGTTGGCATGTGGTGATTACTTCTACTCCGGAGAAGCAGTAAGTATGGAAAATAAAACGCTAGTTAGGGATAGTTTAGGGGTCGGGGAGGAGAGGAGAAGAGGGTGGAAGGATAGGTTTAGGGTTAGGGAACTGGGAACTGGGAAAGGCCTAGCTGCTTCGCTGCACGTATTTTTTAAAAATCACTCCCTGTTGCGCGCATCACAGATACCTACCCGCACATGCGCACGTGGATTTTAAAATCCAGTGCACATTTGCATGCGGATATCGCATTTTATAACATGCGCGTAGTGACACATGCATGTTATAAAATCCGCGGGTTCATGTGTGCGCATGACAAACCATGCGCAAGTGGATGGACTCGCAGAGTTTTTAAAATCTACCCCTAAATGAATAGATTTCAAGTTACTAATCTTTATTAATAGCGGTTTATGGACTTCTGCTCTAGGAACTTATCCAATCCATTTTTAAACCCAGTTACACTAACTGTCATAACCACATCCTCTGGCAATGAATTCTAGAGGTTAATTATGTACTGAGAAAAAAGAATTTTCTCTGATTTGTTTTAAATAAGCTACTTGATAACTTCATGGAGTGCCCCTTTGTCCTTGTATTATCCGAAAGAGTAAATAAATGATTCATATTTACCCGTTGAAGTCTTTTCATGGTTTTATAGACCTTTATATCCCCCCCTCAGCCGTCTCTTTTCCAAGCTGAACCTCTTTAGCCTTTCCTCATAGGGGAACCATTCCATCCCCTTTGTCATTTTCGTCGCCCTTCTCTGAACTTTCTCCAGTGCAAATATGTCATTTTGGAGTTGTGGCGACCAGAACTGCACACAGTATCCAAGGTGCAGTCTCACCATTGAGCGATACAGAGGCATTGTGACATTCACTATTTTATTTGCTATTCCCTTCCTAATAATTCCTAATATTGTTTGCTTTTTTGACCGCCACAACACACTGAGCTGAAAATGTCAATGTGTTATCCACTATGATGCCTAGATCTCTTTCCTGGGTAGGAACTCCTAATATGGAACCTAACATCATGTAACCACAGCAAGGGTTATTTTTCCCTATATGCAACACCTAGCACTTGTCCACATTAGACTTCATCTGCAATTTGGATGCCCATTCTTCCAGTCTTACAAGGTCCTCCTGCAATTTATCACAATCCTCTTGAGATTTAACTACTCTGCATAATTTTATGTCATCCACAAATTTAAGCACCTCACTTATCATGCCCCTTTTCCAGATCATTTATAAATAAATTAAAAAGCACCACTATTTACCTTTTTCTACTGTGAAAACAGACCAATTAATCCTTCTCTCTGTTTCCTGTCTTTTAACCAGTTTGCAATCCACGAAACGACATTGCCTCCTAACCCATGACTTTTTAGTTTTTCTTAGAAGCTTCTCATGAGGGACTTTGTTGAACGCCTTCTGAAAATCCAAATACACCACATCTACCGGTTCACCTTTGTCCATATGTTTATTCACACCTTCATAAAAATGTAGGAGATTTGAGAGGTAAGACTTTCCTTAGGTAAATCCAAGCTGGCTGTGTCCCATTAAACTATGTCTATCTAAATGTTCTATGATTTTATTCTTTATAACAGTTTCCATGATTTTTCCTGGCACTGAAGTCAGGCTCACCGGTCTATAGTTTCCCAGATCTCCCCTGGAGCCCTTTTTAAATATTGAGATTACATTGACCACCCTCCAGTCTTCAAGTACAATGGACAATTTTAATGATAGTTTACAAAGTTTTACTGATACCTCTGAAATTTCATTTTTTAGTTCTTTCAGAACCCTGGGGTGTATACCATCTGGTCAGTTTATCACTCTATCCTACTACATCTTTAAGGTTCACGATAATTTGGTTCAGTTCATCTGAATCATCACCCATGAAAACAGTCTCTGGAATGGATATCTCCCAAACATCCTTTTCAGTAAACACTGAAGCTTAGTCTTTCTGCAATGGCCTTATCTTCCATAAGTGCCCCTTTAACCCCTTGATCATCTATCGGTCCAACTGACTGCCTCACAGGCTTTCTGCTTTGGATATATTTTAAAAAGTTTTTATTATGAGTTTTTGCCTCTACGGCCAATTTCTTTTCAAATTCTCTCTTAGCCTGTCTTATCAATGTCTTACATATAACTTGCCAATGCTTATGCTTTATCCTATTTTCTTTTGACGGATCCTTCTTCTAATTTTTGAATAAAGATCTTTTGGCTAAAATAGCCTCTTTTACCTCACTTTTTAACCATGCCAGCAATTGGTTGGCCTTCCTTCCACCTTTCTTAATGTGTGGAATACATCTGGACTGCCCTTCTAATTTGGTATTTTTAAACAATGTTTACACCTGTTGCACACCTTTACCTTTGTAGCTGCTGCATTCAGGATTTTGTGTTTTGTTTTGTTTTTTTACCTATTTTCCTCATTTTGCCAAAGTTTCCCTTTTGAAAGTTTAGTGCTAGAGCCATGGATTTACTTACTGTCTCCCTTCCTGTCATTAATTCAAATTTGATCACATTATGATTACTATTGCCAAGTGGTCCCACCACCGTTACATCTCTCACCAGAACCTAGTCTTCACTGAGAATTAGATCTAAAATTGGTCTCTCTCATCTGTTCCTGAACCAATTATTCCATAAAACTCTCATTTATTCCATCCACGAACTTTATCTCTCTAGCATGTCCTGATGTTACATTTATCCAGTCAATATTGGGGTAATAGAAATCTAAACACCACTCGGGCTGGAACTGCACTTTCAATCCAAAGTCCCAAACAAACAGCAAGTGCAGAGTAACTCGTTGGATCCAAATTTATTCAATTTATAGTGTAATTCAAATGGCAACTCCACTGTCAAGTTTTATCATATAGTTCCAATCACAGGTAGGGGTCCCCCGACACGGACCCCGTGTTTCGCCCGCTGGCTGCGTTGGGAGGGACACCACCATATAAACACAAGATCTGAAAATAAAATTCCCACATTTAACATGGATCCCAAAACATTAAGGGGTAGATTTTTAAAAAGTGCGCCTTTGCGTACTTTTGTTGGCGCACCAGGCGCAAACAAAAGTACGCTGGATTTTAGTAGATACGCACGTAGCCGCGCGTATCTGCTAAAATCTAGGATCGGCGCGCGCAAGGCTGCCGATTTTGTGCAGCTGGCGCGCGCCGAGCCGCGCAGCCTGCCTCCGTTCCCTCCAAGGCCTCTCCGAAATCAGAGTGGCCTCGGAGGGAACTCGCTTTCGCACTCCCCTCACCTTCCCCTCCCTTCCTCTATCTAACCCACCCCCCCGGCCCTATCTAAACCCCCCCCCCTACCTTTGTCGGGGGATTTACGCCTCCCGGAGGGAGAAGTAAATCCCCGCGCGCCAGCGAGCCGCTAGTGCGCCAAGACGTGACCTGGGGGCGGTTCCGGAGGGCGCAGCCACGCCCCCAGACCGCCCCGGGCCGAAACCACGCCCCCGGGCCTGCCCCCGAAACGCCATGTCCCGCCCCCAAAACACCGTGCTGATCGGCCACGCCCCTGACACGCCCCCCTCGAAAAACCCCGGGACTTACGCAAGTCCCGGGGCTCTTTGCGCGCCGGCGAGCAGGGCTTTTAAAATCCGCCCCTAAGGGTACAAGCCGACATGAACTTCAATAGAATTAAACACAGTGAGGGCCAGACAGTTATCTTACTGTAATGTTTATTTCTTTGTTATGTTGCTCCACTAAATGATGTGTGTTTCTATTTTCTTTGCACAATGATTGTTGAAGATAATCAAATTTTGACCTCTAAAATTTTCTTTGTAATATGCTTTGGCATATTGATAATTTTATTATTATTATTATCAAATGTTATCTGTATTTTATATATTGAAACTCAATAAAAATATTAATAAAAAAAAAAAAAAGAATTAAACACAGAACATACCTTAAAGAATTTCAGCAACAGGTTAACAGGGAGTGCAAATGCAATATCACTGGGACGGCATTTTAAACGCCGAACCACATTTTGGCGCGAGTGTTATCAGCCAATCAACATCCAAGAATGAAGAGCCAATCAGATCACGGCAGGTAAGTTAAGGACTATTAAGTGAAGAAACTCCACTCTAATTCACTATTAAGACCACCAGGGGTCACTGTGTCAAGGAGATAAATCCATTTTTGTTCCCTTTGAATTAAGAGCTCAGAATAGTTGCCGCCCCACGGCGGAGGACGGACCACATTCAATACGAAAAATTTCAAATCTATTATTTGATATTGCTGTTGTATCCAATGTTCGACCAATGGCTCATTTTCCCTTTGATTTTTTATGTTCGATCTATGTTCTATTATGCGAGTTTTCACCATCCGTTTCGTTTTACCCACGTATAGTTTATTGCAGGGCAGTAAATCACATACACATACACAACCCCAGTAGTAGTACTGTCAGATGGACCTCAAAGTGTAAAAATTCTAGAAGTGCCAGGATGGATAAATTCAAACATAATTGTTGTTAAAGAACATACCGTGCAGTGGCATGGATGTTGGATGTTGATTGGCTGATAACACTCGCGCCAAAATGTGGTTTGGCGTTTAAAATGCCGTCCCAATGATATTGCATTTGCACTCCCTGTTAACCTGTTGCTGAAATTCTTTTAAGGTATGTTCTGTGTTTAATTCTATTGAAGTTCATGTCGGCTTGTACCTTTAATGTTTTGGGATCCATGTTAAATGTGGGAATTTTATTTTCAGATCTTGTGTTTATATGGTGTTGTCCCTCCCAACGCAGCCAGCGGGCGAAACACGGGGTCCGTGTCGGGGGACCCCTACCTGTGATTGGAACTATACGATAAAACTTGACAGTGGAGTTGCCATTTGAATTACACTATAAATTGAATACATTTGGATCCAACGAGTTACTCTGCACTTGCTGTTTGTTTGGTAATAGAAATCTCCCATTATTATTGCACTACCAGTTTGGTTAGCTTCCCTAATTTCTCCTAGCATTTTACTGTCTGTCTCATCATTTTGGCTAGGTGGATGGAAGTATACTCCTATCGCTATACTCTTTCCCAAAACACCAGGGATTTCTACCCATAAAGATTCAATTGTGCATTTAGGGCCTCGTTTTCAAAAGGTTACGCGTGTAAATCTGGAGGATTTATGCGCGTAACCGGTCTTGCACGCACCGGGGCTATTTTCAAAAGGCCTGGCAGCTTGTGTAGTCTTGGGCTTGCAAAAAGGGGCGAGGAGGGGGCAGGATATGGGCGGTCTGGGGCGGGGTGAGGCGGGGTGGGCTCAGTGGCTCCTGCCACAGTGGCCATTTGCTGCTGTGTCAGAGATCGCCTGCCAGCAATTGGCCGGCGCACAACTTGCGCTTGCCCAGAGGCAAGCGCAAAAGTTAGGATATAACTTTTAGGGGGGTTAGAGTAAGGCTGGGGGGGAAGGTTAGGGGAAGGGGTGGAAAGGTCAGGTTAGGAGGAAAGGAATGGAGAAAGGCAGCACGGCTCGGTGTGCGCAAGTTGCACAATTGTGCACCCCCTTCCGTGCGCCGACCCCAGATTTTATAACATGCGCGCGCATGTTATTAAATCAGGCATACATGTGCACGCGCAGGGTAGCTCGTACACATGTAGGCCACGCGCGCATGTTATAAAATCTACCCCTTAGTATCTTGCAGAATTTTTGTTCTGTTGGACTCTATGCCATCCCAGTCATAAAGTGCCACCCTGCCACCAAGTTGCACCTCTCTATTATTGCAATATAATTTTTACCCTGGTATAGCACTATCCCATTGGTTATCCTCCTTCCATCTAGTCTCTGTGATGCCAATTAAGTCTATGTTATCATTCACAGCTATACACTCTTAACTCTCTCATCTTACTTCTTAGCCTTCTGTCATTAGCAAACATTTCAAAATGTGTTTTTGTTTGTATTAACATTCCACTTTTCAGTTGACAAGTATAAATTGGAATCTTTTAGCTCAGGTGAATTTTTAATTATAGGCACTTGGACTACTTTTCTTATTATTGGGATACATAACTCATTACTATCCTTTGACGATACCTCCCTCTGAATCATGTGCTGCTGAGTGACTGTCAGCTTTCCCTTTTGTTCTAGTTTAAAAACTGCTCTGTCTCCTTTTTAAAGGTTAGCGCCAGCAGCCTGGTTCCACCCTGGTTAAGGTGGAGCCCATCCCTTTGGAAAAGACTCCCCCTTCCCTAAAAGATTCCCCAGTTTCTTACAAAACTGAATCCTCTTCCTTGCACATTTGTCTCATCCACACATTGAGACTCCAGAGCTCTGCTTGCCTCTGGGGACCTGCATGTGGAACAGGGAGCATTTCAGAGAATGCCACCCTGGAGGTTCTGGTGTTCAGCTTTCTACCTATGTGATGGCACATGTACAGTCTCAGAGCAGAGTCACACCATTGTCGAGTAAAACCAAAACTTTTAACTTTATTTCTGGTTCTTACAGCTAGTCACTAGGTGCAATTTAATACAGGGTAGATATGTATGTACTGAATATTCAAGAGTTCATGGGATACACAGTCAAAGTAAAACAACCATTATTAAAACAGACTGGGTACAGGGTTAAGGTACAAATCTCTCAGACTTCATTTGAACAGAATTCATATCTATAGCATCCGTAATATTGCCTATTCCTCTTTCCACATAGGATCTAGAGCTTAAATCCCCTATTAACCCCTATTAACCCCAGGAAGTGAAATATGTTTAGTTAGAGATGGTATACAGGTTGTGAAGCGTTCTGAAGGTTTTTTTGAAAGGGACCAAGTTATTTTTCAGTGATGAGTGCTGCCCCTTTTAAAGCAGCTTTGGAAATGGGAAATGGTAGGCAGTGTTTTTAAACAGGAGAGGGCTTTTTCAGATTTCCTTCAGATGAAATCTGATTATAGTAACAGCAGGGGTTTATCTAGGTGAGTTTCCTAATTTTGTCATGAGAGGTAAAAACTATAGTGTCAAAATTATTCCCATTGATTAAAGGGAGCTGAGCAGCCCAGACATTTTCCGTCCTGAAGCAGGAGTAAATAAATTTCACTCACAGGAGGCAAATAAAAGGTGTGTATGTACTGTATGTAGGTGAATGACCTTCTGTGGGCCAGTCTGTGGAAGGAGTGGAGTAGTAATGGAACATCTGAGGTGTCTTCCCTCCAGCTCCTGTCAAAAATCTTTTTCACTACTCCAAATATCTCCCAAATATCCCCTTTGATGACAGTTGCTATTCAGGAAAACCCACTCACATTTCTTCCAAGAGCCTAAACACATAGAAGGAGAACTGAAACCCTCATCTGCAGCTCTCACCATCTCTGTTGATAATCCCATCAACTGCTGTACAGTACATTAGCTGTGCTCTGGTGCCTCATTTTGTTCAGGAAATTGTATGGAGTTTAAACAGAAATGAATGATCCAGAGTATAGAGCTGGCCATCTGCATCATTTTATTTATATTAAATAAAAGGTATAGGGCTATAAAAATAAGGCACTGAAAGCGAAATTAACAAGTTCAATTTTCTGGCACTGTCTTCCAAGGAAACATAAGCTTGCTTGCTCTTGACAAACTCTAGCATTATAATTTCTTTGCCTGCCTTTCTCACTCTCTTCTGTCCTACTTTCATGCAAAAATACAGGATAACTCCATGTTTGCATTTACTCCGTGTCCTTTCCATGAACATGTAATGCCAGAATCCATTTAACATTCAGTGAAATTTTATCACACATTAGAGCAATTTCCATTATTTTTCCATTATCACCAAAAATAATTTATTCTTTGGCAATTTACAGCGTGAAAGCCCCAGTTCTGCAGGAAAAAAACATAAGAACGTTTGCAAACACCAGGTGAGTTTGAAAACCTGGGTAATGACTGAGCCTCTCTGGCTAATCAGAAAACTAAATCTTTTTGATTTCTAAATCAGTAATGGCAGTAACTTTGTAGCGTAGTGCTAAAGGTCAGGATCCTTTCTAATAAGGAAGACCCACTCAATTACTCAGGAGCAGTGAAAATTCATCTTTAATCTAAATCTGTCTGTGTGATAATAGTCTGTCCAAAACAACGTGTCAAGAAACAATCAGTTACTGGTCCCCGACACGGACCGTGTTTTGCCATGTCAGCTTTCTTTTATTGTTCCTTTTGTAGCTGTTGCAAACTTGTCCTTCCAGACGCAGCCGACGTGGCAAAACACGGTCCGTGTCGGGGACCAGTAACTGTCTGTTTCTCAACACATTATTTTGGGCTGACTGTTATCGCAGATTAAGATGAATTTTTACTGCTCGAGTGATTGAGTGGGTCTTAACCTTATTAGAAAGGATCCTAATCTTTAGCACTACATGTCTAAATTTTGGATATTACCTTTGGAGTAGATTTTAAAAGGGTTACGTGCATAGCTTATGCACGTAACCCTTTCAAAACCCCCCTACGCGCGCCGAGCCTATTTTGCATAGGCTCGGCGGCGCGCGCAAGCACTGGGACGTGCGTAAGTCCCGGGGCTTTGCTAGGGGGGCGTGTCGGTGGGCATGCCGGGGCGTGGTGCCGGCCCGGGGGCGTTTCAGGGGCGTGGCCGAGGCCTCCAAAATCACTCCCGGGCCGGGGAATCACGCGGCGGCGGTCGATCGGCGGGCAGGCGTAACTTTCACGATAAAGGTAGGGGGGTGTAGATAGGGCTGGGGGGGTGGGTTAGGTAGGGTAAGAGAGGGGAAGGTGGTGGGAGGCCAAAGGAAAGTTCCCTCTGAGGCCGCTCCGATTTCAGAGCGGCCTCGGAGGGAACGGGCAGTGCGCTCAGAGCTCGGCGTGCCCAAGGTGCAAAATGTCCACCCCCTTGCGTGCGCTGACCCTGGATTTTATAAGATACGCACGGCTACGCGCATATCTTATAAAATCTGGCGTACTTTTGTTTGTGCCTGGTGAGCGAACAAAAGTACGTGCGGGCATACATTTATAAAATCTACGCCTTTGTGTATACCGCTCATTCTGTCCACTTTGTATATGCTAGAAACTATTTAGCTGATTATTATTTTCTTACTGTGTGAACAATATGGCTGGCTGCATCTTGTCTTTAATTCCATGCTGTTTCAGATAATAGATTTGTATCCTTAATCATATGCCCCTTCCATTCCAGGATTTTCCTCTTGCAGCAGGAAAGCTATTAAAGTCATTTTGTTTTGTTTTTTAAATAAAAATTCAATCATGGAGATGATGAATTGAACTGGACCAGAGAGAAATATAACACATATAATCAAGTGAAAAAGATCATGCTAATATTCAGGAATAAACTGTAAACCTTGTTGGTAAAAGAAAGAAAAACCTCAAATAAGCTTTTGGAGAATGAGCACAATATTTTCATTTTAATAAAGGTATTGAATTAAGACATTATTCCCAGAAACAAAATAGGGAGTAAGTTTTCATATAAGTCATAGCAAGAAATCTAGATATTCTAAAGTAATATATTCTCCTATTAAGAAAACACACTTTAGTAAGGATATGCTGACATTTGAAATGACAACACTGTCTGTCTATGTCATTTTATTTCATTTTAAACTAAACAATTGAAAACAAATTATTTTTTTCTATTGTTTCTGTGTACATTATTTACAAATAGTGGGCACTGGTACCCTACAACCTAGAGATCTCTGGAGACTGCCATCCCAAAACCCTGCTGCCCCTAGAGATGGCTGTCTCTCCAGAAAATGTAATATTTATTTAAAATAAACACTGTCACAGAATTGCCCCAAACCCTCAGCCCCTTCCCTTTGTTAAAAAATAACCCTCCCGGGAGCTGACCTCCCCATCACCTATCTTAGCCGACCCTCCTGATCCCCAGTCCAAGACTTACCAAATCAGTCCCTGTGGTCTATTAGGGGCCTGAAAATGGCCCCTCTGCTCCTGGTCTCGGCAGTCGCCATTTTTAAAAATGGCGCTGGCCCTTTGTCCATATCATATAACCAGGATTACCCAATGGCAATGATAGCTCTTGTAACATGATAGGGACAAAAGGCTGGTGCCATTTTCAGAAATGGTGGTTACTGGGTCCAGGAGCAGAGGGGACGCTTCCGGATCCCTGCTAGACCACTAGGATGAATTTGGTAAGTTTGGGGAGGGGTTGGGATTCTGGTGAGGGGGGTATTTTTTAACAAAGGGGAGGGGATGGGGTGGGGCCTGTGATTAAGGTTTATTTTAAATAAACATGACTTTTTCTAGGTAAACAGCCACCTCTAGGAATGGCAAGTGGGTGGGAAAGAGGGCATCCAGAGACCTCCTGGGTCTGACAGATCTTTTCCTCGTTTTTCTTTTTTAATTCAGAAAATAGTACATACCATAACTCTGCATCATTTTGGTAGCCCTTCTCTAGATTGCTTCTATGGGGTTAATTTTATGACATTGCATATAAATCTTGAACAGAACAGGATCCAGTATTTTTTTTATTTTAGGCCTGATTTTCAAAAGCATTTATGAGTGTGAAATGGTTTTATGAAAATGAAAGGACATTTTAAAAAATTGCTCCCGGGCTTGTGTGAGCAAAAGCATTCATGGAAACAATCTCTCGCATATCTTTGTGCATACTTGAAAGAAGCATTCCAGGCAGTGGAGTTTGGGTGGGGAAACCAATTACACATATACTTTTGTTTTCAAAAGTGTACACGTAAATGTATGTAAACAATTGCACCTGCTACCAAGCAGACATACATGTGTACGTGTATGCCATGTAGGGTTCTGCATATACCTGCTAATTTTCAAAGTGAACCAATACATGTAAGCCCACTTTGAAACTTCAGGATGTGGTGTGCACATACTTTTGTCATGCAGACATCATCCCTACATGGACTGTTATCAAATTATTCTCCCAGTTTTGTAGTACTTTTCTCCATATGCAGTCTTAAAGTCATGAGAGCTTTGTGTGTCGTGATATCTTGATAAAAAGTATGAGGTTGGAATCATACTTCAGGTTCCTCCCCAGTCATTAAAAGAGAAATAAACTGAAGCACGATACCAGTGCTTGTTTGAATAGCTGAAAGTCAATAAGGAAAGCAATCTGTGATTTAATAAACATTGCAATAGATTATCTTATGATGGTAAGGATAATTTGACCTACTCAAGGAAGACTCTTCCTTGTATTTCTTCCTTCATGTCAAAAACGCTTTCTTTAACAATAATAACAATGATCCCTCTTTATGATAAAGAGGCTGAGAGCCCTCCAATGTGTTTACATTGGGATCATTGAACTACTATTTTATATAATGTACAATATATACTTTGGGGAACCAGATAAATGTTCACATTTAATGCATGAGACTGCAAACTGATACAATTTTTCTCTTTCTCTGGTAACATTTGACACAATCTACTTGTTCAGGGTCAGCAACCTGTGTATGCCTCCAGGAGAGACACTGACTGAAGGCGAAATGACTCTGAATTCTTCTGTGGCAGCAAGCAAAGATTCTTTACTTGGAAAAATGAAATAGAAAAATAAATCAGCATTTGGAGCCCAGTTTTTTAACGTAGCAGTTAGGGCAGACGCTTGCGTGTACAAAGTGCATAAGGATTGCAGGTTTGATTTTCAAGGCAGACATGCATGCAAGTTTGCTTTGAAGATCAGTGGGTATGTCTGGACCCTTGCATGGCGTACATGTGCACATGCAAACCTGCATGGAAGCAGGAAGAAAGGTTCACATGCATGTTCATGCGCAAAGGTTTGATTTTAGAAAGTATGCCCATAAATGGTTTTCCTGCCCTAACTGCCCCCAGAAATGCCTCTTTCAAGTTTGCATAAAAGTATACGTGAATTGCTTCCATGAATACTTTTACATATATAGTTCCCCGAGGTAATTATCAAATGATATGTGTGCCTGAGCTTGAGATCAACATGGAGATGGCAACTGACCCAGAATCCTCTGCTATTTTAGCATTTCTGGCTATGTGAACTTTAAATGGCCACCTGAGCCTGACCTGGAGGAATTCCAAGGACACCTGGACAGCAGTTGAAGCTGGCGACAATTTGTGATGGCTAATTATAGGGTCACAAGAGCAGAAGTCAACGGTCAGAACCTCAGGCTAGAATGTCGATTACAGGGGCATCTGTAAACACAGCACACAGCCTAAGATATAACGATTGCCCTGAATAGCAAGATTTTAACAAAACAAAGGATTATCTAAAGAGTGATGGTAAATGGGCCCCAAATTGGAGAACTGGTCAGGATAATGTAGGGATATTTTATCATGCTGTTGACATGACAACCTATGTAAATGATACTCCAAGTGGTCACGCAGCTTAAGAATTTCTGACCTATTACTCTATTGTATTTTAACTATAAAAGAAGGATCAGTTCATGTATACAGATGAGATGCTGGTTGGTCAGTTTGTCAGAGAAATGGCATCCAGCATCTCCCAAGAATACCTATATTGCTCAATAAAAAATTATACTTTCTACAAAATCTAAGTAAAGTGTTCTTGTACCCATGGAGAAGCGCCATAAGCGTGTTTGGCGCATAACACAAAAGGTCTGTATATGCGTGTAACTAACCACAACTTATCACTAATTTGTAAACTGATTTGACGACAATATGTTGTAATGTTATTTTTTAACTAACACACTTACCAAATTCTGTAAACCATTCTGATGGCAAAACCAAATGATGGTATACAAAACACGACAAATAAATAAATAAATAAAGTTTCACACACACATATACTTCTGGAAATTCACGCCTATATATTCAATTCCATTGTTCTGTACAGGTAGAGTAGAAAGGAAGATGGAGACTCAATTCACCATTGTAAGTTACATCCCTTCTAGATGCCCTTGCAGACCCACCTCTTCCTCTATGGGGAACATTAACCCCTTGCTGTCTGGTCTGGAGGATGATCTTCTGCTATTGATCCTTGTGAGAGAATTTATAGTAACCTTCCTCAGACTACCTTAAGGGACCAGGAACAGCTGTCTCATCTGGTCCTCCTTAAGATCCAGACCCACAGGGATCCTGGGTAAAAGGAGGAGCTCTTCACCAGAGAATAAGAACTCAGGGCCTAGAAAGGCTAGAGAGGCCCTGGGGAGCAGACAAGAACCTATTCTATGCAAGGACCTGTTATCTGTGATGTCTGTGTGCTACCTGAACCTAAGATGAGCTGCATTTGTTTGTTTGACTTTTCTTTCACTGTAAATAAATTGTACATAAAGGAAACAGCCATAATCTGCCTCCTTATACCTTCTGGTTGCCTCCAAAGCCGCTATCACCAAGTTATCACAGTCCTCCAACGCAAATGAGGGCAAAGCAAAGGGATTTGGACTAATTTTGACTTAGCAAAGCAAGTAAAAATTGCTGGAAAATGGGTATAGGAAACTGGTCCACATACAAATTAGAAAAAAAAAAGAAAAAGGAGCATACATGACAGCTCCCCACATCACAATGCCCTCAAACAGCCACAATGGAGTAAAAAAAAGAATAGTATGATAAGTAAACAGCACATAATTGGACAAAGACTCTGATGATAGCATTTCACAACAGAAATACAAAAGTGTTGGAATCCTTGTTCTCTAATACATGGATCACTTTTTTTTTTTTTTTTTTTTTTTTAATCTCTGTTCACTGTAATAGGATTATTTTTTAATGCTTATGGTCTCATGTATGACCCCTATTTTTCTACTGTCAGATCTAATTCAAGTCCCTTCCACATGATGGATAGTCTATGAGATTTGAAATTTCAAAGTCGCAGCTGACTCTCAGTGCAGCTTCAAACTTATTTATTTATTTAGATTTTCTTCACATCTTTTCATTGGTAGCTCAAGGTGAGTTACATTCAGCTATGGCAGGTTCTTCCGTGTCTCCATAGGGTTTACAATTGAAGGAGCAAATCTGCAAAAGGGTTTTGCATGTAAAAATAGCATATATGTGCATAAGTAGCATATATGCCTGTATATGCTATTTTATAAACTTTCAGAGAATGTGCGCATACTTGCAGTATGGCGCAGATATTTTATAGGGAAAAAAGGGGTGATCTAGAGGCATTCCAGGGTGGGGTTCAGAAGTACATGCACAAGTTGTTGTTTTGCAAGAGGTACTGCACTCATACTTTACCAAACTTGTCCGAACATTTTTATAGCTGCTAAGGGAAATTGAAATAGGGCTTGTATTTTGTCTGCAGTTTTTGGGTGGGAAAGTGATTGAACTGGTGAGGTTCAGGGTGAAGTGCTAGAAGGTCTAGCTGTACTGGAAAATGTCTGGGTGAACTGGGAGTGGTATCAGCTAATTGGTGAGTCCAAGTACACACGCAAGTATTTTCAGAATGGTATATACACGCATGCTTTAGAAAATACTTGCCTCTGTGTTTAAATAAGTGTTATTAGGCAGGTATGGTACATATTTTTGCACATGTACAATATACATGCACACCCATTATAAGATAGGCAGGGGAAATAAGTGTTTCCTGGCATTGGAAATGTAACCCCTGAGCTGAGGTCACATTTAGGAGTCCAGGGTCACAAGTTGGTTATGGGGCTTTAGCTATGCTCATTTCTGCACAGTCCACTAGTCCTAGGTTTTCCAGGATTCCCCACAGGGAGGAGAATAGTCTCTTAGGACCTGGGTGTTGATTTTATACAGTCTCTACAGCAGAGAAGTTGCTAGGTACCTAAAAGATCTAGGGCATAGGCTCATAAAACTCCCCTGAGTTTTTGATAATTAACTCATCACATTCAATAGCTCACCCTATCCCAAACTCAGAACAATCCTGCAAAAACACATAATTGGACATCATACTTTTAAATATTGAATTCTAAATTCCCATGCAGCTGTCATCAGGGATCCTATATGACCTGTGACAGGGAAACCACCCAGTTAGTTTGCTCCCGGTGGGGATCTCAGCACTCTCTTGCTATCGCACAGATACTCTCTCTCTCTCTGTCACACACACACACACACACACACATGCACACACACCCAGGTACTCTCTCATTCTCTCTCCCTCACATATACATAGGCACTCTCTCAATTTCATAGAAACATTTACACAGGTGCTCACAAACAGGTCTCTCTTATGCATCCACACACAAACATACACACAAACACACAGATACTCTCACACAAACACCTACACACAGGCTCTCTCTCACTCTCACTCATAGAGGCTCACTCTGGGCCTCTCCTCTCTTCGGCTACAGGCTGCATATGAATGCATGTAGTCTCAATGGGCCTCTTCCTTGGTCGCTGGCAGCACCAAAATGCAGGTGGCCCCCACAGGGCTTCTTCTTCTGTTCCACTAGTGCTGCTTTCTGGTCCCCCCTGCAGTCCCTTGGTCAGACATTCCACAGCCAGCCAATAGGCTGCAGGGGGAGGCAGGAGCAGTAACAGGGAGACAGAAGCACCTCTTTACTGCCATTCCCCAAAGCCCTGCAGCATAGAGTACTCAGCTCCCAATCTACAGAAGTGCAGGAGACAATATTGGGGGTGCTCAAGCACTCATCATGCACAGTTCTGGCACCTATGGGTTTGGCAGCAGTGCTTCAGATCATGAGCTCACTTCCACCTGAGTTGGAAGAATGTGTACTGCATTGCAATAAAATCTATCAGCACAGCTTGCTTATTTAACAGTTTTTCTATACCGTCGTTTGGAGATACCATCACAACGGTTTACAAGTCGCACAGTAAAAATATAAAATAATAAGATTACAATTCAAAATGTTAATAAAAGTTTAAATAAAATAGTAAAATAAATAACATCAAAGGATAAAACTTAAAACATAATTACATAAATATAAAGCCATTAAGACAGCATAAAAAAATCTAGTAATAAAAGCATAAAATCATAAATACTAAGAAAATACCAACTATTTGCTCTTGGAATCACCTTTCATTTGTTTAAAAGCCTGTGTGTATAGCCAAGTTTTCAAGTCTTTCTTAAATTGCCTATAGTCTTGTTGCAGTCTAAGGTTTTCTGGCATTGTATTCCCGATTTTTGGTGCTGAGAGTGAAATGGCCCTTTCCCTGATCTGTGTGAGATGTGCTGTTTTTATTGACTGATTTGATAAAAAAAACCTTTATTTGCTGATAGAAGCACCCTTTGAGGAATGTATAAATGAATTGTAGTGTTGAGCCTGCTTGCATGTTCTTCGTATATCAGTTTGTGAAGTGTGCTAAGAACGTTTTACTGTATTCGGTATTCTACTGGGAGCCAATGTAGTTCTGCTAATACGGGAGTGATATGGTCTTTTTTCTGCTGCCGGTTAATATTCTTGCTGCTGTGTTCTGTAGTATTTGTAACGGTCTGATGGTGGAAGCCGGTAAACCCAATAAAAGTGCATTACAGTAATCGGTACATGTAAATATTAAGGACTGTAGTATAGTTCTAAAATCCGCATGATTCAATAGTGGCTTCAAACATTTTAATATCAATAATTTTCCATATTCTTCTCTTATCTTCTGTGTTACATGTTGTTTTAGACTGAGCTCATTATCAATTATTACTCCCAGATCACGTACTTTATCAGACACTTTAATTGTTAAAGTGTCATTGATTACAATAGGCATTTGAGTGATTTGGGATGCCTTTCTAAATGAATGAATTCGGTTTTATCTATGTTTGTTTATCACTAACTCCATTTGTGTTAACAGTTGTTTGATTATATTTAAATACATATCTCCTAATTTAAAAGTATTGTCGAGGGTATCAGTTATTGGTAAAATCAATTGTATGTTGTCAGCGTAAAAATAATGAATAATCCCTAACCCTGCTAAAAGATGACATAGCGGCATCATATATATTAGAGATGAGCTTAGTTTTTCCGTGTCGGGTCGGATTTCGGTTCGGGCGCGTCGTTGAAAAATGTTGTTTTTCCACTGGTCTTTTTTCAGTGGCACGAATTAGAGAAAACGAGTCGGAAAATGAATCGGAGGAAGAAAATGAATCGAGAAAAAAAAAGTCAGGAAAAAAAACCTCAGGAAAAATAAACGTCGTAAAAAAAAAAAAAAGTTGTTAAAAAACCACCCCAACCCTTCAATTATACTTTATTACAATCCCCCCACCATCCCGATCCCTCCCCAAGACTTACTAAAAGCCCTGGTGCTCCAGCAGGGTCCTGCGAGCGATGTCTCCCTCTCGGGCCGTCGGGCCTATCACGAATCTGTATTCAAAATGGTGCCAGTGCCCTTTACCCTTACTATGTCACAGGGGCTACCGGTACCATTGGTCGGCCCCTGTCACATAGTAGGAGCAATGGACTGCCAGCACCATCTTGTGCTCCTACCATGTGACAGGGCCGACCAATGGCACCAGTAGCCCCTGTGACATAGTAAGGGCAAAAGCTATCGGTGCCATTTTGAATACTAGCAGCCAACGGCCCGAGTGCAGGAGATCGCTCCAGGACATTTGGCAATTCTTGGGGGGTCAGGCGTCCCCCCAAGACTTGCCAAAAGTCCCTGGTGGTCCAGCAGGGGTCCTGGAGTGATCTCCTGCACTTGGAAGAGAAATAATAAACTTATTAATTTGAATTTGATTGGCACATCAATATAAACTGATTGAAAGAGAAAAGGTCACAAATTTATTAAAGAACTAAATATGTAACAACCTATTTTGAGACATCCAAAACTGTAAAGAACTTTTCCCATCAACTGCACAATTTATGAGTAAAAAGAAACTGCCTCGAGCTTCCAGCGTTTTTATTATGCTGGAGCTCTAGGCTTCCAGTGTAATCAGCATTGAAGTGCCAAAAAGTGGAATATTAAAAAATAAATAAATACTGCAGTGCTGTTTACGAAGAACTTTACAATGGGATTTGAGCAAAAACAACACATAGCGCCAAGAAGAGTTGTCTCCCCCCCCCCCCCCCCCCCTCTGAGGGAATCCTGGACATTAACTTAAAACTAACAGTATCGGAAGTTTGAACATCAGAGACTGTGTTTGAGGTTTGGTTCCTGGGACCTTTTCTGTGTCTATCAGCCCAGGGGTTTCACATAAAAAAATGCAAAAGTGTGTGAATTAGGCGAATCTTTGCCAGGGAAGAAAATTCTGATTTTGTTCTGAGTTAAGTCAGATCTGTTTCAGATAAATTTAGCAAAACATCCAAGCTTGGGAAGTCTAATCTGACTTAATATCTGCTCTGGTCACAGTAAATCATTCATGACTTAACTTTTAAGATGAATAGTGGGTCTTATTTTTTACAAAAATTATTTAAGCTACCCCTATGAACTAGGTTAAATAATATCAAAGACACTGGATTGACTGGCCCTTATTGGCTGTGACATCACATACAGACTTCATTAACCAGACACCAGTATTTATATCATCTGTGATATTCTTCAAAATATGAATGCTTCTGGGTTTGTGCGAGAACAACAGGGAACATTTTAAAAAAGAAAAAAATAATAATGTCATGGTAGTAAACATAATCAATATAAAGAGACCACATAGGCAATATTTTGAAATATTATAGTGCATAGGCAGGACAGGGGATTTTCTTTAACAGTCAATTCATCTGAAATACAGAAAGTAATTTCCAGCACCAATTACTGTGTAATGAACACTTCATGAATCGGAAGGATCAAATTTGCATTTTCAATTTTAAGCAGCAATTAATCAAGACACAATCTGAAGCAGCTGAATGATTTGCAAAGGCTAATATTCAAGTGTTTAAAAGTAATGAAACCACGTTGGCAGGCTACTCCCAGGATTGCTTTCTTTTGCTTTTTAGATAACCAGATCTTAACATGCCAACTTTTGCCTGCAAGCTCAACATTTAATAAAGTCAATGGGGAAGTGTTGGGGAGGAAGAAGAGGTACAGAGCAATTTTCAAAAAATGCTCAGTGCATGTTAGGGCAAAACGTTCTCTGGCTAGTCTCAAAAGGGACTTTGCTCCAGGAGGAACCTGGTGTTCTGCCTCTGGGCTGAGGAGAGGTTTAGGAAAAATAATAATAAAAAAGTATTATTATTATTATTATTATTATTAATAATATTCCACCTTTCATGACACTTCAAAACGGATTACGTTCAGAAATATTTCCCTATCCCTAGAGGGTTTACAATCTAATGAATTCATTTTTAAAGGAGTTAAGGGCGTAAAATTAATATATACGTGCATAAGTAGCTTGTATTCGTGTACATGCCATATTATAGTATTAGAAGTGCACGCTTATTTTCAGTTTTGCATGCACATCACCTGTGCCAAAAGGGGTGGTCTAGGAGGAGGGGGAGGGGAGGGGCCATCTGGTATGTGCGTAAATTCCTATTTTATAAGAAATTTAGGTAAGTACATTAGGCAACCTATTCGTACATTTTTACACTTTCTAATTAACGTGAAATTGATATCAGATTTCTCTGTTGTCTGTTATTTTTGGGTGGGAAGACTGGGTGAACTCAGGGCAGTTCAGAGTGAAGTACTAGGAGGGTCTCGAACAGAAGAAGGACTGGTTGAGGTATCTGCAAACCGGTGAATTCAAGTACAGGCAAATATTTTGAAATATTATGACTTTCGCTTGTAAATCAGAGTTCTCGTAAACAAGTTAAAATATTTTTGCGCATAAAATAAATGAGTGTATGTTTATAAAGTAGGTAGAGAAAGTCCATGTCTTCAATGCATTGCAAATCTTCAAACCTATACGTGTATATTGAGGGAAGGATACACGCGTATTTTATAAACTGCACAGACCAGATATGTGTAGACTACAAAATATTATATTAGATTTCTGCACATATATGGGGCCACATGTAGATCTTTGAAAGTTATCCACCCTGACCAATTCTCAGTACAGTATTTGCATGCATAACTAGATATGTGGATATTTATCCTAATATTTTATAAACTGTGAGGTGGGAGCTGCACAGTTTAGAAAATACCACGTATGCTTCAGTGCATGGAAATATTTCCAGTATAAGAAAATGCTTTCTTTATCTATTTTATAAACATATGGTTGAATATTTTAGGTTTATAAAAATATATAACATGTATGCATAATAATCCTGAGTTATACACAGAGGGAAGTATTTTATAAAGTGTGCACGTACAGTATAAATACGTTTTTTTTAAAATACTTTTGTACATACTTGAAGTCACCGGTTTGCTGATATCTCTGCCAGTTCACCCAGTCCATCTCCAGTTCACTTAGACCCTATAGCACTTCACCCTGAACCTCCACCAATTCACCCAGACCTCCCATCCAAAATTTGCAGACAACAAACAAGTCCGATTTCACTCTTGGGCAGGTGGGTGGGAAGGGGGAGGTAGATGAGCATATTTTGAAGGTAAAATCAGGACAAGGGTCCTGTTTACAATCCAACGCAAATCAATATTATTTTAAAAAGTTTAGTGGGCAGGGAAAGGGTAGGATACAGTGTATGACTTGAATTATGCTTTTGGAGGAAGGGGGAGGGAGGGAGGGGATGGGGCAACATTTTTTCTTTAGCAGATGACAGCACTATTTGGCTGGATATCTTCTAAGACATCCGGTTAAGCAGCACATTATCCAGCCACATAAGGCCAGATAACTAGAAGACTTTCCCAGTTATATTCAAACACAGACAGTAAGGTTTTTCTTAAGTTATCTGGCTATATGTAGGCTGCTTAGTGGACAAGTTATTCAGCTATATGAAGTCGGATAACATTAGGCTGTTATATTCAGCAGGATGTTTCTCTCACTGAATATACGGGACAAGTTATCCAGCTAACTTTAGATGGATAACTTGTCCACTAAACAGTCTACTGTAAGCTGTAAGGGGTAGATTTTCAAAGGGTTACGCGCGTAACCCCTGAAAACCTGCGCATGCCGAGCCTATTTTGCATAGGCTCAGCGGCGCGCGCAAGCCCCGGGACACGTGTATGTCCCGGGGCGGGCCAGAATCCTCCTGCACAGCTGCCTGTGCCGGGAGATGGTGAGTCAGTGCGCGCAAGTTACGCCTACCAGATTTAGGGGGAGGGATTTAGTTAGGGCTAAAATCTGCCCCTAAATGTGTTTGTTTTATTTTAGAGAACATCTATACTTTGGGAACATCATCTATTACAGAATTTAGAATCTCTAATAGCTTA
This sequence comes from Rhinatrema bivittatum, assembly GCF_901001135.1. Classification (NCBI taxonomy): domain Eukaryota; kingdom Metazoa; phylum Chordata; class Amphibia; order Gymnophiona; family Rhinatrematidae; genus Rhinatrema; species Rhinatrema bivittatum. Next base: position 518,774,270 of record NC_042615.1, on the reverse strand, counting down.
TAGTGATCATTATTGCCTGAAAGAAGTCACCTGACCTGCAACATTTTATTTTAAAACCTGCTTTTCCCTGGCAGCTGTATGCAGCATTAAGGAACATATGGATTATCTTCAGGGCTGGATTTAGGCGAAGGCAACATAGGCACATGCCTTGGGCACCAAATCCCAATTGAAAGGTTCCATTTAAAGCATATGGAGACCATTTGCCTATAAGTAAAGAACAGATTGCGTTAAAAGATTCCAAATTATCCCTGTCAATTGCTAAGAAAGTTGTATATACAAATTAAAACCTACCTTGAAATGTCTCTATGCTAATGCCAGAAGTCTAAAAAGATGGGAGAGTTAGAATGTATAGCACTGAATGAAGAGGTAGACTTAATTGGCATCTCAGCGACGTGGTTAAAGGAGGACAACTAATGGGACAGGGCTATAATCAGGGTATAAATTATACTGGAATGAAAGGGTAGATTAATTTGGTAGGGGGGTGTTGCTTTAGGTTGTGGATGACATAGTACAACAGGATACAAATTCTGCAGGAGACTATGTGTGATAGGGAAGAGAATGGTGGTGGGGATATACTACTGTCTACCTGGCTAAAATGGACAGACAGATGATTAAATGCTAACAGAAATTAGGGAAACTAACAAATTTAGAAACACAGTAATAATGAGAGATTTCAATTACCCCAATATTGGCTGGGTAAATGTCACATCAAGACAAGCTAGGGAGGTAAAGGTTTTAGACGAAATGACTGCTTCACAGAGCAGCAGGTCCAGGGAAGCAATTTTATACCTAATTTTTAGTGAAATGAAGGATTTGGTGCGAGAGGTAATGGTGGTGGGACTACTCAGCAACAGGGATCACAAAACGATCAAATTAGAGTTCATGGATGAAGCTCATTAAGTAAATCTATTGCTCTAGCATTAAATTTTCAAAAAGGGAGACTTTGATAAAATGAGAAAAATAAGAAAAAACTAGAAGATGCAGCTACAAAGGTAAAACGTTTGCATCAGGCGTGGCCATTGTTTAAACATAACATTCAGAATGCCAAAAAGTGCACGTAATATATAACCAAGACGCTTTGTTTCAGAGTTGACCAGTCATAATAGGCTTCATCATGGGAGCAAGGTTGCTCTATAATTCCGCCTTATTTTTAATCATCGGTCAATGTCTGTAATAATATATGTATTTTTTAAAGATTTTTTCATTTGCAAACACACGTGTTAATAATTCAAGGCTTCAGAGCTCAGTAAATAAGCGGTGATTCTTAAGATAAGTCACATTTATTTAAGAAATTGCAAATGAATCTTCTAATGTGCCAAAGAACATACAATGTCTATGTTTCTCCTATATAAAATTAAACTTGGGACAGAAATGTCTCCAGAGCCTATCTTCTGAATCCTCTGATGTGTCAAGGAAGCATTAAAGAAGCATTAAACATCTGTGTAAATTCAATGTAGAATTAAATATCTCCAAACATTAAACATCTATGTCAATCCGATGTAGAGTTGGAAGAGGGACAAAAATGTCTCTGTTATGTTATAAAGTTGAACTTGGGTCCAAAATGTCTCCCGCTTGTTTTCAAAACCTGAGATACAAGAGTCTCTTTTCACTCAGCTGAATGCAATCTCTCTGCATATGCGAATGATGTGTTGCTTTATTTGTCCAAGTCTGAGCAATCCATCCCAGTACTTATGGATTTGATTACTTGCTTTTCTCAATTCTCTGGTTACAAGGTGAATTGGCAAAAACTGGATGCCTTATCACTGGCAAAATTTGGATGCCTTATCATTTAATCTGCTGGGACTTCAAGTTGATTTCTAGGCCTATCAAATTAGACTCGCTAAACAAGGCATGAAATATGTGGACATTACCTTTCAAGATTCTCTTGATCTTACCCTAACTATGAAACCATTCTGATCATTATAAACCAGCATATGTGTACTCAGTGGTCTCCTCTATCTTTAGTTTATTGAGTTTTATATTACGTCATTCAGACATGCCATCACAACGGTTTGCAATGTTACAAGAAGGATAAAATGCACAAAACAGGTATAAATTATCAAAACAACATAAAGCAATTAAAAGATAAAACAAAGAGGAAGAGGTGAGGTAGATTAGACACTATCAAAATGGTCCTAGCACCTCATATTAATTTTATTTTTAGTATGCTATCTGCTCTTTTCCCCATAAAGTATATAAGCATATTGATGCTCTGCAGACAGCCTTTTATGGAAGAATATAACACCCAAAATTGCTTTAAAGAAACTTAAAGCTCTTAAAGACCAGGGTGGTGTTAATTTACCTGATTTTTATAGCTACCACTAAGCTTATATTCTCCAGTCATGCCAATATTGGTTTGCTGATTTTTCAGCTATCTCTGATTATCCTAGAAGGATGGATTTTGAAAGAGCTTTGGTAACTTCACTCCACCTAGCAGCACTGTCTGGGACTACTATGTCTAGGTCTCTGCTAGCTTATTCAGTTATTTTTTCTTCTAAAAATACCCTAGCTGAACTTAATCATTTATTTACTGTAAGCTTCCTTCTTGGAAATGTTCTAATCTCGCTCCCTTATGGCACAATCCTCTTCTCATAGACATTGCAATGGAAAGTTTGGCAATGTTGTAATTTCTTTTACAGACTTATTAAATGGTGTTAGGGCCTTATCGTGGGCGTTAGGGCCCTAACGCCCATGATAACGCCATAACACATGCGATAAAATTCTAAAAATTTAGTCAAAAGGGAGGAGAAAATGAGGGGTGTTTAAAATTGCATGTAATAGCATAACACACACACACTATAACTACACCTTTTTTCAGGGCATTATGCCCAAAACAGGATTAGTAATATTTATCACAAATCCCATGAGAGGGAGAGAGAGAGAGGGAGACGTACACATATTAGTCAACTTTTTATACCACTGTATGAAGGGCAACTAGTACCTCGGGGTGAGGTTTTGGTGGTGGCCTAGGTTTTGGGGGGCAGTTTTTCTTGCACAGTCAGAGGTATGAACAACACAGTAGATATCAGTGAAGATAGGATGTGATTTGGAGTGAGGAAAGGTACACAAAGATGAGATTTTTACAATGTACTCTCGACCTATCTTGATGCTCTCTCTACCTAGCTCTATCAAGCTAGGTCGAGAGTACAATGTACAGTAGAAATGAAACAAAAAAATGTGAGTAGCTAGGTAGGGTAGGGTTAGGGGTTGTGGAGGAGAGGGGAAAAGGAAGAAAGGTTAGATAGGGATATAGGGAAGTTCCCTCCCAATCTGCTCCTTAATTGGAGAAGACTGGGAGGGAACTGGGGAAGGCCTACTCGTGTCGTCGTGCATTGCTTTTTAAAATTCCCCTCCTGCGCATGCGAGTCCCGACCCGCCTACACATGCATGTGCAGAATTTAAAATCCGGCGAGCATGTGCGTGCACGAAATGTATTTTATAATTTATGCATGTAATTCATACATGTTATAAAATAGCTGCGTCCATGTGCAGGGAACCACGCGCACATGTACATGTGCATGGATGTTTTAAAATTGACTTCAAAGTTAATAAGTGTCCATTTGACTTCAAAGTTAATAAGTGATCAATAAAGTTAATAAGTGATCAATAAAGTTAATAAGTGATAAAGTTAATAAGTGATCCATTCCCTGGCACTGCTCTACAGTCCTGGTGCAGTTTTGAGGGATATATTCATATGACCGCCCTCCCTTTCTGTACCAAATGACCTCCCCCCCTGCCCCCCCAAACTTTTCCCCCCCATCCACCTTCCTCCCGCATCTCCCCGTTTCCCCCCCCCCCAAATCGCTTGTATCCAACTGTCCCTAGTTCTTATATCTGTAAATAGTTTTGTTGTACCTCTGGTTTTTATTCTTAAATGTTTCCTGTGTAACCTTTGCTCCTTGTAAAGGCCTTGCCTATTTGACAGCTATGCTGTCACTGTTTAAAGTTATCTGTAAACCGATACGATGTGCAAACGGTTGTCGGTATATAAAAATGTCTAAATAAATAAATAAATAAATGTGTTTTCATGACCATAATAGTTAAACACCTTTAGAGCTAATTATATTTTTAACTTACAAATTAACCATTTTTCCCCAAATCTCATAACCATGTTTTCATGATCCCATCTGGTGACCACCACCACCAAACCCCAGATTCTGTTGTGCTTTGCCACTTTTTAATCACAGGAACCTCTGGGTAAATGGGTGGGATAACTGTATTAATATTCATGTCTGACTCCAAATTCTTATTGTGGTTAGGTCATAAGCACCCTTAAACTAAAGCAAAATTATCAAAGTAAACTTTTATTAAATGGAAAATGTTTAATAAACTTACTGGCACCGGATTCGCCAGGGTGCTTCCAGTGGGCTGTAACTTCTGCAAGAGCCTTTTTTAATGCTCCCAACTAAAATCACCATCTTTTTGAATTTTTAGAATCATTGATTTACTTTCAAGCTTTTAAAATTCTCTTCAGACATTTGTCTAGTGCAGCCTCTAGCTGACGTCACTTGCCGACGTAGGCAAGGACCCCTGGGCCTTCACCTACAATGCTCAGGGGCTTTGTCTATAGCCCTGACGCTGTCTTGCCCTTTAATTTTGAAGTAGTAATGTCCCCAGTGCTGCCACTGTCTCTAGCACCAGTCGCATTTAAGTGGCACAGATTTATTAAAAAAAAACTTTCACGGGTGTTTGGTCCCTTCCTTAAAGCCACCAGGAGCTCCCCAGGGTCCCACAGCCCCAGCTCTGGCATTCTTGCAGCCAACCACTGCTTTTATTATATTTGTGGTGCTCTGCCGCATTGGGGGGAGGGGGGGGGGGAGGAATCTCTGGACCTGTCTCTCTGCTCGCAGATCACCCACCACTTTTAATTTCTTTCGTGGCCCCCACTGCATCAAATCGGAGGGGGAGGGGAATCTCTGGGCCTGCCTCCCTTCATCATGATTCTCCTACCGCTTTCAATTTCAATGCGACTCCAGCATTAATCAGCAGCAGAAGGCTCCTCTTGCTCTAGCCTCTCTTTAACACACCCCCCCCCCCACCCCGGGGAACTTCCCAAGTCCCACCTCTCAGCAACACGTTCACTTACTTACGTTTACTCGCTCAGCCCACAATATGCCCAGTACACGCCTACTTTCTGTGCATGTAACTTTTACCCATATAAGGGACTTGTACGGCTAAGTGGCAGCTGCTGAATGTAGGAGCATATTCAGCGGCTGCTACTTAGCCACATAAGTCCTGCTTATCCAGCTAAACAGCACTGAAAGCACTTTGAATATCGGGCCCATGACGTTTCACTATTTCTCAATGGTATGTAATTTTTGATCTGAAACAGGGGAGAGATGAGCATGTATATTGTTTTCCTAATCTAGGTGATGGATGTGCTGGCCAAGTAGCCAACATTACAGGGTCCGGGCAGGATTGGCATATATTAAAACCTACCCCTTGGATGAGAGCATTGCCGCTGGAGAAGCTCTTTATGGAGTACTGCAGAGAGAGACATGGAGATAAGGTTCCATTTCCTATCAAACATAGGGCCTCATTTACTAAACATTTTTCTCATAGACTCAACATGGGGGAAAAGCCTTAGCAAATCAGGCTCCTAACTTGTTATCCTGCATTGATGTGTTCAATGTTGTGAGCCGTCAGACCTTGAAAGCAATCTGAGGGTTTAATATTGAATGGCCTTTGTAAGGGAAAGGCTTGCTAGCTGAAGTGCCAGTGTTACACCTAATGAGCAGTGCAGTTGTCACTCAAAGATGGAAAGGAAAGGTGTGATGTAATGTTTTTATACGTGCTAACAAGGCAGCAGTTCTTCATGCTTTGTACTTTGCCAGGTGATTGTGGGTGTTATTTTGGACTCTTAAGATGTAGTGTTGCTGCCTTTTTCATCATTATATCCTGTGGATCCAGGCCACATAAGTGTTTAAAAGGATATTTAACCTAAGCAAGGTTGCAATTTAAATGTGTGCAAATGTGCTTGTTTTCTTGTTTTAAGGTTATGCTAATCCAATGTTGTGAACGTCCTCTGCCCAGTTCCAGACGCTGCTGATATTAGAGTGATTTTGCATGTCTGAAAAGGAATAAAAGGTCTCATACATACTTTAATGCATGCAGCCAGACAGAAAGGGGTCTACATACAATCCTTTATTATACACTCATTGTTGGCCTATTCACCATTATCAAGGCTCCCAAGGAGCTGCTTTTCAAACTCAGGACTAATAATAAAATATTCACCTAAACTCTTAAATACGTATTTCGCTTAGTCTTCTTGCTGGAAACAACCAACTTGGACTAGATAGCTTGACAGCTCATAGCGCATAGCCTTCATATAAAAGTTATATGGATATACAATAAGCATTTATCAACATGGCTTATTTTTATGTGGTCCACAAAATACAAAGGAGAGTGAGCTCCACACTCAGCATATAAACCGCAGAGAAAATGAGTGCAGAGAAGACTATTGGTCCACACCATTCCTGTTGTGGATTGTTTATTGTGATGAATGCATTCACAATGAAAAACAAATTTGGAATTGGTGAAGCTGGTGTATTATGTGTAAATACCCAAAACAAGTTTTCGAAATATGAGGTTGAGAATCAAACAATACTCCTAAATTTCATACAGTAGCCGATAAAGACAAAATAGAGTCAGCAACATGATTTGAAAAGAGAGATAAAGCCTCTTTCTCTCCAGCTCACAAAGTGTCTGATTTGTTAGCATTTTAGATTATTCTCCTCCAACCACTGAGCTATCTAATTGAGACCTTTATTAATTGCATCCATTTCCTCTATCTCATTTACAATTATAAAAACAAAGATCTGCAAATCAACAACATCGTTGTTGCGGCTCCCGGCCATGGCAGGCCTCGGCTGGTCCCTCCTACCTGCTCCACTGCCAGCCTCCATCGCAGCCCGGTGCGGCACGACCCACTCCGCGGCAGTCCAACCACGGCCTATCGCATGGCCGCGAACGTCATCCTCCTCTGTCTGGCAGGGCCCTCCCTAAGCATGCGCATGCGGGAGGCTTCGCCCTTTAAAAGGGCTGCGGCGGGAAACCTCGGCCCGGCCCCGGGAGATGACATCACAAGGGATGGGTATTTAAACCCCACAGCAGTCTGCAGTCCTTGGCCTTTGCAACAGGTCGTCTCCTCGGAGTGCTGTTCCTGACGTCTTCATTCCTTTTCCTGCCTTGATCCTGTTCCTGGTTCCGCTCCTGCTTCTGCTCCAGTCCTTGTGTTTCTGAGTCCTGTCCTGACGTTCTAGTTCCTGCCCGTGCCTTCGTTCAAGTCTCTGGTCTTCTCCTTGATCCTCAGTTCCTGTGACCTTGTCCTTAACTTGATCTCCTGGTTTGACTTCAGCTTGTCTCCTCATCTCTGCTTGTCTGCTGCCCGTCTCGACCCTTGGCCTGGTACTTTGCTCTTGCTTGTCTGCTGCCTGCCCCAGATCTTTGGTTTGGACCCCATTCTGCATCTTCGCTGCCAGCCCAGACCCAGACCTCTGACCCAGTCTTCATCCTCAGCTCCATCATCTTCCACGAGGCACCCGCAACTAAGTCCTGCCGGCCCCAGCACCCAAGGGCTCAACCTACGGGGAACGATGGCTGATATGGGTGAAGATCCAGCCGGGTTGTCCTCACCAGCTCCACCTACCGGAGACAAGATCCATTGGGGGCAATCCCTCAGTGGTTACATCACCACTCGCTCTAGTCCAAGGGTCCACAACCATAACAAAAGTAATGATTATGAAGACTTGCCTCCCTAATTACTGTACACAATGGGGCTAAAAAAAAGTTTACATTGTTAGAAGAAAGAAGATCCTTGTAGAACACCCCACAAAAGTGGGCATTGCCACAGATAAGAATCATACATTTGAATCTGTTGACTTCTTCTAACCAAATAAGAGGTGAACGAATCAATCACAATGCCCCTCGCCCTACAAACTCCTAACTTACCCTGGTTCACGTTCCCCCATCTCCAGTTTACTCATTCCCCCTCTTCCCTTAGTTCACTCACTTCCCCCCGATCACTCTCCCTCTTTCACTTCCTTCCTCCACCCAATCCCCTCACTCACCCTGGTTTATTTCCCCCTCCCCATTCACCCTAGTTCAATCCCTCCCTCAGCCCCACCAATCCCTCACATCAGTTTACTCCCCACTATCGCCACAGTCACTCACCCCTCTCCCACTTCCCCTGGTTTGTTCACTTACTCCCCCCCCCATAATCCCCAGTCTCATCCCCTACCCTGCAATCCCCAGTTCACTCACTCACCCCTCCCCCACTTCCCCTGGTTTTCTCACTTACTCCCCCCCCCCCCCCCCCATGATCCCCGGTCTGTTTGTTCTCTTCCCCCACCCTGCAATCCCCAGTTCACTCTTTCCCTTCCCCTCCCAGACCCTCTCCCTCTCCAACTCTTATCTGTGAAAAAGGAGGAGGAGGAAGAAGAGGACAACGGCCTTACAGTATCTCTGGCACATCCTACCCCTTCTCTTGCCGGGGTCAGAGCATCGTTCTTTGAATTACGTGGTTCAAAGCACCATTCAGGTCCCGCAGGAGAGGACTGTGGAGGGAGGACTTGCCAGAGGTGCTGCAAGGCCACTGTCCTCCTCTTCCACTTGTTTGGCTGATAGGAGACGGCAAGTGAGGGGGTTGTTGGGGGGGGGGGGGGAAGGGGAGGATAGATTGTGCTTTCCACTGCCACCAATATGTCTGTTCCGGGATGAGCGGGTGGATGGAAGAGGGTAAATGCACTGTCCACTGTCACTAATGTTTCTCCTCAGGAGTGGACTCAAGCTCTATGCAGAGAGAGAGAGAAAGAGGCAGAGAGAGAGAGAGAGAGAGAGGCAGAGCTGGAGAGTACAGGGGAGTCAGGGGGCCGAGCTCAGTTTGCATATCAGTGATGCAGGCGCTGAGCAACTTTCCTCTTTATTATAGTTAGATACCACATGTTATCGTGATTTTGCAACTCAGTAAATAGACCCCTTACTTTGTGGTGCTCGACAATATTTTATATTCATACGTTGTTTTTCTAAATTTACATTTACAGTATTTCAGAAACATAAAAATACAGTCGCCCATGTGAAACCTCTGGTTGGCAGTTTTGATGACTAATGCTTCACATGGAGGCAGTCTGCAAAGTGTGACAGGGTGAGATAAGGCGATTTACCAAAGAACAGCTGGTGGGGTTGGCGGTGAGCAGGGAGATGGAGAGAGGGCCTCAGAATTTGAACTCCTGCTGCTCAGGCAGAGCACATGTGCTATTTATGAAAATACATTAGAGATGTGTATTCATGGTGGTTCGTGCGTGTACTTTTTTTTTTTTTTTTATGTGCATGAAACCAATTTTATGTGGGTAAATCAGCATTTGCACACAGAAACATAGAAACAGAGAAATGACAGCAGAAGAAGACCAAACAGCCCCATCCAGTCTGCCCAGCAAGCTTCGCACTTTTTTTTCCTTCTTCTCATACTTATCTGTTACTCTTGGCTCTTAGTAACCTTTTGGTTCTACTTCCCTTCCACCCCCACCATTAATGTAGAGAGCAGTGAAACCTCTGAAAACGATCAGTACAATGGGCATTCCTGAATGAATGTGTCAAATGTTCATTTGAGCAGAAAACAAAAACATTTGGAAAGCACAATCTAACCTGCATGGCAATAGATGCGACTTTAGAAATTAAACTAGTTGGCCTTCTTCTTAAATCTGTCACTTAGGGACATATAAGCATTTTCCCCATAGACACAAAACATGGAAACCCATTTAGCATTTCTGGCTCTCAATTTGCTAAGATTCTTTTTCTGACTTCAGTGTGTGATGACTCACCAATTACTTGTAATTATAACTCCAGGGGCAGTGAGAGTGCAGGTATTGGCCCTGACTTTTTTTTTTAATGAATATTAATTTCTCAGTGACATTTAAACAGTTGGTTAAACATATTTAATGCATAATAAAAAAAATGTGTCAGTGTGTGTATATACCTTGCTATCTTTTTCTTTCTGGGCAATATGTGGCATATTTTCTAAACTTGGACTACGAAACCAATTCTGTGGTACAAATTTATCATTGCTTCAGTTAATCCTGGATAGGATTTTTTAAAAATAATCAAGTAGCATAACACCGTATGAAGGTCAGCTGCAAACTCCCACATCTAATGTGCATTTGCTAATGAAATCCCACGGGGAAACTCAAGTAAAAATAGTAGAGTCATTGTAGACCACCACTGCCAGCTGGAAGGAGGCACCAGAGGTGCTTTCTTCTTGTTTAAGTTACTGAGTGGGTGAGTAAGGAGATGGGGGGGGGGGCACAGAGGGAATGACTCAGCATTTGCAGGCGAGGGAGGGGAAATGAAGTGACTCAGTGATCACAGAATGAGGAGGAAGGGAGTTAACCTACCAAGGATCAGGAAGGAGGAAGGGGCGGAGGGGAACTAAGGATGGTGGAAGGGAGGGAGTGAATCAACTGAGGATCGGGGGGGGGGGGGGAGGCAAAGGGAGGGAGTGAACTGATCGAGGGTGGAGGGAGGGACAGAGTGAACTGGGAATGGGGCATGGAAAGGCAGAAGAGAGGGCGGGGAACTGGGGATTGTGGAGGGAGAAAGGTACAGAGTGAACTGAGACAGGGAAAGGAGGGGGTGAACTTGCGATTTTGGGGGGAGGGAGAGAAGGACTGGATGGGGGCAAGGATGAAGCAGGGTGAGTGAGGGGTTTGTAGGGAAGTGGGGAAGTGAGTGAATCGGGGTTTGTGATGTGGAGGGAACCAGGATGAATCCTGGCTGAGTCCCATTAAACCATGTCTATCTAAATGTTTTGTGATTTCATTCTTTATAACAGTTTCCATGATTTTTCCCAGCTCTGAAGTCAGGCTCACTGGTCTGTAGTTTCCCGGATCGCCTCTGGATTTATCCAAGGGAAGTCCTGACTCACAAATCTACATTTTTTTGAAGGGGTGAATAAACATTTGGACAAAGGTGAACCGGTAGATGTGGTGTATTTGGATATTCAGAAGGCGTTTGACAAAGTCCCTCTCATGAGAGGTTTCTAAGAAAGCTAAAAAGTCATGGGATAGGAGGCGATGTCCGTTTCTGGACAGGAAGCTGGTTAAAAGACAGGAAACAGAGAGTATGATTAAATGATCTGTTTTTACAGTGGAAAAAGGTAAACAGTGGAGTGCTTCAAGGATCTGTACTTAGACCAGTGCTTTTTAATATATTTTATAAATGATCTGGAAAGGGGTACAGTGAGTGAGGTGATAAAATTTGCAGATGATACAAAATTATGCAGAGTAGTTAAATCACAAGCAGACTGTGATACATTGCAGGAGGACCTTGCGAGACTGGAAGATTGGGCATCCAAATGGCAGATGAAATTTAATGTGGACAAGTGCAAATTGATGCATATAGGGAAAATAACCCTTGCTGTAGTTACACAATGTTAAGTTCTATTTTAGGATTTACCACCCAGGAAAGAGATCTAGGCAGTAGGCATCATAGTGGATAATATATTGAAACTGTTGGCTCAGTGTGCTGAGACAGTCAAAAAAAGCAAACAGAATGTTAGGAGTTATTAAGAAGGGCATGGCAAATAAAATGATGGATGTCATAATACCTCTGTATCGCTCCATGGTGAGAGTGCATCTTGACTGCTGTATGCAATTCTGTTCGCCTTATCTCAAAAAAAGATATAGTTGCACTGGAGAAAGTGCAGAGAAAGGTGACCAAAATGATAAGGGGCATGGAATGGCTGCCCTATGAGGTAAGGCTAAGGAAGTTAGGGCTGTTCAGTTTGGAGAAGAGACGAATGAGCTGGATATGATAAGAGGTCTACAAAATCATAAAAGGACTTGAAAAAGTTAATGTAAGTTGGTTCTTTAATCTCTCAGATAATAGAAGGACCAGGGGGCACTACAAGAAGTTAGCAAGTAGTTCAATTAAAACAAATAGAAGAAAATTCTTTTTCACTCAGCACATAGTTAAACTCTGAAATTCATTGCCAGAGGATGTGCTTACAGCAGTTAGTGTTTCTGGGTTTAAAAAAAGGTTTGGATAAGTTCCTACAGGAAAAATCCATAAACTGCTATTAATTAATAAGCAATAGTAGCTTGAGATGTATTTAATGTTTGGGTGCTTGCCAGGTACTTGTGACTTGGATTGGCCACTGTTGGAAACAGGATACTGGGCTTGATGGACCCTTGGTCAGACCTGGTATGGCAATTCTTATGTTCAGTATCCCAGACTGTGGAAGTTGGGGCCCTTGGTTGTTGCCTGAATCCAATTCCTCTTTTCCTTCCTGCCGTCTAAGCGAGAAACAATGTTACATTTGCATTAAAAGCATCAAGGCATATTGGTTAAGGGTAGTAATCTCCATGCCTTCTGCTAAGGGTAGTAACCGCTATACCAGCAAGTTACCCCCCTGTGCACTTTTCTTATTTCCATCCTCTAGCCTTTAGAGATCCACAGTGTTTATCCTATGCCCGTGTGAATTCTTTGACTGTTTCCATCTTCACCACCTCCTCTGGAAGGGCATCCAGGCATCCACCACCCTCTCCATGAAGAAATATTTCCTTTTGTTGGTTCTGAATCATCCTCCCTGGAGTTTCATTTCATGACCTCTAGTTCTATTGTTTTCTTTCCAATGGAGAAGGTTGGAAGTTTGTGCATCATTAAAACCTTTTAGTTATCTGAACGTCTGTATTGTATCTCCCCTGCCTTTTCCAGGGTATACATATTCAGAGCCTTCAGCCTCTCCTCATAGATCTTCCAATATAGAACCCACACCATTTTGGTTGCCCTTCTCTGGACCGCCTCCATCCTGTCTCTATCCTTTTTGAGATATGGATTACAGAATTGAACACAATATTTCAGGTGAGGCCTCACCAAGGACCTGTACAAGGGCATTATTATCACCCCCTTTTTCTTATTGGTTATTCCTCTCTCTATTCATTCCAGCATTCTTCTGCCTTTAGTTATTACCTTGTCACATTGCTTCTTCGTCTTCAGATCACCAGACACTATAACCTCAAGATCCCTTTCTTGGTCCGTGCACATCAGTCTGTCACCCTCTATCACATACAATTCTAGGGGTGTGCATTTGTTTTGAACTTAAATGTAAATGTAAAACGCAACTTTTTTTTTTTTTAACTTAAATAAGTGATGAGGCGAAAACGATCGGATTTCCAACTTATTCAACATAGCTATGTTGAATAAGTTGGAAATCGCGATTGTTGATCCTAAATAAAAATTTAAACCCCTCACCCTCTTTAATCCCCCCCCCCAAGACTTACCAAAACTCCCTGGTGGTACAGCAGGGAGGGAGGACGCCATTTCTGAACTCCTTTGCGAGGAGCACGTGACGTCGGCGTCACGTCGGAGTGACGCGGCGTCACGTGATTCCCCGCGCGATCGCTCCGGGGGACCCTCGTTGCACCCAAAAGGAACTTTTGGCCAGCTTGGGGGGGCCTCCTGACCCCCCCAAGCTGGCCAAGGAGGGCGCTATGCTACATTATAATTAGGGGGGTCACGTTAACAAGGAGGCCCTAGGGTTGCTTGTGAGATCCTAGCGCTTCCTTGCTAACGCAACCCCAGTTTGCCGGTTATAAACACTGATGTTGAGCATATCGGCGTTGGTCTTCTTAATGTGGCCGGCTGTTTTTGGTTTTTTTTAAACTTTTAAAAGAAGTACAGAAAAGCAGTTTTTTTTCTGCTTTTCTGAACTTCTTTTCAATGTGATAAATGTGTGTCTGAGATGCACATTTATTTTTTTGCATTGGAGTGAATGAGTAATAGCCTCATTTGCATGTGATGAGTGCTATCCCATTCACTCCGCATCGGACGCTCGTTAAATAGACGCTAATCCCCTTATTGCATTAGGGGTTGATTACTCCCTATTTAACCCGCGTCCAACTGCGGGTTATACAGTGCACTCGGCTGAGTGCACTGTATTGCATCGGCCCGAAAGACATATGGGTGTTCAGAAAGTGACAGACCGTAAATTTTATGGCTCATATTGTGAGGAGAAACCTAAGCATTTGTTGGGTCCTTTCATGTCTGTTTCAAATATTTTCTTTATTTAGCTGTACTGAAATGCATAATTCAATCCAAGTTTAATGTGCAGAGAAAATATAGATAGGGAAGACAGACAACCTTCTGCCACAGGAAAAAAAAAAAAAGCATCCTTGCTAGGGCCTTAGCAGACAGGTTGGCATAACCCCACTGGCTGCACAAGCTTTATGGGGGATTTGCCTTCTCATCCCACTGCCTGTTCTTTATAGCTCTGGCTCCTAGAGCACCAGCAGCACACGCATACAGGTTGCCACAGTCTAGGAAAGCTGAATGCAGATTTTCCCTTTTGCCAGAGATGACAGACTTGTAAATTGCAGAACAAATTAAAGTAAGCAACCCTGAAATGTTACCTGAGATGCTCTATAAATGCTGTATATACCCAGTGAAGCTGTAAAGTACCTTGCAGTCTGTTATTTCTAATACTGGTTTGTTAGCTTAATGAGTCCCAGTTTAGGGACTGTCAATTGCTACTCTGATGTACCTGCTGTGAGGGTGTCCCCAACGTATTATCATATTCTGTATGATCCATTGACTAGAACATACAAGTGAGCAAAATCTTAGTAAATCTGTCTATCTGAATTCACTAATAAAATGTTTCCAGACTTAAAATCTTATTAATATCATGGCATATATTTACTCCCCAAAAGTTTCTAATATAAAACTTCCTATTTTATTTACAAGTGCCAATAAACCATCAGAACAAAAGTCCAAGGCAACATGCAATTAGTATGAGTTAAAACTATGGGGGTAATTTTCTAATAGCCCCCCAAGACTTCACATGTATTTTCCCTTTGAACATTATCCCACACTTTTACACCTGCTAACTTATACACAAAGAGTTTCTGGAAAAGTTTGGTGCATACTTAAATAGATGCATGTAAGTGCAAACCCCTCCGCATAACCAAAGTAAACTTCTGCACATAAAAAATATGCATGCATAAGTTTACCTGCATATTGGAAGGCCAGTTTTGTGAAAGTCCATTACCACAAAAACAGGGTGAGAAGGCCAGGCATGAACACTGTTTTACTTGTGAAAATACCTTGGAACATTACCTCCCTGTGGCATGCAAGGGGTGCATAATTTCTCTCCTCACCACACAGAAGTTCTTTCCCATGTGCAAGGTTTTCCTTGTGTATGTCTTCTGCTCTGTTTCTGACACATGAGTAATCCCTGTGCCTACACTGGGCCCCGATATAAGAAGGTGCACTCTGCAGAGCGCACAATTTTATTAAACACAGTTGTGCACCCTTTTCTTTTTTACTCCCAATCGGGGCTTAATTTGTTGACAAAAAGAAACTGGAACTAAGGAACAGGCTGAGAAGGCCAGGGCCAGATATGAACTCTCTCTCACACACACACACACACAGGGCCGAATCAAAGCCATGCGATTGCCCTTGTTTCGGGGTAAGCAGCTCCAAAACTCTCTGTTCTCTTTTTCCTCCAAGCAGTGGGGGAAGGGGGGAGAGCATAAATAATCCAGGCAACTACTGACTCTCTTCTGTTTCCCCAGGAGAGCCCAAATTGAGGTATATAGCTGGCTCTGCTCTGCCTTCTCAGGTCCCAGAAAAAAAAGTGACAGAATACCATCCTGGATTGTTCTGCCAGAAACTGAGCCCTTGGTAAAGGATACAAAAAAAGGGTTGAATTAGCACAAGTTTGAAATTGAGCAGCAGTTTCGTTCATTAAGGCCAGGGATTGAAGCCTTGACAATTGGCACTGCTGCTCACAAGTGTCGAACTTGTGCTAATTCAAACCTTACTTTGTGTCTGTCCTTTGCTCTGATGTGCCTGCTTCAGTATCGCTCCCTTTCCCCTTCTGTTCCCTGCAATACAGGTGGGGGAGAAGGGGAGCGAGAAGGGAGTGCACGGTTTAGGGAGCAGAGTAGCTGTTCTCTTCCCTGTGTGCTCCAGGCTCACCCCCTCCTCTTCTTTCCTCTGCAGGCTGCCTGGAGGGGATGAGGCAGGAGCAGAACGCACCTGCTGCTCTGCCTCTTAAGCCTGAAAAGAAGAGCCTGAACTGTGTCAATCCTGAACCCTAGAAGGGGAGGGCGGTTCCAGGGGCCCGCCTAAGCAGTCAG
The DNA here is from genome assembly GCF_901001135.1 of Rhinatrema bivittatum. Lineage (NCBI taxonomy): Eukaryota > Metazoa > Chordata > Amphibia > Gymnophiona > Rhinatrematidae > Rhinatrema > Rhinatrema bivittatum. Next base: position 518,758,140 of record NC_042615.1, on the reverse strand, counting down.
GTTTGGATAGGTTCCTAGAGGAAAAATCCCAAAATTGCTATTATAAATTAAGCCCTGCTCCCAGTACAGCAAGGGGTTTTGCGTACTGGGAGCAGGGCTTAAGTTATGGGGGAATTAAGTTAGTGCCCTTGCATGGAAATCCCATGCAAATGAAGGCATTAGCTGTTTCCCCTCCAGTACAGAGAGGGGCTTATTTAACGCCTGCCGCCTTTGCTAAATGCTGGAAATTTTATACCTGGTTTGAGGTAAAGTTTCCAGCCCTAGTGTTAGTGCAACCCTTCTTTGGTGACATTTACTGTTTCTGGAGGGTACATAAAAGAATTTGTTTCGGGGGCTGTATCAACTGGCAATTCTCCCCTCTCTACTTGTCCCAAGGGGTGGGTCCTTTCTGCGGGGGAGGGGGGGGGGGAAGGCTTAACCTTCTTGGCCCATGTGCTGGTTTGATCTCCTCTCCCGTGTGTGTGTGTGTGAGTGTGTGTGTGTGTGTATGTGTGTGTGTGTATGTGTGTGTGTGTGTGTGTGAGTGTGTGTAGTGTGTGTGTGTGAGTGTGTGAGTGTGTGTGGTGTGTGTGTGTGTGTGTGGGTGTGTGTGGGTGTGTGGGTGTGTGTGGGTGTGTGTGTGAGTGTGTGTGGAGGAAACTTCCTTTGGTGATGCTGTGCTGCAAGGACAGGACAGTGTTGGGTGTTCAAAATAAATGTATTGATGATTCTTCAAAAAGTGAAATCAATCTCCAATCGCAACAATAAATAAATGTCCTCTTTACATTTGTGATCTCACTGGGGTCTTTACACAAGCGGGCTCTGCTTCCTGTCTTCTGTGTAAGTGTCCTCAGTACCAGATCCTGGACTATACACCTCATCCCTCAGGGAGTGAGCTGATAAGAAATAACCCAGTTTGGCAGGGAAATCCCTATTTGTGTGAGGGATCCTTTCAAAGCATACATGAGATCCATGCCTGTGTCTTTAAATGGACCGTCTTTCTGAAAAATTTTCTTTTGAGTGTATTTATAATATAAGCACATAATTGTGCCTGTTGGTGTAGCTGATTCAAGAACAAGATTATTATAAAGATTTAAAATAATATATACATTCATAATGTTGTGAAAATATACATTGCTAATTTGAAGTCCATCTTTTCGATGCACTGTTCTTATTTTTAATGAATGAATGATTAGTTAGTATTTTAATGTTTAGATAGGTGTTGTGTTATTCTCAAATAAACATTTTTGTATGTTTATACTTTATTGTCTTGTGATAAAATATGCATGGTTCTCTGATGGTTTAGTTTAAACTATTGATTTTTTGAGAACCTATTTAGTAATATCCCTCTGTGTTTGTATTACCTTGGCGATAGGATCAGAGCAGGCCAACTCAAGTATATGCCGGGATATCATTTGTGAAATCTTGATGCACTTTTTACCCCATGGCACTGGCAGTTATGGGATTTTCAAAAGCAAACTCTGTGTGTGGGGGGAGGTTCCCTTTGAAAATGGCTACTTTGTATTTTGTAGGGCTGTGCATTCATTTGAAACAACTGTGCAAAATGTCCATTTTTGGTTTATTCAATATGAACTGAAAATGGTCTTTTAGGAAAATACCTAAAAATGTTGGGGTATTTTAGTATTTTCAGCATTCAAAAATAACAGGCCTTCTGCAGCACTGGAAACCCCCGTTCTCGCTCATCAAAACTTAAATCCATGGCCTAAGCCTAATCCCCATTACTTGCCCAAAAAAATTAACCTGGTCTGACTGGAGAATGTCCAGGACCTGACAAGGCCCTCGCATTTAAATGTGCTGGGGCCAGGGAGTTTCCATCTCGGCACCCATTTAGCCCCTTCCTGGATCCTGAGTAAAAAAAAAAACCAGGAGCGATACCCTCTCATTCCCTTCTGGATCCCAGTTCTTTAAAAACATTAACAAGCCACCAATGATTCCTCCATTGGGCTAAGCTGCCTGGCATACTGCCTACTGTAAGAACTCATAATAGCATTTCTACCACAAGCTGTTGTGCCATGGCCACCTGCAGGGAGTTTTGTGGAAAACGTCTTGTGAGGGAGCATATAAGAAACTCCTTCAGAAAACCTTAAAGGACAGGCTAGAGCTTTCTGTACTGGTCCTCCTTAACTTCCAATCCAGCAAGGGATTCTGGGCTAGGATGGTTCACTGCAAGCAGGAATAAGAGGCCAGGGCCTGAAGGATGAGGCCCCAGAGAGAGACAGAAGCCTTGAGATAATGAAATGTAAGTTACAATTATTTTGTTGAACTGTACAAACCAGCTAAGTTTTTTGTTTATTATTAAAAGTTCAAATTCTTTATGAATTACTTAGCAATACAATGCATTCAAAAACACTACAAAAATAACTAAAACAAATTAAAATGCAGGAGAAAATGAATTTCCACTCAGTTTTCAAAACAAAAGCCATATGTTCATGTTTTGGATTCAAGAAAGTCCTTCAAGGACTGTCAAATTTCATGTGGTATTTTTTTTTTTTTACATAACTTATCAGCTACGGTAACTTCATATTTATAAATTATACATACAGTATTCCACCAAAAGGTACTATTTAATAAGCTAGCATCCTTCTAATTGCTAAGTATCATCTGTATTGCAAGTGCAATAAGAATATCCCACAATTTACATTGGTTACTTCAGAGCCCATCTTGAAATTCATATTCTTAAAGAAAATGGGTAAATGAAGAGAATTTTTATTTATTTATTTAAAAAATTTTATATACCGCGACAATAAGACATTTGCATGTCTGTCTAGGTGGTTTACAAATATACATACATAAAATTAAAACAAAATGACACAATATAAGTTTAAACAAATAAAAGTCTGTTGGATATAACAAATTGTTGAAGTTATGTTATACTGAACGCATCATTAAATAAGTATGTTTTTAATATTTTCTTAAATTCTTTGCGGTTTGATATAAGTCAGAGGCTTTCGGGAAGAGAGTTCTATAAGATTGGTCCTGTTACTGAAAAAGTTCTTTTTCGGATTAAGGCTAAGCTGACAGTTTTGCCTTAATCCTTAATTTTGGTTATGAATCCCCATATTTCAGTCCAAAAATGTTGAATCTTGATATAATCATGTAGCATATGTTGTAGCGTGCCATCTGTGATTTCACAATTCTAACATATATTAGATGAGTATAAACCCATTCTAAATAACTTCACTGGTGTCCATGTAGTGTGATGAAGCAAAACATTTATAGACTAAAATTTGCTGATCTTGTTTCTCTGTCAGATTGTTCCAAAAACATTTTCACTTAAAAGAGCCAGGTTCTAGTGCTAACTCCCTCTCCCGTACAGTTTCTAATCCTAAACATCAAAATGTTGACTGAGTGAAACAATTTATAAAATAAAGAGGTTTCAAACCCCAGAAAATAAAATTTAAGACATACAGAGTACAGCTCTGGAACATCAATCAGATAATCCAAACAGAGAATGTCTTGCATAAAGCAATGACGTAATTGAGGCCACTTGTATCAATGAGACATTTGTAAATGAAATTCCTGGACCAATTTTTCAAACGATAGCAGTCGCTTTCCCTCTATTATCTGCTGAAGTGTCCATATTCCTTTTGCGTGTCATATAGACCAGTTAATTATTTTCTTATTAATAAGTAGAAAAGGATTGTATCAAAGCGGGGACCACATGCTATAATTACATCTTTTTTCCAAAAGCTTATCTAAAGCACATTAAACTGAGTTAGTTCCTACTCGGAGGTATCTTTATGCATTTAGGAACTTTCATACCAGCCAATAGATTCAAAAGTAATGGTGCAATCAAAGGCTTTTCTAGAGTTAACCAATTAATTCTAGAGCTCTAGAAAATAGGAGTGTAAGGCAAGTCTTTTTCCTCTAAGAGCCATCTAACTCCATACTGCAAAAGAAAAGCACAGTGGTAGCTATAAAACTCTGGAAACTTACCCAACGCTGATCTTTCCTTAATTTAAGTTTTTGTAAAGGAATTTGTGGTGGTTTTATTTTTTCCAAAAATGAAGTCAATAACTTATCAATTTTAACATAAAAAGATTTAGGGAAAAAAGAGAATGACTTGCTTAAAATGTAATTTATGTGAGGCGATAGTGTCATCTTAATAACTTCAAACCTTCTCCACCAGAATAGATATAATGGAGACCATCAATCTGCAGTATCTTCCAATAATCTTGTGATCCTTAAAATTAATGTCTCCATCACAGAATCATTGTCTGGTATGAAAATAATTCCCCAAAATTTGAAACCTCTAGGAGGCCATTTATAATTAAAATCAGGAAGACCAAATTGAATACACTGAGTATTAAGCAGCATCAATTATGTTGTATCCCAGTTTACTTTGAAACAGAAATTGTCAAGAAGTCTCTAATTAAGAGACTATTAACAAAAAAATCAGGGTTAAATAAAAATAATAGCAAGTCATCAACATACGCAACTATTTTATAACTCCGATCTACAGCAAACCCAGATATATTATCAAATTGCCAAATAGCCTACAAAAGTGGTTTTAATGATAAAATAAAAAGCAATGGTGACAAAGGGAACACCTGTGTTGTGCCTCTACATCTGCCTTACATCAGCTCCGCCTCATTCCCTGGCTAAACGCCGCGCTGGTTCCCTCCCCGATTCGTTGCTCCGCCCCTGAGGCGTTCCCACCAGAGCGCGGGGAGGCCATAAAGCGCAGGCCTGGGAACCCGGCATTGTAGCCCTTGCAGCTAATCCCTTAGCTGTCATCTGCTGTGTTTGCCTGCTTCTTGCCTCAATTACCATCGGAGGAAACCGCTACGGGACCTGCCTTACATCAGCTCCGCCTCGTTCCCTGGCTAAACGCCGCGCTTGTTCCCTCCCCGATTCATTGCTCCGCCCCTGAGGCGTTCCCACCAGAGCGCGGGGAGGCCATAAAGCGCAGGCCCGGGAACCTGGCGTCGCGCGACGAAGGAGCGTGACAAAGGGGCACGCTCCTTTGCGTGCCCCTTCGCAGAGCCCCATCGCAGAATCGCAATTACTCTGTTCGCTTCTATTCGTAAGTTTTATCTGTTATACTTCATAGTTATCCTCTTCGTTAGCCACAATATGGCCAGCAACAATCAATGTCCACAATCAATCCCGGTGTGCATTACCCAACGTCGGAGCATAAAGCCAAAAAGGATGTCGTTTAAAGGATCTACTCATTGCCAAAGTCATAGGTTTGTACGAACACTATATAATATTCCACGAGAAAATAACCACCCTCACCTATCTAAATTTCTTACATTTTTTTTATCAATATTCAAGCAATAAGCAAGAAGACTCCAATTATTATGGATTTATTAAACGAAAAAAACCCAGACTTTTTCGTTATTACTGAGACCTGGCTTAAAGCCACTGACAATGTTATCATTAATCAGATAGCTGATATTAAATATGATACTTTTTCAATTCCTAGAACTCAACGTAAAGGTGGCGGGATTATGCTGATCATTAAAAAATCCTTCAGAATTAAAATTACACCATCATTTATTGTTTACCCATATGAATTAACCTTATTTGATTCTGATTCTTTGCAATTATGTGTTCTCTATTGCCCTCCTGGTTTATTAGCTCACAATATTTCTCCCCTTATTGAATGTTTAACGTTAAATCTGAATCCGGACAAACCATCTATAATTTTAGGGGACTTTAATGTACATGTTGATGATGCTATTCTTGATTCTTCTAGTATGATTCTATGTGATTCTTTAGCTGCGCTTGGTTATAACCTTGTTTCTCGTGCCCCTACTCAAAAGGCTGGTCATGCTTTAGATTTAATCTTTGTGAATGATAAACTATGTAATGATATTTCTTTGAATATATCACCTGCTCCGTGGTCTGACCACTTTTTAATTCATGCTGAAGCCAAATTTAAGACATTATCCTTACGCACATATGAGAAAACTATACCTATTACTTTTCAACTTAAGCCCAATATTGAAGACTTAACCATATAACTTCAAAATATTAGTGATAATTCTAAAATCCATGACTGTTCTACTTTAACTTCTACATGGTTAACAAATTGTTCTAATATTGCACAAAAACTATGTCCACAAAAAACTAAAGTAATTAAACCCAAACAAATCGCGAATCCATGGTACAACAAAGAAATTAAAATTCAAAAGCAAAATTTTAAAAAGTTAGAGCTATTATGGAGAAAGAAAAAATCAGTCCAGACCTTAGCAGTTTATAGATCTTCCCTCCATCGATACAAAAAGATTATTGAAAAAGCAAAAAAATATTTTTTTAAAAAAAAGTTGGAGGCTTCAATGCATAATCCTAGAGAACTTTTTAGTATTGTAAAAAATCTAACAAAATTACCCACTACTGTTGAAGGTCTGTCCGAGAATAAATGCAACGAAGTCGCAACCTTTTTTAAAGAAAAAATTGTGCTGTTAATTCAGAACAATAATATCTGCTCTATTCAAGAAGTCTCTATGCCAACAAAACCAGATATCAATTGGTCCCAATTCAAATCTGTCTCTAGTTTAGAGATTGAATGTTATATCAAAAAACTAAATCCTGCAAAACACCCTCTGGACCCAATCCAAGTCTCTCACCTTAAATCAGTATCTGAAACCATAGCACCCATTATTACTAATATTGTCAATACATCATTAAATGAAGGCAATATCCCTGATATATTAAAAAATGCAATAGTCAAACCTATATTAAAAAAACCAACACTAGATAGCACACAACTAAATAATTACAGACCTATTTCAAATTTATCTTTCTTAGCAAAAATCTTAGAAAAGGTCGCCCAAAAACAACTTGACAATTATTTAGAATCCAATCATATTTTGTTTCCCAATCAATTTGGATTTCGAAAAATTTTTAACACTGAAACGTTGCTTATTGCTCTTATGGACACTGTACTAAGAGGTTTTGACATTGGAAAAAGTTACTTTTTAGTTTTGTTAGATTTGTCGTCGGCATTTGACACTGTTGACCATATTATCTTATTGAAACGACTAACTGAAGGGGTCATTTTTCAAAATGCAGTAAGGCATTTTCGCATGCATTAAGGGCTTATTGCATGCAAAAAGCCCCGTTTTCGCATGTGATAGGCCTTTAATGCATGCGAAAACGTGTTTACCACATGCGATCGCACCATATCGTATGGTGCGATGCAAATTCCAAAAATGGGAGGAGTAGGCTGGGTTAGGCTCCCTGCGAAGAGTATCGCACAGCCATAACACAGATTTTTAACTACACCTTTTTCAAATGTGTTAGGTGGTGCGATAGCGGCCGTGACTGTGCGGAAAGGGTTTATCTCCATTTGCGATGTGTCCCGTAAGGCTTATTTCAGAGGATTTGAAGGCTCCAGAGACCTGAGGGGGGGGGGGAAAGAAAGAAAGAGAGAGAGAGAGAGAGAGAGAGAGAGAGAGAGAGAGAGAGAGAGAGCGAGCCTGGCCATCATAGCATGTCCCATACATAGGTATTTGTATCCCTAGGATAGGCCAACCTAGTAACTCGAGGTGGGGATTAGGTAAGAGTGTAGGGGGTTAGGGGCCGCTTTCACATTGTACATGAGACGTACGAACAGAACAGTGATCTCTTGTGAAGATTAGCTGGCCTTCGGAGTGAGGAAACTCACTCCAAATCTCATCTTGGAGTGAGTTTCCTCACTCCGAAGGCCAGCTAATCTTCACAAGAGACCACTGTTCTGTTCGTACGTCTCATGTACAATGTGAAAGCGGCCCCTAACCCCCTACACTCTTACCTAATCCCCACCTCGAGTTACTAGGTTGGCCTATCCTAGGGATACAAATACCTATGTATGGGTCATGCTATGATGGCCACTCTCTCTCTCTCTCTCTCTCCTGGGATCATTGAAAAATGGGTCCCCCAGTGGTTGAATGCAGGACATACATCAGGTTTGGCACTTATCACAGAATATGAAATGGTATCACAATGTGCACTAACTTAGCTCTTTGCACAGGTAATTATCGCAAAATGCAATAAATACTATATTAGCATAAAACACACCCCTTTTGCTATCGCATGCGGTACTTACCACATTTTGATAACTCTAGGCCCGAGATTGGGATAAAGGACACAGTTTTTAAATGGTTTTCTTCTTTTCTTTCTAACCGTTCATATCAAGTTAAAATCAATAATACTGTATCAGAAAAGGTGATTTTAACTACAGGTGTTCCACAGGGGTCTACGTTGTCTGCTACACTTTTTAATATTTATGTTTTACCAATCTGTCACTTTTTAAATGGTCTAGGATTGAAATTTTATGTGTATGCAGACGATATCCAATTTTTAGTACCTATAGAAACTTCTATTGCAGATACGCTAGCATTAATTAAAATATATATGTCATCTTTAAAAAAATTACTTCATCACCTTCACCTTATTTTAAATACAAACAAAACAGAAATTTTATTCCTTGAACGAAAATGCCATTTTACTAGTATTCCTTCGCTGTCCTTCTCTGATACCGTAAAAATAAATCCTTGTTTTAACACTCGCAATCTAGGCATTATTATTGACACTGAATTCTCTTTTAAAAAACATATTTCTTTAAAGTTAAAAGACGGTTATTATAAATTACTCACGTTACGAAGATTAAAACCATTTTTAGAATTCACCGATTTTAGATCTATTTTACAGTGTCTTATATTTGCAAATCTCGATTATTGCAATGCTTTACTCTTTGGATTGCCACAGTCTAGTATCCGTCCTTTACAAGTTCTGCAGAATGCTGCAGCACGGATTTTGACCGGACAGAGAAACTGTGACCACATTACACCAACTTTGATTAAACTGCACTGGCTTCCTGTTCAATACCGGATTCAGTATAAAGCAGCCTGCATAATTCATAATGTTATTTATGGCGAACACACTGAGTGGTTGAATACTTCAATACATCTTCACGTACCTCAAAGAGACTTGCGATCGGCAGACAAAGGTCTTTTGTCAATACCTACTATCAAATCAGCTAGATTATCCCATGTAAGGGAACATATCATATCCATTGCAGGAACAAAACTATGGAATGCTTTACCTACCTCATTGAGACTTACAACCGAAAAAAAGCAATTTAAAGCTGATTTAAAAACTTGGCTGTTTAAATGCACATTTGCAGAGTATGAATCAGCAAACCAGCCCGGCCAGAAATAAGCAATACACTATAAGCATGATCTGTCTGCAAACCATCTTGAGGAGTTACCCCTTGTTTATTTTATTTCTATCTAGTTTAATATTTTATGTTAATGTTTTATGACTATGTTTATTTGATTAATCTATGATTTTATCTCTCTTATCAGCTAATTTATTCTTTTACCCTATATAGTTTTTAGCTGTTACTATTTATGAACATTGTATTTCTAATCTTGTTTTATCCTGTGTAAACAGATGTGAAGGCTTGTCCGATGTGTCGGTATATAAAAACCTAATAAACTAAACTAAACTCTACCTAGGGGGAAACCAAGATCTTTGAATGCAGATTACTGTATAACACCCCAATATATTTTAACAAATAATTCTCCAAAGCCAAACCATGTGGTTTGGCTTTGGAGGACACTAAATATATACTCCCAGTCTACACAGTCAAATGCCTTCTCAGCATCTATGGACAAGGCCAACAATGGAATCTGCTGAGACCTAGTTACTGAGATCAGATCTTGATATACTCTAGTGTTATCAAACATTTGTCTGTTTTTCATAAACCCAACTTGATCTGAATGAATTAGATTCCCCAGATCTGAGGTAAGTCTAGCAGCTAAGATTTTAGAATAGATTTTACAATCCTCATTTAGAAGAGATGGGTCTATAATTCTGCACTAATAAAGGGTTTCTTCCAGGTTTTTCCAGTAACACTATTATATTAGCCTCCAAAAAGTATCAGAAGCCTTTCCATCCTTTGTATAATGAGAATACAAAGCATTAAGTTTGGGAAGCAAGCAAGGTTTGAAAAATCTGTAAAATTCTACTGGAAGTCCATCAGGACCAGGGGCTTTGGTAGATGGAAAAGTATTAGTAGGCTGAGTAATCTTCTCCTCACTGATTGGAGAATTTGGATATACCCTACCTTTTTTTGATAAGCGTGGAGAACAAATTCTCAGGAAAAGAATCAAATGCCTCTCTTAGATTACCAGTATATGAGATATCAGATGTATAAAGATTATGATATTGATGTAAAATATCAAGATCCTTAGTAATGGTGACTGATTGGGATACCTTGATGGCATGAATTCTAGATCTGTTTCTTTTAACTACCGAATATTGAGCAAAGAGCTTACCAGAGCCATTTTCTGCATAATAATGGGATTACAAATATGCTTTTATCTGCTTTCTGACTAAGTGGTGCGTTGTGCTCATATTTGAGTCTGGTAAGACATATCAAAACATCTGGAACACCCAGCCTGATATCTTCTTATTCTAATACTGCTATTTCTGATTCCAATCTTGCTAAATTTAAATTTTACTTATTTTTGTATGCTATGTAACTAATAATCTCACCTCTTAATATAAGTTTAAATGCATTCCATTCTAACGGGTAAGGAATGAGCTCTGTCTCATTAAATGAGAAAAACTCAGGGACAAACCTAGACATTTTTTCCAGGAAAACCCTATTCTCCAATAGCATTGTATTCAACCTCCAACTGGGGGATCTTTTTGTTTGTAAAACAAAGAGGTATAAAGTAACAGCTGCATGATCTGACACCAATATTGGCAAAAACTCAGCATTTGTAACATTTGGTAGAATAGATTTTGAGACCAAGAAAAAAATTAAATTCGGGAGCATAAGTGATGAGGAAATTAAAGAATGTGAATACCTTTCCATTCGGATACAGCAAGTGCTATGGATCAACTAAGCCCAAATTGGATTATATATCACATAGGACTTGTAAAGATTTCATCCTCACAGGCTGGCTTTTAGATTGCCTTCAAAAATAATAGGCATATCCTCATATCCCAAGAAGAGCTGGGCTTTTAAAAAAAATTAGGAGAATCCACATTTGGAGCATAAACATTCCAAAACAGATGGTGCTGCTAGCACCCACTTGTCAATTACATCAGATCTCTGAGATATAATTTGAGCAAAGATTTTGTAAAAAGAATTGCCACTCCATTTTTTCCCATTGGTAGCTGAATAAACACATTCACCAACCCAATCCATTGGAGTTTTGCAGATTCCTTCCAGTTCAGATGGGTTTCTTGTAATAGAACCACATCAGCCCTAACTTTTTTTTTTTTTACATAAGTTAATTTAAACCTCTAACATTTAGACTGAGCACAGTCAAGGACTTAGGTGACCCCCATCGTCATTCAGCATTAGAAATGAGGAGAAGACATGATAGGATAAAAAAATACTATTATATAGCTCCCAATAGCCATCTTTTACCGGACTGTAACATTCAAAATTCCATATCTCCTACATTAAAAAAGAAAAAAGGACAAACAACCATGCAGGCCAGTAAATCCCATTAAAAAACAAAGGGTTATCCTACACTATCAATACAAAAGAAATCAATCGGGACCACAGAACACAAAAGACTCAACTATTTTTACTCCCCAAACATTATAACCATATCTAAAACCTGCCAAGTATTAAAACAGCAAACCTTTGAAAGTGGCTGAATTATTTTAAAATGCCTAAATTAAAACTGTGTGCACAAGCACCTGCCATTATGCAGTTTGCATTCATACACATTTATACTCGTGTAAATCTCATATACACACAAGTAATCAATAGGAATGTGCACTCTCAGGCCACCCATCTAGCCCAGGGCACGTGCTCATCTCCAGCACGTACGCACATCCCCATTATACATTACGCATGCATCATGAACTGAACGACTAAAGAATACACACCCCCAGTAACCAAATGCCTTGCACTTTCGACAAAACTTTCATTTTTTTATAATTAGAAATTTTTATTGGATGTTATCACAGTAACAAAATAACAGCACAAACATACATCCATAGCTTTCCAATAGAAATCCTGAAACTCCCCCCCCCCCCCCCCCACACCTTTAAACAATACTGCACACATTTATAAAAGCAGAAAATATTCAGTGCAAGGAAGTACAACCTTTACAAGACATAAAACTTTTTTTCTACGCACATATATAAACATCTTTCAGTAGTTTGCTTTCTCAGACATGCGCGCATACACACACATACAAACTATCCAGCTCATTATGCTCTTTCAAATAATTCTCATTATGGGCCATGCTCACACACTCACATCAGTCACATATATACAGGCACATGCAAACCATTGAACACCTCATGCATCTTCCACCTAATTTTCATTTCTGTACGCAATACGCATATGCATCCACCGACCACATGATTGCACCAGTTCCATACACACACTCAAACTATCAAGTATCACACACAACCAATAGAACTTCAATATATGCAAACAACAAGAGTGGTACACAAAAAAACAAATAGATAATAAAATATTTAAAAATGTGTGATAAAATATTACAAATTAATATCAATAAAAGCATATTTACATTAAAATCAAACAAAATTAGCACAATGATGGCTCCATACTCCCAACATGGCCATGTTTCAACAAGAGGTCTGCTTCACGGTTAATTATATATTTGTTCTTCTATATTCCCTCCTAGCTAAGAGGAGAAGAGGCTGACCAGTGGACCATAACCAAGTTTAAAATTCACAAACCAGCTGTAAAAATTCAAGGTATCCTAAGAGGCACCAGAAATGGTAAATTGAATATTCTTCCTTACTTATTTGCAAACAAATCACAGCTCACAATATTGATTCATTCTACTATGGTGCTTGCAGACTGCCCACGGTGAGCTGTGATTTCTGGTCAGCCTCTTCTCTTCTTAGCTAGGAGGGAATAAGGAAGAACAAATATATAATCACTCCTGAAGCAGACCTCTTGTCAAAACATGGCCGTGTCGGGTGTATTGTGCTAATTTTGTTTGATTTTAATGTAAATATGCTATTTTAAAACTTTTTTTAAAATTTGATTTGATTTAATTTGATTTTTTTGTGTACAACTCTTGTTGTTTTCATATTTATTGGTGTGGTTCTATTTGTTTTCTTGATTTCAATATATGTTCCAAATCAGTTAGAAAGTAACAGTCAAAATATCGCAACAAGCAAACATCCCCAAAATCTAAAAACAACAAATATATCTCTAATTGGTATAGCTATTACAGTCATTGGCGCAAATATCCCAAACAGACTGAGAGAAAGAAAGTAGTCATTGATGTTAAGTCTATTCCATACGTGTTTATTTTCCTAATTATAAAATCCTTCAAAATCGACAGGTCATTATATGATTTGGTGGTATTATGTAATTTTCATTCTCCCTGGGTAGAGCAAACTATACTTAACTCTCAATTGTCAGAGGTGTGACCATAGGTCTAAGAATTTCTTGCATTATTATAGCAGCAGTTTTAGCTAAATCAGGAACAAAAAAATATTTTTCCCCTCATACATCACCGGAGTGTTAAGCCAAGTAGCTGCAAAGATATAAAGCACTTGCAGGATTGTAACACTTTAAATACTATTGACTTTGGGAATTTGACTTTAAGTTGGGGCCGAGCCCAGCCCATTACCCTTCAAACAATTTTTTAATGCGTAATTGAAGAATGTGAGGTACCAATTGTTTAATACATTTTTTATTATATTAGGACTTTCCATTCCCTCTGGGATTCCCAAAAGCTGTCATTCATAGACTTAATCATTTCAGCATGATGACATACTTTATCGAGCACTTCATCAAAATCAGCTAATTGCACCTCACATTTAGCAATCGCCACTTGTAAAGCTGAAAATTGATTTGCCATCCTCTCCAGATCAGATTTGATATCTCAGGTAGCATTAAAATGTTGCTCCATTGGCTCCTGTATATACCTTGTAATTTCGCTGGTCGCTAGTACAAAGTCTCCTGCAGCAGAGCAGTCCTTACCTGACCAGGACTTTTCAGGTACTGGAGAATCGTGTTTAACTCTTTTTCCTCCCTATGCATGGTTGAAATTCAGGTCTGTCTTGTCAACTTTTCAGACATACTAGAGGGCAAGTTTACACAATTTCACCACTAAAAGGAATATCAAGGAGGCAAATTAAACCAAACTCAAAATGAGTTATAAGGAGGAAAAGAATCAAGTGTCCATTTTGTGCTGGCTCCTGCATGCGCCCCCCTGTTTTGTTTATTATTATTCACCAATGAAGAAGCTTATAAAGATTTTTGCCAGAATCCAGGCTATTTGTTCTCTGGCTGATCCTGACAGCTCAACATAAGATATGGTGATAGAAGTGGGATCTCTTGCATAAGCAGGGAGCATAGGCAGAAGCTCATACAGAGAAGAAAAAAACCTACAGGGTTATTTTTTCCTTACCTCCAGGGTCCTCCCAGTTGCATTCACCCAACTGAAGCTACAACAGGCCAGGGGAGTAGCCCTACCTGTGCAGTCAGAGCCAGCAGATTTCCCCTCCCCCCCCTTTACCCGGAGAGATACTCAGGGGCCGATGCAATAAAGTGCGCTCAGCCGAGCGCACTGTATAACCCGCAGTCTGACGCGGGTTAAATAGGTGCTAATCTACTCCCTAATACAATAGGGGGAATAGCGCCTATTTAACGTGCATCCAATGCGGAGTGAATGAGTTAGCACTCATCCCATGCAAATGCATGGGAATGAGGCTATTACTCATTCACTCCAAGTGCAAAAAAATAAATGTGCATCTTCAGATGCACATTTATCGCTCAGCTATTAACGCCTGTCTGGAGCAGGCGTTAATAGCTGAGCGCATTGAAAAAAAGTACAGAAAAGCAGAATAAACTGTTTTTCTGAACTTTTTTAAAAGTTAAAAAAAAACCTCTGCCGGCCGCTTTGAAGACTGGCGCTGATATGTTCGGCGTTGGTGTTCATAACCGGCAGACCGCCGGTAACAGCGGGGTTGCTTAACAAGGAGGTGCTAAGGTCGCACAAGCGATTAGGAGTGTGCATTCATTTGCAATATATTGGCAATCCGCAACGTATAGGGCCATATTTGTTGTATTCGTGGGGAAGCGAAACGTATCACGATTCCCACAAATACAACGAATCTGCACCGAATTATTCGGCCGTATAAAGGAGCGAATTTAAACAAAACCCCCACCCTCCTGACCCTCCCCAAGACTTGCCAAAACTCCCTGGTGGTCTAGCAGCGGTCTGGGAGCCATCTACTACACTCACGCCGTCGGATGCCGGTATTCAAAATGGCGCCGATAGCCTTTGCCCTTACTATGTCATGGGGCCGACCAATGGCACTGGTAGCCCCTGTGAAATAGTAAGGGCAAAGGCTATCGGCGCCATTTTGATTACTGGCAGCTGACAGCCCGAGTGCAGGAGAACGCTCCCGGAAGCCCGCTGGACCACCAGGGACTTTTGGCAAGTCTTGGGGGACCCTCTTGACCCCCACAGGATGAAAGGTACCTCAGGGTATTCAACCCACCCCAGGAATGAAACTGTGGACAATTTTACCTTCTGTGCCCTCTGTGCGGGGAATGGTCATCAAGAGGACTGCTTCCCATTTGGAAAGGCCAACAATAAAGAGCCCTTGAAGGGAATGACTAAAGGCAAATGCAAACTCAACTAGTGGTTTTTGTAAGGCTATTGACCATAAGATTGAAGAGTATCCATGAGTAGACAACATGGAGTGTGAACACAAGCTGGAGAAACAGTGCATGAAAGAATAGGCGGCAGTAGCAGAACCCCAGAATGGAAAAGAAAAATGCGAACAAGACTGGGCGAACATGTTCGCAAAACTGCAACTTAATGGATGTTCAGCGTCATAAGGAATTCATGATTCAGGTAGAACTGGACAAAGTACCCTCAAGGTCTGGCAAGACTTTCATTTATGAGGGTCTCCTCCAAAAAGAATGTATCAATCAGAAGAGAAAAGAGATACTTACCTGCATACGTGGGCACAAACAGGAATACCTAACCAGTCAGATCCTGCTGATGACCTCAGCAGGTCAATCCATTATGGAAGTGGGAGTCTTTCCTGAGCTCCCATACCAAGTTATTTTGGAATGTGATTGTTCCCAGTTTACAGCCCTGTGGAGCCAGCTTACAGGGAATCAGGGCAGCCCACCCAGAGGTGAGTCACTGGTGAGGAAGAGCTGGTAAGTAGCCTCGGCATAGCTGGATGCCTGGCCTGACTAGGCCGAGCTGAGAGAGAGGGTATGTGAGGGAGCATATAAAACTCCCTCAGAACACCTTAAAGAATCAGTTACAGCTATCTGTAGTGGCCCTCCTTAACTCCCAGCCCAGCAAGGGATTCTGGGCTAGGGTAGATCACTGCAAGCAAGGTAAGAGACCAGGGCCAGAGGGATGAGGGAGGTCCCATAAAGAGACGGAAGCCTTGCGATAACTAACTTTACGTTACAATTGTTTTGTGTACAAACCAGCTAAATTTTGCTGCTTATTGTTCACCTATAAAGATTTTTTCCAGAGTCCAGCCTGGAGACTGGCTAGTCCTGACTGCTCAGCATCACACTTCTGTTATGCTGGCAGTAATGTAGCAAAGACTAATGCTGTTGGCAGTGCCAGGCATCACCACTGCACTGCAACTTTCATATGTCCTTAGTTTATCGCTTTTCATGTTTGAATCCCAATTCAAGAATCTTAAATTAGTCACAGCAGGGCAGTGCACTCTCCTCACCTAGACAAGCATGGTAGACTCCTTTGCAATTACTCATGATGAGTTGTGGCCATTACATTTCCAAGCAGCTTTCCTCAGTGAATGTGTCTGAGTCAGACTCATTTGTACCTTTTTAATCTGTAATACCCCAGGGCATGTTTTCCATAACAGCAGCAATCTCAGGGGAATGTGTTGGATTGGCCTCTCTTGTATCTCCTCATAACAGGCCATATCTAAATTGCTCACATCCCTTATTTCTCATTTTCACACTTTCACAATTACGCTAGTTTTGTGCACATGGCTCAGCCTTAATATTGCATCATTGCTTGATAAAGACTTTAGAGGTGGATGACCTTGCAATATTCAATCTAAATGAGTTTTAAATAGGTTTTTAGGGAGCAGTAAAACTCCAAAGCAAGCTTTCATTACAGTATTTCTCACACAGGATTTAGGAATATGACAAACCTTCTAACTATTGTTACCCTTCCACCTGGACCGCAGAGCATGACAGCACTTCACAGATTAATTTTGGTGCCCAATCTTAATTAAAAAGTCATGCATTTGTTGTATGTGCCTCATTGCTAAGCATGTTCTGCCCATTTCTTGCATGTATACAGTATATATATCTTGTATATATATAAGGCTCTAAAGATGCTTGTTTATGTAAACATAGGCATCATCATTGTTGTCTGGATTTGCAGATGCTCCCCCTTGGAAGAAGCTGGTATCTTCCATCGCAATAACAGTGAGTATACACTATAGCTAGAACACAGTGATGGTAACTAATATGAACATGCTTGCACCCACATATGTGGGTATGAGCGTGCAAGTGCCCATATGCAAGAATTTTAAATCATTCATGCAAGTGCACATGCACTTCTTAAAATATACCTAGTGTGTGTATGTGTGCGTTTAATTTTAAGCGGTTAATGAACAAACTTTATTTGCGTATCTTCCTTAGGAATTTATCAGCTCTAATGCACGCGGCTAAGCAGATTTTAAAACATGCCGCACATGAAGAAAATAACCAGTTTGACCACTTAGTCCACCAGTTTGCCCAGCCTGTCTCTAAATCATCCAAACCCCTCTGGCTCTTAAGCTGAACTCCCACCAATTTACCCGGACCCCTCACCCAGTCGTTTTAGTCCTAACACCTCATCAAGAGCAAAAGTAAATAAGCGCGGCTAACAGCCCAATGCGCACCGAGGACGTGAGATTTAAAATCCAAATTTATGAGTACAAATGTTGGCCCCAGGGGGTGGGGGAGCACCCCTGACATGCCTTAACTCTGCCCCTTTTTTCCACACGTTGGGTTGCTTGCACACATACGCATGTAATTGGGCTATTTAAAAATAGGAGTTCCTCGTGCTCCGCTCAGATAATCGCGGATATGGGCCTTTTAACGCGAGCAACTCTCTTAAAATTCACCCCGATAGTGCAAATCAAGAGCAGCAACAGAGCCCAAACCTCACCTAGAAGAAATTACAATCATAAAAGAAACCCCATGTTTTAAACATGCACTCCAGGGATGTTGTAACGTGAATCTTTTACAGAGGATGGCATGGAATGGAGTAGAGCACGATGGAAGTCCTTAGACCAGAATATAGTATGTATTTTGCAGCCATTTAGTTGCCTGAGACATCTAGAGATGCCAAAGTTTTTTTGCATTTTATTGTCACTGCCATGGGGCTGTGAGCAGGTTATACAAAGCATCCGTTCAACTCATTTTGAAATGCTTCCAGCTATGTCAACTTTTGTAGTCTAGATAGAAAGCTCTAGGTGACATCTTACACCTCTACTAGGAGAGAAGATTTCTAAAGCAGAGTCTGATGTGAAACAGATATGCGAATTCCTCTCCCTCCCCTGTGACTCCCTCATTATCTATTCCTTGAGCTGGCTCTTTGTTGGATGTTGTGAGGAGTCACAGAATATTGATGTCCACGGAAATAAGATATTGTGCCATGTCCTCAACAGGCCTTCCTTCTCAAAAACTTGGGCAGTGATACTCTCTACTGCTTTAAGCTTGTTACAGTAAAAAAAAAAACATTTTTTAGCCATGCTAAAACCTCTCATTCTCTTTCTCATTTTCTTGTACTTTCTCATGTGTGTTTCTCTCTCTCTCTCTCACCCATTCCCCACTCCCACTAACATGCAGTGCGGTGCCATAAGATAGCAATGCAGCTTCAGCTCTTCCCCCGGAGGTGACTACTCTTCTAGTTCTTTCCATCTTTCAATGTTTGTAAAGCACACTGATGAACAGAAGGTGCTAAATAAATTAAAATTCTTTTCCAATCCCATATGGGAAAACATTTTGGAATCCTGACTCTGAAAGAGTGTTACAAAAATCTTTCAGCTCAATAAACACACACATACACGTATGAATGTATAATGTGAACTGCACTGTGTACACGCAGTGCGGAGAGCTGTAATAAAGCTGAACTATACTGAAATGAGTAATGTTTACTATAGTAGTACAAGTTACTGGATAATAACAGCCATAATTTACCATCATATACTTAGCAAAGCAAAACTCTTATTTTTCTGGATACAGAATGTACCCTGATATAAATGCAAAGACAAGGAGTAAGGATGGGCAGAGGCAAGATTCTTGTTTTAGTTCTTTATTTTTGGTTTGGGGGGGGGGGGGGCGGATTTGGTTCACTTAATGTTTATTTATCGAGCATTAATAAAATAATTAAAAAGCCCACAAAAACAAACAAATGCCCCTCCACCACCCCCATCCCATGGCCCTCGTCGGCTCTTACGCCTTCTGTAGTAATGCTGGAAAGCTGAAAGGGGCAAAAGCAATCCCCAGTTGCTCCTGTTCCACCAGGTCCTCTTTAAAAAATATATATATATATATGCCGCCAGGCTGTAAGGCAACACAGCCATAAAACAAGCATTTTACAGCCATATTGCTTTATGGCCATGATACTTAATGAGCATAAAACATGGTGCTGGCTGGTGCCATTTTTAAAGAGGACTCACCAGGGCAGGAGTGATTGGGTTTTGCTCCTACTCTTTTTAGCCTTCCAGCAGCACTACAGAGGGCATGGGAGAGGAAGGTGGGGCCGTGGGAGAAGTATGTTATTTTTCAGCAAATAGTGCACATTATTTGACAAAACAAAAAACCTGCAAGATCTCAGATTTGTCAGTACAGATTGGTATTTATTTTGTTTGAAAAGAACAGAACTGAAAATGGCCATTTCCAACAAATGCACATCTCTAGAGAAAACAAGGTAAAGATAAAGGAAGCCAGTGACCCTGCAGGCCATGGGGTACTGGCTAGGAACAAGATTTCAAACCTCCCGAAAACCAAATGTGATGGTGGCCAGTAGAGATGTGAATCGTTTTCCATATCGTCTTAACGATAGAAATCGTGTGGCAGGGCAAGAAAATCGTGTTAGGCACGATTTTTTAGTTAAAAAATCGTTAAAAATCGTTTTTTCCGATTAGTGCGCACTAACGGGAGTTAGTGCGCACTAACTGGGAGTTAGTGCGCACTGAAAATGATACAATTTGACACTTTTCAGGTCAGTTAAGGTCAGTTTAGGAATGAATATGTATTCCTATTGGCTGCCCTCTTATTTATTCATGTTACCAAGCTTCCCACTGACAGTATATGGGGGATGGGAAATGGAAACAGTTGGTAGCTTGACAAAACAAGTAATGTGATCAGTTAATGTGACTAGAACTTGTGCCCTAACCCTGATACCAGGGGTATTGTGATCTTCCTGCACACAGTGCCCTATCCCTATTAATACCAGGAGTGTTGTGATCTTCCTGCACACAGTGCCCTAACCCTGGCACCAGGGGTGTTGTGATCTTCCTGCACACAGTGCCCTATCCCTATTAATACCAGGAGTGTTGTGATCTTCCTGCACACAGTGCCCTAACCCTGGCACCAGGGGTGTTGTGATCTTCCTGCACACAGTGCCCTATCCCTATTAATACCAGGAGTGTTGTGATCTTCCTGCACACAGTGCCCTAACCCTGGCACCAGGGGTGTTGTGATCTTCCTGCACACAGTGCCCTATCCCTATTAATACCAGGAGTGTTGTGATCTTCCTGCACACAGTGCCCTATCCCTATTACCAGGGGTGTTATGATCTTCCTGCACACAGTGCCCTATTCCTGATACCGGGGGTGTTGGGATCTTCTTGCACACATCCCGGTATCAGGGATAGGGCACTGCATGCAGGAAGATCACAACGCTCCTGGTATTAATAGGGATAGGGCACTGCATGCAGGAAGATCACAACACCCCTGGTTTCAGGGATAGGGCACTGTGTGCAGGAAGATCACAATACCCCGGAGGAGTGAGGGTCAGGCAGCTCCCCCCTGTCTGTGAAGCCAGCCTCTCACTAGTAATGCAGGGAGGGAGCTGTCTCAGACTTCACCATCCTCCCCCCCCCCCCCTCACCCACACACCATTCACTAGCTGGGACATGGGGGAAGTCAGGAGTGAGGGTCAGGCAGCTCCCCCCTGTCTGTGAAGCCAGCCTCTCACTAGTAATGCAGGGAGGGAGCTGTCTCAGACTTCACCACCCTCCCCCCCCCCCTCACCCACACACCATTCACTAGCTGGGATATGGGGGAAGTCAGGAGTGAGGGTCAGGCAGCTCCCCCCTGTCTGTGAAGCCAGCCTCTCACTAGTAATGCAGGGAGGGAGCTGTCTCAGACTTCACCATCCTCTCCCCCCCCCCCCCCCTCACCCACACACCATTCACTAGCTGGGACATGGGGAAAGTCAGGAGTGAGGGTCAGGCAGCTCCCCCCTGTCTGTGAAGCCAGCCTCTCACTAGTAATGCAGGGAGGGAGCTGTCTCAGACTTCACCATCCTCCCCCCCCCCCCCCCCTCACCCACACACCATTCACTAGCTGGGACATGGGGGAAGTCAGGAGTGAGGGTCAGGCAGCTCCCCCCTGTCTGTGAAGCCAGCCTCTCACTAGTAATGCAGCGAGGGAGCTGTCTCAGACTTCACCATCCTCCCCCCCCCCCCCTCACCCACACACCATTCACTAGCTGGGACATGGGGGAAGTCAGGAGTGAGGGTCAGGCAGCTCCCCCCTGTCTGTGAAGCCAGCCTCTCACTAGTAATGCAGGGAGGGAGCTGTCTCAGACTTCACCATCCTCTCCCCCCCCCCTCACCCACACACCATTCACTAGCTGGGACATGGGGGAAGTCAGGAGTGAGGGTCAGGCAGCTCCCCCCTGTCTGTGAAGCCAGCCTCTCACTAGTAATGCAGGGAGGGAGCTGTCTCAGACTGGTATCAGGGATAGGGCACTGAGTGCAGGAAGATCACAACACCCCTGGTATCAGGAATAGGGCACAGGTTCTAGTCATATTGACTGATCACATTACTTTTTTTGTCAACTACCAACAGTTTTCATTTCCCATCCCCCCAACCATCACTTCAGTTGGAACCTTGGTAACATCAATAGATAAGAGGGCAGCCAGCCAATAGGAATACATATTCATTCCTAACTGACCTTTACTGACCTGGATAGTGTCAATAATTTGTTTCATTTTCTGTTAGTGTTCCTGAGTTTCCATTTCCCATCCCCCCAACCATCACCTCAGTGGGAACCTGGTTAACGTCAATAAATAAGAGGGCAGCCAGCCAATAGGAACACATATTCATTCCTAACTGACCTTTACTGACCTGGAAAGTGTCAATTTGTATCATTTTCAGTTAGTGCGCACTAACACGATTTAACGATTTTTAACGATAAATCATTAGAATTTCTATTGTATCGTGTTCTATAACGATTTAAGACGATATTGCAATTATCGGACGATAATTTTAATCGTTAAAAAACGATTCACATCCCTAGTGGCCAGACACAATCCAGCAAGTCCGTCGGGACATCTGCAGCTGGATATTAGGTCAACAGCCTCACTAGTTCTGGTGGTTGTTTTTAGATTATTATAAAGCATGGGGGCAGGATGGGCTGGTGTTGAATGAAGTATTGCAACTGTATCCTCATCTACCCAGGATGATAGTGAACCAAAGAGAATGACAACCAAGCATGACTAGGATAAGAAGCAATATCCAACAAGTGGTCAAGTTTCTACAGCTGGAAACTGGGATATATCCTTAGCAATGAAGAGCAAAATAATTGGTCAGACTGGATGGGCCATTTGGCTTTTATCTGCCTTTGTCTAGTACTACTCCTATTCTGTAACATCATACAGAGGTTAGTGTCTAATATGTGCATAAGTTACACCAATTTTCTAAGCAGACTTACATGCATTAATTTGCTTTGAAAAGTATTCTACCCAATCTGCCAGTATAGAATTATACATGCTAAAACTTCTACACAAATACTAGAAACTCTGCTTTTGAAAATCTGAAAGTATGTGCATGAATAATAAACCCCTCCACAATTGTATCCCCAGAAATGCCTCTGCTCAGTCCAGGTAGGCTTATGAGCTTACAGGAGATACACATGTACATTTACTCGCATATTGGGTGGATATTTTTCAAAAAGGTAATTTCTGTGGGTAAATATTATTTTACCCACAGAAATGCCTTTGAAAATTACCCTCTTTGTTACTGTGTTAAGGCCTATATGTATATACTATAGAGAACGCATATCACATGTTTCTAGCCAATGTTCTGAAAGAAAGGAAGGCTTATGAGATGTTTATGGTGTCCCTTTGTTTGGTGGCCTATTCACCACACATTTTCAGAACTTGTTCAAGGTGGGGTGGGGTGGACGGGATCAAGACTCTGATAGGGGTGCATTTTTTTGGATCCACACCTGTATGTATCTCAGATACATATTCTTGTCCCAAAAAGTAGACTTCTTTAGTAGGTTGGAACTTCTTGTTAAAATGTGCAGCATGAAAGTTGTATGCATGAAGCACACATACATTTCTGAAAGAGTAAGAATGCAACCTCACAGCATGTTACTCAACCATCCTGTGCCTGCTGAATGGGCAAGAGGGTCAGGGTAGTGGAAAGAAGTGATGTTGTAGCTATGGTATAAGTAGAGCATAGAAGAATTTAAACAATTTATAATCCTTATGGGGTCTATACAATACATTTTTTTAACATGAGTCAGTTTAAATTTAAGGTGCAAACTAAAATGCCACTTAACATGTGATGCAATACATTTTAATATATATGTGGCAAAGCATTTCTCCAATAGTATGTCCACTCTACTAGCATGCTCAATAACCCAAAAAGTCCAAGCTATAAATAGCATGAGAACATTATATATCATTGGAAAAGCTAACGGTGAATGAAAAGTTCAGCATGCTAAGTTCTCTTCTTCTCTTGGCTCTAGCTCCTAGCTTCAAAGCCTTATCAAAGAGAGGCCAGCGCATAAGCTATTGGTGCTGATAGGAGGATTGGAAGAGCTACTGGACCCTAGGGGATGAGATGTAAGGAGAACAGAAAGCACCTAGAGAGGAAAAAACAAACGTTATTCCATGTTTCTGCCCTTATGTTTTTTTGAGTTATTAAGGCTCTTGAAAGTGCAATGTGAGAGGAAGTGGTTGGTGACAGAATGGAGTATGGAATGGGGCAACCAAGGGCTGAATTACGCAACCATTTGACCATTAATCCCTCTACGAGCACCCTGTACTATAGGCCTGCATCAGCTGGAGGACATAGTCTGCCAGAGCCTTAAAGCTGAAAAAAAAAGAGTTACACTGAAAGTAAAACAATTGGGTAGCTCAAAAAAGCTTTTGAGGCCCAGACCGTTGTTCATCCTCAAGTGACAGAATGCCTACTGTTATTGGATTTGGACTGGGATTTTAGGTTTAGTTACATACCTTTTCAATTCTGAGCTCAAGTACAGTTGGTAAATCCTTATCTGCACTAACAATCTCAATAAGAGCAAAGACCTTTATCCTCTGTTAACCTCTTGCTTGGAAATATTTTTGCTCAAACAAATGCAGATATATTTTTTACATGCTAAATGTCTTGGTATCTCTCCTCTGTCATTTTCCTTTTTCTTTGTCACTACTCCATCTCTTTCCTGTCCTTTATGCCACACCTCTCATAACTTTCTTTTGCAACAACCACATCCTCTCGATCTGTCATCCCCAAAGAAACACAGCCCTGTCTCATCCATCCCCTTGATGCCAGGGAGGTAAATCTGCCAGCCCTGACTCCAGAGAGCACCTGCATCCAACCATCCACCCTTTATGAGCACCCACTAGTCTTGAAGCCTTGGCCTCTGTGGTGCCCTGTGCTGGAAATATGAAGAAATGGGGGTCCCAATGAGAACAGAAAATCAAGTGGTGGCACCCCCAAATGGTGCCAGTCCTGCATGTAAGTAGAACAGCAAGATAACACCAGTCTAGTAGAATCTTAAAATTATTCTGAAAGAGCTCTGTGGTCAACCAAAAAGCATTGTTGACCTCAAAGTAGCTCTTAACACCCAGATTGCTGTTCTGGATCAAGACTCCGAATGATTACAATGGCCTTTAACCAGGCTACCTGCATCCATAACTGCAGTGGTCATCAGAATCATGCCATTCTGTCTGACCTTGTAGAATTGTTAAATATAGTAAAATCCTTGTGCCTTCTACATTATGGAATGGAACGCCATCTTCATCTTTCAGCCTCAATAATGCATGCTGGTAATTACACCTTTTCAATAGTGTGCACACTAAAGTTTTCATCTGATCTGAGGCAGGTGTTAAATTTCTTGCTTTAGCAAGTGAATGCTAAATAGCAAATGGAGGACAGCGATCCATGCCGTTTCCTGTGCATATGCTAAAACCTCATTTGCATGTGACATCCCTTAATTTTCAGGCACAAGCAATGCTAAATTTTAGCCCACACATGACGTGTGCATGTTAAGCTTTATTACATAGGCCTTATAAGTAGACATATTTACAATCAAAACTAAAGTACAAAATCTAACAATACAGAAGTTGTTACAATCAGAGGAAGTTGAAATGTGGAAGTATAAATATTAGGGATGTGAATCGTATGCCCTATCGTCTTAACGATTGAAATCGTCTGGCAGGAGAAGAAAATCGTGTTTGGCACGATTATTTAGTTAAAAAATCGTTAAAAATCGTTTTTTCCGATTAGTGCGCACTAACTCCCAGTTAGTGCGCACTAACTGAAAATGAAACAATTTGACACTTTTCAGGTCAGTTAAGGTCAGTTTAGGAATGAATATGTATTCCTATTGGCTGCCCTCTTATTTATTCATGTTACCAAGGTTCCCACTGACAGTATATGGGGGATGGGAAATGGAAACAGTTGGTAGCTTGACAAAACAAGTAATCTGATCAGTCAATGTGACTAGAACTTGTGCCCTAACCCTGATACCAGGGGTGTTGTGATCTTCCTGCACACAGTGCCCTAACCCTGGCACCAGGGGTGTTGTGATCTTCATGTACACAGTGCCCTATCCCTATTAATACCAGGAGTGTTGTGATCTTCCTGCACACAGTGCCCTAACCCTGATACCAGGGGTGTTGTGATCTTCCTGCACACAGTGTCCTATCCCTATTAATACCAGGAGTGTTGTGATCTTCCTGCACACAGTGCCCTAACCCTGACACAGGGGTGTTGTGATCTTCCTGCACACAGTGCCCTATCCCTATTAATAACAGGAGTGTTGTGATCTTCCTGCACACAGTGCCCTATCCCTATTAATACCAGGAGTGTTGTGATCTTCCTGCACACAGTGCCCTAACCCTGATACCAGGAGTGTTGTGATCTTCTTGCACACAGTGCCCTATCCCTATTAATACCAGGAGTGTTGTGATCTTCCTGCACACAGTGCCCTATCCCTATTAATACCAGGAGTGTTGTGATCTTCCTGCACACAGTGCCCTAACCCTGACACCAGGGGTGTTGTGATCTTCCTGCACACAGTGCCCTATCCCTATTAATACCAGGAGTGTTGTGATCTTCCTGCACACAGTGCCCTATCCCTATTAATACCAGGAGTGTTGTGATCTTCCTGCACACAGTGCCCTAACCCTGATACCAGGGGTGTTGTGATCTTCTTGCACACAGTGCCCTATCCCTATTAATACCAGGAGTGTTGTGATCTTCCTGCACACAGTGCCCTAACCCTGATACCAGGGGTGTTGTGATCTTCCTGCACACAGTGCCCTATCCCTATTAATACCAGGAGTGTTGTGATCTTCCTGCACACAGTGCCCTATCCCTATTAATACCAGGAGTGTTGTGATCTTCCTGCACACAGTGCCCTAACCCTGATACCAGGAGTGTTGTGATCTTCCTGCACACAGTGCCCTTTCCCTAATACCAGGGGTGTTGTGATCTTCCTGCACACAGTGCCCTATTCCTGATACCGGGGGTGTTGTGATCTTCCTGCTTGCAGTGCCCTATCCCGGTTACCGGGGGTGTTGTGATCTTCTTGCACACATCCCGGTATCAGGGATAGGGCACTGCGTGCAGGAAGATCACAACACTCCTCGTATCAGAAATAGGGCACTGTGTGCAGGAAGATCACAACA
Source organism: Rhinatrema bivittatum (assembly GCF_901001135.1). Classification (NCBI taxonomy): domain Eukaryota; kingdom Metazoa; phylum Chordata; class Amphibia; order Gymnophiona; family Rhinatrematidae; genus Rhinatrema; species Rhinatrema bivittatum. The sequence goes on along the minus strand of NC_042615.1, from coordinate 518,731,024 downwards.
ACCCTGGTATTAGGGATAGGGCACTGTGTGCAGGAAGATCACAACACTCCTGGTATTAATAGGGATAGGGCACTGCATGCAGGAAGATCACAACACCCCTGGTATCAGGGATAGGGCACTGTGTGCAGGAAGATCACAACACCCCAGAGGAGTGAGGGTCAGGCAGCTCTCCCCTGTCTGTGAAGCCAGCCTCTCACTAGTAATGCAGGGAGGGAGCTGTCTCAGCCTTTACGATCCTCCCCCCCTCACCCACACACCATTCATTGGCTGGGACATGGGGGAGGGGAGGAGTGAGGGTCAGGCAGCTCCCCCCTGTCTGTGAAGCCAGCCTCTCACTAGTAATGCAGGGAAGGAGCTGTTTCAGCCTCACCATCCTCCCCCCCCCCCTCACCCACACACCATTCACTGGCTGGGACATGGGGGAGGAGAGGAGTGAGGGTCAGGAAGCTCCCCCCTGTCTGTGAAGCCAGCCTCTCACTAGTAATGCAGGGAGGGAGCTTTCTCAGACTTCACCATCCTCCCCCCCCCCCCCCTCACCCACACACCATTCACTGGCTGGGACATGGGGAAAGTCAGGAGTGAGGGTCAGGCAGCTCCCCCTATCTGTGAAGCCAGCCTCTCACTAGTAATGCAGGCGGGATAGGGCACTGCATGCAGGAAGATCACAACACCCCTGGTATCAGGGTTAGGGCACTGTGTGCAGGAAGATCACAACACCCCTGGTATCAGGGTTAGGGCACTGTGTGCAGGAAGATCACAACACTCCTGGTATTAATAGGGATAGGACACTGTGTGCAGGAAGATCACAACACCCCTGGTGTCAGGGTTAGGGCACTGTGTGCAGGAAGATCACAACACTCCTGGTATTAATAGGGATAGGGCACTGTGTGCAGGAAGATCACAACACTCCTGGTATTAATAGGGATAGGGCACTGTGTGCAGGAAGATCACAACACCCCTGGTGTCAGGGTTAGGGCACTGTGTGCAGGAAGATCACAACACTCCTGGTATTAATAGGGATAGGGCACTGTGTGCAGGAAGATCACAACACCCCTGGTGTCAGGGTTAGGGCACTGTGTGCAGGAAGATCACAACACCCCTGGTATCAGGGTTTGGGCACTGTGTGCAGGAAGATCACAACACTCCTGGTATTAATAGGGATAGGGCACTGTGTGCAGGAAGATCACAACACCCCTGGTGTCAGGGTTAGGGCACTGTGTGCAGGAAGATCACAACACCCCTGGTATCAGGATAGGGCACTGAGTGCAGGAAGATCACAACACCCCTGGTATCAGGAATAGGGCACAAGTTCTAGTCATATTGACTGATCACATTACTTTTTTTGTCAACTACCAACAGTTTCCATTTCCCATCCCCCCAACCATCACCTCAGTTGGAACCTTGGTAACATCAATAGATAAGAGGGCAGCCAGCCAATAGGAATACATATTCATTCCTAACTGACCTTTACTGACCTGGAAAGTGTCAATAATTTGTATCATTTTCTGTTAGTGTTCCTGAGTTTCCATTTCCATTTCCCATCCCCCCAACCATCACCTCAGTGGGAACCTTGGTAACATCAATAGATAAGAGGGCAGCCAGCCAATAGGAATACATATTCATTCCTAATTGACCTTTACTGACCTGGAAAGTGTCAATTTGTATAATTTTCTGTTAGTGCGCACTAACGGGAGTTAACGATTTTTAACGATAAATCGTTAGAATTTCTATTGTATTGTGTTCTATAACGATTTAAGACGATATTAAAATTATCGGACGATAATTTTAATCATTGAAAAACGATTCACATCCCTAATAAATATGTATGCTTTCCTATTATGGGGTGACAGCATAATAAAATGGTGCCAAGGCAATGCCTTTTCAGTGCTGTCGTGGAAAGTAGTGCATATTGGTTTAGCATTTCCCTTTTTTACAATCACAGTGCAGTATCATTAGCTTGGCAATGCCCCATCCACTACCCAAATCCCCCCTCCTTTTAAACAGGAATCAATTGCCCCATTGAAATTTGCCACCCCCCAGTAAACATAAGCCACCCCCCCCTCTCTGAGCATGGTGGTCTTGTGAAGCTCTGGTTCAGCTGGCCGCTAGGGTCATAGCCAGCCCTCATACTAGTTATTCCTCTATCAATGGACTCATTGGCTGTGCAGGAGATTTTTTGCATCATGGGGGTTAGCTAATAGCCTCATCTACATGGAATTTACATGTGCTGAGCGCTATTAGCTACACGGTGATTTGGACGCACATTTTGGACACGCTAATCCCTGTATTGCATTAGGGGTATGGAGTCACATCCAAAACGCGTGTCCAATTGCACGTTAAACCATGCGCTAGCCGCTGCACGTGGCCCCAAAGTGAGGCTGAGGCATATGATTTCTACATGGTGCCAAATTCTGGAGAATAGAATTTTTCAGCTGTTAGGAATTTTTAGATACTGGGATGCCAAATAAAAGGTGCTTTACTGTATTTTCATTGTTTTATTTGTATTATGAGATTATCATGAATGAAAAAAATAAACTTCTTCTGCTTCAGGTCTAAACACATTCCCTCCTTATAAGGGGCAACACTTATTCACTTAATACCTGCAGGCCTGGGGAGGGAGGGGCAGCGCTGGCTGAAGATTTGCTGCCTTCCAGCTGTGCTGAATCTCACTCAGCAGAGAAAAGCCCTGCACTTCCTGATCCCTCCGCTCCGCTCCCCTCCTAGAGGGACTTCTGCTCTCTAATCCAGCATCCCCCCTCCTGTTAGCCAGGGACAAGAAGGTAGCAATGAGCCCGGGGCAGACAGAGCAAAAGGGGATAATTCCAGGGATCTACAGGCTGAGTGGGGATCATGTGAGGCAGGAATAGAGCTTGGTGGGATAAGAGGGGAAAAGGGGGAGGGGGGAATTGTTCTTGTGCGTGAGAGAGAAGGGATTAGTGCTGGGTATGTATGTATGTATGTCTTTATTCCAATTTGGGTGGGAGATCAGAGAGCTGATGCAAGGGGGAAGCAAGACTGTAGGGACATTCAGATACATACCTACAGTACCTGAAGGTAATCCACTTTGAAGTGCCAAAAAGCACAATATAAATATTTATGTCCTAACCAACCTTTCTCTCTCTATTCCCCTTGATCTTCTCCATCTCCCATCCTTCTCATCCTGTCCTCTCTCTCCCTCTCCTCCCTTCATTCTCAGGCTTCTTTCCTTCTCACATTCCTCTCCCCATCCCCAGTTCCCTCGTCTTCTCCTCACCCCATTCCTGGTCCTCCTACCTTCCTCTTCCCATTTCTGCTTCTCTCCCCTGCTCCTCATCGCCGCCATCTCCCGATATGTGAGATCCCTTTTCCTCACCCATTAAAAAGAAAATAAATTAAACAGATGCAAGCAGCTGGGAAAATGGCTTTATTTTTTATACTGTAAAATAAAAGATGGGAACATTAGTCAACCTGCTTCTGAATTTTTCAGAAATGTGCCAGAGGATCTTTCCTTAAGCTTCCATAGGAAACGGTGGGGCTGTGCCTTAGACCTTCTGCTCCCTGCTATGGGTGGGGAATGAGGGAAAGGCAACACCGCCAACAGTGTTGGCTAGGGGGCGGCAAAATCCTAAAATCCTAAAAATCCTGCAAGTGCAAGCAAATCTTCAAAGAGAAACTCGCCCCCGGAGTTTCCTTTGAAAATTCATGGACCATCGGTAAAATGAAATCCCCCTGCATTGCCTGCTGGCCCGGCCTGGTCCTGCCCCTGCCCCCGCCCCATTGCATCACAGGTACTTTTACCCACAGAGGGGGAAGAATTTTCAGCCACTGATTTCACCTGGAAAATTATTTAGTGTTCTGGGTAAAATAACTTTGAAAACTGTACTCATGATTCTCTCATTATGTCAATCTTTGGTGCCAACATTCAAATTTTTAATTATGAACAGACTGACATTTTTCTGCCTTCTTCTGAAATCATTTCTGGACTCTCACTTTTTAGTATTTATTATTGCTACATCGCTTGCTTTCTATTTTTTATTGTTTGAGCTTTTCATGTTCTCCCTTCTGGCTATTTGATTCTTTTTAGTATTTTGACTAAATGTGCCTGCTCCTGTTTTCATAATTTTTCTTTTCTCTCTCTTTTTTTTTTTTTTTTTGCCCCTTCTGCCATATTTCTCTTCTGCAGCTGACCCCAGCGAACCTATAAATCACCGCATACTATGGAAGTGACCACTGCCAGCAGGTTTAGATTTTGTTCTGAAGCTATTCTGTGATTCTTCAGACATTCTTTAAGTTAATGAGCAAGCTGTGTGCAGCAAGAGGGATTTCGGGATGGAGGAAAAATGGAACAGGTTCAATAGAGCATATTAAATCTGCTGCTCTGAAGTCATACACTGCTAAGGGATATTGACATCTGCGCCAGCTCCAAGAACAGTACATGTTCAGGTTTTTAGCCCCATGCTAGTGCTGTCGTTTTGCTTTTTAAGGATGAAAAGCTAAGCTAGAGAGTCAGTAATCTAGAATTGCCTGCATGCTGAATTCCTTGTTTAGATGTGAAGAGTAGGAGGTATTAGGCACAATGCTCTGTCATTTGTAATAGGTTACTACATCCTGTTAATTGCTGTACTTGGTTGAATTACTAGCAATTTGGTCACTGGAAGTCAGTGGTTAAGGGAACCCTTGCATTCTGCATTGTGTCTAGGTACCTCTATTGTCCTCTAGGTACCTCTGTTGTCCTCCCCCTCAATATAAAGCAGATCACATTTCTACATATCTAAAGTAATAATGCATGGTAACAGATGAATGATGACAGATGAAAGATAGATGACAGATAACAGACAAAGTAGGGAGATAATTTACAGAAAACTGTTGCTACCAATACTGACTTTTTTTTTTTTTTTCTGTATATCCATAACAGAAACAGTCAAAGTATTCATCCCTGCTTTCAAACAGCAAGAAAGATTTATGAATACTGGGAGAGGATAAAAACCCTTAGCAAGAGGAAACTTTTTTTTTTTTAAATGAACTCTCCCCTCCTATTGGCGCCACACTGTCTATTAAAAGCACAATTAGCTCTCTTCTAAATGTGTACCCAATTTAAATTGTATAGGTAATGCAAAAATCATATTGCTTCACTTTTGGTTCTCAGGCTTCTTGGTTCACATATTTTTGAATAAAAATAGAATAATGGGTGCCCACCTATTTTCTCAAATTATAGTGCAGAAGCTTAGCCTACGTGGAATTTACAGAGCTATTTTTCAAAGAGAAAGTGTCTAGGGAAGTATCCCTTTGAAAATGAGCCTGTATGACATACGTGATCTAAAAGCACCCATGTACTTTGCACCTGCTATTTCTTTAGGCAGCCAAGGCAGAAGGGGGATAAATTAGCACGCATGCTTTTCGATAGCCTATGCACATATATGCCAGGTTTCTCCCCGACCTAAATAACATTTGTGGAATGCCTCTTTTTCATTGGGCTAAAAGTACGCACAGGAGGATCAATTTTCAGCAAATTGCTGTCTTAAAGGATGATGTGGATGTATGTGCAAGAGAGGGTGAACCATAGGTGATATCATGAGAGAGAGATTATCTTAGAAAATATTCTTGCAAAAATATCAGTGACTATAGTTTCTGAAGAAGCCCTGCAAAAAAGACTGAAACATAAGAGAACATGACGGCAAATAAATAGCGTATGGCCCATCCAGCCTGCCCATCCGCACGTCCTGAAAAATATAGATCTCGTGGAAGACAGCTTTCAAAAAACAAACACTGCTAAAGTACAATACTGAGCAGAGGTCAACAATGTTTCTTTGGCAAAGAGTGTCCTTGGGTGTGTTGAGAGGGTTAGGAGAAAGATGCCAGCAATATTGTGCATCTTCCAGCCACCTGTCACACCACCCACACAGCATGCTGCTCCCTATCTAATGCTGGCACAGTGGCACTGCATATTCTGTTTGTGATTTTTTGTTTTTTCAGTGTGGTATAGGCACTGCATAGGAAAGGAAACAGCATAGCAGAAGAGACTGCAGATCCCTTGATACAGAGAAATGTTCATGTAGTAGGGATATTGAAATGAATAGGTAAAATGCAACAAATGAGGCCATCTTCATTTCATTTGTGGATCCCCAAAATGAATGGAGGGTCCTCACCAAATTGTTTTTTTTAATTTATATATGTTTTCCATTCAGGTCTGGTACTCATTGAAAATGCGTTGCAGTGAGGCTTGCATGAATAGCATCCAAGAAATTCTTGAGTGAGTTATTAGCCAGGACAGAGCTGAGATGGAGGTGAAGAAGACAGGATGGAGGCCCAGTCAAGGTGAAGGTGCCCTGCTCCTGTTGATACACATGGTGAGCCTTGCTGTCCTGACCCTAATGCCTCAGCTGGAGGGCCTTGCTACCATTCTGCCTCGTTGCCAATCCATTCCCCTGACGCTACATACCTTGGGAGCCATACCTCCACTCTTCCTTGCTGCTATACCTCTTATGCTACATCTTGGGGATCTTGCTGCCATGCTTCCTTGCTTCTATACCCCATATGCTGCACCTTAGAAGTTTAGCTGCCTCTCCACCACTCTGCCTTGCCGCCCTGTACCTGAAAATACTCTTTAGGAATCTTGCTACCCCTCTGCCTTGCTGCTATACATGTCCTCTATGCTATATTTCGGGACTCTTGCGGCCACTTTTACTTACTGCTATACCCCTTATACTACATTTTGGGGGGGTGGGGGTGGTATTGCTTCAACTCTCACTTTCTCCTACGTCCTTTACGCTAAACCTCAGGGGTTTTGCTGCTACTCTGCCTTGCTGCTATATCACTTACGCTACATCTTGGGGGGGGGGGGGGGGGGGTGTCGTCTTTCTGACACTCAGCCTTGTTGCCATTCCCCAGATTAGAGTCCGGAGCATGGCAACGCCTTGGGGTGTTCCTGTCACTGTGTGAGGCTGCTTTGCACCTTTCTTGAATCACTTAGGATGCGCATGCCACTCTTGATGCCACTTTGCCCCTCTCACGCTGCCTATGGGGATTCGTGCCACTGTTATTGGTGCCCTTTTTTGAAGTCTTGGAGTGGTTTGGGTTTTTTTTGCCCCTCTTGCTTCTGCTTTGTTCTTCTGATGGTGCTTTGGAGAACTCCTCCCACTGTTGGGACCTGATTGCCCCTTTATGGTGTCGAGGGCTATTCATGCCACTTTTGGTGCCAGTTTGCCACAGTGCCTTAAAGTTCTCATCCCGCTTCTGATGATAGGACTTAGAATTGAAAAGAACCTCAATTTTGAAAGTGAAAAAAAGGTTGATTGTTTCCCACATTGATTTTAATGAGAAACAAATGGAAATAACAACAAATATATTTTGTTTTGTTTTAAACAAACCAAACAAATGGAGGTGATTGATTAAACTGTTTAATTCTAAATCAGTTTAAACTAAGACTGTGATTTTATATGATTTAGTCTGACCTTTTATATATTACTGAGACTTGATTGATGGAGATTGGAGGAATTATTTCTCCCAGGTTTTCAATTTAACCCTCTAGACAAAGGAAAACAAGAAAGATGGTGCTGTGGGAGGTTCTTTTTTTATAGGAAAACTTTATCCCTTGCTCGTTTACATTTCTTGGGCCTTGTAAATGAGACTGTTTTTTATTGTTTAAATTGGGGATGGTAAATCAAATTGGGATTTTTTTATGGTGGATCAGCCTCCTGATATTGGCAATTCTATTTTTGATCAACTTCAAGAATCCAGTATTGAGTTAAGTTTGATAGCTTTTTTTCTTTCTAGGTATTGGAAATTTTAATCACTCTATAGGCAAACTGGACTGTTTTTAAGACTGGGTTACATTTTATGTGGCATGGAACGATTGGTTGAGAGTCCTACACAGAGAGCAGTCATATTCTTGGTTTAGTAGCAGGGTTTGAAGAACTTAGAGTGGATGACCATCTTCAGTAACTTACTGCAGATCCAGTTCTGTGGCATGACTATGCTGTGGTGAAGTTTATGCTTGAAGAGACATCAAATAAGAGAAATTTAGAGGGCTGGGTTATTTGGGTAGAGGGAAGGTTGATCCTGATTAATATAGTGCTTGTTTTGGTGATTTTGTTTCTCCTGTAGAGGAAGTTGGAGTGGGTGTTTTGGTTGAACAGAATAATTCCATTGGATCAGTACTGGATTGAATCACCTCATTTATATGGTTTCCAAAGTGCAAGCAGATTTTACCCTGGTTTGTTGAAGAACTTCATTTAACAAGGAGAGACGTTCAGTGTTTGGAATGCCGTAGGAAAAGATCTCGACTATTGAGTAATCAAATTTGCTAGAGAAAATTGGCTAACAGGAAGCTGACTATTGAAAAGAAAAAGGAATGTTTTCTAAACTCCTAAGGAACTGTTTAGCTTAATAAGATCTTTGCTGGGAGAGTTCAGCGAGGTGAGTAGTGATAGGCTAATCACAGATTGTGCAATGTTTGCATCCTTTATTTCGAGGAGAAAATGCCTGTTTTACAGCAGAGGTTGAAAAATAGGCAACCAGATGGAGGTATGGCTTCTATTAGATACACAGACTCCATTAGAAGTGGAGAACTTTACACTGTTGACTTGTTGGGTTAAAGATGATATTTGATAAAATGAGACCTGCAGGCTGTCCAATGTCCATTGGACCCATGCACTCCAAAATTGATTAAATGTTTCACAGGAGATGGTTTGGATTGGTTTTGTAAGATTGTGAATGCTTCACTTTTGAAAGGGCTGTTGCCTATTTGACATAAGAAATTGGTGAGGCTTAGTTTGAAAAAAATCTTCCTTGAACCAGTCCAAATGGGGAAACCTATAGATCAATTTATAATCTACCTACCTTAACTAAGATCATTGAAAAGATAGTGAGTGCTCAAGTCCACAGGTAAGTTAGATAACAGTCTGGCTTTCATGCTAGACATAAGAATCTGTGTTGATATCTTTGACAGATGATGTTATGCATTTAGCGGACAAGAGTGGTTCTGCTTTGTTGGTTTTGATTGATCTGTCAAATATTTTTGATCAAGTTAATCATCCATTGCTGATTAAGAGGTGTCAGGATCTTGGGATTGGGGGGAAGTATATGGTGGATTATCTCTTTTCTGAGCCATGGGTTCCAGGTGATTGAAATTGGAAATTCCTTTTTTTATTTTCCTAAGAATACTCAAATGTGAGGTCCCTCGGGGCTCCATCTTTCGCCTTTTTGTTTAAGTTTTGTATGTAACATTTGGGTGGTATATTTCATGGACATATTTATGCTGATGACATTCCGCTTTTAGTAACTTTTAAATGGGGTTATTAATGAGGTTGGAGCTTTTTAAAATTCCTGTCTGGCAGTTTTAGCAGACTGGTTGTTGGAGAATAAATTGGTTTTAAATAAGAGTAAGGCTGAGATTCTTTATGTAGGAAATGTCAGTCAGACACTGCAGCCAATGTTTATCTCTCCAGTAGTGGAGGATTATAGTATAACAGGATCATCTAGCAGAAGTCCCCAAACCCATTCCTCAAAGATGGAAGTCATTTGGGTTTTGAGGATTGCCTCAATGAATATGCATAAGATCTATTTGCATGTGTAACATACCTCTAGGAACTAGGGCAGAGAAATGTTGAATCATCATTGTGACATGAAAAGACTGACAATAGAGTGCTGTCTCTTTAAGAGCTGAGGGGGGGGGAAAGGAGATTCAAAATTTGATTGTATTGAGTGTGTGCGAACAGATCACTGCTCAGCTTGAACAGAGTTCCTGCCCTGCTCTGAACTAATAAATATTATCTGTGCTGATTAAGGTGAGCAGCCCTCTATAATTGTATTCATGTGTAATGTATTTATGTTAGTTAACATTGTTTTGAGATGTATTGAAGTTGTTTTTTACTTTACCTAAAGAGATTCAAAATTTGATTGTATTGAGTGTGTGCGAACAGATCACTGCTCAGCTTGAACAGAGTTCCTGCCCTGCTCTGAACTAATAAATATTATCTGTGCTGATTAAGGTTCTCTTTTCTGGAACCCTGCTGTGGACGACTTGGGAGTAATTGAACTGTGCCCTGTCAGGATTTGAAGCTCTTCTTTTGGATAGAGGCTGCTGTATTGTGGATTTGGCAGTTGAAGCAAAGAGCAGTACTGACGCCCTCTTCAGCTCTAAATTCAAATGGACACACAGTAGGATACAATCTGGGACTTTGTTCAGAGACTGCTTAAGGTCGGGTGCTATATCACATGCTGATTCTGGTTGAAATACTTAACATGAGTTTATGACAAAGTTGAGTTTTCTCTTCTACTATATACATGTGTTTATATGATAAATGCAGATGCTTAGGAAGTGAACAGATTTATTTCAGTCATTCATTCCAGTAAAGATAAAACTGTTACTCACTAAAGAGCGTGTGGATTCATTTCTGATACTGGGTTGGGAATCAAAGTGCAGGTTTCAGACACAAGGAGTCATAAAGAAAATTGAACTTTAAGGGTTACAACAAATTCTGGCGCATCAACGTGGGGCAGTGTTTTTTTTCTCTTCTCTCTGTCTGACCTGCTACTGAGCGACCCAGCATCATTAGTGAAGTGAGCACAGTATTCTCTTTGTTTCTTTCTCATACAAAATGGAGTATTGCAAGTACTATGATTGTATTCCTGATAGATCTGTTATTCTGAGTTCTGTAAATCCTGAAATATATTTAGCAAGTGTAGAAGATGCCTTAAGCCCAGCGGGTGTAGTTACAAAATTGAAACGTTTAAGAACTGAGTCATCTGATCAAGTTTTGTGTGAGTTTGAAGAACCGCTTTCTATAATTATTTTAGAAAGAATGAGCTTAAAAGGGGAACTGGACAGTCAGTGGATAATTTTACCTGTCTTAGATGAGACAGTATCAGAACAGGATGTTGAGTCAATGTCCCCTGAAGCATGCACTGACCCACTAGTGAGTGACATACTTTTAGATATGACAGATCGACTTCAAGAAGAATTAGCATATATAGCTGACAGTCATAAAATCAATATTCAAGATCTGAGAAAAAGAACATCTGCTCTCATGATTGAGAATTTGGGGTCACAAGAAAAAGAAACACGAGATATAGATCAATCACCCCAGAGTATATTGCAGACTCCAGTTAAAAGCCGAAAAAGAGTCCCCAAGTGCTTGGATGCTATGCTAACCCAAAATCCTGTGGCAGTCAATTCTTCTCAATATTCCATTCCACCAATTTCTATTCCTGCGGATGTTTCAAAGGTTATAGTGGAGCATGTGATCAAAACTCCTAAGGAAAAGGGTGCAGAGTTGAATCATACGTACTACAAAATTAAAGTCTTCTCTGGAAATGTCCCTAAACCTAGTAATGAAGGAGACTATGAAACTTGGCATATTCAAATTAAGCAATTACTGCAGGATCCAGATCTCACTGCAGGTGCAAAAAAAAGGAAATTAATTGAAAGTCTCCTTCCTCCAGCTTTAAATATTGTCTCTTACATAGATAAAAGCGCCACAGCAGAGCAATGTTTAGAGGAACTGGAGAAGGCATATGGCAGTGTAACTAATGGAGAGGAATTATTTTTTCAATTTATTGAAACTTTCCAGAATGGCAAAGAAAAATCTTCAGACTATTTGAGAAGGCTTCAGGTCCTGTTACAGAAAGTCGTGGAGCGGGGAATTTTCTTTGGGCTCGCCCCAGACAGGCAGTTACTACAACAGTTTGTACGTGGGTGCTGGGAGGAGACCCTGATTACCAGACTGCAATTGAGGGACTTATTAGAGAGCCAGTCGAAGAAACTGCCACAGTACTCGGAGCTGCTATTTAAAATCAGAACGATTGAGGAAGAAAGAAACATGAAAGAATCTAGGAGGATACGTCAATTGGGAGTTACCCAGATTAAACCTGTAAGCAGGACTTACCTAGCAAATGACATAAGCATTGCTCAACATATGACACCAGAGGCAAGTGAGTTTAAGGTGGGATCTGAGTTGGGAACATTTTCAGGAGAAGATAATGTTTTGCTCGCCCCATTGATCACTCATTGTAGAGCTGCCAATTCAGAAATAGTAAATAGCCCTGTTGCAAACAGCATGATGCGAAGAAACTCTTGGGTAGAGAAGATGCCTCAAAAAGGGAGGCATCATCCCAAGATACTTTCATTTTGCTATAACTGTGGAGAGAATGGACACATGATGGGAGAATGCATCAATTCTGTAAATGCTGCTCTAGTCCAACAGAAAATTGCGGGAAAAATTTGAAAAAAAAAAAATACCCAGCATTAGGCAGGTTTCAAATACTCCTTTAAACTAAAAAGGTGCTTTTGCGAGGGGCAGACAAAGGCACCAAATACAATTCAGATAAGTCCCAAAAGAAAAATATCCAGTGATCATATCCCACCATGTCCTCTACCAGATGATGTTTTGAAACGCCTCGTGGGAAAGGTTTGTTCTGCAACCGCTTATTTGGATGGTGTGCAGTGCCCTTGCTTAGTGGACACTGGCTCTCAAGTGACGTGCATAACACAAACCTTCTATGAAGACTATTTATCACATCGGAAGCTATACCCGCTAGAAGACTTACTTTGTGTTACGGGTGCAGGAGGTCAACCTGTTCCTTATCTGGGGTATATTGAAGTTGAAGTACAGTTTCCCAAGGAGGCCTGTGGAAGTGGGAACAAATATTCTGTCCTTGCTCTAGTCTGTCCCGATCAAAAGAACAAACCCCTGCCTTTAATAGTGGGAACAAATATTCTCAGACATCTAATACATGACTGTAAAGAACTGGCTGGCCCAAATTACCTTAAGGAGTTAGCCATGGACAAAAATTGGGTAACTACATATCAGACCTATGTTTCTCATCAAAGTTCCAATCAAAGAGTTACTAGGCCAATGATGGCTAGATTGACCAGCACCAGACCAATAGTGTTCGAAAGGGATGAAGCGAAGGAAGTGGAATGCATTCTGAGAATGCCCAGACATGGTCAGAGTTTGTCCATATTGCTTGAGGCTTCAGAAAATTATCCTCTACCCGGAGGCTTACTAGTACAACCTCAACTCATCCGAACTGGCAGTAAGTCGCACACAAAGGCTAGGGTGCTATTGAAGAATATATCGGATTGTAGCATCAGTTTGCCTCCTAGAAGGACATTGGGTGTAGGTGAGCCAGTCGATATAGTGAGCACCATGAACGTTACAGGCTCGACCTATAAGGATGGTGCTAAACTAGAATCTATTGGAGAGGGTAACATGGAGTCTGAGAAGGTGTCGCTAGACTTCGGAGATTCTCCAATATCTGAAGAGTTTAAACAGCATATAGAAAAGAGAATTAATCAAGAGGCAAAAGGAGCATTTTCCTGTCATGACCTTGATATTGGATGTATTCCAGGAATAATGCATAAAATCACCCTGTTGGATCCAACTCCATTTAAAGAGCGCACACGTCATGTATCCCCAGCTGACTTTGAGGATCTCAGGCAGCACCTGAAGGAGCTATTAGCCACAGGAGTGATTGAGGAGTCTGATAGCCCTTATGCTTCACCTGTGGTATTGGTTAGAAAGAAGAATGGTACCTTGAGGATGGTTGTTGATTATCGTAAATTGAACAACATAACCAGAAAAGACTCCTATCCGTTGCCTCGAATTGAGGAGACATTCACTCTCCTATCAGGTAGCAAGTGGTTCTCAGTACTAGATCTCAAGAGTGGGTACTATCAGATTGAGGTAGAAGAAATGGATAGGCCTAAAACTGCATTCACCACGCCCTTTGGAAACTGGCAGTTTAAGAGAATGGCTCAAGGACTGACAAATGCTCCAGCAAGTTTTCAAAGAATGATAGAGAAAGTAATGACTGATATTAATCTACATGAAGTTGTGGCCTTCTTGGATGATCTTATAATATTCTCGGACACACTGGAAGAGCATGAGGACCGATTGATGAGGGTGTTACGACTGTTGAAATGTGGATTGAAGCTCTCTCCATCTAAATGTAAATTCTTTCAGAAGTCAGTGAAATATTTGGGTCATCATATTTCAGAAAAGGGGGTGCTCCCCGATGAAGAGAAAATTTCAGCCATTACTAAGTGGCCACAACCTAAAAACATTAGAGAGCTGCGATCTTTTCTAGGATTTGCGGGCTATTACCGAAGATTCGTGAATCAATACTCACGCTTGGTGAAGCCGCTCAGTAATCTGTTGGTGGGACTAACAAACAGTCGAAAGGATAGGAAAGAAGCCCGGATTCAAAGTCAGCAGCTATTGGGTACGCGGTGGACCTCAGAATGTCAGAAAGCATTCGAAATTATAAAGGAAAAACTCACGGTTGCCCCTGTGTTGGCTTTCGCAAATTGGAAGCTACCTTATGTATTACACACTGATGCCAGCACTACAGGGCTAGGCGCTGCACTTTACCAAATTCAAGAAGGAAAACTGCGAGTGATTTCATATGCCAGTCGTGGGCTCACTAAAAGTGAACGGAATTACCCTATCCACAAATTGGAATTTTTAGCCCTTAAATGGGCAGTTTGTGAAAAATTTCATGATTATCTATATGGTGCAGAGTTTAAAGTAGTGACAGATAATAACCCTCTGACGTACGTCCTGACAACTGCTAAACTGGATGCCACAGGTCATCGATGGTTAGCATCCCTCTCCCTGTACAACTTTGACATCGGATACAAATCTGGTAAAGCCAATATAGATGCTGACGGGTTGTCTAGGAGACCACATGATCCTGAAGAAGATGATGAAGAATTTTTGAAATATGAGGAGAGGGTTGCCAAGATGCTATCTCGTGTGAAGACAGATCTAGAAGGAATGGACACTCTATCTAAGGTAATATGTAAGGCGGCATTCCAGAAGCATGATGTCTCTATTTTGACACATATTTCAGAAGATTCGGGAGACTACGACACTCCCATTACACCTCATTCTACTTCCAAGTTTGAGTGCAGCCCTGGTGCCTTGGTGGAAATCTTACCTGCAGGAGGAGATGCTGTTCCAGATGATTTTGATGACCCGGACCTGTGGCCTGGACAACCCACCCTACCTGGGTTTACCTTGGGTGACTGGAGAGTGTTCCAGAGGGAAGATCCATGTTTATCCCGAGTCATAATGATGCTGGAGAGAGGTGAGAAATTTGAAGATCGAGACAGGAATCGGGAGCATCCAGAATTGCGATTATTCTTCAGAGAATGGCAAAAACTATGTCTTCAAGAGGGAGTACTTTTCAGAAAAGTGATGAGGAGTGGAGGACCACACCAACAACTTGTGATTCCAAGAAAATATCGTCAGAGAGCTCTGGAGGGGGTACATGATGAAACTGGCCATCTGGGTTGTGAACGGACCTTGGACTTAGCACGTGCACGTTTTTATTGGCCGAGAATGGCACATGGGGTAGAGCAATGGGTGAAGACATGCGAAAGATGTGTGCGGAGAAAAGCTAGAGCAGAAAAAGCAGCCCCCTTGGTAAATATAAAAGCTTACGCCCCCATGGAGCTAGTTTGCATTGACTTCCTTACCTTAGAGCCTGACGACAAGGATACACGAAATGTTTTGGTAGTCACGGATCACTTTACTAAGTATGCTCAGGCATATCCCACTAGAGATCAGACTGCAAGAACTGTTGCTGTTACCCTGTGGGAGAATTTCATCTGCCACTATGGATTTCCAAAACGAATCCATAGTGACCAAGGAGCCAATTTTGAATCTGAACTCATTTCAGAGCTAGAAATGTTGGGTACATTAGAGGATAAGCGTAAGGAACATTGGAGAAAATATGTTCGGCCACTAGTACATGCCTATAATTGTACTCGGAATGACAGTACTGGAATTTCTCCGTTTTTTCTCATGTTTGGAAGAGAACCTCGACTTCCAATAGACTTATGCTTCGGCATCAGTCCAGTGGGTCATAACGCTAAAACTCATCACCAATATGTACGAGAGTTACGTCAGAGGTTGAAGTATGCATACGAGCTGGCTACTCAGGAAGCTGAGAAACATCAACTAGCCAACAAACGCAGATGGGATGCGAAAGTAATGCCATCCTCAGTGGAAGAGGGTGATAGAGTATTGGTCAAGAATGTGAAGTTGAGGGGCAAGCACAAATTGGCTGATCGGTGGGAGTCTTCAGTGTATATTGTGGTAAAACAAATTGAAGGTATACCAGTCTATGTGGTGAAGCCAGAAACAGGGGATGGACCCGAAAGGACGTTACACAGGGATCTACTGCGCCCCTGTGGATTTATTTCTGGAAGAGAAGAGGCTGATATTCACTGTGAACCATTCAATAGTACCAAGCAATTGATGAAAAAGCAGAAGGAGGATGCTGAGGATAGTATGGATGGCTCTATCATGGAGAGCGGAAGTTCAGATCCAGCTGAACTGGAAGAGAGTCCAATTACTGGTGAAATTCAGTCAAATGGAACATTAAATCCTAATGCGGAGGAGTTTCATCCAGAGTCATGGGAAGAGGATCCTGTGGAAGTTAGTATACCAGTAAATCATAACAATTCATGCGATTTGAACAGCTCAGTCAATGAAGAACAGCGTGCATCCTCCTCGGGGAAGAGGAAAACTCTTGATGAATCAATGACCAAAATAGGACTTCTACCGTTACCTCAAAGATCGCAGAGACCAAGGAGACTGCCTAGTAGATTCGATGACTTTGAAGTGCAATTGCCCAAGGGGTTGCACAGCCACAACATATTGAGACAGTCATATTCAAGGAATCCATTGGAGACGTGTATATCCATGCAGCAACTAAGTAGTATGATGCAAGAGATATTGAGCAAACAAACAGAGTTAATATATAAGCTGTGGACATAAATACCTGCCGGGGACGTCAGGTTTTAGGAGGGGACCATGTAACATACCTCTAGGAACTAGGGCAGAGAAATGTTGAATCATCATTGTGACATGAAAAGACTGACAATAGAGTGCTGTCTCTTTAAGAGCTGAGGGGGGGGGGAAAGGAGATTCAAAATTTGATTGTATTGAGTGTGTGCGAACAGATCACTGCTCAGCTTGAACAGAGTTCCTGCCCTGCTCTGAACTAATAAATATTATCTGTGCTGATTAAGGTGAGCAGCCCTCTATAATTGTATTCATGTGTAATGTATTTATGTTAGTTAACATTGTTTTGAGATGTATTGAAGTTGTTTTTTACTTTACCTAAAGAGATTCAAAATTTGATTGTATTGAGTGTGTGCGAACAGATCACTGCTCAGCTTGAACAGAGTTCCTGCCCTGCTCTGAACTAATAAATATTATCTGTGCTGATTAAGGTTCTCTTTTCTGGAACCCTGCTGTGGACGACTTGGGAGTAATTGAACTGTGCCCTGTCAGGATTTGAAGCTCTTCTTTTGGATAGAGGCTGCTGTATTGTGGATTTGGCAGTTGAAGCAAAGAGCAGTACTGACGCCCTCTTCAGCTCTAAATTCAAATGGACACACAGTAGGATACAATCTGGGACTTTGTTCAGAGACTGCTTAAGGTCGGGTGCTATATCACATGCTGATTCTGGTTGAAATACTTAACATGAGTTTATGACAAAGTTGAGTTTTCTCTTGTACTATATACATGTGTTTATATGATAAATGCAGATGCTTAGGAAGTGAACAGATTTATTTCAGTCATTCATTCCAGTAAAGATAAAACTGTTACTCACTAAAGAGCGTGTGGATTCATTTCTGATACTGGGTTGGGAATCAAAGTGCAGGTTTCAGACACAAGGAGTCATAAAGAAAATTGAACTTTAAGGGTTACACATGCACTGCCTCCATTGTATATAAACAGAGCTCATGCAATACTGAAAGAAGAAGATGATGGCTAGGGTGAAAATGAGAGCGTCAGAGACAGAGAGACCCCCGGGGAGGCAGCAGAAGTAAAAGTGGGCTCCCTATGCAGTACTTTCAGCATCAGCAGCTCCCTGAAGTGACCATTCCCCCCACTACCACCTTTACCCGCCATCACCTGTGACCACAGAAGAAGGGGCTCTCCTGGCAAAAGCCATAGCTACAGAGCTTGACAGCATTGGCTATTATCCCCCTCCCCCCCCAAACAAAGGAGACCCCTACATGTATTTGAGTCATGTGGTACTTGGAGAGCCCAGTATGGTCATGGATGAAAATCTGTTGGCATACTGGGCACACAAGGCTGTGGTCTGGCCAGACCTCATGAAGGTCACTCAGCATTTATTTTTCCTACTCACCACCCGGTGTCCTTAGTGAAGATGTATTCCTAATGACAGTGGACATCAAGAGTCCACATCATTCACTGCTGGCACCAGTGTTGATTAAAAAGATGGACTTCCTTAACGATAAATCATCCTCTGTTGGGTTTCCCTGAATTTCCATGGGAATGCCAGAAGGACAGAGTGCACAGCGACGCCAAACCATTGCCCTTATTTTTTTTGCACTCAGCACCTTTTTGAGCTGCTGCCACTGCCTGGACTGCTCCTCATGCCCTGCTTCTCTCCTGACTCAGTACCTTGCTGTATTCCTGGTTCCAGCTTTTTGTTGGCCAGCCTGCTACTCGGCTGTTTTGGCCTCCCCTCTCCCTCCCCTTTCCACCTAAAAAAAGTGAAAAACATTAAAAAAATAAATACATTAGTATTCCCTTTGCTGCCTGGGGTTGATGTTTCCACTACTAATGTTGTTTTACCCCTCACTTTATGCCTTGGGTTCTTGATGCCACTGTGCTTTTGGGTGTTCATGCCACTTTTTGTGCTGCTTTGCCCCTCGCGTGGTACCGCAGGATGTTCATGCATTATTTTTGGTGCCCTTTTCCCTCTGGTGCCTTGGGCTTTTCATAGAACTGTTTGTGCAGCTTTAACCCTCTCGTGCTGCCTTGGGATGTTTATGACACTGTTATTAGTGTCCTTTGCTCCTCTTTTTCTGCCCTAGGCTCTTCATGCCACTGATGCTGCCTTGAGGACTCTATGCCACTGTTGTTTACATTGGCTCCCTCCCCCCCACTTTCACAATAATCCACGTTCTTTCTTTTTCTTTTGACGTTTTACTTTTCCATTTTTTTTTTATATTTTGCTTTTCTTGAAATCTTCAAATTCTGTCCTGAAATCTGTCCTCCCATGAGAAGCCAGAGAGATCAAACCTCAAAATGGAGGCATCCTTCAAACATTTCCACAGCATCAATGCACTTATGACCTGTGAGTTCACTGCTTCCATTCCTGCGTACCATCACGGTAAAGCCGTATCAAGGAGTTACTATGGCAGCCCATGGAAGCTGTCGAATGCCACTGTTTTCCAGCCCCTTTCAACAGTTGGTCAGGTGATGCTATTATAACGACACTCAACACCTTACGGTTACACTGAGCTCCTAAACAGTAGCATGAACTGGTATAATGCTGAAACTAAAAAAAAAAAAAAATGCTTGCAAACCTACTGAGAAAAATCCAGAAGTGCAGCTGTAAAAACCTCGAAAGAAAGAGCTTTCAAATGTGCGTCTTTATCTGCGTCTTATCTGATGAGATGGTGTTTTGAATCGGAACTGAGCTCTCTTGTTCCTCCTTCCAGTTTTACATAAGAGTAGGCTGTCTCCATGCCATTTACTTATTTTAAGCACCACAGTAGCTACTCATGAAACCTGTGTGCCATTACATATTATTTACAGGGTCGATGTAGCACACATTGTCTGCTGGATGAAACTGCACAATAAAGTGGCAAGGGATGCCTTATGCTACACCTAGGTGCTTTCTACAGCTACCTTTTATCCCTAAGGAAAAATGTTTGTAGCACAAGTAATTAAACCAGTGTTGACAGCCATCCCCTGTGGCCATTACCTTTAACCGACCAAAAAGGATTTCATTTATGAGATTCACACATGGATATACACAATTTTTTTTTTTTTAATGCAGATGTTGTGTGTGAAAGTTAATTTAAAAGCACCAAAGCAAGCTAGGATGAAAGCAAGTCCACTGGCCAAGAGTTTAGAGTGGGTATTAAGCAACGGGCTCCTCAGTGGCTATCTGTTTAGTTAACAGAATTAAAAAAACTACCATTGTTTTTTAATCTGCTAAGATATGTTCTTAAAGAAAGCATCACATTTTCCCCACCCTGGTTTGCTTTAACTTGTATATGGGCCTATGTACTAAAATTGCATAAAGTTTAAAGACCCAATTAATTCCTGTTAGACTGCACTTTAAGGTATTGCAGTATTTATTAAATTTCAAACGCTGGGCACATGTAGGAGCATTAAATACACCCCTTGTCTGATAAGCATGTAAATAGCAAGGTAACAACCTCATTAGTCAGTAGCTCGCTATTCATTAACAGCAAAATATCAATAATTTAGTATAACCTTTTAACACACTAGTGCACTGACCCTTCATGACAAAAGTCCACCATGGACAGTAACAGTGTTCTGGCCCCGCACCCATAGTACAATAGTAACATAATAATGACGGTAGCAAGGTTCCTATGGTTGTAACTGTTGCTCTGTGCAGGTTGCCCCCAAGCCTTATGTTAAGGGTAGTAACTGCCACTCTATGCAGTTATCCCCAAGCCTTATGTTAAGTGTAGTAATAGTAACAATTAAAACCTAGCAACTGTCAAACCCATAACAAAATTACTGCTAGTAACATTTTTGCAGGGTGCGCAGCCTTCTTGATAATTCAGACAATGCTGTTTGAACGTGCTTTGCTTTTGGACTTGGACGTAACGTCTGTGTATTAGTACCCTGGGCCGTAAAAATCAGGGCCCAGCATTGGCTGTCGTCTGAATCTAATTCCTCTTTTTCTCTCTCCCCCTTTCCCCACCGTCAAAATGGAGAGCGATGTTGTAGTTGT
Source organism: Rhinatrema bivittatum (assembly GCF_901001135.1). Classification (NCBI taxonomy): domain Eukaryota; kingdom Metazoa; phylum Chordata; class Amphibia; order Gymnophiona; family Rhinatrematidae; genus Rhinatrema; species Rhinatrema bivittatum. The sequence goes on along the minus strand of NC_042615.1, from coordinate 518,710,279 downwards.
GTCAAGGTTAATTGGTTAAGGATAGAAATCCTCAAGCCTTCTGCTAGGGGTAGTAGCTGCCGCTCCATGCAGGTTACCCCCATGCCCACTTTTCTTCATTCTACCTCCAGCCTTTAGTGATCCACAGTGTTTATCCCATCCCTTTTTGAACTTTTTACTGTTTCATCTTCACCAACTCGTCTGGCAGGGAATTCCAGGCATCCACCTCCCTCTGTGTGAAAAAATGTTTTCTGTTATTGGTTCTGAGTCATCCCTCCTGGAGTTTCATATTGTGACCCCTGGTTCTACTGTTTCCTTTCCAACAGAAAAGGTTTGAGGATCATGCCTCATTAAAACTTTTCAGGTATCTGACGGTCTGTATCTTATCTACGCTGCGCCTCCTCTCCTCCAGGGTATACATATTCATATCCTTCAGCCTCTCCTTGTAAGTCTTACGATACAGACCTTACGCTATTTTGGTTGCCCTTCCCTGGACTGCCTCCATCCTGTCCCCATCCTTCTTGAGGTACGAGCTCCAGAAATGAACACAGTACTCCAGATGAGACCTTGCCAAGGAATATTACAAGGGCATTATCACCTCCTTTTACTGACTATTCCTCTCTCTATGCAGCCCAGCATTCCTCTGGCTTTAGCTTTCGCCTTGTCACATTGCTTTGCCGCCTTCAGATTGCCAGACACTTTTACCCCAAGATCTCTCTCCTGTTCTGTGCACATCAGTCTTTCACCCAGAGGCATACCTAAAGAATTTGGCACCCGGGGTGGATATTTGTTTTGGCACCCCCCCCCCCCCCCCAATATATATAATTTTAAAATTTCCTAAATATCAATAAAATATTTCAAAACAGCAGACACATCAAATAATTCCCAATAATTAAAATAAGGATTTTAAAAATCTCCCTCTCTCCATATCTGTCATCCTAAGATTGTCATAGACCGAGGGTATGCATGCACACACACACACAGTATGCGCCCTCTCTCTCTCACACACACTCACACATACATGCTTGGTGAGAGATGGAGGGAGTATGTGTCTATGTAAAGTGTGTACGTGTTTGACACACACACACACACACTTCCTCTGTGTCTCTCTCACAACACAAACATGCTTCTTCTATCTCTCACCCACACACATGCTTTATCTGTCTTCACACATTGCTCTTTGGCACCTTTCAGTTTCACTATACCACTTCTGGCCTCCCTTCTTTCTCTGATATATCTGAAAAATGTTTTGTTACCTCGCTTTACCTCTTTGGCAATCCTTTCTTCCGCTTGTACTTTGCTTTCCTGCTTTCCTTCTTCGTCTCTCCTAATTTCCCCAGGTATTTTTCCCTGTGTTCCTCTTTTTGGGATCCTTTGTACCTTTTGAATGCTGGTTTTTTTTTTGCCTTTATTTTTTCAGCCACCTCCTTGAGAATCAGATCAGTTGTTTTTTTTCTCTTACTTTGTTTCCTTTTCTAACATACAGACTTGTTGCCTTTTAATAGCTCCTTTTAATTTGCCTACTGTTGTTCCACTTCACCCATTTCTTTCCAGTTCTTCCTTCAGGAACATCCCCATTTTGACAAAGTCTGTATTTATTTTTGAAATTCAGAACTCAAGTCTTCCTGCGACTTCTCTGTATCTTATTTGCAATATCAGACCATACAGTCTGATGATCACTGGTGCTCAGGTGGTTATCTGTGTGGACATTGGAGACATTATCCCCATTTTGGGAGGTCCAGGACCTGCAACCAAACGGAAGGCCCCCCAGAGCAGTAGCAAGATCACCCCCAAGGCTCCTGGCTGAGTAACCCGATTTTCTGGGCCCGTTTGGATTCCCTCCCTCCCCAACAGGCATGTCTCAAAGTCTTACCTACAACTGGCTTGCTGTTTCTCGTGAAATGGTGACACTCGGCAACACGTCGCAATTTGACCGTACATTGTGATGGCAAGCTGGCAGAAGGTAAGAGGTATGACTTGCTACTTAGTGGGGGTGCAATGAAGAAGAGGTCTTGCTGCTACTGAGTCCGGGATTCAAGGGGGGACTTGTTTGGAGGATTGGGTAGATGGGCAGAAATGATGCTGTGCTAATCAGCTCTTTAACTTTATCATCGACATCATAAGATTTCTCATGATGTGGGGGGCGGGGTTCAGACTGAAGTTCTCTGCAATATTTGAGTTAAATAAATTGACCTGTTAGCAACAGTTTAGCACACGTCTTGTCGCTCGATGCAACTCTAAGAGTTAATATCTCTTAAGGATCAGCACTAACCTTGACAGATGGGTTGTAAGTTCAGCAGTTCACAAAGAGACTATATTCCTGCACTTTGTACATTACAACCTATTGATTGATATTATAGTAGAAAACTAAGTTTGGTGCCAAAATAGTTTGGGCCAGGTTTTCCCTTCCATCTAGACTTTTTCCTTTAAACGGGGCCATTAGCTAATTCAAAGAACCCTTTCTCTCCTGCTAACCAGGAGCCCCACCCAATGAACGTGGGCTTAGATTCCAGGGCTGGTAGCAGCTGTTTTCTGTCTGTTAACTTTGGTTTTGTTTCTGGTCGGATGGGTAGCTGAGGGGTGCAACTCAGAGGCTACAGAGAAGCATTGGTAGTCTGGGAACTCTGTGCAAAGGAAGGAAGCCAGAAATGTACAAAGCTGCAGAGCAGGAAGCCAGCAGCTGTAAGTGACTCATTGTCTGGACATGTGGAGCTAGGGAAGCAAGAAACAGAAGCAGAAGGACACATCCCTTCTCCTGTTTAAAACACTATCAAGGGCACAGAAAAGAAGAACACATGGTTTCCCAGGTCTTAAAATCAGTTTATTGTTGGTACTGTCTATTCAGGTTCCCTTTGGGTTAAAAAGGGACTCTCTGAATAGATTAGCAGCTTGGGACTGCAGCTGGCTAGCAAATTAGCCAATAGTAGGAAAGGGACAGTAGCAGATGTTGCCTACCTTAAAATGAGACTCAGTTTTCAGATCGGCCAGTGGAGACAAGGAGATGGCATCTTCCTGGGGGACGTACATTCCCAGTGATAGTCACACTTCTGGGGTGCTCTCTTCCAGGTTGGGACATAGAGGGGTAATTTTGCAAAATCAATAAGGACGTGCATAAACTAAACCAGTGTTCAAAGGCAAGCTTACAGGCGCATGTTCACTTTGAAAATTATCACAGGCAGGCAGACATTTTCCTGGGAATCTTATATATGTACTTCTGAAAATCCAAAAAATACTTGCATAAATGCAACTCTGCCAACTCCTCAGTTCTGCCCCTGGAAATGCTTCTGCTTATGTACAGTTCAGGACAAAAGGTGCACAGGGTTACCCCCGTACCAGGTGGACAGTTTTTCTAACAAGCCTTTTCTGTGGGGTAAAGCATTTCCTCTCAGGGAGTCCTCTGATTTAAGTCGGGGGGAATACAGGCTGTATTTTTATTTTATCTGAGGTTGAATTCTCCTGCTGTGGGCAGGGTTCTACAGTTCTTGGAACAAACAATTTTCACCAGCCCACCTAGTTGCATGGTATGCATGCACTTTTCCACATGCGTATCTTTAGCTAATTTTCACAGAGAAGCTACCTGAGTAGTTTCTCTTTGAATAGTAGCTGGTGTGTGTGTATATAGATATATATATATATATATATATAAACAAAACACTCACAAACACACAAAATGCAAGCCTGATTGCTAACCTTACCAACAATCTCCCAGAAATACATCGCCACTAGATTAGTTATGAGTAAGTCTAGGAGAGTTTGGACAGCAAAAGAAGGGAAGAAGTAGTTGAAACTTTTAGGCGCTAGGTTGGTTTTCTACATCCTTAGAAGAGGGCTTTTAAAGGTCATTTACTTGATTTAGTTTTTGGTTCTTTTAGAGCATGTGATTTAGGAAAGCTGACTCATCGGGGTACAGAAGAGGTTTTATGCTCTGATCACTTTTTGATAAATTTGAGTTTTTTTAATTTTTTAGTAAATTAGTGGGGAGAGATCAGGACAAGGAGTATCAACATAATGCTCTTTAATGGGGAAAAATAGATATGGGAAAATGTTATGAGACTGGATGGGTTGACTGATAATTATTGGAACGAGGTGGACGAAAATAATACTGAAAGCCTGAGCAGAGGATGGTATGATTTAATGGAAAATGTCTTGAAGGAAGATGGGGTGGGAAAAAAAAACAGGCTAAATGGCAAAAGTACTCCTTGTTCATGGTAAACAGCTAATTTGGCTGAGCTTAAGAGGATGTCATCTCCTAGAGAGACAATGGTGCAGATCATAGTTTGAAAGTTGGGAATTAATGGAGAAGAGCAAATACAAATTATTATAAAGAAATTGTTCTGGCAAAGAAAAAGTATTATATGAATAGGGTAAAATCTGCTGATTTTAATCCCAGAATGCTTTTTAGGTAGTAAAATCTTTGATGGGATTCCAGAAAATAAATTGTCTGATGTATGATGACGGGGAGGAGGAATAGCCTAGTGGTTAGAGCAGTGGGCTACAAACCAGGAGACCAGGGTTCAAGTCCTGCTGTTACTCCTTGTGACCTTGGGTAAGTCACTTTCTCCTCCATTGTCTCAGGTACAAAAACTTAGATTGTAAACCCTCTGGGGATAGAGAAATACCTACAGTACCTGAATATAAACCAGTGTGATATCTCAATTGAGACTGAATGTTAATATATAAAAATAATAAATAAATTTAAAAAAATGATGAGATCCTCTATTGTGACACATGAGCTTTTAACAGATGGATTGGAGGAGGTAAAGATGGGAACTGGGAAGGGGGTTTCTGGGGCTACAGTGGGGGATGAAGATGATCTTGGGTTAGAGGTTTTTGATTCACTGACCTTGGAAGTGAAACAAATAGTTAATCAAGTAAGACCATCACATTTTTGTTTAGATGCTTGTCCACCCTGGCTGATGCAGGGTTGTTTGGATAGGGTGTTGACCTAGCTGCAGGCATTGATTAATAGCTCTTTGAGTTTAGGAGTAAGTTTCAACTTTGTGAAAGTTAGCTGTTGTCTCTCCGCTTTTGAAGAATGACTCTTGAGATTTGAGGTTTTGTATCAGTTATAGACCAGTGTCGAAATTATCTTTTGTTGCTAGGCTTTGGAGAAAGCTGTTACTAAGCAAGTTTCTGACTACATGGAATTAGTTGAAATTCTGAATCCAGCACAGACTGGTTTCAGATGTGGATGCAGTACAGAATCTCTGTTGGTTTCACATAAAGATGATGCTTTTCCAATTTTGGATAAATGTGAAGGGGCTGTGTAGCGTTACTGGATTTATCTAGTGCTTTTGACCTGATTGATCATTAATTGTTGCTGAACCATTGTGAGGTTTTGGGTATGAGGGGAGTGATTTTGAAATGTCATGTAGTTTTTGAATGGGATGAAACAATCATTTCTTTTCAAGGGAAACTTTCAGAAACATTGGATATCTATTGTGGGGTACCTCAGTGATCTTCCCTCTCACCAATTCTAGTTAATATTTTTATGAGTCAAGTGAGTAGGCTTATTTGAGGGGTGGGTTTTTTGCCATACAGTTATGCAGATGACATCCAGGTTTTGGTTCCTTTGGGTAAAGAGTCTGACGGTTGATTACTGGAGGCTGGCTGACTGGAGCTATTGAAATATTGATTAAATATAAATAAGTTGGTCTTAAACACAGGAAAAACTGAAATTCTTTTCTTAGAGAATGGTGAGGTGATTGCACCTTTGAAATTGATGGGTGTTGTCTGTCTTTCCAAAAAAAGACATGAGGGCCCTGAGATCCAGTTGGACTCAACAAGTATGGAAAAGCATATTATGCAGTTGGTTAAAAATAGTTGCATCAAGATTAAAATGTTGAGGCAAATTAGACCTTTTTTGGATTTTTCTGTTTTGAAACTTATTCCATATGCTTTTGTGCTTACATATATTGAAATTAATGCTTTGTTCCTGGGCCTTCTAACAAAACTAATTTAAAAAATACAATTGATTCAAAATACGACTGCTCCTATAATCACAGGGAGCACTAGGTAAATATCTGCAGGCCCATTATTATTGAGACTTCATTGGCTCCAGGTGAAGGAGAGATGTCAATTCAAAAACTTGTTTATGGCTTTCAAGATTTTAAGAGGCCCAGATGTGAAGCAATTGAAAAGACATTTAAGGTGGTATGAGGCTAGTGGAAATTTAAGATCATCTAAAAGGCTTTACTACAGTCTCCAGCTGTAAAAGTATTTTGGCATTCTAGTTTGCAAGCTAGGTCCTTCTTCTCTGTAGTTCTATGTTGATGAAATAGTCTTCCATCAAATTTGAGAAAGGAGGGGGATTTATTATGATTTCGGAAGGCTTTAAAAGCCTGTCTGAAGTTGGGAATTTCATAATGATGCTGATATGGTAATATAGGAGTAGGAAGGGATCAAACTTTTATTTTTGAGTAATGTTGATTTTAATGTATTTTATCAGTAAAGCAATTAACAAATTATTTTAAATAAATAGAGATATACGAGTTCCACAAAGTTGGACATTAACTTTTACCCTTAGAAGCACTTTTCTGGTGTTTTGGATGCTTATGTGAGTTCTAGGGATGTGCGGTCATTTGAAATGAAAGTGTAAAATGGAACAAATGAGCCCATTTTTGTTTCATTTCAAATGAACCCAAATTTGTTTTTTTTAAAACCCTCCGAAAATGTTGTGTTTTTTCTTGTTTTTGGTAAATAGTGCAAAATATTAGCAAATAGTGCACACTGCCAAAAGCAAAAAAGCAGAAAAATTAAAAACCCTGAAAAATAAACATACATTTTAAAAACCCTGAAAAATGAATTAATGAGCGAATATGAAAAAAAGATGCCAGCACATCTCTAATGAGTTCTATGTTTTTCTTGGTTTGCCAATATCAGTCAGCTGCTCACAGAAAACTTTTGAAGAAAAGGAATTTTTGTACACCAATTTTCTCATTCGGCATGTCCAAGTGCCACTGTTTTGGGTCTGGGCCTGGGTCCTGGCCTGGGCCTCCTGATCATGGCATCGAGCATGGGTCCAGGCTGAGGCCCTGGCATTGGGATCTGTTCTTCAGACTGGACCTCTGCTTCGGGCCTGGGTCCTGGCATAGGCCTCCGGATCATGTCCTGGCATCAGGCTTGGGTCTGGCCCGAGGCCCCGGTATTGGGACCTGACCTCTGTACCGGGATGTTGCATTGAGCCTGGGTCCTGGTCTAGGCCAAGGCCCAGGCATCAGAACTCAAGTCTTTGAACTGGGCCACGGCATTGGGTCTAGGCCTGGTCCCAAGCCTAAGCCAAGACCAGGCTTTGGGTCAAGGCTTTGAAACCTGGCCTTGCTTAGGACCTAGGCTGAAGTCCCAGCAATCTACATTACCTAGGTGCACGCAAGACCGAGGCTTCAGGACCTGCGCTTGAACCTTGGTTCTGATGCCTAGGCCCAGGTTGAAGCCTCAGCCTAAGCCTAGGCTGCTGTAGGTCAGACGATCTTGGCCTAAGTCATACACAATGCCCAGGCTTCGACCTGGGCCAGGCCTCATCATTGTATCCTCCCCGGATCAGGTAAGTTGGGGCCAGAAGGATCCAACCCCTGGCTCTTTTTCAGGTGGGATGGATGTGTTGGGGGCATGGGAGGCCCTGTTTCTTTTTTTCTTATTTCATTTTTTTTAATGTTTATTTATTTTATTATTTTAACTAAATAAATGAAATAAACATCAGACGAAATGAAGTTCGAGGGAAACCAAAGCCCCAAAAATGAAACAAAAAAACTAAATGAAATTTTTTCTTCTTCCCACTCCTTTGCAACTACTTTTGTGGGCTGTGGTTATTTTCCCACAGAGAAAAATATCTCTTGAATCACAAAGCAGCAAAGGTGATTTACCATGGTTTTGTGACTCCCGTAGTATTTTCTCCTCAGGGAAAAGTATTGCAGCTTAGTGAATGTACCCCTATGTTTTAAAGACCAAGATTTTACTATCAACTAGCAGAGTAATTGCCGAGACTGAAATGTTGAAATCATTCTACAGCATATAAAGAACTGGAAGTAAAAATGGAATATAACCATCATTTAATCTTTACCATCCCAAGTTATTAATATTAATTTGCATTGTATCAATAGAGCACATGTACTGTACCAGATGATTAACACAGTTACTGCATTCTGGTCTCAAGCGGTTGCAGGGAGGTTAAGTAATTTGATCGGAATTATACACCGAGTAGAGAATGAGAAATTGGATTCTTCAGATTTGTAACTGCATGCTGTAACCCAAAGTAATGTTGTCCCCACTGTTTTATTTATTAACAACAAAATCTGGTGGTTTGAGTTACACAAAAAGCAACTGGTCCATCAGAACAAATCTCCTTTTAACTTGCAAAGCTTGAATTCAGAATTTTCATAAGATTACAGATATATACTCTCATAGCCCAGGAGTTGAATCTGAGATATTTTCTGCTATGCTTTCTGTTAGTAAGTGAAGACAGACTTTTGAAATTTAATTTATTTTGAATTTCCTTTCATGTAACCAGCTTCCTAGTTCAAATAATTTTCGGTATTCATTTCTACTCATAGCCTCATTACACAGGATGGTATCAAGATGCCTTTGTCATGACTATAAGACTTCCTTATCTTACTGAAATCAATTGAGTAACTTAGGCTAGAATAGCAGCCTACTGTAGCACATGAAAAGACAATAATAAGATGTGATAGTAGTTCCTCATGTTCTGCTTTTAATATTAAATTGTTTTTTATTTTATTTTAACTAAATGCCACTGTGCACTCGTCACAATGCTTGCTTTAGTGCCAGAGAAACCCCTTTACAACTTGTCCCCCTCTGGGTCACTTTTGTTGAGGCTGCCTTCTTTGTTAATTCCATTAGGAGATGTGCCATTATTGCAAAATCAACTATAAATTTTCGGTAATGCTTGATTTTCCCCCCAAAATATCACACTGGCTGACTTTCACTTTTGTACGTGTCCCCCCACCTATGATGTAGCTTAGATATTGGGTCTCCCTTTGAGGGGTTTGCCATCAGTTCTGCCTTACTAACTGATGATAATACAACTTCTACTTTATTTAGATGAGACTCAATCCCGGCTGAAGATTACAACATCTTCGAAGTATAATGATTCAAAAGCCTGATGGAGCAAAATACTAATCTATGAGGCATTGGAAGGGTACAGCAGCTCCATGAACCCTGAAAGGAAGCCTGAATTAGTACAGGCCATAGAAAATATGGTTTTCTTTTGGGACTTCCTGGGTATTTGCCAGTAAGCCTTGGCCAGATCTAAAGTTGTTATATATTGGGCTTCCTCCAACTGGTCAAACAATTCATCAACATGTGTGTGTCAAATCCACAGACTGCATTTTAGGGATGTGAATCGTGTGCCCTATCGTCTTAACGATCGAAATCGTCTGGCAGGAGAAGAAAATCGTGTTTGGCACAATTTTTTAGTTAAAAAATCGTTAAAAATCGTTTTTTCCGATTAGTGCGTACTAACAGAAAATGATACAATTTGACACTTTTCAGGTCAGTTAAGGTCAGTTTAGGAATGAATATGTATTCCTATTGGCTGCCCTCTTATTTATTCATGTTACCAAGGTTCCCACTGACAAAATATGGGGGATGGGAAATGGAAACAGTTGGTAGCTTGACAAAAAAAGTAATGTGATCAGTCAATGTGACTAGAACTTGTGCCCTAACCCTGATACCAGGGGTGTTGTGATCCTCCTGCACACAGTGCCCTAACCCTGGCACCAGGGGTGTTGTGATCTTCATGTACACAGTGCCCTATCCCTATTAATACCAGGAGTGTTGTGATCTTCCTGCACACAGTGCCCTAACCCTGACACCAGGAGTGTTGTGATCTTCCTGCACACAGTGCCCTATCCCTATTAATACCAGGAGTGTTGTGATCTTCCTGCACACAGTGCCCTAACCCTGACACCAGGGGTGTTGTGATCTTCCTGCATGCAGTGCCCTATCCCGCCTGCATTACTAGTGAGAGGCTGGCTTCACAGACAGGGGGGAGCTTCCTGACCCTCACTCCTCCCCTCCCCCATGTCCCAGCCAGTGAATGGTGTGTGGGTGAGGGGGGGGGGGGGAGGATGGTGAGGCTGAAACAGCTCCTTCCCTGCATTACTAGTGAGAGGCTGGCTTCACAGACAGCTACCTACCTAGGCTTGAATATATTAATGCTGCAGTACTAATAAAAATAAATTATAATTCTTCTAAAATGCCACTAGCCTCACCAGTGACACTAGGCTAGTAGCCTAGTCAGACATTCACCACCACCTAGTAATAATTAATTATTAATTCCGTGATATAATAAATCATTTAAAAAAAATTGAGTAGGTTAATATAATAGATGACTGTAGTAGATTGAATAAAGATCTGATGTTTCTGCTCTTCTCACACCAAACAAAAGCAACACACAAGCAGAGAAGCCCTTCTTATAAAGTTGAGCTAGTGAGTTAAGTAGGAGGAAAAGTAAACATACTGGTGGCCAGTGTGGCTACTTAAAAAATACACTTACCAACAATCAATTACCACATATATTTGAACTGTGTATAATAGTTCCAGCCAGGACCACCTTTCTAAAATGCACAGTGATTGGCAAATTCAACATGCACTAGCATTTCACGTGCCTGCTAACAAAAATAATAAACAAACAAGTTCTAGTCACGTGAGTGCTGATCATTACATTACTTTTTTTGTCAAGCTTCCAACTGTTTCCATTTCACATCCCCCCAACCATTAGCTCAGTGGGAACCTTGGTAACATCAATAGATAAGAGCACAGCCAGCCAATAGGAATACATATTCATTCCTAAGTGACCTTTACTGACCTGGGAAGTGTCAACAGTTTGTATCATTTTCTGTTGGTGTTCGTGAGTTTCCAGTTCCATTTCCCATCCCCCCAAACATCACCTCAGTGGGAACCTTGGTAACATCAATAGATAAGAGGGCAGCCAGCCAATAGGAATACATATTCATTCCTAACTGACCTTCACTGACCTGGAAAGTGTCAATTTGTATCATTTTCTGTTAGTGCGCACTAACTCCCGTTAGTGCTCACTAACACGATTTAACAATTTTTAACGATAAATCGTTAGAATTTCTATTGTATTGTGTTCTATAACGATTTAAGACGATATTAAAATTATCGTACGATAATTTTAATCGTTGAAAAATGATTCACATCCCTACTGCATTTACTCTTCTAAAGTGAGTATAGAAGTGCTTAGTCCCAACTACTTTAGGTACTAATGCAAAGGGGATATACCAGGCACTTTAGGACTCTATCACCCCAACTTTAACATTTCTTTTATTTGAAGCTTTACCTACTTTTTTTTGCTTCAGGGAGCTTATAGGGGCATTTGTGCACCACATGGTCAGGATTAGTAATTTTCTCATGCTCTAGTCTAACAAGTATGTCCATCTTGGGCCTTATCAAATACCCCTAGGGACTTTTCACACTCTACTTGCCACTTTTGTTCAGCAGAAAGCTCCTCTCTTGTCTTTAGCCTGGCCTCTTCCTTTTCTTTATCTCCCTGGGGTCCAAGGTCCTTCTCTTCCTGGAGAACCCCATTTATAATCAGCATCTCCCAGATAACCCAAGGCTTTACATATTTATCATTTGAATCTCTTAATCTCCTTGTTTCCTTTAGCATGATTTCATATGGATTGCTTATGGATTTTAAACGGGCCTTTCTACTTAGCAAACAATGTATTCTGAGAGGTGGGTAACAGTATCAAGATCATGTTTCCCATTTTATATTCCTTACATCAAGTATCTTTATTATAGCTGGTCACCTGAATCTCCTAGGCTTTGACTAAATCAGTCCAAGGAAAACGTTTTGTACATTTTTCACATGCTGCTGTCTAAAAAAATATAAATCAAAATGCTTTAAAATAGGAGTTTGTTTCACTGATCTGAACAACATACTCTACACTTTCATCATGAAAGAATAATTCTCAAAATATTCCAAAATTAAGAATAAAACCCCCCAAAGTCTTGATTGCATATCTTTACACCCTTTGTCACAGCAAATGCAGATTTGCACAAGTTCAAAAAATTGCCTAAACAAGACCCATAATAACTTTTACACAGGCCACTTCAATAGAGTCCAAACTCAAAGATGATTTGAATACTTGTGGATGAAGTGAATTTAAAGCAAAACTCAAAACATGCTGAATGAGATGATGTGAAAAGAACTCTGGGATAACTTTATTTAAAGGTGCAGATTGAGGGAAGGTTATTAGAAATTTTCAATGTGTTTGAATATCCCTTGGAGCACTGCCAGGTCATTGTAAACTGGAAACAGTGTGGCACCACCAAGACACTGCCACAATCAGGCTGTCCCTGTTGCAGAAGGTCAATGTAAAGCCTAAGGATTACTTTAAAAGAACTACCTACAGAGGTCTCTGGAGCCAGGAGGGGAAAATCCTTACTGTTCAACAGTTTCAAGATAATGTCACAAACACAGTCTGAATGGGAGGACGGCAAGAAGGAAGCCAGAACTGCTGAAGAAAAGCTGTACGATGTGCCGCATAGCATTTTTCAAAGAAACATTTAGGGGACACTGCACATATGTAGGAGAAGGTTTTGTGGTCTGATGAGACCAAAATGGAAATTTTTGGTCTCCATACTAAGCAATATGTGTGATGTAAAGCACAGCGTATCACCCTTCTAACACCATCTCTAGAGTAAAGCATGGTGATGATGGCATTGTGTTGTGGGGATTGCTCTGTAGCAGCAGGGACAAGGAGATCTGTGAAGACAGAGGGAAGAATGGATGGTGAAACGTACAAGCAGATCCTGGATGAGAGTCTGCTCCAGCCCCACCGTAGACCTGGGACTGCAGAGAAGATTCACTTTTCGGCAGGACAATGATCCTAAGCGCAAAACAATAACAGCAATGGAGTGGCTCAGCAAGAAGAAAATGAATGTCCCTTGAGTGGCCCAGACCTGCATCCAATAGAAAATGTATGGCAAGACTTGTAGACTGCAGGCCACAGGAAATCTCCAGCCAACTTGAAAGAGCTTCAGCTCTTCTGCGAAGAAGAATGGGAGAAACTGTGCCATCCCACTGTGCAAAGCTGCTAGACACTTATCCCAGATTGCTCACTGCTGCTACTGCAAAAGGGGCTTTCACCAAGTACTGAGTCAAGGAGAGTGCGTGCAAATCCCGCTTCCACTACATAAGTAGGGGTATTTTAAGGATGGGATAGAAGCTCACGTAGAAGTGTTGGAGGCTACAATTGGGGGGAGGGATGAGAGGAATTAAGAAGGTGGTGATTGAAAATGTTTGTTTTTCTGAATAGCCTTTGGAGTGCATAAGAGTCACTGAAGGTTTGCGTATTTGGTTTCTCTGGTTAATTTAAACTTTTAAACTAAAAGGGATACGTGCCAACACATTTGCCAGTTTCACCAGTTTTGCTCCTAGTTCGCCCAGGTGAGGGATAGGACTTCCTAACCTATTAGTTTGTCTTTCTTTCCCCCTGTTATCCCCAACCCATAATAGCCCCCTGACTATCCTAGATTTTTTTCTTTTATGACTTACATGCCATCCATAGCAATAGTAGGGGACCCCGGAGTGCACATCTTTTGGTCTCCCCCTCAACACGCCTATACCCCACCCCTTTTTCTATACTTTTTCACAAATGCACATAGTGGGAGATGTGTGCGTACTCGGTCAGCTTTTATAATCTGCTTGATGCATGCCGGCCAGAGTTTTGCATGTATCTCCCGGTTTGGATGCACGCCGCACTAATGCATCACACAGTGCCATACTTTGTCCCATGACGCAAGATTTTATCACGGGTTACAAATTATACCTATGCAATGTGGTATTTAAGAAACTAGCCTGACCACGCCCCCTTTTTTTTTATCCCAGCCACTAACACATATTCTCTCAGCCCCTAATTAATGTGTGCATCAAGCTTTTAAAATTCACCTTTAAGTGCAATAAATCATTTCGTAATTCAAAGTAAGCAAATAGGAGCAGCTGGCTTTAATTAATTAATTCTCCATCCTGTATAGGCATTCTTTAAACAGTGCCCGCAATACAGGTTCTCTCCTTTATTCCCTTCCTAATAAGGGAAATTTGTCTAATACCTCATCTTGAGATCCCTCACCTCCACTCATGCCTCCCTGCATGGGATTCAAGCAGGCTTCCTCCTCCATTTCATCTCCTCCAGGTGAATTCTCCTCATTCTTACCTCTGGCTTGGGTTCCTCCCCTTTTTCTTTGTCTCTGGGGCTTTCTAGATTTTCAGCTGTTCGGCCATCCACACCCACCCGTTCTATAAATAAACAGCAGGGACTTCTCGCCTCCCAATTGCAGGTTGCTTAAACACCCGGTTTTTCCCTTTCTTTAGAGAGGTAAATGGGGCCCGAGACTGCCTTCTCCCTCCAGTTCTTGACTCCAGCTGCGAGGCTTATCAGAGTTACCTTCCCTTGCTCCCCAGATCTTTCTGTCAGTGAGGCCTACACTCCTTTTACCTGATGCTCTATTAGAGCATGTCTTTCCAGGGACACCGCCTCCTTCCCAAGCATGAGTGTCTCATCCCACCATTGGCGCCATAAGTAGGACAAAGGACTTCACGGGTTGGGTCAGAAATTCTAATACTGCCTGGCTAACTTAATTCTCCTGGTTCTGGAAGCATAGGCTGTGTTTCCTGGAGGATCAATAAATTAATCTCTATCTTCACAACATTGTCATAACGTCACAGTCCCCTGAGGGATTCATTGTTCTCTTTAATAATTGTACATATTCAACCCAGTATGCAAAGTAAGAGTATTCAGTCAAGTACAAAAAGAGTTCTGGAAATGGGGTGAGAATAAACCCCAACCTACTGCCTCCCAGCAGGCCGTGCTGCCCTCCTAGGACCTGCATTTCTCCCTTTCAAGTCATCCAGGCAATAGAAAAAAGCCCTTTCAATAGGTGGGTGAAAGACAGAAGAAAATGAGAAACTCACAGGTGCAGTTCACGAGAGTAAAAGAAATCATAGTCTCTAGCCTGTTTTTCCACCACAGATCCTTAAATGCACAGCCTAAAATGCCCAACTCCAAAATAAAAGGAAAGAAAAAAAAAAGTATTCTAGCTCTGTTCCTGCTTAAAAGGCTTTCACATCAAGAGGAACTACTGGCACACCCTCAAGAGCTCAGCTCAGTATTGTTCGGTTCAGTAAACAGTCTTTTGTCTTCCTCAGATAGTCTCTTTTAGCCACAGGAAAGCTCTCGCTGTCTCTGCCTCTTGTTCCGGTAGCTGGCCTTTGCTAGAGGCTGACTGGGCTTCTCCATCTTCATTAATCCTTACCCAGCCCCTTTTAACCCATTGTCTGCAGTCTACATCACAGCGAGGGACCTGGGAGGAGTACTGGCCCTCCATCTCCAATGGACTCCACCCCCAAGGCCCTTTGTTCTTTCTCCTGTCTGTTTCCTGGTTTGCCACCTTCCTGCACCCTTGGGGAATTGGAGCAAACTCCCTTCCCTGGAATGGGATGTAAATTCCATGACATCATCATTGATCACCATTCAGTCCTGGTGCTCAGCCAACTTTTCACCCATTGTTTACAATTTTTCTTCAAGCTCCTAAACCGACTGAATTGCTCACCAGTCTAGTGAAACAATTGTAAAGTGAAACTATCAAAGGCTTTACTAAAATCCATTATTCCAATATTAGTGTAGGGATTTATGGCTATGCCCAGTTGATCAGCATTTATGGTAGGGTCTTTTCCACTATAGGGCTGTGCAGAGAAAAAATGTTTCTTTTGTTTTCATTGTTGTTTAGTTAGTTAAGTTTTGGGGAGATTTTTTTTAGATATGTTTCCTTTTTTTTGTTTTACAAAATAGTGCATGCTATTTTCTGAAACCTAAAAAAAAAGGGGGGGGGGGGATGAAAGACTGGAGTCTCAGACCCCTGGATTCTGACTACGCCCTTCCCTGCTTAGTCCCTGGAGACTATTTCCCCAGAAAAGGTATTTAATTTACTAAAACAAAAACCTGGTCATAGGCCCAACCCCCTACCCATCCCCTTTGTTAAAAATAGATCCCCCTTGGCAGCTGGCCCCCCAATTTCTCACCCTAGCCCACCCTCCTGACTACCCCTCAGACTTATCAAATACATCTTAGTGGTCCAGTGGGGGCCCGGACTGACCCCTCTGCTCCCAAAGCTGCTGGCTGCCATTCTCCAAAATGGCGCTGGCCGCCCTTTGCCCCTGCCATGTGATGGAGTGAGCCCTGGCATCTGGCCTAGGCCTAAACCTTGACCCCAGCATCAGGAGCCAGCCTTGGCTGAGCTCTTGTATTGATACTGAGCTTAAGCCTCAGCTCTAGGCCTCAGGTACTGGCATTGGGACCCAACCTTGGCTAGGCCGCGGCATTGGGCCCGGGCTTTGAGCCTGGGTGGGCCACGGGAATGGCACCCCGTGATGGAACCGGGCCTGGCCTAGGCCCATCCTGTCACACTATAGGCAAAGGGCTGGCCAGCACCATTGTGGAGAATGGCGCCCCCAAATTCTGAGAGTGGAGGAATCGCTCCAGGCGTCCAATAAACCACCAGGGCAGGTTTGGTAAGTGTTGGGGAGAGGGGATCAGGAGGTTGGGTGATAGCTCCTGAGGGGCCTATTTAACAAAGGGGAGATTTGGGGTAGTACCTGTGACCAGGGTTTCTTTTTATATGTATCTAGCCTTTTCTGTGGAATTGGCCACATCCAGGGGCAGCAGGAGAGGTGTGTGTGCATGGGACAGATGTCGCAGGTTGGTACGCACTGTTTGCAAATAGTGCACACAAAAAATAATAGAGAAAAGATACAATTTCATGGCTTTTTGTATCGTTTAGTTTAAAAAATGATATAAAATTACATAGACAATGGCCTAGATTTTCTAACCTACCGCGGTGTCGTGAATTGTGCGGCACAGGGGGGCGGGGGGGAGTGAAGCCGGGGGCGGGCCTGCGATAGCCGGCAGCGATTGCATCTCTGTGGTGCGATCGCTGCCGACTTTCGCACCCGACAGCGCCATCATAAAAGGTGGTGCTATTGGGCACGAAATAGACAACGAAAAGGCCCCTTACTTTTCGCCGTCCACGCTGTCTTCGCGGTGTCCGCCCCAGTGCCTCCCCGACTCCTCCTGTTCCGGTCTTGACGCCGCCTTGAAAAATGACTCCCATTGTCCTTGATATTGCCTGTCATTTCAAATGATGGTACATCACTACTTTTCTTCTCTGCAGCGTGCTGCAAGTATCACCACTTTTTTTTTTTATTATTCTTTTCAATGTGTATCTGTCCCCATGAGGAATTATTTTGTTAAAATAGTGGTGTGCCTGGGCCTGTGTGTTTACAGGAGATTTTGTATTGGTTAGTTGGCAACATGCTCCCACTCCAGAGTGAGAAGACTGAGCTTTTAAAGGTCAGCCCAATCAAACTGTCAGCCTTTCCCCCTTGTGTCTGCAGTGAAGGGCATCCCAGTTAACCCAGCAAATGTGATTATAGACCTAGGACAACTCCCTTTCCCTTGAACTCCAAGCTACAATGTTGCCAAGAGAGACTCCCTGCAATTATACCTTATCCATCAATTTCAATGATTTTTGGATAATGAAGCTTTTAGAAGGGTTATTCTCTCTTGCAATCTTCCAACTGCAGTGCCAACTATATGAGCTTATGAGAAAAATGGCTGAACAGATAACAGCTGATACAGAATATGTCAGCTAGAGTCATGTTGTGGAGATCACATAGGGAGAGAGTCACAATCTTGTTTTCTGCTTTGTATTGGCTTCCATTAGTTGCTAGATTAAAATAAGGGATAATGGGCCAGGCTATTTAGTTGATATTTTCACCTGGTATACACCAAGAAGGGAATTGTGATTGCTCCAAGTGGTGTTTCTGGAGATAGCTACTAATAAACGGGCCGATACAGTAAAGCGCGGCCGCAGTTACCCTGTCTTTAACCCGCTTTGGGCGCACATTTTGGACGTGTATGGCTAACCCGCGATTCAGTATCCAGTTTTATGCATCCTTACCGCTTACTGAAATGGACGCGTATCCGTCTCCGCCCGCCGCATGTATATGACATGTTAATGATCGATTTAGCTATTCCCTCCAATACAGTAACGTGCGCCCAGATTATCACCTTTTTAACCAGCTATTTTGCCGTGTCTTTAACCTGCAAATTTACCGCCTACCCTTACCCTGGCGTTAGTGTGGTGTTCGGTCAGCTTCGTACCGGACAGAACCATGGACAACATGTATATTATTGCTCTGGCGCTATTTTTCATTCGGTTGAGAAGCAGAATGAGAAATGCTTGAATGAGAAACACTCCAAATACTCGGCAGATTGGAGAGGTGAACAGGGGAGCCCAGCAGCAAGGAGAACCCATCCGACTGGAGAACCCAGCAGCAAGACGGAGGAGGTATGTGATATGTTTCGGTTCAACTGTACCATCCATCCATCTCTGGGCCTCTCTGAGGCTCCGGACATGGACGCCTTTATGGACGCCATAGAGATAGGCGTCTGTAAAGATAGGCGTCCATAAAGGCGGAGACATGGACGCCCCTACGGACGCTGAAGAGATGGGCGTTCGAGGTCGCGGCATTCATTCGTGGACCTTCCCACTGCCTTGAGCGCCCGTCTGGATGTCCAAGCCGGCGACTTTGGACGGCCGGCCGGGCACCCATGAACGGACGTCCAGCCAGGTGCTCAAGGCAGCGGGAAGGTCCACGAATGGCGTCCAAGCTGCAAGAAAAGAACCATCCACTTACCTGGTGGAATGACATTTCCAATGACATTTGAAATGATATTTGAAATGACATTTGAAATGACAGGTACTGGTGCACCCGGGATACTGTATAGGCACTGTATACCGCTCTATACAGTAAAATGGATTGCACACGCCTACCGCTTCATGGGTGCCCTTTGGATGCCGCTTGCATTTGCGTCTCATTTGAATACTGAATCGAGTACTATGTGAACCAAATTGTGTGCGTGGCAAACAAGGGTGTGCCCCGCACTACCACACTCTTTCTTACGCGTCCTTACTGTATCGGCCCGAAAGTTAGTAGTATAGAAGGCACATGTTAGAGCATGGGCTTTTTCCCTGGTGACCTCCCTTGATGGGACAATCTTCCCAGTGAGATTCAGTTAGAAGCTAGCTATTTGGGTTTCCAGGGATGTGATTTAATATTTGATTGATTGAGGAGGTAACTGCTTTATTATATAGATTTAGTCTTTCTTTCTAGGTCTATTATTCTTTACTAATAGGCCAATACAGTATGGTGCGCTCAGCCGAGAGCACCGTTAGCCCCCTTTTGGCCGCGCGATTTCGACGCGTTATTTTTACCCCTTATACAGTAAGGGGTAATAGCATATGGAAAACACGCAGCCAACACCCCCCCCGAAACTAATAGCACTCATCACATGCAAATCATGTTGATGAGCCTATTAGCTATTCACCCGCAATACAGAAAGCAAAATGTGCGGCCAAGCCGCACATTTTACTTTCAGAAATTAACACCTGCCCAAAGGCAGGCATTAACCATTGACGGCACTGGGTAAGTGTACAGAAAAGCAGAAAAAACTGCTTTTCTGTACACACTCTGACTTAATATCATAATATCATTATTAAGTCAGAGGCCCCAAAAATAAAAAAATCTTCTGGAAAAAAAAATCTGCCTGTGGGCTGGAATACGGATGCTCAGTTTTGCCAGCGTCCATTTTCCGAACCTGTGGCTGTCAGTGGGTTCGACAACCGATGCCGGTAAAATTAAGCGTCGGCTGTCAAACCCGCTGACAGCCACCACTTCTGCCGATAAGGAGGCGCTAAGGACACACTAGTGATTCTAGCGCCTCCTTATTAGCGCAGGCCCCAATTTGAATAAAAAATTGTGTTTTCAAGAGAGGGGCCTGGGTGCGCTGTGGGAGAGTGGGCGCTCGCCTTGGAGCGCCAGCTCTCCTGTGCAGTTTATTGTATCGGCTTGAATGTCATTAATTATTTATGGCTAAGCATTTCATATTATATATTTGGGTAATGTATTTGTTTTGTTATCTCTTTTGTTTTGTTTATTTATTTGTTCTGGGTTTGTTTTGTTGTTCATTTATCTTGTCTTTGAATTTGTTTGATATCTGCATGTTGTCATACTCACAGAAGAACAGCCAGAGCACTGGTGATTAACTGCTGCAGACCTCCTCCACATGGCTGCTTTAATCTGTTGTCACATCATATTATTGCATCATGCTTCAGGACACCTGACTGAGCCAATGGAGGAAAGGAAAGACTTTGAAACAGCCGGGCCTACTGGAAAGAAGTCAGTTGGAGAGAGAAGCATCAGAGCAGCTCAAATTAAATTTGTTCTATTTGTTTTTAACTTGCTATTATGTTTTTATTTGTCATGTTTGATGTACTTTTGTTCTATGTCACTTGTACCTCATTGTTTTTTATTGTGTGTGCATCAGTTTGTAATTTGCTTTGAACACTATTTGTATGAATGTGGAATATAAATCTTTTAAAATAAATAAATACATAAACTGGAAGACAGCAGAATCTAGCTCAGATTTTGCAGCAGAGTTTTGTTTCCTAGAGTCCCTTGCTTGGATAAGCAGCTGAAGTTTGACAGACAATTGAACCATGTTGCCTTTGTCTGCCTTGGGAGAGATCTGCGCTAGACACTATAAGGAATAGTGGTTTTCCTGCCTAACTTGAGCAGATAAAAAGAAAAAAAAGGTTAAACCTTTTCTTCTTTATGTACCACTTTTAATGCAGTTTGTTCTTGCTATAATAAAACCAGAATTACTGGTGCACAGGAACTATTCCCCATGGTAATCTATTCAGAGGAGGAATCCAGTATTACACAGGTGACAGGCCACTCCCTCAGTTGGAGCTACATTATGGGGGCTCATCCAGGATTGACTGACCCTGTCATATCAGTTGCTGGTCATGGTTAATTCCCAAACTATGGACCCAAACTCTGCCCTAGCATGGAGAAACAAATTGGGATGTCCCCACAAAGTGTTTGTTATTACTTATTAGGTTGAAGACATAGATAAGGCTTCACTATCAAGCTACTGATCATGCTTCAGGGTTGAGAAGGGCAATATTAAGAAAACAAACTCTCAAGTGCCACTCATTTATTTACTAATGGAAGCAAGAGCAACCTTAGAGCAACAAAGGGTTCCTTCTTCCTTGAGAATGACTGAAGTGCTAAAATGACCCTACCCACTGTTTCTCCAACTCAACCCTGGGCCAATAGGGATTTGGAGTTAATGAGCAAATTCAAGAACTGGGGAAGAGGGGAGGGAAAAACATCAAAAGAAATGTTATCCCTGCTGTGACTTTCCTCATTACTGAAGACTATGTTGGGGGCAGATGTCATAAACAATTTGGGAGCTGAAGTAGAGAAATATATCCAATTCTCCTAAGAAGGCAGTGGGGTTGGTTATTGTAAGCTTTGGGTGTTCCACCCAGAAGTTGTAGAGCAGACCTTTTTGAGAACATAAGCAATTTAGGGTGATGGTATTACATATTCGCACAACACTTTCAATGCAAGCAACAAAGAACAAAAAGACAATTGTTTGTGACACAATGAACTGAATACTATATGGTCAGAGCTGTCATATAGTATTCAGTTCATTGTCAAAATAGCACTTACTAAATGATACCATTCATTAATTCTATAGTAATTGTATCATCATAATATATTTATTTATTTTATTTATAAGCTTTTATATACCAATGCTCATGAAAAATTATATCGCGTCGGTTTACATATAACTACAGATTGGAAGTACAATAAACAGGGAAATATAGGGTCACATTATTGTTTTTTTTTGTATTTTGGTTTGTGACCTCACTAATTCCTTTTGCTAGCAAATATTAATATTCAAAATAAGAATGTAGTTTTCTCCCCTATTCAACTTATGTTACCAGAAATGCTTGCATTTAGGGTGTGATTTACTAAAGTTTTTTTTCCATAGATGCAGAATTGGAAAAAACATTAGCCCATAGACATCTCTCTCCTTAACCAGATGCCCACCAAATCCTACGACATTATCTCCATCCCTCGAAAAAAGAAAAGAGAAGGTGACATTCTCCTCGCCACTAAAAAAGATTTAAACTTGATTTCCCAAAAGGTTAACATTCCATCTAAATATGAAGTTGGTTTCTTTAAATCAAAATACCTCCAACTCTGCCTTATATATACAGGACTTCTAGAAAGTGATTCCTCGCCTTTAATTGAATTCTTTGCGGATTCCCTAAACCCCGACCTACCCACGATTCTTCTTGGTGACTTTAACCTTCATGTTGACTTGCTCCCTCAATCTCCAGCTTGAGAAGCCTTCATCTCTTCACTCGAAGCCATGGGTTTCACCCAGATTATACAGTCCCCTCCACTCAAGGCAGGCCATACTCTCGACCTCATTTTCACCAACCTCGACCTTCATCCCCTAGACTCCCCCACCTGCCACCCTGTGCCCTGGTCTGACCATTCTATTTTAAAAACGACCCTCTCACTAAAACAAACTTATGTTCCCCCCCTCCACAATCACACACATTTAAGTACCGCAAAACTTGCCCGACTGAGGACCTCATAACAGCATGCTCCAACATCCCTAATGAAATTGACATTTCAACAGCAGACAAAGCCATCTCTTCCTGGCTCAATGTAACACTCAACATTGCCAACCAAATCTGCCCCATTGCCACAAAAACTATCAACCCTGCCCAATCTAATAAAAAACCTTGGTATTCCCCAGAACTCAAATCACAGAAGAACCTCCTCAGAAACTCCGAAAGACAATGGTGTAAGCACCCCACTCCAGCTGCAAAAACCTCCTATTACCAACTCATGCACAACTACAGAAATTCCATTCAACAAACCAAACAAAACTACTATGCTCAAAAAATCCATAATCTCCAATACAATGCTAAAGCTCTCTTCACTGTTGTCAGCAACCTCACCAAATCCCCCTATCTCTCAGCCACAAAATGTTGGCTCTAAAAAACAATGCAATGATCTTGCCTTCTTCTTTCAAAACAAAATCACCTCTCTCACAGCCCATTTTCCCCAGAACTCTGACAATACTAAATTCCCCCACACTAAACACTCCTCCCTACTTTCATCGTTTGAAGCCACCTCCTCCCTTGAAATAGAAAACATCCTAAAAAAGATGAAGCCCTCATCGCACCCATCTGAAACCATTCCCCCCAAACTACTCCTTTCCATCCCCAAGGTTATCGCGAAGCCCCTCTCAAACGTACTAAACTGCTCCTTGGAACAAGGTATTGTTCCTACATGTTTAAAACAAGCTATAGTCAAACCCATACTCAAAAAACCTAGCTTAGATCCCTCCATCCTCTCCAATTTCAGGCCCATCTCGAACCTCCCTTTTCTTTCCAAGATTTTATAAAGATTAGTCAACTCACGCTTGACCGAGTACCTCGACCAACACAAGATCCTCTCCCCATCACAATTTGGTTTTCGAAAGCACCTAAGTACAGAAACCCTACTCCTTTCTCTAACCAACACCCTCATCAAAGGGATTGACAACGGCAAATCCTATCTTCTTGCCATGCTAGATATCTCAGCTGCTTTCGATACCATTAACCACAAGATCCTAATGAATCTCCTCACGAATATCGGCATCACGGGAACTGCACTTTCCTGGATCCAATCATACCTTCAAAATCGTCACTGCACAGTCTCTTTAGACAATCACGAATCTGACCCTATCAACCTAGACTGTGGTGTCCCTCAAGGCTCTTCACTTTCCTCCACCTTGTTTAACATTTACATGATTCCCCTAACTAATCTCCTCTCCAATCTAGGTATTGTACATGTCATCTATGCAGATGATGTTCAAATTCTTATCACCTTTACTGATTCTCTACAGAAAGCCCTGCAATCTTGGGACTCATGCCTCACCTCCATCAACAAACTTCTTACGACATGCACCTTGCTCCTAACCCCCAAAAAACTGAACTCCTTATCATTTCTAACAAACCCGATCACGCTACCAACCTATCACCTGCCCCCCCCCCCCCCCAGTGCATTATCACCTCACACTCGAAACCTAGGAATCATCCTCGATAACCAACTAACTCTAAAACCATTTATCAAATCTATTCTCAAAGATTGCTATTTCAAACTACACACAGTTAAAAAACTCACACCCCTTCTACACCACTCCGATTTTCGTACAGTGCTTCAGTCCATCATCTTCTCGAAAATGGACTACTATAACACCCTCCTCCTTGGCCTCCCCTCTACCACCATTAAACCCCTACAGCTCTTACAGAATGCCGCCGACCGGATCCTCACCAACACGAGTAAGAGAGACCACATCACACCCACGCTGAAAAACCTCCACTGGCTACCAATCAACGCTAGAATTCAGCACAAGGCTCTATCCCTCATCCACAAATCAGTAGTAAACAAAAACACCCACTGGCTCAACCCCCCCCCCCCCCCTCATCCCACACACCTCCAATAGGCCTACCCATACTATCCACCAAGGCACTCTACAACTCCCCTCCCACAAATCTACTAAATTTATCTCCACAACTAAAAGAGCCTTCTCACTAGCTGGCCCAACTCTTTGGAACTCCATGCCTCATGACCTACGCACTGAAACCTTCACACCCAAATTCAGAAAAAAACTAAAAACCTGGTTGTTCCAATAGGCCTTCACCTAACCAATTGCTGAACTTCACCCTAGCACCCCTCCACCGTTATGCTTGCGCAAGAAAGCTCCCCCCCCCCTTTGCATCCCTATTCTGATCTTTTTGCTATATACCCCGCCCCCCGACTCCCCGTCCTCTAGAACTTCCCCTGCCTCGCACCTACATGTCCCCTTCTCCCCCTGCCTAGCCCCCTTTGCTGCTGCCCTCGCTTCCAATCTCTCCTTTCTCTTTTATTCACTGACCTAGTATTCGATTCATCCCTACATCACTTTCTTATAAATATTGTGTAAATATGTTACAGTATATTTCCTTTATGTCATATTATATATACATTATGATCTTATAACACTTGTAAATATGATATAGTATACTTTGTTCATTTCTGAGATTATATATTTTTCCTTCTAGCTATCTATTTACGTTATCCAACTGATTTGCTTCTCGCCTCTTTTGCACGTTATCCTACCTTAGTTTGTTACTAGTTTCAAATATATGTTCCATGTAATGGATGTGCCTTCTTCCTGTGGCCCTCCAAATGTTATTTGTAAACCGGTACGATGTGTAAACGGTAATCGGTATATAAAAAAATGCTAAAAAAATAAATAAATAAAGCATGCCCCTAGAGCAGTTAAATGTAAATGCCCAGGGAAACTAGGCAGGTATATTTAGCTTCTATATGTAGGGTAATTTTCACCCTGGTGGATCTAGCTGGATAACGTCTTTGCAAATCCACAACTAAATCTGACCCAGATCTGAAGAGGTTTGCTTGTCGCAAGTGAGTAAGCTAAATCACTAGGGGTGTGCAGGGACACTTTTTTTTTTGTTTTCATTTGTTTTCTTCATTTTGGACATTTTTTGGATTAATTTTTTCATTTCTTGGGCATTTTTTCCTTTATGTGTTTTTCGTTTTCAAGAATTAATGTGCACTATCTGCAAATAATGTGCATTTATTTCCTGAAAACAATCTGACAATTTGGGGTGGGGGTGGGAGGTGGGGACACTGGGTTGGACAATTGATTTGTAATAAAATGTCCCCAACCAAAAAAATGCTCATTTTGGTTCAGGTTACCATTTAGTTTTAAATGAATACCCATCCCTAAAGATCATTAAGAAAGTTGGAAATGCAACACTTCATGCTTGAAATGTATAATCTTGCATGTTTTACGTATTGTACAGATCTTTTTATTTCATTGTAAAATAACAACTTGCGTTTGGGGATACGTGTGCAAAGGTTTTAGAACCTGCATATTTAGCAACACAATTCTTCTACAGAAATCAAGCAAGTTATGATTATTGCGTGTGGAATCAGATCAGAAATGTGAAACTCTCAACAACCACAGCGGCTATAAAAATAAAAACGAAAGAAAATGCAAAATGTTATTACCAGTTGTACGGTTTGTACTGAGACATGCCCTTCAGCCCAATACATTTTTAATGTTCTTTTTCTTTCCTATAGCAATGCCCTTTAAGAAATCTTGTTAACTGTGAATTGGATATATTTTTCCTTCACTGTAGTTTTCAGCTGCCAACAGTTTCCAAAGTCACTTGAGGATGATGATAAATTACATTGAAACTTGTGTATATGGAAACCAGATGGTTGAGACGATCTGCAATATTTATTACTGTTTTACCTTATATTTTGTAATCTGCTTTGAACAAAATTTTATTTTGGGAAATGAGGAATATAAGCCAATGAATCAAATCAGGAGTTGATCCATAAACTGGGCAGTTTTCAAAACCATTTACCATGAGGAATAGCAGTTTACCCTTGCAGATTGACTGCCTGAAAATTTCCCTCACTCAATCCGGCTAAATATGGGTCCCTAGCAGATGCGCTTTTAGACATATTAAGGTCAGGAGTTCCTGGGGGCATGGTTTCAGTGGCATCGGAAAGCAATGCATGCAGACTGTAGTTTGCAATCTGCAGGCATTATTTTCCCATAGAACATGTACCTGAAGAAAACGTCTGCACGCACATAACTTGTATTTGCCTCCATTTTCAAAGGGAAAGTGTGCACGTTCTTTCCCTTAGAAAATTAGGAACAGGATTTGTGCCCAGAAATGTGCCTACATGGGCAGTTTGAAAATTGCCTCCCTAATGATTTGCCAGCACATGTGTACTCTTTGCTGAAATTACAGTACTCATCTTTGAGAATTTCTACTGTACTCTACAGAAGGCAGAGCCTGGCTCCCCATATTTATATCCTCTGATGTCACTCACCCAGTGACCATGAGCCAGTTGAATCCTCTAAGCTCAATTCAGATTTTGGGACCAAGGTATTAACCCAAAGGGATTTTCACGGGTTAGTGATCCTTTTCATGCAAAAGTTTTCTGCCCATGCAGATGAGTTGGGCAGAAAACGTGTGCATGAACCTGAGCTCCTGGGATGGATGAAAAAAAGATAACTGTACCTCACTGTGATGTAATTAACTTTTTTGAGAAAACTGGTTGGCAAAGATGTCTTCACTTGCCCGTTTTCATTGAATTCAACGTTCAGCAGCTTTGCATGACGTTGCATTGCACCAGCTCATTAACTCAGAATTTTATTTTAGTACTGTTGCGTGTTCCGTCTGCGGTAGGCCCGTTCACGGGCCTACCGCAGACCGGCCTACTCACCCTTGCAGCTCTGCTCCCAGACCCAGACCAACCTCGCTCATAGCTGTGGGCAGTCGTCTACGCCCCCGAGTGGCTGCTGCCTCCGTGGTTGTTCCTGGCTCCTCTGCGGATCTTCTCAGCTCCCGGCGGGTCTCCCTGCTTGTGCAGCTGGGAGACACCATCACCCAGCCTCCTGCGGGCCCTGGTTTAGGCTCGCACACCTCTCACACCTTTAAAGGGGCCATGATGGGAAACTAGCCTGCGGCCCCGGATGATGACATCATCGGGCCCTGCTATATTTATTTATTTAAAGCTTTTCTATACCGACATTCATGAAAAGACATATTGCATCGGTTTACATAGAGCCAAAAGTTAGAAATACATCGAACAGGGTAATTTCAAACCGGGTTTAACATCAAACCAGAAGGATGGTCAAGAAAAAAACAAAGGTAGAGGAGTTTGATAACCAGCATATGAACAGAAAACCATTGAGTAATGAGCGTTTAACAGCATATAAAACATAGAACCATAGAGTAATGAGCGTTTAACAGTAGTAGGAAAGAGTCATGGTTTCAGTTTTTTAAGGAAAGGCTTGTCTGAAAAGCCATGTCTTAAGCTTTTTCTTGAACGTCCGCTGACAGGGTTCTTGGCGAAGGTCTGGGGGGAGAGCGTTCCATTGTGCGGGCCCGGCGGTAGAGAGAGCACGTTTCCTGAGAGAGGACTTGGCAGGGGGTGCTTAGAGGATACCTTTGTACGCTGTTCTGATTGGTCTGGAGGACTTGTGATGTCGAAGAGGGATATTTAGATCTAGAGTGGTCTGCATGTGAATGGTCTTGTGTATCGACATTAGTACTTTGTGGAGGATTCTGAATTTAATGGGGAGCCAGTGTAAATTTTTGAGAATGGGGGTCACGTGCTCTCCTCTGTTGGTGTTGGTCAGGATCCTTGCGGCAGTGTTCTGTAGCATCTGTAAGGGTCTGGTGGTATTAGCTGGAAGGCCGAGTGGGAGGGAGTTGCAGTAGTCTATGTCACAGGGGCTACCGGTGTCATTGGTCAGCCCCTGTCACATGGTAGGAGCAATGGATGGCCGGCGCCATCTTGTGCTCCTACCATGTGACAGGGGCCGACCAATGGCACCGGTAGCCCTGTGACATAGTAAGGGCAAAGGCTATCAGCGCCATTTTGAATACCGGCAGCCGATGGCCCAAGTGCAGGAGATCGCTCCAGGACCTCCGCTGGACCACCAGGGACTTTTGGCAAGTCTTGGGGGGGTCAGGAGGGTGGGGGGTTGTAGTTAATTAAATTTAAAGGGATGGGTTGGGATTTTTTGTTTTTCCAACTTTAATGGAAAACGAATACCGAATGCAACTAATGGACAAATCAGGTTTCCCCGAAAACGGATGCAACGGATTTGGGTCCTGGCGCAACGAATACCGAACAGCAACAATTTTTTTCCTTCTGCACAACCCTAGTACCCATGAAAGTTTACTATTTGTGAAAGGGGAAAGTGCAATGTGATTTTGCCAAAATGTTGTTGTTTTTGCACATTCTGAGGTGCTGTGCATGATTTTTGCATGAAGTCCTCTTTTACAAAAGCACTTAGCACTTAAGTGCATCAGCCTAGTGTTGGATTTTGTGCCGTACAAACCACACACTAATTAAGGGAGAGATTTGCTAAGTATTTTTACCATAGGCTCAAAATGTGGAAAAAAAAAAAAAAGAAAAACTTTTATTACATCTGATCCTAAACTAAGTAATTTTGTATGGCTTCTGTGAAAAGGTACGAAATAGAAATGGTACTGCTGAGTACCTACAAGCACAGAAATAGTCCCATACCCGATGAGAACATATTCTTAGTTATGGACAGATTAATTTCAACTGTTTGGGGTGAATTTTCAGAAATTTACACATGGGTTCTGCATGTAAAATTGGCATGGTTGTGTGTGTGTGTGTGTGTGTGTGTGGTAGGCACATTTTTAGAAGGGTGGAATGACATACAGACTGTCACTGCCACACGGAAAAGTATGCGCATGTAACGAAGGCGTTTCGAAGTTGTTTCAAGGCGGGGTTTGGAAGTATGAGCACATTTACATATTTCATAGACACAGAACACGTATATATCATTAAACGTGCATATGCTCTTACGTTTGCTAATCAAGTTGCGGGAATTATATCTGGCTTCTCTTTTGTCTGCAGTTTTATGGGTGGGGAGGTCTGGAGCAAGTGGTGGAAGCTGGAGCGTGAGGGTGAACTTTGCAGGGTGTGGTGAAGGTTTGGGTCAACTGATGTCAGTGACAGATTGAGGTATTTTTTTAATTTGCTGCCTCCCTCCATCCCAACACCCCCACCCCCAAATTGGTAGATCTAAGGTACAGCCCCACAGTTTCCTGCAGCAGGAAGTAGAGACGTTTGAAACACAATGACAAAATATTTTCATTATTTATTTTACACTATAAACATATTTTTCCGGCCTATATCATTTAGGAAAAGGGATCTCAAGTATCAGCACAGGGAGAAGATCTCAGGGATGAAGAGATGAGGAGGAGGATTGGGGAGGGTGAGCAGAAGAGAGGACAGGATGGGGAGGAGGGAAGATGGGAAAGATCAAGGAAGATAAGAGGGGGAGATTTGGAAATCTGGGATGGGAGAAGAGGAGGGAGAAAGAGGTAAGAGGGGAAGCAGAGGAGGGTAGACCTAGGATTAGGGGGTGGGGGTTCCAGGATGTGGGAGAAGGAAGAGGTAGGCAGGAAGGCAGGTTCCAGGATCCTGTGGATCCTGAAATCAAGGGAGAGAGGATCCAAATTGCATTTGGGGGCTCGGAGGAAGGTGTTCCTACTATGCTTAGTCCTGCCCTCCCATGCATCCCCTAACTTCCCATCCAATCTGGAATACACACACATATACTCTTTGCTCAGTCCTTCTCTCTCACAAACAGAAGACCTGCCCCCCCCCCCACCCCCCTTTCTCTCTCACACTCAGACACATGCCCTCAGCCAATCCCTTCTCATCTTTCAGCTCCTCCCTTCACCTGCAAACCCTTCACTATTTAGGCCTTCTTAACCTGCTCCAAATGATTCCCCTTTGCTCTGTGTGCTCCAGGCTCACCCCCCCTCCCCCTCCCCTCCTCCTGTTCCCTGCAGATGGAACAGGATGCAAAGGGCTGTTCTCTACTGAGCGAGATTCAGCACAGCTAAAGGCAGGAATTCATTCTCCAGCCAGCCAGCCTGCTGCTCCTAGACCAGGGATGTCGAGCTCCAGTCCTTGAGTACCACAAACAGGCCAGGTTGTCTCAGGATATCCACAGTGAATATGCATGAAATAGATGTGCATGCTAATGGAAGTAGTGCATGCAAATCTTTCTCATGCATATTCACTGTGGATATCCTGAAAATGTAGCCTGTTTGTGGCTCTTGAGGACTGGAGTTTGCCATCCCTGCCCTAGACCTTATGCTACCTTAGGTGCAGGTCTGGTGTGTCTATTGACAAATCCAGGCTTGCTTGGTCTAGGTATCAGTAAACTGAGTCCTCAAAGTATGTGCACAAGTGGATAGTTTCATAAGTGAGACATGCATATACATCAGCCAACTTTGTAAAGTACCTGCCTCCATGCATAAACTGAGGTTGTTACATGCACATGTTACAATTATTGTGTATGTAAATTATATGTGAGTACTTTTATCAAATATATTTGCAGAAATGATGTGCACCACTCTGTTAGAAACTTCTGCGCGTACTGACACATATGTGCAAGCTTTTCGGGTGGAAATACACAGGGGTAGATTTTAAAAGCCTTGCGCGCCGGTGCGCCTATTTTGCATAGGCCACCGGCGTGTGCAAAGCCCCGGGACGAGCGCAAGTCCTGGGGCTTTGTTTGGGGGGCGTGTTGGGCGCGGCATTCAGGGCATGTCTGGGGCGTGTCCAGAGGCGTGACGGCAGTCCGGAGGTGGGGCAGAGTGCTCCGGCACAGCAGCCTGTGCCGGGGCAGGGAGCCGACGAAGTGCGCAAGTTACGCCTCACCGAAATAAGGTAGGGGAGGGGGATTTAGTTAGGGCTGGGGGCTGGGTTAGATAGGGGAAGGGAGGGAAAGGTGGGGAAAGGTGGGGGGGACACAAAAAAAGTTCCCTTCGAGGCCGCTCCGATTTCGGAGCAGCCCTGGAGGGAACAGAGGCAGGCTGCGCGGCTCGTCGCGCGCAGGATGCCGATTTTGCGCAGGCTTGCGCATGCCGACCCCGGATTTTAAAAGATACGCGCGGCTACACGCGTATCTTTTAAAATCCGGCGTACTTTTGTTTGCGCCAGTTGCGCAAACAAAAGTAAACGCGCGCATACTTTTCTAAAATCTGCCCCACGATATTTTATAAACAGTACGGCTTCTGCTGCACCATTTATAAAATATAAGCCTAGCTTTAGACACACTCTTATCTGGCTAATTCATAACCGGATATGTCGTTATCCAGCTAGAATGTTTCCGGATACAAAAGGGGTGTTTTGAGGGCGTTCCAGAAAGGAGTCCCATTATCCAGTTAACTTAGCCGAATACTGGCTAAGTTGGCCACATAACTTTAGATCTGCTGGAAGTAGGTCTAAACTTATCCAGCCTCATAGGGTCGTATATCTTGAGACTTAACTGGGTATATTCCAAAAAGAATATATATGATTAAGTTATGCTCAAGAAAAAAAAATCCCGTGTCCTGTCCCCCGCGCTTCCATTGTAGTTGCCTAGCAACAGAAGAAGCGCCCAAAGAAGCACCAGGCCCAGATCACGGTAGCAGGTTAGCACGATCCTGGCCATCAGCTTTAAATAAAGGTACTGGGCGCGGGATGGGTGGGAGAAGGGAAAGGGTGGGGGTAAGGGGCATGATTCAGAGGGTCACTAAATTTTAAATTTGGGCATTTAAGGGGAAGTTGGAGCAGTGGGTGGGGGTGGGAGTTCTCCTGGTGCTATTACATTTAAATTTCAATTAAATGCTTTGCTTTTGAGGGGTGGAAAGGTCGGCCCCGGAGGGCCTTTGCAACTCGGGTGGGAGGAGGTGAGGGGACAGGCCACATTGGGATTGTTTTTTTTTCTTGAACGTAACTTAACCAAATATATTCTTTTTTTAATATATCCAGTTAAGTCTCAAATTATATGGCTAACCACAGCCGAATAACTTTATAGATAACCAGCGATATTCAAAAAGAATATCCGGTTGTACGTAACCTTATCCGGCTATGGTTAGTTGGATAACTTTAAGCAAGTATATTCAGCGGGATGTTTATCCCGCTGAATATATAGGATAAGTTACTTGGCTACCTGTAGCCGGGTAACTTGTCACACTAAACATCCTCCTGAATACTGACCCCACTGACTTTTGCATGAATGTGCTGAGTTGTCCACACTACTGAATATCTCCCTCTAAAAATGTGCTGGAGACAGTTCCTGGCAAAAAAAGAATTGAACCCAATGTGGTAACCTAAAAGGATGCTGAACCTGCTCCATGCTGTGCAGTATATTAAAAGCACACACAGGAGGCAGCAGCACTCATTGCATGTCAAGCTATACTGCCAATTCATTATTCTCTAAGCTCATTAAGCAGCTTCCCTGAGCTTTCATGACCAGCCATGTCCAGAGCAGTGTCTCAGAGTGCTTCTCATGGAATGGTATCTAATTGGATTAAGATGTGTGTGATGTTATTTTTGACCTCATAGCCAGTATGGACCGTGCCAATCTAAAGAGTGTGAAGTAATTTGAGAATGCTGTAATTGGGACGGTTCCTAGAAAATTATGAAGAGCCATTAAAGAAGTTTCAAAAATAACAATCTGACAGTGAAATGTTTGCACTGACCAAAAAATGAGCCTTCTCAGGTGTGCTTTTGAAATGATGCACAACACATAGAGGACACACAGCATTCCTTTAAAAAGAAATCTCTGATGTCTAGAGGCAGGCTGATATCTCTGATCCTCAGAGCAGGTAAAGGGGCACATAGAAGGACAGGCAGGCAGCCAGCCACAGGGAAGGAAATTAAAAAAAAAAAAGCCCAAAATATTTTTTACTGTAACTTTTGCAAAGGCAATTATAGGCTTCACAGAAGAGACAGTGATGAAATGAACCCAACTGACTCTTGTACCCCAGATTCCTCCATGTAATAGATTCACCTTTCTGTGAGAGATCCATCAATAACTGGGAGTTAGATCCATGTTATTATTGTACTTTAATGGGACCCATTGGCAATGGAAACATTCACTGGACATACTTGTACAGCTCTCCTGGTGCCATTCAAATTGTACAGCAAAATTAGAAATCATCCCTCATACAAATATCATTCCCATGCTCAAGCTCACTTTCTCTACTACTACTACTACTGTTACTACTGGTTAAAATCAATAAAACTAATACCAGGGACAGCCAGAGTTTAAAAACTTCCTTGTAAAGGTGGGTTTTTAGATTGAATTTGAATACAGCCAGAGGAAGAGCATGATGCACCGAATCTGGAAATCTACTCCATGCATATGGAGCAGCGAGATGTAAAGCGTGTAGTAGGCAGGATTGAGAAACTAAAGAGTAGCATATCATCTGGGTCAAATGGTAAACATCCTAAGGTTCTGAAAGAACTCAGAATGAAATTTCACACTCATTACAAGTAATTTGTAACTTATCATTACAATCATCTGTTGAATGAGCCTGGAGACTAGAAGGTGGCCAATGTAACCCCAATATATATAAAGGGCTCCAGAGGTGATCCAGGAATCTTTAGACTGGTGAGCCTGACTTCAGTGCTGAGAAATGTCATGGAAACTGTTATAAATAATAAAATCACAAAACATTTAGATAGACATGGTATAATGGGACACACCAGCATGGATTTACCCAAGAGAAGACCTGCCTCACAAAACTGCTACATTTTTTTGAAGGGGTGAATAAGCATATGGATAAAGGTGAACCAGTAGATGTGGTGTATTTGGATTTTCAGAAGGCGCTTGACAAAGGGCCTCATGAGAGGCTTCTAAGAAAACTACTGGTTAGAAGGCAGGAAACAGAGAGTAGGATTAAATGATCTGTTTTCACAGTGGAAAGAGGTAAACAGTGGAATGCCTCAGGGATCTGTACTTGGACCAGTACTTTTTAATATATTTCTAAATGATCTGGAACGAGGTATGATGAGTGAGGTGATCAAATTTGCAAATAACTCAAAATTATTCAGAGTAGTTAAATCACAAGCGGATTGTAATAAATTGCAGGAGGACCTTGAAAGACTGGAAGATTGGGTATCCATACAGGAGAAGAAATATAATGTGGACAAAGTAGGATGATGCATATAGGAAAAAAATGACCCATGCTGTAGCAATACAATATTAGGTTACCCTTTAGGAGTTGCCACCCAGGAAAAAGATCCGGGTGTCATAGTTGATATTACAATGACATGGTTTGCTCAGTGTGCTATGGCAGTCAAAAAAGCAAACAGAGTGTTAGGACTTATTAGGAAGGGAATGGCAAATAAAACGGAAAATGTCATAATGCCTCTGTATCACTCAATGGTTAGACTGCACCATGAATACAGTGTGTAATTCTGGTCACCGCATCTCAAAAAAGATATAGTTGCACTGGAGAAAGTACAGAGAAGGGCGACCAAAATGATAAAGGGCATGGAACACCTCCCCTCTGAGGAAAGGCTAAAGAAGTTAAGGATGTTCAACTTGGAGAAGAGACGGAGGAGGGGTGATATGATAGAGATCTACAAAATCATGACAGAACTTGAACAGGTAAATGTGAAACAGTTATTTATTCTTTCAGATAATACAAGAAATGGGGGCACTCCATGAAATTAGCAAGTAGCAATTTAAAACAAATCAGAGAAAATTCTTTTTAATTTAACACACAATTAAGCTCTGGAATTCATCACTGGGTTTAAAAAAGATTTGGATAAGTTCTTGGAGGAGAAATCCATAAACTGCAATTAATCTCTAAGGAATAGCCGCTGATTGTTGACAGCATTAATAGCATGGGATCTATTTAATGTTTGGGTACTTGCCAAGTACTTGTGACTTGGATGGGCCACTGTTGGAGACAGGATTCTGGACTTGATGGACCCTTGGTCTGCTCTAATATAGCATATCTTATGTTCTTATGAGTCAGGAGTTGGTGATGGAAAAGAAGGGTACATATAAGTGCAACTTGCTTGTTCAATGGAGTTCACAAGAAAGGGAGAGAGAAGAAAGAAGAGGAAATAAGGAGCTTCAGTGCGAAGGCATTTGTAAGTAATTTGAACTGTATATAAGAATTGCCATAATGGGTCAGTCCATCAAGCCCCATATCCTGTTTCCAACAAAGGTCAATCCAGGTCAAAAGTACCTGGCAAAATTATAAAAGGTAGATAGCTAACTGCCTTTACCACATCCTCTGGCAATGAATTCCAGAGCTTAGTTGTGTGTTAAGTGAAAAAGAATGCTATCTGATTGGTTTTAAATGAGCTAATTACTAAGTTCATAGTCATACTGAAGGAAAATAAATCATGCAGCTGAATTCTGAATAGACTGTAACAAAGATTGCTCAGTGAGAAACAGGTGAAGAGCAGGTTGCAGTAGTCTAAGCAGAATGTGATAAGAGAGTAGATGCAGTTTAATAGTGTGCATGGAAAGGAAGAAACAAGTTTTGCAACCTGTTGGATGTGTGTAGAGAAGAAGAAACAGATGTTGAAGATGATCCCCAAGGCTATGGGCTAATGGAGAATGAGTGTTGCCTATGATGATAGAAAAAAGAGGGAAGGAGGAGAAATGAGTTTGGGAGTTAAAAATAAGAAGTTCCATTTTGGCCAAGTTAAGTTTAAGATGGTAGTATAATATAGAAAGCAATGTCAGAGAAGCAGGTTGAGATTTGGGACTGGATTCTTGGTGAAATTTCTGGTGCAGAGAGGGAGATCTGGGATTCATCAGTATAAATATAGTACTGAGCCTTGGAAGGAGATAAGAACATCAAGGCAACAAATGTACAAAGAAAAAAGAAGATAGCTCAAGACAGAGTCCTGAAGCATACCAACCAACTGATAGTGAAATAGGAATGGATAAAGGTCCACCAGATGATACATTAAAATTATGATGGTAGAAAACCAAGACAGGGCAGAGTCCTGAATCCAAGCAAGGACAATGCATCAAAGAGTAAATGGTGAACAGCGTTGTCAAAATAAGTAGATAGATCATGGAGGATGAGGATCAAGTAAAGGTTCTTTGCCTTGATCATGAAGAGGTCACTGGAAACTTGGCAAGGACTATTTGCATGGAATATACAAGGTGAAAGTTAGACTGGGGTGCATCTAGAATGGTTTATGAAAGTTAAGGCAGATGAGATGAATGGCACATTCAAGTGGTTTGGATACAAAAGGAAGAGAGATGGTTGATTGTTAGCAGAGCAATTAGGGTCCAGTGAAGGGTTGGTTTTTTTTTTTAGGAGTAGCATGATCACAGCATATTTGAAAGTAGCAGAGACAGTCACAATGACAATTCATTG
Source organism: Rhinatrema bivittatum (assembly GCF_901001135.1). Lineage (NCBI taxonomy): Eukaryota > Metazoa > Chordata > Amphibia > Gymnophiona > Rhinatrematidae > Rhinatrema > Rhinatrema bivittatum. Next base: position 518,673,565 of record NC_042615.1, on the reverse strand, counting down.
ACAAAATACGTGAGAATGGGAAGGGATGACTGCAGGGGAAATAGAACTGAGAAGCTGGAAGAAAATGAAGTTAGAAGAATAAATAGTGAGCTTGTAGGAGGAGAAAGGGTAGGCAGTTTCCTCCTTGGTGGTTTCAGAAAAGGAAAAAAAAGGATGGTAACAGCTAATGGAAATGGAGGAGAAGGGGGTGGCCTAGTGGAGAACTCCAGATTAATCTTGTGAATTTTATCATGGAAGAAATCAGTCATAGTCTGGACAGAGAGTAAAAGGGGGTGGTAGGCAGAGGAAGTTGGAGGAGAAAGATGAGTAGGGCAAAGAGAGAGTAGAAGTTGGCAACAAAAGTGCTTGTCAGATGGACATAGTAGGTTTGCTTAGCAAATATAATAGACTGGAAGGAGGCGAGCATGAGTTTGAAATATATGAAGTCAACATGGGATTTTAGCCAGAAATCTTCTGCCAACCAGATGCAAACACAAAGGAAGTGAACTGTGGAGATGAGCCAAAGCTGGGATTTGATACAATATACTTTACAGGACAGGAGGTGTGGAGGTAAGAGTATCAAATGTTGTAAGAAGAAATAGACTATGAAAACATTGTGGAGGAGAGACAAAATAAGACAGTATTCAATAGGATGCGAGGGTCAACGGTCTAGAGATTCCTAAAAGTTCTGGTGGTGACTAAATGATACAAGAGGGTGAGGTGGGTGTTAAATATTAAAATGATCAGTTGATAGTCAAAAAGGGGAAGAATGGAGATACTGAAGTCTGAGACAAAGAAGGCAGAACTAGGCCAAGGCAATGACGATACTGGTGAGTAGGGATAAGTAGATCATAGTTGGAAGACAAATGAAGAGGTTAAAGTAAGGAGATTTGAAGCATAAAAGTCAGTGGGGTCATCAGTGTGGTAGTTAAAGTTCCCAAGAATAAGGGACGAGGAGGATCGTTCATGGAAAAAGGAAAGCTGGAGTCAAGATTGATGAAATAAGCGAGGAGGACTTATTTGGGGTCAATAGATAATAGCTATCCAGAAATGAAGCAGGAAAGTAGGATTGTACTATGTTAATTGTTTTATATCTGTATTATGATATACAAACTGCTTTGATTGTTGGTGAAAACGCAGGAAATCAAAAGCAATAAACAAGAGAAAACTAAATATAGATGGAATGGGCCTCAAATGAAAAACATTTTGATTGTGGGCCTGATGTACTAAAGGGATTTTTCCTATTTTGTGTCTGTGAGGGAAAATGCATAGAATTTCCATGCAGGTAAGGTTTTCTTTTCCTCTCATTCAGTACATATCTCCTTCTTTCACAGGGGAACTCAATTTTTCCAGCTGTCTGGTGAACTAGGAAATTTGTCTACAAGTTAAATTATTCAAGTTGTAGGTTTATTCTGGAGTGCAGTGAACTGGGACCTTTTCTGGCTCTCTTCAACTACAAACCTTTACACCTCCAAGACAGAGCTCACTTTTGAATCCCACTTCACATTCGTACAGTTTCTGCCATATTTGCTCTACCATATAATATGCTACAATAAAAATCCCATTTATATACCTCAGGAATTTTGCAGAATTCAAGCCTGTATGAGTAATTGCAAACAGACTATTTATTTAAACATTTCTAGACCACCTATGCCAAGTTCAAAGTGATTTACATAGATTTACATACATAAAATAACAATCAAAATAAAAAGGCATAAAAAACATTGTAGGGAACCTAAGGTTTCCCTTACTAAAAGGAGTGTACTATTGTTCTGGGGAGATTCACATAAGAATTAGGCAGAGAGAGTTAGATTTTTACTCCCCCATTTGGGAACTGCAGATGGTGTGTTCTGGCTGTTTATCATTTTCAAGCACCATCAATCCTCATGGATTTTGAGTTAAATTTTCACGCAACAGGAGCCCTCTGTCTCCTGCTGTATAAGTTTTCCTTATTTGAAGGAAAGGAGTTGAGGATTTTCCCTGGTGGTGTCAGCCTTCCATATGACCTATTTCTGTAGGCGAAGTGGACCCTTGGGCTGAGGAGGAGTTGGCACTACCTGCGTGGAGGAGCCCACTTTCGGCAGGCGGAGTTAACTGAGGCAGAGGCCGAATTGGAGCATCGCCAATACCAGCCCTTGTTCCCCATAGGTTGAGCCATGGGATGCTGGAGCCAACTGGTCTTAGGTGAGGGCCTCTGACACGGTGATGGTGTAGCAGACAATTATGGATATTGGTGGTCCAGCCAGGCAGAGGTGCTCCAGGAGAAGGATCAGTGTTGGTGTTCAAGCTGTGGTCAGAAGGAAGGCAGACATCAGTAGTGTCAGGTCCAAACCAAGAGTCAATTCAGAAGTCCAGAGCTGGACACAGGAGGAGAGGGACACTGACAAACAATGGTAATGGAGCAAGAGCACAGGAGCATGAAGACCGGAACACAGGAGCACGAGCTGGAACCCAGGAGCATGGAAGGCAACTAATACTACCAGAAAGGGTAGATGACCTATTGCCAAGGCACCAGAGAAAGGTCTGGAACAGCCTTAAATGAAGCCAGATGGATGCTGTCATCATAGGGTGCCTTCCCCCAGTTCCCACCAGTGGCTCTTTAAGAAGGCCTGACATAGGCGCGTGCACGCCTAGGTAGGTGCAAGAGCCAGCCTGTGTCGGATGTGACTAGAGGCTGCGACGTGCAGAGCTGGCGGCACGGACGCTGGACCTGGGTCTCAGTTCATGGTGGTGGCAGGCTAAAGATGGGGGCTGGGTGCTGCTTGAGTGCGTGGCCTGCCCCGGAATTGGACAGCCTCAGGAGCCGGGCAAGGCAGGAGGTGAGTGTGACGACTGGCAGGGGAGCACTGCCAGCTGATGTGCGTAAGAGTTTCTGCTTGTTTTTAATTCTTTAAAGGCAATTTTTGAGAGTTCCCCTTGTAAGATCCTTGGTACCCTTTTCATAGAGGATTGGGGCGTCCCTGTGTAAGGCTATAATAAAGGATAGTGAAGACCTGTAGTGACCTACCACTCCTCCATGGTGTGGCCCTGACAGTTACCCAATGCAGAGGAGTTTCAAATTTATCTTAGTGACTATCTCATAGGGATGTGAATCGTTTTCCATATCGTCTTAATGATAGAAATCGTGTGGCAGGGCAAGAAAATCGTCTTAGGCACGATTTTTTAGTTAAAAAATCGTTAAAAATCGTTTTTTCCGATTAGTGCGCACTAACTCGAGTTAGTGCGCACTAACTGGGAGTTAGTGCGCACTAACTGAAAATGATACAATTTGACACTTTTCAGGTCAGTTAAGGTCAGTTTAGGAATGAATATGTATTCCTATTGGCTGCCCTCTTATTTATTCATGTTACCAAGTTTCCTACTGACAGTATATGGGGGATGGGAAATGGAAACAGTTGGTAGCTTGACAAAACAAGTAATGTGATCAGTCAATGTGACTAGAACTTGTGCCCTAACCCTGATACCAGGGGTATTGTGATCTTCCTGCACACAGTGCCCTATCCCTAATACCAGGGGTGTTGTGATCTTCCTGCACACAGTGCCCTATTCCTGATACTGGGGGTGTTGTGATCTTCCTGCACACAGTGCCCTATTCCTGATACCGGGGGTGTTGTGATCTTCTTGCACACATCCCGGTATCAGGGATAGGGCACTGCATGCAGGAAGATCACAACACTCCTGGTATTAATAGGGATAGGGCACTGCATGCAGGAAGATCACAACACTCCTGGTATTAATAGGGATAGGGTACTGCATGCAGGAAGATCACAACACCCCTGGTATCAGGGATAGGGCACTGTGTGCAGGAAGATCACAATACCCCGGAGGAGTGAGGGTCAGGCAGCTCCCCCCTGTCTGTGAAGCCAGCCTCTCACTAGTAATGCAGGGAGGGAGCTGTCTCAGACTTCACCATCCTCCCCCCCCCACCTCACCCACACACCATTCACTAGCTGGGACATGGGGGAAGTCAGGAGTGAGGGTCAGGCAGCTCCCCCCTGTCTGTGAAGCCAGCCTCTCACTAGTAATGCAGGGAGGGAGCTGTCTCAGACTTCACCATCCTCCCCCCCCCCTCACCCACACACCATTCACTAGCTGGGACATGGGGGAAGTCAGGAGTGAGGGTCAGGCAGCTCCCCCCTGTCTGTGAAGCCAGCCTCTCACTAGTAATGCAGGGAGGGAGCTGTCTCAGACTTCACCATCCTCCCCCCCCCCCCCCTCACCCACACACCATTCACTAGCTGGGACATGGGGGAAGTCAGGAGTGAGGGTCAGGCAGCTCCCCCCTGTCTGTGAAGCCAGCCTCTCACTAGTAATGCAGGGAGGGAGCTGTCTCAGACTGGTATCAGGGTTAGGGCACTGTGTGCAGGAAGATCACAACACTCCTGGTATTAATAGGGATAGGGCACTGTAAGAGATGACTGTAGTAGATTGAATAAAGATCTGATGTTTCTGCTCTCCTCACACCAAACAAAAACAACACACAAGCAGAGAAGCCCTTCTTACAAAGCTGAGCTAGTGAGTTAAGTAGGAGGAAAAGTAAACATACTGGTGCCAGTGTGGCTACTTAAAAAATACACTTACCAACAATCAATTACATATATTTGAACTGTGTACAGTTCCAGCCAGGACCACCTTTCTAAAATGCACAGTGATTGGCAAATTCAACATGCACTAGCATTTCAGGTGCCTGCTAACAAAAATAATAAACAAACAAGTTCTAGTCAGGTGAGTGCTGATCATTACATTACTTTTTTTGTCAAGCTTCCAACTGTTTCCATTTCACATCCCCCCAACCATATTGGTAACATCAATAGATAAGAGCACAGCCAGCCAATAGGAATACATACATACATATTCATTCCTAAGTGACCTTTACTGACCTGGGAAGTGTGAACACTTTGTTTCATTTTCTGTTGGTGTTCGTTAGTTTCCAGTTCCATTTCCCATCCCCCCAACCATCACCTCAGTGGTAACCTTGGTAACATCAATAGATAAGAGGGCAGCCAGCCAATAGGAACACATATTCATTCCTAACTGACCTTCAGTGACCTGGAAAGTGTTTATTTGTATCATTTTCAGTTAGTGCGCACTAAATCGAGTTAGCGCACTAACTCGAGTTAGTGCGCACTAACACGATTTAACGATTTTTAACGATAAATCGTTAGAATTTCTATTGTATCGTGTTCTATAACGATTTAAGATGATATAAACATTATCGGACGATAATTTTAATCGTTGAAAAACGATTCACATCCCTACTATCTCATCAGTTGGTACATAAGGAAGTTTTTCCACCCATCCTGTGTCTGAGTGTTATTTTTTCCCCCTTTTAGAGTTAAAAACAATTTTTTGTTCTCTGGAGCTGTGTGCCTAGGTACCAGGGACTCGGATACCAATACATTTGGGAGGGACGGCTGAGGGGGAATATGATAGAGGTCTTTAAGATCATGAGAAGTCTTGAATGAGTAGTGAATCGGTTATTTACACTTTCGAATAATAGAAGGACTAGGGGGCATTCCATGAAGTTAGCAAGTAGCACATTTAAGACTAATCGGAGAAAATTCTTTTTCACTCAACGCACAATAAAGCTCTGGAATTTGTTGCCAGAAGATGCAGTCAGTGCAGTTAGTGTAGCTGGGTTTAAAAAAGGTTTGGATAAGTTCTTGGAGGAGAAGTCCATTAATGGCTAATAATCAAGTTTACTTAGGGAATAGCCTCTGCTATTAATTGCATCAGTAGCATGGGATCTTCTTAGTGTTTGGGTACTTGCCAGGTTCTTATGGCCTGGTTTGGCCTCTGTTGGAATCAGGATACTGGGCTGGATGGACCCTTGGTGTGACCCAGCATGTCAATTTCTTATGTTCTTAACATCAACAGGGTAAATCAGAGATCTGGCCTGAACCCTGGCATTGAACTGTGGCCTTGCTGGTCATCAGATAATGCGTTTTGTATATTAAACTTATATCCCAACTTTCCCAACCCAAGGGAGGCCAGGGAACAAATCATTCCATGCACATCTTTTGAACTTTGAGATAGCATTATAGTGACCCTTTGCTGTAGCTTATACATATGACAATTTATTTCATAGTTTTTTTCCTAAGCAGAGCGAGAACTGGGGCACAATTGCACAAATAAATTCTTGATGCCATAGCCAATTTCAGTAACAAAGGATATTCATGAAATATATCTGAATAAACACAGAGGGCAATTTTCAAAGTCATTTAGTCAGATAAAAAGCAATTTACATGCAGAATGGTTTGATGAAAATTACTCTCCATGGTCTTGCATTCTGCTTTCAGCCAGGTTTAACAGAGGAATTCCCATGGTCATGATTACGATCAGGGGATGAAAATAGCACATATGCATTCAGGGGTAGATTTTTTTTTTCATTTTTTATTTTCCAATTTTCAACATTTACAAAGTAAAACTTTGCTTCAAATACAAGTACATTAATAACTTTACAGAAGAAACTGATATCCAACACCTAATTATATCATTAGAAAAATTGCATTAAGTAAATCTCTAAACTTTCGTAGGAAATAAGGAGAGGAATGAAAAACAAGGAGAACATTAAGAAAACAAAGTTATAATTAAGAAAGGCTGACAGAACACTAGGCACAATTTTTAGATCCCACCGTATGATTGTGGCTGCTGCATACGAGCATCCAAGAAGGCTCGTAGTTGTTCAGGGCTGAAGAATATATAGGTATTCCCTGAAAGTTTTATCACGCACTTACAGGTAGATTTTAAAAGGTGCGCGCTCTACCCGGCGCGCACACATGTACACTTAATTTTATAACATGCGCGTGCATGTTATAAAATCAGGTGTCGGCGCATGCAAGGGGGTGTTGCGCGTGCTGAGCCCGCTCCGAGCCACGCTGCCTTCCCCCGTTCCCTACCTCCCAACCCATCTTTCTTTCCCTTCCCCTACCTCCCCAGCCCTTTCCCCCCTACCTTTTTCATCTTCTTTTTTTTTGTTACAAAACTGACTTCAGCCCTGGGGCTGAAGTCAGTTGGGCGCGCCGACCAACTGCCGGCGTGCAATTCCCAGCATAGCGGAAAATGGCCGCTGCGCAGGGAGCCTCTGACCCCGCCCCGCCCACGGAGCGCCCTGCCGCCCCTGTACTGCACCTTTAGTAAAGCCCCGGGACTAACATGGGTCCCGAGGCTTTACGCGCGTCGCTGGGCCTTTTGAAAGCAGGCCCGGCGACGCGTAACCTTTTGAAAATTACGGCCCTCAATTTTTAAATCTATCTGCCCTGATCTGGACAAAGGCACAGGAGTTTACTGGGAAAGTCATGGGCCAAGGCAACACCCATGCTTTTCAGGTCCTTCCTGCACGGAGGGGATAAAATTGCTTTTTCAAGGCCTGACACCAGACAGCCAAAACCCACACTGCGCAGCAATGCTCTTTATTCAAAAATAAAAGTCTTTACTGGTCTCTGATGACAGGAACAAAATCCAAGCGCACCCAAACAGTTCAGGAAATAAAGTCCAAATGAAAAGAAGAAATATCTCAGTCTCTCCCGGTGTCGCAATGCTGCTCACCTTTAGCAGGCAAGCTCTCTGGCCTTCCTCTTTAACCTCTCCCTGGGAACCTGTTTGGGATGCAACACTCCTCTTTCTCTCAACAATTTCTCTTCCAGGTCCACAAACTCAGCTGAGCCTCCAGCTGATTCCTTTTGTTAGTCAGCATTTCTGCAGGCCCTCGCCTTGCTAGACGCTCTCTTCCTTAGCTCCCACAAAGATCAGTCCTCTTAACGTCAAAATTCTTAAGCTTCTGGCTGATTTGCTTCATCAGTCAGCCACACTGCAGGGCATACTTAGTTGGGCAGTTTTCTCTCTCTTTCAAACTCCCTCCAATGACAATCCTCTTGTTTCCACGAAACTCTAGAAACACGTGAGCACGTGTGGCACTCCCTACCTCTTTCACTACACACTACCTCAGATCCAAAAATGTTTAAGGGAGACTTGAAGACCCTATTATTTAAACAGGCCTTTGAGATTCCTGACTAACCTCCCCCCCCCCCCCCCATATGCTCTGCCTTATTGTCTTTTGGATTTTATTCTGCAGCATGGAGAAATTAGTCTGTCTTGTTATGTATAATTTATATTTTGTCGTGCTTTGTTTTTATTATGTATGTGACTTTTTCCCCACTCTGAACTATTCGGCAGGTACAGGCTATAAATCATTTTAAATAAATAAATAATATAAAATAAAATAAAAATATATGAAGCAATCCCTTTTCCTTGGACCTTCAGGAATACTTCTCAGGAATTCACTCTCTTGAATCCCAAGATTCCTTTCTTCCATGAAGACCTGGGGATGCCCACCTTGGGCCCCAGCCACCTTCCTTGGTGAAGAACATTTCGCTCCAGGCACCACAGTGTTGAAAGATGGCCCAAGTCCAGGTCTTTTCCCTGTGGAGAGAAAGATCCACACCAGCACCTCACTAGTGGAAGAGGCACTGTCTCCACTAGTAGCTTCTTGGTCAAAAGGTACTCTCAAATCCCCCTGTACGTATGTGGGCACAGGGATTTTGTTAAAACTAGGAAGCGTCAAACATTCCACAATATACCTACTGTTCCCTGACATTACTCACAGGGGCAGGGTGTCTTGAGACCTTGGATGTTACATTGTCAAGGGGCAAATACACTAGTAAGCAACAAATTTGAAAGCCCCCTTACAAATGTGTGCTATTTTTACTCACTCAGCTGCCTTCACAAATAGTAGTTACAAAGGTGCTTTTAGTGGCTTGAAATTTTCAATACATAACCAGCTAATTTTAAGATAGCTGGGTATATTCAGTGGTGTGACCGTGCAGCTGAATAAACTCTGCTAGTTAGTTGGTTATGTATAACCAGCAAACCAGAACTGCTGCACAGCGACTGAATATGAACCCCATATGTTTTTCAAATTACTGACCAATTGCTTCACTTTCCTTCCTTGACTAAAATATTGAAGCCATAGTTCTAAAACAAGTAACACTAGAACCGCCACTGACATGTTTTGTACCGGTAAAAATTTTAAAGGATTGCCCAGTCAGTGTACATGATAGCAGCATGTTGAGATTCTGTGAATTTCCAATATTTTGATTCTGAATATTGTAGCCCTCTATCCCCTTTAGTTTCTTTGCTCCACATTTTGTACACCCTAGAACCTCCGGTGGCACATTTTCATGCCAGTTAATGTTTCTCTCTTTCCGCTTGTCCTGATTTATCTTGTGAGATGCTTTGACTTCTATCAGCACTCTGACAGTTGCATTGTTGATTCCCAAAATCAGTGCAACTCCCTCTACCCACTCCCACCACTCTAATTCCACCTGCTGTGAGGTTTCATCATTCACTAGCATGAAAATGTGCTAATGAGGTTCTAGGCTATGGAGCAAAAACTGAGGGAGATGGGAGGCTAAAATTTTCGGAAATCAAAGATTGTCATGTAATCTTATTATTAGTAGTAATGATATGCAAGGTACTTAGCTCACTTTCCCAGGGCAGTGAGTACAGTGTCAGATATTTGTATAATAAGGCTGGTATTGTATAATAGTAATAGTTTATATGAGACATGCAATATATGTAGGCCCAGCTTGAATTACATTATGGATATGTAAAATACTGACAGTCATAAATGATGAAAAGTCATGGAGCTACAACCTGCTTCGGTCATGTATCCCATTTACACTTCTCAATTGCATAATAATGTGCCTGCGGCAGTTCTGGTGAAACTGTACTTTGATGTGAAATGTGTCCTGGAAAAATAGCCCTTAAAATGTGAAAAATATTTTAATATGTATTGTAAGTAATTCTTAAGTTTTCTTTCAATTATACAGCCTAAAACATAGTTGCATATTTTTGTGCCATCAGTTGTTCTAGGTTGTTAGCCAATCCTGGCAATTGGTAGTATCTTTTATAGATTTTATTTTGAAATAAACAGAGAAAATGCAGATTTATTATCTTTACTTATTACAGAGCAGCAGCAATTTGTACACCAAAATCATTTGTTTTATTTCAGTTTTTAGAACCTGAAAACATAGCAACATAAAAACATGCCAGCAGTGGTTCTAGTTAGAAAACAAACTGGCTGCTCTAGATTAAGCAAGTTTTTAGATTTTTATCAGTTTGGTTTCAGGAAATCTTTAAATACCCAGAGTTTGTTAATTTCCACCATTGATACTATATGGCAAGGATTTGATACGGGTCAAAGTTTTGCTTTGATTTTATTAGACATCTCTGCAGCATTTGACACTGCAAATCACAACATTCTGATTAATCGGCTGTGAGACTGTGGAATTTCAGGAAAAGTTCTTGTTGGTTTACCTCATGCCTTTCTGATTGGCAACAACATATATATATTGATTCCTACTGTTCGCCCTGGCACACAATGGATATAGGAGTTCTCCAAGGGTCAGCGCTTTCAGCTACATTATTCAATATATACATGGCACTGCATGTAGGCTTCTGTCATGTTATAGGGCCAATTATTGTTTACATACTGATGATATCCAGTTCTTTAATCCTAACTACGTCATCTGCTTGGATGTCCACATTTCAACTGGTATCATTATGCCTCTCGACAGTAAAGGCATGGCTAAGTCATAATCATTTTTTACTAAACCTATCAAAAATTGAGATAATGAAACCGGAACGGCTTCCAACCCCTGAACTGACCATCTCTATTTTTCAGTACCAGGTTTTTCCAGTTGTTTCACAAGTTAAAAGCTTTGGTGTAATCTTAGACTCTAAACTTTCATTGTATCAATAAATTAGTGCTATAATTAAGGCCAGCTTTTTCAAACTTAAAACATTATGGCATTTGAAACCTTTATTAGGATTCACTCAGTTTCACATTGTGCTGCTGGCCTTAGTGTTTTTTGGGCATTGATTATTGGAATTCCCTCTATTTGGGAGCCCCTTATGTATAGTATACGCTGCAAGCATTACAGATTGCCCATAATTCTGCAGCAAGGGTTTGGACTGGCATCAGTAGTACACAATGCATTACTCCGCTGTTGATCAATCTACACTGGCTTCTGGTAGCAGTACATATTAAATATAGAATGGTAGCCTTGATCCATAAATTACTGGAACAGAACAAATCATCATGGATTAACACTTTACTAAAAATCTATAATCTGCCTCACCTACTACGTTTTTCGCAATCTTGGTTGCTAACAGGTCCTTCTGTTAAATTAGCAAACTTAGACAAGACCAGGGAATGGGCCTTCTCTTCAGCTGGCCCAGTTTTTTTTGAACAGCTTACCTGATAGCTTGAAAGTAACAGGCTGTATGTACTAAAATTAAAAAAAAAACCAAACCACAAACAACTCCTGAAGACACTTCTGTTTCAAGAGGCTTTTGAGTGGGTTAAATCTAAGTGCTTCTAAATAGCTTTATGCTATTTCTTTTTTACGCATGCATGCCCTTCCTGGATCTCCTAAAAACCAGACCTCTTATGCCGGCCACAGAAACTATAGTGGAGAACCAATGACATGAGAACTGAAATATAGCATTACATTTTTATGTACAATTATAATGAAATAAGAACATAAGGTATGTCATGCTGGGTCAGATCAAGGACAACTGAGCCCAGTATCCAGTCTCTGACAGTGACCAATTGAGGTCACGAGTATTTAGCAGATCCCAAAAAATAGATCTATTTATTGTTATTCACTTCCTGGAAAGAGATGGCTCTTTCATGTCTACCTGGCTAATAATTGTTTATGGATCTTTCTTATAGGGATGTGCAGGCAAAAAGTTTTCGTTGCGTACGCGATCCGTATTCGTGGGGGGTCAATTCCGTTTCATGCGGAAGTATGGAGAATTCAATAAGTTGTCGATCTGTAAATATGTTACTACTAAATTAACTACAACCCCCCACCCTCCTGAACCCCCCAAGACTTACCAAAACTCCCTGGTGGTCCAGCGGTGGGGTCCGGGAACTCACTCAGACCCTCGGTGCTAGTTTCATAATGGCGCCGATAGCCTTTGTCACAGGGGCTACGGTGCCATTGGTCAGCCCCTGTCACATGGCCATCGGCGCCATCTTGTGCTCCTACCATGTGACAGGGGCTGACCAATGGCACCGGTAGCCCCTGTGACATAGTATGGGCAAAGGCTATCGGCGCCATTTTGAGTCCTGGCGTCGGACAGCAGGTCGCTCCGGGACCCCCGTTGGACCCACAGGGACTTTTGGCCAGCTTGGGGGGGGGCCTCCTGACCCCCAAAAGACTTGCCAAAAGTCCAGCGGGGGTCCGGGAGCGACCTCCTTTCACGCTGTCCATCCGATCCCAATACTCAAAATGGTGCCGATCGCATTTGCCCTCACTATGATGGCAATCGGCGCCATTTTGAGACTCAAAATCGCCATCCCGCCAATACTCAAAATGGCGCCGATCGCCTTTGCCCTCACTATGACGGCGATCGGCGCCATTTTGAGTATTGGCGGGACGGCGATTTTGAGTCTCAAAATGGCGCCGATCGCCTTTGCCCTCACTATGACGGCGATCGGCGCCATTTTGAGTATTGGCGGGACGGCGATTTTGAGTCTCAAAATGGCGCCGATCGCCGTCATAGTGAGGGCAAAGGCGATCGGCGCCATTTTGAGACTCAAAATCGCCGTCCCGCCAATACTCAAAATGGCGCCGATCACCATCAAAGTGAGGGCAAAGGCGATCGGCGCCATTTTGAGTATTGGCGGGACGGCGATTTTGAGTCTCAAAATGGCGGCGATCGGCGCCATTTTGAGTATTGGGATCGGACTGACAGCGTGAAAGGAGGTCGCTCCAGGACCCCCGCTGGACTTTTGGCAAGTCTTTTGGGGGTCAGGAGACCCCCCAAGCTGGCCAAAAGTCTCTGTGGGTCCAACGGGGGTCCCGGAGCGACATGCCGTCCGACGCCAGGACTCAAAATGGCGCCGATAGCCTTTGCCCATACTATGTCACAGGGGCTACTGGTGCCATTGGTCAGCCCCTGTCACATGGTAGGAGCACAAGATGGCGCCGATGGCCATGTGACAGGGGCTGACCAATGGCACCGTAGCCCCTGTGACAAAGGCTATCGGTGCCATTATGAAACTAGCACCGAGGGTCTGAGTGAGTTCCCGGACCCCACCGCTGGACCACCAGGGAGTTTTGGTAAGTCTTGGGGGGGTCAGGAGGGTGGGGGGGTTTAAATTTTTATTTAGGCCGAATAAAACAGAAATCTGTTTAATACGTGGGGAGTCGCGATGCGTTTCGCCTCCCCACGTATTTAACAGATAGCAAAAAATAAGTTGCGGATTACAAATACGTGGAAAACGGATGCACACCTCTACTTTCTTACAGGAATTTCTCCAAATCCACTATGCTAGTTGCCTTGACCAAATTCTCTGCCAACAGATTCTACATCTTGATTATGTGCCGATTGAAAAAAATATTTTCTAGGATTGAGGAGAGTGCTCGATATGATCTGCTTGGAATTCAGCAAAGCTTTTGATATGGACCTGCACAGGAAGCTTGTGAATAAAATGAGAAGCTTGGGAGTGAGCACCAAGGGTGGTGGCCTGGATTACAAACTGTTTGACTAATAGGAGACAGCGAATAATGTTAAATAGAACCTACTCTAAAGAGAAAACCTTGTAAAGTGGAGTGCCACAAGGATTGGTTTTGGGACCGGTTCTGTTCAATGTCTTTGTAAGCGACATTGTGGAAAGGATAGAAGGTAAAGTTTGCCTATTTGCAGATGATACTAAGATCTGCAATAGAGTGGACATGCCTAAAGGAGAAGAGAGATTGAAAAGATATTTAAGAAAGCTGGAAGAATGGTCAAAGATTTGGCAGCTGGGATTCAATGCCAAGAAGTACAGAACTGTAGAAAACAATTCTTTGAGTGGTTCAGTGAAGTCTGTAACTACAAGGTAAAATAACTACATTTGGCCCTATCTAAACATGATTTGTATTAGAGATGTGAATCGTGTGCCCGATCGTCTTAACGATCGGGTTCGGCTAGAGGGGAGAAAAAATCTGATCGTGGGTGATGTGAATCGGAATTGGTTCCGATTCACATCGTTATTTTTTTTGTAGTGAGGCCCGACCCTTTAAAATTAACCCCTTACCTTCCCCCACCCCCAAAACATTTTACGATTACCTGGTGGTCCAGTGGGGGCGCGGGGACCGATCTCCCACTCTCGGGCCATCGGCGCTATTTTGGCTGCCACTCAAAAATGGCGCCGATGGCCCGATAAAAAAAAAAAACCCACCCGACCCTTTAAATGCTGCCGTGTCATAGATAAGGTGCTGCTGTTTGAGTCCTGAGATAGTGCTGTTACGGTATAGTATGGCAAGGTTCTAGGTATCTTTTTTTGTTGTTGTTTTGCAAGAGTTTGTATTCTCAAAGTTTTTAGCAGTGAAGAGTTTGCAGTTACTGAGATGAGTGAGTGTGTGGAAGAGGAGGAGAACTGAGTGAGTGTGCATGTACATGAGAGTCTGGGGAGTGAATGCGAGCCTTGAGTTTGAGTGTGTGTGTGTATGTGTGTGTGAGAATCAGCATGTATTAGGGATGTGAATCGTTTTAGGACGATTAAAATTATCGTCCGATAATTTTAATATCGTCTTAAACCGTTATGGAACACAATACAATACAGATTCTAACGATTTATCGTTATAAATCGTTAGAATCGTGAGCCGGCACACTAAAACCCGCTAAAACCCACCCCCGACCCTTTAAATTAAATCCCCCACCCTCCCGAACCCCCCCCAAATAACTTAAATAACCTGCGGGTCCAGCGGCAGTCCGGAACGGCAGCGGTCCGGAACGGGCTCCTGCTCCTGCATCTTGTCGTCTTCGGCCGGCGCCATTTTCCAAAATGGCGCCGAAAAATGGCGGCGGCCATAGACGAAAAAGATTGGACGGCAGGAGGTCCTTCCGGACCCCCGCTGGACTTTTGGCAAGTCTCGTGGGGGTCAGGAGGCCCCCCACAAGCTGGCCAAAAGTTCCTGGAGGTCCAGTGGGGGTCAGGGAGCGATTTCCCGCCGCGAATCGTTTTCGTACGGAAAATGGCGCCGGCCATACGCGTATGGCCGGCGCCATTTTCCGTACGGAAAATGGCGCCGGCAGGAGATCGACTGCAGGAGGTCGTTCAGCGAGGGTTCCGGCGCCTCGCTGAACGACCTCCTGCAGTCGATCTCCTGCCGGCGCCATTTTCCGTACGGAAAATGGCGCCGGCCATACGCGTATGGCCGGCGCCATTTTCCGTACGAAAACGATTCGCGGCGGGAAATCGCTCCCTGACCCCCGCTGGACCTCCAGGAACTTTTGGCCAGCTTGTGGGGGGCCTCCTGACCCCCACGAGACTTGCCAAAAGTCCAGCGGGGGTCCGGAAGGACCTCCTGCCGTCCAATCTTTTTCGTCTATGGCCGCCGCCATTTTTCGGCGCCATTTTGGAAAATGGCGCCGGCCGAAGACGACAAGATGCAGGAGCAGGAGCCCGTTCCGGACCGCTGCCGTTCCGGACCGCCGCTGGACCCGCAGGTTATTTAAGTTATTTGGGGGTGGGGGATTTAATTTAAAGGGTTGGGGGTGGGTTTTAGGGGGTTTTAATGTGCCGGTTTTTCGATTTTTCGATTTTTCGATTTTTTAACGATTTTTCACGATTTTTCACGATATTTTACCCCCCCAAACGGCAACAATACGATTCCCTCCCCCTCCCAGCCGAAATCGATCGTTAAGACGATCGAGGACACGTTTCACATCCCTAGCATGTATGCATGAGAAAGATTATGGGCGTGAATATGCAAGTGTGTTAGTGAGTGTGTGTGTGTATGTGTGTACGTGGAAAAGTTTGTGTGTATGCAGTTACCAATGTTTCTTCTAATGATTGGGTTGCTGTGAGCATAAAATTGATAGGCTTTTTGTATCAAAGAAAGTAGTGATCACAGGATAATTAAACCAAATGTTTGCTCACAAGCAAAAGGTTTTGCACATGGTAACCTAATCCTTAGAGGAAACATTCATGTGGAGGAGTGGTAACCTGGGGTGATTGTGCCAGAATCCGCACTTAAGCAGTCTCCAATAGACATTCACTTGTCCTGCAGGAAGGACTCCAATAGCACCAAGCAGTATCTGTTGCACATCGGCGGGAAGTGTCATCAGCATGCGTCGGCTGGCACAGAGGAAGGGGCAGAGCCAATTATTTGTATATTCCTGCACAGTGCAGAGGAATCAACAGTAGATGGGAAGAGATGAATGTCACCATCAACAAGTTGCCTGGGAGGGTTAGGGAGAGAGGAGGAAGTGGTTCCTGGGGTTTTGGTACCTTGGAGGAGGGGAGGGTGCTTGTTGATAGAATCTTGGTTGGAAGGGAAAGGTCTTTGTGGAGTATTTTTTTGGGGAAGAGACAGACTGTGGAGAGTTTACTTGAGAGGGTCATGGGGGGAGGCTTCATGAGGTTTCTTGGGAGAAGGGAAAGGGTGTCATGGAGTTTTTTGGGAGAGTGGAGAACAGCATCTTAATCTTGAGGAAGGGAACCCCTCTTGCTCTTCAATCATGGGTAGGGGCCCCCTTTCTGGCTGATTCACCCCTCTAAGGTCATCCCTGGTGTAGCTTATCCCACAACAGTCAAGAAGAGAGGGAGTGACCCAATGTGAGTCATATAGTGTGTGTGAGTAATAGAGCATGTAAGAGAGAGAGAGCATGTGAGAGAAAGTGAAAGTGTAGGTGGTGAAAGACAGTGAGACCATGTATGAAATACAGCATGTGAGTTGTGTGTGAGACAGTATGTATAAAAGAGTGAGTGTGTATGTGTATGAGAAAGCAAGAGCATGTAAGAAGGAGCATGCCTGTGTGTGTGTGAGAAACAGAGCATATATGATTGTGTGTGTATGTATGAGAGAGAGCATATATGAGAGTGATTTTATTGTTTGTTTTATGAGGAATGGTGATTATATTTTTCTGTTATTGCACTGCATACAGAGTCTGGCTTGTAGCGGTCTCCAGTTCAATTTTTGTCTGCATATTTTTATTTATACTTTGATAAATAATGATTCCTTTATTGTGTATCTGGTGAGGTTTTGTGTGTGTTTTGCATATGTGACAGAAGTGAGGTATTCTGCTGGCATGTAGTTCTGTGACAGGATCTATAGCAGTTTGGCTTGTTCTGTTTTCCTAATAGGAGGTACATTGGTGTTTTAGGGCCTGGTGTAATAATTGCAGTGTTGCCTTTTCAGCGGTAGGATTCGTGCTGGCAGTTGATGCAGTTTTGTTATGGGAGGTTTATCTATATATATAGGGCTTCTCTACTCCCCCCATGAGCATCCCATCCTTGGTTATGTGTGTGTGTGTGTGTCAATGGAAGCCTGCCTGAGTTGTGTGTACGAAGACATTTTGTACTGCTCCACTAATCCAAACAAGCTCAGGTTGACTGGAAATCAAAATATTTCAAGTATGGAGAGTGGGGTATTTTTCCATCCTTATTAATTTTATTTATTGGTTGTCCGTGTCTGCCATTTTGAAATATTTTATTGCTGTTTAGAAAAATGTTAAAATTTGTATGAGCTGTTAAATATTGGATTTTTTTTGTTCATCAGCTCATTAGAAATGTTCTTATTATTAGTATGGTTTTACTAGTTTCGAGTGGGGGGATCCAGTGGAGGCAGAGAGGGAGTTAACCGGTAATCACTGTGGGGGGGAGGGGGTGCCAAAGATAATATCTGCCCCAGGTGCCACATATTTTAGGTGTGCCACTGTTACCGCACCCTTAGCTGAGGACTTCAAAGTATTCCAAAATGAGTCCAAGATCATTTTCCTGGGTGGAACCTAGCACTGTGTACCTATAATTAGGATTAGTTTTCCCTATGTGAATCACCATCCACTTGTCCACATTAAATTCTACCTTCCATTTAGAAGATCAGTCCTTCTAAAGTCCCTCACATTTCCACCCGTGTTTTAACAACATTGTATCATCTGAAATTTGATCACCTGACTCATTGCTCTCTTTGAAAGATCATTTATGAATATGTTAAACACTGGTCCCAGTACAGCTCCCTGGGCCCTCCACTGAGAAAAATGACAATTTAGTCCAATCTCTGGCAAGTGGCAAGTTACCCGATTAACTTTAGACAGTATATTCAGACGGACGCATCTCCTGCTGAACATACTCGACTAAAATTAACAAGGTGACTTGAAAACCTAAATGGCTATATTCAGAATACAGTTGGTTAGGTTTAAAGTTATCTGGGTACCTTTACCTGGTAAGACTCTAAGAGCAACGCTGGTACCGTACATTACCAGTGCTGCTGTCAGAAAAATGCTGGATACAATGAGAGAAGTACAGCGCTTGGGGTTTGAGGGGGGAAGGAGTTCAGGAAGGATTCATAGAGTGGTGGTGAGGATTGTCAGCTTATTGGGAGGGTGAGGGTAGAGCAAAGAGGGAATCCAGACTCTGAATTTTATTTAAATATCTTGGGGGAGAAGAGTACCTCAGACTACTATGACCCACTACTTTTTTTCCTTAAGTTGTAAGATTAGGGAGTTGAGGGGTGTTCGGATACTAGTCTCAACACTGTTGTACTTTTTTGGGGGGGATGGAGGGGGGAGGATCACCCTGCTTGCTGGCTTTTTAATTAATTAATTAATTAATTAATTAATTATATTTAATTAACCAGATATTTGCTCAAGATATCTAGATAAATGTACCCAGATAACTTAGCTGGATAATGTTGAATATCGGCCAAATTATCCAGATGAGATTGACCTGTCCCAGAATGTCCCCAAAATGCCCCAAGGAGGTGCATATTCAGCACCACTTAATTGGATAAGTTTTGACTTATCCAGCTAAGTGGTGGTGCTAAATATCTGCCCAGTGGCCGGAGAATTATGTATAAGATGACTGTCATTATTTACAAGCTTCTCAATTCTGATCTTCTCAGCTGGGTGAGTTTCGTATTAAAAATGTACAGGCCGCTATGTACCTCAAGATCTGCTCAGCAGAATCTACTCAAGGTTCCGATGATAAATTTTTCTTATTTTAACATTATGCATGATAGGATCTTCTCTGTTTCAGGCCCTATTTTGTGGAATTCCCTCCCGGACACAGGTTGGAGCCTTGCATTAAGTCCTTTAAAAGGGCTTTAAAAACTTTCCTATTTAAGAAAGCATATATTGATTTATAGTTTGTTTATCACTTTTCATTTATTTTGTTGATTTGCTTTGTATGATATTTTATTATGTGTTTTCAGATTATTATGTACATGTCATTGCAAACACTATGAAATTTACAATGTCATGGTATATAAATTTTAATAAACCATAAACCACTTAGCTGGATAACCTCTTATCCAGCTAAATAGTTAGCTGGCTAAGTGGTGGGTGGCATAGAGGCATAACTGGGAGGAATTTAGTTAGTTGGATAATTTAACTGGATAACTCTGATATTCAGAGTTAACAGGAAAAATTAACCAGCTAAATTTCATCTAAAATTATCTGGAAATATAGCTGGCTCAGTGCAGCTGCAGGATTTAAAAAAAAAAAAAAAAAAAGGTTGCAGGTGGCCCTAATACATAACCCCTACCCAAACTCGAAATGCAGGGCTCAGTCTGCAGCCCCCACCCCAAAACTTTGGTGCAGGATTCCATTCTCTCCGTTCCTTTACCTGTTTCTGTCTAAATATAACTAAAATTTGCCTTTCTGGGACCCCTCCATCCCTCCAATAGCTCCCAACTCTTCCTCCCTCTTGATACCTTTCATTTCTAAACTCTTCAGCCTGGATCACGGTAACAGTCACTAGCGTTTCTAGCATAACTCAATTAGGGGATCATTGTCATAAGAACATGAGAACATAAGAAATTGCCATGCTGGGTCAGACCAAGGGTCCATCAAGCCCAGCATCCTGTTTCCAACAGAGGCCAAACCAGGCCACAAGAACCTGGCAATTACCCAAAAACTAAGAAGATCCCATGCTACTGATGCAATTAATTGCAGTGGCTATTCCCTAAGTCAACTTGATTAATAGCCGTTAATGGACTTCTCCTCCAAGAACTTATCCAACCCTTTATTGAACCCAGCTACACTACCTGCACTAACCACATCCTCTGGCAACAAATTCCAGAGCTTTATTGTGTGTTGAGTCTTGGGGGACCCTCCTAATGCCCACAAGACTTGCCAAAAGTCCCTGGTGGTCCAGCGGGGATCCGGGAGCGACCTCCTGCACTCGGGCTGTCGGCTGCCAGTATTCAAAATGGCGCCAATAGCTTTTGCCCTCACTATGTCACAGGGGCCGACCAATGGCACCAGTAGCCCCGTGACATAGTAAGATCAAAGGCTATCGGCACCATTTTGAATACCGGCAGCTGACAGCGTGAGGGCAGGAGATGGCTCCCGGACCCCCCACTGGACCACCATGGAGTTTTGGTAAGTGTTGGGGGGGGCTCAGGAGGGTCGGGGGTTGTAGTTAATTAAATTTTAGCCGGGAAATGAATAAGAATGAACGCATGAATGTATAGGGGGCCCCCCTTGCCGAATGCAACGTATCTGCCCCCCCCAATGAATACGAATACCGAATGCAATGTATGCGGTCCCTCTGCATATCCCTAGTGAAGACACCGTGGTGGTACAAAGGCTGCTGGCTTTCGCAGGCCTGTCCCCCCTCCCCCCTTCACCTCCTGTTTTCGCTAGATTCATCATTTTGTGATAGAATGATGAATCCAGGCCTCAGTGAGTGCAGAAGTGCCAGAACTGCGTCAACTATCATTTTTGGAGCATGAAGAGAAGTATCATAGACTAAATCCTTCATAAAGTCATAAATTTATGTAGCTCAGGAATTATTTAGACTTCAGGCCTTTTTTATAGAAAGAATAATAAGTAACTGAATAGGATATTTAAATTATATTTCAACGTGTTTTTTTTCTCTTTTCGCTCTCTCTCTTTTTTTTTTTTTTTTTTTACCAATTGTCACTTACAACTCATTATCTCATCAAGGAACAAAAAATTATTTTCATCTCCAGTGAAATTGTTTGTGCCAGTTGTGATAGATAATATACTCTTATCATGTTATGTGCACTAATGATTCATTTCAATATCAGAAGCTGAGATTATATTTTTAGTGTGTTTGTAAAGCCAGAGATGGCTAGTAAGGAGAGGAAGTTTCAAAAGGTCATTAATGAATAAAGAGGTGGCAGAACCATGCAGCTGCCAGCACATAATGTGTGAACAATCATTCTCCATAATGTGTAATGGAGACGAATATCAGGAACTTTAAGTAGGTTAAATCAATGGTGCTCTAACTTATTATAGATGTTTATTTTCCATTACTTCTGCTGAAATGATAATGGCACAATTATTTAACAATGCCATTCGTCCCTTAATTGATGTTTTTGCTATATTTTTGTGTATTTATGTAATTATCCTTTCGTACCTGTATGTGATGTGATTATTTCATTTTCAGAAACGCACCAGGCTGTTACTGGATTATTCTGTGCAAAAAAAGGAAGAAAAGAGAATTGGGCCAAAATGAAGATAGCGTGGCTAGAGGTGCATAGTTGATTTTGTACAAGTGCCAATTTTTATCAACCACTGCATTTTGTTTTGCTGTGTGAATGAAATATTGGTTACATGTATATATCAGTTTAACTGTAGTATACAACTAAACCGCTATTGAATAGCATAACTACCTAACTATACAGTCTTAATGCAGCATATTTTAAATACCTATTAGAATGGTCAATGGACTTAGATGATTAGAAACAGAAAAAGACCAATTGGCCCATCCAGTCTGCCCAGCAAGCTCCCACACTTATTTTCCCATACTTAATCTCTTTCATCAACCACCAAGTACAGGGCCCTTGTTGGTAACTGTTTGTTTAAAATTTCCTGCCATCCCCTATCATTGAACCAGAGAGTAATGTTGGAGTTGCATCAAAGATGAGCATAAGGCTTAATTGTTAAGGGTAGTAACCGCCGCATCAAGCAAGTTACCCCGATGCTTGTTTACCCAGACTGCATACATCAGTGCCCTGTTGGATGTTGTCTGAATGCAAATCCTGCTCTCCATATCTCCCCCTGCCACTGAAGCAGAGAGCAATGCTGTATATACATTCAAAGTGATGTATCAGGCTTAATTGGTTTAGGGTAGTAACTGCCGTAATAAGCAAGCTACCCCCACTCTTATTTGTTTACCCAGATTGTAAAGTTCAGTCCTTGTTGGTTGTTGTCTGAATGCAAATCCTCTTTTCCACATTTCCCCCTGCCGTAGAGGCAGAGAGCAATGCTATATATGTATTCAAAGTGATGTATCAGGCTTAATTGGTTTAGGGTAATAACCGCCATAATAAGCAAGCTGCCCCCATGCTTATTTGTTTACCCAGATTGTGAAGTTCAGTTCTTGTTGGATGTTATCTGAATGCAAATCCTCTTTTCCACATTTCCCCTTGCCGTTGAAGCCGAGAGCAATGTTGGAGTTGTATTAACCGTGCAAAGGCTTCTTGAGTAAGGGTAGTAATTACCAGGTAGTAGCCTCCTCTCCAGTAATCCACCCCCATGGCTCTTCTCTTCATTCCCATCCTCTAATCTTTATGGATCCACAGTGTTTATCCCATGCCCCTTTGAAATCCTTCACAGTTTTAGTCTTCACCACTTCCTCCAGAAGGGCATTCCAGGCATCCACCACCCTCTCCATGAAGAAATACTTCCTGACATTGGTTCTGAGTCTTCCTCCCTGGAGCTTCAAATCGTGACCCCTAGTTCTACTGATTTTTTTCCAGCGTAAAAGGTTTGTTGTTGACCATAGATCGTTAAAACCTTTCAAGTATCTGAAAGTCTGTATCATATCACCCCTGCTCCTCCTCTCCTCCAGGGTGTACATATTTAGGTTCTTCAATCTCTCCTCAGAAGTCATTTTATAAAGACCATCCACCTTTTTGGTCACCCTTCTCTGGACCGCCTCCATCCTGTCTCTGTCCCTTTTGAGATACGGTCTCCAGTACTCTAGGTGAGGATGGTCTCCAGTACTCTAGGTGAGGACTCACCAAGGCCCTGTACAAGGGGATCATCACTTCCTTTCTCTTACTAGATATTCCTCTCTCTATGCAGCCCAGCATTCTTCTGGCTTTAGATATCGCCTTGTCACATTGTGTCATCGACTTAAGATCGTTAGACACTATCACCCCAAGGCCTCTCTCCTGCTCCGTGCACATCAGCCCTTCACCCCCCATCAAATACAGTTCTTTCAGATTTCCACACCCCATATGCATGACTCTCAGCTGCCATATCTTCGACCACTCTTCCAGCTTCCTTAAATCCTGTCTCATTCTCTCCACTCCTTCCGGCGTGTCTACACTGTTGCAGATCTTAGTATCATCCACAAAAAGACAAACTTTACCTTCTATCCCATCCACAATGTCGCTCACAAAGATATTGAACGGGACTGGTCACAACACCGATCCTTGCAGCACTCCGCTTAACACCGCTCTCTCTTCAGAGTAAGTTCCATTTGCCATCACACATTGTCTTCTGTCTGTCAACCAGTTTGCAATCCAGGCCAGTTTGCAATTCAGGGGGATAAAAAAGAGGCACTTAGGTAGGATAAGGCCATAACAGAAAAGCTATGGTCTTTCCTGAGGTGGATATTGGGGAAATACCCATGCCTGAACCATTCTTTGTAGAAGATGTTTCAGAAGAACTGAATCAAATCAGTGTGAATTTGGAAATCAGTGCTTGAATAAACTGAAAAACTAAATATTAGGACCTGTTGATATACAACCCAGAGTCGTAAAGGAACTCAAATATGAAATTGTAGACCTGCTGCTGGTAATGTGTAACCTATCATTCAATTATGCCTTTTTTCCTGAGGACTGTAGGGTAACACATGTAATGCTAATTTTCAAAATGCTCTCTAGGGGTAGCACTAGTAACTATAGACCAGTGAGCCCTTTGTCAATGCTGGGTAAAATGGTTGGGGCTATTATTAAATCATCTGGTTGTATGTTATACCATACACTTTACACAGTACAGTAATTATTAAATTCTAACATACACAATATTACTCAATTTCACACATTTTTAATGTTTTATTGATATTGCATTTCTTCCCTATACACACAACATTAATATTACATAAACCTTTATCAAAAAGTACAAACATATTCAAACAACCTGTGGACATACCAATATAATATATGTATTATATAAGTCACAGGTGTATTATTATACGGACATATCCTAACCCCTCACCCCACTAACACATATCTCACATTCACACCTCATTCATACCTCATAAAACCATACTCCATAAAATGCAGTTATATATCAATACTTGCTCTATTGAACACTTAATATATTAACTGCATCCCATCTAGTTCAATGTTTCCATCCCTTCACTCCAACGCTGTTCACCCCAAGAAGGTTCTTTGTTTCACCCTACCAGGGCTTCCTCAGGGGAATTCTTTATCCTCTCCTGTAGTATGAAAGGGATGTTCCCATTCACAACCACGCACCTATAATGTACAATTAAACAATTAAAATACCCTTTAATTCTTACATATCACTTTAAATGACTCCCTCATATCTGTAGCCAATTAAACATCAAAAGTACTTACTCAATTCTACAATATCCAATATATGTCCACAATCTCCCCTTTAATCAGCCTCACAATGTCCACTAAGAACACATTCAAAGCATATATTGATACATTCACAAAATTATACAGCATTTCTCTATTATTTCATGACCATCACCAATCACAGATTATCACCGGGAAATGAATTACACACCTTACATGACGCGGTACAATTACTTAAAATACGTCACTAAACTCCCCGACTGCCGTGCTGTTTTAAACAGTTTTTCCCTGGAACACAAACCAACCAAAATACTTAATATATTCCCAACATTACAATAAAGCTGTCTCTCAATTTTCCTATACTCACAACTTCAAAACGCCAAGTGTTGTTACATCCAGCGTGCATCAAACCTCAAAATCAACATCAACTTCACCATAACTTGCAATTCACTCACCAGTCGACGATTTCTCCAACACTATACCCATCCCGGGCTGATCCCATGAATAACTCCTGACCCACTATCAGCCGACTTCTTAAGGGATCTCCAAATCAATCCGCACACGACAACCATCAACCCCCTAATCAACACACCCATATCTCACCTGGAATAAACCTTCACCTGCCAATCACAATTCAAATACAACTCCTTCAGAGCCAACACCTACCATCTCCATACATAGCCTCATGTTCACTAACACATGATGTACCAGTCACTGACTTTCTACCAACGTCATCCATCACATTCTACTTACATCATCATGTTCAACCCCATCCACGCCCCCATACATCACACATATAAACAAACACTCCCCCTCCATCGTACCATTCATAATATTTCAAACCCCCAATACCATCACTACATCATTAAATAAACCCATAATCACTGCATATTTCAATACATTATACATTTACCCAAATCACTCGCAATTAATCTAACACCATAAGCGTAAACCAACCCTGATCCCTTAACATATCCCAACATCATACAAAGCCTTAGCATGGTTCAGTAAAAGGCTTCCCATTCAATGCCTGTATTTAATCCCCATGGTTGATAGGAGTGCCATCAAAAAATAAATTTCTGCTCTAGTCGCCATAACGTCTGCGATACATTCCCCTCAAAATCATTCCTCAACCGAGTAATAACAAAAAATGTTACATCATCAACTTGATGGTTAGCCTCTCTCCAATGAGCAACCAAAGGTGCTCCCTCCCTGCTAATATGTAAGTTGCTCTTATGTTCAATTATCCTCTTCTGTATTTTTCGTTTGGTGTGACCTATATACAACAACTTACAAGGACACATCACAGCATAAACAACTTTATCAGTAGTGCATGCAAAAATACCCCTGATCTCAAACAGGGTCTTCACCTCTGAATATTGAAAAAAAACGGACATCCAGCCAATTCTCACATACAGAACACCCCTGACAATTGTATTCCATTTCATCACGTTGGAGGGGATAATGATGCCCCGATACTAGTGACCGTATATTATTTCCCTTCTTATATGAAAAAACAGGCTTTTCACTGCATCCAGGGATCCCATTCAGCATAGGCCAATATTTCAAAATAATATTTCTAATATCCATACTCTTAGAAGAGTAGGGAATGCAGCATACTGTTCCAACCAACTTTCTACTTTCAGATTTAATTAAAAAATTATCCCTCTCAGCATATAATCCTCATTTAAATGCTTTCCTAATACATCCTTTGGGATACCCAGGATACATAAATCATCTTCCTGACCAGTCTCTCTCACACAGAAACACATCACCTCCCTGACCAGTCTCTCTCTTAATCTCACTCATGGTCACTTATATTCAAGCTCTCAATCACACACAAATGCTCTCGCACCCATTCACACCAGCTCTTATCCAGGCTTCCATTCACACCCACACACACACAAGCTCTCATCCAAGCACCCATTCAAACTAGCTCTCACCCATGCATCCATTCACACCCACACACACAAGCTCTCACCCATGCATCCATTCACACCCACACACACAAGCTCTCACCCAGGTACCCAAACACACAAGCTCTCATCCATGCATCCATTCACATCCACAGACACAAGCTCTCACCCAGGCACCCATTCACACCCTCATACACAAGCTCTCACCCAGGCACTCATTCACACACAGAAACCCAAGTTCTCACCCAGGCACTCATTCACACACAGACACAGAAGCTCTCACGCAGGCACTCATTCACACACAGACACAGAAGCTCTCACCCAGGCACTCATTCACACACAGACACACAAGTTCTCACCCAGGCACTCATTCACACACAGACACCCAAGCTCTCACGCAGGCACTCATTCACACACAGACACACAAGCTCTCACCCAGGCACTCATTCACACACAGACACCCAAGCTCTCATCCAGGCACTCATTCACACACAGACACCCAAGCTCTCATCCAGGCACTCATTCACACACAGACACCCAAGCTCTCATCAAGGCACTCATTCACACACAGACACCCAAGCTCTGAACCAGGCACTCATTCACACACAGACACACAAGCTCTCATCCAGGCACTCATTCACACACAGACACACAAGCTCTCATCCAGGCACTCATTCACACACAGACACACCAGCTCTCACCAAAAACTTCTTCTTCCTTCACTGCAGGGATGGGCTCCAGTTCAGCAGCGCCTTTACACCGGTGGGCCTTCTTTTTTTGCCGCCATGGGAATGGGCTCCCGTGGTGGCCTCAGTTGGGGTCAGGTTTCCTCTTCGCTGCCAAGGGCTGTGCTGGCCTTGCTTGGTCGGGGTCGGGTTTCCTCTTCACCGCCATACGAATGGGCTCTTGTGGCAGCCTTGCTTTGTTGGAGTTCAACACTTCTATTCCTCCCACCCCACCCCCGGGCTTTCTGATGCCTGCCTCACCATCCAATCAAAGGCTTCCTCCCTTCTT
This sequence comes from Rhinatrema bivittatum, assembly GCF_901001135.1. Classification (NCBI taxonomy): domain Eukaryota; kingdom Metazoa; phylum Chordata; class Amphibia; order Gymnophiona; family Rhinatrematidae; genus Rhinatrema; species Rhinatrema bivittatum. The sequence goes on along the minus strand of NC_042615.1, from coordinate 518,646,129 downwards.
CCTACTCCCACTTTCAGGTAGAAGGGAGGAGGCTTCCGATTGGCCTGCACGGGGACAGGCAGAATGAAGGAGGCTTCCCATTGGGAAGTGGGGGTAGGAAGAAAGGAGGCTTCCAATTGGCCCGCGGGGGCTGGAAAAAGGGAGAAGGAAAGTACAACGGGGCAATGGGACACCGGGAGATGCGACGTACCTGCCGGTGTTTGGCGACACACTGGTGTGTCGTGACACACCGGTTGAGAAACGCTGATTTAGGGCATCATACAAACATCTAACATTAAAAAAAATAAAATAAACTGAGAAGGCAATGATGAAGAGGCAATACAAATCATGGTCACCTACTTTATCACATTCAAAAAGTATCCAATATATAGTCCTAATGGTACAGTAGAAATGGCATTGAAAGAAAAAATATATTTTAGAAAGTCCTTCATCTCGTGAGCCAGAATCACTCACATATCTCTCCTAAAATCAGAGCAGATATCAAAGTTCCTAATGTGGTACAACAGTATAGGTTGAAGAAAACCATCCTTATCATTAGAAAATTAGAACCTATTACTTATCTTAGGGCATGTGTTCACTGGCTGATTATACAAATATAGAAGATTATATTGTGTATTTCACATTCTTAAATGTTTTAATGCAAAATGATTTAGGGATGGCACAAAGTTTTAAAATATTTACCACTATCTGTAATAGTTACCACTCATGGTAATTCCAAAAATCAATCACAGCATACATCAGGAGTCAATACCAGTTACCCTAGTCCAACATGGCAAATCTACAGGTAATTACAGCTATAGTAATCCTTACAACTAGAAAATATAGCCCAAAATTCATTTATTCCTTTGAATCTTGTTTCTTAGCAATGCACCTGAAATGGAATGATTCTTTCATTAGCATACCACTATGCCAGATTTAAAGAGAATCCATATGATACTCAGCAGTGCATACAAATATCTCAGGTCAAAAATTGACAAGCCACACCCTTGTGTGCAAAGCTATCAGGGATCATGTCTAAACTAGCAACATCTTGGCATATAATGTATTATTTGTCCCAAAAAGATGGAAAAGAAAGAAAGCACTTCCTAAAATGTGGTTTGGTACAGTATAAAAATGTGTTTTTATAAATTACTTTGTAGGGCGCAAACAAAATATAAATTCTAGTGAACAATCAAGTTGTCAGCATAATATGCCTCTGGGACCTGTAAAAATAACAGATCTAAAGATAAAACATTATGGCTCTTCATTATAAGATTACAGTCAGGGGATGATGTCTTTCTTAGTAACTTTTGAATCAAGTTACAGCTTCCCAATCCTGCCCTGCCAGTCAGGTTCTCAGGATAATCAAAATGAATGTGCATGGAATAAATTTGCATTTATCGGATCTTCAATGCATGCAGATTGATCTCATGCATATTCCCTATGGATACCCTGAAAAACCAAGAAATTCTTGCATCAACAGGACAGGTTTGGGAAGCCTTGATCTATAGATTAGATTCTTTTATTTAAACATAGTTTGTGGTTTACAAAGTCAAATACTTTCAATAAATTTATAATATGGTACCTACTTCATGTCCTTTATCTGTGTTTATATCAGAACTCCTCAAAACTACATTAGTTTTATGTTATATATCTCACTTTCTCTATATATAAGATATAGATACACCATGTAGAGAGAGAGAGATATGAATGGTCATGTGTTTGGAAGTTGTGTTTCAGTTTAAAAAAAAATCAAGCATCCTGTCTGCAAAAATCCATTAGCCATTTATCAATTAGGAGGACAAGAATTGGCAACTGCCAAAAGGATCATGGGAAAAATCATTGTGGATGACCTGAAGGTTGCCAGTCAGATTAATAAAGTGGCAGGGAAAGCTAGCAGTATAGTAAGATATACAGGAGGCATCACAGGCTGGAAAAAAAAGGAGATAATATTGCATGTGTATAGATCACTTGCCCCACTTTGAGTACTGAGTTCATTTCTGGAGGCCCTACCTTCATAAAGACATCACGAGGATGGAAGCAGCTCAAAGAAGGGCTTCCAAAATGGTAGATAGCTTGCAACACAAACTCTATACAAAGAGGAACTCAAAATGTTCTCTCTGGAAGACAGAAGGTAAAGAAGGATATATAGAAACATTCACATATTTAGAAGACTTCAATAAAGTACAAGAAGTTGGTATTTTCCATAAAACAAAAAATTAAGGATAATCTGTTATGATGTAAAAATGGAATGGGAGATACTTTGAGGAAATATTTCTTTTATAAAAGAGGGAGGTGAATGCCTGGAATAACCTAAAGGCAGAGATAGAAGTAAATAAAACTAGGAAAGAATTTAAAAATCCATGGGATAGACCATGAATAATTACAGGAAGATATTGCAAAACTGGTGAACTGGGAATCAAAATGGAAAATGGAATTTAATGTTGACAAATGCCAACTGATGCACATAGGAAAAAATAATCCTCTTTCTATGTCCATAGTGTTGGGTTCCATATTAGGAGTTTCCACTCAGTTACTGGATCTGGGAGTGAATGGATACGTTGAGGACAAATCATTGAAATACTTAGCTCAATGGGCAGCAGAAGCCAAAAAAAAAAAAAAAGCAAAAACATTAGGAATTATTTGGAAAGGAATAGGAAACAAAGGCCTATATTTTCTAAAACACCGCAGCGGCGTGAATCGTGCAGTGCAGGGGGCTTGGGGGCAAAGCGGGGTGGGGGGGGGCCGCAGAGGTGAAATCGCTGCCGGCTTTCGCACCCAATAGCACCATCATAAAAGGTGGTGCTATTGGACACGAAATGGGCAGCAAAAAGGCTCCTTACCCGACTCCTCCTCTTCCGGGGCAGATACCGTCCCGACTCCACCCCTTTTTAGCGTCCCTTTTCGCGCGTGCTAGCTTTAAAAAATGACCCCCAAAATTGGGACGAGAATAAAGCCCAGTTTTATGCACATAAATCTTTTTGAAAATTACCTCCAAAGGGTTGAAATTTTTCAGACTGATGCTTTAAAATGGCACCAGCCTTCCAAGACATTATTCATTTTAAATTAAAACAAAAATTCAATACAAATTAAGACACCAGGAAAGTTCAACTAAATTTTATACAATGTGATTCATTAAACTGATGCACTGGACAGCATGATACACAATGGGCCGGATTTTCAAAACGTTATGCACGCTGGGCCTATTTTAAAAAGGCCCAGCAACGAGCACAAAGCCCCAGGAAGCGTCTATGTCCTGGGGCTTTCAAAAAGGGGAGGGGAAGGGGCGGGGCATGGCGGGGTCAGAGGCTCCTGACACAATGGCCGGGGGAATCATGCACCGGCAGTTGGCCGGCGTGCGCAACAGGGTAGGACAATTTTTTTTTTTTTGGGGGGGGGGTTTAGCTTGGGGTTGGGGAGTGGGGAGTTAGGGGAAGGGAAGGGTAGGTGGGGTGGGGGGGTGGGTAGGGAAGTTCTCTCCGAGGCCGCACCGATTATGAAGCAGCCTGGGAGGGAATGGGGGAAGGCAGCACGGCTCAGCGTGGGCTCGGCCCGCGCAAGGTGCACAATTGTGCACCCCCTTGTGCGCGCCAACCCCCGATTTTATAACATGCGCGTACCTGTGCACGCATGTTATAAAATCGCGTGGCCATGTGTGCGCTGGGTAGCACGCGCACATGGACGCACGCGCGCCGGTCTTAAAATCTACACCAATGTGTTTTAACTGTTATAGTCCCTAACTTATCTCAAAAAGGAATTTTGACTTCCAAACCCTTTTTATCACAAGATCTTGTGTAGAGGACTTTCTTTTGTTTCGTGATAAAAATATGCATTTGGAAAGTATATTTTTCTACAAGTCAGGGATTAAGACTGGCAAACACATCAAAAAGCTCATATCACAGATTGTGACATGAAATTTTTTTTACTTCACCTTTATTAAAAATGGTATTGCACTTACATTACATTTTAAATGTATATTTTGCACTCCTTCAAAAAGGATCCACGGCAGCTTATAACATAATGTCAAAAAACATTATCAAAAATACAGTACAATAGCATATATATTTATAGTATATACATCAAAATACATCAGAAATATAGTACAGTGGCATACAAATAGAATAGCATATACATATAAAAAATAACTATCCCTTCCCTGGCCCTTCTTTCACAAGACATCAGAAAAAGCTGCAAACACTCCCATCCCAAACACTACCAAAATATAAACCAGAATGTTCCCACTCCCTCGAGAAGGAAATCCCAAACGGGTAACCATCTTTGGAATGCCTCTTTGGAAGAATCTAGTGTGATCTGAGTTACAGTCCCCACTTGATGACATCATGAGGCATAGCTTAAACTATATATAGAGATCAAAACTTGCAAATTTATAATTGAGAGAATTTCCACAGTTAAATCTAAATGTTCTGCATAAATTACAGAATTTTCACCATATATAAAATGGTAAAAAATGTATATATATCAGAAAAAATCCACAAAATACTATGTGATATACTGTGGGATTCTGTGGAAAACTTTGAATTCCCAGGAATTTTGCTGAAAAATGCATTTCCCATACCCAGTGACTATTATCTGATCATTTTTTATTTTATTTATTTTACTGCAGTTTTTAATTAATTAATTTATTTACATCATTTGTTATTTGCCTGTAGAAGACCTGCCATACCTGTCAAAGTACAATAAAATTTTGAAACAAATAATCAGGCCGATACAGTACAGTGCGGAATGCACTGTTAGCCTGTGTTTGGCCGTGCGGTTTTGATGTGCTATTTTTACCCCTTATACAGTAAAGGATAATAGCGTGTCGAAAACGTGTGGCCAACCCCCCCCCCCCCCCCCAAACTAATAGCATCTGCAACATGCAAATGCATGTTGATGGCCCTATTAGTTATTCCCTTGCGATTCAGAAAGTAAAATGTGCAGCCAAGCTGCACATTTTACTTTCAGAAAGGCAGGCGTTAATTTCGGCCAGCACCGGGGAAGTGCACAGAGAAGCAGAAAAATCTGCTTTTCTGTACACCCTCCAACTTAATATCATAGCGATATTAAGTCTGAGGCCCCAAAAATAAAAAACATTTAAAAATTAAAAATCTTCCCGCAGCCTGCGGGTTGGAAGATGAATGCTCAATTATGTCGGCATCCGTTTTCCGAACCCGTGGCTGTCAGCAGGTTCAAGAATAGATGCCGGTAAAATTGAGCGTCAGCTCCTGTCAAAAAGGAGGCGCAAGGGTCACGCTAGTGTCCCTAGCACCTCTTTTTACTGTGGGCCCTCATTTGCATGCAGGCCAATACTAAATCGCGCACACAGGAGACCGGTCTGTGCGCGCATCGGGAGAGCGGGCGCTCGTCGGCTCTCCCGCACTTTTTTCTGTATCGGCCCAAGTGTAAGGTATTTTGATAGGTTTTAAAATTATTCTGTTTGACTGTTAGAAATGTTTTTATTATTTATTTGTATATTTAGACTTCTATTCCTTTTGTTTGATTAATTGTCTTTGTGAACCAAATTATTATTTTTTTTATATGTAAACTACATTGATCTGCTTCTTGAATTTGTGGTCTATCAAGAAATTAACTAAATTAAACTAAACTAATTAGATGTTCCTATGCTTTTAACACTTGCAGACTGATGCAGTACTGATGTGCTATAAACGTGTATCTAAATTGGACACACTTTTTTTATGTGCCACAGTCACCTCTCCTGTGCAGTAGATGCATTAGGCAAATGAGCCGTCATGCTAAAAAGGATGCGCTAGGGATAAATTGTGTGACCCAAGTGTGCCCATGGCATCGGGCGCCTAGAAGTGGTGGCTGTGCATGGGTTAGGACAGTGGTTCTCAGGTGTGTCAGGACACACTAGTATGTTGCAAATTCCCGGGGGGGGGGGGGGGGGGGTCGCAGTCTGGGTGGAAGTTGGCTGACTTCTCTTTTATTGGGTATGACAGGAAGCTGCTCTTGCTTCCTTCTCTACCTGGCCAGTGGGAGGCTGTTCCCTCCTCCTTCACCCAGATCAGACCACCATATCGCCAAACTAAATTGGCTTCCAATTGATCAAAGAATTCATTACAAAATCTGCATGACAACTTTCAAATTGCTGAGTTCACAATCCTGTCCTTGGTCCAATGCACTATTAAAACTTTATAAACCATCCAGAGAGCTGAGATCCTCCCAACGAGGTTGCCTTGATATCCCATCTGTTCGCCATGCCCGTCTTGCTGTTACACATGAGTCGGCCTTTTCAGTTGCTGCTTTGGAACACGTTACCCATTGAGATTCGGTTAGAAGACTCCCTCAAAAAATGTAAAATATATTAAAAACAATTATTGCTGAAGCAAGCCTTCCAATAATGTAGTACAAAGATTTCCTCTATGCAAATGTTGTCTGCGATTTAAAAAAACATTTTGTTCATCTGCTTTAATTGTATTTTATGTTTTTATTCTGTGAATGTAATACTTGTAAATCGCTTAGACCAATTTGTGTTAAGCGATTAATACATTTTAATAAATGAAATGAAATGAAACTTTTGTTCATATGGGCCCAGCAGGATACCAACTTTATCTCCCTCTGCCTAACCTTGGCAGTGAGGCTGCTGATGCTCTCTTCACCCCTTGGGGCCTGGATGTGAAAGCAGGAGTGCTAGGGAGAAAGGTGTGTGCTCTGCTGCTGCTGCCTCATATTTCTCTCCTCAATGCTTCTTGCCCTCATCTGCGGCTGATAAAGAGGGAAGGAGACTCTGCTTTGGAGTGAAGTCTTGTCTGCTGGCTGGGAGCCAGGAGGAGTGGGAAATGTACTGTCAGGACAATGTGGGAAGGTAGGAGTTCAAGAGTCTGTTGGGCAGGAAGACATAGGGAGATAGTGAGTCAGGGGTAGGGGAAAGGAGGTTGGGGTTGAGGGTAGGGAGAGGTGGAGGAGGGAGGGGTTGGGGGCTGCTGGGCAAGGAAGAGAAATTGGAGAGATGGAGGTGTGTGGTTGCTGGGTTGGGGGAGAGGGGGAGAGGGGAAAGGGAGTGGGGAGTTGGGATGCTGAGCAGGAAGGGGTAGGAAAGTGGTGGTCAGAGGTATTCTGGGTAGGGAACAGGAGAGGGAAGGGCAGAAAGAGTTGAGCAGGGGAGAGAGGGAGCACGAGGAAGAGGATGTGGGGTGGGGCTGTCGGGAATGTTGGACAGGGATATGAGCATGTGAAGGGATGATTGAGTAGTTGGGAGAAGTGAGGGGTGATGGGGGCATGGAGGGGAGTAAGGGGGTACAAGGGCCATACTATGTCAGTTTTGAGAATATGCGTTTCTTCTCTCTTTGAACTTTAGTGTAGGAGGAAATATATTTTTGTTTCTAGTCTCTAGTTTTGCACTCATGCAGAGATTGTCTTGGGGGGGTTCCATTCCAGGCTTTGTTTCCACATTTGTAATTTGTGGTCTTTTATTCTATATTTGGTGAAGACTGGACTATCTATATTCTGTGTTTATGTGACTGAGATGAGGTACTTTACTAGAGGTTTGTATCAGTCTCATTTGTTGTATTTTATCATATTATATTGCACTGGTGGTGAACTGCTGCCTTTTCATGAATAGGGTTATTGCTGTTTCATTTCTTGGAGTTAGTGCTGCTGAGGTATGGCAGGTTTGATAGATGTGTACAGAGTGGGGTTTGTTTGATTTATTTTACAATGCACATGTAGTACAGGGAGTCTGGGATGCCGTTATTAAGATGAGACCAGAATCAGAATACCTTTTTTTGTACGATGAGTTCTACAGGGAAATGTCTTAGTTCTGCTCTTCACTCATTCAGGCCGATTCAGTAAACTGCACGGGAGAGCCGGCGCTCCGAGGTGAGCGCCCGCTCTCCCAAGACGCGCCCAGTCCACTCTCCTGGGCACGCGATTCTGTATTCAAATGAGGGCCCACGCTAATAAGGAGGCGCTAGGGAAACTAGCACGTCCCTAGTGCCTCCTTATTGGTGGAAGCGGCGGCTGTCAGCAGGTCTGACAGCCAACGCTTAATTTTACCAGCGTTGGTTGTCGAACCCGCTGACAGCCAAGGGTTCAGAACACGGATGCCGTCAAAATTGAGTGTCCATTTTCCAATCCGCGGGCAGATTTATTTTTTTAAATTATTTTTGGGGCCTCAGACTTAATATCACTATGATATTAAGTCGGAGGGTATACAGAAAAGCAGTTTTTTCTGCTTTTCTGTACACTTGCCTGGTGCTGGCCGAAATTAACTCCTGCCTTTGGCAGGAGTTAATTTCTGAGAGTAATTGGCCGCATATTTTACTTTCTGTATTGAGCATGACTAACTAATAGGCTCATCAACATGCATTTGCATGTGATGTGCGCTATTAGTTTCGGGGGGGGGCTGGCCGCACGTTTTCTACGCGCTATTACCCCTTACTGTATAAGGGGTAATAATAGCGTGTCGAAAACGAGCGTCCAAACGGGGGCTAACGGTGCGCTCGGCCTGAGCGCACCATACTGAATTGGCCTGACAGTTAGGAAGCGGAGGACTCCTGTGGATGCAGAGCATATGCTTATATTTAGTCCTATGATGGTCATGTGTTCAGTGTGTCATGCATGTGAGTATCATCCTCAGGTGTGTCCTGTTAGAAAAAGGTTGAGAACCACTGGGTTAGGAAAACGGACGCTCAATTTTACGAGTATCCATTTTCCTAACCTGCGCACAGCCATGGGTTAGGAAAATGGATGGTGGTTAATTGAGCATCCGTTTTCCTAATCTGAAGTCCGGCAAGACATTTTTAATACATTTTTTGTTTAGGTTACTCCTTTCTTCAGTTCTTCCGACTTAATATCGCAACAATATTAAGTCAGAGGAACTACAGAAAAACAGTATACTATTTTCTGCTATTCTGTTATCTTTTGGGGCTCCTCAAGACTTATCACCAGCTCTGGGGTTGGCATTAATTTTTGAGGGTAAAAATGTGCACCTCAGGCACACATTTATTTTTTTACATAAGAGATTATAGCTAATAGCCTCATCAACATGACATTTACGTGCTGTGAGTGCTATTAGCTACGTGCTGTTTTGGATGCACTAATTCCCTTATTGCAAAAGGGGTTATGGATGCGCGTCCAAAATGCACATCCATCTGTGGGTTAACCTGTGCGCTAACCTGAGAGCACAGTATAGAATCGGCCTGAAATCGTTCTCGGACAGTAAACTAAAAGGAAATCCATTAGAAATCTAGAAATCTAGAAATGAGAAAAACTGTTCATTGTACTTTCTCTGCAAATTTGCACATTGATATTTATAAGTACGCAAAGCTGCACTCAGAAATAAAAGGATCTTGGACAGGAGATGGGACTGTTTGCAAAGCCATTTACTCAGGTAAATTAGATGCCTGAACATTACCCTCACTGAGACCTAGATTTATAATTTTGAAATAAATACTGCAAATATCACATCTGCGATATTTTCACATTACAAGCTAAGAATTGCCTAGACAGGCTTTTACCACTTTTTGGGGAGAGACAGACAGACAGACTCTTTATAAGGCTTTTATACAAGTAAACTATTTGTACCACTGTAGGAGGGGTAACTAGTAACTTGGGGTGAGGTTTTGGTGGTGGCCTAAGTTTTGGGGGGCAGTTTTACATGTTCAGTCAGAAGAATGAACAGCACAGTAGATATCAGTGAAGAGTTGATGTGATTTGGGGTGAGGAAAGGTACACAAAGAAGAGATCTGTACATTCTACTCTCAACCTAGCTTGATAGTAGCTAGGTAGAGTGCGCATCAAGATAGGTCGAGAGTACATTGTACAAATCTCATCTTTGTGTACCTTTCATCACTCCAAATCACATCAAATCTTCACTGTCTAACTATGCATGTAAAACTGCACCTCGCAACCTAGGCCACCACCAAAACTTTACCCCGAGTTACTAGTTGCCCTCTTACAGTGTATAAAAAGTTGACCAATATGTTTGTATCTATGTCTCTGAAATGGGATTGTGATTTTTATTGCAAATCCCTGTTACGCCCGTCGGTCGCAGAAGGCTGCAACCACTGTTGCTCACCCTCTTGCTTCCCTGCTTTGACTTCATTGGGTGAACTGGCCGTCTCTGCCAGCTATCGCTGGCCTGCTCGCGGGCCTCCCTGGTCGGCGTCAACGCTGCCGACCACCATCTTGCCCTCGGAGTTCCTTAGGTGTGCGCGGTCTCGGGCCAGTCTTAAGCAAGTCATGGCGGTAACCTCAGGGGCGTGCCCCTGAGGTTACCGCCATGACTTGCTTCGTGGACTCTTAAGCCAGCTGGCCCTGCCTGCCTGTGACTTGGCAACAAGTTCCCTCATTGCTGAATCAGCTTCGCTTACTATGGACTTCCTGTTCCAGTTCCTGCTCCTTTGGTGTGAGACACTCTGGGTACCTGCTCCTTGGGGGCACTTCCTCGTCTCTGGCTATCTGCTCCTCGAGGGCCTTACGCTTTGGACTGCTGCCTGCCTTGTTCCCCGGGGCATCACCGGGAACCATCACTACTGTGAGTACTCCGTCTGCGTACCATTACTGTATCATCTCTAGTGAGGAATCCTCATCGGTGTACCCTGCTCTGCGGACCTGCTGTTTCATTTTTACTGAGGAACCCTCATCGGTATACTCCGCTCCACGGACCACTACCGCATCATCTCTACTGAGGAGCCTCATTGGTGTACCCTGCTCTGCGGACCATTGCCGTATCATCTCTACTGAGGTATCCTCCTTGGGTATTCCCCACTTCAAAGACTCTGTGGCACCCCCATGCCTGTGTGACATTCTCCTGCACTCCCTGCTCCGCGGGCAGTGCCACTCTACTTCTTTAATAAAGACTCTAGTTATCTATCTGTGTCTGACATCAGCTGAGACTTCGCCTCCTGATGGTGAGGCTCATAGGCCTCCTCCCTGTGGGTGGTACCATCTCTCACCTTGGCCCAGGGCCCACATACCTACAAATCCTAACAATCCCATGCCGTGCGTCATGCACAGCATGATGCCAGGAAAAAGGTGTAGTTATTTCCGGCATTAAAACCGCATGCTATCGCATGCAACACTAAGCTCCCTCATTTTAATTTACTCCACCCAAACTCCTCCTATTTGGGAACATTTTTTAAATTTCCATAGGCATCATGCGATGCATTATTGTGGGCGCCCGCAATAAGGCCCTAACATGATTTGAAAAATGACCCTGTCAATCTGGTAAAAGTACAAGCAGGGCTGGCATGGTTTTTAGCTGGATTAAGCAGGAGCTTTTCTAGGCACAAAAATCTGCTGGCAGAGAAAGCAAGTGCAGTCTGTTAGTCCTTTGTACCCATAGGCAATTTACTAAGGGAAACTTTACCTTTGAATATTAGGTCCAAGGTCTGCATAATTTACACCTAGATGAGCTGTTTGAAATATGCATCCATAAAACACTGAAACAAAGGTTAAGTCTTAAAAGCCCATCGAGCACAAGGATAAAGAGAATAAAAGATCAAGGTATATTAACAGCTACAAATTGTAAAGGCAAGAAAATGAATTGGATTCTCACTACTGAAAATAAAAAGAATTAAGGGTTTCTATCTCTTTCTTTAATACAATAAAGAAGGTTCATATTCTTAATCTTCAGCTTGCATGATAATAGATGAGCTAGAAATTGAATCTATAATCTCTCTGCTACTGTCAAAGAAGTCATGCCAGTAAGTAAGAACGACTACAGCTAATATGGCTTCTGGCAAAAGGGATACTGCCACTTTGCTGCCTAAAGTAAACTGAGAAAATACTTGTTTCTTCTCACAAAAGATGAATCAGGGTCCTCAGAAGTAAAGCTGAATTTTAATATGTTATATGAACGATATTGCTTGAGTTTGTGGATTTGTAGAGTGGTGCCTTTAACAAGGCGGACATCCTTACTTAATGAACCTCGCTGACAATTACCAAGACACTAATCATGTGGGTTTCTTGCACCACTGGTTCTGTAAATAATAAAACTGGGCTCAACAGTGAGTCATTCCCTACCAAATGCGAACAAGGGGATTGGGAGGTTTTATTTGAAAAAAAGAAAGTAGGGCCTGACTGGTGCTTCTGCTGATGAAATTATTTTCTGACTCTTGATGCATGAGAATGTGTTTCCCGGCATTTTTCTTCGTGTATGACCGCCCATTCTATAAAAAACATTTTTCAAAATACAATTCTTCTTAGAAGATCTTTGATGGTATTGGAGCCCCTCCAAAGTGCATCTGTCACAGGATTGCACTGCAAAGACTGGGTAAAATGAGCTCATCCCATTGCTCTTAGTTCAAGCCATCAACTGTTTCTTTTCAAGGAATGTAATTTTCTATTTACTGTGCTTCTGATAACCACTTTTTGTGCAGAGCCACCCAATATACTAAATTCACAGAGCAGTTGTTACCATGTATTACTAATTTTAAATAAATTATAACAAAATCGGAAGACTCTCTTCACCTTTCAAAATCAACATGTATTTTAATATTTAGCTCATCTCTTTTCACCAGTAGCTCAAGATAAATTATATTCAGGTACAGCAGGCACTTCCACGTCTCCAGAGGGCTTAAAATCTGAGAGGCTGATACAATATTTGTGTATAGAAAATGGGCACTCACTGTTGAGCGCCCGCTTTCCTAATGCGCGCCCAGCCACCTCTCCTGGGCACGCAATACAATATTTAAATGAGAGGTCGCACTAAAAAGGAGGGGCTAGGGAAAACTGTGCAACCCTCGCACCTCCCTCGGCATTGGGCGCACAAGAGAGGTGGCTGCCAGCACGGGCCGGGAAAATGAACATTCAATACGAGCATCTGTTTTCTCCCGCTACCGGCACAATATACATGCTCAAGATACATGGCCTGGACCGTGTATCTTGTGCATTTATATTGGGCGCCCCAAATTTTATTTATTTTTTTTTTTTACTGGAATCAGCTTTCTGTGGTTCCTTCTACTTAGTATCGCAACGATACTATTAGGAGGAATCAAAGAAATCAGGATTTTTTGTTTTTATCAATGAGCCCTTGAGTGTAGCATCCCTTTATGCCACAAGGGCAAGATACAACACACAGGTAAATCATGAAGATTCCAAACTTGTATCACCTACTACATGAAGGAATCAGAACAATATTGTATACTCATCTTCTAGAGTAGATAAACAATCAATGAAAACATGTAAAATATATCAGATAAATTTAATATCACAAGTACAATGAAATGAAACTCATTACATATATTGTCCTCTAATACAACTTACTATGAAAACTAACCTTCTAACACACCCATTCATATCCATACATTCATACTTATAAGGGCAACTCCAACACACATTGTAAGAGTTACAAAGCACTATGAAACACTTGTATTAAACAAGTAACAAACTACACAGCAATATACATATATCAATGAAAGGACATGATGTTTCACGTCAATTAAAGCTAACAATGTTTCCCTAAATAAACAGTGTAACAGAAAATAAGGTATTAAACAGCATAAAGTATTGAAAATTAAGTTAGGTGGCTAACTTTAAGATAGGTTTCACTATTGAATGTACTTGCAAAGTTACCTGGATAAGTTTATCCAGCTGACTTTGCTAGTCGGACTGTGTTTGAATATGGACCGCAGAGTGGTACAATTTGAGCCCACACAATAGTTATGAAAATTACTAAAATAAATGCTGATTGTGCATGTTCAAAGGGCCCTTCAAGGAGGCCTTTATTTACATATCATTCAGGTTCTCCAGTACCAATAGGCACAAAGTTAAAGGCTTAGTTAGCCTGGAGTTACCATTCCCAAATCAGATCACGATGCTGCTATTCATCCTCTTGCCTAGACCCCAATGCTAACCTTCACCTACTTCATACCTATTGAAATCTCTGACCCGTCACCCCTTTGCCCCACCTACGACACCTTTGATGCAGAAAGCAACATCCCCCCCCCCCCTACACACACACACACACACACACATTTACTTGGATCCCTGATGCAAAAGGAAATCCCTCCTCTCTCCCCCCGACCATTCCCCCTCAATTAACCCTTCCCTCTGCCCCTCCCCCCGCCCCCCCAGAGTCCCCTCATGAGCCAATCTCAAGTATTTCTTTTACCTTCCACTCCACTGAGAAGAAGAGTGCCTTTTACCTCCTGCTGGTAGCTTGTCTTTCCTGAAATGGCAGCACTGAACACTGCTTCACACTTCGATCCACGTGTTGTGCCAATGCAGGTCAAGTGTCATGTGGTGATAGTGCGGACAGGATTAACTGGGCAGGACTGGAAGGGGCAAGTGAACTTTGCCTGCCATTATCTACACTGCTACTATGCTATTATTAAGTGCTATCATTTCAGCAACAACAGGCTACGGGCAGGAGGTAAGAGTCATCCCAGCAGCATTCAGAATGGCAGGAAGATTGCTTAAGGAGAGTCTTGGGGGGGGGGGGGGGGGCAGAACTTGCATAAGGAGAGAAGGAGGGGAGAAGGATTTCAATCTGTGTTGGAAGTCTAGGTAGGTGGATTCTGCATGGGGGGATTTAGGTGACTCGGAGGGAGCTTGATTTTGAACTGGAGGCCTAGGTAGGTGGAGTGGGGTGGATGTAGATACTGGAATCTGGTTGGAGGGAGGAGGACTTTTACATCAGGTTTCTGGGGGAAGGGAAATCTTTTTTTTTTTTTTTTGGAGGGGAATGAGGCCAAGAACATTGGCTCCTTGCCATTGGTTAACGTACAGTGTGTTGATCCTGCCATCCTATGTGCCACCATCCCAACCCTCTGCCTCACATGCCGATACTCTTCTCTCTCATCTCACTGAAGGAAGAGACAGGAGTCTATGTGGGGCAGGCCAGAGCAGCAGCAAAGCAAATTAAAATGATGCAGTAGGGGAAGGAAGGAAAGACGACATGCAAAGACCAATGGTGTGGAGGTAAAAGAAAGAGCAGACTGTGGGATAGAACGAAGGAGCAGCAGCAGGAAGAGGATGGAAGAGAGAGGAGACTGGTGTATGAATGTGTGGGGGGGGGGGGGGGCAGGGGAGAAGAATCCACCTATAATTTTCCCAGAAACACAGGGGAAATATCCAACACATTTTACTAGTGGACCTGAGGAAAAATCCTCATTTCCATCAAATTTGAAACAGGCTGAAATCCGCCTGGTTCACACTTAACAGTAGAATGTTTGCACACCCTTAGAACCATATTTGAGATGAAAGACATGTACCTGGCTTGACCCACAGAGCCCAGTTTTATAACAGTGTGTATTGGGAGGCAGATTTTAAAAGGTACGCATGTGGCGTACATTTCTGCGGGCAACCCGGCGCGCACAAATGTACGCCCAATTTTATAACATGCGCGCGCAGCTGCGCACATGTTATAAAATCAGGGGTCGGCACATGCAAGGGGGTGCACACTAGTGCACCTTGCGGGTGCCAAGCCCTCGGGGAGACCAGCTGGCTTTCCCCATTCCCTCCGAGGCCGCTCCAAAATCAGAGCGGCCTCGGAGGGAACTTTCCTTCCCCCCCCACCCCCACCTTCCCCTCCCTTCCCTTACCTGTTCCGCCCCAGCCCAAAAAAAAAACCCGTAACTTGTGCGTGCCAGCCGACTGCCGGCACACAATCTCCCAACCCAGCGGCCTTGCAGAGGCCTCTGGCCATGCCCCCGGCCCCAGACCGCCTGTTTTTTCAAGCCCCGGGACTTACATGCATCCCAGGGCTTTATGCGCACCACCGGGCCTTTTGAAAATAGATCCAGCGCGCGTAACCCCCCTACGCGTGTAAATCCACCTGGATTTACGTGAGTAACCCTTTGAAAATCTGCCCCTGGGTGTAAAAGACTGCGAGTAGAAAGTACTCGCAGACTTTAGCCCGGATTTTCAAAGTGGACTTATGCGTGCAAGTCCACTGTGAAAACTAGGGCATTTACCCCTGCCCCCATCCTCCAAAGCATGTATTTCTGAAAATTAAAATTACACACACAAATAATTTCCTTGTCTCAATTTCCCCCTCCCCCCCAAACAACTCTTTCTTGTGTATCTAAAAATAAGTGTGTGACTTACATGCGTAGTTTTATGTGTACAACTCCCAGGCCTTTTTACACACAGAACTGCTTTTCAAAATGTGGCCCTGAGTGAGCAGATGAAAAGAAAAAGATCCTTGAGATGGCAGATAAGAGTAGAGATGTGAATCGGAACCGGAATCGGTTCGGATTCCGGTTCCGATTCACATGTGGGGTTTTTTTCAATCGGGCCCGATTACGGTTTTATCGGCTACGCCCAAGCCGATAAACAAAAAACCCACCCCAACCCTTTAAAACTAATCCCTTTGCTTCCCCCACCCTCCCGACCCCCCCTCCAAAAAACATTTTACAGGTACCTGGTGGTCCATCTTTAAAAATGGCGCGGGCCATCCAGTGCTCCTACCACGTGACAGGAGCCAGCCAATGGCACGGATACCCTGTCACATGGTAAGGGCAAAGGGCCATCGGCGCCATTTTGATTAGTGGCAGCCGACGGCCCGGGAGCGGGAGATCACTCCCGGGACCCCCACTGGACCACCAGGTACCTGTAAAATGTTTTTGGGGGGGGTCGGGAGGGTCGGGGAAGCAAAGGGATTAGTTTTAAAGGGTCAGGGTGGGTTTAGGGGTTATTTTTGTGTGCCGCTTTTCCCGCCTTCCCCAAAACGATAAGAGAACCCCCATGATCAATATCGTGGGGGTTTCCTATCATTTCAGGGAAGCCCCCGATTTCTGACGATTTTGAAAATATCGACGATATTTTCAATTGTCCAAAGCCCGATTCACATCCCTAGAATAGAGGGCAGGTTAGGAAATTGAGATCTTAAGCGTCATGATGACCAGAGTAGATGGGGCTGGAGGGGTTCTCCAGGCCCCGCCAACCAAAGAGTCTCAGGAGCCAGTGGCCTTTCCTCTGCTGCTGCCACTGCCCTGATGCCCCTGTAGGCCACCTGTCCTGATGCCCCACCATTGGATACTGGGGGCTACCCGGGAGCAGGCAGGGAAGAAACATGGGGTAGAGTGGGGAGGAGAAAGAGTGCAGAGAGGATAGAGAGAGTTGGGGGAAGGGGAGAGATTGTTGGAGAAATGGCATGGGGGAGGAGAGAAGGAGCACGGGTGCAGAGGGAGGACTAGAGAGTGTGTGAAACAGAGAACATGGGGGAGAGCAGGGGAGGATTGAGGGTGATATTGTGTATGGTAGGGCTGAGCATAGGGAAGTAAATAGGGTGCAAGAAAAATGGGGAGAGATCATGGAGTAGCTATAACGTACATACACTCAGAGCAAGTGTAACATACATATACACACAATAATATACACACACAACATACATATACACACAATAATATATACACAACATACAAATACACACAATAATACATAATAATAATACAACACTCCAACTGTAACACACACACACCAAAGCATCTCTAACAGCCCCCTCCCAGAGGAACTATAACATACACATAAACGTGGGGTAACTGTAACACATTAATTCAATTTTAAAAAAACCTTTTCATAAAACATGCTCTTTTAAGGTGCCACAAATTTCTAGGCTTATTTTTATTTTTTAAAGCCAGTACAAAGAGTTTTTACAACAAGACAAGAAATACCATTACTGAGCTATAAGCTACACATCGCTAACGGGCTCATTTATCAAGTCAATTCTGTTCATGTGCTAAATAGCCTTGCCTTGTACTTGTATGAGTCATTTACAACCCTGCTTCTCAGCATTAAAAAAAAACTGTTGTAATCCCAGTTTCACTCTGTCAAACATACAATTAGCATGGTTCAATGATTCACCAAATGATAGGAATACATAATGTGCATTAAAAAATAAACATTACAGATTATAGCAACTTTCTCACAGATATACTGGGTAACTCAGGCCCAGGAATTTACTAAGACTCAGCTACAAGACACAGAATTCATGTTGTTTGTAAAATAAATAATAGAGACACATTGTTATGGCGGTTGCATAGCTCTCTAAGCCTGTGTGCTTCGTGGCAAATCACGTGCAGGTACACTGAGTCCTGCCCATAGACAGCCTGCACTCTAAGTCGGGGCCTGAGGTTAAAGTGAGATAAAGTGACTTGCTGAAGGTCACAACAAGTCAATGGAAAACAAAACTGAATATGAATCTGTGTCTGGTGGCTTTCAGTCCATTATACTAACCAGTGGGCCACCCGCCCTCTCGGATATGAAAGACATGCTGCTCTTCTCAGCAGTGGCATGGCCAAGTACTGCTGAAAGATGCAAGTGGTGGGGATGTGCAACAGGGACAATGGATGGATAAAATCCGTTTCCTGCTGACCTTAAAATCCCCAGCTCGGAGGCAAGAAAACAGAAATAGCAACAATGCTTGCCTGCACCGAGCCCAACTGATAGAGAGTACAGGGGGAGAAGGGGATGAAAGACAGAATATCAGAGAGAGAGAGAGAGAGTGCGATGAGGTAACAGAGAGAAAATATGAAAGAGAGATGCTGACTACTGAGAGGTGAGTGAAAGAGAAAGCATAAAAGAGAAATGCAGACTTCAGGAAGAGAGATGGGATGAGAAAGAGAGACCTTTGTTTATAACCTTTGTCTGCATTGCCCTCCTCAGCAAATTATTTTTGACTGAAGATGATCAATCCGCTGACAAGAAAAAGAGGCACACTAGAAATCGCTCTGTTTGAAAGTGTTTCCTACTTAACAGCCATTATTTTGCTGTCGCTGTTGTGATTATGTCGATTTAATTCATACATTTTCGGTCCCAATTTAACAGAATGAAAAATGAAACACCACAATCAAAGCGGTTAGAATACATTAAGGGCTGCAAGCCATGGCTTTTAAACAGCCAGCTTTTTAGTTTCCTCCTAGTTTTCAAAGGC
Organism: Rhinatrema bivittatum; assembly: GCF_901001135.1. Taxonomy (NCBI): domain Eukaryota; kingdom Metazoa; phylum Chordata; class Amphibia; order Gymnophiona; family Rhinatrematidae; genus Rhinatrema; species Rhinatrema bivittatum. The sequence goes on along the minus strand of NC_042615.1, from coordinate 518,627,309 downwards.
AGGAAAGTTTCAGGACTGATCAGCCTGCCCCCTACAAAAAATTCCCTTTGCTAAACCTCATTATGCCAGATTTTCTGCCCATGCCACCTCTTTTAAATAATTCATGTGCTTTTACTGCGTGTCCGCTGGGATTATAATAAAGACAATGTTTAATGGATCTAGCCGAGAACCTTGGGGTAAAACTTGCGCACCCCTGAGATTGACTAAATCTAATCTAGCAAAAATGAGCCATCCCAGAGGCTGAGATAAATGGTTGGAGAGAGGGAAAATATACTTGTAGATTTGGTTTCGAAACCAATGCATGTATTTTCATGCATGCAGCTGACCAGCAGAAATAGCAGGCAGAAGATGCCCTGGTACTTTACAGCACATTTTAAAAGAAAATCTGTCCACAGTTTTCCTTTGAAAATGAACTACAGGACCTTATACCTGTATGGTTTAGTCAATATTTAAATCAATATCCAGCAAAAATACACTACCTGAGGCAATACGGAGCTTTTATTAAATCATACGCTATTTTCGGTGCTCAGTGCTATTGATAAACTACTTTATCAATTACACTAATTAGCACTGGCACTAATTCTTGATAAATGAGCTGCTTACATGTTCTATAGGTGGCTGTTAGGTTAGGAAAGACTAATATGTTATCAGTTCTGGATATTTTTGAGTGGTCAGGCAGATTCCTAAATATTTTCCATGAATGCAATAAGTGGTATTAATTGGTAAAATAGTTTAATGATAGCAAGGTGCCAATGCATAACTGAAAACCAGGTTGTATGCATGCAGACCCCAGATAATGTTGTCAACAACTCACTCCATGTGCAGTATACCCCAGATGTATTCATGTGATTAAGACTAATTGTTTTAATAAGCAAGTGCTTACAAATGCTGACATGCACTTGTAGTTCATATAATCTGCAATCTGGAGCAGGTAGGGCACAAAGTAGTACACTATTCAGTCTGAATGAATAGAAATATATAGAAATAAGGATCAACAGACAAGTTGTAGGCGAGGCCTTTTTATTGCCTAAATATTAGGGATGTGAATCGTTTTTTGACGATTTAAAATATCGTCCGATATATTTTAAATCGTCAAAAATCGTTAGAGGCGATATTTAATAGGAATTCCCCTGATTTATCGTCAAAAATCGTAAATCGGGGGAAGGGGGAGGGGAAGGGGGAGGGCGGGAAAACCGGCACACTAAAACAACCCTTAAACCCACCCCGACCCTTTAAAATAAATCCCCCATCCTCCCGAACCCCCCCAAAATGCCTTAAATTACCTGGGGTCCAGTGGGGGGGGGGTCCCGGTGTGATCTTTTACTCTTGGGCCTCTGGTGCGTTGTAGAAATGGCGCCGGCGCTACCTTTGTCCTGACATATGACAGGGCAAAGGTAGCACCGGCGCCATTTTGTTTTTTTGTCCCCCGACGTCAGGAGCGTAGGAGATCGCTCCCGGACCCCCGCTGGACCCCCAGGGACTTTTGGCCAGCTTGGGGGTGCCTCCTGACCCGCACAAGACTTGCCAAAAGTCCAGTGGGGGTCCGGGAACGACCTCCTGCACTCGAATCGTTTTGCCGTACAAAATGGCGCCGGCATACGCCATATGGCCGGCGCCATTTTGTACGGTGCAACACAGGTTTTCGGCTAGACTCAGTTTCAGGTCAGAAAACAACCCCCAGATAATTGCTGGGATCAGAAGCTTCCCCAGCCACTTCTTACTTGGTCTGTGAGGGGGGTAACAAAGATGAAAACTGAGGCTTGATCCTATTGCAGAGCTTCAGCCTAAGCCATGGCCCAATGCAGGGTCTGGCCTAGGCACAGGCCCAGGCATGAAGCTGGGGCCTGGCTAGAGACTGGGTTCTGATGCCAAGGGCTCAGCCTGGGCAGAGGCCAGGCCCAGGCTCATAGTGGGTCCTGATGCCGAGATCTTGGCCTAGGTCAGGCCTTGACCTAGGCCAGATCCTGATGCCAACACTGCAGTCCAGACCTAGGCTAATCCCCGGCCCAGGCACAAGCCCGATGCTGAAATCTGGGCTGGAGACCGAGGCCCAGGCACAACACTGGGACTTGGGTAAGAATTTGGGTCCCATCACTGGGGCCTCAGCCTAGACTCAAGACTGACATTGAGATCTCGGGTTAGGCCTAGCCCAACATCCGGGGACCAGTTCGCAGGGATCCATTTCTTTCCGCCATCTTAAAATGACATCTTCTGCTTGGAGAGCGGGCTGGAGTAACTTCTCTCCAGCATCTTCCTCCTGAATGGAGGGTGCAGTTTTGATGTATGGACTTTCATTTTAATAGCTGTACAACATAATGGCACCCTCTGCTTAGAAGGAAGGTGAACTCTGGTGTATCCTCCAATCAGAAAACATCATTTTAAGAAGACTGCAGAAAGCAGAGTATCTCTGTGGTCTAGTCACCAGTGGCTGGCCTGGGCCTCAATGTTGGCACCCAGCCTCCGGGATTGGCTCTGGCATTCAGCCTGTGTCTTGGCCTAAGCCAAAACCTTTCCCTTGGCTTTGGGATCCAGCCTTAGTGTTGGGCAATGGGCCAGTCATTGCTACAGGTCACCTACAGATGGGATAAGTGTGGCCAGGGATGATTCTGACCCCAACAATTTAGGGTGGGGGTGAGAGACATGGGGTGCAAGAGAGCCTGGGGAAGCCCTTTTTTGGGTTTTAGCTCCTTTTTTAAAATGTTTATTTTGGTTTTGTAAACTACAGAAACAAAATAAATATTAAGTGAAACAAAACCTAGAGAAACCCCCCCCCCAAAACAAAAGAAAAAACAAATTGAAAATTTTTCCTGCACATTCCTACTAATCACCACTACACCAACTTCTTTATCTTTAATATTAATTGCTCTACAACTCTTCAATCTCTTCCATGGCCACAAAATAAACTTTCATGCAATGCAGATGCCAGAAGTATGCTACTTTGCCTGACCATTCTGAGGACAGCATGTTCCTAAAATAATAGATTGCACTAAGCATGTTGGAATCTAGTCTTTAAAATAATTATTCCTTTTTACATGGGATATAATATTCCAGTAGTCTCCTCCTGGTATTTTTGGGCTTCCAGCTCAATCAAAAGATAGCCAGTTGGGGCTATGGATCTATGAACCTTCATCAATAGCTATTTCAGTATTTTCCTCATTTGTATTACTTCTCCACCCTCTAGCCTAGTCCTGTTATTGCAACAGCAGGACTGAGGAGCACGGACCATGACTCTTCCTGGAACCTGTTCAGATATGATCTTTAGTTAGCCAGTAGGTATCACTCCTGATTGATGGTGGAGTCTCCCTCTCTTCTTCCTTCCCATGGGCTGCAAACATTATCTCCACAGCATCCTCAGTATTAACCAGTCTGGGAACTGAACTTTAGCTTCATGTGTAGCTACTCTGGCCTCGATCATTAAATTTTAAGATGAAATCCATTTAACACAAGACATTTTTTTACTACTTAAGGATAGAGAGGATTGCCCTGCATTCAATGTAAAAGTATGATTTTGTATATGTTGCTTTTGTGACTCATTAAAAGTTTTCAAGTAAAAACAGATCATATCTTTCATTTGTAACTTGTATGCAATTCAAAGCTCTTTATCTGCAAATAATAGGCGTGAATATAGATATAAACCAGAAAGGTAATAATATTCTTCTTTTATTACAAATAACTCTAAATTCATTTTGATGAAGAATGTGTGAAGAATGTTCCAATTGTGAACATTTGTGATTAGATTTAGAGTCATCTTGAATAATCTGAAAATAAAAATAGCAGCACCAAGCTTTGGGAGATTTTTACGATCTGTTTATTGACTTATCATTTCTAATTTTTTTTTTCATACACACAGAAACCTTCTAACCAAGGTTTAATTTGTAGACAAAAAGGAAGTAGAACTGTTGAACAGTGGTGAAGGGGCGTGCAGGGCACTGATGGCCAGGACAAGGGGTGGTGTGAACTCTCTTGCTCCCTTAACATACTTAACTCTCACACACACATATATGTAAACATATTCTTCTCGCTTTTCCTCCTCAACCCAGTGATCCTTCATCTGCGGCCCCCAACAGTGCTCAATCCCCTGCCACTTTTCACCCAGCAGTGCTCAGTAAGCACTATTTGGAAATTGCCCTGTGTGTGGTGGTTGATGTAAGGGCCATTTCAAGCACTGGGAGGAAAAACTGCATGCCCCTGGTAAAGATGACTGATTGGAGAAATCTTAATTATGGAAAAATGTATCAGAAATAGAATTGCTTCTGTAACTATGTAGAAGTCTGGGGCACTTTTGTAGATTTCATTGACTGGCATAATGTTTGTCTTCTGCTTTATGTTTTGAGGATAACCATCGCTGCCAAGGAGGGGCGCCTTCCATCACATTACCAAACCTTTTGGAGCAGTGTGCCTCCTTCACATAAAAAGGATTGCATCTTAGAAGAGACAGGTTAAATCAGCCATTTGATTGTTTTTATATTGCGTAATTCTCTCTGTGATGGATGTGTGTCAAGTCAGAGGGTATGAATTGAATTGACAGAGATGGTTTACTGTAGCAGTGCAGTTCGACAAACCTAATGTAAGGTTAACAGTACTTCATACAACTGAGATACAATACAGTTTTCTTACTTGTGCGCATAGAGAAACACATTCATTGAAACATGCCTTACATAGAGGTAGGCTGAAGTCCGGATTTAAGAATTAGAAAAATAGGGGAAACACAATTTAAAAAAAAAAAAAGCCTGGAACCCAGTCTGTTTACAAAACTTTGGAATAGCACATCTTTGTCCTATACTGTAAATGAGCACTGCTATAGATTTTTTTTTTAATCTCTTTATTGGTTTTTCCAGTATTACATAAATGAAGAATCAAAGTAATCATATAAAAGAAAACAACAATTGAAGAAGAAAACATACAATATGAAACAATAGGATCACAAGCAGATAGATCACAATAAGGGGATGCAAATCCATGAAAAAAGTCAAAAAGTAACTAACTTAAAGGCCTCATAAACAAGTTTGTGGATTAGTTGACTTATTCTGAAGAAATCTGTCAAGCTCGTCAGGATCATAAAAAAAGAAATTTTGCATTATTTAACTTAATGTAACATTTGCATAGGAATTTTAAAGAAAAGAAAACTATTGACCAATATAAGTATCCTCTACTTCGACTGAGAAAAAAATTACACCTATGCTGTATGGCCATGGACACGTCAGCAAAACTGGCCATATTACAACTAAATAAAACACTTCTTCTTAAGCCTAAAAAACAATTTAAATATCTAATCTTTATTAGTCTCCAAGGCATAAGTAACAAGTAATGTTATAGTTTCACTCAGGGGAGATCCTTCCTGAGATTCATCAACTGGCTATGCAAATCATCTCCTATTGCTGGTACCTCAAGACCTGCTGAAGAAGCAGAAACAGGTACATCAGCCCGTTTAACAGGAAGATAAATTTTAACAAAGGGAGGAACAGCTTCAAGAGGAACTTTAAGCAACTCAACATAAAATCTCTTTACTATATCTAAAGCAGAAATGGAGACAACTTTGGGAAAATTCAAAAAATGTAAATTAAACCACCTAGAAAAATTCTCCCTGTTCTTCATTTTACAATGCAAAATTGAATTATTCTTTATTAAAGATAAAGAGAAATTCTGTAAGGTAACAATTTGAGACTCCATGATTTCAATCTTCTTATGCTGTTCTTGAAATAGCTGGGAGTGAATACCAACTTGTTGATCCAACAATTTAAAAGATGACGTTCTATCAATTCTACTTATAAGATATTGCTCCTGAGTTGTAACTGCAGTCCACAGTCCCCAGTATAATGAGAGTTGGCTTGACCAAAGTCAGAGGGATAGAGTCTGAACTCCAGAAACTTCCACTAATGGAAGACAAATAGTCTCCAAATCCCTCTCTCCAGCAATACTGGAGCCAACAAAAGGAATTATAGCAGAAACCAACTTAGATGTCTAATGAGTTCCCTCCAGAGCTGGATTCTTTTCTAAACCCAAAGATGATGGAGGCCGGGTATCAGGGCTGAGAGAAGTGGAAATCTCAGAGTGAGTAGAAGCTAAGACTTCAAGTTTCCCAACCCCTGAATCTTGACTAGGGTTGGTAAAGTAAAAGTCTAGCCTTGCCTGAGGTGTTGAGGATAGAAGCACTGCCTTAGCTGGGATCGGACGAATGGCACTTTTCCTCTTTTTCTCCATAGTCTAGAAGCAAAACCAGAGTGAAAATCTGTTCCTAGGGTCATGCCCCTTTGGCGCGCACTGGTGACTGCACACCAGAAGTGCAGCTATTTTATGCATTCTCTGATGATATTAGGGATGTGAATCGTGTCCTCGATCGTCTTAACGATCGATTTCGGCTGGGAGGGGGAGGGAATCGTATTGTTGCCATTTGGGGGGGTAAAATATCGTGAAAAATCGTTAAAAATCGTTAAAAATCGAAAAATCGAAAAATCGAAAAACCGGCACATTAAAACCCCCTAAAAACCCACCCCCGACCCTTTAAATTAAATCCCCCACCCTCCCGAACCCCCCCCCAAATAACTTAAATAACCTGCGGGTCCAGCGGTGGTCCGGAACGGCAGCGGTCCGGAACGGGCTCCTGCTCTGAATCTTGTCGTCTTCAGCCGGCGCCATTTTCCAAAATGGCGCCGAAAAATGGCGGCGGCCATAGACGAAAAAGATTGGACGGCAGGAGGTCCTTCCGGACCCCCGCTGGACTTTTGGCAAGTCTCGTGGGGGTCAGGAGGCCCCCCACAAGCTGGCCAAAAGTTCCTGGAGGTCCAGCGGGGGTCAGGGAGCGATTTCCCGCCGCGAATCGTTTTCGTACGGAAAATGGCGCCGGCAGGAGATCGACTGCAGGAGGTCGTTCAGCGAGGCGCCGGAACCCTCGCTGAACGACCTCCTGCAGTCGATCTCCTGCCGGCGCCATTTTCCGTACGAAAACGATTCACGGCGGGAAATCGCTCCCTGACCCCCGCTGGACCTCCAGGAACTTTTGGCCAGCTTGTGGGGGGCCTCCTGACCCCCACGAGACTTGCCAAAAGTCCAGCGGGGGTCCGGAAGGACCTCCTGCCGTCCAATCTTTTCGTCTATGGCCGCCGCCATTTTTCGGCGCCATTTTGGAAAATGGCGCCGGCTGAAGACGACAAGATTCAGAGCAGGAGCCCGTTCCGGACCGCTGCCGTTCCGGACCGCCGCTGGACCCGCAGGTTATTTAAGTTATTTGGGGGGGGTTCGGGAGGGTGGGGGATTTAATTTAAAGGGTCAGGGGTGGGTTTTAGGGGGTTTTAGTGTGCCGGCTCACGATTCTAACGATTTATAACGATAAATCGTTAGAATCTGTATTGTATTGTGTTCCATAATGGTTTAAGACGATATTAAAATTATCGGACGATAATTTTAATCGTCCTAAAACGATTCACATCCCTAGATGATATAGCACTCACTCCGAACTGTACCAGCAGATGACCCCCAGCCACGATGGATACACTTCACACCAGATTCCCCACCTTGCACTGCAGGCATGGCGATTTTATGCAGCAGACGCCCTCCGATGACATCATGGCACTCATTGATGTCAAGGCACTCACTATGAACTGTAGCAGCAGATGACCCCACCCACAAAGAAATGGCACAGGCAGACAGGAACACTTCACGCCAGGCTCCCCCATCTATAGATGTTTAAGGTTTTGATTTATCAAAACTTTTCCAAAGAAATATCTAGATACAGATAATTTACCAAGATAGTAATGGTCATGAAGTAAAACTACATAATCCTACTGACAGTGATTTTCTCTCTCCATCTTATGCATACAGCTCATAGACAAGCCTCGCCTTCCAAAGAATAGTAAGAGGGGTTTCACCCTCACTAAGCCTTTACCAAAAGATAAGTCCTGGGCAACTAGAAGATAATTCAGTTTCAAGACCACTATAAAAACAAACTGCACAACAAGTACAATTACATGCTGCATCTCTTCAGTGAATTTCATGGTTAGCGGGACAACACAAGGGAAGGATACCAATACAGATGAAAATTCTTCGCTGTGTGGTTTACACAATCCATGCATACTACTGTGTGGCAGATATTTCATTTTTAACTTTCCAGTAGAAAACTAGCATTGGCGCTGGCTACCTGTGGCGCTGACGCAGCTAAATCTTTCTGAGAAGAACCAGGTGATTTTCTCATGTGCTCCGCCCATTTCAAATAAGGTTTGGACAATTTACAGAACTGTGACATGACAACATTTATATCTGAACAAGACCTTACCAGTACTATAATCAGAAAAGGATGTTTTTATTATAGAATTGGTGGTTGAGCTATTATTCCATATAGTATAGCAATATTATCTAACTATAAGACAGCAAAAATTACATATAACAGAGCCATTGTAATCTGCTTACTCTCCTCCCTATCCTATTTAACTTCAACTCTATTCTCCCTCTGACTGTTATTGAAATATTTAAGGAAACATGCATAATTTGAGACCAGGGTCCCGCTTATTCACATGTTTACAGACCAGACGAGTCATTGGGTCCATTGTAAAAGACCATGTATGAGTCTCATAGAAATAACTAGAGATGATCTTGCATCAACTATTTGTGCAACTATCATCGTTTTCATTGATCACTGTAACTTCCTCTATATGGGATTGCCTACGAAACAACTTTTCAGACTTCAGATCCTTTCAAAACAGCTCATTTTGTGATACGCATTTGGATATCCGAAATTAAATGCCCATTTTTGTTTCATTTCTTTTTACCTGAACCCAATGAATGGTATCTATGAAAACTCCTAAAATTTTCAGATGTTTTTTTCATTTCAGTAAACGGTGCATGCTATTAGCAAATGGCTGAAAAATAAAAACAAGAGTTGCTCTACCACCAAGCCAGGACCGGGGACTACCCAACTGAGCTGAACCAAGCCTAGTCGGACTTCTCCAGGCCTTTCTGTCCCCCCCTTCCCCCCACTCATCCCAGACAAATAAGGGGTTAAGGATAACCCCTTTACCCCTTCCATGGGCTCTTGGCAGGAAAAAGAGGCAGGAGCGATCCCCAATCACTCCTGCCCTACCACACCTATTTAAAAATGTGTCCGACTGAGACCAGCACCAGAATGAAGTAAAAATGGCACCTTTCTCAGAGCTTGCTAGTGCCATTTTCTTGCAAAGCTATGGGGCGGATTTTAAATGCCCTGTGCGCGTAAATCCGGGCGGATTTACGCGCGCGGGGCCCTCGCGCACCGGCGTGCCTATTTTGCATAGGCCGCCGGCACGCGCAGAGCCTCGGGATGCGCGTAAGTCCCAGGGTTTTTTTTTAAAGGGGCGGGAGGGGGCGTGTCGGGGCGTGGCCGAATGACGCGGCGTTTCGGGGTCATGACGCGGCGTTTTGGGGATGGTGATGCGGGCGTGCTTTCGGCCCGGGGGCGTGGCCGCGGCCTCCGGACCAGCCCCCGGGACTGGGGCAGCCGGCCGACACGCGCAGATTTACGTCTGCTTTTCGCAGGCGTAAATCATGGAATAAAGGTAAGGGGGGGTGGTGAAGGAAAGTTCCCTCCAAGGCCGCTCCGAAATCGGAGCGGCCTCGAGGGAACAGGCAGCGCGCGCTGGGCTCGGCGCGCGCAGTTTGCACAAATGTGCACCCCCTTGCGCGCGCCAACCCCGGATTTTATAAGATACGTGCGGCTAAGCGCGTATCTTATAAAATCCAGCATACTTTTGTTTGCACCTGGTGCGCAAACAAAAGTATGCAATCACGCAATTTTTTAAAATCTACCCTTATATGTACAGCCAATCAGCCATAGAAGAAAATGGTGCGAGACAACCCAGAGCCCAATGCCATCTTGGCAGGGAGGTCCTGGAAATGCCCTGGGAAGCAGCAGTGGTGACTGGGGAGGCACTGTTTCAGTTTTGTTTTGCTTTGTTTTGGAGATTTCTATGTTTATTTCAGTTGCGCAAACAAACTGAACTGAAATAAACCTTAAAATGAACCGAAATAAACAAGCAACAAACCCTGAGAACTGAACTGATGAAATTTGGTCTGTACATCCCTAGCTTAGGCTAAAGCTCAGAGATCATATCTCACCAACACTAGAATCCATGCACTGACTCTTGATCGCTTTTAAAGTTTGGTTTAAAGTCTTCTCATTCTTCCCCTTGGCATTTAAGAGATTGATTGATGCTCTCTGTTCTGGGGAGAACACTTCGTTCTTCTCAGAATGTTCTACTTAGAACACCACAGCCAACTGCAATTATATTAGCAGAGACTCAAAAAAAGTATTCTTCTGTATTGGATCTAGTCTCTGAAATTCAATCCCCAGAGATATAAGGTTTCTGAAGGATTATTCAATTTTCAGAAAGCTTTCTAAAGCTTTTTAGTTCTGTTTTTAATTAAGTATATGTGTTTTCTATGCCAGAATATACCTTTATTTAACATATAAGAGCTTCCTGTTGGAACACTGTGATATAACTTATATAATTATCTCTAGTCATGATGTTGAATTACAAATTTATGACGGTGTTGAGGTCTGTTATATATGATGATGTTTTTATGGTTTATATATTAACTTGTGATGTTAACTACAATACATGTTTAAATTGCTTATTTTATTGGGTAATTTTATTTATTTATTTGATCTTGTTAATTCACCATTTAAGAATTATATTGTGAGATTTGTCATTTGTTTTGCTGCTCCTGTATATTTTGGAGCTTTGTGTATGCTCTTTCCACTTTTATGTTATACATAAGGATTTAAATTGCATATATTCTGTATGATATAAGTAAGCTCATTTGTTTATTTTCTGTTAATGTTGCTTTGTGTTACATGTTATATGCTTTTGTAAAGCCACCCTGAGCTTTTAGGAAGGCTGGTTGACAAATCCAAATACCTAAGTAAATATAGAGCCTATATGGTAGGCTTCCAAGCATGTTCAATGTTATCAACAGATCCAAAGCTCAAAATGTACTAAAAGTCAAAAAGTGCCTCAAGTAATTCCCATCGTCAAACCTGGACAAACATTCTGAGGAACAGAAGAAAAGTGTGAAAGCTCACCAGTACATGAAGAGAAAGATGCAACAAAATGTGCAAAACATTGAAAACATACATTTGTTTAAAGTTAGGTCATCAAAGGAAAGCAAGTGGCAAATGCATAAATAAATTAGGCAGTACAACATGTATTCTACCTCACTTGCACCAAAACCTACTAAAGGAATGGCTAAAGAGAGATGGACTTAAACCAAAGATGAAAGATTGATAATTGTAAAACAGGATACTGCACTGCACTGTGCAGAGTATAAACAGAAAAAAAAAATGGAAAAAACAGACGAATACTGATTCTATAGCAAACAAATGGAGACCATTTCCCATCTTGTGGTTGGCTATGACATATGGATGTCAGAATACTTCTATACAGAGGCATAATAAAGTAGCTATCGTATTGTTGTACCAGAGAAACAAAGGGGTCATGACCCTGACAGAACTGGAGAGAATGAAAAATTGTAATCACATGCGACATCTCCACACTAACCAATAAAAAGCCCAGTACTAGAAAATCATAAATAGAAGTAAAATGGAAAAACAAAAGAATACCACTGTTAATGAGGAGGGCAATAATCAAATCCCATGAGGAACTTCTAGTTACCAGGTACTTTGCACCCATGGCTCTGCACGTTATTTAAAAAAAAAAATGCAGGTACAAAGTGCATCCCAGAAATGAAATCCCCATGCATACATTCCTGTGTCCACTTCCACTCCACCCCACCCCACCTCACCTAACCCCCTAGCACTGCCCACTTCTTGATACGGCTAAAAGCTTTCATCCAGCCTGCTTACTTTTAGCAACATTCACTGGGGCAATGGGAGGATATTCAAACCTCACTTTTACGAAAGTAAACACGTGTTTGCTACATAAAACATTTTCATTACTGCCCCCATAATATCAGTACCAAGTTACTATTCTATAATATGTAGGGAGAGCAGACGATCATCATAAACCAAAAGAGCACTCAGAGACCATTGAAAGGGGACAGAACTATACAGAAATGGTCTCAGTTTTCTTGGGTGTTACCAGTCAGGTTAAATAGAAAGAGTTTCTGCGCTCACCTCAATATGTTGCATATATATATATATATATATATATATATATATATATATATATATATATATATATATATATATATATATATATATATATATATATATATCTTACACCTTACAAACTCTAGCAAGAAGCTCCCTAGCATTTGCAGTAAATTTGAGAGACTGGGATCACACCCAACATACCCTGGCTTATGGGTGAGATTCCTTCTTGTCATGCTGTGTGGAAAACAAACCTGGTCAACCAGCTGTCCAGGGTCTGGTCAGTCATTCAGCATATCATGCTAGGTACAACTGATTGCTGTGGCCTACCAATGCTGAACTCCAGTTTCTCTTGAGCAATACTCCTTATACTCTGTGAACTCTCCAGTCCACCTCAGTCCCAACACTCATAACTTTTCCTATAATTACAACAATAAACAACCTCTGGTCTCAATATGCACCTCAACCAATGAATACCAAGATCTCAAAGACTATGACATGGTACATCAAGCTGCAACACTGCCCTTTTTCCTGCAAGGATGGGCTTTTTCCAGTCAGACAATTGGCTATGTCTGCTAGCAATCAAGTTTAAATTTGTCTGGACCTTCATAAATGCCTCTCTACCTTTATTGTTCCCTTTGTGGATTTTCAGTCACTGACAAAATGTGAAATCTGGAGGTGTGGGTGCATAAAGACAAGATGTCACTATGTAGTCGCCAGCATTGCAGGGAGTTCTTTTTTTACATATCATTGTGTAATTTACAAACTGTGGGGGGCCTCTGTACTAAAGGCAATAGTGTTAATATAAGGATTGAATGCACACTATTTATTTATTGATTGATTACATTTATTGGCCACTAATACCAAGTCCTGCAGCAGCTTACAAGTAAACATACTCAACATGAAACAAGGACATGAAATATGAAATCTGAAAACGTAAAAGTAGTCAAATAAATAAGAACGTTAAAAGATCAAATAAAACTTAAACAATATCTTCAAAACAAAATATAAGCAGCTGCATAGCAAAACTATAAGTTAGAAAAAAAAACTAGGGTAAGTTAAAAGCCTGCTTAAATAGATGAGGTTTTTAAAACAGATTTAAATTTATTTGGGCACCCTTTTGATCTAATTTCCTCAGGAAGTAAAATACAGAGAGTAGGTGCAGCAATGGAGAATGCACACTTTCTTGGTAGGAACATCTAACAATGCCATCTGGGATGATCTTAAAGCTCTTACAGGGTAATAGACTCATATCACTGTATTTATCCAGGGTAGCAAATCTGTGGCCATTACTCAAACATTACTTAATAGCAATGTGTAATGTGTTATTTCCATGCGTTTTAGCCTTATTGCATGGTAACATAATGTGCATGCAAATGAGTCCATTCAAATCAAAATTTATTTTAATGGACTTACAGGTATTTAATATTGGTTAGCATATCCAGTGTTAATATCTAATAGGCTTAAGATAGCAACATAATGCAGGAAAATTAACTTTTGTGCTGGTTGCCTGTATCAAAGTGTGCCATGAAACCCCTCCCAGCCCTCCAGAACTGTCATTTTTTCTTCATCTCTCAAAATGCCATTGTGACTTTTGCCCCATGCTTCCCCCCACCACCAGAAGAGGCTTGGCCCATTACTTTCCTCCCTTCTATACTACATCTATCATCTCTCTCTCTCACACACACACACACACACACACACACACACACACATATAAAAGTTGTAGTATATCAGGCTAACCAGACATTTTGTGAGTTTTCATGCTCTGCCACCCACTATAGCTCTCAGCCCAGGTTGCTATGTCCAAAAATGTCTTCTTGTCTGAATCTTAACTGCAGAAAGAAATCTGGTTTCCCACTTGCTCATGACGGCTGAGGGAGGCCCTATGTATATACTAAATGGAATCTGGGAGTTAGTGGGGTCATGGGCTGCAAAGATCTGTAAAACTTCCAGGAGGTGCGAGGCCCAGCAGCTCATGGTCCATCCAGGGAGGGCTTAGTAATGCAAGACTCTTCAAAGAAGGGGATGGAGGGGGCCCATTAAACTGTAGCTCTTTTGGGGTAATGGGGGGAACATAGAGACTGTGCTTATTCTTAGGGGTGGAACTAACAAGCCATAACTCTTTCAGGGGGGTTGCAGGCACAGAGGCCAGATTGCATTCCAGAAGGGAAGATTCCCCTATGTTAGCCAGACTTTATACTTTGGGATGGTTAATATGGGGAAACCACATATGCATAGAGTAACCTGCATTACTCTGGCTGTGCAGTATTTCACACAGACCTCTCAATTTGTTTTATAACAGTTTACTTTCATGAATTCATTCAAAATAAGATTGAGTCTACTAAGAGCTAGTGTATAGTATTCTAGCAAATGTTTCATTTTCAATGTACCTATGAGTAAACTAGCAACTCTGGATTTGCTTTATATTGGAGCAAAGACTTGCTCGATTTCTAGTCTTCCAAAAGATATGCTAAATAGAGATATGCAGGGTTAAAAAATGTGTTTTAGTTTGTTCATTCATTTAGTAGATCACAATCATTTGTCAGGTACATTTGTTCTATTTGTTTTACATTTAAGTAAATGAAGAAAGATCATATTGACTTCAACGTAAAGAATACGCTGGGACTAGGACTGAGGCTTGACACTAGTACCCAGCTCAAGGCTGTGTCATATTGCTAAGGGTCAGGCCTAAGTCTGAGGCCATTGATGATGCCTGGGTCTGGGTCTAGGCCTAGGCCCAATGCTGGGGCCCAGCTGGAGGCTGAGACCATCTGATCAAGAGAAAGGCAACTGAGTGATGTCAAAGAGGTGAGTCATTCCATTGGATGGTATCATTTTGCATCAATAGAAGAAAGAAAACCTACAGAAGGCCTGGTCCTGGTCCTCCTAGTCTTAGACCCGAGCCTCAGCAATGGGACATGGCCTCGACCATGTCCCTATGTCAGGGCCAGAACTAGACCTGGGCCCCAGTAATGGGATCTGGCCTCAGCTAGGCCCTTGCATTGGATCCAGACCCAGGCCCAGGCTTTGGCAATGGTATTCAGCCTCAGTTGGGCTCCAATGTCAGACCTAGGCCCAGCTCCAGGTCTTGGCAAGAGAAACCATCCTTGGTCGAGTCAAAGCATAAGATCCAGGCCTAGGCCTGGGCCTCAGCTACAGGACCTGCCTTGCTTGGGCCCTGGCTACAGGCCTGGGACTTTTAGTACATTTTGAGCTGGGCCCCAGAGTCAAGCCCAGGCCTAGGCCTGTGCCTTGGTGATGGGACCTGTGCTTGGGCCAGGCCCCAGAATCAGGCTAGCCCAAAGCCCAGTCCTCAGCGATATGACCCAGCTTCGGCCAGGCCCCAGCATTAGATCTAGGCATCAGCAATGGGACTCAGCATTAGCTGGACCCTGGCATCAGAACTGGGCCTATTTATAGTCCTTAGTGATGGACACAGCCTCGGCCATTCCCTGGCATCCAACACAAGTCTAGGCTTGGGCCTCGGCAGCCAGACTCGGACACAGGCTGGACCCCAGTGTCAGACCTAGGTCTAGGCCCAGGCCCAGGTGACAAGACTCAGCCTCAACCAGGTTTCAGTGTCAGATCTAGGCCAGGGCCTTGGCACTGAGACCCAGACTCGTCTGGGCTTGAGATTAGGCCTGGGTCTTAGTGATGGAACCAGGGACCCAAGGATGCTACTAGGTAGAGGCCTGATATTGCAGAGGCCTATTTTTAAACACAGAAATACAAAAATACCTGAAAATGTTGGAGTAGTTTTCTCGGAGGCTACTTTTCAGTTTGTTCCATTCATATGAATCCAAAATTGCCTCATTTGTTGCATTTTACTCATTCATTTAAAATGAATGCATATCACTATTTCTCAAATGAATATATTCAAGCAACTCACACTGGTAAAATCCTCAAAAGATTTTATAACTAAATAAGTAGATAATAGAATATGAACAACATTCAAACAGCAGCTAGATTCAGCAAACTTTAACTACAGTTAAATGCATGCAGAATCTGCTATTGATTGTCCAGTTCTCAGGTCCCATCTTCTAATGAGTGTAAGACCTCTGCCTCTTTCTTTACCTATATAACTACAGAAAAAAAAATGTATCCGTCAGCCAAAAAAATATGGGAGTGACTTGTGGTCCAGTGCCGATCAAACCCCAAGAAATGAGAATGCATATCTAGTTGCATTTGAGGCTGATCAAGGGATTCCCAATCTAATCTACTCCAACTCACCATCCTTAAAATAAAGACAAAGTATATAATTATTTAAATGAACAAAGGAATATTGATATGCCAGTTACAGAAGAACAGTATAGAAGAATAGTACAGAGGCAAGCTACTCTGTAAAAGCATAATAACTGCATTTCAGTATTTAATAATCATAATTTTATTATGGTTCTCAGCTGAACCTACCAAAGAAATTCATATACAAGGAAAGCACGTTCAGGCAAAAGACAAAAGACATGAACTCCTTGTATAAATTGAAAAGGTACTTCTTGTTGAGGTGCATCTATATTATCTCCTTATTTGTAAGGTTCATACATTTCCCAGTTTATCTGACACTCTTCATATCACTTGAATAAATGTTCGTGCAATAAACTAAATAGTATAAAGTTAAAATCCATATAAGAAGCTTTCATTTTATTTCAGAAATAATTTGTTCTTCCTGTCTCTTATCATCAAATATTAAACCCTATCTGGTATTTTGCCTAATAAACCAAAGGAGAGACTACTTTAAGAAAACCTGTCATTACTATCAAAATTAGCCCAGAATAGAAAATCAGAACTTTTTATTATTTCTAACACTAAAAGTAATTCAGGACAGCAATATTTGTGTATCCTTCATGGAATTACTTGTGCTTTTCACAGAACATAGGTATTTCACAGGAATTCAGTATTCAGTGAATATTTATTTTATGAATTGTTGCTCTTGTTGTTTATTGAGGCCAACAATTAGGCTACAAAGTATTTAATCTCACGGTTTCTGTTTATCATACAAATGTAAATAAAAGCTTTCAGAATTTCACAAATGTCTAAAATTGGCTATTAGACTTTTTAAAAGAAAGGTTTTACAAAGAATGGTTTTCGCAAGACAACTCATCAGTTACTTGAGTGTTGCCGTGTTCAACCTGGTACAATCCTTATCACATTTAACTACTGAAAGTTTGGCAGTACCACGCTATGATCACCAGAATGTGAGAAGGCTATTTTTATGACATGACACTACTAGGCTAAATTCTAGACTGGCACTCTTCCAGTTTTGCCACTTCAAGCCTTTGATCAAACGAGCAAACAGAAGCAACAGGTACTGCTTCTATTATTAGGATCAAATCTGGTTTAAAAGGCAGCGTGCCTCTAGGCACCAACATGCAACAGGATGCCGCCTGTCTCCATTCGGTGCCAATACACAGTATGAAATTTGTAGCATGCAACAGTTTTCTTCTATCAGTTGGTAAAGCGTCTAGTCATTTAAATAATGAAAATGTAGCAACGACTGAAGCACTATTATTATTATTTTATGGACCGTCGATATTAATTTCATTCAGATTGCTTCTTTCCTCTAATGAGTTGCTGTGTCTGCTTGACAAAATTGTTTTTAGCACCCTATCTAATATAAAATTAGAATTACATCTCCTATATTCTGTGCTGGTGGATGCTTTTACAATGTAATGCTTTCAGACATGCAGAGCTTATTGATACATGTTAAAAACGAAAAAAATATATATGAAGAGTCCATGAGGCTTTTTTTTTTTTTTTTTTTTAACAAAACGCACACTAAAACCTAGGTATAGTAATGATTAGATAGATGAACATTATTGCAAAAACAAATGCACTTTCCCAACAGGTAAGAATCTATGTCGTTTCTCAACTTAACTCATCGGTCTAGCTGCCACACCTATTGGGGGGGGGGGGGGGGGGGTTTGTGGCAATGGTACCAAGAAAGCGCAAAGAGGCACCCGAGCGCGCGAGCCACGGGTTCCCCTGCGCCACAGCAGGGAACGAGTTCAGCACCACAGACAGCTCCCTGGGCCGCAGGACGGACGCTAAGGAAAGGCAAGGCGAATCGCTCTGTCTTACCGGAGGTTGCTGCGACGGGAGTCCGGATCGCTTGGTCGATCCTTGCCGTGAACTTAACCTCTTCCAAGACTCGGCAAACCTTCCCCGACTTGTCCTCCTTCTTCCAGCGCCGCCGCCTCCTCCTCCTTCTTCCCGGCTGGAGCAGCCTCTCTCCAACTCGCCAGGGCTTCGCCACTTCTTCTTCCCCATCTTCTCCCAAGTTTTCTTGTTCGTCTCCGCTCTGCCTTCCCCTCAGCCGCTCTGGCTGCTGCAGCTCCTGCTGGGAGAGGCTGGCAGGGAGGGGGCTGGTGCTGATTACTCCCCCCTGTGCTTGCCTTGCGCCGGGCTGTGTGCTTTGCCTTCTGCAGATTATTCCTCTGTGTTGTTTGCCCCGCCGCCCCGCCGCCCCGGGGGAGGAGAGGAGCCAAGGATGTACCTGCAGCCCTAGCCCGGCTCTCGGAGCAACTAGTGCCGCCCTCCCCCCGGGCTGCCTGTCTTGTGCTCGGTGTACCAGGCAGGCACTGAGCTCAGCACTGCCTCTCTCCCAAGCCAAGGGCCACCGGGACCGTCTAGCTGTGACTACGGGGTGGGTAGTGCCGGGCCACCTCCCCCTCCTCCTCTACACGTGGCAATCAACAGAGCTCCAGGAGCAGAGCTAAGGGAGTTCCTTTTGCTGGTGTAGCACAGGTTGTGTTTTATTATGTTTTTTGTTGCTCTGCTTGTTAGGCGTCAAGGCAAGGAAAACAGAGGAAGACTCATTCGGAGTTCCCCTTCCCCTCCTCCGACTCTCCTTTTGGCTTGCCAACAAGGAGCTTACATGATTTCAGTCCAGTCCCTCTCTTACCTTTATCCCCTCCCTGTTCAACTCTTGCTTTACTGCCTCTCGCTCTCTCTCTCTCTTTGCTATAAATGGAAGGGGAGCCTCATGGTTTGATTTGGAGAAAGCGAGGTAGGGGGGAGTGCGCCCTATGTAGAGGGCATTTTCTTCAGTGCTGCTGTTTTAGCAGGGAGGAGGGAGATGAACCAAACTTTACACACTCCAGCGTTTCTCCCTCATGGTTTACAGCCCGGAATGAGAAAAAAAAAAAGGTTCAGTCGACGTGTTCCCCTCCCCTTATCCCTAAATTGAAAGCTCCACCTTTTCTGGCTTTCCCGACCAATTAAAGACGGTAAGGGATGATCTTGAGAATTTTCCCGGCTGGGTATTAATTGTTTTGCTGATTTCACTTCTCCTGGGGCTTGATGGAAACCGACAAAAAATATTATCCTGCTATCCTTAACAGATTAGAAAGAATTCACAAGAAGATGCACTTTCTTATACCATATAGGTTATGAATGGGGGTAGGGGTGGGGTTGTATTTTTGTGTTTCTGATTGAGTATTTTGCTCTGTTTAAATAATCTCGTCCTGATAGGTGGTGAGTAATAGAAAATGTGCTGCTGGAGAGGAGACTGACCTCACATAGGTTTGGAATGAGGCTTCTATGATATAACGCAATGGTTTTAGTTATGCAGCTCTGATACATTGATTTGTTAATAATATAAACGCACTGCATTGCTCCTAGTCTGTATAAATTCATACAGAATTTACTGATTATGTTTTACTTCATACTTCCTTTATATTTTATAAAGGAAGACCAATGGTTTAGTATTTAGATTTCCCTGTACGTGTAGGGAGCTAATTGGCTTCATAATCAGGTATATAGATTACAAATGTTACATTACAATAATGTGCCAGATGTTTAAATCACTAAGATTTCTTGATAAGCAACAGCGTGTCAAAAACACTTGTTTCGGAGATAAGAGGATGTAGTTGGGCCTGAAGTTTGCTTTGCCCCTATGTTAAAGAAAGAAATTTTCAAAAATTAAATATGATACTCTTTTTTTTCAATCGACAGAGAGGAAGAACAAATTCTTTGGGTATCCACAATAGCAAAAAAAAACCCCTATTTTTTTTCACTTTCACTGGAACAGGTTAATAAGCAAATTATTGTTACAGTATGATCACATTTGCATCAGTTACATCAAGTTATAGGGGTGTGTGTTTTTTCATAATTTGACTTTTGAGCAAGAAATGATTATTACACAAAATGTTTAAAGCAATGATTTTAAAAAGAAAGCAAATATATCATCACCTATGCTAAGGAATGAACAATCTAATTAAAAGGGCTGAAAGTCTACTTGATCCATATTTATATTAATAATAGTAACAATAGTTTTTAATATAAGCAACTATATTTTGTCTTGTTAATATTACACATATTAGAAAATCTTAGAAAACCCTGTAGATAATAACATATTATGAATAACATTAGCAAATTAACCACTAGATTAATCAAAATGCTATAATAATGCCTGTGCTAAGAAAATGGGGTGGGTTTATGGAAATTTTACACCATGTGATATCATACAGAGAGAGAGACTGCCTATAAATTCCTCCTAGTACTCAAGTATTTATATCTCTATAGGAGGGCCATCTAATAACTTGAGGTGAGGTATTGGTTGTGGTCTAGGGGTCAGTTTTCCATGAAGAGTGAGACATATGAACAGCACAGTACACCTCAGTGAAGATTTGACATCATTTGGAGTGAGGAAAGTCTCACAAAGATGACATTCTACTATGTTCTCTCACCCTAGCTTGATGGACTCTATAACAGGGTACCATCAAGCTAGGGCGAGATAACATAGTACAAAATTTCACCAAGGTGTACTGTGCTGTTCATATTTCTCACGCTACATGAAAAACTGGCCCCTAAACCACCATCTCACCTCAAGCTTTTAGATGCCCTTCCTATAGGCATATAAATAGTTGCTCGCTGTGAGGGGCTCCCCAGAGGATCTCTTCCTCTCTCTCTTTCCCCCTCTCTCGAAATGCAATTCAAAAAATGTATCAGAATTGCGTTATGGCCGTTTCGGTCATATCACACAGCTTAACGCCAGGAAAAAAGGTGTAGTTATTTCCGGCGTTAAAACCATATGATATTGCCCCTCATAAATCTCACCCAAACTCCTCCCTAATCCCGCCCTTTCCCAAAATTTGTGTGTGTGCTAGCATTATTATTGTGTGTGTTAATGCCATAATGCATTTTGATGAATGTCCCTGTAAATTGGTAAACATTGTAAACACCTTGGAAGAATGAAAGAATGGATTAACCATGCTGATTGGGCACCATGAACTTAGTTTTCCAGATGCCACTGGCATGTGAAACCTTGTAGGGGGTCTTATGAAACTTAAAAGGAAAGAAGTGGAGAATTCTTTGTTCTGATTGGTCAGACACACCTTAAACATGGGAAGTTGATTACAACCATTATACAGGTCTGGTGCAGAGCAACTCAGGGATCCTCTATGCTTGTCCCCAGCCTTCTTGAATTCTGATACTATTCCTGCCTCCACCAGCTATTCTATGTGTTCTGTTGTCTTTCCTGTCAAGAATCTTTCTACAGATTACTCTTGTGCCTAGCATATATTACCCTCAATTCATGATCCTTTATGCTAGTCTCTGCTGAAAGAGACCCACTTCAATTATTTATTATATTGGGATGCTGCCAGAGCAGGGGGAGAAAATAAGATGCAGGGGGCTTGAATCTCACATCTGCCTTAGATTTGGCAAGGCAGGCAGGCAAGCAACTCCAGCTAAACAGGTTTGTTAGCTTGTTTTGTAGTTATCTAACTTTACACTGAAATATGAATAGTCCACTCATGTGACAGGCCAATCAGTAATACTGCAGCTATGCCCCTCAAACTGCCCATTGCTGGTGTTGCTACTTTGGGTGGTGTGGAAGGTAAGGAAGGGGGCAGCATAGGAAAGCAAGAAGCTTATGAATAACATTGCTGCTTCGAAGCAACATCTATGGAGGTGGGGGGATGGGGAACGGAAAGAAGCTCATACTTTCACACTTGAGGACCCTGCAAGGAGTTGCAGGCTCCGGAAAATGCCCCAGCATTGTTCTGAATTAACAGGGAGCAAAGGATACATTTTCACAGGGTGGAATGGAAGTGAGAGGGAGGGTCAGAGAGCCGGAGGCAGTTCACTCCTCTCCCATGCCCAAACACTCCCCAGCTGTCCTGTCTGTTGGAGACCCCTTGTCTCAGTGGAATAGTGGAGTTCAGGGACAGCAAGACCGCAGACCCCAGACCCGGGCTAAGTGTGGCTCCTGTAAGGGAAATATTGCTGCCCCCTTCCCCCTTTTTTTTATGTTTTTTAACTGCACAGCTATACCTTAAAACCAAGGGAAGTCCAGCTTGCTCCCACCCCAGCTTGCTGTGCCACATGGATGGGAAGTGCATTGCCAACAGGCAGGACACAACAGAAATAAATCTCTCTCCTGTTCCCCCCCCCCCCTTCCCCCACTACCCACGGGACCTTGAGCAAGCCATTTTTTTATGTAAATGAACTTTCAGGCTGAATAGGGACACAGCAGGAGAGTTCCTACACTACTCAGCCCAGAGAGATACAGGGTGCATGTACCACATGAAAGCACTGAAAATGCAGCAGCAGCAAAGCTTGAGTCAGCAATGGGGGGGCCCTTGAATTTGTCTCAACATCCTTCCGACCTTCAGTGCACAAAATCAGATCTGGGTGAGCACAAGAGCAGGCAAAACCTCCTTCAAGTCCTGAGTCCTGCCCCAAGACAGACGAAGCACGATTTCCACTGCCCAAGCATGCATGTTTGGCCATCAGCCGTAAATCCAGGGCATAATGCTGCAGATGAGGAAGGATGGGTCCATAAGTTAGCACCTCTCTCTGTAGGAGCAGAGTGGCTCCTCCAGAGAAGGAAGGCCATGGCTAGGGCCTGGCATTTTGCTCAGTAAAGCACAGCGCCTGCCCTCCCCCCCCCCCCCCCTCCGTGTGTGCTACTTGCACTGCTTGACCAACTACACATGGCATCGGGCAGAAGAAAGAAGGGCCAGGCCAGCTACTGCCCATCCTCGTATCTTCCATCCTGACTCGCCGCCCCACTGATCCCTGATCCAATAGGATCTCATCGACAGGAGGAGGGCCTGGCCCCAGGACTGTTCAGAAGTGTTTCTCCCCCTGATTCCTGGGCCTAATATCACCAGCTCACCATCTCCTCCTCTCCAGGTAATGGTACGGGGCCAGCACCGTGGATGGGAACGTGTGTCTGCCACGTCAGGCCATATTTTGCAAAGTGCTATGGCAGAAGAGTGGCTGGTGCTCCAGCTCAGGGAGGAATGGGTTTGGCCTTACACAATTTATCCTATTTTGGTGAACCCTCCTTCCAGGTACTGGGATTCAAAGTAGGGTATGATGAGTGGGATAAGGGAGATATGATAGACATTTACATAACTTCAAGATTTCCATGCATAGGAAGTAGGCCTCTTTAAAAGCTAAGGAGGCTCTAGGATGAAGGATTGTAGGATATAGGGATGTACATTCATTTGAAGTGAAATAGGAAATGTCAACAACATTTCCATTTTGTTTCGAGACATTTCCAAAATGAAACAAAATTAAAACCAACAAAATTGTGTTGGTTTACTTCAGTTTCAGTTTGGAAAAAAAAAAATAAGAAAGAGCCCCAAGGTGCTACCTGGGGCTGCTCAGAGGCCAATATTCAAAATGGCGCCGGCGCTACCTTTGCCCTCACTATGTCATATGGGCGACCATCGCCCGTATGACGTAGGTAGCGCTGGCGCCATTTTGATTATTGGCAATATGGCCTGCGTGCAGGAGGTCGCTCCCGGACCCCCGCTGGACTTTTTGGCAAGTCTTGTGGGGGTCAGGAGGCCCCCCCAAGCTGGCCAAAAGTCCCTGGGGGTCCAGCGGGGGTCCGGGGGCGATCTCCTGCACGCATGATGTCGGGAGCCAGGAACCAAAATGGCGCCGGCGCTACCTTTGCCTGTCACATGATAAGGGCAAAGGGCCACCGGCGCCATTTCTCTTAATGCAGCCATGGCCAGAGAGTGGGAGATCGCGCCGGGATCCCCCCCACTGGACTCCAGGTAATTTAAAACATTTTGGGGGGGTTTGGGAGGGTGGGGGATTTGTTTTAAAGGTTCGGGGTGGGTTTTAGGGTTGTTTTGGTGTGCCGGTTTTCCCGCCCTCCCCCGATTTACGATTTTTTGACGATAAATCGGGGGAATTGTTATTGTATTGCGGCTCTAATGATTTTTGATGATTTAAAATATATCTGACGATTGTTTTAAATCGTCAAAAAACGATTCACATCCCTAGAACTTTACAGGTAGCAGCAAGAGGGGCACCGAAAGAGCAGGCAAGTGCAGAAGCAACAAAACTTACACCTCCTTCGTTCCTCCAACCGTGAACCTCCCTAGCTGTTGTTGAAATGTTGGTAATTATTTCATCATTGTTTTATTAGTGAAATATTTGAACTAAAAAAAAAAAAAAGTACTTAACCAAGGCAGCAGAGTTGTAATACTGCACGTTGTTCCTTGGGAAGAGAGGAGGGCAGGTCCCATGCAGCTGAGAAAAATGTGCTCGCAGCCCTTTTTTTTTTTTGTGCTGCCCCTGTTCTCACGAGAGCAACAGGGAACCGGGATGTGTTTCAATTAAAACAAGGGTATCGTGAAGCACTATTGGAGCAGCCTGTCTGTCATCGGCATGTGCAAGGTAGGTGGGCCACAAATCAGGGGGGCAACGGGCCAGTCTGCCTACCCCTGGTGTAGCCTCTTCAGCATATTATCCAGTAGGATGGGATCACTGGACCAACTGTTGGTGCTTTACTGCAATTTCCTTAATCCATGAAATATATATATATATATATATATTTTTTTTTTTTTTTTTTTTTTTTTTTTTTGTTAGTGTTTACTTTTCCCAGGTGCTGATGTCAAGAGTATGTACAATGGTCTACTTGTCTTGCAGTATTGAAGGTGAAGAGCCAAGCAGTTCAGGACCATTGGATGAGCGGTTGCCTGGTGGGATTAAGGGCACCTGTATTGGCCCTGTTTATTAGTGATCAGGTGCAAAGCATTCTTAGTGGTCTGTGGGGCAGCTGTATCAAGCCCTCTGTCAGAAGGTGATCCGAAGTACTGCTGTCACTTGAAGAGCCCATTAACCCAGTGGAGGAGGGGGCACTACACCAGGTTGGGGCTACCAGAGACAAACATTTTGACATTGCTCACCCTATGGTGCAATTTGTGATCAGGGCACAATAATGTTTTTTGCAGTCATCTAGACTAGCATGGTCTGCCTAGTAAGGCAGCATCCCATTAGCATGTATGGTCCTGCACACTTCCAGTAGGAGAGGACCGGAAAGCTCATCTGCATACGTCTCACAGAAACTCCGGTAGAGGGCTCCAGAGGACAATGCGAGTCATTCATGCTTATGCTCCCAAAACCCCATCTTCCACAGGCCCCACACACTTCAAGCAGGAAAGAACCAGAAGATGCATGCCTATCGGCATGTGCCTCATCACCCCTTAGTATAAATTTACAACAACTAGGTTGATACACTAACAGGAAATTATTTCAGAACAAAGTTCAATAAGACGTGTAGCCAGGTCTTTCTAATTTCTTTCTTTCTTTCAACAGGTATCAGAAGCTACAAACAACTGAAGGATGGCTGGGAAGAGTACCACCAAAGTTGTCACCACTGTTACCACTTCTACTGCTGTTCAGACAGATGTCCTGATCCACAGTGAAGACCCTGCTCAGTATGAAAGATGTCTGCAAATTGACTCCCTCAAGAAACAGGTGTCAGAACTCAGAGAGGAAGTGGCAAGATTGAAAAGCATCTGGGAGAGTAAAGATAACATTGATAAAATGCTTAGTGAGGTATCAAAGATGGAGAACTCAAGCAAAGGGGAAGGTGTAAATAGACCATGAGATAATAGCTGGACCAAGATTACTACAACTACTAGACTCTACACCCTGACTCCAATTTCCTTTGAGCGAAAAAAAATGGTTTGCAGACCAGAATGTGGATAAGAAGAAATCATACCAGGATGAGGAGGAACCAAAACACTGCAGACCCCAAAGCTGTGGGCTCAAGAACCACTGCACCTAAGAGGCAGAGGGTAGTGGTGGTTGGTGATTCATTTCTGAGTGGCACAGAGATATCCATCTGTGAACCAGACATGTTGTCCTGGAAGTGTGCTCCCTGCTGGGTGCAAAATCCAAGACGTTACAAAGAGATTGCCGAAAATCCTTAAAACTACTGATTAGTATCTGATGCTGCTCATCCATGTTGGCACAAATGATACCTCCAAGTACTACACAGTAGGGATGTGAATCGTGTCCTCGATCGTCTTAACGATCGATTTCGGCTGGGAGGGGGAGGGAATCGTATTGTTGCCGTTTGGGGGGGTAAAATATCGTGAAAAATTGTGAAAAATCGTTAAAAATCGAAAAATCGAAAAATCAAAAAACCGGCACATTAAAACCCCCTAAAACCCACCCCCGACCCTTTAAATTAAATCTCCCACCAAATAACTTAAATAACCTGCGGGTCCAGCGGCGGTCCGGAACGGCAGCGGTCCGGAACGGGCTCCTGCTCCTGAATCTTGTCGTCTTCAGCCGGCGCCATTTTCCAAAATGGCGCCGAAAAATGGCGGCGGCCATAGACGAAAAAGATTGGATGGCAGGAGGTCCTTCCGGACCCCCACTGGACTTTTGGCAAGTCTCGTGGGGGTCAGGAGGCCCCCCACAAGCTGGCCAAAAGTTCCTGGAGGTCCAGCGGGGGTCAGGGAGCGATTTCCCGCCGCGAATCGTTTTCGTACGGAAAATGGCGCCGGCAGGAGATCGACTGCAGGAGGTCGTTCAGCGAGGCGCCGGAACCCTCGCTGAACGACCTCCTGCAGTCGATCTCCTGCCGGCGCCATTTTCCGTACGGAAAATGGCGCCGGCCATACGCGTATGGCCGGCGCCATTTTCCGTACGAAAACGATTCGCGGCGGGAAATCGCTCCCTGACCCCCGCTGGACCTCCAGGAACTTTTGGCCAGCTTGTGGGGGGCCTCCTGACCCCCACGAGACTTGCCAAAAGTCCAGCGGGGGTCCGGAAGGACCTCCTGCCGTCCAATCTTTTTCGTCTATGGCCGCCGCCATTTTTCGGCGCCATTTTGGAAAATGGCGCCGGCTGAAGACGACAAGATTCAGGAGCAGGAGCCCGTTCCGGACCGCTGCCGTTCCGGACCGCCGCTGGACCCGCAGGTTATTTAAGTTATTTGGGGGGGGGGTTCGGGAGGGTGGGGGATTTAATTTAAAGGGTCGGGGGTGGGTTTTAGGGGGTTTTAGTGTGCCGGCTCACGATTCTAACGATTTATAACGATAAATCGTTAGAATCTGTATTGTATTGTGTTCCATAACGGTTTAAGACGATATTAAAATTATCGGACGATAATTTTAATCGTCCTAAAACGATTCACATCCCTACTACACAGATCATATCAAAAGTGACTTCATGGCTCTGGGAGAGAGGCTAAAGCACATAGATACTCATAGATATCCTGGTCTTAACCATAGTCCCTCTACCTCTGCTCTCTAGGAAGTTACCGTTCCAGTGCTGGAAACATAAACTGTGTGAGGTTTACACTTCCAGTGCAGCTTGGACAGAAGCTGTGCTGGAACTTGCAGGCAGCAGCTCAAGTCTTAATGGGTGTGCTGCTGAGTTAGGTCTTTGCAAGGGGTTGTGCTACCAGTTTAGGTCTGATTGAAAAATGTGTCTGTGATGGACTTCAAGTGGGACAGGGAGTTTGAATGCCTTAGCCAGTTAAGGCAGGCTCAGTTAATTAAAACTGTGGCCAGGGGGTGGACGTGGGGAGATAGCAATAGTGAGAGGCAACTAGGTTTAATTAGACTTCCCTGCAAGAGCTTCCTCAATATCTAATGACTTGGGTTAATATGTTTAGGTAGGTATAGTAAACAGAGAGTTTAGATTGTCTCCTGTAATGGATGCAGTTTTGCTCCAGTAGTGTGGGTGATCATGAATGGCATCCCTCACACGGAAATATTCTGACTCAATGGAAGGAATACAGCTGTATAGAATGGGTCAGGACTTATGATTTATTTATTTATTTTTATTTAGAACTTTTCTATACCGACTTTCCAATAACAGAATTACTGATCAATTTGGTTTACATTCTGAACAATAACAGTGACAAGTAAATGTCTTACAAGGAACAGGTAGAAGTAACTTGGAAATAAATATATGGGGTTAATAACATAAAAGTACATGATGCATTGATTTAGACTCTATGGCATCTGCCTAACATATGCAGGACTTGCCTAAAGAAAGAATAAAGGATCTGCATTGTGAGCAGGGTAACTATAATTGCTGCAAGGCCGCAGCTTGGTGTTTGGGGGGAGGGAGGGGTCCAGGCAAGCTCTACGAACTGCCTGGATTCTATGGCAGGGGTACCTGAGCCCCAGGGAGGGTTAAGGTTAAACTATGTCATCTGCCACAAGGTTCACGCTAAAATGGCTGGGATTATCTGATGCCTGGGCTCTAAGCTCTGGTGTGGCATAAGACAACTGACCCCAGATTTAACCATTCACAGGCCTGGACGGCTGATTGTCTTCCTTGTATGGGGGTGGGCTGTCCAGAAGGCCCAGACCTACTTCCTCTGACTGGATGATTCCTGGTCCCAGTGGGCCCATGACCCTGCTTACATGGGGTGGGTTGCTCGGAAGGCCTGGACCTAACAGATATATTTGTAGCTATATGCTAACAGGGGCTCAGGTATCTAGGTTAGACTCCCTTATTCCTCTTGAATAACTGTCTCTGAGTGTTCATTGAATTGAGTATTCCTCTAATGCATGTGGGCCCAGACATGCCACATATACCATGGTTAATATCTGGTGCCAAGCAACCTGCATGAATGCTGCAAGTAACTGTGGCACCCATTCTGTTAACTGGGAGAAGGTAGGTGGTGAGCTGTTGATATCAAGTCCATGGATAAGGGAGAGGAATACTTCCGTGCAGTCCTGGGGCTGACCCCTTCCTGTCAATGACATGATCCCATTGAATCAGGTATCAGTGGGGTGGTGAGCCAGTTTGGAGGATGGGAGGGTGGGCAATAACTGGCCTGGCCCTTCTCTCTTCTGCCCAGTCTATGTGTGGTAGGTTAAACAGTGCACCCATTCTTCCATCCATTTATGATGCATTTATATAAACCTAGTTAGTCAACGTTTGTATTAGTGAAATTAGGTATATATTCTTTATCTTTATCGAATTGTTTAGTTTGCTAATCCTGAATTGTCAATGTTGCAGTTGGGCGGGAGTACCCAAGCCACAGGGAGTTAAGATTGAGGAATGTCATCTTCAATAAAGCTCACGCTAGAACTGCTGGGGTCATTTTTCGTCTGGACTCTAGGCTCCGGTATAACATCAGGCCGGTGACCCTAGATTCAACCATGTCACAGGCCCGGAGGGATGACAGTTCTGCTTGCATGGGACAGGCCCACAGATACATATGGACCTGGACATGCAATGGATGCCATAGTTAATCATGGCTATCTTGATAGGCCTCATCTGCTCAAGTATTAAGCCAATAAACAATGGAAGAGACGCTTTAATATTTTGGAGTGCAGAAGATTCACAGACCCCCATGTAAATGTGTCAAACAGTGCATCTTTAGGCACTGATAGAGCTGACATTGCTATAACACCAAGCAGCCCAGATGCACTTTTAAGCAAAATGCACCTACACAGTACAGTACCATGCCAATTGTGTTTCAATTAATTTTTAGTCATAGTGGTGTGATAAAAGATTTTAGAAAGGAGCTAAATGGCATTACCGGCAGGGAGGAGCCTCGCAGGTCCCCACTGTCAGCCAGGCAGAGCTTGTAGAAGCAGAGGCCCAACTGGAGCTTCACTAATACTAGCCTATGTTCCCCTTAAGTTGAACCCTTGGGCGCTGTGGCCGGTGGAGGTAAAAATCCTTCAGGAAGAAGTCATTGGAGGCCAGCTTTGAGAAGGTAGCAATGTCAGGAGTAGCCGCAGTCAAAATGGGCTGTGAACAGCAGGGACAAGTACTGGCCAAGGTCAGATGCAGACAGTGTTCTCGCAGAATTGTGGTACAGGCAGTGGTCAGGGCAGGCAGCATTGGTCAGAAGCAGAAGCAGGCAGCGGTTGGGGCAAGGGAGGTCAAGCAGCATCAAGATCCAATCCGAGTTCAAGGCAGAAGTCCAATCCAAACAAAGCCAGGAGTCCAATCCAAGAGACAAGGAATGAGGAGGAGGATGAAGAATGAGGGACCACCAGGGCGGGATGAGACGCTGAAGACAGACGAAGGCAAGACAGACAATAAGAACATAAGAACCTAAGAAATTGCCATATTGGGTCAGACCAAGGGTCAAGTCCAGCAACCTGGTCAATCCAGGCTATAAGTACCTGTCAAGTACACAAAACCTAAGTAGATCCCATGCTACTGATGCCAGTAATAGCAGTGCCTATTCCCTAAGTCAACTTGATTAAGAGCAGTTAATGGACTTCTCCTCCAAGAACTTATCCAAACTTTTATTAAACCCAGCTACACTAACTGCATTAACCACATCCACTGGCAACAAATTCCAGAGCTTAATTGTGCATTGAGTGAAAAAGAATTTTCTCCGATTAGTTTTAAATGTGCTACTTGCTAACTTCATGGAGTGCCCCATAGTCCTTCTATTATCCGAAAGAGTAAATAACTGATTCACATTTACCAATACTAGATCTTCATGATTTTAAAGACCTCTATCATATCCCCTCTCAGCCGTCTTTTCTCCAAGCTGAACAGCCCTAACCTCTTTAGCCTTTCCTCATAGGGGAGCAGTTCCATCCCCTTTATCATTTTGGTTGACATGAAGACACAAAAATGACAAGAGTGCCAACACAGGACCCAGGAACGGAATGAGGAACACAGGAACAGGAACCAGGAACTAGGCACACCAGGAAAACAGGAATGCTGAGGCAATGCACACTTTCAGGAAAGTCGATCAATTGCTGACGAGTGAACATTTATAGGCCCAGGACAGTGAACTCATCATGGGGGGGGGGGGGGGCCGCAGTGCTTTTCCTTCGTGGTCCCTTTAAATTTAGCCAATGAGCGCACATGACTAAGAGGATGTGCTGCCTCGAAGCCTGTCAGTGGTATCTTGGCCATGAGTGCTGGCTGCCCAAGACCGAGTCGAGTAACAGAGTTCCTGCCATGGGCGGCCACACAGCACGCATGGGGGCTCTCATTGCACCGGGACATGGCGCATTTCCTCAGGCCAGGCTGAAGGTGAGGCAGTGGTCCGCAGGAATAGCCCATCGAGCATAATACAATTAAATAAAGCTAGATGGAATCCCACTGAATACCAGGAAGTAAAAAATTCATGACATTGTGTTATGTCTGCAAGATAAAACTGCAAAATGAATCGTCTTTACAGTTGTAACCTAGGGAATCATCTTTACAGTTGTAGCCTAGGGACGAGGCTGAAAATATACTCTTTTGTAAACTATCTTTAGACTGGAGTACTCTTATCTTTTCACCTATTCACTCATTCATTCAGTAAATGCAGAATATAAGTCTTTCAGCAGGTTTTTTGCATTTGCATTTGTTTCGTGATACAGGAAATACAAACAATTAGAAGTCTATTTTTCTGCCAATCCAATCTTATTTTATAATTCTATCTGTAACCAGGCACTTAGAGATGGTAGTTTTGGGCTATGTAGAGCACACTGGAGTCATTACTGTGTATATCACTAACCCCAAATGTTCAAAGCGTTTGTGGCGTATTGTATGGTTATGTTGTACAATACTGCGTCATATGCCTTGGCCAGAGGATTAGCCTTTTGGGGCTGAGATATGGAATTCTCAGGTACCAAAAGAAGAGATGGAATTGGGGTTGTGTATGCATTTTTAAACTAAATGAAAAATTCTACAAAACACTTGCATTTCATTTTGATTTTTTAAAAATGAAATTAAAAAACAACATATAATGAATTTTTATTGACTTTTGTTTGAAGTCAGCTTTAAAAAATGCCTAATTTGATATTCACATATGTTCAAATCAAACATATAGAAAGCAGTTGTGTGGTGTGTGTGTGTGTGTGTGTTTGTGTTTTTGGTGAGGGGAACTATCTGTTGTGTGTTTGTCCGCAGCCACTGTGTGCTTGTGCTAGTGACAAATGGCATGCACAATTTGTGATTAATGTGAACAAATAGCAAATAGTGTACATTGGCAGTTAATTATTCACAATATTTGCACATAAAATATATTTACACCAAAGAGTGTGAAATACTAGCTAGTAATATTCACTATTTGTAGGGAGCTCTAAGGTATAGTGGCAGCATCCACTTAACCTGCCCCCCACCAGATCTTCACCACCTTTGGTCCCCTAGATCTACAGCCACCCCTCACCTCAGGGCAATCCTAAGCTCTTAGGTTCAGAAGCGATGCCCAATTGCTTCTGCCCCAACAGCACCAAAATGTAAAATGGCACCATTAGAGCCCGAGCTCTCCTTTCGCCCTTACATGTGGGGCAAAGGAGAGGTGCTGCTCAGCTGACACCATCTTGAATTTTGGCACCGGTGGGGAAAGATTGCTTGGGCATTAGTTCTGCTCCTGAAGACCTCGCCTTACTCTGGAGCAAAAGGGGCTGGGAGCAGGTGGGGAGGGCAGGTAGGATGTGGGGGGGGGGGGGCTAATTTTTTCACAGTTTGGTTATAGGGGCAGGGTTTGTGAGGTGGGGTGGGGTTTCACGTGTTTTCTGGGAAGGGTTGCTCAGGGATGGGGGGGGGGGGGATAATGTTAGGTTGGCAGCAGGGGGGGGCCAAGAGGATGGATGGTATTTTACCCCATCATTTTTGTTAGTCTCTTCAATAAGTGTTTCGTAATTTTCACTTCCATATTTACTACATCTTAAGGAATTTACGAATCTCTTAAGACAACCTATTACAATGCCTGTACTGTACTTGCATACTGTGTTAGCTGTTTTTTCGGGGGTTTTTAAACAATGCTTTTGAAAAGGAATTTGAGTTTGGGAGCGAATAATGGAAACCAATCCCTGCAATGAAAAAGCAAATTCATGCACTTATGATTGCCAAAAGTAGCTATGGCCTGTGATATAATATGGTCAGAGGCATGAATCAATCCATAGACAAACTTCAGCAATTATGATTCAAGAATTCCTGTAACATCTGTGCTATATCCATTATCATATTCTGATCTTTCCTAAATTTCCTGTAAAAATATGGAAATAATTTAAGCTCTTTAGACTGGAGATGTTCTTCCCAACTTGGGCAGTTTACCTCTTTCCAATCTGTGTCTTCCCTCTATGTGGAAGGTATGGGCCTAGTAGAATTGATATTGGTCTCTGGAAATGTGTGGCTTGACTTTAATAGCTTTCCAAATTCAGTTACTGGAATTTATTTAATCTGTTATCTCTGAAATCCTCTGTCACCTTCCTCATTCCTAAGCACTGTAAGGAAACAACTCTAAAAATCACAATAGATAATGAAAGAGGGAAAACATGTTGATCAGAGATGAGCACTTACAGCACTCTAGTAAATGTGTTTTCTTATTAAAAATACATTTAGGCTCAATAACTCTAAATTTTGTGGTTTACATGACACTTGATTCTCTAAATGTGATTTTAGTAATATTGCTTGTCTTATCCCCTATCTAATCTAGAATATGCTAACAAACAAATGTATAATTTCTTATGATACTATTTTATAAAGAAAATAGTTCTTAAAAAGTATGAAATTTGGAAATAAAGACTATCTACTTGGGTATTTATTTATTTATTTAAAACCTTTTCTATACCGTCGTTTAGTAGTATACCATCACAACGGTTTACAGACGGGCACATAAATAAGTCTGGTTAGGATTATAAATTAGCTAGAAGGTGCCAATAAAGTTTCGGTTACATAATTCAAATAATATACGCTATTTGGATTGTGGATTGGAAATTCCATTTATATGAATAGTAGGATATCCATATACGAGAATACTGTACTCTTAAATTAAACTTTAGGTATGAGATAAAATAATAAAGGAGGGATAACTGCTATTTGTTGACTTTTAACAGTGTGCCGGAGTTCTCTTTCTTGTCAGTTAGTATTCCTTACTCCCCACTCTCATTGTGAAAAGGTTTTTTGAAGAGCCATGTTTTTAAACTTTTTTTTAAAGAGTTTTAGATCTTTCATTAATCTTATTTCGAGTGGTAGTGTGTTCCATAATATTGGACCGGCCAGTTGCAGCAGGTTGCCATGACTGGCTACACTCACAGACAAGGTCTCAGATGTCTCCTGGAAGCGCCACACAGCAGGACTATCAACGTAACTCTGCCTTCTCTTCTTCAGCATGCTGGCTTTAGGAACACATGCATGTGACCTTGCGTACTTTAAAGGCCCCATGACAGGAAATCCTCTAGCTGGCACCACATGTCATCATCATGTGACTGGGTATTTAAACGGTAATCTCATCCCACTTCTCATTTACAGTATATTATTGAGCTATGTAACCGTAAATATTGGCACACTATGGATAACCTAGAAACCAAACATATTTCGTGCCTAAATGTAAACCGTTTTGATGGTACATTACTAAACGACGGTATAGAAAAGTTTTTAAATAAATAAACCCAGCTGTGACTCTAGCAAGTTGCCTTCGCAATGGGTCTCCTGCCTCAGTGGGTTGTGTTGCAGCGTTTCTGTTCCAACCTAGTCTTGTCCAACCTGTCAACCTTGCTTCCTCTAGCCTGTCTACCTTGCCCCATCCTGCCTATTCAGACTTGCCTCATCCAGCCTTACTTCATCCAGTATGCCAGTCATGCCTAGTCCAGCCTTTACTTGTCCAGCCTGTCCAGTCTTGCCTCGTCAAATCTTGCCTTGTCTAGCCTTCCAGCCTTGCTCGTCCAAGCCTGCCTTGTTCAGTCCATCCAGTCTTGCCTTGTCTTGTTCAGCCTTGCCTCACCTCACCTCGCCCAGCCTTGCCCTGCTCCTGCCCTTGCTCTGTCTCTGTTGTCTCACCCTGTTCACCTGCCTTGTCCGTGTCCTCAGAGTCTGTCTCACCTTGTCTTGTCCTGCCTTGATCCTCTATGTCTTATTCATCTTGGCTTATTTCCCCAGTTCTGACCTCCGTTATTTCCACAGTTCTGACCTCAGAATTTGACTACTCTCTTGTTTGCCGCCTGGATCTGACCTTGCATTATACACTGACTTCACCCTGCCCACTGCCTGCCTTTTAGCCCTCTTGGATCTCTTTTGGATCACCCTTGGGACCCATCTAAGTCCTGCTGCTCCCTAGAACCCAAGGGCTCATCCTGCAGAGAATGGGGCTGGTTTAGGTGAAGCTCCATCCTGTCCCAGATCAGTGCGTGTTCACCCACTGTCAGCATGGGCCTAGTGGGCTCGCTCACAAGGCAGCAACCGCACCAAAGCCAAGGGCTCATAGTCTTTAACTTGGGAACTCACTTTTCCCTCAGAAAGAAATCACGAAGAGTGGAGCAAAAGATAGTTGAATATCTAGGCCTGGGGTGGCCAACTCCAGTCCTCGAGACCCACAAATAGGCCTAGTTTTCAGGATCTCCAAAATGAAAATGCATGAGATAGATTTACATGCACTATCTCCACTGTATGCAAATATATCCATGCATATTCATTTTGGATATCCTGCAAACCATGCCTGTTTGTGGCTCTCGAGGATTGGATTTGGCAACCCCTGATGTAAGCAAATTTGGCCCTTGTGAGTTCTATAGTAAGGCACAATGAATATGGTAATGGTATACAGTACAACTGCATAAATACAGGTCCTGATTTCTTAAAATCTTTTTCCCACAGGCACAAAATGAGAAAAATATCTTTCATAAATCAGAAGCAGGCGCAAAACCTCAATTTAACCAAGGAGGTCATTTAGCCAGAGTAGGAATAAGTAGGAAGTAGGCATGTTCTAGACGTTAGGACCAAGGACATTCAGGTTGATTCAATCAAAATCTTTTTTGGTCTCATGAGTGCAAACATCATGGGAAAAATCTGAACAACTATGTTACAAGCAGCTCCTCAGAGCATATGAGGCAAAAAAGAAAATATAATTAATATGATCTAAAAAGAGTATTCATAGCACACACATAAAAAGTATAAGAAGTTCCATATTGGTTCAGAGAAATGGTCCATTGAGCCCAGTATCCTATCTCTGTTAGTGGCCAGTTTGGATCACCTAGAAGTACCCATTAGATCTGAACAGAGTGATTGTCTTCCCTGTTATACATTCCCAGAAGAAAGAGGATGAAATGCTTAAGGTGACAATCCCCAAGTCTACTTGGCTAATAGTTGCTAATCAAAACTTTTCCACATCATTTTTAAAACCAGATATATTTCTGTCTCGGCCACAGACCTTAGCAACAAATGCCATAGCTTTAAATGTGTGCTGACTAAAAAATAATGCATACTTAAATTTGTTTTAAATCAGTTACTCATTTTTTTTCAAGGAAATGTTTCCTACATAGCAGCATAGTGACTTTGTAGATGATGGCTGAAAAACACCAAAATGGTCTGAGTCATCTGAGCTTTGTCTACTTTAGATAGATGCACTTACAAATTATCATATGCAACCCTACACCAACTCCTATTCCCCCATGTCCTTATCTCTCAACCTTCCCACCTTCCACCACTGCTTTTCACTTCCATCCCAGCCATTTCCAAAATCCCCTACAGTGATAGCTTACACAACCTTTGCTAGCAGGCTACCCTAGGTCCTGCCATCCACAGTGCTGCCCCCTACAAGAGCAACACCTAAGATATTAACCGGGTCCCCTTTCATGTCCTATTAAATTTATAATAATCCCTACAGCAAGCAAGGTAAGCGATCCTGCTGTATAAAAAGTCAGCCTCCCCATGCTCATAGATATCCTGGCCTTAACCATGGACTCTCCACGGCTACTCTCTAGGAAGTTACCGTTCCAGTGTTGGAAACATAATCTGTGTGTGGTTTACGCTTCCAGTGCAGCTTGTTGACAGAATCTGTGCTGGAGCATGCTGGGCGCAGGTAAGTTCATATCCAGCTCCCTTCGAAGATTTATAGGGATCGAGGGTATAAGGGAGGGTCTGGTGGCAGCAGCAGGAGCAGATTACATATTAATTGAACCATGGATGGGGTGGGGAGGATATGCAACAGCAGACCTCTGAAGTATTCATTTTTACTGCCCTGTGTGAACAGTTACTGTGCTGCCCCCACTCCCCACTCCATTTTTGTAACACAGAATTTTTATTTTCCAAATAACCAACCAAAACACAAAAGAGAATATCAGTCTCATGTTCTGTCCCTTTCCCTGCCTAAAACAGACTGCTTCCTCCAAAAATACAAACTTTCAAAACTGAAACACCCCTGAACATATCTTATTCCATCCACAGATCCAAAATTCCTAGTGTAGGAGTGATCCCCAGGTGCTCTTGCCCCACCTACCAGTAAGAACATAAGAGCATAAGAAATTGTCATGCTGGGTCAGACCAAGGGTCCATCAAGCCCAGCATCCTGTTTCCAGAGGCCAAACCAGGCCACAAGAACCTGGCAAGTACCCAAATACCAAAAAGATCCCATGCTACTGATGTGATTACAAGCAGTGGCTATTCCCTAAATCAACTTGATTTATAGCAGTTAATGGACTTCTCCTCCAAGAACTTATCCAAATCTTTTTTGAACCCAGCTACACTAACTGCACTAAGCACATCTTCTGGCAACAAATTCCAGAGCTTAATTGTGCGTTGAGTGTAAAAGAATTTTCTCTGATTAGTCTTAAATGTGCTACTTGCTAACTTCATGGAATGCCCCCCTAGTCCTTCTATTATCTGAAAGTGTAAATAACCGATTCACATCTACTCATTCAAGACCTCTCATGATCTTAAAGACCTCTATCATATCCCCCCTCAGTTGTCTCTTCTACAAGCTGAATAGCCCTAACCTCTTCAGCTTTTACTCATAGGGGAGCTGTTCCATCCCCTTTATCATTTTGGTTGCCCTTCTCTGTACCTTCTTCATCGCAACTATATCTTTTTTGAGATGTGGCGACCAGAATTGTACACAGTATTCAAGGTGCAGTCTCACCATGGAGAGATACAGAGGCATTATGACATTTTCCGTTTTATTAACCATTCCCTTCCTAATAATTCCTAACATTCTGTGTGCTTTTTTGACTGCTGCAGAACATGGAGCCGACAATTTCAAAGTATTATTAACAAGTTTACTTAGGGAATAGCCACTGCTATTAATTGCATCAGTAGCATGGGATCTTCTTAGTGTTTGGGTAATTGCCAGGTTCTTGTGGCCTGGTTTGGCCTCTGTTGGAAACAGGATGCTGGGCTTGATGGACCCTTGGTCTGACCCAGGATGGCAATTTCTTATGTTCTTATTATCCACTATGATGCCTAGATCTTTTTCCTGTGTGGTAGCTCCTAATATGGAACCTAACCGTGTAACTACAGCAAGGGTTATTTTTCCCTATATGCAACACCTTGCACTTGTCCACATTAAATTGCATCTGCCATTTGGATGCCCAATCTTCCAGTCTTGGAAGGTCCACCTGTAATGTATCACAATTCGCTTGTGATTTAACTACTCTGAATAATTTTGTATCATCGGCAAATTTGATAACCTCACTCGTCATATTCCTTTCCAGATCATTTATGAATATATTGAAAAGCACCGGTCCAAGTACAGATCCCTGAGGCACTCCACTGTTTACCCTTTTCCAATGAGAAAATTGACCATTTAATCCTACTCTGTTTCCTGTCTTTTAACCAGTTTGTAATCCACAAAAGGACATCATCACCTATCCCATGACTGGATGTTGGAAGGTGAATGGTCCTCTGACCATTCCGGGCCCTTTTGGATCCGCTGCGAGCAGCATGGAGCAGCAGGCCTGGCCTGAGGTTGAGGGCAGACGCGCCTTGACATGAAGACATGACTGTGGATTGATGCGACGGCATCCAGGGATGAAGACACATGACTGATGCGACGGCATCACAAGGAACGAAGACTCGGGGTTGATGCAACGGCATCCATGGCGAGAATACAAGGCTGATGCAATGGCATCCATGACGTAGACACTTGGGATCGATGCAGACGGCATCCAGACGAAACTCTTGACATCCACAAAGGCAACACAAGGCATGGACATTGGCACTGTCTCTCAGGGCGCCCTACTCAGGCCACCCGCGGGACTGAGTCGCAGATCACCCTGTCCGTTACGCACCGTACACAGCCCTTGCAGACTGATCACGGACCACGACGGGAGCGGGACAGCACAGGAACACACATCAGGACTTGATGGCTTAGGAGCACAGGACAACCGTCCACCGGCAGGCTAGTCCACTCAGGAGTACTGCATCTGAGGGACCCCCGGCCTACCGGTACCAGAAGGCTCGAGAGCGTAGACGACGAGGCGAAGGAAGGAACATCATGGAAGGCAGGAACACCAGGACGTAGAGGATCACGAAGACACCTGGACATGGACCTCAGGCACGAAGACATAACATGGTACAATGGACGAGACGAGGATCTCCGCGAGATGAGAAGACCTTACAACCGGCTCTGGCGGGCAGGAGCCTCCAGAGTGAAGACTCATGATGATGCAAGGCCAGGAACAACGGACGGAGCAGCCCTTTATAGGGCTGAGCAGGAAATAGTCCCAAAGGTGGGGCCAAGACACTTCCTGTGTCTGGCCCTTTAAATATTGCAGAAAGACGCGGCCGCGCACCTAGGGAGAGAGCAGGAGCTGTGCAGGACCGCAGACAGTGGCCTGCACCGACGTAGTCACGTAGGAGTGTGAACAGAGGCAGGGCTGAGCCTGAGCGCAGGCTCCAACGTCGGCAGCGGCTCCAGCCGCTGCAGGAGGCCCCAGGGGTGGCTCCAGTCGCTACTCCAGCCCGGGGCTGCGGCCTTAGCGCAGCGAGGGTGGAATCGGCGTCGGGGGTGGAATCGGCGTCGGGGGCGGTCCCAGCCCCGAGGAAGGCCGCGGCTCGAGCCGCGGAGGCGAAGAGGATCACAGGCGGCCTCCGGGCCGCGTGGACAACTTTAGGCCGCTGCTCCGGCCGTGTGAGAGGGCCGACGACGGCGTCCTGCCGCGTCGGTGAAGAAAGGCAGCGAGGGTAAGTGACCTGCTCGCAGGGGGCCCGCGGGCAGCAAAGATTCATAACAGCAGATTTGTTAGGCAAGACTTTCCTTGGGTAAATCCATGTTGACTGTGTTCCATTAAACCATGACTTTCTATATGCTCTACGATTTTGATCTTTAGAATACTTTCCTCTATTTTTCCCGGCACTGAAGTCAGGCTTATGCTTTATCCTATTTTCTTCAAATGGATCCTTCTTCCAATTTTTGAAGGATTTTTTTTGGCTGAAAAAGCCTCTTTCACCTCACCTTTTAACCATGCCGGTAATCGTTTTGCCTTCCTTCCACCTTTCTTAATGCGTGGAATACATCTGGACTGTGTTTGCCCTGTAGACCACACTGTTTTGTTGAACAGAAAAACATGCTCTGCTGTGGTACCTTCTAGAAAACCCTGCCAAAAAAAAAAGAAAAGACACACTTGGAACCCATATGCTATTAGGCCTATTGTAATGCATGTTAGCTATGGGTATGGCCCTTGGACAGCCTTGAATAAACTGAATGACAATAATGATATAATAAAATTCCAATACCAAAAGAGTACTAACTGTCAGCACTCAAACAGGAACAACCCTATGTATGAAAAGGCAACACTACAAATATTACACTAACCCTAAAATATTTACTATTAAGAAAGCAGAACAAAGCAGGCTGTTAGAAATCCCTACACAGACACTATAATCTAGCAGAAAACTCCATCTTGGTCACACATGAGAAACACAGACAGACCATCACCAAATACAGAATAAAATATAGATAGAAACCGAACTGGAAACTGCAACAAGCCAGACTCTGTATGCAATGCAGCAATGGAAAAACAGAAACATCAACAGTCCTCATAAATTAAAAAAAAAAAAAAAAATCAAGAAAAATAAATCAATCTTAAGAAACCATACTAATAAAAAGAATGTTACCAAAGAGCTGATGACCAGAATAATATTCAATAATTAATAGGGATGTGAATCGTTTTTTGACGATTTAAAATATCGTCCGATATATTTTAAATCGTCAAAAATTGTTAGGGCCACGATACAATACCAATTCCCCCGATTTATCGTCAACAAATCGTAAATCGGGGGAAGGGGGAGGGCAGGAAAACCGGCACACTAAAACCCCCTAAATCCCACCCCGACCCTTTAAATTAAATCCCCCACCCTCCCGAACCCCCCCCCAAATGCCTTAAATTACCCTGGGGTCCAGCGGCGGTCCATAGCTAAATCGGGGGAAGGGGGAGGGCAGGAAAACCGGCACACTAAATCCCCCTAAAACCCACCCCCGACCCTTTAAATTAAATCCCCCCCCCAAATGCCTTAAAGTACCCTGGGGTCCAGCGGCGGTCCGAAACGGGCTCCTGCTGTTGAAGCGTGTTGTCTTCAGCCGGCGCCATTTTGCAAAATGGCCGCCGCAAAATGGCGGTGGCCATAGACCAACACGATTCGACCGCAGGAGGTCGCTTCCGGACCCCCGCTGGACTTTTGGCAAGTCTTGTGGGGGTCAGGAAGCCCCCCCAAGCTGGCCAAAAGTCTCTGGGGGTCCAGCAGGCGTCCGTGAGCGATCTCCTGCCGCGAATCGTTTTCCGTACGGAAAATGGCGCCGGCAGGAGATCGACTGCAGGAGGTCGTTCAGCGGAGGTCCGGAACCCTCGCTGAACGACCTCCTGCAGTCGATCTCCTGCCGGCGCCAATTTCCGTACGGAAAATGGCGCCGGCCATACACGTATGGCCGGCGCCATTATCCGTACGGAAAACGATTCGTGGCAGGAGATTGCTCCTGGACGCCCGCTGGACCCCCAGAGACTTTTGGCCAGCTTGGGGGGGCCTCCTGACCCCCACAAGACTTGCCAAAAGTCCAGCGGGGGTCCGGAAGCGACCTCCTGCGGTCGAATCGTGTTGGTCTATGGCCGCCGCCATTTTGCGGTGGCCATTTTGCAAAATGGCGCCGGCTGAAGATAACACGCTTCAACAGCAGGAGCCCGTTTCGGACCGCCGCTGGACCCCAGGGTACTTTAAGGCATTTGAGGGCGGGATTTAATTTAAAGGGTCGGGGGTGGGTTTTAGGGGGATTTAGTGTGCCGGTTTTCCTACCCTCCCCCTTCCCCCGATTTAGCTATGGACCGCCGCTGGATCCTAGGGTAATTTAAGGCATTTGGGGGTGGGGGATTTAATTTAAAGGGTCGGGGGTGGGTTTTAGGGGGTTTTAGTGTGCCGGTTCACGATTTTAACGATTTTCACGATATTCTAAACACCCAAAAGGCAACGATACGATTCCCTCCCCCTCCCAGCCGAAATCGATCGTTAAGACGATCGAGGACACGATTCACATCTCTAATAATTAAGAACACATAAAAAATTTAAAACATTTTCCAAACAGCAATACATTTTTAAACACAGCAGACCCAAACAGCCAGTAATTAAACTAATGGAAAAATTCCCCACTCGCCATACCTAAAAACTTTTCATAATGACACGGTATCTGGTAGCTGTCTTTGTCTCCCCATGGGATTAGATTTAAAAGATGAATCAGCCTGGTATGTTACCTCTGTTTTAAATAATTTCCAGTCATCCTGAGCTTGTTGTGGATTAGTAAAGGTGGTACAAACTTTCTTTACACACACATACACACATTCCCCCCAGGCTTGTAGGCTGCTATTCACACACACACAAAACCCAGGCTACCATTCATACCCACCCGCCCCAGGCTACCATTCACATTCACTCACTCACCCACCTTCAACTACCATTCACACACACACCCCAGGCTACCATTCACATACACAAACCCAGGCTGGCAGGCACCCATTCTCCTTCACCCTATGTGCAAGCTGACAACAGGAACTAGTACAGCACTGCCTCCATTCTTCATCTTACTGAGTCACCTATATTGCTATTGCTGCATTTTTTCCTTTAGGGCGGCCCCGTACAAATTAAGTATTTCCAGAACCTGGTCTAAAGGCAATTAGGCCTCCCCTTTCTGACACAGATCCTTCCACTCTCTGCCATTAGCTGTGAGGTTGGCTGGTGCCAGCAGTTCAGGATAGGAAGTGGCTGGATATGAAAAAAAAAAGCTGCTAAGAGAGTTCCGCACCTCCAATAGTTGCAGCAGGGAGTGATCACTGAAATTCCAATCTTGCAAAATAAAAAAACAAAACAAAACAAAACTGCTTCATTGACAGGTGCCACGGGAATGAGGAGGTGGAGAGAGGAAGCTGTACGCAAGCGCACTCCCTGAATCTACAATGCCTGCTCTGGTTGGCACTGCATGACTCCACTCCTCGAATGCGCCCGCTACTGACACCTCCCCTCCGAGTGTGCTGCTCCTTGCAATTGTACGGTACGCACACCTAGTTGTGCCAGGCCTGGTTTGACCATTGGGAAATATGTGGTGCAATTTTGCATGCTAGCACTAGCAGCAGAATTAGGCTGGAATGAGGAGGTACAGATGGCCATCTTCCACCAGGGACTTTCAGAATGCCTCAAAGACTACCTGGCTGCCAGTGACACCCTGGCTCATCTTGATGACCTGATCTCTCTGTGTATGCGCATCGACATTTGGTTCCAAAAATGGTCATGAGAACAAGAATCCAGAAGATGCCCAATGAAATTGGCCCTTGATTTCTGCAGCCACTCTGGTCTCCTGCTTAATCCCCACCATAAGCCATATCTGATGAAGAACCCATGCAGTTCGGGAGGGCTAAAATACCTGAGGAGGAGAAGTTTTGCTGAGATTAAACAATTTGTCTCTCTATTGTGCTGGTTAAGGGACATTTTTTCTGCATTCTGCCCAGAGAAATCGGAAAACTCCAGAACCTAGGAGTGAAAGAGGAAGCTATCTTAGGCTCTACTTCCTCTATATCTCCCCTGAAGAAAATTGAGTTGCTTGTCCAAATCGATACTGAACCATGAAATTCTTCACGGAGGCCTTCCTAGATTCAGGTGCTGCCAATAATTTCATAGAGGAAGCTTTGGTCAAAAAATTCCAGATTCCTGTGGAGCATTAGACAAATCCCTTCACATATCATCTGTTTATAGAGAGGTATTACCAGGAATCATTCTATCTACCACCCGGCCAATATTTCTATAGATTGGGAAATTATCTCCTTCTTAGTGTTCCTAAAGTCCATGAATCCC
Organism: Rhinatrema bivittatum; assembly: GCF_901001135.1. Lineage (NCBI taxonomy): Eukaryota > Metazoa > Chordata > Amphibia > Gymnophiona > Rhinatrematidae > Rhinatrema > Rhinatrema bivittatum. The sequence goes on along the minus strand of NC_042615.1, from coordinate 518,583,001 downwards.
ATTGTTCTGGATCTGCCATGAATTCAATTGCATTGCCCAGTTTCCTGTGGCCATGGTCTTGGCAGACTCACCTCCAGCCTCCGCTATCTCTAGCTTAGCACATCAGCTCCAACAGCAGCAAGATCAGCTGAACACTATGGCCGGGTACCTTCAGGGCACGGTGGCCCAGTCTGCTCCGGCACTGTACAGCGTACTACTCCCATGTTTTACCTGCCTCCTCCCTTGAGGTATGATGGAGATACACAGACATGAAGAGGCTGTCTAAATCAATGTCAGATGCAGTTTGAATTGCAGGCACCCTTGTTTCTGACAGATCAAGTTAAGGTGATTTATATTCTCCCATTGTTGAGCAGTTCTGCTCTGGCCTGGGTCTCACCCCTTTGAGAAAGGGATGATCCTCTCTTGGAGGACATGTCAAGCTTGCTGCAAGAATTCTGGCAAATCTTTGATGAGCCCAGTCACATGACTTCCAAGGGCTTCAAACTCCTGCAGATTAGACAAGGTTCTCAGTTTGTGGGGGCGAACACAGTGCACTTTTGCACCCTGGCCTCTGAACTTCAGTGGAGCAGTGTCAGCTGATTGTAATTTTCAGATAAGGACTCTTAGAGCACATTAAAGATGAGCTGGCTGCCTGGGGCCAGCCAGATACTTTGGAGGGCTTAATTAGCCTAGTCATACGGCTAGAACTGAGGTTCCAAGAAAGGGACTGAGTGAGAGGCTTGGCTCACTATTTCAACTGCCTTGACCTGAATTTCCAGTGCCCAGTAACCTCCTGCATGCCCCCGGAATTGGGATCAGCACCAGTACAGGCCATGCAGGTGGACCACCTCAAGTTCTCAGCTGAGGAGAAGCAGTGTTGTCATAACCTAAACCTATGCTTATATTGTGCCACTTCTTGGCATTTCGCAGGTTGTTGCCCGAATAAGCAAGGAAACTCAAGGATCTAGGCCTGGTGGGAGAGGCCACCCTAGTTCACCCTTTTTACCTCTTCACAACTGCTAGTACCAGTGCGTCTCTCTCTTGGGAACATTCTTGTTGACACTCTTGCCTTCCTGGATACCAGCGCTGGCAGCAGCTTCATCCATGAGGCTTTGCTGCATCCCTTGGATAACCCCCTCTTGATCTCATCCGTATATAAGGAAACCCTGCCTGGACAGGTTACAAAGCCACTCTACTACTTACAATGAAATCAGGAATTCTACATGGAGAAAAAATCAGTCTCTACATGTTTCCTAAAACTGTCATCTTGGATCTGCTGTGGTTCAGGCTCCTTCAGCCCCACATTGATTGAGTCATGTTACAAATTGCCTAATGGAGCCCTAGCTATCACCAAAATTTTGCTTGTGGTACCCTTGGCTCAGACAGCTATTTCAGAGCTCCCAGGACTGCTATCCCAATATACCGAGTTTGCCGATGTATTCAGTAAAGAGCAGGCGGAGGTCTTGCTGCCTCATCGCTCCTACAATTGTGCCATAGGCTTGATCCCAAGCAAAGTTACGCCCAGAGGCAAAGTATACCCATTTTCTGCCCTGGAACCAGAGTCTATGACTAAATATATTAAAGAGAATTTGGACAAAGGCTTTATCTGTCCCTCTTCATCACCTACCAAGAATGGATTCTTCTTTGTATGGAAGAAGAATGGTTCATTACATCTCTGTATTGACTATTGTGGACTTAACTCCATTACCAAGAACCACTATCCTCTTCCCTTGATCTCCAAACTCTTTGACCACCTTTGGGGCATGCAGATATTTACCAAACTGGACCTTTGGGGAGCATACAACCTGATCAGAGTCAGAGAAGGTGACAAATGGAAGACCACCTTTAGCACCCATGATAGAACTATGAGTACCTAATGAAGCCCTTCGGGTTATGAAGTGCCCCCACAGTCTTCCAATTTATGGTCAACGAGATATTCCGGGACCTTCTCTACTCCCATGTGGTAGTTACCTGAATGATATCCTAGTCTAAGTCCTTGATGGAGCATCAACATCATGTGAAAGAAGTCCTCCAGCCTGCCTCTCCAGACCTCCAAAGTTGCTATGGAGGAAGACAATCAATTTGAGGTCCAAGAGATTTTAGATTCCTGAAGAGTCTGAAACCAGCTACAGTATCTTATTTCCTGGAAAAACTATGGACCTGAGGAGAATTCTTGGGAACTGGCCTCCAACATACAAGCCCCCCCCAACCTATATCTGAATTCCACAAGAGATTCCCCCATAAACCCAAGCCCAGAAAGTGTTTCAAATTCAAATCATGCCACTGAAAGGAAAGGGCAGAGGATGGAATGAAAGGGGCAGAAGATTTGCTGTAGAACTAGCTCAGTCTAATAGTAGTAGCGATACAAAAAGAAGACCTGTTCCAAAATTTAAAAGAGACTTTTTTAGCCACACATTGCCAGCAGTGGAAGCCAGCTCCAACCAGAAGAAATTGAAATTAGGAGAACATGTGTCACCACCGCCTGTTTCTCTCCTTCTTGTTTTGGATTAGGGCCAAAAGGCCAAAAGGCAAGAGAGCCATCCATGGCTGGTATTAGTAGGACAGGGATATGGACAGGGGTAGCAGAAGTGCAACAATCAAATTCAACAGCACACTCTTTTATGGTTACTCCTTCTGTGGCACTAGAGGCAGTATTTTCAACAAATTATTCTGAGGAAGAATCTTGTCTCGAATTCCATGAATCAGAAATTGAAGAGCTAGTAGATGAAGAAAATTTGGGAGGTTTAGTCAGTAGCAGTCTCCAGTCTGGAGATAGGAGAGATAGGTGATACTGATGGTGTTGACGGCAACCTTCAGGTAGAGAGTGTGAATAATGCCCATGGCTCCACCCTTAACTTAGCTCGAGTGCCAGCATCAGCAACTAAGGCTACAGAGAAGAGATAGCACAAGACATCCATGGTCTGGAATCACTTTAAGGTGATGGAGGACCTGCAAATTGCTCAGAGTACTCACTGCAATAAGGACATCAGTAAAGGGAAGATACTGGGGCATATGACAAATGTTGGTTATACAGCAATGCCTGTAGAAGCAGAATCCACTAGTATTGGCATCAAAAGAAGGCAGCAAAAACTAGCCTGAGGAGCCCCTGTGCCACTCAGAGTAAAAGTCACAGAAAGGGGTTGAAAATGAGAAGACTTTTTCCAAAGATGATTCCATGGCCCCTTCCTTCAGGTCACAGACCGGCAACCCCTGCCATGCATTTGCAGTGGCAACCCACCATTCAGGAAATGGAGTGGTATTCTGTTATCACTGTTGAGTGGCAAGAGGCAGGTACCATCAAAAGCAGTGATGACGTACATCAGTGAAATGATTGCCCTGAATGACTAACCACTGTAGGTAATGGAGAACATGGGCTTTAAGCATGTGCTGCAGTGTTAGCTCCCAATTACAAAGTGCCCTCAAGGGCTACACTTAGTAGGTATGTTATTCCTACTCTGTACAACCTGTGCCTTAGTCACATATAAATACAGCTGCCTAAGGCAGTAGGGATTAGAGTGCATTTCACCAGTGATATCTGGACCAGTGAGAATGCTACGCATGCTTACCTCTCACTTACAGCATAGTAGTGGGATCTGTTTAAGGAAGGTGCAGGCAGCAGCTCTAGTAGGGACCAAGCAAAAGAGAGCAGGTGGGCTGTCCTGCACATCCAGAAGATGGATAACCTTCACACCTCATGCAATATTCTATCAGCCATAAGAAAGATGCTGGAGTGAGAACATCGGCAGTGAACCCAGAGAGGCAGGAGTTTTCAGGTTGGTTTCTTTGTGACAGTCGGGGGGAAAATACTATAAGGGCAATGAAAGATGAGGGCTTTCGGGGAATCTGTTGCTGCACCTGGCAGTGAGGGATGCTCTGGCTCTGGGGCCCAGGACCACAGAAATTCAGTCCTGAAGGACCTGATAGAGAAGTTCAGGAAAATAGCAGGGCATTTAATTTTCATGATTGGGTGTGATGAGGCAGCTGATAAAAATCCTGAAGGCCTTCAAGGATACCTTGGAGGATTTGAGTTCCAGATGTGCTTCCCTGGGTGAGGTCATCCCTATATAGTAATATTCTGGAGGAAAAGTAACACCTATTTGAGATAAATTACCTTTTCACATACAGATTACTTTCCCCGCAAGGATAAAAATCTTTTTTAAGAAAAGTAAAAAGAAGGACTTACTACACAGTCTGACCTATGATTATGAGAATCCACCAAATACTTGCATAGCAATTTGAATTTTTGAAGGGTGTTCATATCAAGATTACCTCATAGAATCAAACATATATCATAGTGGTTTTTACCTTGTGGAATTTGTTTGTTTTGTTAACTCTACAATTACCATGGTTGTCCAACTACTAGATGCAACCATAAGTGACTAAATGAATCATTCCCATTTTTACTGTACCGGCTATGTGTGCTTAGCACATTCATGGCATCATCTTTGACAGAAGCAAATGCTACTGTCTGGAAGGATCAACTAGATAGCCATGCCTCTGACTGAGACAAGCACCTCAGACAGCTATAGGTTGCCATGCACTGGACATGGGCCCAGCCTCTGCCCTTTAGTGGAAAGCAGAGCCTTGGTGCAGCTGAGAATAAAAAGGGGGGAGGGGGCCACCCGGGCTTCTCTCGGTTTGGGAAATAAGGAGGTCCCATGCTCTGATGAGAGAGCCATCATGAAAGTAAGAAGAACATTTGCATGCTGGGCACTGATCCTCTCCTCGCCCCTGCCGCCTCGAAAAGGGGCCAGTTCCACATCTGTACTCAGGCCCCTGAGTGAGTTGCCAAGTGAGTCAACCTTGCCATACCAAAGACAGCCCCTGGTGGGGGTTCCCCGCACCATGCCACAAATTCCTCTGAAGGAGACCCAAAGGAGAAGCCATTCTTGGTACCTTAGGATGCTTCTTCCTCTCCTCTGGCTGTCTTCAAAGTTCTTTCGAAATCCCCTGCCCTTATGGTATGTGCTGACTCTTGTTCTTGTCCTGGCCACCCATTGTTTTACATGCATGCTGCACCACTTCTCAGTGTTTCATGCCAGTCCTGGTACAACTTTGCCATTCCTGATACCTTGGGCTTTTGATGGCATTCTGCATCCCACCTCAGCCCTTGAGGTACACCGTGGGGTTGTTTCAGCTATGCTTCTTGCTGCGTTGTTCTTCTCCTTCTATTTCTGCTTTAATCACCAGTGCCACCGTTGCTGCCTCCGCTGCTCCAAGCCTGTCTTGGTATCTTAAGGTGCTTCCACCTCTGCTCTGGCTGTGTTTTAGGTTCTTTCAAAATTCTCTTCCCTTATGATACTTGCCGATTCTTTTTCTTGTCTAGGCAATTGATTGTTTTACACAGGCCTTATTCACCCACAGGCCCATACAGTAAACTGCGCGGGAGAGCCAGCGCTCCAAGGCGAGTGCCCGCTCTCCCAACGCGTGTCCAGGCACCTCTCCTGGGCGCAGGATTCAGTATTTAAATTAGGGCCCGCGCTAATAAGGAGGCGCTAGGGACGCGCTTAATTTTACCGGCGTCAGTTGTCAAACCCACTGACAGCCACCGGTTCAGAACATGGACGCCGGCAAAATTGAGCATCCGTTTTCCAACCTGCAGGCCGCGGGCAGATTTTTTTTTTTTTAAGAAGATTTTTATTTTTTTTTTATTTTTGGGGCCTCCGACTTAATATCGCTATGATATTAAGTCGGAGGGTGAACAGAAAAGCATTTTTTTCTGCTTTTCTGTACACTTGCCCGGTGCCGTCTGAAATTAACTCCTCAGTTAATTTCTGAGAGTAAAATGTGCGGCTTGGCTGCACATTTTGCTTTCTGTATTGCGGGTGAATACCTAATAGGCGCATCAACATGCATTTGCATGTGATGAGCTCTATTAGTTTCAGGGGGGTTGGCCGCACATTTTCCACGCGCTATTGCCCCTTACTGTATAAGGGATAATAATAGCTTGGCCGAGCACACTGTTCTGTATTTGCCTGCCAGTTATCAAAAATGATTTCATGCCCTCTTAAACTTTGTCTTCAAACTGCCTTTCTTTACAGTTCTTATGATTGTTTTTACCTGTATTTAGCCTTTAACAGATTATATCATAGCAAAAGTAGAGGCACTAGAAGTGCAGCTCCCAAAACCAAGATCTCACTCCTTCATTATTACTGCTGCTCAAGTAATGGAGGCAAAATTTACAAAGCATGATTCAGAAGAAGAATTCTTTCCTGTATTCCCTGAAACACAGGATATTAAACAGCTAGTTGCTAAAGAGCATTTGGTGCCTGTAGTCAGTAACATCTTAGTTTCTAGTGAAGACCAACTCCAAGTCTGACCAGTCAGCTCCTTTACCTAATGATCCCATTAAGAAATTACATCATGCATTCTCCAGGGATTTTCTCTCACTTCTCCCTGCCTTGGACTTTCTACTACCGTAATTTGTTTGGGAGGCTGCTTTGTGCCTCTTATATTGCTTTGCTTTCTTCATACCATCTTTCAATTGCTTTGACCCTCTGTTACTGCCTTGTAGGGTTTTCTGCCTCGTAGGGTTTTCTGCCTCTTTTTGGTGCTTCATGGTGCCTTGAGATGTTCATGCCACCCTTGGTGCCACTTTACCCTCTCGTATAGCCTTGGGGGGGGGGGGGGGGGTTAATGCTACTGTTATTGATGCCCTATGCCTCACTTTTTCAGCCTGCTCTGTTGGTGCAATGGAGATCTCTTGCCATTGCTGGTAGCATTTTGCCTCATTGTGTATCCTTGGGCTCTTGATGGCTTTTGGTGCCACATTGACAGAGTCTTGATATGTTGGCATGCCTTCATCCTACCAATGATGTATACCAACCAATTTCAATAGACATTATTATAAAAGCCGAATTTGGGAACCAAAATATATTGTATTGTTTCCCCCATCGACTATAATGTTAAATGAATGAATATAATAAATGAAACATTTTTTTTGTTTGAAATTAACCAAACGATTGACTATGACCTGTGAAATGAATGAATAAAGCAAATCACATTTTTTGACTCTGCACATACCCGAGTATCTGATGTTCTTTAATTTTCATGCAAATGTGCACTAATTTTAACATATTCCCACTATCGTCCTTTGATCCCAGTTTAGCATGCAAGCTAGAGCCGTAGAGGTGAATTTTAAAGTCCTGATGCATGCATCAACTGGGGGATGTGCACACAAATAAGGCTGGCATGTGCCAATCAAATTTTAAAAGCCACCCAGATACACTTGTATCTCCCGCAGCATGCACATCTCACTCTGATTCAAAAAGGGTTGTGGGCCAGGCAGATTCTGGGCAGGGTATGGGCATCCCAGGGTGGGGCTGAGAGATGTACATGCAAATACTGAGTGCACCAGGTCCTAGTGCCACATAAGTTTACTTCTGCTATAGAGGAGGTGTAAGTTTTAGAAAAAGGAAAACTAGCTATATCTGAGATGTTTTAAGGATATGGGCTAACTGGGAGGAGTGAAGGCTATTAAACTAGGGGGGTTTGGAGAACCTAGTTCTTAATTGGGCAAACTTGTGGAAGAACTGGTAAAATTGGCAATGGCGTAGGCACATACCTCTTTGAAAATCCACCGACTTACATGGTGGAAGCAGAATTTGTGCTCCTATGCATGTGCCCACTTAAAATTAGGTGCACATGTGCATGGCTAGGCTATTTTATAGCAAGCGAGTATATGTGTGCAAGTTATAAAATGGCTGTGTCCCTGGGTGTGCGCTGATGCCCACACACCAATGTTTGCTCATTCGCTGGTTTGAAAGTTACTGTCTTACTGCAAAACATGCTAACATTTGGGCATATTAGCCTTAGCGTGCTTGCTAAGCTTTAGTACATAGGCCCCATATTGTAGTAAAGCAGAGGAAAAGCATAAAAGCTATAATCTGCATTTGTCTTCCTTTTTGAAATGACACCAGAGTAACATTGCTTTGTGTTTGGGCATTGACTGACCCTGAGTGACCCCGTCTGGTTATTTTTGTCTATTTGCCTATGCATGATGAATCTCACACGTATTATATTATGGACATAGCCTGCAAAACGTGTTAGATTATTTCTATGGAGACATGACCGCTAAAATAATGAAAGGCATTCACACAGCTTACAGCTGATGGCATATTCAAAAACTGTCATAATGGAAAAGCTACAGTAAAACAATTATAATGAACATGTTATAAAAAAGTGACCCACTGAGGAGGTGAGGAATGCTTTAGGTCTAGAAACACAACCTTTCTTTGCCTATGGGAACCAAATGGTAGTTGATTGCAAGAGTAAAATCTTAGGTAAGAAACAATGAGAATAAAATATGAAAGTGTGAACAGTAATACTGTATAATACTAACACTTCTGCTCACTGCAGAATCTGTGATTTTATTAACCTCTGTGCCCTTTTTTATATTGAGCTCTACATATCATACTGTTAAGTCATCTACAAGATGTATTCACAAAGGTGCAAATAGCAAGTTCAGCATGTCCTGTCTTTTAAGACCTTTTCCAGTATTGCTGCTTTTGAAAATAGGGAGGGTAACTTTCAAACAACCATGGGCGGTGGCATATATGGCCAATTGTAGATCTATGCTAGTATTATATAATCCGCATATACCATATACTCGTGGATTATAAAAAAATGTATCTTTTCCCCAGAACATACACGCATACGGTATTAATGCTTAAGAGCAAATACATGCAGTGCACTGAATGCATGTAGTTTTTCCTCCATATTTTAAAACTAAGCATGCATGTATTTTACATATGAAAATAAAACAGGACTTATGCGAAAATCACCCGATTTACGCATATAAGTCTGCATATTTTAAATTGAGATTAATCAGTTTACCAATTACTTCACCAGCTCGCCCAGTCCTTCTCCAGGACATCGAGACTTTCCTGGTTCTTCCGCCTGGACTCTCTCCAGTTCACCCAGATCTCCCACCCAGCCAATAATACACGATAAACAAGTCTGATATCAGTTATGTCAGATAACTATCAGGGTGTAAAGTTACATAAGCTGCCAAACGTATGCGCACAAGTGTCTTTTAAAATAGCAACATGCATGCGCCTAACTGTTGGCCCGCTCAGAAATGTCCGTTAGACTTCCCCCCTTTTTTTATACGCATACGCGTGCATGTGAAACAAAAAGTATGCATGTACTTTCAATTTTTATAAAATATCAATTACGCGAGCACAGGTATCTTACACTCGTGTATGCTAATTTTTATGCACATATTCTTTGCAAATTCACCCCTCTTTTTTTTTTTTTTTTGATTGCTGGGTACTTGAAGTTACAATTTGATTGCTATTATCAGGCTTTTGCACAAGCCTATCTATTAAAAATCCTCTATGGATTAAATAAGTACAGTATTATATGTTTTAATAGGTTAAGGATCAGAATTATAAAATATGCTTTCAGACTGAATTTATTGTATTCGTAGTGTTACTATTAAAAATCCCACAAAAATGTCCATCCTCTCAAGAAATAGTACTATGCAACATGAATGCCACAAGCTATAAAAGCATGGGATGCATGTGTTGTGTGCTGAAACTTAAATGTATTTCTGTGAGGAAAGGTCTCCTTTATAAAAGTATGTCTGATTAAAATGGTAAGGAAGCAATATAGTTCCAGTTAGGGGTAGGGAACATCCATTTCCTGTGGACACCAATCTGATGGGGTTTTCATTCATGACTTATTCTGATTTTATAGTTCCATTTCAAAGTGGATTACATTCAGGTACTGTAGTATTTCTCTATCCCCAGAGAATTTATAATCTAAGTTTGTACCTGAGGCAATGGAGGGTAAAGTGACTTGCCCATGGTCACAAGGAGCAACAGTAACCTGCTGCTCTAACCACTAGGATACTCCTCCACTCCAGAGATCAGCAAACAATTGAAACTGCATGCATGCAAATCTATCATGCATATGCATTAGGAATATCCTGAAAATCCAAGTGAATTGGTGTCCATGATAACTGGACATTGCCTACCCCGAATTCCAATACAATTGTAGATTTTTACAGCACTGTAAATGTTTTCTTTAAATCATTTATATTTGACCAGTAAGTTCAGAGAAGAAGTGTATAGTGCTTTTTGAAAGTGAATAAAGACATTTTGTAGAAGACCCTTGCAGCTATAGTGAATCTTCCACTGGCAATGAACAAGTGCTTATGCAGTGGTTCCCACACCTGTCCTGCAGGTTAATAAATATGCATGAGAGAGATTTGCATGAATTGACTCCATTGCATACAAATTTATCTCATGCATATTCATTGCAGATATCTTGAAAACCTGACTGGCTAGGGGTCCCTCCAAGGCAAGTTTGGGAACCACTGACTTAATATAAGGAGGGTGCAGCATTTCACATGGAAAGGGACCTAGAGGGGCAAGTCAGGGAGATGAGTGTGTCAGGAAGATGTTCACCTGGCTAGTTTAGGAATTCTTTAAGAATTTCACAGGAATATATTGGAGAATTTGGGTGACACACAAAAAAAGCTGGAAATTTAAACAACAGCAGTGTGAAATCTACAAAACACAATGCAAGTATTGCTGTACCTAAACTGTATGTTTACTAATATTTTTGTTCTGTTGAAATCCATCAAAATATTTTGACAAAGTCATCCAACAATTGTGATTGTCTGGAACTAAGAGAATATGGCATTACTGGTGGATAATATGGAGGTGTGATTGATAGTGTTGGAAAAAAGTGATGCTTATAATCCCTGAATACAATGAGTGAGGAAAGTCTTAATCCAGCCGAAGGAAAATAGCTTCAGTTTTGTAGTCAGAAAATATTCCATATCATAAAAGTACATCTATTGTTGCAAACAATGTCCTGTACACAATAGCCTAGCTTGGAGCTCAGCAGAGTACCAGGGATCCACAGGGTTTAGAAAGGGTACAGGTTTCAATATGTGCATGCAAGTAATCAGAAGTAGAAAATACAAGCACCACAATATACAGAATGAAAAAATACAAAGATGCAGGATCAGTTCTGTTAATATGTCTTGCAGGAGATCAGACATCATACTAGAACATTACTTTTAGAAAAATGGTAAAGGGCTCATTATTTTATTTCAGCATTTATTGCAGCTTTGGCTGAGTATTTTATCTATTTATTATCTGTTTTTATGTTGCTGTGAAGCTTGTATGTTTACATGTTTGATTTTATGTATGTATACATTATAATCCACTTTAAAAAAGTAATTGAAAGTAGTGGAATATAAATAAATAAACAAGCAAATAAATAAATAAAAACTTCATAGAAGTTTGGGTGACAGATTTGTGAAGTGAGTGCAGCTAGCAAAGTGGTTGTCATTAATGATCACAAATTCTCTCCATACAGCATAAAACAAGTGCAAAATGATAGGATCAAGCACTGTTATGACTACGTAATTACTCTTCAGCATTACACTGGTACCCTATCTGCTTCCATATACATTTCAAATTTCTCCCACTCCCCTACAAGTAAACTCACTCGGCAACAATTCATAATCTCTCTTCGTCACCTCCCTTCATTTGGCAAGCTGCTCAAATGTGTGCCCTTCACTTCCCTTTCCATCTTGTTGCTCTGTGTGCCTAGAATAATAACCTCCCTGAGCTAGGCCATCATACTCCTTTTATAGCCATGTTCAGATCCTACCTAAAATCTCACATTTCTGAGGCTGCTTTCAAATCTCCCTGATCATAGCCTTGTCAGTTTTAACCATGATTTCTATAATACATACATTTCTTAAAGCCTCGCATTTGTCTTGGCTGTGTTTTGACTAGGTTGTAAGTTTTGTGGAAAAGCGACTGTCTCTTCCATGTGCCTGTACACTATCTCTAGTAGTACTACTATAGTAATAATAAATCTGCTTTTCTGTACACCCTCCGACTTAATATCATAGCGATATTAAGTCAGAGGCCCCCAAAATTTGAAAAAAAAAAAAAAATCTGCCCGCGGCCCGTGGGTTGGAAAACGGACGCTCAACTTTGCCGGCGTCCATTTTCCGAACCCGTGGATGTCAGCAGGTTCGACCACCAACGCCGGTAAAATTAAGCGTCGGCTGTCAGACCCGCTGACAGCCGCTGCTTCCACCAATAAGGAGGTGCTAGGGACTCGCTAGTGTCCCTACCTCCTCCTTATTAGCTCGGGCCCTAATTTAAATACAGAATCGCGTGCCCAGGAGAGATGCCTGGGCACACGGGAGAGCGGGTGCTTGCCTCGGAGCGCCGGCTCTCCCGCGGACTTTACTAAATGGGCCTGAATATTAGTAATCTCACTAGGGCTGCAAGAAAGCAGAGAAGAGGAGAGCAATGGAAGAGGCTGGTGTCCAGAAGTTTAGAAACGACGTCTTTTAATGCTATTGCTAAGGATGCAAGCTTCTTTTGCTGCTGCTGCTTCTATATCAAAAACAAAATCTTATCTAAGTCACATATTTAATAAGCATGTGAAATAATTCTGGATTGGTAATGGTAATTTTATTTTGGTGTACTCATTTTCAAAACCTTCGAAACAGTAATATAGGATATAGGAAAATCAGGTTCTCGGTGGCAACGTTCTAGATCTCATCGGACATTGGTTCTTCGTTTGAGCACAAATTGTGTATCACAACAAGTAGTTTACTTGATACAATGCCCATGCGACCTTATTTATATTGGATGGACGAAAAGATCTATTCGGGTTAGATTAATTGAACATAGACGTTGTATCAATACAGCGAAAATTACAGCCCCTTTAGTGGACATTGCATGCAGTTTTCTCATCGTTTTTCTGATTTAAGATGGACTATATTGGAACAAGTTCACTTGCCAAAAAGAGGTGGCGATATACACTCACTCAATAGAAGGAAACAGTTCTGGATTTTGTATTGGGTTTCAATAGCTCCTTGTGGTCTCAATGAGATTAAAAAATTGGTATTCTCTGTTCTAAATGTCAGATACGTTGGTTTGAATGGCAGATAGGTTGATGTCTATGTCATTTCCTGCTCCTATTTATACTCCTTCTGTTGCCTCCATGTTTTACAGTATCAAGAAGAATATTGAGAGGATTGACTTCTAGTGAGCAGTATAAAAAATACCCATAAACCCCCTGAAGCAGACATCCTTTGAAACAAGCATCCTTGTCGGGATGGTTTTTACAACACATCATACAAAGCTAAGTACTGCTTTTGCTAATTTGGTACTTTGAGCTCACTTTGCTACGGCTGTAGCTGGAATTGGACTCATTGCTTGAAGATAAGCATTACTGTTTTATTTGCAACAAGCATTCTTCAAATAAATTATATAAAAGTGGACCTAAATGTTTGGCAGCTCACATACATAATTTTGGGCTGAGGCGGAGTCGGTCCTACAAATTTAATAAGACAAATTCAGTTTAAATACTTTTCATCAAGTGTTTGTAATAAATAACCAGTAAACTATTTGTGGTTGGTATATTGTTCTTAAGGGGGAAACATGATCCAATTTGGGGACTCCAAAATTCTTGCTGCTGAATTTTGAAGTAACTGGATTTGCCTCGAATTCATTTATTTGATTCCCATATACAAAAAGATACAGTAATCAACCTGTGACAAAATCAAGGCACAAGATAGCATTACTAAATCAGATTTAAGTTAAAATGGTGCCAGTCTACAGATCATGTGAAGACTGTAAGAAACAGACTTAGTCAATAGGGACACTTGCTTAGACATAGAAAGGGAATCATCTAAGTTCATATCCAACAATTTAATCACCTCAACAAGAGGAATATTAACATCTTTCAAAGGGGAAATCAGTTTTTTCCCCAAAATAGTTTTCTTATTCTGTGTTAGCACTCAGCAAAATAGTCAGTTTAATATTAAATTTACATCTCCCAAACCAAATAGCTTCTGATTTTTGAGGGTTGACTTTTAGTCTGTGATCAGACATCTAATTAGCTCTCCTTTCCAGACACTGATTAAATCTTATCATCTCCAATGAGAAATCTGGAATAACAGTTGCTAGCAGTGGCAGATTTAAATTCCAGTCATGGTTAAACTCTAGGTGAAGCTAGCTTATATTTAATTTTGTTTTCTGTTTAATTGGCCATTATACTCAATGAGGCCATCACTTAATCTTGCATACTGGGTCTCTGCACTAAAATTTGTGCTAATTTTTTTTTTAGTGTTCACATGGAAAATATTTTAGTTTGCATGCCAAAACAGTAGTTAATGGACAATGCCTAACTTTTTTAGTGCTTCCTCTAAAATGTAGATTCCATAGTAGCCTCCTCTTTGGGTAACCCCCGAAATGCAGAAGCACCCAACAGTCCCATGGACCACTTGCTGTATATTCCTGGACCTCTGAATCTTTCCCAATAGTCTCTTGGCTACTGGGGTGCCAGAGTTCTTCTGGTAGGGAGAAGGACAAACTTCTAGGCCCCTGGGCTCAAGTCGGGAGACTTTTGAACGGTCTCTCAAGTTCTCCTCAGTCACTCTCATTAATGTCCTAGGGATATGCAGAAGACATTTCTTTTGTTTAGCTCATTCATTTTGTGGGGAGCTCAATTTCTTTCATTAGTTTTAAAACGACAAAAAATGTATTTGTTTAATTTGTTTTTTCATTTGCCATTAAACTCACTGGGGGAAGCATTGCTGCCTATTTTGGAGGAAGTCATCAGAAGAGGGAAACATTTCCAAGGTACTTAGATCTTGGCAAAGTGGCACTAAAAGTGGCATGTAAGCTTTGTAGAGGGGCAAAGGGGTACCAGAAGTGGTATGAGTTCTCCCAGGCATCGTGAAAACAGCAAAGAAGCAGTAAGAGTGGGAAGACCACCCCAAGGCTTCAAAAGAGGGCACCAAGAGTGGCATGAACTCTCAAAGGCAGCATGAGAGGCAAAATGGTACTAAGAGTGTCATAAGTATCCTAAGGCAGTGGTTCGCAACCTTTTTTCTGTTGGGACACACCTAACAATTGCTTCTCACATGTTTTCCACACTAAACATATGACTGTCATGGGACTAAATGTAAACACATACTGTGCATCCACATGACTCCCCCCCCCCCCCCCCGACCCCCAATAATGGATACAAAGTAGAACTAGGGTATCACCTATACAACTTACCATATGAAAAAGATATTCTGTTTCTGGTGTCATCTCAGTAACAGCAACACAAACTCCCTCTACTACCAGGCACAAAAGCCCTCTTTATGAGAAGAAGTAGTTTACTATCCAATGCCTGTCCTATTGAGAAAACACAACAAATAAGACTGATACAAATACCTACATGCTAGTAAGATACCTCATCTCGGTCACAAACACCGAACCAACTTTCACGAAGTACAGAAAAACCACAAATTGCAAATATGAAGACAAAAACTGGAAAGGAAACCCAAGAAAGCCACTCTGCATGCAGAGTGAACCTAGAGAAATTCAACCAGAAATATATCACTTAACACACTCTCAGGATTTGCAATAATGCACAAAATCTAATCCACACAAAGTTATACCTGCATTATGGAAAATACTCAAATAGTAACAACCCAATCTTTGAAAAGACAACACTACAAATATTAAACAGGTCCTAAACTCTAATAGACCTCCTATTAGGAAAACAGAACAAGCCAAGCTACTATACATCCCCACACAGAAAAATAAACTTAAAAAGCCACTTTTACTTACCCTCCCCAGCAACTCTCCTACCCTTTCCCTTGCAGGCCAATAGCACATACCAGAAGCAACAGTGGCTGCTGAAGCTCTGTCCTCAAGGTCCTCTTCCTTAGGGCCCATGACCAGTTTCTCTCACATACACACTAATTAGACACCATGACCAGTCTTTGTCTCTCTCACACACACACACACACACACACACACACACACACATACCAGTCACCTCCCTGACTAGTCTTTCTCTGTAACATACACCAGTTACCTCCTTGACCAGTCTCTGTCTCCCTCACACACCAGTCACCTCTCTGACCAGTCTCTCTCTCTCTCACACACCAGTCACCTCCCTGACCAGTCTCTGTCTCTCTCACACACCAGTCACCTCCCTGACCAGACTGTCTCTCACACACCAGTCACCTCCCTGACCAGACTCTGTCTCTCAAAAACACCTATCACCTCCCTGACCAGTCTCT
Source organism: Rhinatrema bivittatum (assembly GCF_901001135.1). Lineage (NCBI taxonomy): Eukaryota > Metazoa > Chordata > Amphibia > Gymnophiona > Rhinatrematidae > Rhinatrema > Rhinatrema bivittatum. Next base: position 518,566,953 of record NC_042615.1, on the reverse strand, counting down.
CTCCCTCACACACCAGTCACCTCCCTAACTAGTCTCTCTCTCACACACACCAGTCACCTCCCTGACCAGTCTCTGTCTCCCTCACACACCCACCACTCACCTCCCTGACTAGTCTCTCTTTCTCTCTTTTTCTTTTTCTCTCTCACACCTACACACCAGTCACTCTATCTCTCTCACACCTACAGTCACTTCCTCACACACACACACACACAAATATATCACCACTCTGACCATTCTCTCTCTTACTTACTCACATGCTGTCTCTTACTTACACACATGTTCTCAATCACACACAAGCTCCCTCAGTTACACACATAATCTCAATCACAACCGTGCTTTCTCTCAATCACACACATGCTCTCTCATATACACATGCTTTCAATGACACACGTGCTATCTCACATACATGCTCCCTCTCAAGAACATAAGAACATAAGAAAATTCCATACTGGGTCAGACCAAGGGTCCATCAAGCCCAGCATCCTGTTTCCAACAGTGGCCAGTCCAGGCCATAAGAACCTGGTAAGTACCCAAAAACTAAGTCTATTCCATGTTACCATTGCTAATGTCAGTGGCTATTCTCTAAGTGAACTTAATAGCAGGCAATGGACTTCTCCTCCAAGAACTTATCCAATCCTTTTTTAAACACAGCTATATTAACTGCACTGACCACATCCTCTGGTAACAAATTCCAGAGTTTAATTGTGCGTTGAGTAAAAAAGAACTTTCTCCGATTAGTTTTAAATGTGCCCCATGCTAACTTCATGGAGTGCCCCCTAGTCTTTCTACTATCCGAAAGAGTAAATAACTGATTCACATCTACCCATTCTAGACCTCTCATGATTTTAAACACCTTTATCATATCCCCCCTCAGTCGTCTCTTCTCCAAGCTGAAAAGTCCTAACCTCTTTAGTCTTTCCTCGTAGGGAAGTTGTTCCATTCCCCTTATCATTTTGTTAGCCCTTCTCTGTACCTTCTCCATCGCAATTATATCTTTTTTGAGATGCGGCGACCAGAATTGTACACAGTATTCAAGGTGCGGTCTCACCATGGAGCGATACAGAGGCATTATGACATTTTCCGTTTTATTCACCATTCCCTTTCTAATAATTCCCAACATTCTGTTTGCTTTTTTGACTGCCGCAACACACTGAACCAACGATTTCAATGTGTTATCCACTATGACACCTAGTTCTCTTTCTTGGGTTGTAGCACCTAATATGGAACCCAACATTGTGTAATTATAGCATGGGTTATTTTTCCCTATATGCATCACCTTGCACTTATCCACATTAAATTTCATCTGCCATTTGGATGCCCAATTTTCCAGTCTCACAAAGTCTTCCTGCAATTTATCACAATCTGCTTGTGATTTAACTACTCTGAACAATTTTGTGTCATCTGCAAATTTGATTATCTCACTCTTCGTATTTCTTTCCAGATCATTTATAAATATATTGAAAAGTAAGGGTCCCAGTACAGATCCCTGAGGTACTCCACTGTCCACTCCCTTCCACTGAGAAAATTGTCCATTTAATCCTACTCTCTGTTTCCTGTCTTTTAGCCAGTTTGCAATCCATGAAAGGACATCACCACCTATCCTATGACTTTTTACTTTTCCTAGAAGCCTCTCATGAGGAACTTTGTCAAACGCCTTCTGAAAATCCAAGTATACTATATCTACCGGTTCACTTTTATCCACATGTTTATTAACTCCTTCAAAAAAGTGAAGCAGATTTGTGAGGCAAGACTTGCCCTGGGTAAAGCCATGCTGACTTAGTTCCATTAAACCATGTCTTTCTATATGTTCTGTGATTTTGATGTTTAGAACACTTTCCACTATTTTTCCTGGCACTGAAGTCAGGCTAACCGGTCTGTAGTTTCCCGGATCACCCCTGGAGCCCTTTTTAAATATTGGGGTTACATTTGCTATCCTCCAGTCTTCAGGTACAATGGATGATTTTAATGATAAGTTACAAATTTTTACTAATAGGTCTGAAATTTCATTTTTTAGTTCCTTCAGAACCCTGGGGTTTATACCATCCGGTCCGGTGATTTACTACTCTTCAGTTTGTCAATCAGGCCTACCACATCTTCTAGGTTCACCGTGATTTGATTCAGTCCATCTGAATCATTACCCATGAAAACCTTCTCCATTACGGGTACCTCCCCAACATCCTCTTCAGTAAACACCGAAGCAAAGAAATCATTTAATCTATCCACGATGGCCTTATCTTCTCTAAGTGCCCCTTTAACCCCTCGATCATCTAACGGTCCAACTGACTCACTCACAGGCTTTCTGCTTCGGATATATTTTAAAAAGTTTTTACTGTGAGTTTTTGCCTCTACTGCCAACTTCTTTTCAAATTCTCTCTTAGCCTGTCTTATCAATGTTTTACATTTAACTTGCCAATGTTTATGCTTTATCCTATTTTCTTCTGTTGGATCCTTCTTCCAATTTTTGAATGAAGATCTTTTGGCTAAAATAGCTTCTTTCACCTCTCCTTTTAACCATGCCGGTAATCGTTTTGCCTTCTTTCCACCTTTCTTAATGTGTGGAATACATCTGGACTGTGCTTCTAGAATGGTATTTTTTAACAATGACCACGCCTCTTGCACATTTTTTACTTTTGTAGCTGCTCCTTTTAGTTTTTTTCTAACAATTTTTCTCATTTTATCAAAGTTTCCCTTTTGAAAGTTTAGCTCGAGACCTGTGGATTTGCACACTGTTCCTCTTCCAGTCATTAAATCAAATTTGATCATATTATGATCACTATTGCCAAGCGGCCCCACCACCGTTACCTCTCTCACCAAGTCCTGTGCTCTCAATCACACACATGCTCTCTGTCTCTATCACATACATACTGTCAATCACACTTACACAAACACGCTCTCTGTTACTTACATACTCTCAATCACACACATGCTCTCTCCCCCTCTGGCTTGTTCTTACTCACAATCCCCCCTCCCCAACACAAATAGTAGCCTTCTTCTCCAGCCCCGTGGCTATGGAATGAAGAATCCCATTGGCTGCCGGAGCTAACGCTGCTCTTTCTCCCATTAATGATTGCAGGGTATGCTTCATTTTGGTCTGGGCCTGAGCTGCCACCAATACTTTATGCAGCATGGTCCTTTGCACTATTTGCAAATTTATGCAAATGAGGGAAAGTAAACACACATAGACACATCTAGTCCTCAAGTGTCTAGTCCTTGTCTGTGAAGTTGGTAAACTTATTCCAGAATAATGAGTGATTTGGTATATTCAATTTTATGGCACAGCCCTTTATGAATTTGAAATAGTAGACTGTTCCTTAAAGGGAAGAGAAAGACCCCTGGTGAATTTATTAGGAATTCTAGGATGGTCCAGAACATCAAAAAGGCAATAATGAGTCTGTATCGACATGAGAGTTTATAACTGTTAAGAATGAGAACTACATGAAAGAGGTTGGAGATCATCATGAGAAGACAGTTCCATATTCACCATCACAAAATGGAACTGCAAAACATGCAAACTGAACATCATTAGAAGTAGCAAGAACAATGCTGATTAAGATCTAGGTTACTAGTTAAGTTTTGTACTGATGCATTAAAAAGTGCGGCTCATGTAAAAAACTGTTGTAACAATACGTTACTGAAAGAAAATTCAGCAGAAGTAAGGCCAGGAAAGAGGAAAGCTGCAGAATACTTTGCAGAGGATGGATGTTGTCTTGTATATGCCTAGATTCCAATGCGATATAGGAAGAAGCTAGATGCTAGGGATGTGAGGAAAAAAAATCATTTCATACGTGTGAAAAAAACCAATCAAATGTTAAACAAAACAACAAAAATGGACACAAAGAGAAAAGGGGGCCTCTCAACCTGCCTCCCACCTGGAAAAATGCTAGGGACAGGATCCATCCCCGGCCCCCACTTATCTGGTCCACTGGGGATCTGCCGGTGAGATCTAGGCCCAGGCCGAAGCCTCAGCCTTGCATAGTCCGAGGTCACAGTAAGTCACTAAGGCCTCGGCCTATGCAAGGCCAATGCCTCAGCCTAGACTGGAATCCGGGCCCAGGCTCAACACCACCGCTTGGCCTGGAGTCCAGGCCCTGATGCCAGGGCCATGGGCCAAACCTAGGCCAGAAGCCAAGGCCAAGCCCAGATGCCACAGTCAGCTTGCGGGTTATGCCAGAGTTGGATCAAGTAAATGATTGTTTGGGGGGGTCTCAAGTTGAGACCAAGGTTCCAACATTGGCCTGGGCTTAGGCCAGAACATTATCATTGTGCTTAGGCCTCAGTATATGGCCTAGGCTGGGCCTCAGTTTCAGGCCTAGGTCTCGGCACCAGCGTCGTACTCAGGCGTAGGCCACAGCTCTTGCTTTGGGCCTTGGCTTAGGCACTAGACAAGGCCTTGAGCCTAGGCCTAGGCCCAATGCATTCATTTAAAATGAATGCAACAAGTAAGAATTAGTTTTATTCGACAAGCGATTCATTTTGGGGTCCCCTGAAAGAAACAAACTGCCCTTATTCGTCACATTTTGTGCATTTATTTCAAATGCATGCACATCTGTATTAGATGCTAAGAGCAAAACTACAAACTATGGGGCCTATTTGGGGCCTAAATATTTTCTCCTTTGCGTCTATGGGAAAATGCTTAATAAATTGGGCACTTTGTTGGTTATTGCACAAACAAGAAAGGATATTTCTTGTATAATCCCAAAATGAAGAAGATTCTGACAAGCAGAGATGCAATGTTTTTTGAATCATGAAAAGGAGTTGAAATTCTAAAAAATGGAGGTGATACTGTACGGAAATATGATCAAGTCACTTATTTCCCAAAAGATGAGAAGATTATCAGATTGATGAAATACTGAGGTGATAAAAAGTTAGTTGATGAGACAAAGTCATCACATGAACTTCCATCACCTATGGCAGAAACACATGGTGAAATATCATCCATGCTAAAAAGAGAAACAACCAGACAAGCAGGAACTATGTCATTCAATGAATAATCTGACACCCCTGACAAACTAGTACTTAAACCAAAGACAAAGTATTTTTTCAACAGGGTATATAATAAAGTGAAAGGATCAAAGAGGTCGATTTTAAAAGCGTTGCTCGTGCAAAAATGCCCATATACTTGCGTATGTGGGCCACACATGAGCAATGCGGATTTTTAAAAGCTATGAAGGACACGTGTATATTCTCATGGATTCATCAAAAATAAGAGGGCAGAGAAGGGTAGGTGCATGGGCAGAGCATGGGCATTGTGGTGCAGTGCCAACAGTTACACACATAACTCTGTATTTTAAAACCGGAGACTGCGGCTCACGTCCGCTTGTTATCAGCGTAATTTTACTGCTGCTCCAGATGAGGAGCAATTTTGTAGATCTCGAATTTTAGGGCTTACAGGATGGGTGATGGGTCTGAGTCAACTGCAGGACATACAGGATGAAGAACCAGAGGGGTCTTGAAGACCTCGATATTAACGGGTGGTCTCATTGGAAACCCTGGGTTGTCCCTCCCGCAAACATGTTTTAAAATCCACCTGCATATGCGCATAAAAGCCGGCAAACTCCTAGGAAATGTACATGCAGTACGTTTTCTCAAGCAATCTCTTAAGATTGGGCACCTCCTTAAGGGGTAGATTTTTTTAAAAAGCGCGATCGCGTACTTTTGTTCGCGCAGCAGGCGCAAACAAAAGTACGCTGGATTTTATAAGATACGCGCATAGCCACGCGTATCTTATAAAATCCTGGATAGGCACGCGCAAGGCTGCCGATTTTGGGCAGCCTGCGCGCACCAAGCTGCGCAGCCTGCCTCTGTTCCCTCCGAGGCCGCTCCGAAATCGGAACTTTCTTTCGCCCTCCCCTCACCGGCGCGCAAGTGCCCTGCTCGCGTAAATCCGCCCGGATTTACGCGAGCAGGGCTTTTAAAATCCACCCACATATGCATTGGGTGTAATTTAAAACATATGCATGAAAGTGTGCACACAATTTAAAATTGCAGCGTATCTCTGCTCACTCGATTCTACACACATGTATGGGCTCATGCGTGCTCATTTTAAAATCGGTCTGAACACGCGCTGAAGATGAGATAAAGATTGACCAGCATGGTAAGTGGATTTAGGCTATCGCTGATGAACTTTCATCTCACAACAAGATAAAATGTAGGTAAAATTGCCAAGAAAGTCATGAAAATTATTAGATCAAAATGAATTTTTAAATTAAAGTTTAATTAAAAGTGAAGTCCTAAAGATGATGTGAAGTTAGCTAACATCAATGATATGGAAACATATTCACCAGTAAAGAAAATGGCAGCTGTTAGAATATTATTGGCTTTTGAAAATGAAGAAAATGTAATTACACAACAATTTGATGTGAAAACACCGTGTATCTTTATGGAGAACTACAAGATGTCTACATGGAGCAACCTCCAGGGACTGACAAAGAGGAAAATATGACAAGAGTTTGTAAGCTCAAAAAGGCAATGTATGAATTAAAACAATCATATCATACATGGTACATGAAATTTAACCAAATACTATGCAATAAAAGTTATCAACAAACAGAATCAGATCGATACATCTATAAACTGTAACAAAGTGAAAAATATGCTCTACTAGCTATTTATGTAGATGACATGCTAATAGGTATGTCAAGTGACAAGTTTCTACAAGGAGTAAAGACTTTTCTGGAGACCAAGTGCTGTGACCAGAGTGGTGGACCCTTGGGCCGGCCGTGCGGAGAAGAGATGGATGGTCAGAAGGATTCCACTGTGAAGGGAAGGCCGGGAGGCGGCTCGGAACCAGGAGACCAACAGATACTTCACCCTGGAAGCCCGAGGTCCCCCCAGGAGGAGTCCGTGAGGACCCGGACCGCTGGGACTTAGGTGGATTCCCTCGGGGCGACAGTCAGCAGCATGAAGACGGTCTAAGTACTGGGCAGGCGGCAAACAAGGAGCACAGAGAGATGAATCAGAGTCAAGAACCAGGAAGGCAATCCGAAGGTGAGGCAAGGCTGGAACCTGGAGCAGAGAACTGAAGCAGGAGTGGAAGCTGGAGCAAGAGTGGAACTGGAACTGGAGTGGAAGCAGGATCAGGAGCGGCAGCTGGAGCAGGAAAGCAACTAGACCAGGAACAGGAGCCAGATCAGGAGCAGGAACGGAGGCAGGGTTGAGAAGAAGCAAGAACAGCAACTAGCTACTCACATGGAGTGAACCTCGTTGCAAGGCAAAGATCTTCAGTCAGACGCTGGGTTTAAATCCTTGCCGGCGTCTGATGTTATCTCCGGGGACTGGCCGCGGTTTCACACCAAAGTCCCTTTAAAAGACTCCCCCTCGCACGTGTGCCTATCGGGGGCGGAGCCAAGAATCAGAGCTCGGCGGCGTCTCCCTCGTGGAGATGCCACCGCGGAGAGGCCCTAGTAGGCCTGACGGACTCCGGACCCTGTCGCCGGCTCCCTGGGTAAAGAGGAGGTAAGGACCCGGTCGCGAACCTTGCGACCAGGACCGCAACACCAAGATTGAACTAAAAGATTTAGAGAGCCAAGCTGATAGAAATGCAGACTAAAACATTTGTCAATAACTCAAAAGAATTATATTGAAGAAATCCTAAAAATTTAGCTTGAGTAACTGCAAACCAGCATCAACACCCATTGAGCTAAACCATAAAAAGTGAAGATCCACAAGGCATGTTCCATGCCAAAGTCTTAATGGAAGTTTGATGTATTTTGTAAAGGTAACAAGACCAGATTATTATATTTGCAATTCATTATTTGAGCCATTTTAATACTTGCTATATGACTGAAAACTGGAAGATGGCCAAATGTATTCTTGGATATTTTCAAGGAACAAAAGATAATATTTTGTGTTATGAAGCTTTTGGAGAAAGAATAATTGGTTAGTCAGATGCAAGTTGGAACTCTTGGATGAGATGGTAGATCTACAGGAGGTTATGTATACAAGCTACCGCAAGCAGCAATTAGCTGGAAAGCTGTTAATCAACAGATGGTGTGATTAATATCTACTTAGGAAGCTGAATACATCACTCTATGAGAAACTATCAAATTAAAAATGCGGGCAACTAAAATTCTGGAAAAACATGGATTTAACAAATACTGTTAAAACCCAGTTAACATAAAAACTGACAGTCAATCTGCAATGAAACTGCTGGAGAGTACAACTAAACATCAGCAGATAAAACATATCAATGTTAAATATTTATTCATAAGAGATAACATGAAACAGGGAAAACGTCAACTGAGCTATTTCCCAACAGGTGAGATGATTGCTGATATAATAACCAAGTAATTTAAGAATAAAAATCAACTCTGTATGCAAGAATTTGGACTCATTAAAAAAAGGTTACCATACCAAGTGCCATTGATGCAAGCGGAAGAGTGTTGGAAATGCATTTCAAGTCACAATTCTATTAGCTAAACTGTTCTTAGCTGCTGGAGCTTCCATATTGCTCTATATGGGTACTTACTTGTTTTTGTGTGAGTTGAATTGTTAGTTGCTTACAGCTCCATTTTACCTCAGTTTGTAAAATCAGTTCTGTTATACTGTTGTTGCAAAAAAGACACACACACACACACCCCCCCCCCCCCCCCCCCCCCCGGCTTGTTTGTTTGTTTTTTAAGAAGACATTCTCTTATCTAAACAAATTCTGATGTGCCACAAATCTCTAACAGTTCCCTCTGCCTCTCTCAGTTTTTTCTCTCTCTTCCTCTTTTCCTTTCCTCCTTTCCTCTATCCTCTGTTGTACTCCTCTATCAAATCCTTCTGCTAGGCATCTATATTGGCCCCTTTGAAAATTGACTAGGACTTCACATCTAAATTTACAAGCTTATTTTCACTAGACACCTAAATTTATGTAAGGGACCTTTGATTTCCCCTTACTAAAGGAGTGTACCATTAATCTGGGGAGGTTCAATAGGAAACAATTGAGAGAGGTTTGGGTTTTGCTACTCCATATGCAGATAGGGGTAGATTTTACAAATTTATGCACATGCGTACTTTTGTTCGCGCACCAGGCGCAACAAGAATACGTGGGATTTTAATAGATACGCGCGTAGCCGCTAAAATCCGGGATCGGCACACGCAAGGCTGAGCAAAATCGGCAGCTTGCGCGCGCCGAGCCACGCAGCCGGCCTCCGTTCCCTCTGCCTCCTCCCACCTTCCCCTACCTAACCCACCCCCCCCCCCCCCCAGCCCTATCTAACCCCCGCTATCTTTATACCAGAAGTTACGCCTGCTTGAGGCAGGCGTAACTCGCGCGCATGGGCCGGCTGCCGGTGCACCATGTTCCGGTCCGGAGGCCGCGGCCACATCCCTCGGAACACCCCTGGGCCGGAACCATGCCCGCGGCCTGCCCCCAAAACGCCCCCGGGTGACACGCCGCTGCGACACGCCCCTACACACCCCTGACACGCCCCCCAGGAAAGCCCCGGGACTTACGCGCATCCCAGGGCTTGCTTGCGCCGCCGAGCCTATGCAAGATAGTGTGTCCTAGCTGTTTATCATCCCAACGCATCTGCTATCCCCATGGAATTTTGTTTAGAACTTAAGTTAACAGGTTGTTCCCTGTCTCTTGCTTTAATTTTTCCTAATTTCTAATCATTTCCTAAATGAAGTTTTCCCATTTAGGAACCAGCCTCCACTGATTCATCTATCCAGCTTTTAAGCTTTTTTTGGACTCTTTTAAGCACATTTTTGAGAGTTCCCTGTGGAAGCCTTTAAACCCCTTCCTAGTGGATTGGAGCATCTGCTGTGTCAGGTTAGATCTTGTGTAAGGAATATTCTGGCAGTCGTTTGTCTCTCCTCCAGAGGATTTAAGTTATCTAGTGACCCAATGCAGAGGAATTTTATTTTTGCATTAACTTTTTGCACTCCTCTGTTTGGAGGTATAGAAGTTTTATTCCACCTTTCCTGCTTTTTACTTTATTTTGTTTCCCCTTTTTGTGTTTATTATAACATTTTGTTCACTTGGAGCTGATAACCCATGGTATCTGGGAGTCAGTATATCAAACCTTTGGAATCATCTAGAATGATACTGAGGTATTACAAATTCTATCTAAAGCAAGGGATCCCATAAAGTGTACTACCAGGAGAAACAAAGAAGATATAACATAAAGGTAATAAGAATTTTGTTGCAATTTAGAGAAGTTTTTCACAAGGGAGTGAGAAGTGGGCACCAGGCACTGCCTACAGAGTTAACAGAATTAAGAGAGAGTTAGGTGCCCTTCTGGTGCTGACTGAGGAGTTAAAAGATGTCCAAAAGATTTCTTGGAAGTTATTAAATCTAGGACTAAGGCCTGGATTCACTATTCTCGCAGAATAGTGAATCGCGTGGTACCGGGGGGCAGGGAGGCGAAGCAGGGAGCGGGCCTGCGAAATCTGGCAGCGATCGCACCACAGCGGTGCGATCGCTGCCGGCTTTCACACACAATAGCACCACAGTGAAAGGTGGTGCTATCGGGTGCTACTGGCAGCGATAAGGATTCTTACCTTTCGCCGTCAGCAAATTCATCGCGGAGTCCGCCCTGATGCCGCCCTGACTCCTCCCCTTCCAGTGTGATCTCCGCTAGGGATGTGCAGAAGGACACCATATGTTGCATTCAGGATTTGGATTCGTCAGGGGGGCGGATACGTTGCATTTGGCCGTATGGCGCCCCAATTCGTTAATACATCCATTTTGATTCATTCCCCCGCTAAAATTAAATTAACTACAACCCCCCACCTTCCTGACCCCCCAAGACTTACCAAAACTCCCTGGTGGTCCAGCAGGGGGTCTGGGAGCCGTCCCCTGACTTCACACCCTCGGTGCTGGTTTCAAAGTGGCGCCGATAGCCTTTGACCTACTATGTCACAGGGGCTACCGGTGCCATGGTCATCTCCCTGTCACATGGCCATCAGCGCCATCTTGTACTCCTACCATGTGACAGAGGCTGACCAATATACCGTCAGCCCCTGTGACATAGTGAGGGCAAAGGCGATCAGCGCCATTTTGAGTACTGGCATCCAAAGGCCGGAGTGCAGGAGGTCGCTCCCGGACCCCCGCTGGACTTTTGGCAAGTCTTGTGGGGGTCAGGACGGTCCCCCAAGACTTGCCAAAAGTCCCTGGTGGTCCAGCAGGGGTCCGGGAGCGACCTCCTGCACTCGGACCGTCGGCTGCCAGTAATCAAAATGGCACCAATAGCCTTTGCCCATACTATGTCACAGGGGCTAGCAGTGCTATTGGTCAGCCCCTGTCACATGGTAGGAGCACAAGATGGTGCCAATGGCCATGTGACAGGGGCTGACCAATGGCACCGGTAGCCCCTGTGACATAGTAGGTCAAAGGCTATCAGCACCATTTTGAAACCGGGACTGAGGGTGTGAGTGCAGGGGATGGCTCCCGGGGCCCCCTCTGAACCACCAGGGAGTTTTGGTAAGTCTTTGGGGGGGTCAGGAAGGTGTGGGGTTAGTTTAAATTGGTTTCTTTAGGTGCCAAATAATTCGGCAAAGATTCGTGTATTCGTGGGGAATTGCGATACGTTTCGCTTCCCCACGAATACAACGAATATGGCCACATCCGTTGTGGATTGCCAATTCATAGGGACCAAATGCACACCCCTAATCTTTGCTCCGACTCCGCCCTGATCTAGGTATCACACACGAAAAGTCCCTTTTCGCGTGTGATCCCGTTAGAAAATGACCCCCTAAATTCTCATTAAATATTGGAACTGAACACTGTCTAGCCACTTTCTGTGGGAAGATTTAAGAATTAAATTAAGAGGTAAAGAAAGTTTGAAGTAAATTCAATTTACATATAATCTGAGGAAACTGAGTAAGTGGGAGAAGAAGAAATTTCAATGTAAATATGGAGCGCTTCCAAAATGATTAAGGGACTTTGCTAGAAGATGTGAAGTCACAAGTTTATTCTTTCTAGCTGCTGTCTCACTATTTATTGCTGCTAATCAACTGAATAAGTGATATGTAAATATTATTCAGTTATCTGATCAAACTATCAATAAAGAAGATTGAAACCACCATTCTTCTCCTGAGTGTTTATTCGATGCACAGGCAGTGGAAATTGGCAATGCTGTGAACCAAAGGATGGAGACAGGTCTTTGACTGCAGAGAAGCAGGGTATAAGAGCCTAGCCTCTGATATTAAAGCTGGCTGTGAAGCATGGGCGAGGTATATAGAGACTGGAGGTGTTTAAAGCAGAAATGGTCCATCTCTAATTCTTTGTGTGTGCCCCTGGGTGCCAGTTAAAGGATCCATCCCACCCAGGGGTTACATTTAGGTTACTAAAAGTAAAAAGTAGGAAACTATACGGGCAGAGTTAACCAGGTTCCTAATTTAGGCAAGTGACTTGCATACCTAAATTTTGGACCCCATATTTTAGGTACCTAAATTTATGTATATTTTCAGCCAAACTTAGGTACTTGAATTTTGCTGAAAATGTTCTTAAATTTTGTTGCTTATAACAGATTCCTAAATAAAGCACTGAGCATTTTTTTAATGCATAGCCTACCATACCAAACAGCCTTAGCATGCATGCACAACACATATGTCCCATGGTGTCTGTGAACTATTCCTTTTTTTTTTTTTACTTCTTCGTTAATTTTTCAGAGCACTGGATATACTAATATCACAGGATGTTGTATAGTTTTAAAAAACACTAATTATTTTTCCTAGAGATTGATGTTCTTTATTTTATCATAAGATAAAATACTGATTATTAATTGTACACAAAAAGAGCATTCTGCTGTTCTTACAAACTAAGGGGGTCATTTATCAAAATGTGAAAAGGCCCTTACCGCATGCGAAAACATGTTTAATGCATGCAATATGGTGCAATGCAAATTCAGAAAATAGGGGTGGAGAGTGGGCTGGGTTAGCCTGTCTGTGATAAGGTTTCATTGCCTTTTATGATGTCTCCTGTAAGGGCTATTTGAGGAGAATTGAAGAGAGAGAGAGAGAGAGAGAGACTGGCCATAATGTCATCCCCAGAGGTAGATATTTGTATCCCTATGGTAGGCCCACCTAGTAACTCTTTAGTTATGAGTGTAGGGGGTTAGGGGCCACTTTAGTTATGAGTGTAGGGGAGCCACTTTAGTTATGAGTGTAGGGGGTTAGGGGCCACTTTGACATTCTATGTGACACGTACGAACAGAACAATGATCTCTTGTGAAGATTTGATGACCTTCGGAGTGAGGAAACTCACTCCAAGATGAGATTTGGGCAATATTCTCTCCATCTAGCTTGATGTTACCCAGGTAGAGAGTCCATCAAGCTAGGTTGAGAGAAAACTGCCCAAATCTCATCTTGGAGTGAATTTCCTCACTCCGAAGGTCATCAAATCTTCACAAGAGACCACTGTTCTGTTCGTACGTGTCACATAGAATGTCAAAGTGGCCCCTAACCCCCTACACTCATACATAAACCCCACCTCGAGTTACTAGGTGGGCCTACCATAGGGATACAAAAACCTACCTCTGGGGATGACATTACGGCCAGGCTCACTCTTCGCATAGCTAATTAGCGCAAATTGCAATAAACTGAATTTTTGCATAAACCACACCCCTTTTGCTATCGCATGCGGTACTTACCGCATTTTGATAAATCCAGGCCTAAATTGGTGTAGCTCTATTAACAGTTATCATGAACCAGGATGTGAATGAACTGCTGCCCACCAACTAACAAAAAACAAGGGTGGTTTAGCCTATCAGCTCCCCATAGCTGGTTCAGAAGTGAGGAAAGTTTTATTTTTATGTTTCATTCCCAAACAGGAGGGAATGCCCTCCAGTTGTCATGAGGGAGGAGCCCCTGCATAGCTAAGAAACAACTCTCTAGCAGAGGCAAGCAAGAGGAAATGGCCTCTGCTCAGCTGAGGCAGCTCCTTCCAGCAGTGAAGGGCAGGATGATGACAGCTCTTCTATGCCCTCCAGCTGGTAGGTCTAGCTCTTCTCAGGATCCTCTTTTTTTTCCCAGCAGCAAATTGCTTCAATCCATTTCCAATGGCTGGCTGCTATTTGCATTGCTGGCACCAGCTGTCTTCACCCAGCCCCCTCCTCCTCTTCTTTCTGTGACATGTTGATGGCCATGCAATCCAGTTCTCAAGGCATACCTAGCCAGTCAGGTTTTCTGAATGAATATGCATGAGCTAAATTTGCATACAATAGAGGGGCAGTACAAGCAAATCTCTCTCATGCATATTCATTGTGGAAATTTTGAAAACCTGACTGGTTAGTAGAGATGTGCTTCGGGTAAAAATTTCGTGTGGGGCTTCGTTTCAGGGCCCCCCACAGGAATTTCATTTTTCCCACGGTTCAGGGTTTTTTGGGGGGCCCTGATTTTCGGGTTAGTGCGCGCTAACCTGGCAGAGTTAGTGCGCACTAATGGGGAGTTAGCACGCACTAACTCAAAAATGAATTTTATCTGAAATTTCGGAAAAATGGGATCGTTTTTCAGTTCTCCCGAACCATTCCGAATTAGGCAATTGCGTTGAAATTGCCTAATTCGGGAAAAACGATTGCTCATCCCTACTGGTTAGTCATGTCCTGAGGACTGGGTCGAGAACCACTGACTTAAAAGATAAGATTGCTGATTGTTGACAGCTTATTGCTTAACTGCACAAAGCTTGAGAAATGTAAGTGTTGTTAGCCAATTGTCAATCAGCTGAAATGCCAACATTGAAATTCAATTATATATTAACATACATGCACCATAATAAATGCATCTATTGCCAATATAAGCTATTGCTCAGTTATTCAAAGGTTTTCTCTTTAGTTATGCCAATTATTCATTGTGATGGAAAAAATCAATTGCCCAGACACATAATATTTAGTGTAGCTACTGCAGCACACTGATATCTACTCCGAATGTTTCATTTGCCCCATTTCACTTTAGATATTTATATTTAGTATCGTGCACAGTCCTGAGGAACATATTTTGTGCCATCCTTAGTGAACCTATCATTATCTAAAACTTCCATATAATTTTATGACCTGGGGTAATGCGAAATGACAAGCACACTGATGTCGGATGGGTGATAGATCTAGTTTAGCATTGGTATTGTAATGGAAATATGTCAGCATTTAGTAAAAACAAAATCATGCAGCTCACAGAGGACTTAAAGGTAGCATATATGCCTCAATTCTAGTAATGTGTAACTGACCAAGAGTACATATGCCTTCTTTTGCTTATTTTCTTAAGGCTGCAATGCATGGATGACCTAACATGATATGCTTTAGATTTTGCAAGAGTTCAAAATCTCCTTCATTTCATCCAGGTTTTAAAATGTAGAAAAAACTAACAGTGCATTCAGATTGTACTATTCTTTATAATTACATTATAACAATATAGAAATATAGTTTTGTGTACTTTCCTTTTTAACAGAAAGCTAATCTTTTACTTTGGCCAGGGTCTTATCATCATGACACCAATAGGCCTGGACATTAATCACTCTTTATTGTATGGGTTCTCAATCTATATCTATATTTATTTAATATCATATAATATCATGGCTGTGCATTAGAGAAAACTTTCAGTTTTGCTCCTTCTGAGTAAAAGAAGGGGCTATCAATCAACCAAGTTATAACTAAGAGGCCGGCGTTCTAACTCACAGCATTTATGGTGGGTTAGCAGCCATTTTCCAAAGTTTTGCTACGGATGCAAATGAGCTCATTTATATTCATGGCAAAACTATGTGAAATGCTCCATGCATTGCCACGGCTGAGTACTTCATGTGTTCCTAGCTGTGGTAATGCATGGAATTTTTGCCTTGCAGAACATCTGCCTGCTCGTGTAATTTTGCTTTAGTTATTGGTGCGAACTCCACAGGTAAAAAGTACCTATGGAGTTTGCATCACTGTGTTTGATTATTGCCCTTTTAAGAAGTACTATTATATAACCCAAAAAAACAGCTAAAAATGAGAAGTATGCTGAAAATGAGAAGTATGCAGAAAAACCTTACAAAATAATAAGGAACTGTGAGCATAAAGACTGCAGAAGGTCTATTAGTTGCACAAAAATTGGCAATATTATTAACATAAATGACACAGTGCTAGCATTCTGCAACCTTCATTTTGCATGTCTTTTTTAGTATTTTTTTTGCTAAGTTTATAGGGGGAGAAGTTACAGATTATGTTTAGAATTACATATTCTACTATAACTTTTCTTTAAAAGGTTTGGATAAGTTTTTGGAGGAGAAGTCCATTAACGGCTATTAATTAAATTTACTTAGGGAATAGCCACTGCTATTAATTGTATCAGTGGCATGGGATCTTCTTAGTGTTTGGGTAATTGCCAGGTTCTTGTGGCCTGGTTTGGCCTCTGTTGGAAACAGGATGCTGGGCTTGATGGACCCTTGGTCTGACCCAACATGGCAATTTCTTAGGTTCTTATGGTTGTTGGTTTAAAGTTGAATTAATGTCTAAGGCAAGCATACCATTTTTAAATTTGGACTTTGCAAACAATCTTTACTAGTGGAAAACAAGAATCAACATTTTTTTTTTCTGTTTCATGTTATAATGCAACATAAGTGTTGCGAGCGCATCCTTCAGAGCCGATGGCGTGGACTTGGCACGCGTCACTTAGCTCATAGGAGAGCGGAGCCCTTGGGCCATGGGACGGCTCAGGGCAGGATACGAGTCACACCTGTGGTGAGGTGTGTTTGCAGGAATGGGCGGCATTGGAACAGAGCTGGATGAAGCTTGGAAGGCATGGCTTATGACGTAAGCCTCAAGCGAGGACTTGGAGACGAGAAGCTTGGGACTTGGAAGAGGTGAAGCTTGGGACGTGGAGCTTGGAAACTGAGAAGTGAAGCTTAGAGCTTGAAGACGTGGAGCTGTGAAGCTTGGAAGACATGAAGCTTGGAAGATGTGAAGCTTGGAAGACGAGAGCTGTGAAGCTTGGAAGATGTAGAGCTTGGAGACATGGGGCTTGGAGACGTGGAGCTGTGAAGCTTGGAAGATGTGAAGCTTGGAAGACGAGAGCTGTGAAGCTTGGAAGATGTAGAGCTTGGAGAAGTGAAGCTTGGAGATGTGGAGCTTGGAACTTGGATGAGGAGACGAAGACTTGGAACTTGGACAAGACACAACAGGATAGAGCAAGACCCCTCAGGCACCCTACACAGCCCGTAGGCTGGTCACGGACCACCTTGCCCCCTACACGCTCTACACAGCCTGGGCTGGTCGCGGACCATGAGGGGAGTGGGGCGAACTAGGAAGGTCTCATAGCACAGGAGTGACATGACCCCATGGGTCCTCCGGGATCAAAAGGGAAAAGTCTTGGGAGTATGAACTTGTGAACTTGAGGACTGGAACTTTGGCTTAAAAACAATAATTCCCGGAGGCATGGGACAGACAGGACCTGGAGCATTAGGACCGGGAAGAAACATCAGGACTGGAACATCTAAGGAAAGCTGGACAAGAAACATCAGAGGAACAGCTAGACATGGCTGGAATGGAGTCACGGACGTCACTGGCATGGAGTCACTGACATCTCTATGGCATGGACTCATGGACGTCTCTCTGGAATTGACTCTCGGACATCAGGACTTGGATCAGACATCAGGACTCAGACTTACGGACATCAGGACTTGAATCAGACATTAGGACTCGGACTTACGGACCTTGGAGGCGGCTCCAGCTGCAACAAGGCCCAGGGACTGAGACGGCCTCCAGGACGCAGGGAAGAGAGCAAAGTCTGCGGCTCCTACCACGGTGAAGGCCTGTCGATGGTGGTGACCTGCCGTGGGAGGAAGGCCTGGTCAGCGGTGGCAAGATGGCAGCTGGGCCGTGAGGCCAGGTTTCGGCGGCGGCCTCGCAGGGCTGCGAAGAGCAGTGTCAGTGGCGACTCCGAGCTGTGGGGGGCAGCGGAGGTAAGGCCCTGTCTGCGGGCCGAGCGGCCCTGCTTCTTATTCTCTCTTTGGCGCGAACCTCAGGGGCATCCCCCTGTGATGACGTCATGCATCTTGGATACAAAAGCCTATTTTTGCTAGCTAATCGAGTTAGCAAAGGGATCTCTTTATGGATGGGTTTTGCTCTCTGTACCTAGCTACTCTGCCTCTACAACTTTTGGACTTTATCCTAACGGGGTACCCGCTCCTCGGGGGCCTCTCTCATTTCTTGCAGATCGCTATCAGGAACCGGTACTCACTCCTTGAGGGCCCATGTTCCCTGACTCGCTGCCTGAACCTATCTCTTCTGCTTGGAAGAGACCACTGCTTACATCATCAGTGAGTTACCAACTTTATTTCCTCAGCGCTGTTTCCTGGAACCAGGTACTCGCTCCTCGAGGGCCTGCCTCTTTTCCAGCTTCTGTGTTACCTTCCGGGAGAAAATGCTTTGTGAGTAATTTTACCAACGAGGCTCTATACCAGAACTCTGTGTATGCTCCACTGTACTCACTATCTCAGTTTTCTCCACTACAACACAGCCATAGAGGGAATCGCTGTTCCAGTATCCTGAGGAACCCTAGCCCAGTCGGGCTTCATCTCTACTCACTACTGCCACCTCTGGTGGCTTCTCAACTCTGTCTAATAAAAGATATAACTCTGTGTTGTGTGTCCCAAAGCTGAGCTTGACCTGTGGCCTCTCACGGGACTTCCCCCTTGGGCGTGGTCAGCTGCCACAGTGTCCAAGGGTCCACCCAAAACCTTACAAACAATAACAATGGAAAAGGAGAGATATGACAGAAACAAAGGAACATTTAGCAAACTTTAATAAAATACCAGAAAGTGACTTTTTACATATAAAAAGAAACTCATGGACAAGTTTTCATACCTGTATCAGGTTCTCAGGAAGATGTGGCAAATCTGATCATCATGAAGTAGCACTCTGAGGTATAACCGGAGCGGTTGGCAGATTGCCTAGCATAGCTAGTAATTTTAATTTTGGTTCATTTATTCAATTTGTAGGTCATTTGATTTGTTTCAAACAAAAAAAATAAGTTATTCATTCCATTTGTTTTTGTTTTCTATTAAAGTCAATGGGTCCATCTCTTAGCAATCAGCAGTCAATGTAGAGAAGCAAGTAATAGTGAAACCCTCTCTCATCTGCACTTCCTGCATACCAACCAAGCTGCACTGTTCTATATTAACTGCAATTTCTGAGCTCCAAAATTGGAGTCTTCTAATCAATTCTAATGAAACTTGTGGTTAGACATCATCAGAAGGGGAAAGAGAACTCCAAGGCACCGAGACTGGGACAAAATGTCACCAAAAGAGGTATAAATAGGCTAAGGAACCATAAAGGGGCAAAAGTGTACCAGCAGTAGCAGGTGTTCTTCAAGGCACCATGAGAGGACCATCAGCAGCAAGACTGGCAAAAACTCCCAAATTCTTCAAAAGAGATCACCAGCAACAGTGACATGTACCCACAAAGGGATCATGAGAGGGGCAAAGTGGCACCAAGAATGGAATGCACATCCTAAGGCACCATGAAGGAAGAACAATGCAGCAATGATGGCAGGAAAAACCCCAAGGCAACATTTAAGGGACAAAGTAGCTCAAAGAGTGGCATCAATACCCCAAAGCACCATGAGAGGTGTAAAGCAGCCACCCACAGTGGCAAGAACATCCCAAGGAATAGAGTCTGGGGTATGACATTAAGCACAGTGGCAGCAAAACTCTCAAGGTCTAAAGTCTGGAATATGGCGGTAATACTGAGTGGCAGAAAGACCCCCAAGGTGTAGGACAAGGGATATAGCAGCACAGCAGAGTGGCATCAAGACCCCCAAGGTATAGAGTCTGGGAGACTATCAGCAAGGCTGAGTGGCAGCAAGACCCCAAAGTGGTGCATCAGGAGTATGGAAGCAAAGCAGGGTGGCAGCAAGATCCCCAATGGGTAACATAAGAGGTATAGCAGAAAGGATGAGTGGCAGCAAGATCCCCAATGTATAGAGTCTGGGGTATTGCAACAAGACTGAGTGGCAGCAAGACCCCCAAGGAGTAGCATAAGAAGAATAGCAGCACAGCGGAGTGGCAGCAACACACCCCCAAGGTGTACAGTTTGGGCTATGACAATAATGCTGAGTATCAGAAAGACCACTAAGTTGTAGGATAAGGGGTATGGCAGCAAAGCTGAGTGGCAGCAAGATCCTCAAAGGTGTAACATAAAGGTATAGCAGCAAGGAAAAGTGGCAGCAAGGTGTAGAGTCTGGGGTATGTCTGCAAGACTGAATGGTAACAAGATCCCCAAAGTGTACAGTCTAATGTACACCTAACAAGATCCATCAATGACTCCTATGCTAAGTAGCTGTATATAGTGGACTCCATATTTATTTTGTTCTCTTGTATATATAGAGGACTCCTTATTTACATTGTACACTTGTATATAATTATCCTCCTCTATCTCTTTTACTTCTTATAATCCCAGTTCATGAACCCTTGTTAATTGTAACTGCTTCTCTTCTCCACGTTTATTTATGTTTTTGGTCA
This sequence comes from Rhinatrema bivittatum, assembly GCF_901001135.1. Lineage (NCBI taxonomy): Eukaryota > Metazoa > Chordata > Amphibia > Gymnophiona > Rhinatrematidae > Rhinatrema > Rhinatrema bivittatum. The sequence continues at coordinate 518,546,540 of NC_042615.1, read as the reverse complement.
TATTTTTGCACCCCTGTTTTCTGTAAACCGACATGATGAGAACGAGTTCTTGAATGCCGGTATAAAAAAACCTTAAATAAATAAATAAATAAATAAATAATGTATGGTAGCAAAGGAGAGTGATTCCAAGATTCCCAAGGTGCTTTCAGGCAATCTGCCACTCATACTAAAATTCTTGGAAACCCAGTAAAAGCAGATTGATTTTCAAAAAGCCCAACTTTTCCCATCAACTCTGTCTGCTTTTCCTGAAGGTTGATTTCAATATGTAAATTAAAATCACCTAAAACCAAAAAATAAAGATATTTAGAGGCTTGTTTCAATAAAATCTCTAATATCTCCTCTAATCGTGATTCCACAAAACCTGCAGGACAGTACCATAAGGAAATCATTACTGGAACTGCAAAATGCATTTTAACTAACATACTGTTAGGATTCGTGGGTTTCGTGGACCCTTGGCCCGAGGTGAGGGTTGATACCACCTGAGGGGAGGAGCCCCACAGGTCCTCACCGTCAGGAGGCGAGGTAAGCTGCAGCAGGAGATAGTATTAGTGGTAGAGGAATAGAGTGCCCTGAGTCACAGCCACGTGATCGCAGGAGCCTGTAGAGAGAGAACTGTGAGGGATCCCGAGGTGCGGGGTAAGAGACACAGTTTGGAGGGGAACCCACAGTATTCAGGCAAAACTGGAGATACTGGTACCAGAGCAGGAACCTCCAACAGGGAAGCACTAGATAGGCCCCAAGGAGTGGGGAGCGTGAGACAGGAACTTTTGGAGGAATGCAGCAAAGACTATCCCGAGGGGCAGGGCTGCATAGCGAGAAAGGCTCTGGTGTGATGATGTAGGCTGTCCTGCGGAGCGGGGAAGTAGTGACATCAGCAACCCCGAGGAGCAGGGCTGCGCATGAAGGAATCTCTGATAGAGAAACGGAGGCACTGCCTCGAGGACTGGGGAGGTGCAGAGTACAGTCACTGGTATAGAACGTAGGCACTGCCCCGAGGAGCGGGGAAGCACAGGTAAGTCACTGGTGTAGGCACTGCCCCAAGGAGCGTGGAAGCGCCGAGTCGAGCCTCCAAAGCAGTAAGGCAGTTGGAGGGACAACCCCGAGGAGCAGGGAGGCCAGCAGGCAGGACCTCTGGAAGGCGCAGGGCTAGCCCAAGGAGCGGGGGAAGCCTGGAGACAGGGTCTCTAACTGGAGCACAAGCAAGCCCCCGAGGAGCGGGTACCCGAGCCAGAGTCCAGAGTCGCAGGAAGGTCCGATACAGGAACCACAGTCCAAGGAGACAGGAGCAGCACCAATAGCGATGGAACTCGTTGCCAAGTCAGTTTGCAAGGGGCGAAGGCGGTGCTTAAGAATCCCAACCTAGTGATGTCATCAGTCAGGGACGCCCCTGAGGTTCCTGCCGTCAGGCCTTCAAAGCTAGGCCCGGTGGTGCGTGTGAGCACCTAGGAAGGCCTTGAGTCGGTGTGGGTGGCGGCGGCGTCCCGGCCTCCATGAGGAGCCCAGAGGTATGCGGCGCTAGTGGCTAGCCCCAGCCGCGAGTAGACCCGGAGAAGAGAGAAGGGCAGCACAAGACCTCCTGCGCAACAGCAGCCAGCTCTCTGGTGCTCGAAAATGTTGGCAGCCCTGACACCGCAGTCATCTGGCCTGGTGCAGCTTTTGCCCCTGATGAGGCTCTAGAGAGCTGGCAAGCTAAAGACCTCCAAGAAGCAGCAGTGAGGACCCAGAGAGACCTTGTTTCACTTTTTTGTTGTTTTTGTTTAATTTGGTTCAGCAAACAAACCAAACCGAAATAGACATTAAAACAAAGAGAAACCAAGCCTCCTCCCCACCCCCACCCCCCCCAAAAAAAAATTTGAACTTAAACAAAAATATTTGGGCCCCACATCCCTATTGCTTACTCTTTCAGATAGTCATGGAATGTCCTTAATCCTTGTACTAAAGGAGAGCAGATTTAAAACAAATTGGAGAAAGTATTTTTTGACTCATTGCACAATTAAGCTATGGAATTAGTTGCTAGAAGATGCAGACAAGGCATCTAGCATGGGTAAAAGAGTTTGGGCAAATTCTTGGAAGCAAAGTCCATAAACAATTGCTATCCAGGTAAACTTGGGGAAAGCCGCCACTTACCTCTGAGACCGGGAAATAAGAAATGGATCTAGTCTTTGGGATCCACCAGGTACTTCCTAGAGATCCCGACTGGGCACTGGTGGAGACAGGATGCTGAGCATCATGTACCCTTCCTCTGACCCAACATGGCACTTCTTATGTCCTTAATAGCAAAGGACCCAGCTCCTTTTACATAGCACTGTGTAATACTGAAAAGTCTTTTCTCTGCAAATATGTTTAAGTGCTCAATTTAGCGTGCAGATGCACACCGGTACTAATCTCTGCTGCCGTAGGGTGCATGTGCACCCGAACTTGTAAATGAGCTCCTATACTATATGTTGTCACTCATCATCATCATTTGTTTATATTCTGCCTTACCACTTTCCAGAGCCCAAAGCGAGTTACAAAAATAAACACACACATAAACAAATCTATCAAAAAATAACAAAATTTGCAAATACAGCAAATGCAAAATGAATACAAAATACATAACACAATCAGATAATGCAAAAAAATACTAGCAAACATGAAATAAAATACAAAAACATTAAAAATGTTTCAGTTCACACAGTTTTCTTACCTGGGCTTCTTGTTTTGAAAAAAAAAAAAACTGTTTCTCAGTTCTTTAATAAGATACATCTGATGTTATAAATAGCAGGCACAGGCTCAGTTAAGGCCTAAGCTAGATGCAAGATGTGCAGCTTTTCCTATACATATGGGAATAGTTACTTCAAGTGCCAAGAGCTGGGGGAACTAGTAGTTTCCTTGCTAAATGCCCATTATTGCTCAATCTTCAACACATACAGGGTCTGATTTACCAAGACCATTCTGGGTCTATGGAAATAAGCTTAGTATGTCATGCTCCCTGTTTGTTGCACCAGAACATTGCTTTGAAATGACAGAGGGATGAAAGGAACTGCCTGGAAAGATCAATTTCACCTGCTAGCCATAAATTTGTTTTTCACAGTTTTCACGGCAGGAAGTGAGAAATATATTGCCCTGTGTGCTGCAAATCTCAGGGATGGCTAGTTGCTTGTTGATTTATAATTGCTGTGCAATATGTGATAACTGACTCATGCCTTGCCACCCATTGAGGATTGCTGCTGCTTAAACTGCATTGAAATTTATTTTGCTACCCTCCAGCACTTACAACAAGAAAAACACAAACTCTGATCAACCAATTTGATTGCCCTGTAGATGCATAGAAGGGCAATATATTCATATGGTCATGTTAAGCACAATGGAGGTAAAAAAAATCACCCAGTTTGAGGATGAAATGCAGGCCATTGTTAACAGTTATTCTGGCAAATAAAAAAAACTACTAATCAAAGCAGCAGCAGGGGCTCCGTGGGCAAGACAGACAGGAACCCATAACAGACTGGAGCAGAGCCACTTCACCGGTTCTATGGGACTGAACTTATTTATTTATTTAAGTATTTTTATATACCCATAGTCGTTGTGAACATCTCATCGGTTTACATATATAACAAAATGCAGCAAACAGGCTTTACAATAAACTAGTAACTGGTGTATAAACAGGCTTTGCAGTGAACGGTGGAAAGTCTAGCTGTCCACCCAAACAAGGGGGCAGTGGCTACTGTGCTGTCTTGCTGATACAATGGGACACCCATGTTAGCCCTAGGAAAGTGTCCCTTCCCCTTACAAGCATGCAGTATGTGGCTTCAGCTGTTCTGAGTGCCCTCAGAAAGACAGGGGGTCCTCACCACACCTTTCTCTGCTTACTTCACCCTTCCTATGGGTATAAAAGCTCCAGCTTCTGACCTGAAGCAGAGAGAGAGATTTTGAGGAGGATCCTAAGGTCTGGAGTCCTAGCAGAGTTAGAGCCATTCCTCCACCAGATGGGTTCTATAGCAGGGGTGGGCAAACGTTTTTGTTCTGGGGCCACATTAAAAGTTAGCAAGTGCAGAGAGAGAGTTTTCCCAGCTGGCAGACTACCTCATCTCAGGGATAAATGCAGGCCATAAAGTATAAACAGTAAGGTGCAGACAAAACTGGACTGGAGACCACTAAAAGCCAGACTCATATGGAATACAATACAATACAATACAATACAATACAATACAATACAATAAATAAATAAATAAATAGAAATATCACCATTTCTCATAAGACAAAGTCAAGAAATATAAATCAATCATAACAGTGAGGAAACCATATTAATAAAAAGCCTATTTCAAAACAGATGACAAACAGAATACCACCTAATAATTAAGAATAAGGATTTTAAAAAACTATAAACTTTAAACATTTCCCCAAAATCAATCAACAGCAGACACATCAAACATCCAATAATTAAAACTAATAAGGATAAAAAAAATTCCCCCTCTCCATATCTGGAAACTTTTCATTTCCTGTCACCCTGTAATTGTAGGCTTGAATAACTATGGGGAAGGAAAGGAGGGTACACACAAACTTCCTCCCATATACTCACACATTCATTCACACATACACACACACTCATGCACCCTTCTACCCTTTCTTCTCACTATCCTCTTCTACTTTCTCCCTCCCTTTTCCCTTCCTTTTCACTCACTTTCAGTCACTCACCCTCCTTCCCCCTCAGTCACTTCACCCTCTCACCCTCTTCCCTTCCCTCTATCACTCACCAACTCAATGTTGCGAGCGTGAGCCCTTGGACCAAAGCACAACCCCAGGATGAGGCTCCAAGCTACTTGCCATTGGAGGCAAGCATATCTGGGCATGGGCTGGACAGAAGCTTGGAAGCACTTGGAGACTAGGGACACTTGGAGACTTCACTGAACTTGCACACAAAGGAGTAAGCCCAGCAACGTAATGCTGGTCTCTAGGGTAGCCCTCCAGCCATTTGATAGCACTTTTGGACTTGCCACTTGGGAATGGCTTGTGCGTCAGGACAGATGAAGTGACTCAGAAGGCACAGGCATGACTTGGAACTTAGACGAAGGCCCTGAAGACTTGACCATGACTTGGAATGAGGAACATCACTTGGAATATTACTTAGAACCAGGAACATCACTTGGAATGAGGAACAAGGAGATCTGCTGGCTGGACAAGCTCCATGAGATCAGAACTAGGAACAAGACTAGGAACTTGGAACTTGAAACTTGATTTGAAACTTGGAGCTTAAAAATAGGGATGGACTTCAAGGACTTGTCCCAGTGAAGACGGACTTGTGCTGTGAGGCAAGCTACACAGCCTGCCGTGAGCTGGTCATGTACCACGATGTTGACATCCCTGCGAGAACTTGGATTCAGGATTTGTGTTGTGACATACCCTACACAGCCACCATGGCTGGTCAAGGACCATGCACAGGCAAATGAGGAAACTCGGAGACTTGACTAGACAAAGACATGGGAGACTTGGCCCCAGGACTCTGGCAGCAATGCGACCTACACAGCCAGCTGTGGGCTGGTCACAGTTCATGGGCTCGCAGGACTTGGGTGCAGGGCTCCAAGGATTTGGAAGACTCAGGAGGCTTGAACGAGGTGAAGACTCAGAAGACTTGGGTGAGGCAAAGACTCAGAAGTCTTGTACGAGGCAAAAACTCAGAAGACTTGGATGAGAAACTGATGAGAGACCAGGAACAAGACCTATGAAAAGTCTACCAGGAAATGGCAGAAGCGCTCTTTTATAGGGCTGGCTGGAGAACGTAGCACAGACGTCATCAGAAAGGGTTGCAGAGCTTTTCCCACTGCAGATGCTTTAAATTGTGGACTGTGGCTCGCATTCACCTAGGAAGAATGCCAGCAAAAGAAAGATGGAATTCAGTGGCCCTCAGGCTGCAAAGCAGCTGCAGCAGTGTCTCACAGCCGTGAAGAAGATGGCAGCAGCAGCAGCGGCAGGAGTGGTGGCTGCTCAGTGCCGCAAGGACTGGCTCAGCAGCAGCGGTACTCCAGCTGCGAAGACCAGTGGCAGCATTGGCGGCATCCAGGCCATGCTGAAGGCAGAGCCGGCATCGGAGGTAAGTGAGCTGCTTGCAGACCAGTCTGTGGGCGGCAAGCGTACACTCACTTCCATTCACCCTTTTCCCTTGCTTCATTACCCTTCCCTCTCAGCCACTCACCACTCATTCCCACTCACCCCTCAGTCACTCCCTCCCATTCCCTCCCTTCATTTCTCTCCCCTCACTTTCCCTCTCAGTCATCACATTTACTCCCATTTATGCCCCTCTATCACTCACCTTCCCTCTCAGTCACTCACCCCATCACTCCCACTCATCCTCTTCTGTTTCTCATTCTCACCCCTTCCCACACAGTCATTAACCCTTCTCTCTCACCTGCCCACTTACTCATTCCCGTCCCTGACACTCACTACCTCCCTCTCAGTCACTCACCTTCTCCTTCCCATTCATTCATGTCCCTTCCATTTCACTCACCATACTCACCACTATCCCTTCCTTCCCACTCTGTCCTTTCCCTTACAGCAGCACAGGACCTTTCCTCACTGACGGGAAGGGGGTGGGGGTTGGTGGAAACTCGCCATCATGCCGTCACATTGGGTCTCTCCTTGCACACCAACAAACTGGGCCTCCTCCTTGCTGGCAGAAAGTGGAAATCCCACCAACGCCGATGCATGAGGTCTCTCCTTGCGCCAACGCAGCAGTTTCTCTTCACGTGCTGACAACTGCAGCTCCACTTCACTGATGGGGAGTAGAAATCCAGCTAGCACCACCATACTGAAACTTTCCTCCCTGGCTGGGGGTGGAAACCCCGCCAGCACCAATGCCACAGGATTCTCTTTGCATGCTGACAAGCGCACCATGTGGGCCTCCTCCTTGCTGGTGGGGAGGGGGAAATCCTGCCAACTCCATGAGGCTCCAGGTCTCTCCTCACTGGCAGAGGGTGTGAACCCCACCAACACTGACGAATGGGGTCTCTTCTCACTAGCAGGGGTGTGGTAACCCCACCAGCGTGCCAACGAATGGGGCCTCTCCTTGTATTAAAATGTGCCACTGTTCCGATCTCCCTGCTCAAGCGTCATTAAGGGCGATAATGGCCTTTGATGTTGATGTCAGGCAGGCAGGTTGGAGCATCACCGGGCCGCACATAATACAAAGTGTCCAGGTGATAGGCAGGCTGGGTTAAAAACCTTTAAGGACCAGATTTGGCTGGGTGGGCCATAGTTTGCCCACCACTATTCTATGGGGCTTGTGTCTACCAGAGAGGTTCCCAAGAAGATGGATTGGAGAAGAAGGATTCCAGATTAGGAAAACCTGAGAGTCCAGAAGAGAGAAGAGGGTCCAAAAGGGTGGATGGATCAGTGTACTTGGGGGGGTGGTGCCAGTGAAGGGCATCCTGCCTCGGAAAGTTCTTCAAAAATCCAGAATAGATCCAGTTACAATCAGCCAGAGAAAAAGAGAAAGATAAAAGGACCTGGGCAGAAAAAAGTGCAGTTGCTCAACAGGTATTAGGAGGGCCCAGGGTGAAAAGGGTGCCTTCCTCAAACAGCTGACCTGTTTGCTGGAGAAGAAGAAAGAGACTGTGTTTTATTTTCTTTTGGAGCTATGATTCTATTGAGGTACTTGTATGTTATACTGAACTTACCAGAGCCCCCTTATCTTCCCTAAGAGGAAGATAAGGGGGCTCTAGGGAAGATAAGGCCATTGCAGAAAGACTAAATGAATTCTTTGCTTCCGTGTTTACTAATGAGGATGTTGGGGAGATACCAGTTCCGGAGATGGTTTTCAGGGGTGATGAGTCAGACGAACTGAACAAAATCACTGTGAACCTGGAAGATGTAGTAGGCCAGATTGACAAACTAAAGAGTAGCAAATCACCTGGACCAGATGGTATGCATCCTAGGGTACTGAAGGAGCTAAAAAATGAAATTTCTGATCTATTAGTTAAAATGTTTAACCTATCATTAAAATCATCTATTGTACCTGAAGACTGGAGGGTAGCCAATGTAACCCCAATATTTAAAAAATGCTCCAGGGGCGATCCAGGTAACTATAGACCAGTAAGCCTGACTTCAGTGCCGGGAAAAATAGTGGAAACTATTCTCAAGATCAAAATCGTAGAGCAAATAGAAAGACATAGTTTAATGGAACACAGTCAACATGGATTTACCCAAGGGAAGTCTTGCCTAACAAATCTGCTTCATTTTTTTGAAGGGGGTTAATAAACATGTGGATAAAGGTGAACCAGTAGATGTAGTGTATTTGAATTTTCAGAAGGCGTTTGACAAAGTCCCTCATGAGAGGCTTCTACGAAAACTAGAAAGTCATGGGATAGGAGGCGATGTCCTTCCGTGGATTACAAACTGGTTAAAAGACAGGAAACAGAGAGTAGGATTAAATGGTCAATTTTCTCAGTGGAAAAGGGTAAACAGTGCAGTGCCTCAGGGATCTGTACTTGGACCGGTGCTTTTCAATATATATATAAATGATCTGGAAAGGAATACGATGAGTAAGGTTATCAAATTTGTGGATGATACAAAATTATTCAGAGTAGTTAAATCACAAGTGGATTGTGATACATTACAGGAGGACCTTGCAAGACTGGAAGATTGGGCATCCAAATGGCAGATGAAATTTAATGTGGACAAGTGCAAGGTATTGCATATAGGGAAAAATAACCCTTGCTGTAGTTACACGATGTTAGGTTCCATATTAGGAGCTACCACCCAGGAAAAAGATCTAGGCATCATGGTGGATAATACTTTAAAATCATCATCTTAGTGTGCTGCAGCAGTCAAAAAAGCAAACAGAATGTTAGGAATTATTAGGAAGGGAATGGTTAATAAAATGGAAAATGTCATAATGCCTCTATATCACTCCATGGTGAGACCGCACCTGGAATACTGTGTACAATTCTGGTGCCGCATCTCAAAAAAGATATAGTTGCGATGGAGAAAGTACAGAGAAGGGCAACCAAAATGATAAAGGGGATAGAACTGCTCCCCTATAAGGAAAGGCTGAAGAGGTTAGGGCTGTTCAGCTTGGAGAAGAGACGGCTGAGGGGGGATAAGATAGAGGGATTTAAGATCATGAGAGGTCTTGAATGAGTAGATGTGAAGCGGTTATTTACACTTTCAAATAATAGAAGGACTAAGGGGCATTTCATGAAGTTAGCAAGTAGCACATTTAAGACTAATCGGAGAAAATTCGTTTTCACTCAACGCACAATAAAGCTCTGGAATTTGTTGCCAGAGGATGTGGTTAGTGCAGTTAGTGTAGCTGGGTTCAAAAAAGATTTGGAGGAGAAGTCCATTAATGGCTATTAATCAAATTTACTTAGGGAATAGCCACTGCTATTAATTGCATCAGTGGCATGGGATCTTCTTAGTGTTTGGGTAATTGCCAGGTACTTGTGGCCTGGTTTGGCCTCTGTTGGAAACAGGATGCTGGGCTTGATGGATCCTTGGTGTGACAAAGCATGGCAATTCTTATGTTCTTATGTTCTTATCAATATCATCTATTAAAGAGTTTATTATTTATTTATTTATTTATTTATTTAACTTCTTTTACTATACCGATACTCAAGACCAGGTCTTATCGTACCGGTTTACAATGGAACAGGGGGAAACCAAATAACATCTAGGTAGAAGGTAAAAGTTACATTAGACAGGGAGCGAAAAAACATGGGAGATGGAAGACAGGACAGATTTTAAACTATAACAATTGGAGAGTGATAAATTATGGAACAACAGATCTGGAGTGATGAGTTATCTTTGATTTGACTGGACTGGTGTGCAGAAGTGTCCCCATGAGTACTAAACCTTACATTTTTCCTCTGTCAGAACCCCAGGAGGTCATGGGGCCTTGTGTGGTCCATGGCCCTCCTTGTGTGCTGCAGTGCCCAAGAGCTGACTGCTCTATATTGATAAAGAGCATATAAGGAAGTATTTATGATTCTAATTAACCCTTTTCAAACATACAAAGTCACGAGTAATGTTGGTCCTCTCTAGAAAAAGGCAGAGAAACCAAAATGAGCATGCACAGGTGATGACATCAACATGAACGGAGGACAAGAAACAAAAAATGTTTGTTCATGCTTTAATTTCCACACCAACTCAATTACATACTCTCTGCAACACTTATTCACCCTGGCTTCATTGAAATCAATGTGAAAATACCCAAACAGATAGAAAAAATGCTTAATGCAATCAGAAGAAACAAAACTGCCAATGCCTTATCAAGCTATAGTGTTTAAAGAGCGGCTGGTATGTAAGGCCAGCATGTTTCCCAGTATTAAAGAAAAATACCCCCCCCCATCTAAACATTCTTTGTTCTTCACCATTTATACATAATCATCATGTCCATAAAGGGTCAGCTCTTAGCCACATACCTCTCCCCTTACACAGACCATGCAGTCCTCAAAAACGCACTTTGCTGCCATGGCATCACAACCCCATAATATTCCTTCTTCGTAGGGTGGCAAAGCTAGGAGCACTATGCTTGATTACTGGACTTTCATATATTACACATAAGGGCATCACCTTCCCTGAATCCCCAGTAGTCATGCTATAATGCGGGGGTGGGTCCTGCCTTTATAATGTACATCCCACTCCTGCAGTCCCTTACTATCTTCTATTCCACATCATCTCACATATTGAGATAGTGCCCTCTAAGATAGGATGCCTTAGATAGTACCTCCTACTGTCACTGTACATAACATGGATTTGAATTTTGGACCGATTTCTTGCCTTTTCAATTCCAAACTCAAGATAAGTTCCACTTCATGTGTAGTAAGTTTTTTTCCTTGCCCCAGAGGGTTTACAATCTAGGCATTGCTCCTGAGACAACTCAGGATCAAGTGTCTTGACCAAGCTTATGTAAACACCCTAAGGGTGTGTAAACTATTTTCCTGCACTATGGGTAGCTGGGTGGTTCAGGCTACAGGGGGGTTCCTTTATTTTAAGTTGTTAAATTGTAAGAGTTTAAACTCTCCCTCAGAGGTGTTTCACCATAAAAGAAATACTTAGGACATTTCTCTTTCAGTAGAATTAAGTGTATTAAACTGGCAGGTGAGAAGGGGTGTCTCTCATTAACTAAAAACAATTTCAGGTTATTTCACAGATCAGATTTTCAGAACACAAGTATATACTAAATGTAAACACTGGTTTCATGTTTCAAGCCACTTATTTTGATGAATTTAATGTTCTTTCTCAGTTACAATACAATGCTTCAGAAATTAGTTCTTTAAACAACTTTTCAAACAGACTAACTTCAGATTAGTATAATTCTACATTTTTTATGTCTAAAGTTAGTTTTACACTATTCAAACTTTAATTATAAGAATTGATTCTTTGTGATTTTTTTCTTATCATTTCAGGTCATCAAGATTCTTCAAGGATTTCAATATTTTCCAGGTAAATATATAAGGTGTGGGCTGGATTTTAAGAAATACGTGAGGGCGTAGATTTGTGCATGCAACCCAGCGTGCACAAATCTACACCCGATTTTATAACATGCGTGCGCAGCTAAGCGCATGTTATAAAATCCAGGGTCAGCGCATGCAAGGGGGTGCACACTTTTGCACCTTGCACGCGCCAAGCCCTAGGGGAGCCCCAATGGTTTTCCCCGTTCCCCCTGCCCACCTTCCCCTCCCTTCCCCTATCTAACCCGCCCCCCCCCCCCCCCAGCCCTACCTAAATCCCCCCCTACCTTTATTTTGTTATTTACACCTGCCTCCGGGCAGGCGTAGGTTGCCCAGCGCGCGATTCCCGGGCCCAGCAGCAGTGGAGAGGCCCCTGGCCAAGCCCACGCCCCGCCCCGCCCATTTTTTCAAGCCCCGGGACTTACACGCGTCCCAAGGCTTGCGCGCATCGCCAGGCTTATGCAAAATAGGCTCGGCGCACGCAGGAGCGGGTTTTAGGGGTTACGCACGTAATATACGTGCGTAACCCTTTTAAAATCCGCCCCTGTATGTTTCTTAACTGACCCTTTACTAATGTGTCAATTTTGTCTTGGTGAAGTAAACAGTGCTTGCAATTAATAGCATCTCTTGCATCCCTCATTCACTTTTGTGTCAAAACAGTGCCTTAGCTGAGTTTCCAGTGATGTGGCTACTAGTATGCGGAGCCTGCGAACGTAAATAGCGAGCATGGCACTGGTTCCCCAACGATGATGGGTTGCTTTGGTGCCTGAATAGCTAGGCTTGAGTATGTTGCTTGTTGGCATGGATGGGAACGCTGCTCTTTTCTTGACCACATCAGTTATGTTTCCTACTACGCTATTTTTAACAAATTAACAAAAGAAACTGTTTTCCTAAGACTGTCAAGCTTCCGCAGACCTTTATGTAGCACTGTATGTGGTCTTCTGTATTCTTACTAATTTCAAAAATAAAGGATAATTATATTTTCCTTAATTAAGTTCAAGAAGGAATTGATTGTGAGTGGGAATGAGCATACCAAATGTACTTCAATGCAACTCAGAAAGCAAAGAAATACTTTTTCATTCAATGCAACTCAGAGAGAAACAAACATCGCCTTCTCTCTCCAATTGGCACAACTCAGATACTTATATCAGGGAAATTGTTATACTAGGAGATGAGATAAATTTTCCTTTTGACACACTAAATAAAATCAGAGATATTTTTAGCCTTTACTTATGGGTAATAACTTTAACTGCAACCTTTATCTATAGATTGTGTATTTAACCTGTCCCAGGTTTATAATGGCTAATGGCTAATAGAACTTTCTTAGCTTAAGTGTATCTGAATTTTATTTTTGGTGTAAATCTTTTAACATCATACCAAATTTATCACACTCAGAATTTCCTTACATGCAGCTAATTTCAGAAGCTGAAAAATCTCTGCCGTTCAGCTGGTCTTTACATTTAAACTGACTAAAATAATGTCTTACCTTTGCCAGTATTAAAAACATTAATACAATACTCATTCACTCTTACTTAATGTTTACTAATTGTTTTTAGTGTGTTTTTCACTCTCAAATAGGGTTGCCAACTTTTCCATAGACCAGGACTGGTCACTTGAGGACGGGGTGGGGGTGATGGTACCCCCTCATTTGCATCAATTTTAGATCCTGCCAGTGAACTGCCTGAACAGTGTGTCTATGTATCTGCAGAGTCACTGGGAGCTGAAGGCTGTACTGTGCACCACCTCCTCTTCCTAAGCTGTCCAATCACAGCATGGGAAAGGAGGCAGGGATACAGCACAGCTCTCCTCTCATAGGCTCTGACTTGCCTTTCTCTTCCTCTAAGAGGCTGTGAGAAAAAGGAGGATCCACTTGCAAAACTGGACATCTAGCATCCGGTTGGTACCTCTGACTGGACACTGTACAGAATGCCAGTCCGGTCCAAAACTGGAGAGTTGGCAACCCTACTCTCAAAGGGCCTGAGTAACACAGCTCAGCAGTGCAGTTCTTCTCTGTCACCTTTCCCAGCTCAGCACTACTCTCTGCTTAACTGTCACTGACTGGATAGAATATTACTGCTTTATTGATGTCATCAAATAGAAAATTACCTTTCCCACCTGTGATAGCTAATGTAACTTCCAGGATCCCAACAGGTGATTAGGGAAGGGAAATTATTAATTAGTTTAAAATTTCCTTCAAATATATAAATTTATTAAAACAAAATTGTGCTTTGCCTAAAATAGGTATAATTACTCTAAGCCTCTTTACAGGTGAGCAGGTGACCTTATCAGAGTGACTTCCAGGAAACAGCTTCCCTGGATACCCATTGCTATGCCTCATCAGCTGTCGGACCTCATTTTTACTGGTCTCAGCCTTGAAGTTTAAAATAAAATATGGGGAGACCACGTGACCTGATGAGCCGGTAGGCTGCGTGCAGACCGTGCTCCCAGCTCCCCCGCCGATCTGCAGCGTTTTCTGGCACGAAAACTGCGAACAAAGTGGCGTCCCAAACAGAACATGGGACACAGAAGTAAATTGATTCCTTTTTTCGCAACGACGATTCTAATATGACGGCCAAACCGCAACAAAAAGATAAAATCTCAGGCCGGCAGAGTGAAGCCAAGATGGCTGCCGGCCTCCCGAGACCCGGCGCAGCGGCAGAAAAATCGGGCATTGTGGGAGACGTCACTCTGGCTGTAGTGAAAGCCCTGGAACCAAGATTCAGCGATTTGCTCAAAAAATCAATTTGGGCAACAAAACGCTGCAAGAAATAAAACAACAGGTAGCTGACACCCAGCAACAAATAGCAGATGTGGAATCAGAAACACAGCGTCTTTTACAAACGCAAGGAACAATGACTAAGAAAATTGCAGATCTAGAAGACAAAGTAGAGGATCTGGAGAACAGATCACACAGGAGCAACCTGAGGTTTGTGGGGATCCCCGAGTCAGTAGCAGACAGGGAGCTTGCTCATATCTTAGAAACATGGCTGCCTACAGCACTGGGCCTGTCGGAGCTAGAAGGCAAAGTTGTAATTGAAAGAGCGCATAGATTGGGGGTGAAAAAGCCGGAGGCTCCCAAACCTAGGGTGGTAATAGCCCATCTTCTGAATTTTGGCCAAAAAACTGTCTTTATGCAAGCATACCGCAAATGTGATACTCTGCTTTTTGAGAATAATAAAGTCATGATTTTTCAAGATTGCGCCGCAGCTGTGTCTGCCAAACGCAGAGAATTCTCTCCTATCAGCGCTGATTTGTTTATGAGGAAACTGAGATTTAATCTACAATATCCAGCCCGGCTCCGAATGGAACACAATGGAACATGACAGTTTTGATTCTGCGGAGGTGGTGAAACAGTTTATCAATGACAAGGTGGACTCTAGGTGAAATTTTCCACAGAGAGGGTGATTGGACTTGTTAGTCTTTATGCTGAAGGTATCCTCTCTGGGTTATTCACTGCATCATATGTATGCTGGCACGATATGCCTAGAGCACAGTTACTGTTTAACTTGTAAAGTTCAGCGTTTATATATTTACATTGCAGGCGGGGGAGCTGGAGAGAGGTGAAACAGGTGGTCTCATTCCTCCTTCCAATGGAGGACAAAAGTGTGGTTTCAGATACAGGGTGAGGGTTGGGGGGGGGAGGGGGGAGATTACTACTATGCATTATGTTTTTTTCAGGGTTGCAGTATACGAGTAGTTCTGAGAGTACTCATGAGCATCCCATTTGCCATGATTTGCAAAGGACACGATGCCTTGCTAGGGGTCTGCCCCCAGGCTGGGAGGGGTGGATTCTATGGTGGAAGTGTGACTATTATACTAACCGAGTGGTTTACTTCTACAACAAAGCCTATGGCTGAGAGCCTTCGTTGCGTTTCTTGGAATGTGGCGGATCTTGGCTCCCCAATAAAAAGGGCTAAAGTCTTACAATCCCTGAGGCAACATAAGGCAAAAATTGCATTTTTGCAAGAAACACACCTAACGGCTGGCAAAAGTCAGACGTTAGCTTGGGACTGGGTGGCACAGGTATATTACTCTCCGGCTGTGCAGAGGAAAGGGGGGGTTGCAATTTTTATCGGAAAAAATGTGGTGTTTGAAGAGGCCCATAACTTTTCTGATAATGAGGGTAGATATGTGTTGGTGACGGGGCATGCTATGTAACGTATATGGCCCTAACTCTTACCAGCATTGTTTTTTCATTAATCTGATTCAATTTCTTACCCTTCACCAAAAAGGATTGCTATTCGTAGCAGGGGATTTTAGTTAGTGGATGTTAGCTTTGATAGATCATCTACAGGAACAGGGCACAGACAGGGGCGGAATAAGGGATTGCCATATTTATGTCAGCAAGCGCACCTTGTAGACCCTTGGAGAATTCTTCACCCAGAACTGCGCAATTATACCCATATAGCGAGGGCCCATTTTTCCATGTCTAGACTTGATTATATTTTTGTCTCTCCTCAGTGTTTTAATTTACATGAGACGGCTGAGATAGGTCCAGAGGAGTGCTCTGACCATGCCATGATATGGGTAGATGTCAAACTTGGGGGCCCAAAGTCGAATCACCCGCACAGGCGATTTCCGGCCCATCTGTCGGATGATGCGGAGTTTCATATTTACCTTCAGGACAAATGGAAAGAGTATGCCCAAAATAATTCACAGCATGCGGATCAACCGGCCTTATTCTGGGAGGCGGGCAAGGCAACAATGCGCAGAGAGATCATAGCTTATGTCATACGGCAACGAAAGTTAGCTAGTAGACAGATTATTGATCTGGGGAGAGAGGTTGCCAAGGCCAAGTGGCAACTAATAGCCCATCCCTCTATGCAAACCAAATGAAATTATAGAGACCTTCTATACACTTTAAACTGCTATATTCACCAACGCACGCAGAAGGATTTCTTGCATCATTCCCATAATCTATATCGCTGTGGTAACAAAATGGGAAAGCTTTTAGCAAATCAGGTTAGGGCTCAGAGGAGAGTGGCGTTTATCCCGGCCTTAAAAGATTCTATGGGAGACCGGCATACCTCTAGCACTCAAATCTGTGCAATCTTTCGGAAATTTTATGAAAGCCTATATGCGAATGATCTCTCTCCGCAGGCACCTCTTGCTGAATCTAGTTTTTTTACGAAGCTGTCTTTACCTAAATTAAGTGATGCGCAACTTCAAAGTTTGAATGCCCCCATTACAAAGCAAGGAATTTGGGAGAATATTGGGGCCAGTAAATCTCATAAAGCACCGGGACCAGACGGGCTTAATGCTGATTTCTACAAATTACTAAAAACAGAGTTTGGGGACCCCCTGCACCTTTACTTCTCCAACATTTCACGGGATGGGTTCTCCACTGAAGCCACAATGGCATACATTATGGTTCTTCTGAAAGGTGGCAAGGACCCCCTTAGCCCTGCCTCATATAGACCAATTTCATTGTTGAATTATGATGTCAAATTTTTTGCGAGGATAGTGGCCAATAGAATAAGTGGGGTGCTACCAACACTAATATCGGACAGCCAGGTCGGGTTTGTGAAGGAGCGGAAAGCGAGTAGATATCTTCTTAGTCTATGGATTGCAATGATACACTGTACAGCCCGGTGCATCCCTGCTCTGGCTGTCGGATTTGATGCTGAAAAGGCTTTTGATTGGGTAGCCTGGGATTATTTGTTCTCAGTCTTACAAAGATTTTGCTTTCAAGGCACTGTTTTACATAACATCTCCGCACTCTACCAGCACCTACAGTCCATGATAGTTGCTAATGGATTGATGTCTGCCCCGTTTGAGCTCCGTAGAGGCGTGCGCCAGGCGTGCCCCTTATCCCCATTGCTTTATATTTTGTCTCTAGAACCCCTGTTGAGGATTATTCATGAAGACCCTACTGTGGAGGGGCTGCAGGTGGGCAGGACACAATTTAAGATTGCCGCATTCGCGGACGATGTCTTACTCTTTGTTGTTAACCCATTTGTTTCATTACCCAGGGTCCTTGAGTTACAAGCCCAGTTTGGGTTTTTCAGGTTTAAAAATTAACAGAGATAAATCTGAAGCTATTGACATACTTGGCTCGGTCAAGGAGTTTTTCCATTACGATGGGTTACCTCCGAGATGAAATATCTGGGTATCCCTATACTGGTTGATATTACTCATTTGTATGCTGTTAATGTTTTGCCATTGCTTGCAAAAACGAAACAAAAATTGTCCGAATGGATGACCCTACCTTTATCCCTCTCTGGGCGGATACAATTATTCAAAATGATTGAGTTGGCTAAATGGCTTTATGTTATGCACATGCTGCCCCTTTGGATTAGAAAATCTCACATCTTGGAGTTACATGCTGCGCTTTGGCATTTTATTTGGAGGAATAAGAAGGCAAGAATTGGTCTGACTATGCTCATGTGTTCTACGCTGGAAAGTGGTCTTGCTTGTCCCAACATTCATTTGTATAACATGGCCAGTTTGCTGTGTCATCTTCGGGACTGGCTACGCAGTACGAGCCTTTTTATACCAAGGGAACTGCTTCGGGACTGGTGTAAACCTATTGATATCAGCAATCTCTTAATTGCCCCATGGTCCGCTATACCTTTGCATAAATGGGCCTTCCCATATATTGTGACTTGTAGGACAGTATGGAAACGACTGTGCTCTCAATTACATGTACCCTGGAGGACATTACATTTTGCGACTCTCCAGGGATTGCCGCTGTTCCCCCTGAGTTGGGATTACTCGGTGTTTCATCAATGGGCAGAGTTGGGCCTTACTCACATCGAGCAGCTTTTAGACGCTACAGGGCAACCTTTGCATTCTTTCTCCGAACTGCAGGCTCAATATGGGATCCCACTAACTAGTTTCTTTGCCTACTTGCAGATTTGCCATTTCATTTCTCCATAGGAGGGGACCATTGAAGCAGGGGACCCTTTGGATAGATTGGCAGCGTTCTTCCCATCTTCTTCCCAGCGGGCGACCTGCTCATCAATGTTAAAGAAATTATTACTATTAGAACCTTCAGACCGTATTAACCACTTGACGGCCATATGGAAAAGAGGTCTGAATTGTCAGATATCTCCGCGGCAAATGGCAAGTTGTTTCAAGATGATTGCCCGCTATACGGACAATGTACAACTGCGAGAAATTCAATTCAAGACATTGCACAGAATCTACATTGCTCCTCTACAGGCCTTTAAATGGAAGATATCCACCTCCTCGTCCTGTCTCAAGTGTGGGGCAGACGATGCAACACTTCGACATAATTTATGGGACTTGTTCATCAGTTTTGGACCAAAGTCTTAGGATATCTGAGTTGCCTTCTGGACAGTAACATACCACAGGGCCCGCAATTGTGCCTACTACATCTGGTGGGAAACGCAGCTATGGGGGTGAGTCCTCAAGCACCTTGCTGTCTTTTATGCAAGGGACTTCTCTTAGCTAAACAGACAATCTTGACTCAATGGATGAATAAAGACCCACCGACATTTACTCAGTGGCGCCTAAAACTTCATCAGATGGTCGTTTATGAACAGCTATCGACCAGTTTCTCGAAGTCTGGAATCCGTATCTTATGACCCTTAACCAACGGGCTAAGAGTAAAATTCTGGATTTTACTACTTGACTGTCTTTGCCGCTCTCCTCCTTTATCTTATGAAGTATATCTTCTCGGATTTTCATCGGATGGATGCAGCTTTCAGTCTTACTCACCGGCAGCACAAGAGGACTTGTAGGAACTGGGCTCTCCTTATTAATGGCAGAGGAGTGCCTACTTATCTTGGGATAGCCCCCTATGGCAATTGCGTCACCAAACTGCACGGCAAGCCTTTTTAAACTGGGATTTAATTTTGGATTAAACACTTCTGGACAGTGCATAGCGGGAACGGGGGGGGGGGGGGGGGGTAGTGGTGGGAAGGTGGGAGGGATTGTTTGTCCTGTTCACGTACTTTTGTTGTAATGTTGAAAACTTTATAAATAAAGATATAAAAAATAAAAATAAAAAATAAAAAAATAAAATATAACTAAAATCATCAAATAAAATATATTTCCTCTCCCAAAATAATCACAATCACTCCAAAACTATTTATTCTCATTCACACATACCCTAGGTAATCTCTTTATTAATAAAAATGTCCCTGCACTTCCCTGAGTCAACACTCTATTTTTTTATACTAATTTTCTCAAAAATTGCCTTCAAGAAGCTCTTTTTATCCCTCCTATGGTTTCCCTGGTGATTTTCTTACTTTACTGAAACATTCTATTCCATTCTATTGAGATAAAGGGACTCTAAATACAACAGGATGCATAACTAATTTCTAAAACACCCTTTTATTTTTAAAATGGTTTTAACCAATTTCTCTAGGTGTCTTCACCTGACCACCACCCCCAAAAGTATTATTTTACTCCAGTTTATATGACTATAACGTCCTGTGTCATCTGGGATGTTAAGGTGTTTACTGAGATTTAGAAATATTGTGGCAGCCTTTCCTAATGCCTGTCAACAAAAACACTGGGTTTTGAAACAGAAAAATTGCCCAAATCTATATTTTTTTTCTCAAACTAGAGCCTACAGGCACTTTCTTAGTCACCCGTGGTCATCACTGATGACATCACTGCTGGTCTTTTGGCACCATCCTCACATTACACTGGGGTTTGCCTAAGGCCCCGGTGCTGTGATTACTCCAGTTTCACTGCAGCAGCAGCATTCCCAAGACTGTCGCTGCTTATTCTGTCACTTGCGTGGTGACTTGAGTTTTTCTTTAAAAAAAAAAAATATGGCTCCAGTGGTTGTCTTGGGCCCCCTCCCCACCCGAGCAAGTGGTGTCAATCTTTGGTGCTGCCGGGAGCTCCCCAGGCTCCCGCGGCACTCAAGGATCCCCTCCCCGAGGCAAAGTCAGCATAGGGGAACCTTGAAGCAGCAGTGATCAACTGATTTAGCTGACCGTCCCGGCTCTTCCCAACACTTGGGCACCCTGGCTCCCTCGCTGCACTTGTTCCACTTTCATTCACATGTGGCTGATGCTGCCAAATTTAAAAAAACAAAAACATTGCGGCCACATTCCCTGGGCTCCCCAGCAGCCCCAAATCTCTCGGGCTTCTTGAAATGAATAAAAAAATTGGGACCTATTCAATGGGCCTCCAGACCCACAGCCCAATATTTATTTTCAGTTTGTCTACACTTACAAAGAGTATTGGTAGGAGAAGTAGGATTTGACCTCTGGCTTTCCTGCTTTTTAACCTGCTGCTCTATCCATTGGCCTACTGTTCTACTCTTAACATCACACTTCATGGAGGTAGCTATGGCATACACAAAGAAATGGACATATCTGAAGGCCAAAGAGTGACTGCTCTCACTCACTCTTCTTGTCCTTTCTCAGAAGGCTATATTTTATGATCACGAAAGAGCACAGATGTTGTTACTTTTAAATGCTTGTAATGCTGTTGCTAGCAGTGGCACAGGACACAATATAAATATTCAAGCATTGCATGCTCATGCTGCT
This sequence comes from Rhinatrema bivittatum, assembly GCF_901001135.1. Classification (NCBI taxonomy): domain Eukaryota; kingdom Metazoa; phylum Chordata; class Amphibia; order Gymnophiona; family Rhinatrematidae; genus Rhinatrema; species Rhinatrema bivittatum. The sequence goes on along the minus strand of NC_042615.1, from coordinate 518,525,641 downwards.
TATTGCCTGACAGAGCCAAGAAGGGCTACAGCACAGGCTAGCACCTCCACAACCTTTCTCCATAGCCCACCGGCCTTGTGTGTCAGTGCATGTGAACAGGGTAGAATCCAATAATGAATATTTGTAAGAGTGTTTCTGAGAAAGAGATTGGAACGGGAGGATGGAAGGGGGAAAATATATGGATAGTGCTTTACAGTGTTTGTGCAGTAGCAAAGCTGTTCAGCCAAGCCACTTTTCAGCACATAGGTGCTATGATGTGTTGTGGCTATTATCATACTGTCTCTATAAAAGTATCAAGGAAGAGATCCAGAGTAGGACTTTTTTTCCAATTCCATTCCAATGGAATTAGGTAGAGTAAAAAGCTCCAAAAGTTTTCAATGGGAGGAAAAGAAAATTAGAAAAACATGTTTTTCTACCTATAGGAAACTATACAGACAAAATGGACTTACTCCTTATCATGACAAGAAGTAAATATATTCAGTTCAGTAACAGAGTTAATAGACTGGCTCCAATGCATGCATGCATGCTCTGAATATCTCTTTCTGGACCCTTCTGAATATGTTTTGGAGCATTTGGAATCAAACCAAATAGCCACCAGACATGCCCTATTACAACAGTCAATATTTGCTATTCTGCTAATACTCAAAATGAAGTTCACTCACTGTTCACTCAAAACAAGAAAACATGAAAAGGATAGCAACTTTTGGGATTGTCCATAATGTTCAAACCGTTTGAATATTATGGACAATACCAAAAGTTGCAATTATTAGGAAACAGACCAGTCTTTCACTGCCCTTTTTATATGTTTAGATATTTGCTATTCACCCTGTGGAGACCCCAATCTCCAGGGTAGAATAAGACTCAGTGTCCCCTGTACCTGTAATTCATCTGACCTTTAATTCGCTTTTGAGAATATAGGGGTAGGTTTTCAGAGGTACGCGCGGGCGTACATGTGCACATGCTACCCGGCGCGCACACATGTATGCCCAATTTTATAACATGCGCTCACAGGTGCGCGCATGTTATAAAATCGGGAGTTGGCGCACGCAAGGGGGTGCACAATTGTGCACCTTGTGTTTGCTGAGCTGTGCTGCCTTTCCCCGTTCCCTATCCCCCCACCCCACCTTCCCTTCCCTTCCCCTACCTCCCCCGTCCTTTCCCCCCTACCTTTTTCTTTTTTTTCCTTCTGTTTTAAAACTTACTTCAGCCCTGGGGCTGAAATAAGTTGTGCGTGCCGGCCAACTGCCGGTGCACAATCCCCAGCATAGAGACAAAAGGCCGCTATGTCGGAGGCCTCTGACCCCGCCCCGCACCACCCCCAGACCGCCTAACCCTGCTCACGCTCTGTCCCTGGACAGCCCCTTTAATAAAGCCCCAGGACTTAGATGCATCCCGGGGTTTTACGCGCGTCGCCGGGCCTTTGAAAATAGGCCGGGCGCACGTAAGCCAATTTACACGCGTAGAGCTTTGAAAATCCGGCCCATAATGAATAAGACAACTGTTTATGTGCATTCTCCTCAAGAGCTAGAAATAAAAGTTGATGAACAAGTTTTGTAGGTGGCTAGCTTTTGAGATCCTCCATTACATCAACGCAGAATAACATGGAGTAACATGGCAGAATAAGTGGAATAACATGGCAACCTCACCATCTTTAGAACTCAGATCTTTGTTTCTATTTTACAATAGTGCAGTTTTCAGAGATATACAAGCTGGCTGTTTCTGCTTTATTTCTATGGACTCATACAGAGTGGCTGAGAGACACTGAAAAATGAGGTGGATTATTCTTGGTCACTTGATTACATTCTACCTCTCAGTTCATCTTGATGCACAGTCCTCGTATGTTAAGGCATTACTTCATGACAAGGCGTTCCAGACTATGTTACAAATGCAGTAATTCCCTGAGTGTATGTACTGAATTTAATCAGCATTCACAGAACCTTAGCCACACAGTCACCCATTGCTAGGTCTTAAAGACATGGGGGGATAATTGATAAATGTGGTTGCTTTGCAGAACTATTTAGTGCTGCTCTGCACCATGACTCTACATTTAGCATTGGACCAATTATTTGGCATGACAGTAACAGGAGATGAGCCAGATTTGAATTTTTTTTTTTTTTTTGGCGGGGGGGGGGGGGCAAAGTTAACATGGGGGAGCACTGTGCTAGTCCCCATCCTTTAACCCATCCTACATGGATCTTCATGACAGTGGCTTAAAAAACATTTACCGGTAATTTCTGGCAAAATTCTGTATCTGCTCTGGCTGTCTCTCACCATCTTTCTGTGCTTGTGACACCTACTTCTGTACTTCTTTTACCCACTTTATGCAAGTGTTAATCTCTTAAGGCTGCTATAGAACAGGCTTCCAACCAGGCCAGGCATTCCTGGAATCTGAAGGTGCTAGAGGGAGAGGAGGAAGGGATAATTACCTGTCAAAAGTAAACAGAAATACTTTGATTACCTCTTTACAGGACTAGCCCCAGGGCAGTGTTATTTCCCTGTTCAAGTTCATGTTTATTCAAATTCTATTTTATTAGTTTCCTCAAACAAGAAACATATAAAGCCAAGAAATTATATCAAATACAGAAACATCATTTCTCCTCCCACTCTCCAATCCCTCCAGGATACCACTGTTACTAACCAAACTATGTACATGGCCCTGTGGCATAAAAAGATAATCAGATCACCTAGAGGCACAAATCCAGAAAATGAAGAAGAGAAAAAAAGGAAAATCATATAAACAGAAGAACCATAGCGATGCCCCTAAGAGGTAAAGACTAGAAGGTCCATATTCTGCCACTATGCTCCTGTGCTAGTTAGCTGGTTATACATAATCGGCTAACTAGCAGGGTATATTCAGCAGCGCGGTCCGAATATCGGAGCTAACCGCATAACTTATGCAGCTAACTCCACTCTTCCCCAGAATGTCTCCTGCTTGCCTGGAACACTCCCATCTTATCCAGCTAAATTCTAGACTAGAATTTAGTCAGATAAAAGCTAAATATAGTCGGGTAAGCTATTTAGATTCCTAGCCTGGGGAGACAGAGCTTGAAGTTATTCATTCCAAATTTCCAGAAAAAGGAAACTGCTGCAACTTTAAGGGCTGACTCAGTTACCACATGATCCTGCTGTTAGGGGAGGGGGCCTGAGACAGATGTGAAGAGGCACAGGCACTCCTCCATTCCCCCACGTCTACGTCCCTGGGCGGTAATTAATATGCTGCGCTGTTGAGGCACTAATTGGAAGGAGTTGTGTCTGATACCAGGCAACAGTCTGAAGATCAGAGTTTTCTGGGAAATAATTTTTTTCCATCAATTTTTTAAATGATAGGAAGTCTACAAATCTGTCCAGTGGGCAGTTTTGCACAGCAAACCTCAAACACTGAAAAAAATACACTTCAAATGGAGGAAATGATTTAAACCTTTGCAGTCAACTTTACCCTTGCTTTTCAGCAGAAGTAAATCTGGAGAGCAAGGAGGGCCTAGTCAGACACAATTTGTTTCTGGAAATGGTATTATGTAGTGCCTGTTCAATCTACCTTAATTTTAATATTAAAGTCAAAGCAAAGTTTGACAGGCTATTAGAAGATAATAGCAACCTCTTGAAAACAGCACTTCAAAGCTAGTGCTAACAGTTCCAGGTTGAAAATGCTATTTAACTTTTTCCACAAGCAATACCCCTTTAATGCCAACAAATAAACCTGTTGGAAACCAGCCCCCTTGTGATTTTGCCATGTTCCCAGCAGACCAGGGGCATCCTGGGTTTTGTTATTCCTTACATAATGAATCTCTGCTTTCTAACCAGTTCCTTCCCCTTCGGCTAGGGTAAAAACAAAAAGTGTGTATGCTGCAGAGAAAGAAAATGGTTCTTCCTCATCAATGGGTAATTGTTTTAAGGAAAAATTTATGTTTTAATTTCTTATTTACTTATTTATAATTGTTTATATATTGCTTTTTCAATAAAAATATTGGTCAAAACAGTTTACAATAAAATAAAAATACATGCATAAAATAGAAATAAATACATACATAGATTAAAATAACTAAGCTTAACCAATTAATTTAAATAAAGTATTAATTAAATCAAAACTAAAAATAATTAAAAGGAACAGAAAAGACAGGACAGAGTCATGGTAATGTCTGAAGAGAGGATGAAGGGAGTGAGAAGTTAAGTATGTTCTGTGGTAGGTGTATTGAATGCTTTTGAAAAGAGGTATGATCCCCCTTTCTGCCTGAACTCTACTGGACAGTACTCCAAATCTCCTGCTTTCTGCTCCAGCCCCTCTCTCCTGTCCCATCTGCAGACAGGCAGCTGGTAGGAGCAGGGAGCCCACACAACAGCAGTAAATGGCTCTTCTCTGCTCCCTGTCCCAACCCCTCCCCTCCTGTTGCCCAGAGTGCAGGGCTTTTCCCTGCTCTGCTCTGTTTGCCTGAAGAGTCACTGCCCTAGGCTTTAGAAGTCTATGGTACAGGGACTTTGGGACTCAGCTGACAGCAGAGGAGAAGAAGACAGGGTCACATGGAACTCCGGTCAAGGTAGAATGATATGTGGGAAGGGAAGGGCGATGAATGCAGAAAGGAGGTGAGAAAGGGGGTGAATGCTTCGGTGGGGGGGGGGGGGGGGCAATGTGAAATGTGGTGAGTACTTGGGGAGGTGAGGTCTGAATGCTTGGGTGTAACTGATTTGGGGAACCTGCATGGAGCAGCAGTTACTACCATAAGCAGATTGCTGGGCAGACTGGATGGACCATTTGGTCTTTTTCTGCCGTCATTACCATGTTTACTATGTTACTATTGAACTTGAAATGCCATTTTCTAGAAAAGTAGCAGCACTTAACCGGATAAGTTCTGATTTATCCAGCTATGAAGCAAGACTTAGCCGATAAGTCTGAAAAGTTCTTCTTATCCGAATAAGTTAAAATATATTCATCTGAGTAGCATCAAAGACATTACTTAGCCGTATAAGTCAGAATTTAGCAGATAAATATGTGCAAATGACATAACCACTTTTCAATATATATATAAATGATCTGGAAAGGAATACGATGAGTGAGGTTATCAAATTTGCGGACGATACAAAATTATTCAGAGTAGTTAAATCACAAGCGGATTGTGATACATTAAAGGAGGACCTTGCAAGACTGGAAGATTGGGCATCCAAATGGCAGATGAAATTTAATGTGGACAAGTACAAGGTGTTGCATATAAGGAAAAATAACCCTTGCTGTAGTTACTCGATGTTAGGTTCCATATTAGGAATTACCACCCAGGAAAAAGATCTAGGCATCATAGTGAATAATACTTTAAAATTGTCGGCTCAGTGTGCTGCAGCAGTCAGAAAAGCAAACAGAATGTTAGGAATTATTAGGAAGGGAATGGTTAATAAAATGGAAAATGTCATAATGCCTCTGTATTGCTCCATGGTGAGACTGCATCTTGAATACTGTGTACAATTCTGGTCGCTGTATCTCAAAAAAGATATAGTTGCGATGGGGAAGGTACAGAGGAAGGGCAACCAAAATGATAAAGGGGATGGAACAGCTCCCCTATGAGGAAAGGCTGAAGAGGTTAGGGCTGTTCACCTTGGAGAAGAGGGGGGATATGATAGAGGTCTTTAAGAACATGAGATTTGTAACTCTGCTACATGAACTTCGGTATATAAAAATGCTAAATAAATAAATAAATGAGAGGTCTTGAACGAGTAGATGTGAATCGGTAATTTGCACTTTCGGATAATAGAAGGACTAGGGAACATTCCATGAAGTTAGCAAGTAGCACATTTAAGACTAACCAGAGAAAATTATTTTTCACGCAACGCACAAGCTCTGGAATTTGTTGCCGGAGGATGTGGTTAGTGCAGTTAGTGTAGCTAGGTTCAAAAAAGGTTTGGATAAGTTCTTGAAGGAGAAGTCCATAAACTGCTATTAATTGCATCAGTAGCATGGGATCTTCTTGGTGTTTGGGTAATTGCCAGGTTCTTGTGGCCTGGTTTGGCCTCTGTTGGAAACAGGATGCTGGACTTGATGGACCTTTGGTCTGATCCAGCATGGCAATTTCTTATGTTCTTATGTACATTTTAAAGAGATACACAAGTAGATTTTATTCATGCTATATAGACAAATTTACTCGCCTGTAAGTCGGCTTTTACACACGTACGTCAGGGAATTTTCCAACGTGCGCGGTAAGGAAATTACCCGTTTTACCAATTAGTCTATCAGTTCATCCAGTCCAACTTCAGTTCCTGGTTCTTCAGCCTGAACTCCCCCTAGTTTACCCAGACCCCTCACCCAGTCAGCATTTATTCTCACTTACACCAGATAATGATCCAATGTACCTTTATGGAGGGAACAGACGTACACGTGTCGCTTTGGCTGGTTCTAAAATAGCAGCTTATACAAGTAAATGTAGGCCCCACCCTGAAACACCCTTGGCCTGCCTCTTTCCTCACATGCAAATTTCCTCACGTACCTTTACTTACACTTGAATGTCTGAGGTTTATAAAATAGCATGTATGCAAGTACATAGTATTTACATGCATAGGGACTGACTTTTACGTGTGCAACACTTTGAAAATTCATCTTTGGGATAATACAAAGCAGGAAAACCACTCCTCACCTGACAATATAAAGCAGTATTATATTGAGTCAGTTACTAGATGGCCCTAGATCCCTGCTTAGAACTCTTACATCAAGAGCCTGCCAACCCTTTCTGCCCCTCCCAACTTGGAGGGTTTGGATTGGACGCCTCATCCTATTTAGTGCAGCCATTTCAGTCATCTGTGGAGTCACTTTGAGTTAGCATCAGAGCAGTGAGGCTGCAGTTTTTTCCATTCCCTGATGAGGCCTCCCAGCCTTATCGGGAACTTTATTTTTGAAGAGGTTCCTCTCTGTGCACACCTTGCCAAAGAGTTGTCCTGTATTTAGTTACAGTGAGAGAGATTTTTGCCGGATTCCCTTTGGAGCTAAAGGGCTCTCAACGCAGAGGCCTGAAGACCTGTGAACCTATTCTACACTCTAGGTGAGGCAAGCACCAGTATCAGATCCTTCTGTGTGAGATTTATGATGGCCAAGATATATCCTGATGTTTTCCATATGATGGGACTCCTGCTTAAATTTTGCACCCTTCGGATTCCCCCCCCCCCCCCCCCCCAGCTGGACACAAAGGACAAGGGCTAAAGACCTGTGAGCCCTAATCTACTCCCTAGATGGGAGCAAGCACCAGTGATAGTGAAGCGGCCGTCACTGAGAGATGTTTCAGAGAGCAAGTATTCGGATATTGTTTGAGGGGAAGTTTTTGATTCACGTCTCCCCACAGGGTTCCAGGGCTGGGACAGACTGCTTCCCACGTTCTAAAGACTTTTCCTGCAAGAGAAGTCACCAGAACCAACATCAAGGAGAAGGACCAAGATCTTGGAGTTTCCCAATCGGATCTCCACCCCATGGGACCAGAACAGGCTCGGCAATCGTGAATAAACTGAACTCAGGTAAGACTTTCTGTGTTTGAGGGGACCCCTCCAATAGGCTTCCCGTTTGACGCACTGGGGGAGCTTTGTGCACTTTAAAATCACCATGGGAAGCTTTATCCAGATACCCGAGATAAAGGACACCTATCCAGAAGAGGAAAAACACCGTCATACATCAGTCAGCTGTAAATTCACCTTTATGAAAAATGGACTAACTTAATTGTTAAAGAATAAGTAAACATTTAACATAACACCCACTGCTTTGTCCTGCCTGGTTTGTCCCAACATCTAACACTACAGAGACAGAGAGAGACACACATACCATTTCCTGGGCCATAAGTGAGAGTTTCCCCCCACCCTTGGGACAGAGAATAAAGTCATGGGAAAAGTGGTAACTGGAGCAGCCCCAAAGAATTAATACGTTTGTGTGTCCTTGGGACTTAAAACCCCCAGCAAGGGTTACATTGTGAGCAGTTTTGGTCACCACATCTCAAGAAATATATAGCAGAATTAGAGGAGGTACAAAGAAGGGCGCCCAAGATGATAAAGGGGGTAGAACAATTCCCCTATGAAGAAAGGATAAAGAGGTTAGGACTCTTCAGCTTGGAGAAGAGATGGCTGAGGGGAGATATGAAAGGAGGTCTACAAAATAATGAGTGGCATGGAACGAGTAATCGTTAATCAGTTGTTTATTCTTTCGAAAAGTACAAAGATCAGGGTACACAGAATGAAGTTACTGGGTAATACATTTTAAAATTACTAAGAGAAAATATTTTTACTCAATGCATACATTAAGCTCTGGAATTCATTGCCAGAGGATGTGGTGAAAGCTATTAGTATAGCTGCGTTTAAAAATGGTTTGGACAAGTTCTTGGAGGAATAGTTCATTAACCATTATTAAGGTAAAGTTGCAGAAATCCACTGCTTATTCCTGGGGATAAGCAGCTTGGGATCTGTCTACCCCTTGGGATCCTGCCAGGTACTTGTGACCTGGATTGACCACTGTTGGAAACAGGATACTGGGGTTGATGGACATTTGTTCTGACCCAGTAATGGCAAGTCTTATGTTCTTATGTTCTAAAAATGTTAACAGCCATACAACATCATGACATTACTTTGGTGCTTTTCTCAGGGCTGGTGGTGCCTTTTTTAAAGGGTGCAGCTAAAGACAGGAGCAAATGGGTATTGCTTCTGCCTCTTTCTTTATCAACAATTCATATAGAAGAAGTAAGTGGGAGCTGGGGAGGTCCCTGGCCCTGACAAATATTTCCAGGGTAATTAAGGAATGATTCCTGCAACCTTCATACATACACACCGGTTCCCTTATATGTATCGGGTAACCTCTGTGGAGCTATGAATGCTTCACTGTGCTTATGATTTAATCATCGGTTGCTTAAAGATACAGAGTCTTTTCTGTAGCTGTTATATAAATACAGCTATGAACAAGTTAGTAATATACTTACCTTGAGAATGGTGACTGAGTGATGTTTTCCATTAATGCGTTGTAGAATGCCGCTTGTATGACGTTCCAAAACGAAGTTCCCTCTCAGGTACAGTTTTGCAATATGCCCATGTGGCTATTTAAATGGCCGTCCTGACCGAGGGTTTCTTTCAGGTCTTCATGCTGCTTGCTGCCATAAACGCCCGACTCTGCAGGGTTTTGGAAATCTTCCTTCCTCAGGGGTATAGCAAGCTGTTACGTATGGCAAAATTAAAAGAGCATAGAGAACATTTGAAATGCATTAAGAACATATGACCTTCCGGCTTCTACAACGATGCAAAAACTGTCTAAGTCTTGTATAAGGGTGCACTGTAGTGGAAGATTTCCAAAACCCTGCAGAGTCGGGCGTTTATGGCAGCAAGCGGCATGAAGGAACCCTCGGTCAGGGCAGCCATTTAAATAGCCACATGGGCATATTGCAAAACTGTACCTGAGAGGGAACTTCGTTTTGGAATGTCATACAAGCGGCATTCTACAATGCATTAATGGAAGACATCACTCAGTCACCACTCTCAAGTTAAGTATATTACTAACTTGTTCATAGCTGTATTTATATAACAGCTACAGAAAAGACTCTATATCCTTAAGCAACTGATGATTAAATCATAAGCACGGTGAAGCATTCATAGCTCCACAGAGGTTACCCGATACATATAAGGGAACCGGTGTGCATGTATGAAGGTTGCAGGAATCATTACTTAATTCATCTGTCTCATTAAGTCTCCTATTGTTTGAGTGAGAAATTTTGGATTAATTTGGATTTACATTGATTTTCTTACATAAGAGGTTGTTTCTCAAGTTAAATGTTTCCAGGGGGCATGAGAGGCCCAGGCCCCGTGATTTTCTTTCAGGGGCAGAAAGGGAGCTGAAGAATACCAGGAAGGCCTCGACTGAGCTTTGCCTGGGCCCTGTAGCTGTCTTGGGGAGTAGGAGGGGAGTTGGATGGCCTTGGGAAGGCCCATTTCACTTCTTTTCTTTGTTTTGGAATGTTTTTCTTGTAATGCTTATTTTGATTTGGGAAACGAATCAAACCTAAATAAACATTAAAAGAACAGAAAAATGAAGAAAAAAAAAATCCCCTAAAGAAAAAAACAAACCAAAACACATTTCTTTGGCCCGCACATCCCTGCAATCAGGAGAACTTTACATAGCACCCACGCATGACATTTCTATATCTCAATAAGTTGTTCCAATCTGCGGGATATCTATCTAATGTTTTAATCTTTCCTGGTGCTTAATTATGACCATATCTAGGAATGATATATGTCACAGTCCACCAAACTTGATCCCTCCCCCCCCCCCCCCCCCCCCACCAAAGAAAAAGAAATGAAGTGCTCCATCACTACTACAGGGAACAAGTTTCTCTGTTTCAACCACCAGAAATCTAGTAACAGTACCCTTCTTCCCTCCATTGCACTGGCAGGAGGAGCGCGTCTCTTACCTGTGTGTGCCTCCTCTGCCAGCTTTCATCTGATGTTTGAATTTGTGGGGTCCTGTAATCTTGCAGGACCTCCTGGCCTTATGTGTTCCCAGGTTAGACTGAAGCCTCCAGAATGAGGCCCCTACATAATAGTATAAAGTGCTGCTCTCCTCCTGCCAGTGGGATGGAAGATGGTAGTTGAGGGAGGGGGCAGAGAGAATCATTCAAAATTTGATTCTGTGTGCCAGGAGGATTGAACAGGCTTGAAAGTGTACCATGAAAAAGAAAAGGCTGAGAAGCATTGCCCTAAGTGATCTTGGTCCTGTTAGACAAGCTAAGAACTGTTAGACCTGATGAATACGAGGATGGGAAATCACCAAGGAAGACCAGGTATTGTCTGCTGCAGAAAGCAACAGCAGACTGCTGCAGTGTCTTGCCAAGAATGTCACAGTCATGTAGCGTGCTGTGATCACCAAAGTCTGTGAATTCAGATTAAAAAAAAAAGTACTTATTCCTTAATAATGCTGCAATGTCCTACCATCAGACCGGGCTATGTATTTAAACAGGTGAAGGCAATTAAGTATAAACAATTGTGAATTTATAGAAACTCCCTACAGTATAAATTAGCCATGGGAAGGGGAGGCAGGGATAAATAATTTATTTTTTAGGCATACTTCTGAGGGCAGAGAAAGCCACAGGGAGTGTTTTATAATTCATTTCCTGATTCATATTAGCCACTCAACAAACACTGTTCAGCAATCACAAGCTGATTGTGCCATTTCCTTGAACAAGAAAACAGAAATTAAAATTAAAATATCTATTTTCTAGCACAAATGTGTTTAAAGGAAAAAGATTTTCACAGGGTATAGCCTGAGAATATAGAGATAGCCTTTCAGCTCCTGATCTAGCTTGTCTGTTTGGGATGCTTACCATAAACCATGATAGACATCTTATTAGCTCAAAGTATATCTTGCACGTTCTGGAAGTAATAGTTACCATGGTGCCCTAAGCATCTGTTAGCAAGTTAATACCTTCTCCTTTCTGATTTGGCATTTAATGTGATTGCATGGTGAGGAATGTGGGGGGGAGAAAGATAACACACAAAAAAGATTGTCTGTCACTGCCCTCAGTCTCACCTCATTGCCAATAAGACATCCTGATATTTTGAGAGAGCAGGGAGAAATTGTATGAGAGGTAGGAAAGGTCAGCCTTGCTCTGTTACGCGCTCGTTATCTGGATTCGGCATGCCAACATGGCAAACGCTGTAAGACCGTGAAAAATCTTAGTTGACGTGAATGAAAAATACAATAGTTGGCAGTTTATTTTCTTTTTCGAACTCTTCAGAACAGGTTAGTCCATTCTTGAAACCTGGAAACCAATGCCCAAAAGATAAGCATCCGGCCATATGCCTCTGTTCTAGGAAGTGGCGTGCTCCCACATATCAGAGCACTTCATGTACCATACGTGGTTTGTGATTCAGCTGTTTCTTGATGTTTTTATAGAAATAAGGTTGAAAGAACTGTTTGTGGGTGATATCTTTTTATGGGACTAAATTCATCTGAGGTCGATATTGAGACAAATTGTCCAGCTAAGTTAGGGACACTTTATACTATGCAGCTCCTTTGTTCAGGGACTTAGCTGAACAAATTGCAAGTTTTCAGGATGAAGCTTTGCCAGATTAATTAGGGGTGCCCTAGAGGCATTTCAGGGTGAGTCAAACTTAGAGGCTCATTTACTAAGCTGCAGTATTTTCCACAGAGAAAGGTTTACTAAGCTGTGGTTCTCAGTGAAATACCAACAGGTAAAATATTACAGCTTAGCTGCTCCCTGCAAATTCCTTGTGATGACGGCCACACAGCCTAGGGAGGCAAAAGTAAAAAAGCTGAAGGCTGGCGCCATTTTAAACGAGATGGTGCGGGGGTCAGGCCTAGGGGGCACTTCAGGTCCCTCTAGGCCATCAGGAATTGCACGGTAAGTGAAAGGAGGTCTAGGGTGGGGGAGAGGCTCACTGGCCTACAGGGGTTGGAGTCCGGGGGGAATTTTGGAAGGAGTGGGGTTTTAAAGGGAAGAAAAGGGCCTGCCCCTTGAACTATTTTAATTTTTTAAACTTTCAATTATATTGGGGCCACCTCAGTAGGTGGCGGGGAAGCTGGACAGGTGTGTTTCACCTGACCCCAGGGTTTCTTCTCCACTGGGGACATTTTTGAACTGCTCAGCTCCTTTAATTTATGGCCCCTGAAGAATCAGGATGCGCATTAGCACAACAGTGCTCCAGGTGAAAGTTAGCCACAACTCCTGAGCTGTAGGTAACTTCCATGAAAATAACATGGCTTGCGATTTTTCAGGCAAACCATTTTATTTTTTTAATATAAAATTGCCTAGTAATGAGCTTCTTTGCATGCATTTACATGCAAAGCAGCTCATTACCATAGCTGTGATGTCAGGGGCGAAATAATATGCAGTATTTACAGTATTGCATTTTATAGCTGCATTAAGGCATTTACCATATAATAAACGCTGTTTATCATGCGGTAAAATAAAAGACATTCTTATCCATATAACTTATCAGATAACATTGATATTTAGAGTTATCCGTGTAACTCCACCCCGGTGTGGTATCCTGCACAGGTCGGGCCATAAACTTATTTGTAAGTTCTTTGGGGTAGGAACCCTGACTAGCTCTTCTCTGTGCCCCTTTCCCCAGGATCCAGGGTGTGGATCCTTTGGCTTGGGAGAAAAGGATTCCTTTCGAGTCACAGTGCAGGGCGGCTGACATCCTTTCGGTATTCCCTGGGAGAGGGGAAAACGCTCTTCTCTGTGAGTTCTGCATGCCCAAATAAAGATGCTGGACTCATTGGGGGGCTGATGCAAAACAGTACGCTCAGCTGAGCGTACTGTTTAACCCGCGGTTGGATGCATGTTTTATAGGCGTGTCCACAGCCCCTTATGCTATAAGAGGATTAGCACCTCCACAATGCACATCCAACGCGTCACAAAACTAATAGCGCTCATCACATGCAAATGCATGTCGATGAGGCTATTATTCATTCACCCTACATGCAAAAAAAAATGTGCGTCCAATCCACACATTTTTATGCTCAGAAATTAACGCCTGTCCAGAGAAGGCATTAATTTCTGAGTAGCCCAAAAAGTTGTACAGAAAAGCTGAAAATACTGCTATTCTGTACATCCTACACCTTAATAGCGTGGCGATATTGTTGGAGAAAAGAAAAGTTTAAAAGATTAAAAAAAAAAAAAAATTAAACAAATTTAAAAAAGAGTGATGGCAGTCAGGTTAGGGAAACGGACGCTCATTTAACCAGTGTCTGTTTTCTGAACCTGTGGCTGTGCGCCATTTAGGAAAATGGACGCCGATAAATTCAGCGTTCGTTTTCTTAACCCATGGACAGCTGACCTCTCCTGGGCACCTGCTGTCAAGGAAGCGCTAGGGGTGCGCAATCGACCCTAGCGCCTCCTTGACAGCGTGACCCCTAATATAAATATTGCATGGTGCCCCCAGGAGAGGCGCATTTTTATTGCATCAGCCCCTGGGTTAGTGTTCAAACTTAAATTTACTGAACAAGAGAATTGCAGGTAGCATAATAAATATGGTCCCAGCATCACAGTCTTTCTTCTGTCAGTTACAGCATTCACCTCTATCTGTGCAGAAATATTTGAAAGGGCAAGGGATCCTACCACCCTCCTGGGTTAGGTGAGATGGAGGACCCAATGGACAGGGCAATCTTTAAGCTGGTCAGGAAACCCCTGCATGGATGGCCAAAAATCCTGTCCTTGTCTTTCCTCTCCCCAGGGGCTGAAAACTCCTGATGGGCTGCCTCTGAAATTCTTACAATTCTGTTACTCATGGTTAGCAGGTTCTTCCACTTCTTTAGATTTATCTCAGTCTCGCATTCTCCTCTGGATCCCCTATGGCAGCGATCCCAGGAAACAAGTTCTCTTACCCTACTCCACTGCAGGTAGGAAGGGGCAGCCAAAAATCTTCCTCCTGAATGTCTCAATTTAATGTTCTTTTCCCTTAACCGAATATAACACCGGAGTTACTCCTCACAACGAGCCACCACCCTCTGAGGGCAGGTCTTCCCTATGCCTGGGTGTCCCGAAGGCACGGCTCCCTGTGCCCTGAATCCAAGAAAGGCCCAGGAGTTCAGTGAGGCTCCTACCGCGAAAAGCTCTAAATCTCAAAAATAACCCTGCTAGGGAGTAGACTGGCAGGACCCACTCTCCTGACCCTGATCAGGATTCTCAGGCTGAATTAGCCTGTTCCCTCTGACTGGGCCTGAAAATTCAACAAAAGTTAAGCGCCTACCACCTCCTAACTCTCCAAACATTATGCACGACTGCCTCCAGACTCTCAGGAGAGAGCTGTTATAAAGCCTTTGGGGGGGGGGGGGGTAGTCATTCCCAGGACCCTCAAAAGGAGGGACTGAATTTGAATGGGTCCTCCTCCCATTCACTAACCTATCCTACCTAGTGCTTCCTTGCGTATACTGGTAACCATTAAAGAATGGCTCTTGGTTACATCCAGGTAAAGTCTGGTTGTGCTGTGAGGTAGTACGAAAGTTATCCAGATAAACTTATCCAGAATACTTTGATTTATCTGGCTATATTCAATGGCATGGCCATGCTGCTAAATATCCATTTTAAGTTATCTGGATAAGTTTACTCAGAAAACTTACCCAGACAGCCCATGGTTGAATATTGACTGTAAAATGATATACTTTTGGCCAGGTTAGTCAATGTCCTTTAAGGTTGAAAGGTAGCTTTCTAGGGGGATCAAAACAAGGACACTTTTGTTAATGGTGTACAGAGCAGTGCAGTGAATGCTATGCAGGACCCTGGTGAAAAGGTTTTTGAAAGGCTAATTCATCCACAATCATCTGAAAGGCAAGATCCCAGTCATCCACTGTTAAAGATACATTGCTGGTATATAAGGGCAGCAAGTTGAATGTGAAGACAAGCCCTTAGTTAATCAGGATCAATATGCTCACAATGCTAGACGGTTAAAATCTCAGAGCAGGTGACTACACTACCAGAGCATCTTTTCAATTGAGATATCATGAGAGCCATATAATAAATAGGAAATTTTGAGAAATGTTTCATCTAAAGTATGACTCAGTGATGAGAGGGGTGCTGAATAATCTGCTTCCAACCTAGTGCAGATACAGAGTCCAAGCAGCCCTCAAAGGAGGCTTAGAGCATTTGCTGGTCCACTTGTAAGTTGAAATCACCTGGCACAACTATGGACTCCAATTTGATATTTGCACTGATTAAAAATTCAATCAGTGGAGAAAAATTATGTTAATAGACCAGGAGGGCAATAAACTAGACACAGATTAACAGACAGATAAGTCAGTAACAGTATTTCATAAGGTGATACAATTTTCAGGACTACAAATGATAGCTGCAGAGGTTTTTAAAATTGAATTAATAATCTTCCACTACCCCTTTCTAAGTGGTGAAATAAACAGATAGTCTAGGAGGCACAACTGATTGACAAGAACAGAGTCAAAGTCAGTAAGCCATGTTTCAGTAATGTGTAAGCAATCAGGGATCTGCCCTGGAGTAGATAAAAAAATTACTGATAATTTTTTTTTAATTTTTTTTTAGATTAAGCATTGACTAACAGAATGGATAATGTAGAATATTCAGTTTTAAAGGCACTGGCTGTATGATGACAGTAATAAGGTATAATGTAGACCTATTAGGAGTGTGATGACGAGATAGGACCCCCTACCTGCCATATCCGGTAATCACTGGGATTGGTGCCAGAACTTTGTTCAAGCAGATAGTTTGATCCATCTTAAAGGGAGATGATTATAGAAACAAACTGAGAAAATAAAGAGGCAAGAAGTGCACCAAGATGCGCATGGAGAAGCACGACAAAGCTCCTCTTTCGTGCACACAACAGGGGGCACATACGCCTTTGGCATCCATGTGTGTGCCCCCGGTGATGTCACTCAGGGGGCGAACAGATGGAAGAGAAGCTCTGGGGGATGAGCCAGCAAGCTGGAGGGTGAGTCCAGAGATGAGAGAGAGCAGATAATAGAATAACCTACACAGTTCAGGCACGGGCTCTGGCAAAACTGGTGAAATATCCTTTGGAGTTCACCTGGGTCTTCAGTGTCACTGCCCTCAGTGATGTCACTCAGGGGGCAAGCAGATGGAAGAGGAGCTCCAGGAGATGAGGCAGCCAGAGAGGAAGGGTCTGCAGTAAGTAAACCTAGAGATGGAAAAGGGCAGGGCACAGCCTCCATAGCTCAGGCACAGTCTCTGGCTGCACAAACGGAATACCCCTCAGGATATAATAAAGGTCTATAAAAGTATGCGTGAAGCAGAAAGGGTAAATGCAAATCAGTTGTTTACGCTTTCAAAAAATACAAAGACTCAGGGACACTCCATGAAGTTAGTAAGTAGCACATTTAAAACATCCAAGACAATATCTTTTCATTCAATGCATAATAAAGCTCTGGAATTCATGCCGGAGGATGTAGTAAAGGCAGTTAGTGTAGCTGGGTTTAGAAAAGATTTGGACAAGTTCTTAGAGGAAAAGTCCATAAACCATTATTAATCAGGAAGACTTGGGGAAAGCCACTAATTATCCCTCCGTGTTAGCAGCATGGGATCTATCTTCTATTTGGGATCCTGCCAGGTACTTGAAACCTGGATTTGCTACTGTTGGGAGCAGGATACTTTGGTGGCCATGTTTTTGGTGGGCTCTGACAGGGATTTTGTTTTAAAACTATTCTTTCATAATAAATCTATCCCTTTTTTAGATCTTAGAATGAATATCTTTCCAGGTGTGGCTAAAGTAACACATGCAAAAAAAAAAAAGGAAGAGGTTTCTGTTGGGGGAGGGATCTCCCCAGTATGGAATGGGACCTTGTAGGGTCTCTTTCCCTCATGGGAGGAGGCCTGAGATAGAAGAACAGGAGAAGAGTTTATTCCTCCTGAAGAAATGGCCAGGAGTTAGAAAGAATGGTTGGCGACAGAGGAATATCCCACAGATGGCTAGAGTGTGGAGGAGGCAGAGGAATATCTGCATGCTGCTGTAAGGGTGCAGGCAGGAGTACCGAAGAGAAGCACAAGTGGTCCACGGATGTTTGAGTAATGAGAAAGGGTATATAGAAAGAGTGATACCTGAAGGGTGAAGACCTTTCCCAAACACTACCAAGTAGTGTTTGGAGAAAGGGGATTCCTGGAGGGAAGAGCACCCTTGTAGGTGGTAGGAGGTATTGCAAGTGCTGGGATACAAATGTATCGTGTGGTTGTTGGGTATTTAACTTGACCTGAGTATCCCATGAACTCTGATTTGTTCCATATGCCCGCCATATAGTATGTATATAGTTGCAGGCTGGGATTTACCAGAAGAATACAAATTGAGGTTTGAAGACCACCTAGAGAAGGTTTCATTTTTCCAGGTCTCAAGGTGCCAGCAAGGAGAAGCTGCTCTGGAGGTGCAGAGCTCATGGAGTGGGGAGACGGGTTTATCTCCCTGACCAGATCAAGAGAGAAAAGGAAAAGCTTTGCCTACCCCACTGCCTTTATCAGGGTCCAATTCACCGGCTGCATGACCCATTTTCTGTCCCCATAAAACAAACCAAAGAGATTGATCTTTGCTATACTCAGGTCAGATCCTGTACCTCATAAGAGGGGCTGCACGAATGCACGCACATAAGTTCCCTTTGAAAAGTGATGCGATTTATGCCTGTCTTTGCCACAAGTGTTACCCACAATGTTACAAAATCACCCTCCCTATGTCAAAAATCATCAATTTAAATTTGGCCATAAATTTTATAGGAAACCATTGCAGCCTTTTTAAAAAGAAAAAAGATGAGATCCTGTTTTTTTTTCCTCCTGAAATAATGCAAACTGTGACATTTTGAACTGCCTGCAATTTTTACATATTTTTCTCAGGTACACCCACATACAATGAATTGCAGATTATGCAGAAATCAATCTGCAACAGTACAGCGGCCATACATTTACAAAAACTTGATCATGGACAAACATTGATAAACCCCAGCATGAATATGATATTGGGCAAATTTCAAATCTGTAATATCAAGGCAATGAATGACAAGATTCTATTTTAATGCTGAAGGGGCTCTGTTTTGGGAATGAGTAAATGCAAACCATTGCATGGTCCTCAGAATGCTGATTTGGACAGTGCGCTGTATTAGTGGTTCTGCAAGGGTTGCAGTGAAGTTGTGATAGTGTGTCAATGCCAAAGTTACCTTGCCCAAAAATGGGTGGCTCAGAAGGGAAACATTAGATCAAAGTTAGCATGTTAAACACTCAGTACTGATTTTCAGTGCTAGCTGGCCAACTTGACTGACCTAACCTAAATACTGGGGTATTTGGCCTAAATATGGCCACACTAAGCCTGCCACTGGATCCAGTGATTCATCTCTCTTCCCGTTCATCTGAATTAAAAATGACCTGGCGGGGGGGTGTCTGATCCTCCCCCTCCAACTCCACCCATCCAAAGTTTAAAAAATTGTCTCCAAGGCCCCCTCCCCCAGTTCTTACACCTCCAGAACATCCCCCCCCCCCCCAAATCAAGTTGAGTTGGCAGGATGACACAGGCTTACCTCCCACCAACTCACTGTTGGGCATTGATCCCACAATTTCTAATAAACCCCCAGAACTGAGGCTGTATCTTTCACAGAGACAGATTGATCTCACAATTCCTAATGTCAGAACAATGCTGGATACCAAGCCAGTTGAAGGTAAACCTGTGTCCTTCTGACAGGCCGGCTTGGCTTAGAGAGCATCTGGGAGGGTTTGGGGGATGTTAAAAATTAATTTAGCTCAATGTGAGCCCACATTTCAGGTATGAAATACTTTTACTTTTTCCATGTAAGCTAGTTCTACATCTTGCCTTAGTTTTACAATCAAATTTACCAGAGGCCTTTAGCTAGATCTAAGCAATTAAGTTTTCCTAACAGGTTAATCTTGATAAGTTATATTAGCACAGAAAGGACTCAGAAAGAAGCATGAAAAGGTTTAATTAGCTTTGCCTTGAAGCTGCAAATAAGATTTAGCATTTGAGGAAAACAATGCTATCCACAATTTGCACCTTATTTATTATCACAGTTTGCTCCCTCTCTTCATGAGCAATGATGTCTCATCATCAAAGGAAGAACTAAGGACATATTTTATTTCAGCAGCATTCAGCATCCATTACGACTCCAGCTATGAACCTAGGCAGAAAACTGCCAAAGCATGTGTTTATAAAGGCTACAGAGCTCTCTACAAAATAAAAAGAATATGATCAAGGACCAAGCATTTCTCTGGCTGCAGGCCTCTGAAAAAAAATTCTTTTGGTTGGAGGAGGAGATTCCACGATTGCATTGTCCATCTTTCCTTTTCATTCTAAAATATGTTTTCTAAGGCACAGCTTCCATGCTCTGTGGCATGGGAGAACTGTGTTCAGATTCCCTCATCCTTCTGATCTGATCAGACCTAGACACATTGCAGAAGCCTAAGGAAGAAGGTGGCATGCCCCTGCTGGACAATGACCGGTGCCGAAGCTGTGCCTCAGGGGAGGTGGGTCCATCCAATCTTAGGGACAGGGAGGGCTCCTCGGGCCACCTGGGCATGCAAGACCGAAGGCATGGATATTTTCTTTGAAGTTGAAGAAAATAATGTGTGCCTTCTGACTCACTTCGCATTAAATCATGATGATTCACAACTGACCAATTCCTTTGGCGTTCTCCTTAGATGGTTTCTTTATTCATTGACTGAGAAAGTTGACTTAAAACAAACATATTGGGGTCTATGCAATAAAACTGGAGGTAAAAAAAATATCTACCATGCAAGTCAATAACAATTTAACATGCATTAAATGTGATATGCATTGTTTTATGTGCATGTTAAATTTTTTTGCCACACTAGCATGGCCAGGGCAAGGTCATGCATGGATAACGCAAAAGCCGCCATGCACACTCACTCTGTGTGTGGTGCTCCCTCTGTGCTAACAGATCCAAAGTGAAAGGAACGTTTAACATGGGGGATTTTTTTTCTCCCCTCAACTCTTCATCGTGAGAGACCTGACCATTCCTCGATGTCAAGGATCCCCCTCTAGCACAGCCCTCTCCTTTCATGCCCCTACCTAGGTGGCATCATTTGGAGTCTGGGAGCTGGGATGGCAGGAGGGGTTTGCAGTCTCTCCTGCAGCCGAAGAGTACTGGGGCTTCCAGAATGGTTTTTTGAGGGGGCGTGAAGAGTGAAGAGAGTTTGCCCTGGAGAGGGGGGCTCTTTCATTCTTCAGAGGGGAAGGGAAAAGATTGCCCAGGAAGGTGCTCCTTTTGACAGTGAGAGATCTAGGATTTGCCTGGGCGGGGGGGGGGGGGGGGGATGCATTTCATGATTAATGATGGAAATCTCAGGGAGAGAGGACATTGCTCATGCTATCCTGCCCTTTCATTATGAGTCATTTAGTACAGAGAGTTAGACACTTCTAGTCCTTAGCATGCATGTAAAAACTGTAAAACCTGGTCTGAGGCAGGTGTTACATTTTCGAGCTTTACCAAGCCTATGGAGAATAGCAGTTGTGGAGAGCATACTATGGGGCTATTTTCCATGTACCTGGTAAAACTTTATTTACATATGATGTGCCTTTATTTACCTATGGGCAAGCCTAACCTTTGCACTTAACAGGTTAATGCGATGGGGGACCATCTTAATGTGCACATTAAAGGAGTAATTTCAAAGTCATTTAAGCGCATAAAACTTGGGTTGTACAGAAATGACTCCTTATGAAATTGCACAGGGTTAGTATGCACAAAAGTATGCAAGTAACCTGATTTTGAACATACTTTAATGTGCCCAAAAATTAGGCATTGCGGGGTGGAATTGGGGCAGAGTTGGGATTTAGCACATCGTTTCCGATTTTAAGAAGTCTGTGCACAAATTAATAGGGATGTGCATTCGTTCAGGACGAATTAAATTAAATTTGACCAGATAAGTCAAAGTTATTCCAGGGGCATAACTGGGAGGAGCTGAGTTGGCCGGATAAGTTATCTGCTGAATATATAGACTTAGTTGATAGGATAAGTTTATCCAGCTAAATATGGACCTCTACATGTTAATAAACATTCATTTAAAAAGAATAAAATAAAGAACCTGAACCAGGACCTCCCTTAGTCTCCCTCTTGCAACTGAACTGGTCCACCCCATCCCCCATCAGTTGAACCAGGACTTCTCCAGGCTCTCCCAACCCCCACCCTACAACTAAACTGGGGTTTCTCTAGCCCTCAGTTACCCCTTCCACAAGGTCTTTCATGTAGAAAGAGCAGGAGTGATCCCCTGTCATTCCTGTCCTTCTGGCCCCTGCTTGACAATGGCACCAGCTAGGCCTGAGTCTAGTGTCCATGTTTCACAGATATAAAGCGTACAGCCATAAACAAAATGGCGCCAGTCTCAGGGCTAGTTAGCACAACTGCGAAACTGGGAGTTGGTGGGGCAGGAGGAAATGGGATTGTTCCTGATCCTTTCTACATTGAAGACCTCATAGTAGGAATAAGGGGAGAAGGCCCTGTCTGAACTCCAGGCTGGTGTGAAGGTCAAAGGACCCCCCCTTTTTTTTTTTTTAATGAAACTGAAAATATCCAAAAATGTTCAGATATTTTTGACTGAGTTGATTCTTAGTTCATTCCCATCTTAATGAACCAAAAGTCAACTTATTCGTTACAAAATTTGTATTTGTTTTAAAAAAAAAAATGCACATCCCTATTTATTATAATAGATTAGTTTAATGGGGGGTTTGCATTTTTATAGATGTGTTCTCTGTATAAGGTACTGCTTATATTTGTTTTATGTTTATTTATTTTTTATATATATGTATGGACCTTTGTTTTTATTGTATTTTTCCTGGGAATTTATCAGTGCTAGCAAACAAAAATGGGAGAAAATCCATAGAAAAAAATGACATCATTATTGATATCAAGAACCATTATTTAGTGTAATATTACAAGGCATTGGGGTCAGTCACCCAGTCTCCTGTACTGCTCTAAATTACATTGGCAAGTTATAAACTGTCATGTTTGATTAGCTTGTTTAAGGATAATAGCTGCAAGCTATTGCAGCAACCTTATACACATGACAGCGTTTTGCATTCTCTTCCAAGTCATCAAGACATTTAGGAGCTGATATTCAAAGAGATCTAGCTAGCTAGATCCCTTGAGGCAAAAATGTCCCCCCAGTGAACAGCTAAAGCTAGCTTCCTAGTTTCAGTTGGCCACTAGAATTAGCTGCTCATGAAATGAGCAATCTGGGGAGGGTGGCCGAGTTTGGCTGGGGCTAGTTTAAATCCAGTTTTAGTCAGCTTGATTTAAACCTATTTTCAGTCACAACAACCTATCTGGCTAGGGCATGGCTGAAAATCATCCTAAAGATAGTTGGCAACAGATTTTGGCTGCTCAGTGGCTCTATAGAAATCTCCTTCCTAGTCACAACATACAGAGCAGACTGCTGAATGTCGTTGCTCTTTCTCTCTCCTTGCTTCCCTTCAGCAAGGTCAGGGTGGAGACTGAGCTGAGCATGCTCAGAACTGCTGGGTGGCTGAACTACTGGACGAATAACCAGAAGAGCTCCTAGCCACTGTATTTCATCTCCAATCCACACTTCTGATATGCAGATCAAACTTACAGCCAACTACCATTTCAAAATCTAATTTTTAATGGATTTCCTAACTCCTGATAAGTCCGCAGTAAATTAGGTTTGGATTTAAGCTAAAAAAAATGCATTCTTATTTCTGTTATAGACTTTTAAGACCCTTTTCAGATGTTGGACATCAGTATTTTCCTTGATTCTTTAAAGCCCAATATAATGGGAGTGAATACAGCATCTATAATAAAGCCATTCTAAAAAAAAAAAAAAAAAATCACCCATTTTCTTTATTGAGAAGAGACCTGCTGAGCACTTGCAAGAACATTCTTTGAAGAATAACATCCCTCCCTCTTTGCATCATGTGATCAAGATAACAGCACCATAAAATTAAATTATATGATTTTTTTCATTTTTTAAAAATATCTGCTCCCATTAATATTTTGCTGTTGCAATCATTAGAGTCATAAAAGTGAATATGAAAGGGGCAAAAAACCACCGTGACTAAATCAATAGCTAATTTAAAAAAAAAAAAAAAAAAAGATGTTGCAAGGTATCCAATATTTTTCTGTAATTTCTATCTATCAGCAACTGGGATTTGAAAAAGAAGTTTGGTAAAGTTACTATGGAAACTGTGCAAGCAAATTCACATCTTCTTCAGGTCACTGTACTATTGAAAAGTTTAATCTGAAATTAATTATAGTTGCTATGTCGCCTTCTTTGTAATAAACCATTAAGATACATAGCAATAGCTCCCTCAAACTTTCCCCTTTGATCCAATGGCTAATTTTCAAAACGCCCTACACATGAATTAGGAAATTGATATTCAAATTATGTTATGTTATATTATACTTATATACTACCTTCCTCAAACAAAAGCAGTTTGTACATACTTAGGCCTGAATTTCCGGCGGTAACGGGTGGGCAAAGCAGGGGGCAGTCCTGTGTTAGCCAGCAGCGATTGTACCTCTGCGGTGCAATCGCTGCTGGCTTTCGCGCCAAATAACTACACCATAAACGGTGTAGTTATTCAGTGCGAAACTGGCGGCGATAAAGAAAACTTACCTTTCGCCACCAGCAATGTGTCTGCAGCATTGGCCCCAGTGCCGCCCCGATTCCTCCTCTTCCGGGGCCGACTCCGACCCGAGCTATCGTGTGCGATAGCATTAGAGAATGACCCCCTTAGCCAAAGAAAAATGTGTTACACTGTGAACTTTGCTGTCTTGAATCACATAGTTAAGAAGCATTAATGTGTATGTGTATATATGCGTATATTCTGTTTAAAATAGAGATTGATACAAATTACCCATTTTTTCTTTGTATTTTTCAGAGTTTAAATTAGAGGTTGATATCTAGATACATTTCTACTATTGAATATCCCTGGAAAAACTGTATCTGGAGAAGTCACAATCCAGTGGGAGCACTGAGAGGAGAGGATCAACTTTCTGGTGGATGAAAGGAATCAGTAAGTTTTTGCTTGGGACATTGTCTTTTTTAAAAGTATTGGGGCAAAGTTAACTATTTGGAAATATTATTTAGTGTGTTTGTGCTTTTAACAGTAAGGCAGCGTATAAACAGAAGTTAGACTGTATTTTTAAATAGTCAGTCAGTAAGGCAGCTAGTAAGCAGTAGTTAGTGTGTTTATTTTTAAAAGTCTGTAAGGCAGTTAGTAAGCAGAAGTTAGAGTGCTTGTATGTTAAAAACAAAAAAAAAGAAAAAAGCAGCCAAAAGCTGAGACAGACAGAGAGGTAAATAAATGAGACCTTCAGGGACATAGTAGCCAGGTCCCAACTTCAAACTGGCAGCCCTGGTGCTGCCTTGGAGGAAGAAGGTCTCATGATTGGAGAGCATCAACCTGGTGCAGCAGGAAAGGATCCTGTAGCAAGGACCTGCTCTCCAGGTGATGCATTGTCCTGTCACACTGAGGATATCTCCCAAAGACCTACTGCCCAGGAGGTAAAGGTTAGGTCGGCCCTCATAATTGGTGATTCGATTATTAGGAACGTAGACAGCTGGGTGGCTGGTGGGCGTGAGGATCGCCTAGTAATATGCCTACCTGGTGCGAAGGTGGCGGACCTCACGCGTCACCTAGATAGGATTTTAGACAGTGCTGGGGAGGAGCCGGCTGTCGTGGTACATGTGGGCACCAACGACATAGGAATATGTGGGAGGAAGGTTCTGGAAGCCAAATTTAGGCTCTTAGGTAGAAAGCTTAAATCCAGAGCCTCCAGGGTAGCATTCTCTGAAATGCTCCCTGTTCCACGCGCAGGTCACCAGAGGCAGGCAGAGCTCCAGAGTCTCAATGTGTGGATGAGACGATGGTGCAAGGAAGAGGGATTCAGTTTTGTTAGGAACTGGGGAACCTTTTGGGGAAGGGGGAGTCTCTTCCGAAGGGATGGGCTCCACCTTAACCAGGGTGGAACCAGACTGCTGGCGCTAACCTTTAAAAAGGAGATAGAGCAGCTTTTAAACTAGAACAAAGGGGAAAGCCAACAGTCGCTCAGCAGCGCATGGTTCGGAGAGAGGTATCTTCAAAGGATACTAATGATGCATTAGAATTAGGGCATCCCGACAGTGAGGTTCCAATAATTAGAAAAATAGTCCAAGTGTCTGTAACTAAAAACTCACCTGAGCTAAAAAATTCTAACTTATCCCTATCAATTAAAAAGCAGAATGAAAATACAAACAAAAAACAAACTTTGAAATGTTTGTATGCTAATGCCAGAAGTCTAAGAAGTAAGATGGGAGAATTAGAATGTATAGCAGTGAATGATGACATAGACTTAATTGGCATCTCAGCGACATGGTGGAAAGAGGATAACCAATGGGACAGTGCAATACCGGAGTACAAATTATATTGCAATGACAGAGAGGAGCACCCAGGAGGAGGTGTGGCGCTTTATGTCCGGGATGGCATAGAGTCCAACAGGATAAACATCCTGCATGAGACTAAATACAAAATTGAATCTTTATGGGTAGAAATCCCTTGTGTGTCGGGGAAGACTATAGTGATAGGGGTATACTACCGTCCACCTGGTCAAGATGGTGAGACGGACAGTGAAATGATAAGAGCAATTAGGGAATCTAACCAAATTGGTAATGCAGTAATAATGGGAGACTTCAATTACCCCAATATTGACTGGGTAAATGTATCATCGGGACATGCTAGAGAGATAATGCTCCTGGATGGAATAAATGATAGCTTTAGGGAGCAATTGGTTCAGGAACCAATGAGAGAGGGAACAATTTTAGATCTAATTCTCAGTGGAGCACAGGACTTGGTGAGAGAGGTAATGGTGGTGGGGCCGCTTGCCAATAGTGATCATAATATGATCAAATTTGATTTAATGACTGGAAGAGGAACAGTGTGCAAATCCAAGGCTCTCGTGCTAAACTTTCAAAAGGGAAACTTTGATAAAATGTGAAAAATTGTTAGAAAAAAACTGAAAGGAGCAGCTACAAAAGTAAAAAATGTCCAAGAGGCGTGGTCATTGTTAAAAGATACCATTCTAGAAGCACAGTCCAGATGTATTCCACACATTAAGAAAGGTGGAAAGAAGGCAAAACAATTACCTGCATGGTTAAAAGGGGAGGTGAAAGAAGCTATTTTAGCCAAAAGATCTTCATTCAAAAATTGGAAGAAGGATCCAACAGAAGAAAATAGGATAAAGCATAAACGTTGGCAAGTTAAATGTAAGACATTGATAAGACAGGCTAAGAGAGAATTTGAAAAGAAGTTGGCTGTAGATGCAAAAACTCACAGTAAAAAATGTATCCGAAGCAGAAAGCCTGTGAGGGAGTCATTTGGACCGTTAGATGATCGAGGGGTTAAAGGGGCACTTAGAGAAGATAAGGCCATCGCAGAAAGATTAAATGATTTCTTTGCTTCAGTGTTTACTGAAGAGGATGTTGGGGAGGTACCCATAATGGAGAAGGTTTTCATGGGTAATGATTCAGATGGACTGAATCAAATCACGGTGAACCTAGAAGATGTGGTAGGCCTGACTGACAACCGGAAGAGTTGTTAATCACCTGGACCGGATGGTATACACCTCAGAGTTCTGAAGGAACTAAAAATTGAAATTTAAGACCTATTAGTAAAAATTTGCAACCTATCATTAAAATCATCCATTGTACCTGATGACTGGAGGATAGCAAATGTAACCCCAATATTTAAAAAGGGCTCCAGGGGCGATCCGGGAAACTACAGACCAGTTAGCCTGACTTCAGTGCCAGGAAAAATAGTGGAAAGTGTTCTAAACATCAAAATCACAGAACATATAGAAAGACATGGTTTAATGAAACAAAGTCAGCATGGCTTTACCCAGGGCAAGTCTTGCCTTACAAATCTGCTTCACTTTTTTGAAGGAGTTAATAAACATGTGGATAAAGGTGAACAGGTAGATGTAGTATACTTGGATTTTCAGAAGACGTTTGACAAAGTTCCTCATGAGAGGCTTCTAGGAAAAGTAAAAAGTCATGGGATAGGCGGCGATGTCCTTTCGTGGATTACAAAATGGCTAAAAGACAGGATACAAAGAATAGGATTAAATGGACAATTTTCTCAGTGGAAGGGAGTGGACAGTGGAGTGCCTCAGGGACCTGTATTGGGACCCTTACTTTTCAATATATTTATAAATGATCTGGAAAGAAATACGACGAGTGAGATAATCAAATTTGCAGATGACACAAAATTGTTCAGAGTAGTTAAATCACAAGCAGATTGTGATAAATTGCAGAAAGACCTTGTGAGACTGGAAAATTGGGCATCCAAATGGCAGATGAAATTTAATGTGGATAAGTGCAAGGTGATGCATATAGGGAAAAATAACCCATGCTATAATTACACAATGTTGGGTTCTATATTAGGTGCTACAACCCAAGAAAGAGATCTAGGCATCATAGTGGATAACTCATTGAAATCGTCGGTTCAGTGTGCTGCGGCAGTCAAAAAAGCAAACAGAATGTTGGGAATTATTAGAAAGGGAATGGTGAATAAAACGGAAAATGTCATAATGCCTCTGTATTGCTCCATGGTGAGACCGCAACTTGAATACTGTGTACAATTCTGGTCGCCGCATCTCAAAAAAGATATAATTGCGATGGAGAAGGTACAGAGAAGGGCTACCAAAATGATAAGGGGAATGGAACAGCTCTCCTATGAGGAAAGACTAAAGAGGTTAGGACTTTTCAGCTTGGAGAAGAGATGGCTGAGGGGGGATATGATAGAGGTGTTTAAAATCATGAGAGGTCTAGAACAGGTAGATGTGAATCGGTTATTTACTCTTTCGGATAGTAGAAAAACTAGGGGGCACTCCATGAAGTTAGCATGGGGCACATTTAAAACTAATTGGAGAAAGTTCTTTTTCACTCAACGCACAATTAAACTCTGGAATTTGTTACCAGAGGATGTGGTTAGTGCAGTTAGTATAGCTGTGTTTAAAAAAGGATTGGATAAGTTCTTGCAGGAGAAGTCCATTACCTGCTATTAAGTTCACTTAGAGAATAGCAACTGCCATTAGCAACGGTAACATGAAATAGACTTAGTTTTTGGGTACTTGCCAGGTTCTTATGGCCTGGATTGGCCACTGTTGGAAACAGGATGCTGGGCTTGATGGACCCTTGGTCTGACCCAGTATGGCATTTTCTTCTTCTTCTTTTGGTTGTTAGACAATCTGTAGATATGTAAATATCTATGTATCTATTTATATATATATGTATAGATAGAAATTTAATAATAGGCCCTAAATGCAAGTACCACAATGCTTTTCTTACAAAGACTGCTCACCTTGTCTCGCTTCAGAGTGTGAAGTTCCTTGCTCACCAACTCCTCACACTGCAGCCTCTGATATGGTGCTCAGGACATCCGTTCTGCTGGGGTGAAGGTTATCTAGCTGATGGGACCCTCTGCCCTCCATGTTGTCTGTTTGCTCTTGACCTTGCATCGAAGGACTCTCCACTTGTGACTTGAGGTCTTGCACATTTCTATTATCATGGAAGACTGCATTTAGTTTATACCAGATTTTCTCCCAGGTGTGCTTCTTTCTGTAAGAGTGCACGTTCCTGGATTCCTTCCGAAATAGAATCTGCTTACCTTCAAGACCTCTCTGACAAGAAGGTCCACCTCCCATGGCTAGAACATAGGCTTCCTAAGCAGGGATCCTATGTCCAGGCATGGTACTGTTTGGAAGATCGGCAATGAAACCTGCAATTAAATACCATCATTGGCGTGTAATGGCAACATAATTACACGTACATGTGGGCAGGTTTTACTCACAGAAAATTAATATGTACACTTTAAAAAAATGCCACTATTCATGGTACTGTGAAAGCTGACCTTGCAAGAATGCTGCTGAAGTGCAAGTTCATTCATTATACAAGTCCATCACTTTAAATTGGATTAGAGTGCAATGCAGTGGGGGTTTGGCTAATCATGAAGTGGATGCTAAAGATAAGTGCTTTGTTACTTTTTTTTTTTTTTTAGAAAGCCCATGAAGAAGCCTAGTCTTTAGGCAAAACAATAGGCCTAGTGTTTGGGTTTTGGATGATTTCAAATATATTTTATAAGTGGGCCATTTTTTCATTTGATTGCCATCTACATATATTTTTTCACTTGGTTGCTTCTACACATTTTTATTGGCACGTTATTGAGATCACTAATTGTTTTGACACTTCATCGGCTTTCAACTCTTGATATTTCAGCAGGATTTTTTGCCAGTGATGATTAGAGATTGTGAAGGGCTCTATGTGTCCTCTGAGTACTGATAACATCACAAGATTATCTGTGTTCGTGGCACAATTATATATGAAATAGCTTTTTTCCTGCTCTAATTATTGTACAGTTTTTTATTAACAAAAATGTGTATTTTTTAAGGTTTACTGTAAATGCATTATACAGTTTCTGGAATGCATGTATATACCATATATATGCATTTTATACTCAAAGCACTCACTTACTTAATCTTACCTAATGTATCCTATTTCTTATCTATTTACTTGCAATCTACCTCATATCTTTATATCATATCTGTATGTATCCATAACTTATGCATGCAATATCTTGTTATTTTATGTAATCTGCCTTGGGCCTACCTTTAGGAAAAGGCAGCATATGAAATACTTATAAATAAATAACTACAAGTTGGCTGGGTATGTAGCTCATTAGGTTTTACAGATATTCAACCATGTTGAATTTCCCTGAGGGTCTTTCATAGACCATGGATCTAACTTCACAGCCCACTGGTTACAAGAGTTTTAGCAGGCCTTTGGGATCCATTCCATCAGAACCTATACCTCTAAGCCCTGGACTGAAAGACTTGAAGCAGCAAAATATACAGAAGTTAAATATACAAAATCAACAAGGAAAACACTAACACAAAACAAATAAATATAGGCAAACAAGTCACATCAATGACAACGACAAACAAAACATCGACAAATATAAAAGCAATGCAAATCCTTGTGCACACAATTTATATATAAAGGGACCAACCACCAATGACATACATGACAGTACAATGACATAAAATGGAATATTTAATGCACAGGGAAAGTTACTTTCAAACTGGCATACAGGAGCTCTTCAGCGTGTGTGAGTGTGTGTTGGCCCATGCCCAATTATAGATAGACTGAGGTAGAGGTATTACTTGCTGTCCTTACCAACCATGTCCTCTCTGGTGGCTTCATAATATGAGAAATACTGTGAGCAAGCCACAGGTTTGACAAAACCTGGAAACCTAGGAGGCAGTTTAAGCAGTCAGAGAGTATTCATTAAGAAAACAAAACTCAGAAGACATAAAGGTCAAACGTGCTCCTGGCCATAAGAAATTAGAACATCCCTTTAAACTGATAACTGTAATCTTGCTGCAACTAGGTAACAGCTTACAGTGTACACTCTCATTACTCAAAAATGTAGCCCAGAAAAGCTCTTAGCTTTTAACCTAAGAGGACTACTTGGCTGTTTAAGTATAATTATGGGTCTGGGCTTTGCAGTTTGGGGAAAACACACTGGGCCTTTGCACAGAGGTAGGCCCAGGGCTTTAACAGAGGGGGAAATTATATTCCCAAACTAAGGTTCCTGCAGTGCTTCCTGCTGCCACAGTGAAAGAGCGCCAGCCAGGACACTTTAATCAAAGTTTGCCTTCCCTGGCCTTTAGGTAGCCACTTTGTAGGAAGCTCTTTTTTTCTCTCTCTCTGCTCTTTGAGAGGGCTTTAAGTAAGAGCGGGGTGTGGCTGCATGACTCAGCAGACATCGCCTGCTCCCTTGATTGGTTTTATGTTTCAGCAAAGAGGTTTCTTGGTTGAAACGGATATGATAGAACCACCTCAGGTGCAGGCAGCAGAGGAAAGAGCCAGAAGCAAAGGAAATGGCTACAAATTCATGGGTGGAGCCTTGGGCATGGGAGGGACTAAAATCCAGCTCCCACTCAGCTGAAGGAGTAGAAAAAGGAAACCATACAGAGGAGGGGAACAATTGCTGCACACATTCTGGGAGGGCAGAGACAGAAATCCTACACTGGAGGAGAGACTCAGAGGCCAGAGGAGACTGAGACCGACGGGCAGAGATTAAGTGGCGTGGCATAAGGGGAACCAAAGCCGAAGCAGCATCATGATGCCTGAAAACAAGTGGGGCCCTAGAGGACTGGTCTGTGAATCCCAGGGGAGTAGCTGGAGGGCTTTTCATCATTCTGATTCCTCAAAAGTATTTTCTCTCATGTTTGGCTCAGAAAATAACTAATTTGGGTGATATGTCCTATGCTTCCCCTTTTACATTTCTCCATTTAAGATACTTTTCTCTCTTTCAATCCAAACTTAGGGCAGGATTCATCACTCCTCGCGGAATGATGAATCATGAAAAAGCGGGCAGGGCGAAGGGGGGCGGGCCTACGAAAGGCCTCAGTCGTTCGCACCGTGGCAGTGTGATTTCGTAGGCCGCGGTATGGCCAGCTGCAGCCTTTCGCAGCAAATAGCAACACCGTAAAAGGTGTAGCTATTCACTGCGCTACTGCCGGTGATAATGTTCCTCACATTATCGCCGGCAGCTGTGCCATGGCCAACTCCTCCCCTCCCCGCCCGACTCCTCCCCTCCAGCTAATTTAAATCCTATCTCACGCGATAAGGCCCTAATGCATGCGATAAACGTTTAGAAAATAACCCCCTTAGTTTCACGTTTTCCTCCTACCACTTCAACAGGAATTAGCTCTCAGTTAAGCCCTGCTACAAGCATCTTAACCATGCATGAACAAATAGAGGCTCCCTTCCATTCCCTACATTATCAGCTGTTCCACATTAGAATACGAGCAGTTTGCAGCAACAGGGATGGGAGAATCATTCCAACAGTCCACCCTTAGTTGATCACATCCCCAGTTGATCTGAATTGGAATTCTTCTGGCAGAAGACATAGCCTACTTTTAGCCAGCTCCCTAGAAACTCATGATTGTTTGTAAAATAGTGCATAAGATATAGGCAGGAAAGGGAACTCAGAGAGGTTAACTGTCTACTCAACTTTATGGCGAACACTCTAGAATAACTGATAATGATCAAATATAGAGTCTGAGTCAGTAAGGGGGTTTTTTTGTCCCATAAGCACAGAATGGGAGAAAAGCCTTAGTGAATCAGGTCCTTAGACTGAATTCCAGATCGCATATTTGGTGAGAACCAATTTTGTCCTCGCTCTGAAGCTGTAAAAATGTTGGAGCGCCAAGAACGTGTCTCTCCAGCATTAATAATGTCATAAAGCCATATTGTGTGATCTTTAGTGCTTTTTCCACCCCATTTTAAAATTGTGTCCTCATTATCTGATTGCTCTGCCTTCTTATTCATACTGAGGTCAATATTTAAAGGGTTTCCCCAGGTAATTTTTGGAATTACCCAGACAAAACCTGAGGTTTGAAAATTTCCCCTGCTCCCCGACTAAATATTGTCCAGTCAACTCGTTACCCGCACAAGCTTTCGCCAGGTATAACAAGGCGGCACTGGGTCATTCCCAGGTGTAATTTCACTTTCTCTAGGCAGCACTGACAAAGTTATGCAGGTTAGTCATGTTGAAAAAATACTGGCCCTAAAGTTATCCGGATAACTATATCTAGGTAACTATATCCAGGTATATTCAGCAAGTCACTTATCTGTGTATTTTCCTCTAAATATCCGGATAGCTTTACCTAGAACTTTCTCCCTCACTAGATGGCTCAGTATATAATAAAGTCATGGGGTAAGAGGGGTACATTTGGCAATTTGTGTTTTTTAGTCAGGGGACTAAGCAATAAATTTGACCCTGCAGATTAAGGGCATGTTGCATATCCCCAAAAATTGCATGCTATAGAAAAAAAGTCCTTAATGTGCTTGTTAAGAAAGTCTCCAAGCACATCACCATGTAAGCACTAAAATTAGCCTTTATTTGCATTATATAAAGGAGCAAATGAGGCTTTACCAGGCTCATGGGAAGTAACATGGTATGTAGCCTCCTCACACTATTTACCATGGGCCAGTAAAAGTAAAAATATATAACACACCTACCTCGGCCTAGGTGTTACATTTTTCCCATGCATGATGAGGCCTGCAATTTCTTTCACTTTGGGCCAATTATCTAGGGAGATTTCCTCTCCCCTGACCCCCAGCGAGAGAAAGTGAGCCTTTCTAAACCTCCCTAAGGCACCATCCCTCACAGGATATAAGCCCTCCCCCTTCTCCTGAAGGGCATCCCTGGAGGCCCCTGCGAGCCATCTCCCCATTTAGCAGGATTTTCACGGACAGGAGAGTCAGAGCCTTCCTACCCACACTGCAGCCGCCGCCAAAAGACACGGTGAGCCGGCGCGTCAGTATAATAAGGTGAAGCATTTCATTTACCATATGGGAAAGTGGTTTACAAATGATAGACAATGATGGGGGAGAAGGTGAGGTTGTAACTAGAGTCTCAGAAAGAACACAAATCAAACTAAAGAAATAAAGACCTTGCATGAAAGAAGATAGTAAGCAATTTATCAGACAAAACTGTGCATACTAATTCTCCCTCTTTTCCTAGGACCCACCGATGTCCTATAAAAAGGAAAACTGGTAGAAAAAGATCAAAAAGGCTGCTTATAAAAGCACCTGGTTACAGACAACAATGTTCAAAAGTCTGTCACAAGATCAAATCTAGCACAGGCTGTTACCCTTGTAGCTAGAGAATCCTCAGTGCAAAAACGGGTTCTTCTAACAATGTCAACTCTCACACGTCAAAAGCTGGCATTAGACGATAATCCTAGACCCATACAAAAATGTTTTACGTGCTGAAGCTGTGTGAAAAAATCTAACAAAAAACCCCCCAAAAAACCCTGCAGTGTGTGGTCTGCCCGCCCAGCCCCCTTCATCATCCCAGAGAAATAAATAATCACTGGCACTCGAGCCCCACAAACCCCCATCAACCTACCTCAAACCATCCTGCCTCACCTGGAAACCTCCCACCCCCAGTGGCTGGAGACTGGGAAGAAGTGCCCAGCTTCCAGCATGTCCAGCGTTGCTTTGACAGCAGTGCTGATCATGCAGGCTAAAAGGGGGTTGCTGTCAAAACAATATTCTGACAGCAACGCTGTTATCTGACATGATTAATGTTGCTGTCAAACCAATTCTGGATGCACTGGGAACTGATTGTTTCTTCCCTGCTCCCAGCCACTGAAAAAAGGTATCCGGGGGGTGGGGGTGGGAGGGGGTGTTCCAGGTGAAGCAGGAGGGTTTGGGGTATGTTGACAGGGGGAACGGGCGAAGGCTAGGCTTGCCAGCATTACTTTTTTGTTAATTCTGTAATTTTGGGAAAGAGGGCATTTTTCTGTTTTTATAGGCCTGCCAACTTCATGCACTATCAAGTTCATTTTAAAAGCTCTGCGCACGTGAATTGCAGGGGTTATGCAGATTGCTGGGCCCTGCATGTGCTACGCGCATTTTTGGAAGGGCCCAACCATCGCGCCGAACTGCTGGGCCTCTGAAAAGTGGCCGGCAGGGGGCATGGTCTGGGCACAGGTGGGTAGGCCAGGATAGCGCCATTTGATGCTTTCCTGGGGGGAAGCGCGTGCTGGCCAGCTGCCGGCATGCAGAGAATACTTCTGCTTCCGAACATCAGTAAGTAATAGAACAAAAAAAAAAGTAAGTAGCTAGGAAGGGGTTAAAGGACAGGGAGGAGAGCAGAAAGGGTAGGAAGGTTAGGTAGGGGTATAGGGAACTGGGGAAACCTTACTCCCATCGCCACACGTGGGCCTTTTAAAATGTCCCCCTCCCTCCCCCCGTGCGCGGAGGAGGCCTTCCGCCCGCACATGCGAGCGGATGTTAAAATTCGCCGTGCACGTGTGCGCGGATATTGTATTTTATAAACACACGTGCACCAACATATTTTGCTTATGGTAAAGTTATCCAGGTATACGACTATCCAGCTCACTATGAAACAAATGGTAATATAGGGTTTCAAAGTTATTAGGGTAGGTTTACCTGGATAACTTTTTTCAGGGATATTCAGTGAGACATTTATCCCACTGAATACCCAAATTATTTATGTGCCTAACTTTATCCGGATAAGTTATTTGTTCTACAGATTTTTAGAATATTGGCCTCATTATATAATATATATTGCTCTTGCTGATGCCTACATTTAGCAAAATAAGGCCTGGATTTTCTAAGTTCGCAGAACTTAGAAAATCTGGCGGTAACGGGGTGCGGGGGAGGGGAGAAGCGGGGGGGGGGGGGGGCGGGCCTGCGAAAGATGGCAGCGATCGCACCTCCGTGGAGCTATCGCTGCCGGCTTTCGTACCCAATAGCGCCACCGTGAAAGGTGGTGCTATTGGGCGTGATACTGGAGGCGATAAGGAGTCTTACCTTTCGCCGTCAGCGAAGTCATTGCGGAATCCGCCCCAAGGCTGCCCCGACTCCTCCCCTTCCGGTGCGGAATCCGCCCCGATTTAGATATCGCACGTGATACCTTTGGAAAATGACCCCTTAAGTTATTAAGCTAACTCCAAATATCGGAATTAGCCAGATAAAATTTAACCAGATAAAAAATTACCTTTAATATTCAAAAGTTGGCATTTAGCTGGATGCCTTTTCAGTTATTCCGCTAAATACCTTTGAATATTGGCCCCTTAGAATAGATAGTAAATCACCAGTTTACAGCTGAAAAAACATTTCCTTTATAAATCTTTATCAAAATACTCTTTTTGTTTTTTGCAATAAGATTTTTTTCTTTTGTTTTGCTAAAATCTCAATCTGTTTTAATAGAGCAAAAATAACTTGGCTTTACTGAGTGCTTCACAGCATTTCAAAGCATCCATAGATGTTTGTAAAGCCCGATGCCCTGTCATCAGCTAGAAGCATATATTATATATTTTCAGCTTTCAATGCATTTCTGAAGTTATTTCTGCCCTATTCCTGATTTGCTTAAATGAAGATGTTGTTCATATCATATTGTATCGTGTGGCTTCCTAATACGAAACTCCTATTTAAGCAACTTGAAAATACTTTGTTACCGAAATTAAAACTCTTCTCAAATAAGGCTGCAGAAATAAAATGTAAATTAATACTATAAGCAAAAAATGTATTGCTCGTGAAGACCACATGTTTGCAGAGAGGGGAAGAGTCCATGGGATATTACGAATTTTTGAACAGTGTGGCATATTATGCCTAGCCATCATCACACAATGTATTTGATGTTAGGGATGTGCATGGGGGAAAAAGTTTGTTGGATTCAATTTCGGATCAAACAAAAATTTCCCATATTCATTCCAAAGCACCCATATGCACAATTCATTTTCAAAAGCAATGCTGCGCTAATCTAATTTTATCTGCATAAAATATTTATGCACAGCGCCCCTTCCCCCAAAAATTGAATGGAATGAATGCACCTCCCCATGCTGCATGGTTCTGCCATCACATGATTGGCTCAGATGACTAAACACACATATTCTGTGCAGTTGCTTGTCAGGATGCAGATCATCTATGCCTCCCACTTTCTTCTGTGCAAAAAATAGAGGACTTGCTTATCTATCATGAAAATTCATCAGTGGTTGGCTTTTCTTGTTTTCAGCCAAGCAGAGTATTTTTCTGAATGCTGAGTACTACAGTTTGATAATAAGATATGCATTGTATTATCCCAAAATTTAAAAATACAACAAAAAAAAATCCCCCAAATAAATAATAAATAATCTTTGACCTTTTGCTTTTTAGTTTTACAGGTAAGTTGGTATTCCATCAAGTTAGTATTTTAAAAAACTGTGCTGACATCTTTACTTGCTAGCATGAATTACAGAAGTACACCAATTATATAGAATCCCCTAAAAGTGATAATAAGCAACAGCTATGTGTGTGTTTAGAATTAAAACCCAAATAACCAGCCTGCTGCATCAGGGTTAGTTTAATCAGTACTAACTCTAATGCAGCAGGTGTCTTGTGTGTCAAAGCCCTGAATTACATTTTTTAATGGTATCAAGTTTAGCAAATATGAAAGAGAAGGGGAGAGAGACAAAAATAAGTAAGCAAATTAGTTTAAAAAAAAAAAGCCCGGATTGTATTAAGTAAGGTAATTCATGTAGCTGGTGACAAGAGTATACATATAGTAAGGTCAGAAGGATTTCCCAAAATTATATTTGTTTCATCTACAGTATATAAAAGTTATTTCATCTGTTGCTTGAATTGTATTTGTATTTAAAAAAATATATAATTTCAGCTCAAAACCTTTCCAAATATATTTTGAGTTTGCTGTTAGAAAAGCCCAGTATGTAGCTATAATATTCATATTTGTGTCCATTACTTCTAAAACAATTGGGTGAGCAAAAAAATTATAAAGTTAAATTTCAGACTTTGTTCATTTTCAAACATATTTAAAGTTTTAAGCAGGAACATAAAATTAACAAAAGTTTTTTTCTTTGTGTAATTTTGCTTTATTTATAGAAGAGTTTATATGGTAACCTGGCTGATGTCAAATCTACTTATAGTTTTATAGTCCTTCAAAG
Source organism: Rhinatrema bivittatum (assembly GCF_901001135.1). Lineage (NCBI taxonomy): Eukaryota > Metazoa > Chordata > Amphibia > Gymnophiona > Rhinatrematidae > Rhinatrema > Rhinatrema bivittatum. The sequence goes on along the minus strand of NC_042615.1, from coordinate 518,487,663 downwards.
AGACTTTCATCCCAAAACGGAAACAGTTTATGCATTTAAGAGCTACCAACTCAAGATACTCATTTAACAACAGTATTCATAAGTATGTACTACAATAGTATTTAGTAAGAAAGGACATGAAAAATAAGATGCCAGAAGATAAGACAGCTTCGTTTAAAATCAGTTTAAATGGCCAATAAGAAATGCAGCTACAATATTTCTTCCTTCCAGTACTAAGGAAAAAGTTTAATTTCAAACTTTAGCCCTGAAAATAAAGAGAACTTTTAACATTTTAAATTACACGGTGTATGCATTTACTGTATTACAGTTTGATCACAGAAATGTGTTCCTGCAATAAGTGCATGCCATGATTCATTTGAAATTTTGCAAAACCGAAGAGCAGAAATACAAACAGCAGATTAAATTACTGTTGACAAAATCCCCAAGCTCTGCTGTAATTTGTTCCATTATACTAAATGCCATAGGGTTCCTGATAATAATCTGTTTCCATCAGTTTCTATGACACGTTACAGTTTCTTACACAAGGTGTAGTATTTAATAGCAACTTCCTAGAAAGTTTACTGAGGAAAGCAAAGACACAAATCACAATGGAGTCAGTAATTAATTACCGTCATCAATTAAAGCTCAAGGAAAAGAGAGACTGACCAGATTTGCTGGTTTGTTTTTCATTTTGACAGCCTTTGAGAGACAAGACTGCTGGAATCCAACTCTAGTTTCATGGTGCTGGAGCTCCCAGGAAGAGCGACGGTGGCGCTGGTGAGGGAAGCGGCGCTCGGCAGACATTGGCCGGGCATTCAGGGTCTTACCGTACTTGCGGAGCAGCTCTGGCATGGCCAACCGCTTTCAGCCATGAACTGCAGGGACTGGCTTTAGCTGATCATTCCTTCCCTGACATTGCTTCCCGTGGAGCTGGGATTGTGCAAATTAAGACTAACCACTGTTTGCCTTAAACCGACTCCAAGATCGAGCCCCCCAGTGTTATTGTGTCAACTGTGGAGATAATCAATGCTTTCTCTGTAGAAAAAAAAAAATTTATTTCACCTGTCACCTGAGCTTAAATGATCTATGCGCTCATTTTTCAAATGCTAAACTGACTTTAAAAGTTAGATGTTAATTATCCTAGCTGTCAGTGAAAATGGTCCGTGTAGCACATGGATTATTAATGCTGGTGTGAAATGCTTTCTGTCGCATCTGTTCTCAGGGCCTATTTCAGTTTAGAGATCAAGCACTCTTTTGTTCGGCAAACCTTTTGGGGAGTTTAAAGGACTGCACCTCTGTTCTTATTAGCTAACATGATTTTCCCTAAAGAAAGCTTATTAGTTGCTATAAATATACAGCACGATCCTCTGCAAAAGTTGGAAAATATAAGAAAACAGCTGGTGGCCACTTCACAAGTTCATTTTATTTATTGATGCCGAATATCTGAATATCATTAACGTGAACCTGCTGAGTCAGTGCCCTGGGCGCACTGAAAAGGTGCTTCTCTTTGATGTCAGAGATCTGCTTCGGATCATCTGAAATCCACCACCTGATTATTTTACTTGGTGTAATTTTCACTTTTTTTTTATAAATTGGTTAAATATCCTACCTAGGAACACAACCCTCAGCATCTCATTTCTTTTCAGCCATTGTCAAGGGAATGACAATCTAAACAACTTTCTGGGGTCTCCAAGGTCAAATTATCTTTCGCAAGCCTCAAGACAATATGAAGCCGGCACCACTGGAAGCATGCATTTCCATAGAAAATGGGAACTGATAACTAAATTGTACTTCCGAGTCTTTGGTAATGAATCACAGAACCAAAAGTGAGGGGATTTTCATGATAAAGTTGATATGCCGCTCTTAAAGTACAACATGAAACTATTTTTAAGATGAAAAAAATACCCTGTCCATCACTGGAGATGGTTTTGTTAAAGTATCACAACTTCAAGTGACTCATGTTGAATCAATTTATGTTATAGTATTATGATCCATATCTTAATGCACTGACATGAATATTAAATCAGAAACATGAACAAATGCACACAGTTTTAAGCAGAATACTGTATAGCTGGCCATATAAAATAGGGATGTGAATCGTGTCCTCGATCGTCTTAACGATCGATTTCGGCTGGGAGGGGGAGGGAATCGTATTGTTGCCGTTTGGGGGGGTAAAATATCGTGAAAAATCGTGAAAAATCGTGAAAAATCGTGAAAAATCTAAAAATCTAAAAATCGCAAAACCGGCACATTAAAACCCCCTAAAACCCACCCCCGACCCTTTAAATTAAATCCCCCACCCTCCCGAACCCCCCCCAAATGAGTTAAATAACCTGTGGGTCCAGCGGCGGTCCGGAACGGCAGCGGTCCGGAACGGGCTCCTGCTCCTGAATCTTGTTGTCTTCAGCCGGCGCCATTTTCCAAAATGGCGCCGAAAAATGGCGGCGGCCATAGACGAACACGATTGGACGGCAGGAGGTCCTTCAGGACCCCCGCTGGACTTTTGGCAAGTCTCGTGGGGGTCAGGAGGCCCCCCACAAGCTGGCCAAAAGTTCCTGGAGGTCCAGCGGGGGTCAGGGAGCGATTTCCCGCCGCGAATCGTTTTCGTACGGAAAATGGCGCCGGCAGGAGATCGACTGCAGGAGGTCGTTCAGCGAGGGTTACAAGACATACAACCCACTGTTAACATTACCGGATTTACAATGAGGACCAGCAGCCCATAACACAGCAAAATACCCCCAGAAAAGAAGAGTCTATATAACCCCATCGCATTACTCTGAGGAGCTCATCTCAAGTTCTTTCCATTCCCAATAAGGTCCCCAGTCTTTATTATAAATGTCTGCTTTGTCTTTTAACTGAACATAAGCTTCTCCATCCAAACAATTTCCGTGACCTTGCTGCTCCAGCATTGAAGTGAAGGAATCTGCTTCCACATGTGGGCCACTGTCAGACGTGCCGCATGAAGGAGATGTCCCTCCAATCTTCAATGACCCCGCAAGCTGAAACGGTTTGGCCAGCAACCAAACAAATATAATGCTGGATCCGGTTCTAAAGTCTGAAAATATATAGCTGATATGAAGTCTGCAGTGCCCGCCCAGAAAGCCTGAATCTTCCGACATCACCACCATATATGGAAATATGTTCCTACTTGCCCACATCCCCTCCAACACCCAACCCCATTGTTACTGAATCTTGAAAAAAACTTGGGAGTGTGGTATAATCTGCAGGCCAGCTTAAAAAGCAGCTCTTGAACTTTACAACATATTGTAATTCTTTGAGAATGTTTCCAAATAGACTTCCAATCCCTACTGTTCCAGGCTTCATTCAAATCTACATTCCATTGTTCGATCAGACCGGGAGAAGTCACTGAACCCTCTAGTTTAGTCCTAAAAGAAATCAAATGACAGGGCCTGGAGGTACAACATACCACCCCATCCAACCCCTCACACTCTTCCGATATCTAATAGACCGAGAAATATCACTATGTAATTGCAGATAAAGATATCGAGTGGAAGAAGGGATGCTGAAGGTATCCATCAGGTGTGTAAAAGACCATATACAATCATCCTTGACCAGCTGACCTAAAAAATTCTGGCCAGGTGTTGCCCAATGTTCCATGTCTGGGGAAAACATGCTAGGTGAAACCTGCGGGTTGCATATCAAAGTAATCATATAAGATTTGAAATCCCCCAGTTCAACAAGAAGGCGCTGAGCCATCTACCAAATTCTGAGAGTATGGGAGATTATTTTATGATCCCTCAGTATGGTCCATAATTAAGGAGCCAAAGGTGGCATAGCTAACAAGGAAGCCAAACTATAACCTTTTGCTGCCTCTCTTTCAATCTCTGTCCAAACCTGAGGAGGATCAACTCCCATCCACTCCTGCAAACAGACTAAATGACATTCCCAGTAAGCCAGGGAGACCCAGCCCATCCACATCCCAGTGTTTAACCATTGTTGAATACTTTAATCTGACTGGCATATAAAACTAGTTACCATTCCCCGGAGTTGCCGTAACGTCCGCAAAGAAATATCACAGGGCAAGTGCTTAAAAGGATAAATTAAGCGACGCAGAATGACCATTTTTCTCAAATTTACTATATCTATCAATGAAAGGGGAAGATGAGTCCAGCTAATCAAATCTCTGTTGATCTTGGCAACCAAGGGAACATAATTTTCCTGGTAGATTTTAGCAAAATCTCCGGGAATCCAGAGACCCAGATATTTAAACCCAGTGTGAGCCACCTGAAACATTTCCATCCCCCTAACCCTCCCATTACTCCCACCTATGAACATAATCTCTGACTTGTTGAAGATAATGGTGTATCCAGAAAGAGAACCATACGGTTCCAATAAATGATGTAGGGCAGTTACGGAATCCTTTACCCTTGTTAAATAAAAAATTGTATCATCGGCATACAGAGAAATCTTATGAGATAAGCCCCCGAAACTAAATCTCTGTATCCGGTCTGAACAATGTACTGCTTGTGTAAGGGGCTCTAATCACTAGGGCGAACAGAAGGGGTGACAAGGGACAACTCTGTCTCATCCCTCTCTCTATGTTAACCGGTTCAGACAATTTCCCTCTAGTGACTACTCGAGCCCATGGAGTAGTATATAGTGCACATATCCAACCCACAAAGGCTTCAGGGAACTTAAAATGCTGCAGCACAGCATACATAAAAGGCCAGGCAACCCTATCAAATGCCTTATTTACATCCATTGACAGAATTGCCCCCTTCAGTTTCTTTTTTGATGCCATCAGCCAAATATTAAATAACCATTAGGTATTGTTAACTGACAGGCATCCCCTTTATAAAGCCAGTCTGATCTGCTTTCAAGATCAGCATAAAATCTATTCAGAGCTGCAGGAATTTAGCCAATAATTTCACATCTGTATTTATTAATGAGATAGGCCTATATGAAGCGCAGTCAAAAGGGTCTTTAGGCTTCTTATGTATCAAAATAATGAGGGCCTTAGTTAAAGATCCCATATGTGCCCCTGGCATTCTTAAATAATTAAATAATTCGCACAGCTGAGGAGCCAACAGATCTACAAATCTCTTTTAAAATTCTATGGAAAATCCATCGGATCCCGGGCATTTCCCCCCAGCTAATGTTTTCAAGGCCCGGCATACTTCCTCCTCCCCAATAGGGGTAGTTAAAATATCCGCATCCTCCTGAGCCAAGTGGGGTAAACCCAAAGACTGCAAAAAACCATCCATAACTTGAGCATCTGGACCTGGTGGAGCATGGTACAAGTTCGCAAAAAAAAAGACAGCAAACTGTTTATTAATATCTTCTGGAAGATATTTCACTTTCCCGTGGCCATCCCAGTTACCAAAAATGGTCCTAGAGTCCTGTTTAGTCTTTGTCGGTCTAGCTAATAAAGAACCTGACTTCCTCCCATGTTCGAGTACTTTTGTCTGGAGTAGCTCATTACCCTTTCAATTTTTGAAACTTACAACCAAGGTTAACTTCTGCAATATTTTTTTGAACCCTTCAATTTATATTCCCCTTCCAGTGATTTAACCTGGGATACTAACAGAGCTTGTTCTTTGTTCCGCTGCCGATTAACATAACTAGCATATGAGATAATGTCCCCCGGCACTACTGCCTTCAGAGCTTCCCACCTTACAGTAGGGTCAGTATCCCCAGACGGATTATGGACTTGAAACCTTTGGATGGAGAACCTCATTTTAACCTGGAAAATTTTGTCTCCCAGCAGAGACCCATTCAGCCACCAAGGTCAGAAGAACTGTTGATCCCGAGGACACCCTACCTCAATAACTACTGCAGCATGATCAGAAATGGTGCATGTCAGAATATCCGCATCCATAACTGTGGCTGCGAAAGGGCCATTACATTTAAAAAATTCTAAATGACTATAAGTGTGATGCCTGGGGGAAAAGAAAGTGTAATTCCAACTGCTAGGGTTCCGCTCCCTCCACACATCAAGTAGGCTGTATGTTTGTATAAAATTATGAAGGCCCCCACATATGTCTTCACCAGAAACACCAGAGTACAAACATGCGTTCCAATCACCCACTACACAAAGATTAGTTGTATCAAAGGATTGCAGCATAGAACAGAGATGATTATAGAACTCCGACTGTCCACTGTTCGGACCATTCACAGCCCTGAGCATCAGTCTTTGCCCAAAGAGGCAGCCCTAGAGAAGAACATAGCACCCTTTAGAGTCGCAGCTCGAGCAATGTATCTGCAAAAGGGGGGGGGGGGTAATCTTGGCCCTTGCATTTTTTCAGGTGGAAGGGATGGGTGGTGGGAATGGGAGGCCTTGGAAAACCCCATTTCTTTTTAAATGTTTGAAATAACATGAAATAAAACAAAATTTGTAGAGAAAAATTGCCCAAAAACAAAACAAAAAATGAAGCATATTTTGTTATGCTCAGGTTTGTGGACCCTAGGGCCGACGAGGGGATGTTACACCTTGCGGAGGATCCGTAGGTTCTCTCGTCAAGTGGCGAGGCAGGACAGAGGAGGAGAGCAGCTGACCCTTGCCACTGAAGACAGAAGCTACTGTGGAGACGGACAAGGAGATGTGCAGAAGAGCAGTCTTCACCACTGGTGGTCTGCGGTCCCCCTGGGAGGAGCCCGTAGGGACCCGACCGCTGGGACTTAGGTAGACCTAGAGAGGTCAGGGTAACGGTGCAAAGGCCAACTGGAGCTTCGCCCTGGAACCCCGCGGTCCCCCCAGGAGGAGCCCGTAGCGACCCGGGCCGCTGGGACTTAGGTGGGCCCTTGGAGACGGTGGTCTTGAAGGAGTCTGAGGTCAAGTGCCAGAGGGTCGACGCTCACCAGTCCGAAGTCGTGTACCAGAGAATCACCATTTGCCAATCCGGAGTCAGGAACCAGAGAATCACCGTGAGCCAATCCGAAGTCAGGAACCAGAGAATCACCGTAAGCCAATCCGAAGTCAGGAACCAGGAACACCAAGATGAAACAGGAACCAGAATCCGAGCACAAGGAACTCACCGAAGCAAGCAGGCTAGACAGCGTTGGAGGACGTTGCCAAGTCGAGGAATGGTCAGAGGAAGTCTCCTTATATAGTTCCTCTGGCCCTGGAGGTATGAATCAGCTGCAGGCAATTAAAGGGGTGATGCCCCTTTAACTCTGGTGAAGGAGCATGGCCTCGCGCCCAAGGATGACGGCAGCAATCTTGGATCCGGGCCGCGGAGGACAGCAGCAGCGGCCGCGCGGGAGGAGCAGGGACGGCTCCGATCCCGGCAGCCGGCCCGAAGGCCCGCACCACCGCGCGGGGGTGCACAACTCGGGGCAAGGCAGTCAACCCCAACACTGCCCTGGTCGTCGGAGGAGGTAGGGGGCCGCGCCCGTGGATGGCCGCGGGCGCGGAACACAACATATTCTACCCCGGCACACCGCTACTGTTCATACCACACTTGGTACTGCTTTGCCCCTCTTGTACAGCCATGGGGTTTCATGCCACTGTTATTGGTGCCCTTTGTTCAACTTTAGGAGCCTTGATGTGTATTGGTCACTCTTGCTGCAGCTTTGTATCTCTAACAGTGCCTTGGAGAACTCCTGCCGTTGCTGGCGATATTTTGCCCCATCGTGGGTCCCTTGGGCTATTACATATAAGAACATAAGATATACCATACTGGGTCAGACCAAGGGTCCATCAAGCCCGGTATCCTGTTTCCAACAGTGGCCAATCCAAGTCACAAGTACCTGACAAATACCCAAACCTTAGATAGATCACAAGCTACTATTGCTTATTAATTACCGTCATAGCAAATAATGGATTTATCCTCTAGGAACTTGTCCAAACCCTTTTTAAACCCAGTTACACTAAATGCTGTAACCACATCCCCTGGCAATGAATTCCAGAGAATAACTATGAGCTGAGTGAAAAATAATTTTCTTCGATTTGTTTTAAATGAGCTACTTGCTAACTTCATGGAGGACCCCCTACTCCTATTATCTGAGAGATTAAATAACTGATTTACATTAACTTGTTCAAGTCCTTTCATGATTTTGTAGACTTCTATCATATCCCCCTCAGTCATCTCTTCTCCAAATCGAACAGCCCTAACTTCTTTAGCCTTTTCTCATAGGGCAGTCATTCCTGCCTCTTATCATTTTGGTTGAACTTCTCTGTACATTCTCCAGTGCATCTATATCTTTTTTGAGATGTGGTGACCAGAACTGCACACAGTATTCAGTCTCACCATGGAGCGATACAGAGGCATTATGACAATCCTCTGTTTTATTTTCCATTCCCTTCTTAACAATTTCTAACATTCTGTTTGCTTTTTTGATTGCCACAGCACACTGGGCCGACGATTTCAATGTATTATCCACTATAATGCTTAGATCTCTTTCCTGGGTGGTAACTCCTAAGACAGAACCCTACAGCAAGGGTTATTTTTCCTATATACATCACTTTGCACTTGTCCACATTAAATTTCATCTGCCATTTGGAAGCCCAATCTTCCAGTCTCGCAAGGTCCTCCTGCAATTTATCACAATCCGCTTGAGAATTAACTATTGTTCTTAATTTTGTGTCATCCGCGAATTTGATCACCTCACTCGTCATACCCCTTTCCAGATCATTTATAAACATATTAAAAAGAACCAGTCCAAGTACAGATCCCTGAGGCATTCCACTATTTACCTTTTCCCACTGTGAAAACTGACCATTTAATCCTAATCTCTGTTTCCTGTCTTTTAACCAATTTGCAATCCACAAAAGGACATCACCTCCTATCCCATGTTATTTTAGTTTTCTTAGAAGCCTCTCATGCCTGACTTTGTCGAATGCCTTCTGAGAATCCAAATATACCATAACTACTGGTTCACCTTTGTCCACACGTTTATTCACCCCTTCAAAAAAATGTGGGAAATTTGTGACGCAAGACTTCCCTTGGGTAAATCCATGCTGGCTGTGTCCCATCAAACCATGTTTATCTAAATGTTTTGTGATTTTATTCTTTATAATGGGTTCCACGATTTTTCCCGGCACTGAAGTCAGGCTCACCGGTCTATAGTTTTCCCAGATCACCCCTGGGTCCCTTTTTAATATCGGGGTTACATTGGCTACCTTCCAATCTTCAGGTATATCGAATGATTTTAATGATAGGTTATAAATGTTTATTAACAGGTCTGAAATTTCATTTTTTAGTTCTTTTAGAACCCTGGGGTGTATACCAACCAGTCCAGGTGATTTACTACTCTTCAGTTTGTCAATCAGGCCTACCACATCTTCCAGGTTCACCATGATTTGGTTCAGTTGACCTGAATCATCACCCATGAAAATCTTCTCTGGAATGGGTATCTCTCCAATATCCTCTTCAGTAAATGCTGTAGCAAAGAAATTGTTTAATCTTTCCATAATGGCCTTATCTTCTTTAAGGGCCCCTTTAACCCCTTGATCATCCAATGGTCCAACCAACTCCCTAGCCGGCTTTCTGCTTCGGACATATTTTTAAAAGTTTTTATTGTGAGTTTTTGCCTCTATGGCCAAATTATTTTCAAATTTTCTCTTAGCCTGTCTTATCAATGTCTTACATTTAACTTGCCAATGCTTATGTTTTATCCTATTTTCTTCCGATGAATCCTTCCTCAAAGATCTTTTGGATAAAATAGCCTCTTTCACCTCACCTTTTAACCATGCCGATAATTATTTTGCCTTCCTTCCACCTTTCTTAATGCGAGGAATACGTCTGTTTTGTGCTTCTAGGATGGTATTTTTTAACACTTGTACACTTTTTACCTTGGTAGGAGCACCTTTCAGTTTTTTTCTATTTTTATCATTTTATCAAAGTTTCCTTTTTGAAAGTTTAGCGCTAGAGCCGTGGATTTACATACTGTCCCCCTTCCAGTCAATTCAAATTTGATCATATTATGATCACTATTGCCAAGCGGCCCCACCACCATTACCTGTCTCACCAAATCCTGCACTCTCCCTCTCTCGTCGGATCCTGAACCAATTGCTCCATAAAACTATCATTTATTCCATCCAGGAACTTTATCTCTCTAGCATACCCTAATGTTCACTTGCCCATTCAATATTGGGGTAATTGAAATCTCTCATTATTATTACCCTACCAGTTTGGTTAGCTTCCCAAATTTCTCTTACCATTTCACTGTCCATCTCACCATTTTGGCCAGGTGGACGGTAAAATAGTCCTATCACTATTCTCTTCCCCAACACACAAGGGATCTCTACCCATAAAGATTTGATTGTTCAATTAGTCTCATGCAGGATCTTGTTAGGCACACTGGCCGCGGCAGATCCATGGCTTGGCCCCCTCGCCTCTTTCAAAGTGATCCAGCACCTGGTCCCTCGTCTCTGGCAGCTGTGAGCCACCGGCTCCGTCCTCGGGCCGCCCCTGGGGCTTCCAGCTCTGCTGCAGTTCCTGATGTTCCGCGTTGGGCCTCTCCGCGTGACTTGCGGAGAGATGCCATCCCGATCAGCATCGCGCCCCTCCCTAGGCGCGTGCGCGCACAGCTAGTCCTTACATAGGGCCTGCGGTGGGAACCTGGCTGTGGCCCCGGATGATGATGTCGGCAGAGCTCGGTATATAAACCTGGGCTCTGCTCTCTGAAATTGCCTTTGCAGCAGGTCCCCTCACTAGTCGAGTACTCGTTGCCTCTTCAGTTCCTGGTTCCTGATCCTGATTGCCTTTGTTCCTGTATTCCTGTTCCTTCATCTCTCCTTTGGATTGCTAACCTGGTTTGACCTCTGCATTGCCTGACTACTCCGTTGCCTCTCTCCAGTCCCGGACCTCTGCTTCGTCTGACCATCCTTTGACTCTTTCCTCATCTAGACCTCAGCCTTGCTTGCCACTGCTTCCAGACTGCCGCCAGCCCTGAACCCAGTTTGCTTAAAGACGCCTCTTCAGCCTTTGTCCTGGATGTGGTTCACTCAGGCTTCAGCCTGCTCTTGCTCAGGCGCTCTCTGTCAGACTGTGTTCCTATTGGCACCCGGGTCTCGGAGTGGCCTCGAAGGGAACAGGGAAAGCCATTGGGGCTCCCCTAGGGCACCCCCTTGTGCGTGCCAACCCCGGATTTTATAACATGCGCGCGGCTGCACGTGCATGTTATAAAATCGGGCGTAGATTTGTGCGTGCGTGCCGGTTTGCGTGCACAAATTTACACCCGCGCATAGGTTTAAAAATCTGGCCCACTGTGGACAGATACTAGTAAAGATCATCAACAGTTCCATCAATGGATCAATAGCTGTGATGTTTTCTAAGGAATGTCATCAGGACTGTATATCTCGTGAAGAAAAATGAAGCACGTCGTCTAATCACCACTCTATACACTAAACCTATAGATGATAATACATTTCTTGACAATTCAAGTTTTCATCCCCAATATCTTAAAAATAGTCTTCCTTTTTCTCAATTCTTGTTGATCAAAAGGATTTGTACAGAGATTGCAAAATTTAAATATCATTCATGAACCCTGTCAAAGAAATTGTTAAGAATTTGTTATTCACAAATCAAGTGGACTTATAAAAAGGCTGTATTCTCCAATAGGGATTTAATGCTTTCCAACACATGTCCGGTCTATACAACGGAAGGAACATTGAATTTTTTAACAGAGTATTCTTTTGCTATACTGGGTATTATAAAAATTCTAAGAAAACATCAATCAGTATTACAGTTACATCCTTGTGTTCGAGATCACAAGATTTGTGTTTCCTACACTTGTTAGAAAAATATAAAGGAATACATCTCGCAAGAATTACTACCTCCTATCAAGAAATCTGCAATGAGTACTGTCATTGGAACCACTGCTTGTGGAAATTATCATTGTGGAAACTGTTTCATTTGTCAAAATACTCTACAGACTTCAACTTTTACAATCCAAGAGATCAAAAAATTTAATTTGCATCATTTCATCACTGGTGCATCTTATCATGTGGTCTACGTGATAAAATGCCCCTGTCCAATATTGTATAGTGGGAAGAAAACCAGAGCACTAAGAATGCGCATGTCAGAGCACAAAAGTTATCTTAAAGAAGAAAAAAGAGAAGCTCCAATTGTTGCACATTGTTTAGATCAGAACATGGTTTTTCAGTTTGAAGTGTTTTGCAATAAATCATGTTAAAAGTAAGAGTTGGTGACTGGGTTCGTCTGTTGACATAGTTAGAACAATGTTAGATCTACAGATTACAAATGATAATACCTTTTGGTTTAACTGCATCAATAGAATGGGTTTCCTTTCTTTAAAAAGATCTTTGTGGTATGATTTTTGCATAATTGTGCCAGTCACAAACATATTGATTTTTAAACTTCAATAAACTTTTCACACGCTGCATTCATTAAAATTGATTTTTTTCATCAACTTTTGCATATTAATATTTGCATTTCAAAAAAATAAGTGATTGTTTATGAAGGATTTGTGTGTTCCACCCAGTTAAAAATTTTCTTCATTGGAATTATTTAACTAAGCTCATCATAAAGCAAAATGTATGGTATACATCCGTAAAGGCTCATAATGACAGCACAATACACAATTGAATCAAATGTTTTGATCATTATTAACATTGAGTGACAGGAGTACATTTATGTGGTTACATATATGTGTGTAAGTGGCCATGTACACATATACTATAGTATTTTATAACATGAGCGTATGATATATGTGAGTGTTACATAATACATGAATTTCTACTCTCAAATACATGCAATGAATTGAAACCACATATTTCTATGCATTGAGTATGCTTATTTTATCCACCTATTTTAAAAATACATGTGCATATTTTTTATGCTTGAAGATAAAATAGGACTTACCTATGCAAGTGCCGATTTACATGAGTAAGCTGGTGTATTTTATTACAAGTGCACGTTGATGAAATGACCAGTTTTACCAATTAGTCCACTAATTTGCTCAGTCCTTCTCCAGGCCATCGAGACCCTTCTGGTTCCTCAGCTTGAATTCCCCCCCCCCCCCCCCAGTTCACCCAGACTTCCCACCCAATCAGTGCTACACAATAAACACGTTTAATATAACTTACACCAGATAATTCTCAGGTGCAAAAATACACGAGTAAGTTGGGAAATGTACATGTATCTTTTAAAATAGCAACTTAACATGTATAACTGTTGGTGTGCATTAAAGGGAAAATACACGAGTATTTTGGACTTCTCTAAAATACAGAATATGCAAATAGAGGCTACTTACGTGCATACATGCTAATTTTTACACACGTAACATTTTGAAAAGTCATCTTTAAATGTAGGTAATATGATACTATGCTGAACGTTATTTCAAAAAAAGAATATATGGATAAATTTCAAATTTATATTATATTCTAAACAAAATAATTTCACCAGTTAATTATTTTGTGTGTACATTGTTTCATGAGAAGGCATTACAAAATACACACCCATTCTTGGACTTGTGATAATTGATGATATTTAGATTAATTATGGCTTTCACATCTATTAAATAGCTTCATTTTTCTCACATATCATATCACTGTAGTAAGTTCATAAATAAACACATTGATGTAAAGTCACATTGGAGTAATTAGTAAAACAATTAATGCATCACCTACTTCATTATGATATACCGATGTTGATTTACAATCTAGCATTTGAATATTATTACATGCCTTAAGAGAATCAAGAATCCACTGTAAAGCATAATTTGTTTATGTACCCAATAGATTAATTCTGTTTAACAGAGAGGTAATAATTTTGCTATTAGAAAACTTTGAATTACAGGTTTACAATACTGTGTATTTCATTGATTATTTTAATAATTCCACCAATATGATATTGTTTCAATGTGCCATTTTTGTAGATTTAAGCAGGGGCGGTTCTATAATGAGGCAGAGTGAGGCGGCCACTTCAGGCAGCAAGATTTTGAGGCAGCAAAATTGCCCCCTGAAACCTTCTGCTGTTACGCGCACTGCCCGCAGCATCCCCGCAGCAGACGGACTCCGGGGCCTGGCTCCTCTTCACTGGCAGTGGTGGGCCACCAGCTCCAACCTCGGGTTCCCTCCAGTGCCTCCAGTCCTGCCTCACTACCCAGTGTTGCCAGCCAAGACATCCCTTCTCGTCGGGCCTATCCGCGTGGCCCACAGAGAGACGCCACCATCAGCGCTATGCCCCCTCCTAGGCACATGTGCATCCCTAGTTCTTTTAAAGGGCCCGCGGCAGGAACCTGGCCACGGACCCGGATGCTGATGTCAGACTCTTCAGTGTATAAAAGCCCAGGCCTCGCTCCATTGCATTGCCTATGCAACAAGTCTCCTCGTACTCCGAGTACTTGTTGCTGATCCTAAATTCATCTCATCGTGTGTTCCTGTTTTCCTGTGGTTCCCGGTTCCTGTTCTCCTAGTTCCTGTTTTGTCTATGTGTTGGACTGACTCTTTGGATTTGACCTCCACTATGCCTGACTACTCTTCAGCTTCTCTCCAGCCACTCACCTCCGCTATGCCTGACTACTCTTCAACTTCTCTCTAGCCCCAGACCGCCGCTACGTTTGACCACACCTGCCTTGATTGACTACGCCTGCTTTCTCCGTGCCCTGACCACTGCCTTGATTGACTACGCCTGACTTCTCTGTGCTCTGACCACTGCCTTGGATGACTACGCTACAGACTATCCAGTGTCCTGAGTTCTACGTTGCTTGCCACAACTTATATTCGTCGCTGGCTCTAACCTTAGCCCATCAGTGACGCCTCTTCTTGCCTATCATCTGGACATGGCCTTTCAAGGCCTTGGCCTTCCTTTGCTCAAGCGCTTTCAGTTCCTCATAGTTCCTTTGGTGCCGGAGTTGCAATACCGAATCCAGTCCAGGATAGGACTATGCCATCTACCGACTGCTGTCTCTGGGCTGAATCATCTTTCTTCTCTAGCTAACCTCGAGGGCCACCTAAGTCTTGCCGGCCCCAGCACCCAAAGGCTCAACCCAAGGGAAATGAGGGTTGGTATAGGTGAAGCTCCAGCAGCCTCTAGCTTCAGCCCACTCCACCTGCTGACGGTGGGGGCCCATGCATCAACCCCACCTCAGCCCAAGGGTCCACCTCCAACACAACATCTGCCACAGTTGCCTCACCCTTCATTCAGCAAACTCTGGCGGCAAGAAAACTTACAGTGCTGGCGGCATGGAACAGTGACATGCTGGCAGGATTCCCACTCCCTGCCAGCAGAAGGAAGGTCCTTGTGGTGTGGAACTGTGATATGCTAGCGGGATTTCCACTCCCTGCCAGCAAAAGGACAATCCAGCAGCCAAAGAAGAGTCACTGCAGTGCCACCAGCATTTTCCCCACAGCTGGTGGCAGGAAAGGGCCTTTGGTGCCGCTAGCATTTCCCCACAGCCGGCAGCAGAAGAGGCCTTGCTGTGCAGCCAGAGAAAAGGGCCAAAATGTGTATGTTAAAGAGACTTTGTGAGTGTGTATGAGAGGGTGGGGGCATGTAGGTGTGCGTGTATTTGAAAGGTGGGTCTGAGTATGAGAGGGAGGGTAGGTGTGAGTGTATGTCTTTATGAGAGGGTGTGTGTCTGTATGAGAGTGAGGTTAGGATTGTCTGTATGAGAGGGTGTGTGTCTGAGAGGGAAGGTGGGAGTGTCTTATGAGAGTGTGTGTGGGGTGAGTGTGTGTATGAGTGGGTTTGTGCATGTATGAAAGGGATGTGTGTATGAAAGGGTGGGTGAGTGTAGATGGTCTCTGTATGAGAGGGTGTGTGTTTGTATGAGTGTGTGTGTGTGTGTGTATGTGTGTGTGCATGAGAGGGTGGGTGTGGTGCATGTATGTATGGATAGGTGGATATGTTTGTGGGGGTGTACGTGTGGATGTGTATATGAGAGGGTGGATGAGTAAGGATATGTATATGTATTGTTGGGTGGGTGAGGGTGTATGTGGGTGAGGGGTGTATGTATAAGAGGTGGTGGGATATGTGTGTGTATGAGAGCGTGATGGGGTGGTGTGTGTATATGAAAGGATGGTGGAGGTGTGTGTGTGTGTGTGTGTGTATGAGAAGGTAGTGGGGGTGGTATATGTGTATATGAGAGGGTGATGGGGTGGAATGTGTATGAGAGGGTAGTGGGGTGTGTATGTGTATATATGATAGGGTTTTTGTGTGTATATATGTTTATGTGTATGTCTATGAGTAAGAGTGCCTGCGCACATGTGTGTGCATGGGTGAGAGTACCTGTATATATGTGTGTGAGAGAGGTTAAAGTTTGTGCACCCTCCTCCAATCTACGACAGTCTCAGGACTGAAAATCTAAAGTTCCCGTGTATGGAGAGTGGGAGATTTCTTTTTAATCCTTGTTAGTTTTAATTATTGGATGTGATGTATCTGCTGTTTTGAAATATTTTATTAGTGTTTGCTAATATTTTAAACATTTTTATATGTGTTTTTAATTAGCTGAATTTATCAGCAGATTTGATGTTCTTTTTAATGATATGTTTAATGTTTTATATTTCTTGATTGTGTTTGCATTGCTCACAGAGTTTGGCTTCTTGTGATTTCCAGTTCAGTTTTTATCTGCCATTTCAGTTCATATTTTATTATCTCTTTATTCTCTATTTGGTGAGAGTCTATCTGTGTTCTGCATGTGTGACTGATGTTAGGTATTCTGCTAGCATGTAGTTTCTGTGTAGGGATTTACAACGACCTGGCTTTAATCTGTTTTCCTATTAATGGTGTTTAGGGGCTGATGTAATATTTGCAGTTTGGCTTTTTCATAGGTTGAGTGCTGGCAGTTATGATATGGAAGGCTTACTGTACTGGAATTGTAGTTCAGTTTATTCCTGACTTTCTGTGGGCCAAGTCCACACCCAGTGCACTTTATCATACGCCTAATACCATATGGGATCCTTGATTACTATGAGAATGGTAGTTTATTAAGTCTATTAAACTATTATTATTGAAAGTGTGGTTTGTTTGTTTTTTGCAGTGTATGCCTATATAATATACATGTTGTGGTCGCAATATTTTTACTTCAGAAGATTGTATTTTGCCTATTTTCCCTATACAATCTGCCTTTTTAGGTTGGGGAAGTTAATACATTTTAAAATGGAAAAGATTGCAAAAATTTTAATTATGTGGGAAGGGAAGGGGGAATGAAAGGCTGTAAGGTTTGTCTAGGGCATCTAATACCCTTGTATCAGCCCTAAGAGAGAGTGTGTCACACACACAGACTCCCACCATTCATCAACCTCTCACACCCCCAGGGGGCAGATCCTGGAGAAGGGTGGGGGGCAGGCAATAGGGATGGAGGAGTCCTATTTCTAGACCCAGGGGATGGGGCGGCCAAAGGCTGCCCCACCCCATTAAACATTTCTCCGGCGCCCCCTAATGCAGACGCCGAAAACTGAGAACAAAAAAAAAAAAAAATACAGAGCAGTGGACTATAGAAAGGGAAGCCAGATCCAAATCCTATTGCCATTCCTTGTGACCTTGGGCAAATCACTTCACCCTCCATTGCCTTCCCCCTGCCCTGGCCCTCTGTGATTTCACCTGCACCGGGCCATTTGGGGAAGGGTGGGGGGCGCCATTTCATCCTTCGCCTCAGGCAGCAGATTGCCTTGAGCCGCCCCTGGATTTAAGGATGATATACAATATGAATATCCAAGAAATCCCTTTTCGAAAACTATCACCTGCCCTGTCCCCACCCCTCATTCTTTAACTTTCCACCACCTGAATATGTCTACCCTGGAGGAGAGGAGGAGCAGGGATATGATATGATACAGACCTTCAGATACTTGAAAGGTTTTAATGATCCATGGTCGTCAAACCTTTTCCATTGGAAACAATTTAGTAGAACTAGGGGTCACAATTTGAAACTCCAGGGAGGAAGACTTAGAACCAATGTCAGGAAATATTTCTTCACTGAGAGGTGGTGGATGCCTGGAATGAACTTCCGGAGGAAGTGGTGAAGACTAAAACCATAAGGATTTCAAAGGGGCATGGGATAAACACTGTGAATCACTAAAGGATGGGAAAGAATGAAAAAAAGAATGGGGGTAACCTGCACGGAGCAGCAGTTTCTACTCTTAAACATAAACATGAAGTAACCTGCACAGAGCAGCATTTACTGCCATGGGAAGCTTGCTGGGCAGACTGGATGGACCATTTGGACTTTTTCTGCCATCGTTACTATGTTAGAGTTTTTTATTTATTAAAAACAATTTATATATCACTTTTTTGATCAAATGAATATTCAAAGCTGTTTGCAAGGGCAGCATCACCTACTTTAGAACAATAAAACATTTTAAAAATGTGAGACCTCATGAGATCCTCGTATAAAACAGAAGACGTATCACTCCTTTCCCCTTCATTTTGAATGTACCTGCTGTTGACCCTGTTTAAATCCCCATGGAGCCCAAATGCACCTTCCCTGCTTATTGCTTCTCTTATGGGCGTGTACTCACAGACCAAATACAGCATCATGTTGTTTTGACTCCTTTTAGAAAAAACTTGACACGTTTTCTATATAGCAGGGATAGGCAACTCCGGTCCTCAAGTGTCATCAACATGTCAGATTTTCAGTATACCCGATGCAAAAAATCACTTCCTTAATATAAAGATAGAAGCAAGAGACCACTGCCTTAATATAAAGATTGAGGCAGCAGTGGATTAAAGTCATGTAATACATGCAAAAAATGCAAACACAGTGACACTAAGGTTGCTTATATTTTATTTGCAAAACAGAATTTAATTAAAAAAAAGAAAATTTAATAAAGTATAAATTAAAAAAAAATTGAAAATTAGGATGCATGATAACCTGTGATTATATATAAGGCAGAGATAACAACATAAGAAGTTGCTATACTGGGTCAGACTGAGCATCAAGCCCAACATCCTGTTTCCACAGTAGCCATTCCAGGATACAAGTGCCTGGCAAGTACCTGACAACATTAAATAGATCATATGCCACTAATGCCAATAATAAGCAGAGGCTATTTCCTAAGGCAACTTGACTAATAGAAGTTCTCCTCCAGAAAATTATCCAAACCATTTTTAAACCCAGATAATCTAACTGCCTTAACCACATCCTCTGGCAACAAATTCCAGCGCATAAGCATTGAGTGAAAAAGCATTTACTTCAATTTTTTTAATTGTGCTTCTTGCTAGCTTCATGGCATGCCCCCTTATCCTTGCATTATCTGAAAGAGTAAATAACTGATTTACATTAATCCATTCTAGTCCTCTCATGATTTTATATCCCCCCTCAGCCGTTTCTACTCATGTGGCTACATCCCCGGACCTTGCCCCAGTCACATGACTAAGGTTAGGGGAGGCCGGCACCATTTTGAAAAATGGCACTGACCTGGCCCAGGGTGTCCCAGGCCCCATCATGGGATCAGCTTTAATTTTTGAAGGTTTGGGGGTGTGGGAGGGGGTCAGAGGTAAGGGAGGTCAATAAGTTTTTTCTGACATTAGGGGGATGGGGTGGTCAATATACCCCCAATGATTTGGGTCAAATATTGGGATTGAGGGGTGAGGGGTGGGGGTTCAGTGTCAGGCCAGGGTTGGGGAGGCCATTGCTATGCATGGACTTACATCTATTGTTTTACAGTTTGGGGTATCAAGTCTGCCACTTGAGGTGGCCCCGGGTCAAACTGGGTGTCAGCCTTGACCCCACCCCCCGCTCAACTTCTTTTTTTGGGACATTTTTCTGTGGTTGGCCCTTGAGATTGGGGCTGCCTTCAACCTCTAGCCATGTTGTTTTGTCCTGCGGTGTGTTGCCGTGAGACAAAAAAATGCACCATACAGCCATGATTTGTTTTTAGGAGGAGGGGACCACTGTCATGGCAACACACCCCGCGATAGTGGGAACCCTTCTGTAAAAAACTTTTGCTGCTTAATGGCTGTAGGTGTTATTTGATATTTGACAATGATATTCGATTGTCTTACAGTTAGCCGGATAAGTTTATGTAGGTAGCTGAGTATATTGAGCCAGATTAGTTGGAAAAGTTTATCTGGCTAACACACGGGCCGATACAGTACAGTGCGCTCCAACAGAGTGCACTGTTAACCTGCTATTGGACGTGCGTTTTCCCTTACCCCTTATTCAGTAAAGGGCGGAAAATGCGCGTCCAACCCGCCGAACCTAATAGCACCCTCAACATACAAATGCATGTTGATGGCCCTATTAGGTATTCCTGCATGATTCAGTAAGTAAAATGTGCAGCCAAGCCGCACATTTTACTTTCAGAAATTGGCGCCTACCCAATGGTAGGCGCTAATTTCTTCGGGCACCGGGAAAGTGCACAAAAAAGCAGTAAAAACTGCTTTTCTGTGCACCCTCCGACTTAATATCATGGTGATATTACCAAAGGGTAAAAAAAAGTAAAAAAAAAATTTGAATTCGGCCGGCGGCTGTCGGGTCGAAAACCGGATGCTCAATTTTGCCGGCGTCCGGTTTCTGAGCCCGTGGCTGTCAGCGGGCTCGAGAACCGACGCCAGCAAAATTGAGCATTGGCTGTCAAACCCGCTGACAGCTGGCACTCCTTTTGCCCATTTCTACCACCGGGCCTCATTTGAATACTCTATTGTGCGCACAGGCGAGTGGCCTGTGCGCGCGCCGGGAGAGTGGGTGTTCGCCCGCTCTCCCACGGACTTTACTGAATCGGCCCATTAGACAGCTGGATAACAGCTCAATATGTTGTCCATTGTGGATATCCTGAAAACCAGAACTGTTTGTGGCACTCAATCCCTGAGCTGCCTACCCCTGCTGTATAGTTAGTGTCAACCTCTATTGTAAATAGATATTTTCAAGACCCAATTAACATTTCTTAAAGGTTTAGTGGAACTAGTTCAGCAGAAGCAATGGAGAAAGTATCTGGACCCAACATCAGTAGAATTCTCACTATTTCTGCATTATAGAATAATCCTGATCCACACTCTGTATACTCATGTGTGTGGGGATACATAAGAAATTCCCTCAGAACACCTTAAAGGAACAGCCACATATGGCATGGCCCTCCTTAAGAGCCAACCCAGCAAGGGATTCTGGGCCAGAGAGGATCCTTGCAGCCTTGTATAAGAAGGCAGGGCCCAGAATGCTGGGGAGGCCCTAGAGAGAAGGCAGGAAGCCAGCCTATACAAGAACTACATATATTTGATTGTTGTGAGACTGCTGAGGTAAGCAGCCTCTGCGCTGTATTTTAGTTTAGCTTATAAAGATTTGTTTGTGTGGAACCAGCCAGAGTTTGGCCTCCTTTCTTGTACTCCTGGCTGTTTCCCAACTTATGGCTGCTCCAGAGCATCCACAACATGAAATAACCATTAAGGGGTACATTTTCAAAAGTTTTTGTAGTATCAACCCACATAAAATAAAGGTTAATAAGAATATGCATTTAATTTTCCAAAAAATATGCATGTAAACAGCTTGCACCACTCATGAAGATATTCTCCCTTTCCAAACTGTCCCCCACCTGGGTCCACCCACACCATCCAGCAAGCACAATGACCAACCATGGCTAAGTACCTCATTTAGAGACTGATGTGCCTGGAATCTTGGACCTTGCTTTGGGATAGTAAACTACTAACTTTAGTGTCTTGTCATGCAGTTCTCCTGTGGTATCAAGATGATCCTCAGAGATTTCAAAGATAGTTTCTGTTCCCATGATGCCACAGAACCAGTCACACTCATTAAGGACAAGGCCTGCCACCTCCCATATTGCTTTGGTGTTGTCATATCTCAACTGCTTTTTCCCAGATGACACAGATGCAGTCATGATATTTGGGGTTGAAGAATTGTTTGTGCTTTTCCCAAAGCCAAACTAAAGTTCACTCTGCAGATCTCATAGCATGTTCTTACTGTCAGCAATAAGAAGTTTAGAGAAGCAAAGTCTGTATGTAGGCAGATACAAACACTGCTGGAAATATAGATAAGAAATAGATCTGTTGTGAGTAAGATCACCCAAAAGTGCAAAGCTCCAGTTGATAGCCATATATTAAGTAATGAGCTACTATTTAATATTGAGCAACCGAAACGATGCATTAGTCTGTTATTTTCTGATTTCTTCAGATTAATATAAGAATGTTATGCTATTTCCTTATATCTAAGTAAAATAAATAATCCCAAAGTCACCATGTTTACTTTTTCATGAACCTAGCCTGGGAAGAACCTTAAGTATGGCAGTCTCAACATAGTATTTGATTTGCTTTACAGTTCTGGATGCCAGTCCAATGCTGCTGATTTCTTCTGTTATCCTTTTCCAGATGCTCTTCTTCTCAGTCAGGGACTTGCATGATGAATTTGTAGCAAAGAAGATGCTGTAATTGTCTAGAACATGTTCCAGCATCTTGTGGTTCTCCTCTGTACGGTACTTCAGTATCCAGAAATGTGCCCTTGCCTCTCCAACACTGACACTAGGGCCTGCCTACTACAACTCCTCTTCCTGCTCTTATATTGCTGGTGAGTACTGTTGGGCCTCCCTGCTGTATTTTCTCATGCTCTTCTTCTGTCCCCCTCCTCTTCAAGCTATCATTCTCCCTTGGCCTTACTGGTGCTTTTCCCAGGTTATAATCCTCCTCCACTTCTCCCTCTTCTACCTCCTCCCTATCCAGCACAAAGTCCACTTTACTGCATTTCTTCGCTGTCTTCACTTGTACTCTCATGCTCATTCAAGTTCTTTCCCTTACCTCACCCCATCATTCAGCCTCCAAACAATACTTGGCAGTCATACTCCTAACATGCTCATGCATGCAGTCATGAGGCCCCTGTCATGCTCCGTTCTCTCCGCTCTCAAGCATTGTCACTACTTCTGTCTTGCAAACTCCAACACAGACAATGATGAGAAAAAGATAGAAAATGATAATAGAGACGCTGATCCTCACAAAGTCAAACAATAGTAAAGGAAACAGTAGAAAAAACAAGAAGCACAAGTCAATGCACACAGCACTTTTCCCAAAACTCCTCTGTCACCTGACTCTCTGCCTCTATGCCCAGTTGCTCTCTGTTCATGCAGCGTAGTTAAATACTGTATGCAGTAGCCTCCATTTTAAATGTTTTTGACCCTACCCCATAGGGAAAGTGACTCAGAACAGGGAGAGGGAACAGGCACTGTGGACTTTTGTATTTACTTTTTCCAAATATTCAAGGACATTGATTCTATGTTTTGGAATGGACTTTCAAGTTTATTCTTGGTTACAGTAAAAATTTATATTGAACACCATTCAAGCTGTCCTGCCTGTTCTTCTAAGAGTGAGAACCCATCAGCTGAGGCAACAGACAGAGAGAAAGAGAATGACCGAGTGGGCCCCGTTCCTGTGTACCTATGGCCCTGGAAGTGTATTACATTAATTGGGAATAGTGTACAAATTATAAGCCAATGATGTGAAATATTTTATCCCCTGTGAGGAACTTAGGTTATTGGCTTGTTTTAAAAAATGTTACGAGGCTGTTAAACATTGATTTATATGTAACCAGTTATTGAATGAAAACAAAACTATCCTCCTTTGGTTGAGGCATAGAGAACACCTTTATGCTGTTATTGAGATTTCAGGTGGGCCGGATTTTTGTTTGATAGAAGAAGCATGAAATTTAAGAGCGATGGTGGATGGAAAAATGTCTTTTCGTAATCAGATAAAATATGTTTCAAAACCAGCGTTTTATAAATTACATCTGATAAGGCCATTAAGGAATTATTTGTTTCCTATGGATTTTTGGTTAATGGTTCAGTATTTCGACCTGAGTACAGTTGATTATTGCAATTCTTTGTTTATCAGCTTACCGAAACTGTTGCGGTTCTGGCTGCGAGCACCGCGGCCAGGCCCTTACCTCCGGGCTCCCGGACCTGCTCCCGCTTCCAGAGGCCTGGTTTGCGGCCTGTTTGGCGGCATCCCCACTGGGGCTGCGCTGCTGCGAGGTCTCCCATGGATGCCTGGCACCTAGGCGCGCGCACGCGCCACTTGGGCGCTTTTCTAGGCCGTTTCCTGCCAGTGGTGACTCCGCCCAACTCCTGACGTCAGACGCCGCGGCCTTGATAAGCCGGCCGCGGCCATCCAGTCTTTGCCTTGCAACGGGTTAGCCTCCCGGTTTCCTGTTGCTCTGTGTCCCGGAATGACTCGCTTTGCTTCGTCGCTCCGTTCCTGCTACAGTACCTGCCTGGTTCCTGCCTGCCTGCTACAGTACCTGCTTGGTCCCTGCCTGCCTGCTACAATACCTGCTTGGTTCCTCCTTGCCTGCTACAGTACCTGCTTGGTCCCTGCCTGCCTGCTACAGTACCTGCTTGGTTCCTCCTTGCCTGCTACAGTACCTGCTGGTCCCTGCCTGCTTGCTACAGTACCTGCTTGGTCCCTGCCTGCCTGCTACAGTACCTGCTTGGTTCTCGCCTGCCTGCTACAGTACCTGGTTGGTTCCTGCTTGCCTGCTATAGTACCTGCTTGGTTCCAGTACCCGAATCCTGCTACAGTTCTTGCCTGGTTCCAGAACCTGAGCCCAATTACAGTATTGCTACTGTCCTAGTCTGGTTCCAGTTACCTGTCCTGATCCACAACCCGCCTAAGTCCCAACGGCCGGGCTCCTACGGGCTCCTCCCAGGGGGGCTTCGGCTTCCAAGGGTGAAGCCACCTAAGTCCCAGCGGTTGGGCTCCTATGGGCTCCTCCCGGGGGAGTACCAGCTTCCAGGGTGAAGAGCATCTACGTCCTGCCTGAACATCTGCCTCCTAGCCTATTCATTAGAGACATTGACCACCTTTCTCCATCTCCAGCAGGTCGGCCCAAGGTTCCACTAAACAGACTCCCATAACAGAAACTTACCAAAACATTTGTTGAAAGTCCTACAATTGCTTCAGAATGCAGCTGTAAGAATGATTTTTGTTCTAAAATGGGGGGATGATATTAGACCTCATATGAAAGCTGTTCATTGGCTTCCAGTTTTGCAGCATTCCAAATTTAAGCTACTTTCTTTATTATATAAAGCAATATATGATGACTGTAGTTGTTTATCTGATAAGGTATCTTTGTATGTACCAAATCGCTCTCTACATTCTGAAGCCTCAAAATTATTGTGTATCCCCTCCAGTTGGAATTTTAGACAGCAAAATACAAAATTAAGAGCATTTTCTGGTCCCAGCCAATGGAATATGTTGCCTTTGGAGCTGTGTTTAGAGGTAGATTACAAGGCTTTTAAAATTAAATTAAAAGCTTATTTGTTTACACAGGCTTATTCAGGTTGAAGCTTACTATTGCTATATGTTATTTTGGATGTAATTCCGCTGACTTGTCTATTTATATGCAGTTTGTATTTTATGTATTTTGTTTTATTGTATATTTTGTTCATTTTAATATATGTATTTTACAATATTTGTGTAACAAACTGAACAAATTAGGATTTGCAGAATATAAGTAGATACCCTCCCCTCCCCCCTTGCTGGAATGGACCCTAGCATCCTGGGGCCAGTGGAGGGTTGTATGGAGATAAGCAGAGGTCTAGTGAAGAAGTGGCCTGGGGACTGTTGTGTGCCCCTACATTCTAGGAGGTCTCCGGAGAGAGGGTTACATTGGTCTGACCCAACATGACACTTCTTGTGTTCTTATGATCTTAAGGACTTGTCTCTGCCTGGTGCTTCAAAAAAAAACCCATGCACATTAACTTCTGTGGCAATTCCCTGGGTCATGGGCATCACTATCATGAAATACAACTTGTAATGCACTCACAAACCAGCTATTGAACTAAAGAGATGTTAGAACCTACTGTTAAAACCCTTACCAGGGAATGTCAATGCCTCCCATTACAGTCCCATAGACTTGTGGTAGCAGCATGGCCCTTGACAACTTGGAATTGAGGGCATATAACACGCAGGCATTGGGCCTACTTCCAAGATCCTGTCACTAACTAGACACCATGCTGTAAAGGACCACTGTACAGAAGCCTTCATATCTCTGGGAACCTATCTATAGCCTTGCTACCCTCTATAGCAGTGCTTCTTAACCCAGTCCTTGGGATATATCTAGCCAGTCTAGTTTTCAGGATATCCAATGAATATGCATGAGATAGATTTGCAGAAAATGGAAGCAGTGCATGGAAATCTATCTTATGCATATTCATTGCGGATAACCTGAAAACCTGACAGTATAGGTATACACCCATGACTGAGTTGAGAAGCACTACTCTATAGCACATGGGTGTCCCTCACCTCTCCCAGAAATGCAATGCCCTCTAACAGTTTTTATAATACACATCATACTGTGGAACATACAAGCAGATGGCTTTCACACATACCTATTGCTCTGTTCACAGATACCAGCTCAGAGGATGAAGAGCATCTGCCCCCCTCCCCCCCCCCCTTTACTGGAGCAGCAGCTGTGCTCACTGCAGGGGAACAGCAGCTATCACTACCACCACCAACTGTGGACCATGCAGTGGCACAGCATCCACTCTCTCCTCACCCCACAGAAGGCCCCGGGCCTATACTGTCACCCATCCCTCTCCCCTTCCCTGTAGGACCACCTCCTCATTTGGCCCCATGACTTCTGGACATTGGTCCTGTGGCTGCCCCGCCTTTGCTAGGCATTGGGGGTGGGCAGCTCACTGTGCAGCTTCCTCCAGATTCAGGGCAGCACAAGTGGCTGAAGCATCCGTTCCTAGCCCATAACTCTGGACTCTAGCAACTCTAGAAGTAGCTGTCCAGAGGCTGGGGGAAGATGTCCATGGCCTGGACGCTGACATCGAGAAGCTGGTAGAGATGGTGGATCATCCACCCAGGCTTCAGGGCTACACAACTGCTCTTGAGCTGGTGGGCAATAGTAGGGATGTGAATCGTTTTTTGACGATTTAAAATATCGTCCGATATATTTTAAATCGTCAAAAATCATTAAAGCCGCGATACAATAACAATTCCCCCGATTTATCGTCAAAAAATCGTAAATCGGGGGAAGGGGGAGGGGAAGGGGGAGGGCGGGAAAACCGGCACACTAAAACAACCCTAAAACCCACCCCGACCCTTTAAAATAAATCCCCCACCCTCCCGAACCCCCCCAAAATGCCTTAAATTACCTGGGGTCCAGAGGAAGGGTCCCGGTGTGATCTTTTATTCTCAGGCCTCCGGTGTGTTGTAGAAATGGCGCCGGCGCTACCTTTGCCTTGTCATATGACAGGTCAAAGGTAGCGCCAGCGCCATTTTGTTTTTTGTCCCCCGACGTCAGGAGCATAGGAGATCGCTCCCGGACTCCCGCTGGACCCCCAGGGACTTTTGGCCAGCTTGGGGGGGCCTCCTGACCCCCACAAGACTTGCCAAAAGTCGGGGGACAAAAAAACAAAATGGCGCCGGCGCTACCTTTGCCCTGTCATATGACAGGTCAAAGGTAGCGCCGGCGCCATTTCTACAACGCACCGGAGGTCCGAGAGTAAAACATCACACCGGGACCCTTCCTCTGGACCCCAGGTAATTTAAGGCATTTTTGGGGGGTTCGGGAGGGTGGGGGATTTATTTTAAAGGGTCGGGTGGGTTTTAGGGTTGTTTTAGTGTGCCCGAGAGTGGAAGATCACACCAGGACCCCCCCACTGGACCCCAGGTAATTTAAGGCATTTTGGGGGGGTTCGGGAGGGTGGGGGATTTATTTTAAAGGGTCGGGGTGGGTTTTAGGGATGTTTTAGTGTGCCAGTTTTCGATTTACACGATTTACACGATTTACACAATATTTAAAAAACCCAAACTGCGACGATCCGATTCCCTCCCCCTCCCAGCCGAAATCGATTGTTAAGACGATCGATCACACGATTCACATCTCTAGGCAATAGATGTCTGCTCTAGCCCCTAGTCCCCTAGGCCAATCAGGACTGTTTTAAGTTTGCACATAGTTTTCATTCTTGATTTTCCCACCGTTCCCCCATATTTTATGGTTTTGCAAATAATTTTAACAGTTTTAAATATTTCATTATTCTATAATAAGTTATAGATTTATTTTAATACTGCATGAGTCTCTTTCTTGGTGTGGCTGTGCTGCTGAATATCCCACCAAAGTGAGCCAGAAAAGTTTGATAACTTTGCAAACTGGCCAGTGGCTGAATATTGCTGCCAATGGTTAAAAATTCAGCGAATGTTGTAAAAGTCATAAAGGCATTCATTTCAGTTACATTATGAAAAGAAGAAAAGTTAGATATTAGAAAAAGATCAGGGAAAGAAATTAGAACATTCAAAAAAGCTCCCATTGAAATGAGAGAAGTCACATGATTTATTTATTTATTTATTTATTTGTAGCTTTTATATACCGAGGTTTAGCACAAGCCTTCACCCCGGTTTACATTGAAACAAAACAATTATACATAGAACAAGTTGTGAAACGAAAGTATATGCAAATAGCAGGTCATGGAACAGGTTGTAACAGGAAATAATTAAAATATCTTAAGTCAAATAACGAAAATGAATATAGAAACGAAAAACGAGGAAGGTAGGTACAAACGTGTGCTCCAAACACAAGAAAGTATGAGTGGGAAATGAAAGGAAAGAGGGGGGGGGGAGAGAGATAGAAGGTAGAGGTAGGGGGGTCAGATGGGGCAGAAGGAGGGGGGAAGAGGTGAGGGGTAGGGGAAAGGGGAGGGCAAGAGGGGGGGGGCAAGGGGAGGAGGAAGGGGTAAAGAAGAGGAGAAGAGAAGAGGGGAGAAGGAGGGGTGGAAGGCATCACGATTGTAATTAGCCTAAATTATCGTTGAAAGTCTGGCTGAAGATCCAAGTTTTCAGTTCTTTTTTGAATGATTTATTATCGCTGATAGTGGTGAGGTAGCATGGTAGGGCGTTCCAAAGTTTTGGCCCCGCTATGGAGATAGCTCTATTTCTGGTGTTAGTAAGCTTTGCCATGGGGTAAGCGGGTATTTCGAGTAGTCGTTTGTCGGAAGTTCTGGTGTTCCGTTGAGGTTTGTGGGGGTGGAACATTTTACTGACTGCGGAGTTATCTGTGTTGTGTACTGCGTTGTGGATGATCGTCAGGGTTTTGTATTCTATTCTCTGAATGATTGGTAGCCAGTGTAGACTTTTTAATACTGGGGTGATGTGATCAGATTTTTTATTTCCGGTCAGAACTCTAGCAGCGGCATTTTGCAGTAACTGTAGTGGTTTTATGGTGGATTTGGGGAGACCTAATAACATTGAGTTGCAGTAATCTAGGCTGCTGAAGATCAGGGATTGTAGAACTGTACGGAATTCCTGATGGTGGAGGAGCGGTTTTAGGTGTTTTAGAACATGAAGTTTGTAGAAACCTTCCTTTGTTTTGGTTGCTATGTTTGTTTTTAGGTTGAGATCTTTGTCGATCCATACGCCGAGGTCCTTTGTTGAGCTTTTTAGAGGTATGGAGATGTTATTGATTAGAAGAGAGTTGTGGGAGATGGTTTGGTCTGAGACGTTTCGTCCAATGAGGATACATTCAGTTTTATTCATATTTAGGCATAATTTTAACTTGTTGAGCATGTTTCTAATTGTGGTTAGGTGTTTGGCAGCTGTGCAGAGAGCGTCTTCTATTGAGTTGGTGACAGGGATGATGAACTGAATGTCGTCGGCGTACAGAAAGAAAGTTATTCCAAGACTGGAGATGAGGTGGCAGAGAGGGATTAAGTAGATGTTAAAGAGGGTGGCCGAAAGGGCGGATCCTTGTGGTACCCCGGTGTCTAGAGAGAGGGGTTTTGATGAGATGTTGTTCATGGTGACCTTGATGGCAGTGGCTGCCCTCTGACTTGGATTTACACAGGTCCAAGGCAAGAGTAACTATACTCATCTCTGAGCTTTCTCATAGGAGTGTAGAAAGCATGACAAGTGTCAAGGTCAGCATGTCAAGGTCAGCAGTTTTTGAGGGACTCTATGGAGGCTCCTTTCCCTATATGAGTTGAATATTTTAAGCAGTGCTGAGGGAAAAGCATTTATTTTGTAGTGAATATTTCATTTTACAACAGGTGAAATTCAGCAAAACCGAAATATCTTTCTCTAGTCATTTCCTTCAAAGCTAAAATACCTTGGATGATTCAATCCCATAAAGAATTATGGGACTCAGAGTTGAGATGGCGTCACCTTAGACCAGCATTGCTCTCTCTGTACCAGAGTCTTTCTGCTGAACAGCTTATTGCGACTGGGCATATTATTGTACTTGCAGTACAGCCGTAGGCAACTAAGGAGGCACTTATCCATCTGCTGAATAAAATTGATCATTTTTCCAAAACAAGTCATTCTTTTGTCATTTCACTATTTCTTCCAAAATCTTCCAGGCCTTGTTCGAATCCAGTCCAGTGCTGTATACAAACATGTAGGGCTGAAAAGGATCGTTCCTTTTCACTTGTGCATGCATCCTGAATCATCCTAAATTATATACAATGGGGAATGAAAAATCAGAGATTTTTCAGACTTCACACTTCATAATTATTGCAGTCTTCTCAAAGATATTATATTTCAAAGTTTTATTACAATTGTTCAATGCAAGCTACATTACATAGGATTTCATAAGAAAGCTTGAAGTGCTTGTGTGTGAAGCATCCCGTCTCCATGATATACCAGATGTTCACTGAAGAAATGATTGCTGTTTATGTGGTAAACCAGATGGTTTTATTTTGAAAAATGCCTTGTTTGTCTGCTATTTATTTGCTCCTGGACATCTTGCATAGGCAAATATTGAACCACCAAAACCATAAATCACTACTCAATGATAAAAGGGAAAAAATATTACAGAAATAATATAGTGAGAAAGTATTGGAGCACTTTCTCTAGCACATCATTATCTGTGTTCACTAGACCCTCACCCCTACATTTTTATTTCTTTTAGAATGTGCTAACTTATGGCTCTTGTGATGGAAACTAACTCTGACATACATTTTAATTGTTGGTCTTTTTATTTTTATTTTTATTTTATTTTTTATTTATTAAGAATTTTTCAATAACAAACAATAACTTGCTAATTGCAAAATACTGGACATATTTGTACAATATACCATGTTACATAAGATAAAGCACTTATAGGAAAACATATGTATATATCCAGATCTCATCACAGGAAAAAATAGAGAAGATTATTTTTTGAGCGAAACAATATAATTACGTTATCAATTAGGTATAATGCAAAGAAACCCCTTATTTACTTGTAGCCAGTGTTATCATATTCTCAAGGAGGTTTTCCAGATGTAGAGGTTCTAGAAACGAAAAAACCTTCCCATCAAACTTAACCACACAATTACAAGGGTATTTTAATAAGAAGTTACCACCCTTGTCAATTACACTTTTTCTCATACCCAAAAATTTCCTCCGACATATTTGGGTATTCCTAACAAGGTCAAGATATACCCAAATTTTTTGCCCATAGAAAGGAGTTAATCTATTACGGAAGAAAAACCTTAATACATTTTCTTTATCAGTAATGAAAGCAAATTTCACAAGTAGTGTTCTACGCAATTTAACCTCAATTTCCTCTTGAGATTTTTTAAGCAAATCTGAAATATTAATTACATTTCCATCAGAAATTTCTTGTTCTTTATTGATCTTTTCCTTACCCTGTATTAGATCTTGTTCTTGTTCCTTCATTTTCCCTATATAAAAAGCTTTTTCAATTACAGGCATAGCCTGGTCTGGGACCTTTAATATCTGTGAAATATATGATTTGAATAAATCAACAGGATTTAACTGCTTAATAATTGGGAAATTAACTATTCTTAAATTCAGTATCCGCATGTTATTGTCCAAATTTTCAAATTTTCTTTGACTTTGCTCCTCTACCTTAATTTGATTACACTGAATTTTTTCAATCTTAGTAATTCGCTCTTCAGTTTTATGAATTTCCTTTTGCTGACTCTCTATCTTTTCTGAATTAATTTTCATTGTGTTGTTTGCTTTCATTACTGCATCTGTCAAATTCGAAATAGAAGTATCCAATTTAGCTGTATAATTCCACAAAGTCTCCAAAGTAATATTTGGTGGTTTCACAATTACAGAGGTTAATATTTTAGGTTTAACAACTTTAATTGTATCTTTATGCTTTATCATACCCAACTTTTCTATCTTAGGTGTACTTTCATCTTTGGGGATCAAAATTGGGCTAACAGAATCTTCTGATCCAGATACTTCAAGGGGGGGTTCCTTATTAATTTGAATAGATGTAAAACCTTGTTTAAAACTCTGGTCCAGTACTCCTGAGGCCTCCTGACAATCACCTGGTTTTATTTTTTTTTAACTAGTTTAAGGAACTGGCTCATATCCAAAAACCGATAATGTAAAATCCTCCCAGCCACTTCCTTTACATTAGTATTCAAATATATTTTAGTCTCACCAATTTTAACTCCACGTTTTCCTGGGAGCAGGTGTCTATGCTAAGCACCTGGATCAGGTGTGTCTTCTACCTTGGATAGGATCCTTTAAGAAGCACAGGGAGCCCCCCTGTTCACTCATGTAGCCATGCAAATATCCCGAGAGAGACCTCAGCTATCTTGTCTCTCCCATCAGAATAAACATGGGGGATTGGAGCCATAACTCAGGAGGATGAATATCAAGGATAACCAAAAAGAACAAGGACTAACTCCTGGGAAGGTGCCATCACCAACTATCCATCACCTTCTCTCCTCCTTCAGAGCTATTACATTTCTCACATTATTTTAACTATAATTTAGGGATGTGAATCGTTTTTTGACAATTTAAAATATCGTCCGATATATTTTAAATCGTCAAAAATCGTTAGAGGCGATATACAATAGGAATTCCCCCGATTTATTGTCAAAAATCGTAAATCGGGGGAAGGGGGAGGGGGAGGGGGAGGGCAGGAAAACTGGCACACTAAAACAACCCTAAAACCCTCAACTAAAACAACCCTAAAATCCCCCACCCTCCCGAACCCCCCCAAAATGTCTTAAATTACCTGGGGTCCAGTGGGGGGGTCCCGGTGTGATCTTCCACTCTCGGGCCACGGGTGCGTTAATAGAAATGGTGCCGACGCCATTTTGGTTCCTGTCCCCCGACGTCACGAGCGCAGGAGATCGCTCCCGGACCCCCGCTGGACCCCCAGGGACATTTGGCCAGCTTGGGGGGGCCTCCTGACTCCCACAAGACTTGCCAAAAGTCCAGCGGGGGTCCGGGAGCGACCTCCTGCACTCGAATCGTGTTGCCGTATTGCAAAATGGCACCGGCCGTATGCACAATTCGAGTGCAGGAGGTCGCTCCCGGACCCCCGCTGGACTTTTGGCAAGTCTTGTGGGAGTCAGGAGGCCCCCCCAAGCTGGCCAAATGTCCCTGGGGGTCATTACTGGGAAGAGTTGAGTTAGCTGGCTAAGTTACCCAGCTAACTCTGATATTCAAAATTAGCCAGCTACATTAACTGGCTAAGTCAAATAGTTGCCCTAAAGTTAGCAGGATGAAGTTAGCCAGCAATCTTTTAAGATAGCCAGCTATAATCAATAGTGCAGTGTGGCTGTGCTATTGAATATACCTCCAAAGTTTATCCAGCTAATTTTGCTATCCGGAGACTGACTTTCTTTTGACATCTTTAAAGCTTCCTGCTAAACCCCTCTCTGCCTTCACTTTTAAAGAAACAAGGGTGCTGCTCTGAGAGAGAGAAAATATTTATTTGCATCCTAGTGAAAAATCATCCATATTACTTATTGCACAAGCTAATATTAAAGTATGGTCATTCTACATTAATAGTGGGGGTGAAAGGGAAATAGAACCTAAGGTTACTAAGAGCCAAGAGAAACAGATAAGTATGAGAAAAAAGAAGTGTGAAGCTTGCTGGGCAGACTGGATGGACCGATTGGTCTTCTTCTGCCGTCATTTCTATGTTTCTATGTGCGGATGTCATAAACTAGATAAAAAGCTGCTTATGTGCTTATGAAGCTAAAAGTAATAAATCATTTTAGAAATATGGTTGAATTGCAGGAAGATCACAGTAATGGTTTCATTGATCTCTCATAGACATTTACTTTACATATTCAGCTCATAAATATAAACACTGGGAGGTCAATATTGAGGCTTATCTGGCTAAGTGGTTCTATTTAAATATATGGCCGCAATCCGCAGCCACCACTTAGCTGGAAAACTATTTATCTGGCTTAGTGAGGGGCAGGATGCAGTGTTCCAGGAAATGGCTACTTATCCGATTAACTTAGGTCATCATTTTGCTGTAAATAGCGCAGCAATAATTTGTGCGATAGAAAACAGGGTGGGTTTAGGATAATGAACGGCCAGCCACCACTGTGTCTTCTTGCGGCTGGAAGCCACTGCTGGCCTACTCCCTCTTTGTAGCTGGAGCCGTTGACTTCAGGGCCTCGTTTCGTAGCCTAGTGCTGCCTCCTGCTCGATCTTCGTGGCATGGACATAGCCGCCGCTATCCCTGGTCCTGGCCTTCCTTCTAGGTGTGTGGCCACGCCTCTCTCTGATATTTAAAGGGCCCACGGCGGGAAAAGCCCCATGGCCTCACCTGATGACGTCTCCAGGGAGTCTTCTCTCCAGCCCTATAAAAAGGGCTCTTTGTCAGTCCCTCGTTGCCTTCGCAAGGAGCCAGTCTGCTCCTGGATTCTCCATTGTTCCAGCTCATTGATCCAGGAGGCTTCTGAGGTCCATTGCTTCTTCAAGGTCCTTTGTTCTTCGTTTGAGCTCCTGTGTCTTCGTCCATGGTTCCTGGTCTCTTGTTGGATCCTGTGTTCTCTCCAGATGTTCCTGTCTCCAGATGTTCCTGATGTCCCTTGATCCAGCCCTGATCCTGATGTCCTCCTCTCCAGCTCTTTGTCCTGCTTCCATGTTCCCTACCTGCACATCTTTCCTGGCGTGCCTCTGTCATGGTCCATGTCCAACCCATGGTGGGCTGTGTGGGGCACTTCATGGTTCAAGGCCTACCTTCACATCTGCAGCGTAAGCCTCCGGAAAGTTCCTGTTTTTAATGCCGAATTCCAAGTCTTGAATCCTGTTCCCAGTCTTCGGAGTACCTTGTGTCTGCTTCTGTCCATGCCTTAGACTCAGCCAGAACCTGCTCCGCTTCTGTGTGGTCTGCGACCAGCCACAGGCGGTTGTGTAGGGCATGCCTCAGTGCAGGCCTCTCCTGAATCTTCGACATGTCTCTGGATCCAGCTCTTCACTTCCTCGCTCAAGTCTACTTCGCTTCCGCTGTGGTCCACGACCAGCCATGAGTGGCTGTATGGGGTGCACTGTGCTGCAGTACTCAACCCATACTAGTACCTGTATCCTGAGTCCTCGCTCCAGCCTCTGAGTATCCTGAATCCTCATCTACATTTATTTTATATTTATTTATTTAGTGGTTTTTCATATACTGATAACAGTTTGCACATCGTATCAGTTTACAAGGAACATTGTGGTTATATAGTATTGGTTTACAAGGAACATTGTGATTATAAGGTATAGCATAGCTAATAAAATTAAACTGTTTACATAGAACAAATTGGTAGAGTGTAGCATAACTGATAACAAATTAAAACATTTACATAAAGCAAATCTGAAGAAAGTAGGGTTAACCTATGCTAAGTATAAAAGTAAACTATAAATGAGATTAACAAGGCGGAAGCATAGAGAAGGAATTTAAATGTTTACATAGTGCAGTTGGAGGCATTGGGTTGTCAAATATGGATAAAACTATACATATATATTTATACATGTTTAAGGGCGAGAGCATATAGGACATGTAAAAGTACATGAGGAGGCTGAGAAGATGGGTACAAAATGAGAGATAAGTCTAGGGAGAGGCAATTCTCAGAAGGAAGACCAAATACGGAGGTCATTGCTAAGGAGGTTTAAGCACAAGGAAAGACAAGGGAGTGGGACGGGTAATTAGTTGAAGGCCTGCTTGAAAAGCCATGTTTTCAGTTTCTTTTTAAACTTCTGCGTGCATGGTTCTATGTGGAGGTCAGGTGGCATTGCGTTCCATATTGAGGGACCTGCTATCGAAAATGCTCGATCCCTTGTGGAGGAGAGGTGTGTAAGTTTAGGGGATAGTATGTGGAGTGTTCCTTGATAGGCGGCTCAGGTGGGTTCCTTGATAGGCGGCTCAGTGGGTCTGTTGGATATATGGAAGTGGAGGGAGTTGTGTAACCAATGTATGTTTTCATTGTAAAGGGTCTTGAGTATTAGTGAGAGGTTTTTGTAGCAAATTCTTGAGGAAATGGGGAACCAGTGGAGACTCTTTAGAATGGGGGAAATGTGATCTTTCTTGTGTGTATTGGTGAGTATTCTGGCTGTAGCATTCTATAGTAATTGTAGGGGTTTGATGGTAGAGGCGGGGAGGCCTAGGAGGAGGGAGTTGCAATAGTCGATTTTGGAGAAGACTATAGTCTGAAGAACAGTTCTAAAGCCATTGCAATGTAGGAGAGGTCTTAGTTTCTTTAAAACATGGAGTTTGAAATAGCATTCTTTTAGGGTGGATTTTATGAATGCTTTTAGGTTCAGTTGGTTGTCGAAGGTAATGCCCAGGTTTCGTATATGTAGGGAGAGGGGAATGGTGGGGGACGATGGGTTGGAGTCTATGTGGGACAAGGGGTGGGCATCCGTGGAAATGACAAGGAGTTCTGTTTTGGCGGGGTTAAGTGCTAGGTACATGTTAGTGAGGAGTTGATTGATTGAGGCAAGGCAGTTGTCCCAGATCTTTAAGGCTTTATGTAGAGAGTCAGTGAAGGGGATGAGGATTTCGACATTGTCCGCCTAGATGAAATGGGTGGTATCTAGTTCAGATAGGAGTTTGCAGAGGGGTAACATGTAGATGTTGAAGAGGGTAGAGGAAAGTGCAGAGCTTTGAGAAATGCCTCGGGAAAGGTTAATAGGATCACATTCATTGCTACCCATCTTGACCTTGAATTGTCTATTTTCAAGATAGGATTTAAATCAGAGTAGCACTGTTCCTGTTATGCCGATGTCAGAGAGTTGGTTTAATAGGATTTTATGGCTGATGGTGTCAAACGCAGATGAGATGTCGAGCATTGCTAGGAGGAAGGATTGCCCTTTATCAATACCCTTGATTATGGTGTCAATGAGTGTTAGTAGGAGAGTTTCCATGCTGAAGAATTTACGGAAGCTGAATTGAGATGAAGATAGGATTTTGTGGTTATCCAGGTGTTCTGAAAGACGGGTGTTGACTATTTTTTCTGTTATTTTGGCTAGAAGAGGGAGGTTAGAGATTGGTCGAAAATTGGCGAGATCTGAGGGGTCGAGGGTGGGTTTCTTTAGTATGGGTTTGACAACTGCTTGTTTTAGGACAGGGGGAATGTGGCCTTGTGTGAGGGAGCAGTTGATGATTTCCGATATGGGTTTCGCTATTATATTGGGAATGAATCCTCGTCTACAACTCTGAGTATCCTGAATTCTCATCCAAGTTTCCAAGTGCTTTGTCTCGTCCAAGTCTCCAAGTATCCATGTCTTGTTCTTGTTCCAGTACGATCACCTGTCCTCGACCTCTGTCCATCCCGTCATGCCTGCCGTCCCATACAGCAAGTCCGAAAGGCTATCGAGTGGCCGGAGGGCTAGTCCAGAGACCAGCATTGCATTTTTGAGTCTCTTCTGGTGTGTTCGGGTTTGGCAGAGGTCAGGGCCCTCCCTCCTCTTGCTGCTGGATTGCTGCCTTCATCTTAAATTTTGTTTCAGTGGAAAAAACTTTATCTTCAGAAATCCCTTTGAAAATTACCCTCGGGGTGAATTTTCAAAGCCATTTTTATGCCTCAAACTTGGGTATATATATGTTAATGTATGTTATAAAATTCTCCAGGGTTGTGTACATTAGGGGTGTGCATTCGTATTGAACATAAATGTAAAACGCTACTTATTTTTTTTTTAACTTAAAAAAGTGATAAGACATAAACGATCGGATTTCCAACTTATTCAACATAGCTATGTTGAATAAGTTGGAAATCGCGATTGTTGATCCAAAATAAAAATTTAAACCCCTCACCTTCCTTAATCCCCCCCCAAAGACTTACCACAACTCCCTGGTGATCCAGCAAGGAGTGAGGACGCCATTTCTGAAAGCCTTTCCGAGGAGCAAGTGACGTCGGCGCCACGTCGGAGTGATGCGGCGTCACGTGATTCCCCGCGGGTTCACGCCGGAACGCTCGTTCGGCCCAAAAGGAACTTTTGGCCAGCTTGGGGGGGTCAGGAGGCCCCCCCAAGCTGGCCAAAAGTTCCTTTTGGGCCGAACGAGGGTGCCGGAGGGAACTCGCGGGGAATCATGTGACGCCACGTCACGCCGACGTCACGTGATTCCCCGCGGGGGAAGCTGGCCAAAAGTTCCTTTTGGGCCGAACGAGCGTTCCGGCGTGAACCCGTGAGGAATCACGTGACGCCGACGTCACGTGCTCCTTGCAAAGTTGGTCAGAAATGGCGTCCTGACCCCGCTGGACCACCAGGGAGTTGTGGTAAGTCTTGGGGGGGGGGATTAAGGAGGGTGAGGGGTTTAAATTTTTATTTGCACATATGGACATATACTCAACTCATTGAATTCTGTTTATGTCCATATTGACCGCAAATGGGACCCCCTTTGGACATATGGACATATGAACTTAAACTTTTGCTCTGCACATCCCTAGTGTACATAAAAGTATGCACATAACCTGATTGCACTAATAGGTTTGTGAACAGAAAAAAGAGGCATTCTGAGGGCAGAGTTGGGGAGAGTTTGGAGTTATGAGATTATGTTTGATTTGTGAAAGTATTTGCATAAATTCACATGCAAAAAGCTAATGTAACTGTCATGGCAAAGTGAGTACATGGAAACCCTTGATTGAAATATATATAGGTTACAATCTATTTAGGAAGGACTGTGTAGGAAGATAGAGAGGAGACATGGTATTATATATAAAAAATAATATTAAAGCAACAGAGTTGCGGGGCTTATATGGTAAGAAGGAGGCACTGTGGGTTAATCTGGAAAAAGGGAATTGTACATCTATTTATACTGGTGTAATATACAGATCTATATCACAGACAGAAGAAATGGATAGATATTTAATGGAGGATATTCATAAAATTGCTATGAAAGGGGAGATACTATTGCTAAGGGATCTCAATCTGCTGGCTGTTGATTGGGACATTCCAGTGTTGTGTGCTGTATACAGGCTATGGTATTATCTAGAAGCAGCGAGATCCTTCTCTGCAAGGAGAACTGTTCTGACAATGGATAATGGAACCCATACAAGAGGGAGTGATACTGGACCTGACGCTTACCAACGGGGACAATATCTATAATACTGTAGTGGACGATCAGTTGGAATCTAAATGAAGGTTCATTCCAAGGCAAGGATCCTAGACTTCAGCAAAACTAACTGTGTTAAAATGGGGGAGAACCTCAAGGAGTTATTAACTGGATGTAAAATTTTACGCCTGTTTTAGAGAAAGCCTAAAGTTAACCAGCCTTGTGTGGCCAGATAACGCTCTTCTAACCCGGATATCTTTAAAAGTTGTCCAGGTAAGTAGTGCTATCAGAGAAGGGAAGAAAATAAAGGGACCAGTGGCCCAAATCTTCCCCTCCCTCTCCCTAAATTTCATCCATGGCCCTCATGAGTTTTGCACTCTCTACCCCCAAACCCTTTCTAAAATCTTTAAAACTCGTGCAGTAGGCAAGTCGCTGTCCCATCCCCCCCATCCCGTTTCTGTTAACATTTCCATAAGAATGTGGTTCTCCCCCCCCCCCCCCCCCCCCCATCTGCAGTGTCAATAGTCCTGCCTACACCTTCTACCCACCCTGGACCCCTCCATCCCATCTCCCATACTAAAAAAAACCAAAACCCTGCCAAGAGGGAGGTCCCAACTCACTCACTCCCAGTGAGCCTTACTTTCACTTTTATGAATTGGAAGAACACCTGCCCTTCTCAAGTCCTCCGGAACTACTCCTGACTCTAAAGAAGCATTAAACCTAAACTATTCTGCCTCTTGTGTAGATTTCTTTCTGTTTATTATCAGTTTCAGATAAAGAGAATCATTTGGGAACTGCATTTTTCTGTGTCGCTATGAATTATTCAAGAGCAAAGGAAGTGCTGGGTAGGGATGTGTACTCATTTTGTTTTGTTTCACTAGTTTATGTGCATACATTTTTAATGAGAGTAAAATTGTATGTATGTGCATAAAATTGATTTTCTGCAGGTATGTAAATGTATGCATTTAAAAATACATTTTAATATATGTTACAAAATAAAACAAAAGGAAATTTAAAAACAGTGCAGTTTAACAACCTCACCATCCAGGGCACTGAAGTGAAGCTTCTGCCTGAGCACAATTCCCCTCTTCTTGGTGAAAACAGAGAAAGCGAGTGGTGGTCTACATGTAAAATAAATTTGAATCTACTAAGATTAGAGAACTTCTATATGTGAAATGTACATTTGTTCCAAAATGCTGAACCATCCTTGGAAAAAGATATTTCCCTTGATTCAGCATTTCTTCTGGAACAACTTAACTTTTCCTTCATCAGCTGAACTCAGAGAACAAACTCTTACTGAAAAGAGAGAAGTTTTTCAAGATAGAAGCAATGAGACCAGAGTAACCTTCTCTGGGTATATTCAAACCACAATTTTTTCCTGTCAAAAATTTCGCTACTCAGAGCAATAAATGCTAAACTAATTTTTTCTAATGTAAGAAAAACATTTTTCCCAAGAGAAAATAAAGTTGAAGACTAAAACATTACAAAGGTGCTGAACCTTTTGGTTTTTCCTAAAGAACTCTGAGAGTGGGCTCTGAGCAGAGATCATGGTTGCTATAGTAATTTGTATTGGATAGCCCCAGGTTGATGTCGTGCAAAAAACTCGGAAATGAGTCAGTCTGTTTTCAGAGCACAGCAGGAGCAGAATGCATAACTCCAACAATTAAAAAAATGTCACAGATTGGCAACCAGCTGGGGGCACAGGTCATGGTCTGTCATCCCAGTAGGTAAAAAGGAGAAAATAATACATTTACACATCAGTGGGAATAGGAGTATCACTGAACTAGAATTTTTTTTTTACCTTGTTATGATGTTACTATCATTTTAGATATATCTTCGAGTAAAGCAAGCAGATTTTTTCATCAAGCCTTTAAGTAGTATTCCATGATGTGTCTATATTAAGCTCAGAAAATCAATAGTATATCTTCTCATCCTAACCTGTACTGCATTCTTCTGAAGTTTCTGTGAATAGGATTTGTAAATGCTTGAGGATCCATTTTCATGAAAGATTTGCTAGGGATATGCACAAAAAATATTTATGTAGGGTTTATTTTTTTCATTATGTTTTTTTTCTTCATTATTTGTTTTGTTTTTGTTTGTTTTGTTTAATTGAAATGAAATTAACATAAAACTGAAAGAACAAGAAAGAAAGAAATGAAACACGAAACACAAAATAAATGTGTCCTGCCAACACCACCTCCCTCCACCACCACCAAAACCAGCACCATTGCAATAAAAAAAATAACACTGGCCTTCCCTGCCCCCCAACCAGAAGGCATAATTTACCCCATCTATTAGGCCATAGAAGTCCAGGTTGGGCAGAAGCAATCCCCAGTCGCTCCTACCCTTCTGGATCCCAGTTGCAAAATGGCGCAAGCTGGTGTTGAGACCAGTGCCATACTGCGATATGGCCATACAACAAAGTGGTGCCTACCTCAGGGACATCCTATATCAGTTTGCAAGCAGAAACCAGTGGGGCAGGAGTGACTGGGGATCACTTCTGCCCCATTTGTTCTGCTAAGACTTAATGGATTGAGTAAGCTATGGGGCGGATTTTAAAACAATACGCGCACCGGTACTTTTGTTCGCACCACCGGTACGAACAAAAGTACACCAGATTTTATAAGATACGCGCGTAGCCGCGCGTATCATAAAATCCGGGGTCGGCGCGCGCAAAGGGGTGCACATTTGTGCAACCTGCGCACGCCAAGCCCAGCGCGGCCTGCCTGTTCCCTCCGAGGCCGCTCCGATTTCGGAGCAGCCTCGGAGGGAACTTTTCTTCGCCCTCCCCCCACCTTCCCCTCCCTTCCCCTACCTAACCCACCCCCCCCCCCCGGCCCTATCTAAACCCCCCCCCCTTACCTTTGTCGGCAAAGTTACGCCTGCTGAAAGCAGGCGTAACTTTGCACGCGTCGCCGGCAGCCCCGCTCCGTCCTCCGGTCCTGGGGGCGTGGCCCGGAGGCCTCAACCACGCCCCCAGGCTGGCGCAACGCCCCCGGGCCCGCCCCTGAAACGCCGCGGCACGCCCCCGAAATTCCGCGTCGTTTCGGGAACGCCCCCGGACACGCCCCCTCCCTCCCCGTTTCGAAAGCCCCGGGACTTACGCGCATCCCGGGGCTTTACGCGCACCGGCGGCCTATGCAAAATAGGTGCGCCGGTGCGCGCGGGCCCTTTTAAAATCCGCCCCTATGTCTGCAAGGATAGGGCTAGGAGGGGGGGAGGGGGGTTGGGGAAAAGCCAGGAGGCTGCAATTATAAATGATGGTGGTTCTTAAGGGGGAGGGGGATTGCACTGACTTTCTGAAACAAAAGTCAATGAAAAGAAATCTTGAATTTCCATGCCAGTATTTTCAGTTTATTTTCAAATGAAATTAACCAAAATACAAGTTATTTGGCAAATTTTTCATTTTATTTACCCTGTCATATGAGTAGCAATTAGATTGTTCTCAAAGGTCATACATTTCAACTTCACCAGTCTTTAGTAGAATTATTTCATTTATTTATTTATTTACAGTACTTTAAATCTGCCTATAATTGATCATGATAAGCGGTTATTATGATCAAAAGTTATTAGTTCTATCTTGGTTGGTTCATTCAGAGCTCAACTTTCAAACTTACCCCCGGTATAGCATTTGCGCATATATGTGGACACGCAAAGGTCAATGATAGTATTTGATAAACCGTGTGGTGGAAGTGACACAGTTTATAAAATACCACATATTTCTGCTACAAAAGTGTACACATATGTTTCAGTACTTGCAAATATTTCCAATGCAAGAAAGTGCATATTTTCACTATTCATTATATAAACATATGAATATATGTTTTACATACAAGATAATTGTGACACTGTGCAAATAGATACCAAATTAAATGTGGAGGCTAATATGCTAGTTTTAAAATACTTGCGTAGGTATTTGGAATCACCAGTTTGCTGATACCTCCACCAGTTTATCCAGTCCTTCTCCAGTTCACCTAGACCATCTAGCTCTTCACCCTGAACCCCCACAAGTTCCCATAGACCGACCACCCAAAACCTACAGCCAAGAGACAAGTCCAATTTCACTTGCACCAGTCAATTAGCAGGTGTAAAACTGTACAAACAAGTTCAGCAATGTGTATGTGTGCAACTTTGCAAAATAGCAACTACCGCATGTACTTCTGAACCTTGCCCTGGAATACTATTATTTCCCTGACACAATGTATGCATTAAATCGAAAGTATGCACATACTCTTAAAGATGAATTTTCAAAGGCTTACTCACATCGTGTCCAGGATGCCTACATTCTCTCGCAGTCAGGCCACTTCCAGGAAGGCTACATCTCCAGG
Organism: Rhinatrema bivittatum; assembly: GCF_901001135.1. Taxonomy (NCBI): domain Eukaryota; kingdom Metazoa; phylum Chordata; class Amphibia; order Gymnophiona; family Rhinatrematidae; genus Rhinatrema; species Rhinatrema bivittatum. The sequence goes on along the minus strand of NC_042615.1, from coordinate 518,444,308 downwards.
GGCTGTCTTCTAGGTAGGAATGCATTTATTACCACCACCATACACCAATTAACCTCTTTTTTTTTGTCTCCTTCATATCTAGGTGGACTGACAGCTTTGGCCCAGGAAGACTGCACTAATCCTGCCCTGTGAACTACCCTGCTGCCCAACACAAAGGCAAATCTAACTGTTCTTCTCTGACTTCACTCCTAAAGGTGATACATGATATCCACTCAAAACCTGACTCATGATTCACTGCCTAACCCACAGACTAAAACAGATGTTCGTTGCAATAGAGTTCAATGGCAACCAAGGTAGTCACTGAGAGAACTTTCAGCCTATTCAAAATATAGTTCTGATGCCTGGACAGATTGGGAGATGCCATCCCTACAACCCTCTAAGGTCTGTGAGATCTTTCTAGCCTGATGCATGCTTTATAAACTGGCTAGAATCAAAAGTCTACCTCCTCCAAAAGGACTAGAAGATCATCTAGATAAAAAGGAGGAGGAAGAGCTGAGTCAGGAGGAATTGCAGGAAATACATTGTAAGAGTCAATGGCATGTCACTCTGCCCTTGGAGGTCACAGAAACTGGGGGCATTGGCAAATCATTGGAGCTGCTGGAGGGCCCTGCAGCACCCAGAGTCATCCAAGAAGATAGGCTGGCAGCTGTGGTGGGCCTTTCCTCCTCAGATATCTGTTTCCATGTAGAGGCAGGAGCATCTTTTTGGTAGTTGGGGGTGATGATGCTGCAGGCTTCATGGGCTGAGGTGAAGGTTGCATTAAAGAAGGTGGTACCATGATAGGTGGTACTGGAGGCATAGGTGGAGCAGCCAAAGGGACAGGAAGAACTCCGGCCTGAGGATGTACCATCTGGCCAGGTGGTGCTTCAAATGCTGGTGAGGCTGAATTCAGGGAGCCATTATAAAGTATCAAAATGGAGGAGGGGGGCTGACTGGCAGGGAGGCACGCTTGAAGCATCTTCATCCACACTGCAATCTGGGCCTCAACTGCATGATGAATGTTCCTTAGCTCCTGCTGAACACCTGCATTTCCTGCCATATACCCTGCATCTCAGTCCTAGTACCTGCCATCTCCTCCACCAGTCTGACATTCAGGTCTATTAAGCACATTTCTGCTGACAAGGCATGTACTTCCTCTTCTTGAGGAGTGATGAGGACCTCCTTTGCAGAGTTGGTCTCCTCCAGGCCATCTGCAAGCTACTGGAGATCTGGTAAGCATGAATGTGTTACAGAAGCATGGGTGTCACTGTGTCCTGCTCCTTCTCCTCCTTCTCCTCCTTTTCCTCCTTAATGGGCTATCACTGCTCAGATGCTAGATGGTGCTCTGTATAAGAACATAAGACTTGCCAGGTACTTGTGACTTGGATTGACCACTATTGAATACAGGATGCTGGGCTTGATGGACACTTGTTTTGATCCAGTATGGCATATCTTATGTTCTGCTATATCTTTTTTGAGATGTGGTGACCAGAATTGCACACAATACTCAAGATGAGGTCACACCATGGAGCAATATAGAGGCATTATGATATTCTCTATTTTATTCTCCATTCGTCTCCTAATAAATCCTACCATTCTATTTATTTTCCTGGCTGCTGTTGCACACTGAACAGATTTCAATATATTATCAACGATGATGCCTGAATGGTGACTCCTAATGTGAAACCTTGCATTGTGTAGCTATAATTTGAGGTACTCTTCCCATTGCATACTTCTACAATTCTGACAGCTGATAGGCTAGGCCTAAAGAAACCTTTGTCCTACTGATGGCACTCAAACCAGCAATAGGCACATGGAAATGTGTTCTATAATGCTTATTGTGCAGCTGGAGCTGCAGGATATGGGCTCAGGGAGCTGTTCAGGTAGGCAGAGAGAGAGCTCCAGTGACTGTTAAGCACATTGCATATACTGTATATTGAAAGTATGTACACTCTTTCGTTTTGCAAGGGATCAGCCATCTGAAGATTTGGATGGACTGTTCATTGTCCTCTTCAGGGCTAGGAGGCAGCACCTGAGAGCACTGCCTTGATCATCAGTGGCCACTGAGTCCTAATCTATATGAATCTTCAGGTGGTTTACAAAAAGAAAGAGTGTACATACTTTCAATATATATGTGTCTTGTTCTTTTAACAGTCACTAAAGCTGTCTCTCTGCCTGGCTGGAAGACCTCTCAGCTCTCACCCTGGCCTGCTTTCTCTTGACGAGGTGTCAAATGTCCTGCCACTTGTGGCTCAGGTCTTTCACACTGCGGTTGTCATGACAGACTGCATTCAGCCTATGGTGGATCTTCTCAACAGCTGCTCCTTCCTGTATAAGCCCAATCTTCTGGATTGGGGGCCATTCCGGAGATGGTGGACCTTCATGAACTGATAGATTAGAAGGTCCACCTCCCATGGTAGGAAGTTGGGCTTCCTCACTAGTGCTCCATTCCATTTTGGCCATGGTACAAGTAGGAAGACATGCACTGGTAGCCAGCCCTTCATATTAGCATATAAGCATAAATTGTATGTATTTGTGTGTATAAAGGGGTAGGGTATATGCAAGTAAACATTGCATGTGTAAATAATAAAAATAGATAACAAACATATGTGCATTTGTTATTACCAGCATAAATGCGTGTACCTTACACGTGTATAACCCAGGGGGTTAAAATTTAGATAGGGTGATATAATTTTTTTTTTGTTAAACATGAGATATTTGGAAAATATAAAAAATAATTTCACCTGGCTGTGTCACTGGAGGCAGCTGGGAGAGTTGCTGCATTTGGGGTTGTCTTGGCCCATGTATGGCTGGAGACTGTTGGCCCATGAAGGAGGAGGCAGGATCCTGGGTGCCTCGGGCCAGAGTTGGGTCTGCTGGGCTGCTAGGAAGAGCAGCCAGTGATATGTTAGCAAGGCAGAGTCGTGGCACAGCAGGAGCTACTTCAATATAAGTGTTCTGCTATCTCCCCACAGCTCAGGAGGCAGAAAATAGCTATTGCTGAAGGTCCCGAGGGTTCCTTACTCTGCAGCTGGAAGGGGAAGTGAGACAGCAGCCTTTGATGTCCTTGGCCTGTGGCGATGAAAGACTGTCCATTGAGGAAGGGGGTGGAGCCAGGACCCGCAATTGCAGAGAAGCCCAAGGCTGCCACCAGCCAGCTGCCATTAGGAGATTGCTTGGCACCAGGGACCGAGAGAGTCCCCTGGAATCTGTAATGTTTAGCGGTAGAAACGGGAGCTGAATTCAAATAAAAATAAAAATGAAAATAAGCAACAAAAAGTTAAATTAACCCATGATTCAGGGTTGGGGGAACCCTGCTGAAGCTCCCATATTTTCATGGTTCTGTGTGCACCTTAGCAACCCTAGGTTTAAAAGGGTTTTAAAAACTTGCAGAATTAAAATTAATATAATAAAATGTTGGTTGTGATCAGGCCAGGGGATCTCTTAAGGCAGCCCCCAAGGGTTTTAGAGCCCCAACTGAACCCTGTTGACCCTAGGGAAAAAGGGTGCAATTTCTCAAAATGGCCCAAATTTGAGCCAACATATGGTGGTGGACAGGTAAGGAAGAGTTCCTGACCTCCACTGTGGTTTCAGAAATAATTTTCTGAGGTTTAGGGGGACTCAAAATATAGCATTTGGGGATGCTGTGAAAACAGGCACACAACAGCCAGAACAGCAGGAAAATCTTGTGCCCACAGCCTCAGTAAGTATCCCAAGAAAATTGGGAGAGTACCTAAATGACTTTTAGCTGGGGGAAAATCTGTTAGGAAAAGTTTAATTCAAAAGGGAAACTTTGATAAAATGAGGAAAATAGTCAGAAAAAAACTGAAAGGTGCAGCTGCAAAGGTTAAAAGTGTTCAACAGGCTTGGACATTGTTTAAAAATACAATCCTAGAGGCGCAGTCCATATGTATTCCATGCATTAAGAAAGGTGGAAGGAAGGCAAAACGATTACCGTCATGGTTAAAAGGTGAGGTGAAAGAGGCTATTTTAGCCAAAAAATCATCCTTCAAAAATTGGAAGAAAGATCCATCTGAAGAAAATAGGATAAAACATAAGCATTGTCAAGTTAAGTGTAAAACATTGATAAAACAAGCGAAGAGAGAATTTGAAATGAAGTTGGCCATAGAGGCAAAAACTCATAATAAAAACTTTTTAAAATATATCCAAAGCAAGAAACCTGTGAGGGAGTCGGTTGGACCATTAGATGACTGAGGGGTTAAAGGGGCTCTTAGGGAAGATAAGGCCATTGCAGAAAGACTAAATGAATTCTTTGCTTCCGTGTTTACTAGTGAGGATGTTGGGGAGATACCAGTTCCGGAGTTGGTTTTCAGGGGTGATGAGTCAGACGAACTGAACGAAATCACTGTCAACCTGGAAGATGTAGTAGGCCAGATTGACAAACTAAAGAGTAGCAAGTCACCTGGACCGGATGGTATGCATCCCAGGGTACTAAAGGAACTCAAAAATGAAATTTCTGACCTATTAGTTAAAATTTGTAACCTATCATTAAAATCATCCATTGTACCTGAAGACTGGAGGGTGGCCAATGTAACCCCAATATTTAAAAAAGGCTCCAGGGGTGATCCGGGTAACTATAGACCAGTGAGCCTAACTTCAGTGCCGGGAAAAATAGTGGAAACTATCCTCAAGATCAAAATTGTAGAGCATATAGAAAGACATGATTTAATGGGACACAGTCAACATGGATTTACCCAAGGGAAGTCTTGCCTAACAAACCTGCTTCATTTTTTTGAAGGGGTTAATAAACATGTGGATAAAGGTGAACCGGTAGATGTAGTGTATTTGGATTTTCAGAAGGCGTTTGACAAAGTCCCTCATGAGAGGCTTCTACGAAAACTAAAAAGTCATGGGATAGGAGGCGATGTCCTTTCGTGGATTACAAACTGGTTAAAAGACAGGAAACAGAGAGTAGGACTAAATGGTCAATTTTCTCAGTGGAAAAGGGTAAACAGTGGAGTGCCTCAGGGATCTGTACTTGGACCGGTGCTTTTCAATATATATATCAATGATCTGGAAAGGAATACGATGAGTGACGTTATCAAATTTGCAGATGATACAAAATTATTCAGAGTAGTTAAATCACAAGCAGACTGTGATACATTACAGGAGGACCTTGCAAGACTGGAAGATTGGGCATCCAAATGGCAGATGAAATTTAATGTGGACAAGTGCAAGGTGTTGCATATAGGGAAAAATAACCCTAGCTGTAGTTACACGATGTTAGGTTCCATATTAGGAGCTACCACCCAAGAAAGAGATCTAGGCGTCATAGTAGATAATACATTGAAATCGTCAGCTCAGTGTGCTGCAGCAGTCAAAAAAGCAAATAAAATGTTAGGAATTATTAGGAAGGGAATGGTTAATAAAACGGAAAATGTCATAATGCCTCTATATCGCTCCATGGTGAGACCACACCTTGAATACTGTGTACAATTCTGGTCGCCGTATCTCAAAAAAGATATAGTTGCAATGGAGAAGGTACAGAGAAGGGCAACCAAAATGATAAAGGGGATGGAACAGCTCCCCTATGAGGAAAGGCTGAAGAGGTTAGGGCTGTTCAGCTTGGAGAAGAGACGGCTGAGGGGGGATATCATAGAGGTCTTTAAGATCATGAGAGGTCTTGAACGAGTAGATGTGACTCGGTTATTTACACTTTCGAATAATAGAAGGACTAGGGGGCATTCCATGAAGTTAGCAAGTAGCACATTTAAGACTAATCGGAGAAAATTCTTTTTCACTCAACGCACAATAAATCTCTGGAATTTGTTGCCAGAGGATGTGGTTAGTGCAGTTAGTGTAGCTGGGTTCAAAAAAGGTTTGGATAAGTTCTTGGAAGAGAAGTCCATTAACTGCTATTAATCAAGTTTACTTAGGGAATAGTCACTGCTATTAATTGCATCAGTAGCATGGGATCTTCTAGGTGTTTGGAAAATTGCCAGGTTCTTGTGGCCTGGTTTGGCCTCTGTTGGAAACAGGATGCTGGGCTTGATGGACCCTTGGTCTGACCCAGCATGGCAATTTCTTATGTTCTTATGTTCTTATTGTGGTGCCATGTGACCATGTGACCAATTTTCACATATAAATTAGGGTCTTTGATATTGGGAAAATATGTGAACCATTTTAAATTGGCCAAAAGGACCAGTTGGGATGGAAAAATTGGTTCAAAAGTCATAATTTTGGAAAAATTTGACTTCAGTCCATTAAAAAAACCTCTCATCCAGTCCAGGTTTTTGAAACTGTACCCTTTATTTCACCACAGGGCTGCTGAGAATTCCAGTCAGTATAGGATGCAATTTAACCAGTCTCAACCATTTTTTGAGAAGAGGGTGAGGGGCTACAGTAAAGAGGCAGGTGGAAATATATGACTACTTCCCAGCTAATAGGGTCATTCATCAAAATGTGTTATGGCGTTAATTACATAATGCATGCGATAGGTTTGGTAGCACATGGTGTAAATGCAAATTTTTCAAAGGGGTGGGATTAATGAGGGGCATTTATTGCACAGGAGGTGGACTCTTGGACCAACGTGGAGTTGACGCTACCCGTAGGAGGGATCCTACGGGTTCCCACCGTCGGCAAGCAGAGTGGGCTGACTGACGGAGGCCGGGTGGAGCTTCGCCAATACCAGCCCTCATTCCCTGCAGGTTGAGCCTTTGGGTACCGGGGCCGGCTGGAGTTAGGTGGGCCTTCGTATGTAGTCGTCGAGGTGAAGATGGAGAGGTCAGCCCAGAGGCAGCAACGGAGGAACTGATGAGTATGTACTGGACGAGGCAGAGTCCCGGAGACCCGGGCACCAATAGGAACTAAAGTCTGACAGGGGGCGCCCGAGCAAGAACAAGCCAAAGCCTGAAAGGCCATGTCCAGGATGTAGACAGTAGAGGCATCGTAGAACAGGCTGAAGTCAGGGCAGGCGGCAATCATGGAGCGGTGGCAAGGCAAAGCTGAAGTCAAGACCAGGAGAGAAGCATTAGCGTGGTCAGTCGAAGCAGAGGTCTGGACTAGGAGATGATCAGTAGCGTGGTCAGACAAAGAAGAGGTCGGGTCCAAGAGAAGATCAATAGCGTAGTCGGGCAAAGCAGTGGTCAGGTCCAGGAGAAGATCAATAGCATAGTGTGGCAAAGTAGTAGTCAGGTCCAGGAGAAGATCAATAATGTAGTTGGGCAAAGCAGTGGTCGGGTCTGGGAGCAGATCAGTTCATAAGGAAAGCTGGGTAGCAGGAACTCAGGAACGAAAAAGGCAAACCAGGAACAGGAACTGGAAGGGAACAGGAACCAGGAACATGAAGGAATCACCAGGAGGCAACGAAGTACACAACCAGCGTGGAGACCTGTTGCAAAGGCAACTAACAGGAGCTGAGCCCGGCATTATATACCAGAGCTTCAGTGACATCATCATCTGGGGCCGCGGACAAGTTCCCGCCGCGGGCCCTTCAAAAGAAACAGAGATGCACGCCTAGGAAGGGGCACAGTGCAGGATGGCGGCGTCTCTATGTGGACCACGCGGCGACGCCTGCCGCAGAGCAGAGGAGTCTGCTGTGGAGCTAAGAATGCTGGGGACAGCCCAGAGACGGAGCCGGCAGCCTACAGCCGCAAGAAAAGTGGAGCCAGAGACTCGATTAGGCAGCAGAGGGTAAGAGGTAGAGATGTGAATCGGAACCGGAATCGGTTCGGATTCCGGTTCCGATTCACATCGTGGTTTTTTTTTTTCGTCCGGCCCGATCGCGGTTTTGTTTATCAGCTGCGCCCGAGCCGATAAACAAAAAATCCACCCCGACCCTTTAAAATTAATCCCTTAGCTTCCCCCACCCTCCCGACCCCCCCCCCCCCCCCCAAAAAAAAAACATTTTACAGGTACCTGGTGGTCCAGTGGGGGTCCCGGGAGCGATCTCCTGCTCTCGGGCTGTCGGCTGCCACTAATAAAAATGGCGCCGATGGCCTTTGCCCTTACCATGTGACAGGGTATCCGTGCCATTGGCCGGCCCCTGTCACATGGAGGGAGCACTGAATGGCCGGCGTCCGAAGCCCAATTCACATCCCTAGTAAGAGGGCCTGGCCACAGGCCTGCTGCGGCTGGCACACGCAGCAGCATTATTGCATGCTTTTAACACTGGAAATAACTACCCCTTTTTCCTGGTATTAAACTGTGTGATATGCCTGAAATGCAATTTGTGCTAAAGATTGCATTTTTGGAGGAAGGGAGGGAGAGAGAGAGAAAGCCTCTGGGATGGCACATATACTAGTCACCTATTTATACTGCTATAGGAGGACCAGCTAATAACTTGAGGAGAGGTTTTGGTGGTGGTGTAGGGTTTTGAGGTCAGTTTTACATGCAGAATGAGACATACGAACAGCATGGTAGACCTCAGTGAAGATTTGACATAATTTGGAGTGAGTATAGTCACACAAAGATGAGATTTCCACAATGTTCTCTCACCATAGTTTGATGGGTTCTATACCTTACCTTGGGAGGGTGGTGTCACTATGGTAACCTACCTAAACAACAGCTATGGACTACTTAAGCTGATGATAGTATAATGATCCCACTGACCAAGTTATGGTTGGGATTCAGGCAGTGTGAAGTGACAGAGAGCAGAAGGTTTTTACACCCTATCTCTTTCCAGGGACTGCTCCATATTGTTAAAGCACAGAAAGGGCAGGCATACTACTATGTATGAGTGTGAATGATTTAAGCAAAATTGTATCTCCTTGGAAGGTGAGGAACAGGGCCAGGATAGTTTAGGTAATTCTTAAAATATGGCTGATGCCGGTTTTTAGAAGTCAATCTTGTCAGAACAGAGAATGAGCAAGTGTAATTGAGAATGACATGTATAAAATCCATGAAACAAATCCTCATTCTCATAACCGATGGAAATTGAGCTGTAACTCTTGCTTAAATTTCTCACAGCTGTGAGAGTTAAATTGTAATCTTCCTATCCCAAAAATGAGAATAGTGGAGAAAATAATTATCTGTGAAGAGAACTATAGTTATTGTATTATTAGTTCCTTTAAAATTGAAGGTTAAAAAGTCATGGTAAAACCTGATGGTATCTAGGAACTGATATCATGATATCCTTGTGGAGAAGCAGGTTACCTAGCTGAGGTATAGCAGCTTTGGTTTATAACTTCATCTCAGAATTAATCCATGTAGCTTTGCAAATTAACTGGTACATTCCCAGAAATTTACCTGACTTCAGGTATGGCTGAATAAGTTCTTGTGTGAATCTGAGAAGAATCCATGGCAGAAAGAGAGAGTGCATAGTTTTTAGAAAAAAGAACTGTGACAGTGCTCACCACACTGGTATATAGCCACAGAAAAGTGTGAGCAGACTCAGAAAAAAGGAAAGCTGACAGCAGTATTCTGCTACTAGCAGAGCCCCTGAGAAAAATATTTACAAACTTTAAGGCTCTCTACATAGAAAGATTATCCCAGTCATTACTACAACTTGTGAGCAAGTTTTTTTTTTTCACACTAATACACCAGAGAGATTCCTCTGTGCTCTAGTTAGGTTAGGGAAATTGAAATTATTTTTTTCCACACATACGGACTGATGCAATACCGTGCACTGCCCGCAGCGCACACCTCAACGCGCAACACACACATTTTTACTATCCAAAATTAACACCTGCCCCGGAACAGGCGTTAATTTTTGAGAAGCCTAAAAAGTGTACAGAAAAGCAGAAAATAATGCTTTTCTGTACTTCCTGTGACTTAATATCATTGCGATATTAAATCGGAGGAAGTAAAAAATAAGAACTGTCCAAAAAAAAAAAAAGTGTGCCTGCGGGCATGTTAGGAAAAGGGACGCTCAATTATGGAGCATCCATTTTCCTAACCTGTGGCTGTGCTTGTAAAATTGAGTGTCTGTTTTCCTAACCTGCGAACAGCCACCTCTCCTGGGCGCTCACTGCCGAGGAGGTGCTAGGTTCGCAAAATTTCCCATAGTGCCTCCTTTTTACTGTGGCAATCCATTTGCATATTGCATAGGGCACCCCAGAGAAGTCAATCAGCATGCATTAAGGGAGCGAGTGCTCAGTCGTGAGAGCCCATTTTCTGCATGCCGATATTGCATCGATCTGATAGCTAGTTAAGTTCAAAAAGACCTTGTGGACAACATGAAGGGTACATCTGCTTAGAACATCATCAGAAGAAAACGGTGATAGAGTAGTCAAGGAACACTCTATTCTTTTAATTAAAGTGTAGTGAGGGAGGAAATCAATTCTGTGCCAGGATACAATTCTCCTAATACAGAGAAGAAACTGTACTACAGGAAACGTGTGACCACAAAAAGCCAATCTAGATGCTCAAGCTACGACTGCAACCTGCACTCAAGGCAGAGATGTACGCAAACCTCAGTGGAGAGGACAAAGATTCCTCTTTACAAACCTGTTTCAGCTAAGTGTTCACTTAAAGAAAAAGTATACTTACAAGTCTAGCTAGACTTAAGGACTGAGATATTATCACAAAAAGTACAGAGAAAGAGAAAAAGTGAGAGACATAAAGAGAGCAGACAAAGCTAACTATAGAAAAGAAACAACCAAACAAGGGAACAAGCATTCTCTATACTCATCTTTACCTTTGGTTGGTTTCTATACTCAGCTGCACCTGGAAATGAAGTTACATCACAGACTCATATTCTTCAAAGTAACATCAATCAATATATCCTATACAGAAAAAATAGGCCCAGATCAGGCCTCGTACAGAGACATGTTTGAGGTCCTGAGGCCTAGGCTTGGTGCCAGGTCCTGGTACTGAGGCCTGGTCCCAGTGCCAAAGCCTAGGCCCAGCGCGAGGGCCTAGTCCCATCAGCAATAGGCCCAGCACCAAGACCTTCCTCTATCACTAAGGCCTAGGTCCAGCAACGAGGCCAAGGCCTAGTTCCAGTGCCGGGGCCTGGCCCTGAGGCTTTGATCCCATTTCCAAGCCCTACACCTGAAACTGGGACCTTGTGCTAAGGTCTGAGGCCTGACTGAAATCTAGCACCATTGCCTAGGTTTGGTGCCAGGGCCCAACCATGAGGTGCTTCAAAAATGATGCCATCTGCTGGAAAGACAGCACCGGAATTATGTCACTGCAGCACCTTCCTCTGAAGTGAATGGCGCTGTTTGAGGTACACCTTAATGAGGAGCCCGAATGATTTTGATAATTCAACTAATCAATCATGAAGATGCCACCATCACCCTTCCCAGTACAATCCTCTAAAAATACATATTTGGACATCATGCTTTTAAATAAACTTTGTTATACTGAATTTAAATATATATATAAAGCAAATATATGCAGAATCATGTCACAGTACCTGATGAATGTGTCATCTGTGAGTTTTGGGGGTAGACTGCAAAAAAAAGATCAAGAAATACATTTATTTATAAATTAAAAGAAATTCATTCCATTTTGCCCAAAGATATAATCTCTGAAATGGCTGGCTGGCCTAAACTTGGTTTTATTTCCATTACTATTCAGCATGCAAAGGAATTCAAATTCATTTGTCATCTCATTAACAGTTACACAAACGCCATCCATTAACAGGCACTTTGTAAAGTAGCACAAAATCTTACAATAAAGACACTTGGAAGATATATAGCAAACCTAGTGCAGCCCCCATCCCTATTTGGTCCTGAGCAAGGGGAGCGAGGAGGAGGGCATATGGGAATGACCACAGGACACGTAAGACCCCATGACCTCCCAGGGCGAGAAAATAAAGTCTTTTCAAGGCCCTTAGGGTCTTTACCTCTCTGGGGCTTCTTCTGCACACCAGTTTCACTCACATGACAGACCACTCCTTTGTGTTGCTCACAGACAGTCTTTACTGTGAATTTGGTGTTAGGAGCACAAAGTCCAAAAAGTACAACAATGTCTGGTGCAACAATCCAGAAAAAGTTCAAAAAGCTCAATTCAGTCTCTTCTCATTCCTTACATCCTTTCCCCACAGTTAAGCTGTTTTGGGCAGGTATCCTTTCCATCCTTAGAGTCTCCTTGTCTCATTCTCTCTCTCTCCTTCGGAGTCTCATGCTGATTATAGCTGAATCAGTCTTTCACTCCAGTGAATTTTCCCATTTAGGATGTCTCTCTTCTGGCAACTCCCAATACACTCATCCATATACTCTCAGGGAAATCCTCACCTCCTTAGGGCTCCCAATTCCATTCTGGAAGATTTTCCCATGTAGGATGCCTCTTGTCCGCCACTTCCCAGTACACTCACCCCCAGGTCTTCAGGATCCTCGTCTCCTTTTCAACATCTGGAATCCCAGGAACTCCTTCTATCCTGATGACTCCTTCCTCTTATTGCTCCTATGAGCCTTCTCTGTGGAGAGACAGGCCCTATGGTACCAATCTGTGAAGGATGGCTCCAAGCACCAGGAAGACTCCAGATTTTAGAATCCTCTCTCAGTTCCTGCTCCTTCACCAGAGGGTGCAGAGAATTGAATGCCTCATTAGAACCCCCTTCCAGTGGGAAGTAATATTCCTCTTTGAAATACTGACATCACACAAAAGACAAGGTCAATGAGATTTTTGTCACATTGAGGGAACTCAGACCAGTTAAGGTCTGAAAATTCATGTTTGTAAGGGTCAAGGACATCTATCTAGAAGAAGAAAATGCACAGCCCCAAAACAGCACTAACTTCCAGAACTCAAACAGCAACAACCCCACCTATGAAAAAAAGGGATATGAAGACCCAAAATTTTAATTTCAGTTTGTTTTTCATTTCAGGCAGGGGGTTTTATTTGGGTTTCAGTTCATTTAAAGTTTATTTCAGTTTGGTTTGTTTGCCGAACTGAAATAAACATATTCTTTCAAAATTAAGTGAAATGAAGCCTCCCTGGCTCCCAACCACCACCACCACCACCACAGCTTCAGGATCTCTCAGGGCCTTCTCAGGCCCCTCCAACCCCCACTCCCACCAATAAACCAATTAGTGCCTTCTGCAAATAAGCTGGGGATTTCCCTGACTACCACTTACCATTTCTGTGGAAGGTCTAGAGCACAAAAAAAGGCAGGAATGAAATCCAGTCACTACTGCTTCATCAGTATTCCCTCAAAAGGGGCACCAGCCAGCCCTGAGATTGGCACCAATGATCAATGACAGACAAAACGGTGTCAGCCTCAGGATTGGCCAGTGCCAGTTTTAAAGGGATGGTGGTGGAGCATGAGTGACTGGTAATCACTCCCAATGGACGTGGTGGGAGCAGAGAAGTGTTTACCTCGTTCCTGGCTTGGTATTTTCAGGTAGCCGAAGATGTATGGGGAGAGTCAGTGGGAATAGTGGGAGGCAGCACAGCACCTTGTAACTGTGGGTAGGGGATGGTAATGTTGGGTGGCAGTCCTATGCAAATCTTTTATTTGAAATGGGTAAGGGGGATCTGACCTGAAGACCGCAGGGTTTTTTAACATGTGTAAGAAGATTTTTGGGGAGGTGCAGAGTGGTGGAGAGGATGTGGATCTGCCCACTGGCCTTTCTATTTCTTTTCTTTCTTTTTTTTAAACTTTTGACAGGTCTTGCTTACCCAGATATCTTTTGAAGATATCCGGTTAAGTAGCAAGTTATCCAATTAAAATCTAGCTGGATAAGAGACTGAATATGGCAAACTTTGCCATTCAGATGGATAACTTCAGGATATCCACACTGAATATTCAAGAGAGATATTTGCATGTATTGCTTCCATTGCATGGGAATGCTTCTCATGCATATTCAATGTATCAATGTAGATATACTGTAAACCCAACTGGCTTGCAGTACTCAACAACCGGACTTGCCTACCCCTGGTCTATTCTCATCTCAGATTTCTTTGCTTCAAGTTTCAAGGGTTGCCTTGGTTAAAGATCATTTATTTCTACAAGGGTAAAGTTGAAACTTTGGAGAATATTTCTAGGTATAAGAATATTGAACTTTCTCAAGCTGAAACTGATGTCCATATATGAAGCAGTTAAGAAGTAATTTAGGATGTTTTGAAAATATCTTCTCAATTTATTCTGCCTTTAATTAAAGTTTATTTGCCTATAATCAAGAAGGTGCTGGCTGTATAGGAAGGTGAAAATGAACCCTTGGTTTTGTCAGATAGTTTGGATGTGTTATGATGTCTATTATGCATTGTATTGCTGAGCATGTGTTGTGGGTTTGGATCTAGCAAGGGTGCGGTAAAAACTACCTCCGGAGTGGCACAGGACAGCAAGGCTGGAACTCGGTGTGAGCAGTCCGGATGCCCGTGCCAGTGCGCGGAGGCGCACAGTCCCCAGCACTCGCGATCCACTTGACGCTGCTGCGGCGGCCCGCCGGCCCAGTCAGGTAGAGGGACGCGGTCGTGGCCGTCCGCAACCGTGGAACACAACACAACTCCATATAAAGAACATTACAATAATCTATAGTTTGGACAACAGACCAAAAATCTCCTGTAGGAAGAATGTGTTTCAAACACCACAACATCCTTAATTGAAAATAGTCTGGCTTTAAAATTTCCCAATAAATAGAGATTTGTGACAATCTGGACATCTAAATCTCTAACTTAATTTGAGAACATTATGGGGGCTCCTAGACTAGACAAACACCAACCCTCTATAGGCATTGGATGATGGCTAACCATATTGCTTCAGTCTTCAAGGTTCAAACACTGTTGATTATCTTTAAGCCAAGCACAAATCTTAACTAATTCCTCTGAAATGGAAGAAATTGCCTTTCCAATATTACCATGAATAGGGAAGCCAATCTGGATATCGTCTGCATATATCTTAAAGATAAGGATCATGTCCTCCATTAATTTTCATAAAGGTAGCAAATAAATATTAAATAAAGTGGAGGATAGAGCTGACTTCTGAGAGATACCCATCTCTAATGCAGCCCAATCTTACTACTTTTCACTGGTTCTTATTTGCATCTTATGCTCAATTAGACAGGAGTGAAACAATGCCAAACAATCCCCCCAATACCTAAATTGGAAAGTCTGTTAAGCAAAACAGAGTGATTGATCATATCAAAGGCTTAGGATAGATCTAATAAGATAAGAATGACCGAACCCCCACCATCTAATTACTGTAAGAAACATTTTGCAGAAATAACAAAATTGTCTCAGTACTATGTCTTACTCTGAAACCACATTGGTGGTCACTCAGCACTTGATTATCAGCAAGGAACTAGTCCAATTGTACCAAGACAACTTTTTTCTAATAATTTAGCAATGGAACATAAGTTAAAGTTAGAGCAAGGTCTATATCTAGCAAAACTATCTAATAGAACATTTCCCTTCTTGGAGATAGGATGGATGACATCCTTCTTTAAGGATATTGGAACCACCTCCTCCTCCAGTGAAAGATTCACAAGCTCACAGCTCATTAGCAAATAAGTCTATTAAAGACAATACAACCAAAAAGGACAGACATCTAGCGCAGATCCAACCTTTCTGAGTTTGGCCATAACATTTCTAATTTCTACCAAAGATATATACTGCAACTTGTTCCAACAGCCACCTGAAAGAGGGGTTAATATGAGAACATAAGAACATAAGAAAATGCCATACTGGGTCAGACCAAAGGTCCATCAAGCCCAGCATCCTGTTTCCAACAGTGACCAATCCAGGTCATAAGAACCTGGGCCGAATATCACATGGCTTAGCTAATCAATAGTTCAAGAAACCCTGACAACCAAAACATTCTGGTTTAACAATTGGCTTAGGACTTTGCAAAAGTCTTTCCACTACTCAAAAAAAGTGTTAACGAGCAATTTAATGCTGTCTGAATTTGTGATTGAAAATATGCCCACCTGGTTGATAAGAAGAATGCTGACTTATACAATGACTTAGCCTGTGAATACAAATCTCGGAATTCATACAATCTATTTTTATTCTATCTTCTTTTGCCCTGGTGCAAATGTAGGGTTTTTTTTTTCATTCAACTCATTATTGAACCATAGAACTATAAGATGCAAATGATGTCTTACTTTTAATTTTAATGAAGCAACTTCATTAATCACCTTTCCAGTAACAAACTCAAATGTGCTGGCTAAAGACATAGCAGAAACAAAAGACAGAGCTGTCTTGACTACCATACACTGGAAAAAGAATTCAAGTTCACTGTGGTCTGATGATACCTTTTAAAAGAAGTAGTTAACATAGAATTACAGAATCAGAGATGTAAGGAAAATGTAATTAAATAATGGTCTGACCACAGAATAGGATCTGTTTGCAGGTTATATGTTAAATCTACATCCTGATAGGACATTGGTACTATTAACAAGACAAGAATATGACCCGCTGTATTAGTTGGAGCATTGACAAATTGGGTTATATCATACATGGCCAAAACAGCAGGTAAATCTTGCATCAGGCCCCTAATTGTGTTGTCCATATGGAAAAGTCCCCAATCAATATCACATTTTCCCCAACCATATTAATAGCCATGATATATTCCAAAATGATAATCAAACTTGCTCTAGATTCACCTGGGGGGTCTATAGATTAACTCCATTAGCCAACCCCCAGCTGAATTGTAATACTCTCATCCCATGCCCAACTTCTACAGAAGATGAAACAGCATAAAAATCATGATAAATTAAAATAACTCCTTCCTTCTTTTCCCACCCATTCAGGTTAGATGATAAAGACTGTAACCTGTGGGGCAGAGAGATTTAATGACATGACATCAGCTTCTAAATGATATTTCTCTGCTCAAAAAATAATAAATCATAGCATTTTTCCAAAAGTAAATTCATAATGATATCGTCCTTCTTAGATACTGAGCACACATTAATAGAGGCAACTAACAATGGATTTACCTGAGGTATAGATCTTAATATTATATTATATAGATGAGTACTTATTACATTATATGAATATTAGGTTTGCATATTCCTTTGAAACAATTGCAAAAAATGCAATGAATTGGGCCATTTTTTGTTTGTTTAGAATAGACTAAATTGAAAATGGCCTCCTACAAAAATAGACTCCTCCTCCTCCTACAAATCTCAGGGATTTAGTGTATTGTTGGATAAACTCTGGTGTCCGGTACTGCTGCTAGGAGTCTCTCACATATAGCAGTTGAGACTCCAACAAAAGCAGGTACCGTTTGTTACACTCGGGGTGTTTTTAGTGTGCCCATGGGCCTCAGCCCGACCCCAGACGGATCCAGGACCAGACCGAGGGTTGACGGCGTGTTCCACCATGGCTGACGGTCTTACCCTCCGCCAGGCCTGCAAGCTCCCAAGGCCAACAACAGATGATGTTGGAATGTGAATGGTCCTCCGACCATTCCGAGCCCTTTCAGACCTGCTGCATGGAACAGCATGGAACAGCAGGCCTGGCCTGAGGATGAGGGCAGATGGGCCTTGACATGAACACATGACAGCAGACACGATGCAACAGCATCGCGGACAAGGACTTGACACCAAAGCTGATGCGAAGACATCACGGACCAATGGCCGATGCGACGGCATCCTGGACCAGGGTTGATGCGACGACATCAGGAACAAGACATGATACCAAGAGTAATGCAACAGCATCCAGGATGAGATGAGGAACTGACGAAGTCCAGATGAGATGAGAAGCTGGGCGGAAGGACATTGGCACTGTCTCTCAGGGCGCCCTACTCAGCCCACCCGCGGGACTGAGTTGCGGACCACCCTGTCCCACTGCATGCCCTACACAGCCCGAGGAGGCTGGTCACAGACCACGCTGGGAGCGGGACAAGCGCAGGGAAGGATCTAGTCGAAGCAGAACTCCGACGGAGCCGATGTTGTCCGAAGCTCCACCAACGGCTGGCAGGACATGACGGCTCAGGAGCACAGGACACCAGTCCACCTGCAGGCTAGTCCCCACTCGGGAAAGATGTCATCTGAGGGACTACCGGCCTACAGGACCAAAAGGCTCAGGAGCGTTGATGAAACAGCAAAGGGCAGGACATTGAGGACCCAGGAACAACAGGAAGTGGAGGATCAAGACGAGACACCAGGACACCTGGACGAGGACCTCAGGCACGATGACTTAACTTGACATGGCGTGTGACAACAACAAGAACTCCATGGAGAAGACAAGAAGACCTGACGGAGCTCTGGCAGGCAGGAGCCTCCAGAGTGAAGCAACTCCAATGCAAGGCCAAGACTGAATGATGGAGCAGCCCTTTTTTATAGGGCTGGTACAGGAAGTTCATCCCTAGCTGGGGTCAGCCACACTTCCTGTGGCTTGCCCTTTAAATCTTGAAGAGAGGCACGCGCTGGCGCCTAAGAGGAAGCAGAAGAGCTGTGCAGGACCGCAGACAGCGGCCTGCACCAACGTACAGCATCAGAAACACAGGGCTGGGCTTGAGGAGCAGGCCCAATGATGGCAGCGGCTCCAATCACTGCAGGAGGCCCCGGGGGCGGCTCCAGCCGCTACTCGAGCACGGGGCTTGCAGCCTCCGTGCCGTGAAGAGGACGCTGGGGAAGTCCACAGCACCGGCCGTGGTGAAGATGACAACAGAGGCAGCCTCTGGGCCGCAAGAGAGCAACAAAGTCCGCGGCTCCGGCCGCGTGGGCAGGCCCAACGGCGGCATCCGTGCTGCATCGGGGAAGAAGGAAAGCAGCAACGGTGAGCGCCTGCTCACGGGGGGACCCACGGGCAGGGCGATTCATAACAGTACCCCCTCCTCAAACCTCCTATCAACAGTCCGAGGATAAGGGTATCAGTCCATACCAGATGGAGGTATTCAAGGGTCCAAAAAATGGAAGCTCGTAAATCCGGGGACCGCATGAAACAAAGCAAAGCAGCAGGAAACCACAAAAACACGGAAGACACGACGAGAGACCAAAGAAGACGAGACCGAGGGTACACGAGATCGAGGGAACACGAGACCAAGCGAGCGGTGACCGAGCGAACAGTGACCGTGCGAGCAGAGACCGAGCGAACGGTGACCGCGCGAGCAGAGACCAGGCGAACGGTGACCGCGCGAGCAAAGACCAGGCGAACGGCAACCGTGCGAGCAGTGACCGAGCGAACGGCGACCGTGCGAGCAGTGACCGAGCGAACGGTGACCGCTTGAGCAGTGACCGAGCGAACGGTGACCGCGTGACCAACAATACAAAAAACACAAAAGAGGGAGCATGGGAGCGGAGAGCAAGGGAGCGGAGAGCAAAGAGCAAGAGAGCGGAAAATGAAGGAGCGAAGGGTGAAAGAGCGAAGAGCGAGAGAAGGGAAACGAGGGAACGAAATGCGGGAATGAGGAGGACGGGGAACAAACAACCAGGAAGCAACAAGCGGGAAACAAAACAAACAATGAACAAGCAAAGAACAGGACAAACGAGCAACAGACAAGGAACAAGGCATAACAAGCAACAAGCAAGACCCAAACAAGAAGCACCACGAAACACCAAGAAGACCTGGGGGAGGGAACCCAGGGTGAGCAAACAAAAACCAGCAAAACCAGTAGGGCTGCAGGAGCCTCCTGCAGGTCGTAAAAACCCCAAAACTGGAAACATGACAAAAAAGTCTGGATGCAAGCGCCTCCTGCAGGTCGTTAAAAAGAAATCCAGACAGCTGGCACCTCCAGCAGGTCATAACAATGGCAAAGCTGGCGCCTCCAGCGGGTCGAGTTCACAAAATATCCTGAAAAACTTTTTCGGCCTCATAACCAGTCCAGGAACACAAATAAGACTCTGGAACAAGGCGGATCCATTGGCGGGGCACCACCGTCGGGCACATGGCCTTGCATTCTGTTACACTCGGGGTGTTTTTAGTGTGCCCATGGGTCTCAGCCCGACCCCAGATGGATCCAGGACCGGACCAAGGGTTGATGGCGTGTTCCACCATGGCTGACGGTCTTACCCTCCGCCAGGCCTGCAAGCTCCCATGGCCAACAACAGATGATGTTGGAATGTGAATGGTCCTCCGACCATTCCGAGCCCTTTCGGACCTGCTGCATGGAACAGCATAGAACAGCAGGCCTGGCCTGAGGATGAGGGCAGATGGGCCTTGACACGAAGACATGACAGCAGAC
Source organism: Rhinatrema bivittatum (assembly GCF_901001135.1). Lineage (NCBI taxonomy): Eukaryota > Metazoa > Chordata > Amphibia > Gymnophiona > Rhinatrematidae > Rhinatrema > Rhinatrema bivittatum. Next base: position 518,424,354 of record NC_042615.1, on the reverse strand, counting down.
ACGATGCAACAGCATCGCGGACGAGGACTTGACACCAAAGCTGATGCGAAGACATCACGGACCAATGGTCGATGTGACGGCATCCCAGACCTGGGCCAATGCGACGACATCAGGAACAAGACATGATACCAAGAGTGATGCAACGGCATCCAGGACGAGATGAGGAACTGATGAAGTCCAGAAGAGACAAGAAGCTAGGCGGAAGGACATTGGCACTGTCTCTCAGGGCGTCCTACTCAGCCCACTCGTGGGACTGAGTCGCGGACCACCCTGTCCCACTGTGCACCCTACACAGCCCGAGGAGGCTGGTCACGGACCACGCTGGGAGCGGGACAAGCGCAGGGAAGGATCCAGTAGAAGCAGAACTCCAAGGACGGAGTCGATGTCATCCAAAGCTCCACCAATGGCTGGCAGGACATGACGGCTCAGGAGCACAGGACACCAGTCCACCTGCAGGCTAGTCCCCACTCGGGAAAGACGTCATCCGAGGGACTACTGGCCTACAGGACCAAAAGGCTCAGGAGCGTTGACGAAACAGCAAAGGGCAGGACATCGAGGAACCAAGAACAACAGGAAGCGGAGGATCAAGATGAGGCACCAGGACACCTGGACGAGGACCTCAGGCACGAAGACTTAACTTGACATGGCGTGTGACAACAACAAGAACTCCATGGAGAAGACAAGAAGACCTGATGGAGCTCTGGCAGGCAGGAGCCTCCAGAGTGAAGCAACTCCGATGCAAGGCCAAGACTGAATGATGGAGCAGCGCTTTCATAAGGCTGGTACAGGAAGTTCATCCCTAAATGGGGTCAGCCACACTTCCTGTGGCTGGCCCTTTAAATCTTGAAGAGAGGCACCCGCCGGCACCTAAGAGGAAGCAGGAGAGCTGTGCAGTACCGCGGACAGCGGCCTGCACCGACGTACAGCATCAGATGTGCAGGGCTGGGCCTGGTCAATTTCAGACCAGCTCTGGCCAGCTCCAGGCAGGCTCTGGGTCAGCCCCCAAACAGGCCCCAGCCTACCCTGACCAGGTCCTGACTAGGCCCAGGGCCATCCCCAGGCAGACCCTGGACAGGATCCATCCAGGCCAGATGAATTTAGGGCTAGGTGTGGGGGTCAGGGTCCCGGGGAGGACATTCTGAGTTTGGGAGGTCCATCCAAGCAGAACCTAGGCCCTGAGAATTTTTTGTTTTGGATTGTTTTTTTCACATAGGGAAGATAACTGAAAGAAAATGGCATGTGCTTATAAATTTGTGGATAACGACTCATGTACACATGCATGTGAATTTTTTTTTAACTCTTTATTTATAAATTTTCTTGGCAAAAATATATATAAAAAGGAACAAAAATAGATACAATACACAGCTGAACATGTCTCATTTCCACTCAGTACATTACAACCAGATTTCAGTGGATTAATGGAACATTCATCCCTTAGCTCGTACATAAAGACTAAAGCTAATATATAAGACTTAATTTTCATTGTCCACAAGAAATTTGTGATACGGACCCCAGATTGCATTATACTTGAATTGTTCATGTTGAAGTGCATATTGGAGACTATCAATGTCTGTGATATTACAAACTTGTCATCACCAATGCTCGAGGCATGGGTTTCTCTTCCAAAAGGTAGCAATAGTAAAGCAGGCTGCTAAAAGCAGTTGAGCAACCAAACGTCTGAACTTCCTGGGAACTAAGAAGCCTTCCTACTGCCCAAAGAGAACTGTAATGGGTGCCATATAAATAGGGATGTTAATTATATCAGCAATGTCATCAGCCACATCAAGCTAAAACTGCCTAACACCCACACAATACCACCACATATGTATATATGTACCTCTTTTCCCACAACTCCTCCAACAGATTGGACTATATTTGGAGAACATATTAGAGTAACAAACAGGTGTTCTATAAGTTCTATGCAGTAATTGAATCATTAACTCTATCCAACTTTGACAAAAAGAACTGTGATGTACATTTAACCAGATACTTTTCCACATTGGTACAGAGAGAGAAATGCCCAAGTCTTCATTCCACAGGTTAATCAAACCTTGTGATCTTGTGGTACCAAACTTCCCCTACATAATTCCCCCAATAAACTAGTGTTGTGCCCTTTGCAAATGCATCCAGATCTGAAAGATATTTCTGCATCCCATTCAGCTTTGGGAGAGAAATGCTCGATCAAATGGCTTAGAAAGTACAGTCCACAGTTGTAAGTAATTTTCATGTGTGTGCGTGGGAAGGTCAAAATCCAAGCTTAAGGATTCAAAGGATTAAAATTGCCCATCATCCCAAAGCTGCGCAAGGTTGTACAAGCCACATGTTCTCCACTCCTTAAAACCAGGAGTGAAAGTGAGGCCCGACACTGTAGTGTTTCCATATATGGGGCCCATTAGGAACACAGTATCCATATTCATATCTAGATATCCCAATACCTGCCCCCCATCTTTAGCATGTGGGCAAGTATAAGGCTATTTCTAATCACTCTACTGCATAACGGAGATGCATGTGGGACAAAGGGCAGCATTTTGAGATCCATCTCATCTGATTTGAGCTGCTCTAGTGACCTCCGAACCACTCCTTTATGCCGGAACCACACCTTAAGAGGCAATAATCTAGCAGACCAATAGTACATTCTAAAATTGGGCAGCATCATCCCACTTTGTTTTTTAGAGAGCCATAACTGGCTTAAATTGAAATGTGCCCATTTATGTCCCCATAGAAATTTTAAAATCATACTGTGCAGGTTGTCAAAAATCCTAGCTGGCACATCACAGGGAACATGTTGAAATAGGTATAAGAATTTAGCCAATATGTTCATTTTGACTAAGTTTATACGCCCCGCCCAAGAGATTGTTAAGTCCACCCATTTCTGCAAATCATTTCGAACTCTAGCCAATAATCCATCATAGTTACGAGAAAAGAGATTCCTGAGATCTCGAGGAACATAAATCCCCAGACAAGAGAACCCCTCATCCACTATTCTAAAATCTGCTATACATTCGGGAGTGATCTTTCGAGGACCGAATGGGAACATTTTAGACTTATCATAGTTGACTTTATATCCTTATAGAACCCCAAATCTCTGAAGCATTCAATCAAAGCTGGGCAGGAAAACCACAGATTTGACAGGAAAATCAAAACATCATCCGCATTGAGAGATAGTATGCATATGTGTGCCAAACTGAAATCCCATTATGTCCTTCTTCTGCCTAATCAAGGCTGCCACGGGTTCTATTTCCATATCAAAAATCAGTGCAGAAAGAGGGCACCCTTGACTTGTGCCTTGCTTTATAGAGAAAAAGGGAGATAGTACTCTGTTTATCAAGAGACATGCTCTAGGGGCTGCATACATGGCACTCACCCATTACAAAAATCTATTGGGAAGTCCTGCCTCCTCATTACTGAAAACAAAAATTGCCAAGAAATTCAATCAAATGCCTTCTCTATGTCCAAAGATACAATTATTCCCATTTTCTCCATCTTTTTAGATAGGCTTATAATATTAAATAAACATCTAGTATTAGCCATGGATATACGTCCCTTAACAAACCCAGACTGGTCATGATGGACTAAGAAGGAAAGTTCACTTTCTAAGTGAAGCTGCATAATTTTAGCCAATATTTTTAAGTATGAATTTAATAATGATATTGGACAAACAGTAGGATCCACATTTAGTTGACTCCCTCCCAGTTTTGTAAATAAGAGAAAAAGTCACATCACCCAAATCCCATAAAAAAGAATTCATAAGTCCAGCACCATTATTTAAAGACAGCAAAAAGGGGCTATGTCCTCCAGAAATTTCTTATAGAAGTCTATGTGATAGCCATCGGGACCCAGGTACTTCCCACCTGGGAGAGACTGAATAGCCATCTGGATCTCTAAGAGAGTAATAGGCTCAACTAACATCTTTTTCTTGGCCTCACCCAACTCATATATGTCTATACTATTCAAAAAGATCTGAATTGCCCCAGCATCTTTCGAAGCAGGATCCAAATACAATTTAGAAAAATACTGCACCATTAGTTGCTCCATCTTCTGCGGGTCAGTCAAGCCCTCTTGAGTATTACCTTGTCTGCAGCAGAATGGATGATGCTGAGCACCATTTCAGATGCAGCTGTGGAAGATATGGGACAACTGGACACCTCACAATCTGCTGATCCTCTAGGTGAGAAATTTTTACAAGAATGTCATATAATGTGCTAGTATGTATGTAACTCCTTTAAATTTGTGTATTACCATACATATATATAAATAATCCATGTCCATTGAAGGTCCTGGACACATGGCCATGCTTGAAGGGCCATTGGACCATCCAAGGCCTCATAACCTCTCTGAGTTCATGAACAGGGAGGAAAACCAGATGAAATCATTTGCTAGAAAGCAGTTGTTATCACAGAGACTTTTCCTGCTCATTAGTCAATCTCTGCAGTAAAACACTCTGTATACATGTGCAATGCAAGAAAAAGTAAAGCTATAGTGAATGATGGCTGAAAAATGATTGTCTAAGCAGGAAGGTTTTAGTATTCTGTAGGCATACTATCTGTATGCACAAATAAACTACTAGAACTCACTTTATTTTCATCTCTATACCCCCAACACTGGTCTGGTCTTTGGGATAGGTACCACTTCTACCCTGGGCTCCCCAGTGGATGATTCTTAGCTTACATTGTTGGTTATATTGACTCTCCGTACAGTCTAGGGCACCTTTTAGCTGTATAAGACTCAGAATCTGGTGGGTATTCCCTGGAAGGATGCCCTACCTATATCACTTGTGGGAACCTCTTTCTTTCTTCTATCTTTAATAGTTTCCAGAAGTGCATTACCAGAAATCTTTTCTACAGTTTTTCTCAAAGCCTCCTCTGTGAAGATGCTGTTCCTATGCAGGAACTCAGTGAAGACACCCCACCCAATGGGGGAATGGTGCACCTCTATTGTTTACTGACACAAAGCTTGCAGCTGACAGGCAGGGTTTACTGATCTCTCTGTCATACTAACCAGAAAACACCACAGACAGGCAGTGATTAAGGGATTGGGATATATTTCATGGGGTAATAAATGCCCCTCCTTCTTATGCAGAGATATGTTGCTGGTTAGAAATAGGAAATGATGCATAAGTCAAATAGAGCAAGCACTGAAGGTTTGGGTAGCGAAGAGGCTCTATAATTTCTGGACAGGCGGATCCAGTCCAAACTTTACCATACATAATGCTGGGACTATTAATAATGTTTTTTGATGGGATTGCAATAGGGAAGACCAAACCACAACTCCCAGAATGCTATAGGATACATCTACCAGTACTGTACTGATAATAAGTTGTTTGTTGGCAACCCAAGTCAAGGGTCACATTAAATAGTGATTCATCTCTGTGTCATTGTCTGCTGATACTTTACAAGTGTAACACAGGTAGATTTAGGTTCCAATGGAAAACATTCTATCAAGTTTGTGATGTAGCTGGAGGTGCAAGCGTAGGGCCATTGAAGCTGTTAGGTTAGGCAAAAAGAATGGTCCACTTAATGTGAAAGGAATAATCCATATAGCATGTATATTTAAAATATATAAACTCTTCCTTTTTGCAGAGGGGCAAACAGTGGCCTCTGACAGGTAATGTGGTGCTCTCAGATGCTGCCTTTTAGCCCAGAAGAGGACACTAAGAAGGAGGAAGGAGCAGTGGAAGAGCAGCCAGTGACACAGCATTGACACCTGGAAGAGGAGGAGAAGGAGATAGAGAACCAGCACACCCAGACTCAGTCACACATGTCAGAGCTCTGGCAGCATGCAGCAGGGCTGGAAGAGAACAGCTCAGCTGAGGAGGAAACGCAGGCCAATTTAGCAGAGAGGTGAGTAATGGACCTGAATGCTCGAGTGATGGAGGAGATTGGTGACCTCATGCATGACCTGCAGGGCCTGAGGAGCGTGGTGAAAAAAAGGAAATGAAAGGCATATGGAGGGTGATGTAGGGTGTACGGCAGAATCTAAGTGGCATTCATGAACAAATGAAGGCCCACACAGCAGTGTGAAGGGAGATAATGCAGAAAATGGCCTCCTGCTGTCCGCAGCTCCCACTGTACTACATGAGGCCTCTATGGATGCAGCCCCCCACTAGCCTTGGCAGCACCACCACCTTGGATGGCACCTTCCCAGGCCAGAGTCCCACCCACCCCATGAGCCACTCCACCTATTCTTCCACCACCACCCATAGTGATTTAACCTCCTCTTCTGTCACCACCACCAGCAGTGATGTAGCTTGCAGCTTCACCACCAACACCTTCACCACCAATAACAGAGAGAGAGATGGCTAAGGGCATAGATGTCTAAGGAGGATTGTCACGCCACTTCTGCTGGCCCATCTTCACAGCTGCATCTAGCCTCTCCATCAGCTATTCCGCTGAGCCACTATTCCCCAAGTCCTAGGCTCTCCAAGGGCAATGTAAGCTATATTAGAACCCCGCTGCAGAGGAGCATTAGAATTAGGCAGGCCAAAGCAACAGAGCCTCTCCCACCCCAAAAAAATAGGTTGGTCAAGGAAGGCCAGAAATACTTGATTTTATTCATCATCACATTAAGCAGTTCATGAAAATGTATTTACCTTTGCCATCTAAAAAGATAAAATGTCTTTGTACCAGAGTGTTCCTTTCATGTATACCCTGCTGTTGAGTCTGGTGATATATCTTCTGCAATTCTTCCTGGCTCAGGTCTTGTCCCTCCTCCTTCTCCTCCTCTTCATCTAGATGACTTTGTAGTCCCTCTGAAGGAGGTAGGCCTCTGGTTTTGGCCAGGTTATGAAGCATGCAGCAGGGTAGAAAGATCTCATAGACCTTAGGGAAGTTGAAAAGAAGGCATTCCCCAGATCTGCCCAGACATTGGAAATGTGGTGGGCCTTGTTGTAGCAAGCCTCTGCAACAGTCTTTGGGTTAATAGTGGGATCAGACCAGATTTTGAGTGGATATCTTCTGTCACCTATAGGGGAGAACACAAAGAAGAACAAAATTAGATATTCTTAGTGTTGGGTAGGGATGTGTATTTGTTTCAAACGAATTAAAAAAAATGTGATTAATAAGGGCAATTAATTTCATTTGGAGAGCCCCAAATGAATTGGGGGCTCCCCAAATGAAACACACCTTATTTGTTGCATTTATTTGAAATGAATAACTCAGAAGTTATCCAGTTAAATTAATATTTGGGAACTTATCCAGTTATATTTTAGTCAGTTAACTGGGTCATTTATCATTTCGTATTAAAGCCCTAATACACATGATAATGCCATATGCATGCAGTAAATAGCACAACACACTTGCTATGCAAGTGGGAGGAGTTTGAGTAGAGTTAATGGTAATGAGAGGCTCCTAACGTCAAATGCAATAGAGTAATGCAGAAAATAACTACATCTTTTTTCTGTGCATTGTGCCTGCTTTCTCTGATGTCAGCTTTGCTGTTCGTACCTCTGACTGTGTATGTAAAACAGCCCCCCCCCCAAAAAAAAAAAACAAAAAAAAACCTACCCCCGAGCTAATACAATGGTATGAATAGTAAATATATATTTCTCTCTCACACACACACAATCTGAGAGCAGGGAAATTAGCCTAACCACACTCCCATTTTAAAGCAGGTGCTATTTAACCTATATTTATAGCATTTTGATGAATCTAGGTCTAAGTTAGGAGTATTTTGGAGAAGTTATGTTAACCAGCTAAATTTATCAAATTGCTGTAAATATTGCATGTGGTAGAAAAAGGGGCATGTTCATTATTGCAGTGTACAGGTATTTTGCAAAGAAGAGAGAGAGAGACTATCTCAAGGCCCTTCTAGTAGTAAACTATATCTCTTTAGGAGGCCCACCTAGTAACTCGAGGTGAGGTTTAGTTAGTAGTGTAGAGGTTAGGGGCCACTTTTACATGCAGAATGAGATGTATGGACAGAGCAGTACACTCGTGAAGATTTGATGTCATTTGGAGTGAAGAAACTCACACAGAGATGAGATTTGTACAATGTTTTCTCACCCTAGCTTGATGGACTCTCTACCTGGGTAACATCAAGCTAGGGTGAGAGAACATTGTACAAATCTCATCTCTATGTGAGTTTCCTCACTCCAAATGACATCAAATCTTCACGAGTGTACTGCTCTGTCCATACATCTCATTCTGCATGTAAAAGTGGCCCCTAACCCCTACACAACTACCTAAACCTCACCTTGAGTTACTAGGTGGACCTCCTATAGTAGCATAAATAGCTGCTTACTATGATCCCACCACGGTCTCTCTCTCTCCCTCCCAGCCCAAAATGGAATTTGCAAAAAATTTGCATTGTGGGCTTAACACAATTGAAAAAGGTGTAGTTAAAATGGTGTGTTATGGCTTCACAAAGCCAGCCCACTTTTTTGAAAAGCCCAGTCTCCTCCCCTTTATAAAGGGGAGGAGACTGGGCTTTATAGGACTTATCACGTGTGTTAAGGCATTTTTCGCATGCGAAAACGCTATAACGCGATTTCATAAATGTTAGCCAGCTATGTAGGGTTGGATCAAAGAGCTGTCCTAAAGTTAACTGGATAAAGTTAGCCAGCTAACTTTAAGACAGCTTGCTATATTTTATTCAATACTGCAGCTGCACTATTGAATATATCTCCGAAGTTAGCTGGACAGCAACTTAATATGTACCCCTCAGATCTCTCCACACTGGGTTAAATTAGTTGTGCTGAAAACTTCAACCATGTAATAAACTGAAGCAACACCATTCCTGAGCCCTTAGTAACTGGGCAGAGCATATGTTTAGTATCTCATTGAAACAGGTCCTGTTTCAATGAGATACTAAAAATTAAGAGGTTGATGTTACTTAATAAGCTTTATGAGGGATCTACTTTGAAAACATTGTATTTACTTGCTTGAAAACATTACACAAACAGGAATCCTATATTATAGGTAGTTCTGCTATCCCTTTGCCTCATGCCTTGCAGAGTTGTATATAATGTGAGCCTGACATTAAACAGTGAGAGTACTCTGTGTATTAGCATGCTGTGACTATTCAAAGCAGGTGGTCCAATTGTCCATGGTAACGCTCTTCAGGTAGCTCTGGAAACTCTTGAATTATTAAAACAAATAATTCTAAGACATTTAATTGGGAAATGTTAAGTATAAAGGGGGCCACCAATAGAAGATTTCTGAGACTGAAGCAATTTTTGAAGAGAATATTTATAATACATCTGTAAGTATTATTGTATCTTGTTCCTCTTTGGGTTTGGGCTTCCAAAAATTGTTATTGTCCAAAATTGTTTTTGCTGAAATATTTGATGTAAGATATAAACAAAAATATTAGTGTTTTGAGTTGAAAAATAGGAAAACATGAGAACTGATCATCTGGTTATGTAATTGGTAGTTTCCAAGCCTTGCCTCTGGCTTCCTTTTAGAAATTTATTTATTTAAACGGTTTTATATACCGACAACCGTTTGCACATCGTGTCGGTTTACATGTATCTTACAACCAATGTATATATAGGCATTGCCTTTACAATGAACAAGAAATGTAGTTTCCCTCCTCCTCCTCAAAATTTCAAGTTATTCCTTACAGATATACAACCTCCCCCAATTTCTCCCACCCATAATATCATCCACATCTGGAAAAGAGCTAGTGAACGTAGATCAACCACTGATTTTAATAGAAAAAATGCTCATAGTGTGGGGAAAAGATGGTGATATTCTGATTTTCAGCTAGGTGACTCAACCAAGAAATACAGAGCTGAAGGTTGCCCAGCTTCTCATATACATATATAGCACTTTTTAAAAATGAGGGCTTCCCTTTCACAGACTCAACAAAGCTTAGAACATAAGAAATTGCCATGCTGGGTCAGACCAAGGGTCCATCAAGCCCAGCATCCTGTTTCCAACAGAGGCCAAACCAGGCCACAACAACCTGGCAAACCCAAACACTAAGAAGATCCCATGCTACTGATGCCAGTAATAGCAGAGGCCATTCCCTAAGTCAACTTGATTAATAGCCGTTAATGGACTTCTCCTCCAAGAACTTATCTAAACCTTTTAAACCCAGCTTCACTTAAAGTATTTCCTCAAGGTTTGGGTTTTTTTTACCCTATTTAGAAGTTTTCATTCACACCTGCTATAACATCCATAGACCTATGTGCACACAAGACCTTTCAAGAATCATCCTGCAATCTTCTCTTCCAGAATGTTGATTCCTTTTGAATGCTTTTATCTGTTTTTGACTCTTCTGCCTATGAATTCTTTTGAACGCTCATGGTATCTACTGAACGTATCAAATGATCACTTCTATCCGTGGCTATATCTAATTAATCCTCTCCAATACCCTGTACACTGTTCATTTCTGAGATGACTGCACCTAATTCTTATATGAAGATCACAAACTCTGAAAGTGTCCCAGAGACTCACCCTAAACACTTCACAATATCAATCTTCCATACCATATGATTTAGGGTAAGCTGTGCATTCATTATTCATATCCAGAACTCACTGGTATTTCTCTACCTCTTCCTCAATACTGCCAGCAGGGTCTCAGTTTCATCATGAAAAATTCCTCAAAGCAAGTAGTAAAAGGCAAATAGCATAGACACCTTATCCCTTGGCACATAAGCCTACAGTATATTGCCATAGCCCTTCCAAGCCATTAGAGACAAAGAAAGAAAAATAAAATATAAATGTAGCATTAGATGACTCCAGCTACAATGCTTTATGCTTTGGTACAGGGAATTCAGGACCAGCAATGGCCACCAGCATTGTCTGAGCAGTCCACCTGAGGAGGGATGGGGATAGCAGAGACTGCCATGAGAACAGGGGGGAAAAAAAAGAGAGAGTGGATATAAAATGAGAGGTTACTTTATTTTCTCTGTGTAAGGGATCTTTGTTTTCCCCTTACTAAAGGAGTATACAATTGACTGGGGAGGATCTATGCAGAGATAATTGAGAGAGATTTGGGTTTTGCTCCCCCCATATGTGAAAATACAGATGGTGTGTCCTAGCTGTTTATCATCCCAATGCACCTGCTATCCATGTGGATTTTTTAAAAATGGTGCCAATGGCCCTTTGCCCTTATCATGTCACAGGGGCTATCAGTGCCATTGACAGGCCCCTATCACATGGTAGGAACAATGGATGGCCTGCGCCATTTTGTTTACTGGCAGCTGAAGGTCCGAGAGTGGGAGATCACTCCCGGGAACCCTGCTGGACCACCAGGTACTTTAGAAAAGTTTTGGGGGGTCGGGAGGGTGGGGGATTCTAAATAATTAGATTTAAAGGGACGGGGTGGGGTTTTTTTGCGGCCTGGGCAGCCGAAAAAAAAAGCGGTCAGAACTGCGGGAAACAAAGATTTCCCGCAGTTTTACGAAACCAATACCAGAACCGATTCACATCTCTAGTGTCTTCTAACTTTTCCTCCTAATTTAAGGGAAATGAGTAAGGAAGTATCCTTTAGGGATCAGCCTACAGTAGACTCATCTGTCTGCTTTTAAACAATGTTTTTGGACTCATTTAAGCCAGTTTTTGAAAATTCCCTGTGACAGTCTTTGTACCCCTTTGCAGAGGATTGTGGCATCTGCTGTGTAAGGTTAGATCATGTATAAGGGAAGATTCTGGCAGTCTTTTGTTTCCCCTCCAGAGGATTTAATCTGTCTGGTGACCTGATGCAGAGGAATTATATTTTTGTATTAACTGGGTTTTTTTTAACTATCACCTCTGTTTGGAGGTACAGAAATTGTAATCCACCCTTCCTGCTTATTATTTGATTTTTCCCCTTTTAGGGTTCATTATAATAATATTTTTTCTACTTGGATCTGATAGCCTATGGTATCTGGGAGTCAGTATACCAAACCTTTGGAAGAGGGAAGCCGTTCTAGGAAATTGGGCTGCCTACAACTGTTTACCAACATATCTTAGTAGAGAAATCCTGGAGTCTCAGGAAAGAAACTGAAAGTTACAAGTGTGAAGTGAACACTATTGTTTCTAATAAAGTTGTTTTACTGCAAGCGTCTGGCTCTGAGCATTGTGATCCAGAAAACAGTCAGCGGGTCAGGCCGCAATCTATGACAGTGAATCACAGGTAAAAGAGAGTATCACCCTCCAGCCCAATGCTCTGGCTTACTTGAAAGAGAAGCTATTGGATAGGATGTAGGAATATGAATGCAAGAGGCAGAGAACAGAAGGAATATGGAGTGCAGTACTGTCAGCATTAACAGTACCCTGCCGGCTACCACTTCCTCTGCCTCCTTTAGCCACCACTTCCCCTCTTCCCATGGCCACCACAGGAGGGGCTCTAATGATGCAGGCCATAGCTTCAGCAGTTAGCAACAGAGACCTGTATCCTTCCTTACACCAAAAGAGATGCCAGCACAAACTTTGGAAATGAAGGACATGATCACAGACCCCTTGGAAAACTGGGCAAACAAGATCACAGTCTGGTCAGACCTTAGCAAGGTTGCCCATCATTTCCTTACCTGCCCACCAACTGGCATGCCTAATAAATGGGTACTCGAAGGTGGGGGACATCCTGAGTCCACACCATAGAAACATAGAAACATAGAAACATAGAAATGACGGCAGAAGAAGACCAAACGGCCCATCCAGTCTGCCCAGCAAGCTTCACACATTTTTTCTCTCATACTTATCTGTTTCTTTTAGCTCTTGGTTCTATTTCCCTTCCTCCCCCACCATTAATGTAGAGAGCAGTGATGGAGCTGCATCCAAGTGAAATATCAAGCTTGATTAGTTAGGGGGTAGTAGGGGTAGTAACCGACGCAATAAGCAAGCTACACCCATGCTTATTTGTTTTAACCCAGACTATGTTATACAGCCCTTATTGGTTGTTTTTCTTCTCCCCTGCCGTTGAAGCAGAGAGCTATGCTGGATATGCATCTAAAGTGAAGTATCAGGCACATTTGGTTTGGGGTAGTAACCGCCGTAACAAGCCAGCTACTCCCCGCTTTGTGAGTGTGAATCCTTTTTTCTTCTCCCCTGCCGTTGAAGCTATGCTGGGTATGCGTGAAGTATCAGTTTTTCTTCTCCCCTGCCGTTGGAGCAGAGAGCTATGCTGGATGTGCATCGAAAGTGAAGTATCAGGCACATTTGGTTTGGGGTAGTAACCGCCGTAACAAGCCAGCTACTCCCAGCTTTGTGAGTGCAAATCCTTTTTTCCACATTTCCTCTTGCTGTTGAAGCTTAGAGTGATGTTGGAGTCACAGTAACCATGTGTATGTTTATTGAATAAGGGTATTGTGTCCAGGCAGTAGCCATCATTCTGGCGAGTCACCCACTCTTCATTGGCGGCCTCTTGACTTTATGGATCCACAGTGTTTATCCCACGCACCTTTGAAGTCCTTCACAGTTCTGGTCTTCACCACTTCCTCCGGAAGGGCATTCCAGGCATCCACCACCCTCTCCGTGAAGAAATACTTCCTGACATTGGTTCTGAATCTTCCTCCCTGGAGCTTCAAATCGTGACCCCTGGTTCTGCTGATTTTTTTCTTATGGTAAAGGTTTGTCGTTGCCTTTGGATCATTAAAACCTTTCAAGTATCTGAAAGTCTGTATCATATCTCCTCTGCTCCTCCTTTCCTCCAGGGTGTACATATTTAGATTCTTCAATCTCTCCTCATACGTCATCCGATGAAGATCCTCCACCTTCCTGGTCGCCCTTCTCTGTACCGCTTCCATCTTGTCTTTGTCTTTTTGTAGATACGGTCTCCAGAACTGAACACAGTACTCCAGGTGAAGCCTCACCAAGGACCTGTACAAGGGAATAATCATTTCCCTTTTCTTACTTGATATTCCTCTCTCTATGCAGCCCAGCATTCTTCTGGCTTTTGCTATCGCCTTGTCGCATTGTTTCGCAGACTTCATATCATTAGACACTATCACCCCAAGGTCCCTCTCCTGCTCCGTGCACATCAGCCTTTCCCCCCCCATCGAATACAGTTCATTCGGATTTCCACTCCCCATATGCATGACTTTGCACTTCTTGGCATTGAATCTCAGCTGCCATATCTTCGACCACTCTTCCAGTTTCCTTTCCCAGGTAGTACCAACTCTGGTACTACCTTTCCCAGGTAGTACCAGAGTTGGCGGAAAAATTGGTATTCATTAAGACAAATCTCCCTTTACTCAGTTTCCCTGACTTTCCAAAAGAGTGGCAGGAGGAGTAAGCACAAAGCTGCATTTCACATCTTGGGGGGTTTCACTCATTGAAAATCAATGGTCAATCCTTTGGAGTTTCATGCTCACTGAACCAATGCCCACACTTATTTACTTAGTGCCCTTCTGTGTTGTTGCCAGTCTTGCTGCTGCTGCTGCTGCTGCTGCTGCTGCTGCTGCTGCCTAACCTGCTCCTGACACCCTCCCATATTCTGCTGAGGTGTTTTGCCCCCTCCCAAAAGAAGACAAAGAAAATAAAATTTTAAAAAGAACATGAAAAAAAGTCCTCTCCTGCACCTGTCTTAATTCCTTGGAATCTTGTTGCCATTGAAGCTGTTGCCACCCAGTTTGTTCCTGCTGCTCTGCTTCTTTCATGGCTCAGCATCTTACTTTGTTGCTGACACTCTTCATGCTGCCTTCCTATGTACTCTATGCATTGGGGTGTTGATGCCAATCTTCTTGCTGCCTTACCTCTCACTCAATGCTCTGGGGAGTTGATGCCACTGTGCTTCCTGCTTTACTCCTCACTCAATGCTTTAGGGTTTTTAATGCCACTGTTTGTGCAGCTTTACCTCTTTCATGCTGCCTTGAGGTGTCCATGCCACTGTTCATCCACTTTACCATTCAATTTAATGCTACTTTTCCTCGCTCTTGTGCCTTAATGTGCTGTTGCCTCCACTGCTGATGCCTGCCTGCAAGTTCCATAAAACTTGGATGGAAAAACCCAATGTTGGAGTCAAAAACAGGATGCATTGCTTCCCCAATAGACTTTAATGGAAACCAAGGGCCTTATTTTCTACACGTATTGCACGTGGTAAGGGACGTTTTGCACGCAAAATGTCCCTTTTCGCCTGTGATACAAAATGGGGGTGGAGTCGGCCCTGGAAGAGGAGGAGTCGGGGCATCACCGGGGTCGACTCCGCAAAGCCGCCGCGGACGACGGAAAGGTAAGGACCTTTTCGCGTCCTATTTCGCTCCCAATAGCTACACCTCCTATGGTGGCGCTATTGGGTGTGAAACCGGCAGCGCAGGCCCGCCCCCCATTTCGGCCCCCTACCCCTCATTTCCTAAAGTATTGCAGGCCTGCGATACTTTAGAAAATGAGGCCCTAAGTGACATAATGAAATAAAATAATGTGTGAAACAAAATGAAAGAAATTATACAAAATAGCAAACAAAACAAAATAATGACATGAAACAAAAGTTTTTTCTGTGCACACCTCTACTGGATGGTCAATATTTCTAAATCTTCCTTCACCTACTATGTTATTATGTTATCTGGAAAGTCAGTGGAAGATCATTGGAAGAAATAAGTCTATCAATAAAGGAGTGCTTGAGTAGCTGTATCTAAAGCTTCTTCTTCAGCGTCTAGCAGACATCGGCATCACAGGATCGGCATTCAACTGGTTCAAATCATTCCTTGAAAACAGGTTCTACAGGGTCAGGATAAATAACAAAGAGTCACACCCCATCAGATCAAATCTGGGGGTACCCTAAGGATCATCACTATCACCCACGCTATTCAATATTTACCTCTTCCCACTCTGCCATCTACTAACCAACCTCAAGCTAACACACTTCATATACGCGGATGACATACAGATTCTCATCCCCACAGCTGAATCACTTCACAAAACTTGGTCTTACTGGAATAGTTGTCTCACTGCAATCAACAACCTATTCACCAGCCTCAACCTCGTACTTAACTCCAACAAAACCGAAATCCTCCTAATAGCCCCAGACAACAGCATTACGCTTAACCATCCTATCTCCTCCCAACTCCCCATCACATCCACTGACCACACAACGTATGTAAGAGACCTTGGTGTGCTACTAGACAACCAACTCAACCTAAGCAAATTCGTAAACAACACCACCAAGGAATGCTTCTTTAAATTGCAAGTATTAAAAAAATTAAAACCTCTTCTGCACTTCCGAGATTTCCGCCTGGTATTACAATCTATCATCCTCCCGAAACTGGATTACTGCAACTCACTTCTCCTGGGCCTACCCGCCAGCACAATCAAACTTCTTCAGATGGTCTAGAATGCGATGGCCAGGATCCTCTCTAACTCCAATAAAAGGGAACACATCACCCCTATTCTCCAGAACCTTCACTTGCTGCCAATTAAATTCAGGATACTTTTCAAAGCCCTTATGATGATCCATAAGGCCTTACACAACACCTCCCCCCTCAACCTAACTTTCCTACTGCAGCGGCACACCACCATGAGACCCATCAGAAGAGCGTACAAGGACATGCTACAAACCCAGCCTGCCAAAACTTCACTTAGGAAACGCGCCCTTTCCACAGCTGGCCCCTCACTTTGGAACAGGCTCCCCTCCAGACCTCCGCCAAGAACCCTGGCTCGTGGTTTTCAAAAAGAAGCTAAAGACATGGCTGTTTAGCCAAGCGTTTCCCTGATAGCTAAGAGCCGATGAATAGAGCTTTACAGACACTGGTCCACCAACCCCACTGTAAATATGTTTTAAATTGTTAGGCTTTGAATTATACTTCTTTTTGCTAATCATGTTTTGAAGTGCATCCTATTGGTTTCTCTGTAAGTTTTTCAGTTTCAATTACTGTTTCAATGTATCCGCCCCTGAGGCGACAGTTCAGTTCTCTGTAAACCGGTGCGATATGTATTTTATACAGGAACACCAGTATATAAAAATTAAAAATAAATAAATAAAGCAGAGATGGGCAACTTTGGTCCTGGAATGCTACAAACAGGTTTGGTTTTCAGAATCTCCTCAATGAATATGCATGCGGTATATCTGCAAGCACTTTTTCCATTGTATGCAAATATACCTCATGTATATTCATTATGGATGTCCTGAAAATCAGACCTGCTTATGGCCCTCCAGGACTAGAGTTTCCTACCCCTGAGCTAAAGTATAACATGAAGTTTAAAACCTGCAGAATTTTCAGAGCACTGTGTCAGGGCTAAATATAATAGTTGTCCAAGAATTAAGAACACATTCAGTGGGATCTCTCAATTATATTGTGCCATAAATAATACCAGTAAATGTAAAGATTCTTTGTAGGCAAACTGCATTCCAGTGGTGATAGATATATCTTCCTGGACCACTGTTTTCGACTGTGATGCCTGCAGAGCTAACTCAAGGGTGAACATAAAATGGAGCCCTTCAAATATTTTATGTGCCAAATGAACATAAATGGTATACATTGCTATGAATCATATCCTGATAAATCTAGGTATAGCTAAAGTGAAATGTTGAGCATTAGAAAGCTATTAAACTAAATGACCAGTCAAATCACCTATTTCTTCTGCCTCTGATATTTTCCCCCTTGCAAAGATTTTACAAAGCTATGAATTCAAATGTAATTCTCTTTGATAATTTGCAACTGTTTCATCCAGTTGTCTGTCAGACATAATGAGCACATTTTCATATCAACCTTGTCTCCCCTGGTGTATATAAACGTGTTCATGTGGCATTTCCCCTGTTTCTGAATGAAACAGACCTAAATTTGATTCATTCATCTTGTACATTAGTTAGAAAAGAGTTCAGACACTCTTATCTTTCAGACACCAGACCAGTCAAAATCAAGAATATCATGCTCCATTTATTCTTCTTTTATTGTAAATGACGAAACTGGCATGTGATATCAGAAGTCAGGAAAACATTCTGTTGTTGCTTATTTTTGAATGGTTCATTTACTCAAGGAATTCAAACACTTTGAGGTCAATTTATCTAATTTGAAGAAGCAAAAGAGGCCATGGTGAATAGCTATTTAGGAGAGTTGGATGAATAAAAACAACCTGATTTACTGAATTAGCATACCCTGTGCAGAAGACTACGGAACTGCATTCTGGGTAATAATGAGTGGATTATGAGGGTTTGGGGCCTGGTGGCCTCAGGGGTGCAGAATGTATTTTCCTGTTTTTTACTGTAGGCACACCTGCCAACATAACTTTTCAGATATGTAAAGTCATTCCAGTGACATCATTCCCATACATAAAAAATTAGAGAAATGAATGACAGTGAGCATACACATCAGTGCAAACTAGGTGCAAGAAGCTGAAAATGGCTATTCACACTTGAATTTCAAGCCCGCCTAATTTGCATTAGCTCTCCAACAGTTATTTAGCCCAATTCCACAGGAATTAGAGAACAGACACAAGTGCTGCCATTCACATACTAAACTGCTTATTACAGTGAGGAAAAAGACGGAGGCCTCCTCTCTAGCTTGTACAACTAGATGATAATGCTTTGAGAAAGAATGCAGAGAATATCAGGTCAATTTTAAACACAATATACTCGGTAACTGGCAGCCAATAAAGCCTACATAAGGTAGGAGAAATACGCTCAAAGCGCTTAGAATGAGAAACTAACCTGGCGGCTGAATTCAATAAAAGTTGTATTGAATGAATCAAACCTTTGGGTAGACCAATATAAAGACTATTGCAATAGTCAATATGTGGAAAAATGATCGCCCATACCACTGTCAAAAAATCACTATCATAAAGCAGATATCGTAGACTTGCCAACAACCGAAGTTTAAAGAAACCAGTTTTAATAAGAAACCTAATCTGAGGTTTAAAAGAAAGAGTAGAATCAAGCAACACACCAAAGCTCCTTATAGGTTTAAAGAGAGAAAATGAAACTCTATCTATGGACACTGTATCATGAAGAGGTATCGAATGTGGTCGATGAATAAGAAGAATAGTAGTCTTGCTTGTGTTCAGCAAAAGTTTATTTTGTCTCAACCATTGTTTAATGGTGTCCAAACATAAACAGCAGTGAGGGGGTGGGGGGGGGGGGAGGGGAGGGCAGTAGCAGCAGGCACACAAACTTTCTCACAATAGCACTCACATGCTCACTCACTCACTCACACACATACATGCACTCTCTTCCTTCCAGCGTGGGGCCCACACTTCTCCTCCTTCCAGGTTGTGCAGCCCCGATAGATCTCCCTTCAGCCACCGCCCAGTGACTTTTTATTCCAGGGTCTGCTTCTGCGGCAGGGCCCGGAGTTTTCTGATGTTGGCCCGGAGACCCGGCAATTCATTTAGAATTCAGGAGTCTCCGGGCCAAATCCGGAGAGTTCCCAGGTATGGAGGGGAGGTGCTGGATTTTTTTCCCCACAAATTTCAGTTCTTGGATTGCTTGATTCGTTTCATTCGTGTGAAAAAAATGAATCAAGCAATAAAAAAAAAAAAAATTGGCCAAAAATGAAAGTGAATACTCCTTTCCACCCTCCCAAAAAAAATGATGAGGCCAGGAAATCCCCCATCAGCAAGAACGAGACCAAAGCGTCAGACTTACATAGGCCGATGCTTTGCCTTAGGCCAAAGCCCATACCCGGCCCAATGCCATGGCCCAGAGGCCAGGTCCTGATGCTAGGACCTCAGCCAGAACCCAGGACCAAACCTGCAACCCAAATCAGAGGCTGGGAACCGATGCACGGGCATTGGCATAGGCTGGAGCCTGAGCCCAAACTGATTTCACGACTCAACCCAGAGGCTGGGTCTCAACGCTGAGCCCTCAGCCCAAGCCCAGGCCTGATGCTGCAACCCGACCCGGAGGCTGGGGTCCGATGTCAGGACCTCAGCCCAGACCCAGGCCCCCCATGCCATGAACCAACCTGGAAGCCAGGTCCTGATGCCTGGGCCTCGGCTTAGGCTGGAGCCTGAGCGCAGACCCAACGTTGCAACCTGGCTAGGAGGTCGGGTCCTAATGCTGGGGCCTCAGTCCAGACCCAGGCCCAACACTGTGACCCAACCCAGAGTCCAAGTCCTGATGCCTGGGCTTTGATCCAGGATCAGGCCAAGGCCTTGGAGCCCAGGCCTGGGGGCTCCTCTTCAAGTCTTCTTCTTTCTTTGGCTCTTCTCTGGAAAATGACGGCATCTACTGGGGTCACTCCGGCACATTCACCCCAGTGGATGGCGCCGTTTTAATTTAGGCAATGTCATATAATTCAGTACATCAAAATGGCACCATCCACTGGGGTGAATGCACTGGAATTAACTCCGACACGACCCCAGCTGATGCCATCATTTGGCATTGTAGAACTGAAGAAAGAAGACCCAAAGAGGAGCTCCCAGGCCTGGGTTCCAAGGCCTGGGTCTGACCCTGGGCTGAGATCCAGGTATCAGGACCCAGCCTCCTGACTGAGGCCCCAACATCAGGCCAGGGTCCTGGCTCAAGCCCCACCCAGCCTCGGGGTAGGGTCACAGCGTTGGGCCTGGGTCCGGGCCGAGGCCCTGGAATTGAGACCCTGCCTCTGGGTTGGGTCGTGGCGTTGGGCCTGGGTCTGGGTTTAGACCCCAATGGCAGGACTTGGCCTCCTGGTCAGGTCATGGTGTCGGGCCTAGGTTTCGGCTCCAATCTAAGCTGAGGCCCAGGTATTGGGACCCAGCCTCCAGGTCAGGTCGCAGCATTGGTCCAGGCCATGGCCCCGACATCAGGACCTGGCCTTGATTCAGGCTTCAGCAAAGGCCGAGTCCCCGGTGTTGGGCCCAGTCTCTGGGGGTGGGTTGCGGCATTGGGCCTGGGTCTGGGCTGAGGCCCCATCATCGGAACCCGATCTCTGGATCAGTCACAGAGTCGGGCCTGGATTCAGGCCAAGACCTGGCATTGGGATCTGGCCTCTGTGTCATGTTACAGCATCAGGCCTGGACTCAAACACTGGCTGAGGCCCCTATGTTAGGACCCGGCCTCCAGATCGGGTCACAGCATTGGGCCTAGGTCTGGGCAGAGGCCCTAGTGTTGGGACCCAGCCTCTGGGTCAGGTTGCGGTATTGGGTCTGGATCTGAGCTGAGGACCCGGCATCAGGACCTGGCCTTTCAGATCCAGGCTGAAGCCCCAGCACTAGGACCCAGACCTTGTTGGATACCTGACAGATCAGGTAAGTTTTGTTTTTTTTTAATTTTCGGGAGTCTCGTCCAAGATCCCGGTGTCACACTTGGGCCTAGACTAAGGTGCCAGCATTGTGTTTGGGTATAGGCCACGGCTCATGCTTTGGGCCTCGGCTTATGCTCTAGGAGGCCCAGGCTTCAGGCCTAGGTCTGGGCCTGATGCATTAATTTAAAATAAAACGAACAAATGAGGTTCATTTCATTTGGGGGGGCCCCGATTTGATTCGGGGGAACCTTGAATGAAACATATTAGCCATATTCATTGCATTTTGCAATTCTGTTTTAAACAAATGCACATGCCTATTATTCTCTTCTTTGTGTGCTCCAGACTCAGCCCCTCCTCTTCTTTTCCATTCTGGCTGCCTAGTGGGGAAGGGCTGCAGAAGAACAGCCCTGCAGCTCTACCTCTTAAGCCTGAAAAGAAGTGCCAGACTGTATTCCTGGCCTTTCCCTCACAAATTAAGCTCTGAGCAGAAGAGCATATCAGAATGCAATAATATATTTCATATATATTCCAAGGTTATCTGTCTGATTTGAGATGCCATGCTGATAACATGGCAATACTGCCTGCCAGTCAATTACTGGATTAGGAAATCAAGATAATTTCTTTAGGGGTTTAGGGGAAGATTCTAAAAGGTGCACGCATGCATCCATGTATGTGCGGTTCCGGGGGTGCACATGTGTGCACCGGATTTTATAGCATGCTCGCGGGCATGTGGGGGTCAGGAGGGTCCCCCAAGACTTGCCAAAAGTCCCTGGTGGTCCAGCGGGGGTCCGGGAGCAATCTCCTGCACTTGGGCCGTCAGTTGCCAGTAATCAAAATGGCGCCAATAGCCTTTGCCCTTACTATGTCACAGGGGCTACCGGTACCATTGGTCAGCCCCTGTCACATGGTAGGAGCACAAGATGTACAATACCTAAACTAGAGGTAGGCCTGTTCAAATCCAAATCCAAATCACTCCAAATCCTCCTCACATATGCCCCCCCCCCCCCCCCCCCTGGATTACTAGACTTGGATGCCTCTCCTATAGTGGAAATCATAGCAAAATACTTAAACCTGGACTCACCAGCCATTATCCTTGGGGACTTTAATCTACACATTGACGCCAATCCTCGATCATCTAACTGCGAAGCCCTCTTATCCGCCCTCTCGGACATGGGCTTCAAACAACTCATCAACCAACCCACACATAAAGCAGGTCATACCCTTGACCTTATCTTCACAAACACCAGCCTTACACCACTTGCACCCCCTCTTTGCCTCCCGGTTCCATGGTCAGACCATTTCATGATCACCTCCACCCTCAGATCGACGACAAGATCTTCTGCACCCCCTTAGCTCACCACACTGCACTATAGGAAACCCTGCCCATCAGAAGTTCTCGGCAACTCTCTGATCAAAGAACTTTCTAACCTGGATCTATCAAACCCCAATGCAGCTATTCTTTCTTGGCAAAATATCACAGAAACTATAGCCAACAACCTATGCCCACTATCGACAAAAAATATAAACCCTTCTCAAAAAAACAAGCAGCCATGGTTCTCAAAGGAGCTCCGCTCGCTAAAACAAAGCCTGAGAAGGAAAGAAAAGGAATGGAGGAAGAACCCCAACCCTCACTCTCTAACCATATACAAAGCTGCTCTCCACCACTACAGAACTGCAATGCTACGAACTAAAAGAGATTTCTATGCCCACTGTATCCATGATATGATTTTCGATGTGAAGCCTCTCTTCTCGTACGTCTCGGAACTCACCAAAACTGCTCCCCCATCAATCCCTGACGACCTAGCCCAATCGAAAGCCAATGATCTGGCCTTATTCTTCCAGAACAAAATCTCCAATACTCTGGCTAGATTACCTACCAGCCCTAACACGCTGTCTATGGATCCCCCCCACCCCCCGAAACCGAGGGAGGTGGAAAACCTGATAAAACGAATGAAACCCTCCACTCACCCTCTAGACCAAATCCCATCCAAACTTCTGATTCTTATACCGGAATCCATCTCTAAACATCTAGCAGTTATTATCAACTGCTCCCTCTCACAAGGAATCTTCCCGGATGCTCTCAAATTGGCCACCCTTAAACCTATACTCAAAAAACCGAACCTGGACCCGGATGACCCCAACAACTACCACCCTATATCAAATTTGCCGTTTGTAGCCAAGATCATGGAGAAAATCGTAAATAATCAACTTTCAAATTACTTGGAGGAACATAATATTCTACATCCATCACAATATGGATTCCGAAAAGAACACAATACCGAAAACCTCCTCATCTCACTCTTAGATCAGGTATATATTGGCATTGACAAAGGACAGTCCTTCCTCCTAGCACTTCTTGATATCTCTGCAGCTTTCGACACCGTAAATCACTCTACCCTTCTAAACTGGTTATCAGACATAGGAATCACAGGATCCGCTCTCAGATGGTTCGACTCATTCCTTAGCAACAGAGGCTACAAGGTTAAACTCAATAACAAGGAATCTCCTCGCACTAACTCCCCATTTGGAGTCCCCAGGGGCTCTTCTTTATCACCCACCCTGTTCAATATTTACCTACTCCCTCTCTGCCATTTACTCTCAAAACTAAAACTGAAGTTCTACATATACGCAGACGACGTTCAAATTTTAATCCCCATATCTAACTCACTGGATTCAGCAGTCAAACTATGGGATTCTCACTTGCAAACGATCAACCATCACCTTTCAAGCCTCAACTTGGTGCTTAACACTGCCAAGACAGAACTCCTGCTCATCACCCCAGAAGGCAGTCCCTTCCATCAACAGCTGCCGCTAACATACAAATCTCCCATGCAAGAGACCTTGGAGTCATAATAGATAGTCACCTGAGCCTAAAGAAATTTATAAACCACACTACAAAGGAGTGCTTCTACAAGCTACATGTACTCAAAAAACTCAAGCCTCTTCTATTCTATCATGATTTCAGATCTGTTCTCCAAGCCATTCTGTTCTCCAAGGTCGATTACTGCAATTCCATCCTGCAAGGTCTTCCTGCTACTACAATAAAACCCCTCCAGTTGCTCCAAAATGCGGCGGCGAGAATTCTGACGAATACTAATCGGAGAGAGCACATCTCTCCTATATTAAAAGATCTTCACTGGCTCCCAGTAAACTTTAGGATTCTTCACAAATCACTTACAATTATTCACAAAAGCATTCACCATCAGACCCCGCTTGACCTGCTACATCCGCTCAAACTACACTCTTCGGCCAGACCCTTAAGGGAAGCTTACGAGGGATCCTTACACGTTCCTCCAATCAAAGTGATGCACCACACAAACATCAGAGATCGGGCATTCTCAACAATAGGTCCCTCTATCTGGAACGCCATGCCCCCGGACCTCAGGCAGGAAACCTGTCTCCTAACTTTTAAAAAGAAACTCAAGACATGGCTCTTCGGTCGAGCCTTTCCCTGTTCCTAGTCCAACAGCTCGACTCAGAATTGTTCCTATCACTTCTGTATATAAACAAGCACTAAGACACACAAATACATCATAATGAGGTTGGCTCCTTTGCCTCCCTCCCACACCCT
This sequence comes from Rhinatrema bivittatum, assembly GCF_901001135.1. NCBI lineage: Eukaryota > Metazoa > Chordata > Amphibia > Gymnophiona > Rhinatrematidae > Rhinatrema > Rhinatrema bivittatum. Next base: position 518,399,767 of record NC_042615.1, on the reverse strand, counting down.
CATCTGTATATAGTACACTATCATTGTTCACCCCCTCTTTATTTCCTATCCCCAGTTAATGCGCCCTTGTTACAATGTAACTTTATGCTTCATCAAATTTTGTCTCTTGTTATTTGGATATGGTTAGGTTAACTGCTTAGTTCGATGTAAACCGAGTTGATTTGATTTGTATCAAGAAAGTCGGTATATAAAAGCCTTAAATAAATAAATAGTAAGGTCAAAGGCTATCAGCGTCATTTTGAATACTGGCAGCCAACGGCGTGAGTGCAGGAGATGGCTCCCGGGCCCCCCGCTGGACCACTAAGAAGTTTTGGTAAGTCTTGGGGGGGGGGGTCAGGAGGGTGGTTTTTTTTTTTTAATTCACTCCTTTAGATAGCCGAATAATTCGGTGAAGATTTGTTGTATTCATGGGAATCGCGATACATTTCGCTTCCCCACGAATACAACGAATATGGCCCTATATGTTGTGGATTACCAATATGTTGCAAACGAATGCACAACCCTAATTTCTGTATATTTTTTATTACAGGCAAGTAACAAAATTGAACAGAAGACTTTTCCTGCACATTGGCCAGCTGGACTAAACAAGTGACCTGATGATAGAACAATCCATTGCTAATGAAATAAATTTCAATGAAATTGGTTCTACTACTGAGCTCAGTAGAATGAAGAAAAAAGATGAAATGGAGCTTAATTTTCAAATGTACTTCCCTTAATTTGCATCAGTGAAAAACCCTCTTTTAAAAAAATAGAACTTGCATTACATTTATTAGAAGAACGTGTTCTCTGAGTGAACAAGAAGCAGGAGATTTCATAGGAGAAATACCTGTAAAAAAAATAAATGTTCCTCACTAAAAAATAATCCAAGTTGATTCATATGTTTAATAATCTAAGCAAAACAGAACTATGATAAGCAGAACTTAAATGAGGTTAACCAAGAATCTAAAAGATGATGTGATTGGTTAATGATGAGGCAGTCCCATTACCAGCTTCATATCCTAGGCCGACAGTTCACCATGACCTCATTGGCACAACATCATCGCCCCTTATAAATGAAGCTAATAGTCATTCAGCAGTAATTCCTGCAGCATAGCTGAGACAAATTCAATGTGAAGCCAAAAGACATTTAACTTGCAGCACAAAACGTGACAAAAGGGTCACAAATGGAAGCAAACGTAATACAATGAGCGCATTTTATTCCTACCTTTCACAAATGTTAACTGAGTTACTGGCATATATTTTGCCTAAGAACCAGGTGTTATAATTAGTGAGGTTTGGGTGGACCCATGGACACTGTGGCAGCTGACCACACCTACAGGGGGAAGTCCCGTGAGGGGCCACAGGTCAGGCTCAGCTCCGGCCACACAAACACAGATATTTCTTTATTTAAACAGTTTGAGAAACCACCAGGGGTGGCAGTAGTGAGTAGAAGATGTAGTCTGGCTGGGCTAGTATTCCCCAGGGCGCTGGAACAGCGGTTCCTCCGGTAGCAGTGCTGTAGTGGAGAGAACTGAGAGAATGAGTACAATAGAACATTCACAGAGTCCCAAATATGGAGAAGCCCCGAGATAGGGAGAGCTGGCCCTCGAGGAGCGAGTACCAGATCCCTGGAAGCAGAGAGACTCGTTGGCAAAGTACTCACACAGCGGTTCCACATAGGAGATGGCACTGGTGCTGGAATGGAGGCAGGCCCTCGAGATGCGAGTACGTGGTTCCAGGGAGACAGCTCTGAGGAGTGGATAGTAGTAGTACTCACTGATGGTGTCTATAGCGAATTCTTCCAAGTAGAAGAGGAGATAGATGCAGGCAGCGGGTCAGGGAACATGGGCCCTCAAGGAGCGAGTAATAGTTACCCGATAGCGACCTGAAAGAAGCAAAAGAGACCCCCGAGGAACGGTTACCCCATTAGCAGAAAGAGTCCAATGGAAGTTGGAAAGGCAGAGTAGCTGGGTATGGAGAGCGAATCCCATCCGTAAGAATTCCCCTTGCTAACTCAATGGCTAGCAATGAACTGTAGGCTTAAATATCCGGGCAGCGTGACATCATCACAGGGGGACGCCCCTGAGGAACGCGCCAATAAGGAAATAAGAATGAGGGCCGTGCAGCGTGTGCACCCTAAGGTACCTGTAGAACATGGCGGGAGGCAGCGCCCAAGCCGGTCTGGGGACGCCGGAGAAGATGGCAGGCAGACGCCTCGGCAGCCAGGCGTCCGTGAAGAGCAGGAGGAGCCGCAAAAATGGAAAGGTAGGCGGAGTGAAGCCCTCGGGATGTGACGGTCGCAACACCAGGAGAATCTGCGTATTTTGTTTACCATGAAAAATAATTCTGTCACAAAAACCTATACACACACGCGCGTGGGGGACAATTTTTAAATAGAAAGGGTGATTTTAACACACATAGGGCCTGTTGGAGTGGAGAAGTAGCCTAGTGGTTAGAGCAGTGGGCTACAAACCAGCATTCACATCCCACTGCCACTCCTTGTGATCTCAGACAAATCAATTTACCCTCCACTTCCTCCCTGGGGTCTCCCTGGAACCAATCTGAAGCTTCCTCAGGGCCTCCCCAGGGCTGCCCCCAAAATGTTTCCAAGCCCCAGAGAAGATCCCAGGTCCCGCCCACCCTCTCCCAAAAAAGAAATTGCTAGGCCAATCCCTCTGGAGTGGTCTGCATAGAAACTATCCAGATTAACTTTTAATTTTGGACATTAAAATACTCTCTTGGAATAAGTTGCCTATTTACTCAATTTCTTATGAAATCTACTGACTCCTTGCTATGTACAGTTTAGTGTTTAGTAAATGTCTATATAATACCTACTAGAAATTTCCATAAGGCAGCTTGTATTAAGCGTTAGGGATGTCCTTTAATTTAAAATGAATGCAAATTTTGTAATGAATAAATCAATTTTCTGTTTGCTATGAACAGAGGAACCAAAAATCATCTCGGCCAAAAAATATCCATAAATGTTCAGATATTTTTGCTCTGTTATTTTTATTAAGAACTAGGACCTCCCCAGCCCCCACTTACCCTGTCTGCAGAGTCTTCAATGTAGAAAGTGGCAGCGCAATCCCCAATCACTTCAGTTCCACTGCATCCTGTCTCCACAATGTTACCAGCCAGCCCTGAGGTCAGCGCCATTTTGTTATATATTCATATGCTTTACACCTGTGAAACATTGGCACTGGTCTCAAGGCTGGCCGGAGCTATTGTCAAGCGGGATAGGCAGGACAGAAGTGATTAAGGATCACTGCTGCCCCATTCTACATGGAAGACACTACAGAAGAGGTCAAGTAGAGGCCAGGGAGATCCTCGTTCAGTTGTGGGGGGCGAGGAGCCATAAAAAACCCCGATTCAATTGCAAGGGAGGCAGAGATAGTTATTTAATATTTATTTCAGTTTAGCAAATGAACTAAACCAAAATAAACATTAAGCAAACTGAAATCCAAATAAAAAATCTTCCCTAAATGAAAAAATGATCTGAAACGAAAATTTTTGCTGTGTGTACACATCCCTATTAAGCAAAGAATTTACTGTTTCAAAGAATGATTCTTTTGGGCTTGAATACTAAGATTATTTCACCTTTTTCTGTGTTACTGCAGTGAGCAAGTTAGTTGATAGTTTCATGCTTTTATCATAGCGCCTAATTTTGCATTACTGCCTTATTTTATTTCCAATAAAATTGTAAGTTGTCACCCTGGGTTTGAACACTGTGCATTTCAACATCACTTTGAACAATGCAGAATGCGTAGCAATGTAAGATGTATTTAAATTCTTAAAAGAACTATCTCCAGAAGGTGATTTACTAAATGATATTATAGGAGTTGCTTGCCAGTGCGGAGGAGAGCAGTGAGAGAGCTATTAGACCCCAAGAGAAGATAAATGGAAAACAGAGCATTACAGGAGAGTACAAACCAGACGTGTGTGCGGGTTTACAGTTGTTTTCTGTGTCAATAGCCATCTTTAAGGGCAGTGTGAGAGAATGTAGTTGAGAAGAGAAGGGAGCATGGGTCTGGAGTGACCCAGGGAGGAATCTGGCTATCCTGATTCAGAACAGCACCATCAATCAAGCATCCTTCCTTTACAACCACGCAGTAGTGTAGGCATTGCATTGCCTGGACCACACAGTCTGCTAGTATATCAAAAATGAGAGAAAACTGTCCTGTACTCAACCTAAAACAATTGGTGAGCTCAAAGAAGCTTTTGAGGCTCAGACTACTGTTCATCCTCAAGCCTCAGAGTGCCAATTTTGGTGTTTGGCCACATTAATAACTTCAATTACAGCAAAGACTTTTGTCATCTGGTAACCTATTGCTTAATGTGCCTGTGTAAATACTTATTTTATAAATGCTTGAAGCATGTTTCCTTTGTCACCTGCTCCTCCTCCCTCTATCATTCTCTTCCTCTCCTCCATGTCTCATTTGTCCTGGTAGGGCAAGGGCTGCCTATATCCCAGGATGCATCCTGTCCAAGTAATCTTTTCATATTGGCTACAATTACTCATCCATGGGGAAAGACACCTTTAGGGAAATCTACCTGGTCTTATGATTAGCAAAAGGGCGAGGCTGGGCATGCCTCAAAATTAAGGGGCAGATTTTAAAATGTGCACGCATGCGTGGGCGCGCCAATTTTATAACATGTGCCTGCTGGCATGAGCATGTCATAAAATCCATGGGTCGCACACACACGCGCCCGCCGGATTTTATAATCCACGTGCGTATCTGCAGGTGATACACGCAGGGGGGCTGGATTTCGTAAGAGTAGGCACAGCGACACAATCAGGCCTCCCCGAATTTCCTCCCAGTCCGATCTAATTAAGGAGCAGACCGGGAGGGAACTTCCCTACCGCCCTACCTAACCTTCCTACCCTTTCCCCTCTCCACTCCGACCCCTAATTCCTAACTAGCTACCCCTAAATTTTTTATTTTTCTACTTACTGCTGCTTGGGAGCAGAAGCAATGTATGCGTGCCGGCTGGCTGCCAGCGTGCGCTTCCCCAGGATAGTATACAATGGCACTGTCCTGGCCTGCCTATACCCCGCATGCTGGCCAGCCCCTTTGAAGAGGCCCGGCACATGTGTGCGCACCGGGGTTTACGTGCATGGTCAGGCCTTGTGTGCTCCAGGAAAACTTTTAAAGGGGCCCAGCCACGCGCCTAAACCCCTGGGATTTGCACGTGCAGGGCTTTTAAAATCTACCCTTTAAGGTTCAGGTTGAAATCTCAGATTGCCGACAGTGCTCTTTGGGCCAGACTACAATGGTCATGACAATCCTGCCAATACCTTGGCAATTGTCCCTTTACACAAGACTGTAAATCCCCTGTGTTTTCTCAATCATGAGGCATGGAACCCATGCTCGAACAGCCACTGTGATGTTAGTTAAAAATAAAACATATTTATGTTGTGAATACATGTGGGTTTCTGTATAAATTGGCTCAAAACTGTATTCTGCCTGTCTGTTTTACAAAGAGAAGTGTGTTAATATATATTCAGCCTCAAGATCCTTTGTGTAAAGATTTATAGGTTCCTCTCCCATCCATGCCCTTTAGATTTTAGATCCAATGCTTGATGGTAGCTGAGCCATTTCACCAGTATGCACAGTAGCACATTAACACCATTCAAGAAAGATTTTTTTATGTACAAGTTGAGCAAACGTGTCCAAATTTAGAGGCCGATGCAATAATCTGTGTGTTAAAACTGTGCACTGAAATCCTGCACACAATTTCTTTACGCACAGATTAAAATTTATTTTAACTCCTTTTGCAGTAAGATAATGCTATATTTAATGTATTAGGAGTTAAAATGTGTGTATGATGAGTTAAACATGTGTTCAGTATGGACTGAACACACATTTTAATTCGGGAGGGGGCAAGGGAATATATAGGTCTTGCTAACTCCAGCACTGAAGCTTGCTTATAAGGCTGCTGAATTTCTCGGGGATTAGGCACTGTCATGAAGCCGATTTGCTGAACCCTCCTTAAAATAAGCTCATGCGAGTTGGATTTCCTCACTTTATTTTGGAATTTTAAAAGGTCTTTTAGGCCTCCAAGTTTGGACATATGCCCATGAATTTGGAAGGCTGAATAATATTGATACCGGAGATTTAAAAGGAAAGTATGAGAGGCTGCTTATGTATAAGGCGACATTTGCTGAAGAGGCTATACATCTAAGTGAACTGCTTGGTCAGTCGCTGTCTCTGGTACCCCTGATTTTCCATCACTGGAAACTTAACTCCATCTCTGACCAGGAGTAAAATTTCCAGCACTAGGAACATCTTTAGTTAGGCCATCGCATATCTCTAAATCAGGGAGTACCACTAAATGCTCTCATTTGCAAGAGATTTTCATGTGAGGGTACTAAGCAGTACTCACATTTTTGAGTAGTTATCTGGCTAAGTAGCAGCAAAGTCGCTACTGACCCAGATAAATCAGGGTGGTATACACGAGTATTTTTTGCATGTGTGAGCATGTTTGATTGCATATATACTTGCATTTAATAACCTGTGCACATCAAATGCATGCAAGTTATAAAATGCAGGAGTAGATTTGTACACACCCATACACATGCACATATGGATGCAAGAGCGCCTGTTTTAAAGCTATCCTCTCAGACTTTACAGAGTATTTGCAAAGCAAACTTCTCTCTTCCTCCCACAGATGCTCTCCTTATGTGCCTGAGCATGCAATTAGTTTTCCCCACAGCTTTATCCCACTGACTGTCTCCCTTGAAGTACTCAGAAAACAATGACCCGGCAAGGTCCTTTACCGGTTGGGTGTCTACTAGTTATTCTTCTCTGAAATAGTATTTGGCCGTCAGATTATGCTCAGAGAGGGCAATTTTCAAAATCATTTACATGAATAAATAGTGATTTATCTGGATCAGTTAGTCTAGCAGAAAATTGCTCCCCTCAGAGCAGCAAAAAGTATGAGCAGGGTTCAACGGAACTAACTACCTGTGTTCAAAATAAAAAAGGGAGAAGGTTTGATAGCACCAAAGGAAATAACAGGGTTACTGGTATCGGCCGCCTAATATTTTATTAGAATAAGATTGTATCGTTTTTATTATTATTGTTTTATGATTTTGTGTTTGTTTATGCTGTTGTGAACCAGTTATTCTAGAGGTGTGGTATAGAAAAGCCTGGAAATAAATAAAATAAAATAAATACTTCCAGCCATTTTTTGGGCGTGTTTAGGTCAGAGGAGTAAAACAGCATGTGCACTTGCTATTTTTTAAATCTGCATGCTATTTTAGCTCTTCCCCCTTCACTTCTCTACCTGAAAAATAGCAGGTATGAAATACATAGAACATTTATAAATGTGCATAACTTAAGCTAGTTAATTTTCAAACGGAAACCACCCACAAGGCTTCCCTTTAAAAATTATCTGCAAAGTACCCGTGGTGAAAGTACCCGTGTACTTTAAAAACTACGTGGCTGCATAAAATTGCTCCCAAAAAGATTTAAGAAACTAAAGATGTACTCTCTAGAAGAAAGCAGGGAAAGGGGAGATATAAAAAGCATTTGAATATCTAGAAATTTCAATAGACTATCAGAAAGAAAACTTTTTTCATAGAAGAAGAAGCTTAAAGACATGGGATCTTTGTGTGATGCTAAAGGGGGGGGGAGGTGCTCAAAAGGATTGTGAGAATATATATCTTTCCACTGAGAAAGCCGCAGATATCTGGAGCAGACTTCCAGCAGAGGCGGTAGGAGTTAAAACAATGACAGAATCCAAGATTACCTGAGACAGCTAAAAAAGGGCCTTAGTGGAAGCACCAGGGTGGGAAGAGATCAGGGGTTAAGTGGGATCTGTGGTAGCACAGTGAACAGGTTGGAATGGGCAGACTTGGAGATTTAAGTGGGCAGTTTCTGACAACATCTGTGTTTCTTAGGGAAACTGGAATTACAAATCCCTAACGGCCATATTGCAAACCAGGACTGGGTGAACCTGTCTTTTTTTCACATGGAACTTGCAGGCAAGCCTAACTATAGTATTTGTCTACACTTTGCATTGTATTTCTGGTAGCAAAGAAAAGTTTAACCAGCATATCTTTTTCAGTCTATTTCTATTTATGTGTGTCAGACTTTACAAGCTTCATAATGTATCTTTCTATAGCACATCAAGGTCGACAATCTCTTAAGATAATTGAGATTGAATTGAGGCATTAATTACCAACCAAATTGGTTTCTCCCAGTATGGACTAGATGAAAAAGATTATTTATTTCAGTTTTTAAATTAGCTTGATATGGAGATACATATTTAGAAACACAAGTGCTTAATTGGTGCTTTGATAAATGCCAACTGAAACCAGCACTTTTTAGACTGAGTTAAAGCACATTTTCAATTTACAAGACTTTAACAATATTGTGCCTTATTACACTGGAGCAAGACTTAAAGCAGACCCCCTAATGATAAAAATCAGTCAATAGAATGTAAAGTACAGGGTGATTCTTTCAGATAATGATATAATGGAAAATAAAGTGATCATTGTCCTGTATACACAGAATTTCTTATATGTTTAAATATGTTATGCAGTCTCCTAGTGGTTATATTGAGAAATTGCATTTAATTTGACAGCCCAGATTTCCATACTGTGCTTTAATGGTTAAGTCTAGTGCACATAGATATTTATTCTAAGAGAAATTATTTCACTGTGTGAGAATTCTGAAGCTGCCTGTTGTCTGTAGCTCTGAGATTCCATAGAAAGCATTGTCTTTTTACCTTCTTCAGCTGAGTATTTCAAGAAGGTCTTAAACCATCTGTTACACCACTTCAGAAACTTTGGAGCCTATGCAATAAAGGTCATGCAGAAAAAAAAGCTTGGGCTCACAAAAAATCTAATGAGGCTAGTAAAAAAAAACACTTAATGAGTGATGACAAAAAATGTTGCGTACTTGTACAAAAAAATATCAGAAATAGTGTGGCCATGCTAAATAGGATGAACTTGTAAACTTAACAAGAGCAAGCTAAATAGTGTGAGCTGGCTAAACTGAACATGCTTGATTCTTAAAAACATATGTTTTGCCATGCTGGGTCAGATCAAAGGTCCATCAAGCCCAGTATCCTGTTTCCAACAGTGGCCAATCCAGTTCACAAGTTCCTGGCAAGATACCAAAAGGTCAATAGATTCCGTGGTGCTTATCCCAGGAATAAGCAGTGCATTTCTCCCAAGTCAACCCAAACAATGGTTTTTGAACTTTTCTTCTAGGAATTTGTTCAGACGTTTTTTTAAACCCAGCTACACTAACAGCTTTCACAACATCCTCTGGCAATGAATTCCAGAGTTTAATTATGCGTTGAGTAAATAAATATTTTCTCCTATTTGACTTCAATATATCACCTGTAATTTCACTGAATGTTCCAAAGTCTTTCTACTTTTTGAAAGAGAAACAAACAATTAGCATTTACCTGTTCCACTCCTATTATTTTATATACTGTTATCATATCTCCCTTCAGCCATCTTTTCTCCAAGCTGAAGAGCCCTAACGTCTATAGCCTTTCTTTATAAGGGAATCATTTCATCCCCTTTATTAATTTGGTTGCCCTTCTCTGTACCTCTTCTAATACTGCTATATCATTTTTGAGATGCAGTGACCAGAACTGCACACAGTACTCAAGGTGTGGTTGCACCATGAAGTGATACAGAGGCATTATGATAATCTCTGTTTTATTCTCCATTCCATTCCTAATAATTCATAGCATTCCATTTCTTTCTTGGCCGCAGCCGTATACTGAGCAGAGGGTTTCAACATATTATCCACGATGACGCCTAAATCTTTTCCTGGGTAGTGACACCCAATGTGGAACCTTACAATGTATAGCTATATTTTGGATTGCTCTTCACTACATGCAGCACTTTGAATATGTTATATTAAATGTCATCTGCCATTTTGATGCCCACTTTCCCAGTTTCCCAAGATCCTCTTGCAATTTCTCACAATTCTCTTGAGATTTAAAAACTTTGAATAATTTTGCATTATCAGCAGATCTGATCACAACTCTCATCATTCCCATCTCTAGGTCATGTATAAATATGTTAAAAAAAAAACAGTGATCCCAGTACAGATTCCTGAGGGACTCCACTATTCACCTTTCTTCTTTGAGAAAATTGACCATTTAGTCCTACTCTCTGTTTTCTATCTTTTATCCAATTCTCACTTAACAATAGAACATTGCCTCCTATCGCATGATTTTTTAATTTCCTCAAGAGTCTCTCATGAGATACTATGTCAAAAGCTTTCTGAAAATTCAGATACACTATATCAACTGACTCACCTTTAAGACATAAGAACATTAGACTTGCTATACTGAGTCAGACCAAAGGTCCATCAAGCCCAGTTTACTGTTTCCAACAGTGGCAAATCCAGGTCACAAATACCTGATTCCATGTTGCTTATCCCAGTGATAAGCAGTGGATTTCCCCCAAATCCATCTTACTAATTATGTATGGACTTTCCCTCCAGAAACTTGCCCAAAACATTATTAAATGCAACTCCACTTTCACCATGTCCTCTGGCAATGAATTCTAGAGCTTAATATTTTTTCTCATATTAGTTCTTTGTACTCTTTGAAAGAGTAAACAACCGATTAACGTTTACTCATTCCAATCCACTCATTATTTTATTGACCTTTATCATATCTCCCCCCCTGCAGTCTTTTCTACAAGCTGAAGAGTCCTAACCTAGTTAGCCTTTCCTCACAGGGAATCATTCCATCACCTTTATCATATTGGATGCTCTTCTCTGTACTTTTTTAAATTCTGCTCTATATTTTTTGAGATGTGGTGACAAGAACTGAACACAATATTCAAAATAAGGTTGCACCATGGAGCGATACAGAAGCATTATGATATTCTCCGTTTTATTCTCAACTCCTTTCCTAATAATTCATAGCATTCTATATATCTTTTTTGGCTGCTGCTGCACACTGAGCAGAAGATTTTAACATATTATCAACGATGATACCTAGATCATTTTCCTGAAGATTGACCTTTAGTGTGGAACCGGGCATTGTATAATTTTGGTTACTCTTGCCTAATGGGGGATTTTAAAAGGTCGGCGTGCGCCAATACCAGCAGATACACGCGTCACTGGATCATGCACACACCAAGCTCATTTTCATAGAGGCCCAGCCATGCGCACATCTGCCAGGAGAGGGCCAGGTGTGGGGTCTGGGTGGGATGGGGGCAGGGCAGGGGTTGGCTGGGATAGTGCCATTAGCACTGTTCTGGTGAAGCATGCGCCAGCAGGTGGCCAGCACTCGGAAATTACTCCTGCTCCGTCAAGTAGGTAAGTTCCAAATGAAAAACATTAGCTGAGTTAGAGTGGGTTTAGGGATCAGGAGGAGAGGGGAAAAGGGAGGAAGGATAGGTAAGGGGTTAGGGAAGTTCCCTCCCAGTCTACACCTTTATTAGAGCAGACTAAGAGGGAAATGAGCAAAGGCCCGATTGCGTTGCCAAACGTGTATTTCAAAATCCCCCCCCCCTTGCACGCATGTTATAAAATTGGCGCATCCATGTGCATGCACCAAGAACCGCATGCACATGGATGCCTGCGCGACCCTTTAAAAATATACCACAAGTGCATTACTTTGCACTTAACATAAGAACATAAGATATACCATACTGGGTCAGGCTGAGGGTCCATCATGCCCAGCATTCTGTTTCCAACAGTGGCCAATCCAAGTCCAAGTACCTGGCAAGTACCCAAACAGGAAATAGATCTCAAACTACTATTGCTTATTAATTAAAGCAGTTTTTGGATTTTGGCTCTAGAAACTTATTCATATCTTTTTTAAAACCAGTTACACTAACATCCATAATCACATCCTCTGGCAATGAATTCCAGAGCTTAACTATGTGCTGAGTGAAAAAGAATTTATTTGATTTGTTTTAATCGAGCTACTTGCTAACTTCATGGAGTGCCCCCTTGTCCTTCTATTATCTGAGAGAGTAAATAACTGATTTACATTACCTTGTTCAAGTCCTTTCATGGTTTTGTAGACCTCTAACATATCCCACCTTATTCATCTCTTCTCCAAACTGAACAGCCCTAACCTCTTTAGCCTTTCATAATAAGGGAGCTGTTCCATGCTCCTTATTATTTTGGTTGCCCTTCTCTGCACTTTCTCCAGTGCAACTATATCTTTTTTGAGATATGGCGACCAGGATTGTGCACAGGATTCAAGATGTGATCTCACCATGGAGAGATGCAGAAGCATGACATCCATTGTTTTATTTGCCATTCCATTCTTAATAATTCCTAACATTCTGTTTGCTTTTTTGACTGCCACAGCACACTGAGTCGATTATTTCAATCTATTATCCACTATGATGCCTAGATCTCTTTCCCAGGTGGTAACTTGGTAACTCCTAAAATAGAACCCAACATTGTGTAACTCCAGCAAAGGTTATTTTTCCCTATATGCATCACCTTGAACTTTCCACATTAAATTTCATCTGCCATTTGGAAGCCCAATCTTCCAGTCTCAAAAGGTCCTCTTGCAATTTATCACAATCTGCTTGAGATTTAACTACTCTGCATAATTTTGTGTCATCCACAAATTTGATCACCTCACTTGTCTTACCCCTTTCTAGATAATTTATAAATATATTAAAAAGCACCGGTCCAATACAGATCCCTGAGGCACTCCACTGTTTACCTTTTTCCACTGTGAAACTGTCTTTTAACCAGTTTGCAATCCACAAAAGGACATCACCTCCTATCCCTTGATGTTTTAGTTTTCTTAGAAGCCTCTCATGAGGGACTTTGTAGAACACCATTTGAAAATCCAAATACACCACATCTACCGGTTCACTTTTGTTCACATATTTATTTACCCATTCAAAAAATTGTAGGAGATTTGTGAGGCAAGACTTCCATGCTGGCTGTGTCCTATTAAACCATGTCTATCTAAATGTTTTGTGATTTTATTATTTATAACAGTTTCCATGATTTTTCCTGGCACTGAAGTCAGGCTTTCTGACCTATAGCTTACTGGATCACCCTGGAGCCCTTTTTAAATATTGGAGTTACATTGGCCACCTTCCAGTCTTCAGGTACAATGGATGATTTTAATGATATTTTACAAATTAATTGAAATAGGTCTGAAATTTCATTTTTTAGATCTTTAAGAACCATGGGGTGTATACCAACCGGTCCAGGTGATTTACTACTCTTTAGATTATCAGTCTGGCCTACCACATCTTCCAGGTTCACTGTGATTTGATTCAGTTCATCTGAATTATCACCCTTGAAAACCTTCTCCAGTATGGATATCTCCCCAACATTCTCTTCTGTAAACACCAAAGCAAAGAATTTGTTTAGTCTTTCCACAATGAACTTACCTTCCCTAAGTGCCCTTTTAATTCCTCAATCATCTAACAGTCCAACCAACTCTCTTGCAGGCTTTCTGCATCGCATATATTTTTACAAGTTTTTATTATGAGTTATTCCCTCTATGGCCAAATTATTTTCAAATTCTCTCTTAGCCTATCTTATCAATGTCTTACATTTAACTTGCCAAAACGTAAGCTTTATTCTATTTTCTTCTGATGGATCCTTCTTCCAGTTTTTGAATGAAGATTTTTTAGCTAAAAAAGCCTCTTTTACCTCACTTTTTAGCCTTGCTGGCAATCGTTTGACCTCCCTTCCACCTTTCTTAATGTGTGGAATACATCTGGACCTCGCTTCTAAGATGGTATTTTTTAGCAATGTCCATGCCTGTTGCACACTCTTAACCTTTGTAGCTACACCTTTCAGTTTTTTTTTAACTATTTTTCTTTCTTTATCAAAGTTTCCATTTTGAAAGTTTAGTGCTAGTGCCGTGGGTTTATTTACTGTCCTCCTTCCAGTCATTAATTCAAATTTGATCATATTGGGGTAGATTTTAATAGATACACGCATGTGTCCATGTGTGAGTGCTACCCGGCGCGCGCACATGGATGCAATTATATAACATGCGCGCGCAGAACCTCACTCCCACATTTTCCTATGTTTTTGGTGCACACATGTACCACAACAACCAGCTCCTCCACAGCACTGTCTAAAATCCTATCTAGGTGACGCGTGAATTCCGCCACCTATGGCTACTGTGTCCCGGAAAGTCTCATATTTATACCTCTCTGTCTGTATCAGCTACTCCAGGTCTGCAATTAGTCTCGAAAGATCAGACTCATTCTCTGAAAGACAGGAGCTCTTTGCACTGGGTGCACACATACAACCTCTCACCAGAGGGTAAAAAATTATACATGTGACACTTGATGCAAAAGACTGGGAGGCCCCCTCTTGCTGCTGGACTGCTGCCTTCATTTTAAAATTGTTCAGTACCTAGTTAAGTTTAGGTTGCTATAGGAGTAGGAATATGTACAATTAGGGCCCTTTAAACATATTAGTGTATTCACTATTTATCTGGTAATGACCTACAAGGGAATGATTAAACTGTTGATAAAGCATGGGGAATTTCTGAATTTAAGTTAAAAGGTTGATCTTTTTTTTTTTTTTTAGTGTGAAAGTGTCACCTGTCTATAAATCAAAGAATAAGCTAGGGGTGGGTGAGAGGGAAAGCCCTCTGACTGGCTATTTAATACTAAACCCCCAAACTCCTGGTTTTTCCTTGCCCTCTGACTAGCTATTTAATACAAACACACAAAACTCCTGGTTATTTTGTTTGCCTTCTATCTATTTAATACAGTCACACAAACACACTAAAGAATATACCCCAACAATTTACTTCTCCCCAAAACTTTTAATTTCTAAAATTTTCCCAAGCAGTACTTACCAATTCTTTTCAGCCAACAGCAAGGTAATCCTCTCCTCTCAGTGTTCCCACTGGATTGTGGGTTACTGAGCTCTTGTCCACATTAAATTTCATTTGCCATTTGCATGCCCAGTCTCCCAGTTTTGCAAAGTCCTCTTGCAATTTCTCATAGTTGTGATTTAACAACTTTGAATAACACTGGGCAACAATGAAAGTGTTACTGACCTAAAAAGGTCCTACTCTGCAGTATCTTGATGTGCTGAACCCGAATATGACCATGAAAAGTTTTTATTGGCTCTCGTTTTGAAGATATTTAATATAGTTCACTTTCTATGTTTAGTCATGTAAATGTGTCCAGTAGGACTGTAAATAAGCCTAGAATGATGTAATATTGCATCATATTGCATAATACCATCATGCACACATCATCCAGAGTTTATTACATCATTTTCTGATGCAATGCAGTTCTACTGCCATGCTGCTGCTGAGTAAGCTGACGTCAGCAGTGTACTATATGAAGCCCAGTCAGAAAGGGTGAGCATTTGAAATATTCATGCTGGCTGACTACTGCTGGACACTCTGCAGAGATGCTCCCGAACAGGTGTACAAGAGACAAGCAAAGAAATCTAAGACGTAGTCTATGACTTCATTTTTCAAATGGTATTAACCGTAGGTCTCCTACTATTGGCAGACAATTCAAGATATAATTATATTATTGCATATTACAAAAAAACTAGAGCCAATTTTACATTTTCACAGTCACATTCGTGTTTAGCACATGGAAATGTATAAGAATTGACTAATTTCATTTCCGTAACATGACTTTTGTGAACATTTGTTGCCCAGTATAATTTGAAGTCATTGACAAATTTGATCACCTCACTCATTATCTCCATTTCCAGGTCGTTTATAAATGTATTGAAAAGTAGTAGCGCCAGAACAGATTCCTGAGGCACTCCATTATTCACCTTTCTCTATTGGAAAAATTTAACATTTAGCCCTACTCTCTGTTTTTTATCTTTTAACCAGCTCGCAATCCACAATAGGGCCAATGAGGTGACCTGGCTTCCAGTCGTGGCTTCAGACATAGGTTCAGGCCGAGGTCCCAGCGTCAGGACCCGACCTCTGGGCCAGGTTGCTATGATGGGCCTGGTTCCATGCTGGGTCGTAGTTTATTTATTTATTTTATTTATTTATTTACTTAATTTTCTATATCGATGTTGGTGTATACCTTCACACCGGTAGTTTTGAGCCTGGGTCCAGGCTTAAGCCCCAGTGTCGGGACCTGGCCTCCAGGTTAGATCACAACATTAGGCCTGGATCCGCATCCCAGCCTAGGCTGAAGCCCCAGTGTCAGGTGCTGGCCTCCAAGTCACGTAACGGCATTAGGCCTGGGTCCGGGCCGAGGCCCCGGCATTGGTACCTGGCCTCCGGGTCAGGTTGCAGTATCAGGCCTGGGTCTGGACTGGGGTCACAGCACTGGGCATGGGTCTGGGCCGAGGCCCTGACACCAGGACATGCCTTTTGGCTGGGTCACAGCATCTGGCCAGGGTCCGGGACCCAGCCTAAGCCGAAGCCCCTGTGTCAGGACCTGGTCTCCATGTCAGATTGCAGCCTCGAGCCTGGATTCAATCCGAGGCCCTGGTGTCAATACCCAGGCTCTGGGTCAGGCCAAAGCCTCGGCCTTCAGTAGGCCAAGATTACGGTGGCTTACTGCACCCTCGGCCTCCACAAGGCCGCGTTTTCAGCCTGGGCCTAGGCTGAAGCCAGTGAATCCCCACCAGAACTGGAAAGTAGGGGCCGGGGGGGGATCCTAGCCTTGACATTTTTTGGGCGATGGGCTGGAAGCATCATTTTCGATTTTTGGCTGATTTGGGGGTTTTTTGTAATTGTTTGATTCAATTTTTTTCTCACAGATAAAAATGAATCAAGTAGTCCATGAAATGAAATTTGTGGGAAAATAAACCTCCCAAAAATGAACCAAAAATGAAAACAAATTTTCCTCTTTCACATCCCTAGATGTCATAATGCCTCTGTATTGCTCCATGGTGAGACCACACCTTGAATACTGTGTGCAATTGTGGTTGCCGCATCTCAAAAAAGATATAGTTATATTGGAGAAAGTACAGAGAAAAGCAACCAAAATGATAAAAGGCATGCAATGACTCCCCTATGAGGAAAAGCTAATAAGGTTAGGGTTATTCAGCTTGGAGAAGAGACAGCTGAGGAGGGATGTGATAGAGGTCTACGAAATCATGAAAGGACTTGAACAGGTAAATGTAAATCAGTTATTTACTCTCTCAGACTATAAAAGGACTAGGGGACACAACTTGAAGTTAGCAAGTAGCTCATTTAAAACAAATCAGAGTAAATTCTTTTTCACTCAATGCATAATTAAGCTCTGACGTTTATTGCCAGAGGATGTGGTTATGGCAGTTAGTGTAACTGGGTTTTAAAAAGATTTGGATAAGTTCCTAGAGGAGAAGTCCATAAACTGCCATTAATCTATAAGTTATAGTAGCTTGGAATCTATTTAATGTTTGGGTACTTGCCAGGTTCTTATGGCCTGGATTGGCCACTGTTGGAGACAGGATGCTGGACTTGATGGACCCTTGGTCTGACCCAGTATGGCAGGTCTTATGTTCTTATGTCCCACTGTGCCTATGCCTCTGGCACTCCTGTTCTTGTACCCTAGCTTCCAGTACTCCTTCATGTCTGTGAGACACTGGGACCAGAAGGCGAGACTCCATTTCACCCATGGATCACAAAGTATGACATGCATGTAAGTATTGTTTCCAACAGAGATTTCATTCTCACTTGCACTTGCTGCTGCAAGGAATCCACAGTGTAGTATGGTGTCCCCAAAGTGCTCAAAGACTCTTGTGGACCCTCGCTGCTGCCCGATAGTTTCTGCCAATGGCTCATTGTTAGAGCACTTAGCCCTAATCTGTTTTTACAAATTAGTAGACAGAATGCTAGATCATATGTTCAGGATCCTTCTCGTGTGTTGAGGAAATTGCATGACATTACCAGTTTATCCTTGAATTCAATTTTAGTAAGTCTGGATGTCAAGTTACTGTATATACATGTACTGCAGAACATAGCTGTTCAACTCAAATTGGCCCATTTGATATGATTGCAGGCTGAGCATCGATGGTAGAAGATGAGACTTTGGCTCTCATTAGTAAAATTCAATCAGAGAAATTGCTTGCTGCAGAAAATATTTCGGAGTGCAGCTTGGCTTGTTTTCTGTCTAAATGTCTTGCAGAGGCATTGGATCTAGAGGAGCTGAAAGGCAGCTTGATATTTGAGAAAGCACACTGCATGGAGTCTAAGAAAGCTGGTCACGAATGCTAAACTGTTTATGCACATAAACAAAGAAGTCAGATCTTCAAAATCAAAGTCAAAGTATTTGACTGTTTCAAGATTACTCATACAGGGTATCTGCAAAAAGAAAAGGATTTGTGCCACTGTGCGCGGTGCTGGCCCAAAAACAAACCCGATTTGCATTGCAATTCCTGGCACACTTGAGAATCTGGCATGCGGGCTCTGAGCAAGTATTCGATAAGATGGAAGCTGCAAAGTGATTTCTGGACAATCTTTGAAGATCTGAAAAGGTAACTATAAAGTACTATCAGGAGGAAGTCAGCTGTTTGCTGCTCTGTTTTAGGCCTGGATTCTCTAAGGTCGCAGACCCTAGAGAATCCAGTGGTAACGGGGGGGTGGGGGCGGTACGATCGTAGCCAGCTTTCGCGCAGAATAACTACACCATAAAAGGTGTAGTTATTCAGTTATTCAGCGCGAAACTGACAGCGATAATGAATCTTACCTTTCGCCACCAGTGATGTGTCCGCAGCGTCGGCCCTGGTGCCGCCCCGACTCCTCCTCTTCCAGGGCCAACTGTGCCCCGAGCTAGTTATCGCACGCGAAAAGGGACTTTTTGCGTGCGATAGCATTAGAGAATGACCCCCTCAGTTTGAAGCTGTGGATGCACTCAATAAAACTGAGAATTCATCACCTGAGATGATGAAGCAAGTACTGCTTGAGTAATTGCTCTTTATGAGCTTTCTGAACCCAGCTATGTTTGGTTTGAACTGGTTCTTATTATACAATTCAGCAGAATATCAGCCTTTGTATTTCTGAATATAGAAGATCTCAGGGAGGCAGGGCATTTACGCTCATGGAAGAATGATAAGGCAAGGGGATTTAGAGCACATTTCAGGATTTAAATATTTATAGACAGCGGTCTCTAGTTATATTCCTAGACGCAATCTTCATTCATGAGCAGGGGCTTTGTTTCTGGTGCCCACCGTACGTAAGGTTCATAAAGTGTTACATCAGAGGAAAACTTTTTCAGTGATGGGGCCTGGAACATGCTCCTTTGGATATTAGATTGTAGCTAAATTTTCTGGACTTCCATAAGAAGGTCAACACATGGCTGTTTCTTTAGGTACTGATCCAGTAAAGAGGTGGAAGATAATGTTCTCAGACATTCAAAGCAATTGCTATTCTGATCTGTTTCTTCTTATTTTTTAAATTATTGTATTTTATTTTTTATTTTATGATTTATATTTTTATTTTGGTATTATGTGTTAACATGGTTTGTTTTTATGTACCTTGTATTGTTTTTATACTGTGCACCACTCAGATCAAGCTTGTACCTGCATGGACGGGATATAAAAACTTTGAAATAAATAAATAAAATAAATAAATTCTTACACCTTAGATCACTTACTGCCTTTGCATACTGCTGAGAATTGAAATGTGTACTGTTTGAACTGTTTGATGATTGCTAATTTTCACACAATGTGATGGGTTCTTAAAATGGGGTGGGAGATGGCATATCAGAACAGGCTTCAAGCTCTCATTATTTGGGAGAGTGATGGGGTTATGGGAGAGAAGATGGGGAAGGTTGG
Organism: Rhinatrema bivittatum; assembly: GCF_901001135.1. NCBI lineage: Eukaryota > Metazoa > Chordata > Amphibia > Gymnophiona > Rhinatrematidae > Rhinatrema > Rhinatrema bivittatum. Next base: position 518,380,103 of record NC_042615.1, on the reverse strand, counting down.
GTAAATAGGAGATAAAGTTATGGGATATAATTGGGGAGGAGTTACAGGCAGTGGCGTAGCCACGGGTGGGCCTGGGTGGGCAGGTGCCCACCCAACTTAGACCCAGGCCCACCCAACTGGCACCGGAACTGCAAGGCTGTCGCGGGATCCCATCCCCGCGACAGCGAACAAGAGAACCCACGCCTCGCGCGCCATCACGACACACGTGGGGAAGCGCTGCTGCGGCCGTATGGCCAACCGGTCTTCCTGTTCGGGGGGGGGGGGAGCGGAAGCGCCCCAATGCAGGAAGATCAGCTGCCTCTCCTGCTGCCACCCGTTCTCCTGCTATCTTCGGACCAAACGGCCCGCCGAACTTCCTGTTTGGGGGAGCGGAAGCGCCGCGCACAGCTTCCACTTTCTCCCCCAAAGCAGGAAGATCAGCTGCCTCTCCTGCTGCCACAGGCCTCCTGCTATCTTCGGGCGTCGGGCCGTACTGCCTGCCGATCTTCCTGCTTGGGGGGGGAGGGAGGAAGCGGACGTTGTGCGCTGCGCTTCCGCTCCCCCCCCCCCCCGACAGGAAGTTCGGCGGGCAGTACGGCCCGACGCCCGAAGATAGCAGGAGGCCGGTGGCAGCAGGAGAGGCAGCTGATCTTCCTGCTCTGGGGGAGAAAGCGGAAGCTGTGCACGTGCTTGAATGTGTATGTGTGGATGAGAATGGGAGTGTGTGTGGGTGAAAACTGGAGCCTGGGTGTGTATGTGGGTGAGAATGGAAGCTTGAATATGTGGGTGAATGGGAGCTCGAATGTGTGTATGTGTGGTTGAGAATGGGAGCCTGGGTTTGTGGGTGGGTGAGAATGGGAGCTTGAATGTGTGTATATATGGGTGAGAATGAGAGCCTGGGTTTGTGTGGGTGGGTGAGAATGGAAGCTTGAATATGTGGATAAGAATGGGTGCTTGAATGTGTGTATGTGTGGGTGAGAATAGTACCTTAAATGTGTATATGTATGGATGAGAATGGGAGCTTGAATATGTGTGGGTGAGACTGGGAGCATGGGTTTTTGGGTGAGAATGGGAGTCTGGGTTTATGTGTGTGGGTGAGAATGGGTGCCTGGATGTGCGTCTGTGTGTGCATAAGAATATAAGCCTGGGGAGGGGTGAGAAAGTGAGAACTTGAATGTGGGGGGGTGGGGGGGGAGAGCATATGAGAGTGACAGCTTGAGTGTGTGAGAGGGAGTCTGTGAGAGAAAGCGTGTATGTGTGTGTGTGTGTGTGGAAGGGAAGAAGACAGTAATAGAAGAAAGACACTGAAAAGGAATTAGGAAATGAGCTATAAGGGAAAAAATGGGAAAAAGAGACCAGGACCAACTGATTAGAAAAATACAAAGATCAGACAACAAAGGTAAAAATATATATCTATATTTTGAGATGTTAGCAATTTAAATATAAGCAACACAACCGCTCTCTCAAAATTTATGGACAGGTAGGAGCCGTGTATAAAATCGTAATAATAAGAAGGCTAAAGTACCACAAATCACCGTGAATTATGCTTGTATCATTAAGTAAACCTCATACTTAGGCGTAGATGTGAATGCTATGCTGCATAATTTGGCATTATTTATCAGTAAAAAAACAACTAGTAGACCTGCATGCCTACAGCCCACCCATGTTAACCTTGTGCCCACCCAAAAAATCAATTCTGGCTACGCCACTGGTTACAGGTATGAGGGACTGGTTGGGGGGTGGGTATTGATATTTTAAATACTTGGGAAACAGATCTAAAGTGTTATTCTTTTAAGTTTGGTTGCTTTCCAATTTGGAGACTCCTTCTCAGATTGGGACACAGTGAATCTCCTTGGAAAGATAGGATATTAATGCTGCTGAAAAATATAAATGAGAGCTTGAATGGGAACCCCAATTAAAAGTGTGACATGGAATATAGCTGGCTTGGGAATCCCAATAAAGAGAGAAAAAATACTCTCATGGTTGAACAAATTGAAATGTAATTTGATATTTCTACAAATGACGTATATAATGACAGCTGAATAAAACAAGCTGAAGAAATGCTAGATTAACCAGGTATTTTCTGCTCAAAGTATTACTAAGAGAAATAGAGTTCCTGTCCTATTACATAAAAATTTATCTTTCCAAATGGAAATAATTATTGCAGACTCTAAAGGCAGATTTGTATTAGTAAGGGGGAAGCTGTTTGGTAATACCATTATTCTATACTGTATATTCCCCCAACTATTCATTATTGTAGAAGTTGTAACTCATTTAAAGGCATTGGGCCCTGCTCCAATTATACTGGGAGGAGAATTCAACTGTATGGATGACCCCCATGGTTAACAGGTATTCCAATTCTAAGGTAAGATTTTGTTTGTAAAACCCTGAAATTACTAGATATGTAAAGAGTACTTAATCCAGAAGTTAAAGACTATACCCACAAGAAGGTAAATTTTAAGATCCATGGGTGAGTGCACATGTGCGTGCATTTGCCGGCGCTGCACATGGATGGCGATTTTATACATGTGTATATGCGTGTGTGTTACAAAATCGGCTATAAGCACATATATGTGCACATGATTTTATATTGACATGCGCATATGCATGCAAATGCCGCTTCATGCACGTAAGTAGGGGTAATTTTATGCGCACCGACGCAATAGCACTTTTTCTCATTTTTGCTCCCAGTTCACCACAATAAAGTAGAAAACTGCCTAATCTACCTATCTAACTTGCCTCCCTTTTACCCTCTTACCCTTGACCCTTAAAACCCCACTGACTAGCGTATTTGTTTTTGATACATGACTTACACACTGTCCATAGCAGAAGTAAAGTTACACGGAAGGAGAACCCAGCACCTGCTTGTAGACGTAAATACTTATGCAATGGATTCATGCTCTAGACCCAGCCCACCCATGCCCCATCCAGCCCACGCCCACCTCTTTTTTTCAAAAACATTTTTGTGCATGTAACGGGAGATCAGCATTTTGCCACGGGCCTTTTAAAATCCACGTGGCGTGCACAGGTCCAAGACACACGCGTATCTCCCAGTTTTGGCACATGCAAGGCTTTTAAAATCAACCAGAAAGCGAGAGCACATGACTCTAAAGTAAGAATTAGAGATGTGAATCGTGTGCCAGATCGTCTTAACGATCAGATTCGGCTGGGGGGGGGGGAAATCTGATCGTTAAGATATGTGAATTGGAATCGTTTCCGATTCCAATTCACATTGCTAATTTTTTTTTAGGGAGGCCCGCGCCGCTAAAAAAAAACCAACCCACCCGACCCTTTAAATCGACCCCACCCTCCCGACCCCCCCAAAACCTTTTAAAATTACCTGGTGGTCCAGGGGGGCCTCGGGGAGAGATCCAGGGGGACCTCGGGGAGAGGAGAGATCCAGGGGGGCCTTGGGGAGAGATTTCCCGATCCCAGGCATCAGCTGTTCTAAAAAAAAAATGGCGCCGATGTCCCTTTGCCCTTACCCCGGTCATGCCCCCCCACCTGTTTCGGCGCTGACTGTGTGCTTTGCTGCTCGTGGTCCTGAGAAGCACACAGTGTCATGCCCCCTACCTGTTTCAGTGCCAAGTGTGTGCTTCTCAGGAGTGCTGAGCCATAGGGGGCATCGAAGAGCAGCCACGTGGTGCCACGTGGGGCTTATCCCGCTCGCGGCAAAGAGATATAGATACTGTGTGCTGCTCGCAGCCCTGAAAAGCACACAGTCTCTATTTCTCTTTGCTGTGAGTGGGATAGGCCCAGCTTGTGGCACAATGTGGCTGCTCATCAGCGCCCACTATGGCTTGGCGCCCTAGACGACCGCCAAAGTTCACCTAATGGACGCGCTGGTCCTGAATACAGGCAATGGTCAGGGCAGGTGGTTATCAGGCATCATCAGAATTCTGACCGGGGTTAGGTACCAAGAATTAGTCAGAGAGCTACAGGCAGGGACGACAAGGGCAAGAACAGGCAAGACATGGACTAGGACAAACAAAACAAGGACAGGCAAGATACAGTCAGGAACAAGGCATGGCAAGAAGCAGGACTTTCTGGGTTATTTCTAATTACCAGAAGTAGTACATTCAGAACATTCAAATGGTTTCTCTGGATTGACAATGAAAGGGCATTCCCAACCTTTAATTGCTCTCTCTGGATTGTGTGTGAAAGTATATTCAGAACATTTTAAAAGGTTTATTTTTCTCGAAAGAGTACTTTCAAAAGAGTAAATGGTTTTTCTAGCTTGACAGTGGTACTAAATATAGAGCAATTAAATAAGCACTGCCCCAGACCCCCACCATTCTCCCCATTCCCACCTCCCACCAATAACCTGGCAACGGCACCAACTCTTCCCCAGGCTGGGCTGAGCCAAACCCAGCCAAGACCTCTCTAGACCACGCCACAGCCTGCCTCCATAAATAAGCCAGGGCTGGAACCTACCTGGCCTCCCTTAACCCTTTTTGTGGGATTCATCGTTGAAAGGGACAAGAGTGATCTGATCTCCAATTGCTCCTGCCCTTGGCAGCTTCCCTTTAAAAATGGCAGCAGCTGACCCTGACTCCTGTGCCACCAAGCATGTGGTAGTTAAATGTGAGATAAACTCTCCAGTTCAGACAGATTTTTCAGGATGATTGAGTTATGAATATATAGTATATGAAAGGTGTGCAAATGGACAGTGGTGCCAATCATGAAGGTTGAAGCCTTCATGACTGGCACCACTAATCACAAGCTTCAAACTTGTGCTTATTCAATCCCTTTTTGTGTCTGATATCATGATTCCAATATATACACACATGTATTTTTCCATTAAACTAAATGTATGAGCAGACAATTAAAAGGTTATATGGTCTATAATTACCTCCTAATTACTTTTAATTAGGACCTATTGGCTCTGTATTCTCAAAGAGATCAGAGGCAAGATTAATGGAGAGCTCACAGAGATCAAAAGGGTTTCTCAATACTAGCAGCTGGAAGTGTAACAATCAATTTTCAAACATTGAACATGCAACAATTGGTTCCCAGGAGCTTTGGTGCCACTTCCCTGCCAACGTGAGGACATATCATATGAGGCTAACACGCCTGGAAATCGGAAATTCGATCTGAGGGATGGTGGGAGGATGGGAAGGAGGAAGTTTTTGGAACATGTCAGCAAGAAAAATAACTGTATCTAGACAAGAAACAAATGAAGGACTAACTGTGATCCTATGAACTTGAACAGGATAATTAGAAGCAGGAAAAAGGAGGTGATATTATCACTGTATAACTTTCACCACTAATTATACAGAAAAAATATACTGTATGTGCACATAGAGGGTAATTTTATAGCTCCCTACATAGCAGCACAGCCTGTGTTTACAATGAAAGCACAGAGTTTACCATGGATTATGAAAGTGAATTTATGCCCATAAATTCCCTTTGAAAATCCTTCCTTAATTGGTCAGGAATGTGTGGAATTATTCATGCACAAAGTTAACAGCTGCTTCAAGCATGGCTTAACATGTGCATGGTAACTTACACACGTACTTTTGGAAATATAGAAGGATAGGCGTATGATGTATGCCCGCCCCAACTCCAACCTCCAAAATTCCTATTCCCAATGCATGTAAAAGGATGCACAAAACTGGGCCATAGTTGATTTCCAAAGCTCCATGTATGCACATAAAACAGGAATCAATGTGCGAAAGTCACTATGAAAATCCGGCTCATATTGGATACATTGTAACACATACCAAAAAAATGACTGAATTAATACAAGTTTGAAACTTGTGAGCTGTGGTGCCAAACATCAGGCCTTCAACTCTAGCTACTGACCTCAGCAAATGGCAATTGGCTTATAAAGATTCAAAATTACTCCCACTACTGATTCAGCAGACTTATGTAATGCACTTATTCAACTATGTAACCCAATAGTATTCACATAAAGTTTTTAAATTAGTCACATACTTTTTATGTTGGCAACTTGAGTCCAGATAAATTTGGCGTTATGTAGCTGAACTGTTTATAACACCAGTGCATTAACTAAGCACCTGGATATGCACCTGGATTTGTACCTGGATATGCTTCAGGTCACTCTTAATCATATCGTCTCTGTCACTCTAACACCATTTCATAATTCTTTGAAAAAGATTTTTTTTAATTATTGCAAATAAATAGCCCTTTGCACAATTATACAACAAAGAGCTCACCCTGACATGGCACCATGTTTTTCTTGTTGCTGCTTCACTGGCATCTGGTCAAAGTTGTACTTGACTTTCCAGCAAATTAAACTGAAGATAAACAGATATACATAAATGCAGGACTATTGCATGATATCATTACCTTTAAGTATTGCCATTGAACATTGGAAGTACCTTTGAATCCAGTCTGCACATATCGGTGTACTCCGCCACCACAACCAAGTGAATTAAACCATTCTTGGATCAGGTTGTCCTTTTATATCATGTGATATCCGATGCCATCACGCATAACCCGGTATACCAATAGTTGTATGTTGAAGGTAAAGCATATTCTTTAAAACAGATGCCAATCAATATCATTGAACAGAGAAGTTGTTTAAACACAAGTTGTTTGAATGCCCCCTTGGTTCCGTATTGTTTTCAAAAACAACATATCTTTAGTGTCCTTAAATTGTCCATACTGAACTATATACCCATAAACTGGCAGGGAGGGGATAGGGTGAAGGCTTTAAGTAAAAAAGAATCAATCATGGATATTTCTCCTAAACATTACACACCCTGGTGGGTTAAATTCTGATATTGAATGGCATCTGTTTTAAATAATATGAACAGTTCTGCCACATAATCTCAAATTTATCTGGACTCAATTTGCCAACTTAAAATGTATGTGACTAATTTAAAAACTTTATGTGAATGTTGGTTTATGGCGTTATAAAGATTCAAACTGGTGCTAATTTCAACCATTTTTCTGCAAGAATCACTTAGCTATAGACATTGGATACTATAATTTGACCATAGATATAGAACATATTATTTTAATAGAGATAAAATATCCTCATATCTAGTAAAGCAAAAATTGCTTTCTTTGTTGAGGTGAGGGAGATCTGCCTTCCGTTATGCTGACATTCATATCTGAGTAAGACAACTCTGTTATGATAGACCATGAAAAGCTTATTTATGAACTGCTTTGGCTTTTTGCCACATTGCTATTCCAGAAATCATTCATATTTCATTTTTCAGACATGTGAGAAATATTTGAATTCAGATACACTTTAAACCATCACTATATCCAACATGAAGCAGTAAGTTCTACATGGAAAAAATAAGGACTATTCTAGCTTTTATAAGGAAACTCATTGGTTTAATGTTATTGACAATGATGTCTATTTTTCAGGCATACATTCATTTCTTAAGCTTATTACTCACTAGTTTATGGAAAGTAATGGTTTGAGGAGGAAGACACGGAACACGTAGTGGACTTTGAAAGTGGGTGGGAGTTTCAACTGATAAGCCACCGAACCAATCTGATGAATGATGGGGTATGGCCCAATGAAATGTGGTGAAAATTTGGCAGAGGGGTTCTTGAGTTGTAAGTTGCAAGTACTCAGTCATACCAACTTCCCGGGTTTGAGCTGAGGTGCTGGCCAGTGGCCAGTGTCTCTTGTCTACTTGTCTTTTGTATCTTTTGGCAGTCGCAGTAAGGAGTAGACAAGTTTTCTGCCACAAATGCTTAAGGTCCTGGCTCATGGTGTTGGCTGAGGGACATGGGACAAACACCAGGATAGTTAGTGGTACCGAGGATGTCTGCAAATACAATCTGGAAGGATGACTATCCTGAAGAGCTCCCCGCATAGTTGTTGGGCAGAATTCTGGCCAGGGAAGGAGAGATGCCCGGTCGTCTTGACGTTCATTGACGTATGCTCTCAGGAATCTCTTAAGGACCTGGTTGGTTCTCTCAGTCTGTCTATTATTTTGAGGGTGGTATGTGGACGTAAGGTCCAAAGAGATCCCAAACTTCTTGCATAGACTTTTCCAAAAGTGAGCTGTGAATCGCACTCCTCGATCAGAAAGAATATGCTTGGGTAATCCATGAAAGTGGAAGAAATGCTGGAAAAAGAGATGGACTAATTCTGGTGCAGATGGAAGGTCAGGGAATGGTGTGAAATGATTCATCCACCCAGATGGAGGTACAGCCATTAGAGAGGAGAAGGTCATTAACAAAGTCCATGGCCAGGTGGGTCCAGGGTTCCTCAGGAGCTGGCAATGGCAGTTACAACCCCCTGAGGGGAGCATGGAAGCTCTTATAGATTGCACATTTGGGGCAGGACTCTACTTAGTACTGTACATCTCACTTCACTTGAGGCCATCGGTAGGGCAGAGAAGTAGCTTCAAGGTTCTAGCAACTCCGTGGTGCCCTGCCACCAAGAATCATGGGCCATTTAAGTATTCTCTCTTGCAAGCATTTAGGGACTACGTTTTCCCTGGTGGGTCAAATACTGCTGCAACGACCATGATCCTGTGGGTCGAAGATGTGGCAAGGAGGTTCCAAGGAGTCCTCAGTCTCAAAGGATCACGAAAGAGCATCGGCCCATTGGTTTTTTTTTTGCTGGTCGGTACCTGAGTTCAAAGTCAAAGTGATTTGTAGAATAATGACCACTGACCTGACATAGGGTCAAATGCTGAGCACGTTATTGGTATTCCAGATACTTATAGTCTGTGTAGACTGTGATCGGGTGTCTAGCCCCCTCCAATAAGTGGCATGACTCCTTCAGAGGCAAACTTCTCAGTGGTATTATTTCTTTCCATGGGAGTTAATATCTTGGAAAAGAAAAAGCACAGCATGAGAGTCCCTTGATCATTATGCTGAAAGAGGACAGCCCCTACCCCAATGCCAGAAGCATCTATCTACAAGATGAAGGGTTTTGACAGATCCATATGGTGAAGACATGTGTTAAGAACATAAAAACATAAGAAATTGCCATACTGGGTCAGATCAAGGGTCCATCAAGCTCAGCATCCTGTTTCCAACAGAGGCCAAATCAAGCCACAAGAATCTGACAAGTACTCAAATACCAAGAAGATCCCATGCTACTGATGCAATTAATAGCAGTGCCTATTCCCTAAGTAAACTTGATTAATAGCTGTTAATGGACCTCTCCTCCAAGAACTTATCCAAACCTTTTTTGAACCCAGTTACACTAACTGCACTAACCACATCCTCTGACAACAAATTCCAGAGCTTAAATGTGCATTGAGTGAAAAAGAATTTTCTCTGATTACTCTTAAATGTGCTACTTGCTAACTTCATGGAATGCCCCCTAGCCTTCTATTATCCGAAAGTATAAATAACCAATTTACATCTACTCGTTCTAGACCTCTCATGATCTTAAAGACTTCTATCATATCCCCCCTCAGCCATCTCTTTTCCAAGCTGAACAGCCCTAACCTCTTCAGCCTTTCCTCATAGGGGAGTTGTTCCATCCCCTTTATGATTTTGGTTGCCCTTCTCCATCGCAACTATATATTTTTCGAGATGCGGCAACCAGAATTTATTTATTTATTCATTTATTTATTTAGGGTTTTTTATATACCGGCATTCGTGATGCAATCACATCATGCTGGTTTACAGATAAACAGGGGTGTGAAAACAAAAAACTTAAAACTGGAACCTGTGCGAGGAAAGAATGCAGTTACAATGAACAAGGATGGTCAAAACTGGGAGGAGAGAGAAAGACTGTAGAAATATAACATAAGAGAGAAGGATTATTTACAATGAACTGTAATGGTTGCACTATAGATGTTGATGGGGTGAGATTTAGTTGGAGTCCAGAAATGCTTGTTTAAACAGCCAAGTCTTAAGTCTTTTTCTGAAGGTTGGAAGGCAAGGCTCCTGTTGGAGATCAGGCGGAATGGAATTCCATATTGATGGTCCAGCTGTTGAGAAGGCCCTGTCTCTCAAAGTTAGATACTGAGTGGTTTTGGTATGAGGTACCTGGAGTGATCCTCTATATGCTTCTCTAGTGGGTCTTGAGGAGGTATGTTGTCTGAGCGGGAATTGTAGGTCTAGTGGAGCATGGTGATGGATGGCTTTATATATAATGGTGATGGACTTGTAGATGATCCTGAAGTGAATTGGCAGCCAGTGTAGGTTTTTTAGGATTGGGGATATGTGGTCTCTTCTCCTAGTGTTCATCAGTATTCTTGCTGCCGCGTTTTGGACCATCTGAAGCGGTTTGGTGTAAGAAGATGGGAGACCTAGTAAGATAGAATTACAGTAATCAATCTTTGAGAAAATAATTGCTTGTAGAATCGTTCTGAAATCTTGAGAGTGGAAGAGAGGTTTTATCCTTTTCAGCACCTGGAGTTTATGGAAACAGTCCTTGGTTGTTCGGTTGATAAATTATTTCAAATTCAGCCGGCTGTCTATTATAACTCCTAAGTCTCTCACTTGGGTGGTGTGTGGGTTGGCTGGTGGAGTTGAGGGGGTGTTACTATTTTCTGGTGAGATGAGCAGGAGTTTGGTCTTGGATGCATTTAATATCAGGTTTAGGCTGGCGAGGAGGCAGTTGATTTCTTGGAGGCAGTTTTCCCAATGTTCGAGTATTTTCGTGAAGGATTCTTTGAGGGGGATCAAGATCTGGACGTCGTCAGCGTAGAGAAAGTGTTTTAGATTCAGTTTGGTTAGCAGCTGGCATAGCGGAAGAAGGTAAATGTTGAAGAGTGTGGGGGATAAGGAGGAACCCTGTGGAACTCCTACGGATGAGTCGTAGCGGGGTGATTCTTTGTTGTGGATTCTAACCTTGTAGCCTCTGTTGCTGAGGAAAGTTTTGAACCATGCGAGTGCGGTACCTGTTATTCCGATGGTCGACAGCTGGTTTAGGAGGATGGAGTGGTTAACGGTGTCGAAAGCTGCTGAGAGGTCCAGTAGAATCAATAAGAAAGATTGTCCTTTATAGAGGCCCATAATGAGGTAGTCTGTCGGGGATATGAGGAGGGATTCTGTACTTAATGCTTTACAGAACCCGTATTGGGAAGGGAATAGGAGTTTGTTATCTTTGATGTAGTCCGATAATTGAGTATTAACTAATTTTTCCATGATCTTTGCTATGAAGGGAAGGTTGGTGATCGGGCGGAAGTTGTTTGAATCTTTGGGATCCAAATTAGGTTTCTTTAGGAGTGGTTTGAGGGAGGCCAATTTGAGGTCATCTGGATAGATTCCCTGAGATAGTGAACAGTTTATGATGTCAGCCAGTGTGTTTTGGAAATGGTGTCAGGAATTATCAGGAGTAGTTTAGTGGGGATATGGTCGAAGGGATGAGAGGAAGGTTTCATTTTCTTTAAAACTGCTTGAATCTCTGTAGCGGTGATGGGTTCGAATGATTCAAGAGATATGTTTTTGTTGGGGACCTGATACGAGCTCGAGTGCGAGGGGGTGTTAGAGGGCAGCTGTGTTAGGAAGCTAATGATTTTGTTTCGGAAGAATAGAGCCAACTCTTTGGCTTTAGATTGTGCTTGGTTGCTAGGGATGTCAGGTGAGTTGATTTGTGTTAGATTAGATACATAGGCAAAGAGGGCTTTAGCATCGAAGACAAGATCATGGATCTTATGCGCGTAGAAGTCCCTTTTTGATCTTAAGGTAGAGGTCTTGTAGTGGTGCAGGGAGAGTTTATAGGCGGAAAGTGTGCTGGAGCAAGGGGCTTTTCGCCGTTTGCTCTCTTTCTGTCTTAAACTCTGTTTTAGCTTTTGAAGTTCGTTGGTGAACCACGGTTGTCTTTTGGAAGAGTTGGTGTTGAATTTTTTTGTTGCTAGAGGGCATAGTTTATTTGCTACAGCCTCTGTTATGTTACTCCAGGAAAGGAGGGCAGAGATAGGATTGGTGAGGTCTATGAGAGGAAGTTGTGAGGCCAGTTGTTTACTGAGGTCTTCAGAGGAGCAGGATCTTCTGTAGAGAAAAGAGGGTTGAGGTGAGTGAGTGATGTTGGTTTCTTTCAGCGTGAAGGTGGTGGAAATTAGTGTGTGATCTGACCAAGGGACCTTCTTGCAAATGAGGTGTGATGAATGCTTGATGCCTGAGTTTACGAAGATAAGGTCCAACGTGTGACTGGCTTTGCGAGTAGGTTTGTTGACTATATGCTTGAATCCCATGGCTGAAAGGGCAGTGAGAAAAGCCTCACAGCTGGCTGAGAGTGTGGGGTTGTCTACATGCAAGTTGAAATCTCCTAGGATTATCGCTGGAGCGTCCAGATTAATGTGAGTTGTAGTTATTTCAACAATGAGGGAAGCGTCTGTTTCCAGGAGGCCCGGAGGGGCATAGACGAGTAGGATTTGTAGTTGGTCTGATGTAAAAAGGCCGATTTCTAGTTTAGGATCTGATTTAACTGGGTGTTGCGAGAATCTGAGGTCTTTTTTGGTTGCTAGTAGAATGCCCCCTCCCCTTTTTTTCTTCGGGGGAGAGAAAAGAAGTCATAGGTCAGTGTTGGTAGTTGGTTTATTATTGCTGTATCCGTGGGTTTGAGCCATGTTTCTGTTATAGCGCAGATGTCCAGCTTAGCATCTAAGAGGTAGTCATTGAGGATCAGTGATTTCTTGGTAAGGGATTGAGCATTAAATAGAGTTAGGGAAAATAGAGTGAGACCTAGGAGTTGGGTGATCGGTGCAATCAGGATGGGGGTGAGGGTTTTTAAGGTGCAGTATCGGGCTTGCCTGGTTGATTTTCCTGTTGAGGATAGACTGGGTTGAAGAATTGTACACAGTATTCAAGGTGTGGTCTCACCATGGAGCGATACAGAGGCATTATGACATTTTCCATTTTATTAACCATTCCTAATAATTCCTAACCTTCTGTTTGCTTTTTGGACTGCTGCAGCACACTGAGCTGACAAAGTCAAAGTATTTTCCACTATGATGCCTAGATCTTTTTCCAGGGTGGTAGCTCCTAATATGGAACCTAACATTGTGTAACTACAGCAAGGGTTATTTTTCCCTATATGCAACACCTTGCACTTGTCCACATTAAATTTCATCTGCCATTTGGATGCTCAATCTTCCAGTCTTGCAAGGTCCTCCTGTAATGTATCACAATCCACTCGTGATTTAATTACTCTGAATAATTTTGTATGATCCGCAAATTTGATAACCTCACTCGTTGTGTTCCTTTCCAGATCATTTATAAATATATTGAAAAGCACCGGTCCAAGTACAGATCCCTGAGGCACTCCACTGTTTACCCTTTTCCACTGAGAAAATTGACCATTTAATCCTACTCTGTTTCCTGTCTTTTAACCAGTTTGCAATCCACAAAAGGACATCGCCTCCTATCCCATGACTTATTAGTTTCTTAGAAGCCTCTCATGAGGGACTTTGTCAAACGCCTTTTGAAAATCCAAATACACCACATCTACTGGTTCACCTTTATCCACATATTTATTAACCCCTTCAAAAAAATGAAGCAGATTTGTTAGGCAAGACTTCCCTTGAGTAAATCCATGTTGACTGTGTTCCATTAAACCATGTCTTTCAATATGCTCTACGATTTTGATCTTTAGAATAGTTTCCACTTTTTTTCCTGGCACTGAAGTCAGGCTCACTGGTCTATAGTTTCTTGGATCGCCCCTGGAGCCCTTTTTAAATATTGGAGTTACATTGGCCACCCTCCACGTACAATGGATGATTATAATGATAGGTTTACAAATTTTAACTAATAGATCAGAAATTTCATTTTTTAGTTCCTTCAGTACCCTAGGATGCATACCAACCGGTCTGGGTGATTTGCTTCTCTTTAGTTTGTCAAGCTGGCCTACTACATCTTACAGGTTCACAGTGATTTGGTTCAGTTCGTCTGACTCCTCACCCTTGAAAACCATCTCCAGAACTGGTGTCTGCCCAACATCCTCATTAGTAAACACGGAAGCAAATAATTCATTTAGTCTTTCTGCAATGGCCTTATCTTCCCTAAGAGCCCCTTTAAGCCCTCGGTCATCTAACGGTCCAATAGACTCCCTCACAGGTTTCTTGCTTTGGATATATTTTTTAAAGTTTTTATTATGAGTTTTTGCCTCTATGGCCAACTTCATTTCAAATTCTCTCTTCACTTGTCTTATCAGTGTTTTATACGTAACTTGACAATGCTTATGCTTTATCCTATTTTCTTCAGATGGATCCTTCTTCCAATTTTTGAAGGATGTTTTTTGGCTAAAATAGTCTCTTTCACCTCACCTTTTAACCATTCCGGTAATCGTTTTGCCTTCCTTCCACCTTTCTTAATGCGTGGAATACATCTGGACTGCACCTCTAGGATTGTATTTTTAAACAATGTCTATGCCTGTTGAACACTTTTAACCTTTGCAGCTGCACCTTTCAGTGTTTTCTAACTATTTTCCTCATTTTACCAAAGTGTCCCTTTTGAAAGTTTAGTGTTAGAGCTGTAGATTTACTTATTGTCCCCATTTCAGTTATTAGTTTAAATTTGATCATGTTATGATCACTATTGCCAAGTGGCCCCACCACCGTTACCTCTCTCACCAAATCCTGCATTCCACTAAGAATTAAATCTAAAATAGTTCCCTCTCTCTTTGGTTCCTGAACCAATTGCTCTATGAAGCAGGCATTTATGACATCTAGGAACTTTATGTCTCTAGCATGTCCTGATGTTACATTTACCAAGTCAATATTGGGGTAATTGAAATCTTAACAATAAAGGGAGTCAAAATCGTTTACCCACACTAGTCAACTGTCACAACAAAATGGGAAGCACAAAGACTTATATACAAAAAGCCTAAATGAAGGTGTCAGCAAGCCTGACGTTGTATATTCACAAGAAAACCAACCAGTCTTTTAATCATTCACCTTCAAAAAATTATTTTTATTTAAACGGTCATCTTTCTTCTTTTTTATTCATTATCATTCATTTTTTATAAAAATAGTCAAATATCTTAGATGAAGATATTTCAATGTCCCCGATCCTCAGAGTATATAACCAATAGACTCTTTGATATCACTTGAAAAACAGCCCAACACAGCCAGTGTTTCGCAGCAGTGCTTCCTCAGGGGCATGAGAAAAACATTATACAGAGAATCTTAACCTAAGAGTGATGACATAACATTTTTTTAGATAGTATAAAAGTATTATAGAGGTAAAAAGTACTTATCTCAGTATCAGAGGCTACCATCTCAAAATGGACTCAGCGTCTCGAATGTCTCTTCACTGGAACAGAGGAACTGAAGCCAACGCTTAATCAGAATGGCTGCCCTGTGAGGAAAAGCTAAAGAAGTTAGGGCTGCTCAGTTTGGAGACGAGATGACTGATGGAGGATATGATAGAGTTCTGCAAAATCATGAAAGGACTTGAGCAGGTTAATGTAAATCAGTTATTTACTCTCTCAGATAATAGAAAGACTGGGGGTACTCCATGAAACTAGCAAGTAGCTCATTTAAAACGAATGGAAGAAATTTCTTTTTCACTCAGCGCATAGTTAAGTTCTGGAATTCATTGCCAGAGGATGTGGTTATGGCAGTTAGTGTAACTGGGTTTAAAAAAGGTTTGGATAAGTTCCTAGAGGAAAAATCCATAAACTGCTATTAATTAATAAGCAATAGTTGCTTGAGATCTATTAATGTTTGAGTACTTGCCAGGTATTTGTGACTTGGATTGGCCACTGTTGGAAACAGGATACCGGGCTTGATGGACCCTTGGTCTGATCCAGTATAGCAATTTCTTATGTACTTATGTTCCTATAAATCAGAGGCCTCAGCAGAACATGACGATGGTCCTATAAAAAGGATGATGTTATGAGTCAATATGCCAATAATCATCACTTTACAAGAACTGAAGCAAAATCTTTCATTTTTTAAACTGAAGTAAACGCCTATAGATCTTAAAGGGCAGAGAGTTTTATGTGTCATATACCATCTGATGTTTTACTCAGACATGCATTTTAACCTAAATTCTGTGAAGCACACCATATGCTTGTGTTAATGTTTATGAAACATAAGCAATAGAGTTATATGTAGCTATTGCACATTCTATCTTTGGCTTCACAGATGCTCACGGCATAGAATTTTTTTTTATCACAAATGTGCTGCATGTATTTGTGAGCTCTCTATTATACTTGAAATGTGTACGTAAATTATAGAAAATGTGTTTTGATTGTAAGCTTTTGCCTTTCTTTATCCCCATCTTTCCCAGACATCACTGGTTGGAGGTGCCTGGAGGGAAACCTCATTGGCCCTAGGGAAGGAGATGTATGTAATTATGGGGGGCAATATTCAGCCACTGGACACCTTGCAAAATTAGCCAGATACACTTATCAGGCTAATTTTGGCAGGATATTTACATACCTGGAAACTTTTGATTTCCAGTCATCCTGAAATTGTCCTGGATTACCGGAGGACCGTGGCAAGAGGGGGTGCACAAAGACTTTCTCTTACATATATACACACTCACTCACACACACACTCTAATATTCATATGCTCATACACATACATTCTCATTCTCACACCTGCTCACTTGCATGCTCACTTCTCTCATTCTCCCACATACACACACATGCTCACTCATTTCTCTCCTATACACATGCCTATTCACTCATATATACCCTCACTCACACATGCCCATGCACACTTGCTTCTCTCCCTCTCATAGACACATACTCACACACATGCTCACTCATTCTCTCCCCCTACTCTGAACCCACCAGGGACAGCTTCCTTCTCCTTCATCATCTTTGGGCCCTTAGGGCAGCAGCAGCACCATCCTTCTCCTTTTTTTGGGCCTGCATAACGTTTGGAAGCTATCCTTCTTCTGGCCATGATTGTCAATGAGGGACCACCTTCTTTGACAGAGCTGCCAGAATGTGCTTCCTCATTATGGCCACGCAGCTGACTCTCCACCTCCTTCCTGGCTACACGGGCTGATAGGCAACCACCCTCTTCTTCTATTGTGTGGCTGGACAGTTCTCCTCCTTCCGGTTGTGCAGTTGAATCTTTGCCTTTTTCCTGCCCGCACGGCCCAGGTGACTTCTTCTGAGACCACACAGGCCCATTCTGCAGCCTACCAGAATTTTCTATCATTGGCCTAGACCCAAAAATTCTTTTAGAATTCTGGAGACTCCTGGACAAATCCAGAGAGTTCCCAGGTATGGACCTTTTAAAGCACAAATTGAGCATGTTTCAAAGAATGCTTTTTATAACCTGAAACTGCTGTTGTCTTTGACATTTTTAAATGTAAACTAATTTGTTTAGATCAGTGCTATAAGCAATGGTTTTAGGACAACTAGTTTATTGCAGTAGCCTTATGTTGGATTACCCAAAGAAGCAGATTAGGAATGGCAATTAATTCAACATTCTGCTGCAAGGATGCTTATAGGGATCATATTTCTTCTGTCATGAGAGTTTTATATTGGCTTCCTAGGAAATAGAGAATTTGATTTAAAATTTTAGTGTTAATCCACAACTTTCTTTATTCAGATAGATTTGTTCATTGGTTAACAAATTGGTGGTGTATGTAATGTTCGCAATGAATGTACAGGAGCAACGTTGTTAGCTATTCCAGCCACTTGGGATTATAAATGACAGCAAACCTGATTCAGAGCATTTTCTTATGTTGGTCCCATACTTTGGCATGGTTTGCCATTTGACTTACATGATAGCAGTGCAAAGAATTTTAGGAAGGATCTAAAGGCTTTATACTTTGTAGAGGCTTATAAGTAATTTTTTGTCATTAATGGTATGTACTAATAAATGTTAGATATATTGATATATATGCTTTTTATTGGTTTTGTATTGTTTTATGTTTTTATGAATGTTTATTATTGAACACTGTGCTGAATAATGTATTGGAAAACATGGAATATAAAAGCTTTTAAATAAAATAAATATTCAGCAGCATAGCTGCACCACTTAATGTACCCGACTATCTTAAAGATAGCTGAATAATTTTATTTAGCTTACTTTTGGACTACTTTTATAGCACAACCAGAATTAGCCAGGTAAGTTATCTGGCGGCATATTGAATAAGTTATCTGGTTAATGTATCCTCCTTTACTTTTGTATAATGTATAATAACCCATATAGTATCCCCCTTTACCTTGTACAATGTTCAATACCCCTCATTTAATTCTCTTCGTATAATACTTGTATAATGTATAGTACTCTATATAGTATCCTCCTTACCTTATATAATGTATAATACCCCTCCTATCTTAGAATGTTTCTTTTGTTATCCTGTACCCCATATAGTATCCTCTGTACTCCATATAGTATCCATATAGTATCCCCCTTTACCTTGTATAATGTATAATACTCCTAATTTAATTCTCTTCATATAATACTTGTAGAATGTATAGTACTCAATATTGCATCACCCTTACCTTATATAATGTATAATACTCCTCTTGTCCTAGATTTTTTTTATTTTGTTACCTTGTACTCTTCTTGTGCATATTAGTTACTGCCCCTTTACTATAATTTACCTTCAGTTAACTTTTTTAAAGGTTCCACCTTACATTCTCCCCTTTTTGATCTTCTTGTTGCTCCCATTTCCCTTTCCCTGTTCCATCTATCTCTTTGAGTTCGCTGTAAACCGATATGATGTACCCACGAATATTGGTATGAAAAAGTGTATAAATAAATAAATAATGTAACTTTGCCTCGGAACACCTCTATGTTATCTGGCAAACTTTTAGCTGGATAATTAGTTATCCGGCTAAAATTTAGCTGAATGAGTTCCCAAAACATTCAAGAGTTGGTATTTAGCTGGATAATTTACATGCCTTTGGAATATGAACCTCTATATTTTGAAGACCATATTCAAAAGCCATTTAGATGGATAACATAATAGTTATCCATCTAAATGACTTACTTGGCTATATTCAGTCTTTATCCAACTAAATTCTAACCAGCTAATAAGTTGGGAAGCTAAAATTTAGAATTCTAACTGGGAGGAGTTGAGTTAGCCAGCTAAGGGCAGGATTCATCATTCCTCGTGGAATGATGAATACCGTGAAAAAGGGGGCGGGGCGAAGGGGTGGGCCTGCAAAAGGCCGTAGCTGTTCGCACTGCGGCAGTGCAATTTCGCCAGCCGCAGTGCGGACAGCTGCAGCCTTTCGCAGCAAATAGCGACACCATAAAAGGTGTAGCTATTCGCCACGCTACTGCCGGCAATAATGTTCCTCACATTATCGCCGGCAGCGGTGCCACAGTCAACTCCTCCCCCTCCCTGCCCCAACTCCTCCCCCTCCAGCTCATTTAAATCCTATCGCATGCGAAAATGCCTAGGTAGAGAGTCCATCAAGCTAGGTTGAGAGAACATTCTACAAATCTCAGCTTTGTGTGAGTTTCCTCACTCCGAAGTACATGAAATCAGAGTGCCCTGTTCTGTTCGTATGTCTCACTCTGCATGTCAAAGAGGCCCCTAACCTCTACACTAATACCTAAACCTCACCTCAAGTAACTAGGTGGGCCTCCTATATAGCTAGGTTCTCTCTCTCTTCCCCCCCCCCCCCCCCCCCAGTGGTTGTAGGTAGGAATTAGAACAATTGTGTTACCTTTGCTATCCAGACTGTGACTGAATATAGACCTGTTTAATTTTTGGATTTTGTTCTAACTAGCTTAGAGCATTTGATGTTAAGTGAGAAAAAAATGTAATAAACAATTTGACTGGCAGGAGACTCTGATGTAATGACGGCCATCGTCCTACCCTCCCCAGGCCTAAGCGTACCATCTCCACAGCACACTCAAGCTTCAGTGATCATGAAAACCATTAGGCCAACTGGAATCCTCTATACTACTGCAACCAGCTCTTGGCCATCAGTCAGAGGGCCAGGCCTAGAAATGTTTTTGTATGTGAGACTCATTACTGATAAACTATATACACACTAGCCAGGTTCTGCCTCTGGGATAAAATGTACTGATGATGATACCCACTTTGTCCTCCGATGCTAGATGCTGCTGCTCCATGGCATTTAACTCAAGACAGCACGTGGGTGCTTTTCCAGTGTAACATGCACACACCTGGCATGCTGCCAGTTCTCTTCAGTTTTGTTTTGTACTCTGCAAACCTTACTTTAAAAGTCTTAATGGGTTGGTGGCACAGCCTCCAAACAGTTTATGCTGTGACATATTTGTACCCACAAATTTTGTTTTCTGTGCTGCATTAGTCTTTGCTGCCATTTCTCCAAAAAAACTAGTTATCCATTTCCAAAACTTTCTCTACCTCCAGATAACTCTTCTCTTGGCTAAAGGGCACATTTCTGATTAACTGCTTTTACCAGAAAGTTTTTGTGCTGCTTTTCTCAGCTAATTAAGGTCATTGTGCCATGTTATTTGCTCTTTCTCTCTCTCCCTAACTCTTTTCCCTTTCTCTCTCCTTTACTATCTCCTGCACTCCTCTTCCCTCTTTTTTTTTTTCTTCCCTTCTGTGAGAATGTTGATCTTTGATACAGAAAACAGAGAAACTATGGACACTTTATATTGAAACACTTTGCTACATAGAAAAATATAAAAGCAATACAAAACAAACTAACTACCCACTACTATTACTACTTCTATTACTACTTATCATTTCTAAAGTAGAGAAAAAAGACAAAAAAATGTAGTCGAGTAGCACCATATAGACTAATTTATTAAAGCATGAGCAAGATGAAGTGGACTCTGTCCTCGAAAGCTCATGTTTTAATCAATTAGTCTATAAGGTTCCACTCAACTCCTGTCTTTATTGCTATACCACCAGACCTACAGGGCTGTCCCTCTGAAGATAAGAGACAGTCAATGGGAAGTGTATTTATTGTAGAAAACCTACTCAGAAATTGCTGAAATTCACTATAGCCTGATTTTCAAAAGCATTTACAATCATATAATGCATTAATGTTTTGTACATAAATCAGCTTTTACAAAACTACCCCGGGAGTTGCGCACGTAAAAGCATGCACAGAAGCAGTTTGGCGTGTATCTTTACGCACACTGGAAAGATGTATTCTGTAAGGGGTAGAGTTGAGGTGAGAATAGCATTTTCATGCATATTTTAAATTTTCAAAAGAATATGCACATACTTGCATGCATTTACGATTACAAACAAGTGTAAATGTGTGCACGTATGCCACGCAGCATTCCACGTGTACACGCTAATTTTCAACGTGGTCTCATCTGTATACGTCCACTTTGAAAATTCAGGCTAATGTCTGCGTGTATGTTCTATATGCAGACTTTAGCCCTATGCACACTGGGCCTGATTATTAAAAGCATTTACATGCTTAAAAATGGGTTTTACACGTGTAACTGCACTTTACTCATGTAAGTGGGCTTTGTAAAATTGCTACAATTTATGCCATTGAATTGTCCATAGGATTTACCCACATGTGCACTTTACTAGAATAAATGGCTTTTGAAAATTGCTATGATAATATGTTACATTTACAGCATAACTCCTTTGAAAATTACCTCCACTATTATAAAATTACCCTCAAAAGAATGAACTTCCTTCAAATGCCTCAGCCCACTGCATCTTACTCTGCCTCTTGGTGGCACTGACAAAGCAGGCTTGTAAAAAGACTGCTTATATTTTCTTCCTGCTATGTATTTTTCTACAATGTTAAGAAGACAGCAAGACTTGTAATATGACACCATAACTCATATTATCACAAAGTGCATGAATGCAAATACGTTTCTTTAGAAGTGATATTTTCGAGTAGCAATTCTTACTAAATACAGTGGAAAACAGCAGATTGTTAGCTTATGCTGTTTTCTATATTACACAATTTGGTGCCAAGTTTATCGCAGTTTAATGAGCAGACTTCCCGGAGACAGCTAGATTAAGTTTATGGGAAACAAACAATGCATATGCAACCCCTGGGATGATGGTCCCGAATAAAGTCCCCAAGAACCACCCCTCAAACACAATCTCATAAAGTTAAACCTTCCCAAATTGTTATTAGAGTGTCCATGGTTCCTTGAGCAGGGAGAAGAATAATCTTCTAAGCCCTGTGCATTGCATTTACTCAAATCCCAATTTAAAAGTCCTAGTTTGTATCCTTTCCAATCAACCTCAGGTAGTTGATAAGCTCCCTCCCAATGGGTAGAGAATAGTCTTTTATTCAATTTGATCATTCTTCATAGACAGAAGTTTTGATTTCTCACCTCTCTTTTAGCTCTTCTTCCTCTCCTTTATCATGCTCTGGTGATACCTGATAGGTACCTGCTTTCTTCCACTTCTCCTCTATCTTCTTGAGATGATAGTGATCCACAGAGTCTCTTCCTTTCTTCTCTACTTCAGCCTGCAGGAATTGATGATAACCCTTTCCTCTCCAGAACTCCTTACAATACACCCATGCCCTTGGACAGAGACGTTACTCCTCTAGCTACATACACTGAGCCCCTGGGTGAGGACTAAGGCATATTAAATACAAAAGGTTCAAAAGAGGAAACCAAAATATGAAATAAAGAGGGTAAAAAAGTCTCCTATCTCAGGAAACACAAAAATTTCCAGGTTTCCAGACATGGTTCTCAAGGTTTCAGACACAGTCCTTCAAAAGGTGAAAGCTCTTTGTCTCCATTCTGAGCCCAGGTCTCAGTCTGAGAGACCCCCAGAGGCCTTCCTCCTTAAAATCAAACAAAAACTAGGAAACAGCCATGGATACACTGTCCCTGGAAGGGTCAACTAAATATTCCATGCAGGAAAATGGTGACTATGTTTTATATAACATAGGAGCACATCAATTTCAATTTCCCACATGGGGGAGCTACAAATCCATATTAATTTTCTGTTTCCTGCCCCCCCCCCCCCTTAACAATGGAATAATCCTTCTGGTAGAGGTATGTGGGAGAAATAATCAAATGCATTTCTGCTGCTACAATTTGAACACAGCCCAAAATATTTATGGCAATATTGTTTGTCTGAAGAAGGCGGCATTGGTGTGTCTTCGGTACTTGAATGCCCATTAGAAATGACTTGAGTTGGCTCAGAAGTGACAAGGGAGAATGAATGTGGTTACGTCTATCTTGTCTCACCTGCTTATATCAAGAATGACTTAAGAGTGCCCAGTCACTGTTATGTTCTGTGTGACTTGAACTATCGTGGGCCCCTGGGTTGTGGTAGAGAAGACTCCATCCACAGGGAGGAGCCCTGTGGGCACTCACCACAACAGGCGAGGTCTCAGCAGTGTTGGACAACAGAGGAGAATAAACTTTATTATACAGCCAACAGTGATCTGAGAAGCAAATCAGTAGGATAGGTCCGTAGAGTAAGCCCTGCAGGCTGGTCCATCTGTAGAGATCCGCAGCGCAGAATAGTCCAGTGAATACCTTCTCTAGGCGTAGCTTGTGCTGATAACTCTGGTAGTGGTCCGCAGCGCAGGGTAGGCCAGAAGTCGCTGGTATAGTTGCACAAGATATTATGGATCTGGTAGTGGCCCGCAAGCAGGGTAACTCGAGGATTCGTACCACAAAGATATAGGAGCAGATATCATACTCACACCGACTAAGCTGTAAAAGATAGATGATCAGGCACTGAGGAAAACACGGAACTGGAACAGCTGGAGTTGTTCAAGGATGGTGCAGGAACTCACAGAAAGGATAAAGGAAGGCAGCAATGGCTCTCCAAGGAGTGGATAGCCCTGAATTCGGCAAGGCCCCCGAGGAGCGGGTACCTAGGTCACTCAGTCAAGACAGCGAAGTGAAGTCCCAGAATGTGGAACTAGCAGGACAGGAATCCTTGCTAACTCGTATTGCTAGAAATCAGCTGGGTTTAAGTATCATGAGCGGATGACTTTATGCGGTGGGGATGCCCCCGAGGTTCCCGCCATGACGCTTTTAAGAAGGGGGCAGGCGCGCGCGTGCATGCCTTAGGTAACCCTGGATGTAAGATGGCTGCCGGAAGCACCCACGCCGTCCCGGGCCCGCCATGAGGGCCGGCGTGTGGAAGCGAAGGCCACCATCCTCCCCAGACTCGGAGCTGAACAGAAGAAGGAGGTGAGCAGCAAAGGTTGCAGCCGCCTGCGACTGATAGGCGCAAGAGTACCCCCCTTCTTAGGGCCCCTCCCAGGGGGTTTCGGCTTCCTGGGATGCTCAAGGTGGAAGCGATGCAACATCTCTTTGGCCAGTATGTTGGTAGCAGGTTCCCAGCTGTTTTCTTCTGGTCCGTATCCTTCCTAGGAAATGAGGTACTCCCAGTGCTTTCCTCTTTTACGTATGTCCAGTATGTCATCCACCTTGTATGCTATGTCATCTTCAGCATCAAGGGAGAAAACTCAGAGGGGATGAGTGGTTTCAGGAGTGAAACATGGAAGGCGTTGTATATCTTCATTGAGGGTGGCAACCTCAAGCTATAAGTCAATGGTCCCAGATGTCAGAGAACGGTGAAGGGCCCAATGTATTGCGGTGCAAATCGAACTGAAGGTAGCTTGAGCCGAATATATTTGGTACTGAGCCATACCTTATCGCCTGGCTTAAACTGAGGAGCCGCTTGATGATGAGCATCATAGAATCTTTTCGCTCATTGCCCAGCTTTTTGTAGGAGCTCTTTGGTCTGAACCCAGAATTGATGAATTTCATCAGCAGTGGCTTGGGCAGCAGGTGACGTACCAGTCAATGGTATAGGTAGTGGAGGAAGTGGCTGACAGCCATATTCAATCTGAAATGGCGTGGATCCTGTGGCGGACACCGGATGCAAATTCAAGGCAAATTCAGCCCAGGGTAGTAACTCCGCCCAATCATTCTGCCTAGAATTGACATAGGCATGGATGAACTGCTTAAGGGTTCTGTTCATTCTCTCCATTTGTCCATTAGATTGTGGGAGATATGCAGAAGTCAAATCCAAAGAAATATCGAACTTTCGGCACAGTGCCAAAATTTGGCAGTGAACTGGACTCCTCTGTCTGACACAATATGTTACGGCTCCCATGTAGACGGAAAATGTGTCGTACAAATAGTTTGACTAGTTCTGGGGCAGATGGAAACCCAGGTAGAGCAATGTAGTGTGCCATCTTCGAGAACCGATCTACGGTAACCCATATTGTATTGTTCCCATTGGAAGGTGGTAAATCGACCACAAAGTCAGTTGCAATATGCGTCTAAGGTTCATCTGGAATGGGCAATGGTTGGAGCAGACCCCAGGGATGACCAGCAGGAGGCTTTTGTCTGGCACAGGAAGTGCAGGACCCTACGTATGCTTGCACGTCTTTTTTCATAGACGGCCACCAATAGTAACACTGTAGGGTAGCAAGGGTACGGGCTTGTGCTAACTTAGAATCGTGAACCCAATTCAGCAGTTTCTTTCTCAGTCATGGAGGAACCACCGTCTTACCAGTGGGAACCGAATGGGTGGCAGCCTGTATTATCTTCTTAGGGTCAATTATGTGACGTGGCTCATCTGGAACATCATCAGGAGTAAAGGACCGTGAGAGAGCATCTGCCCGAACATTCTTCTCAGCAGGACGATATTTGAGCAGGAAGTTGAACCTGTTAAAAAACAGTGACCATCTGGCTTGGCGATGATTAAGCCTCTGAGCATGGCAAAGGTATTCCAGGTTCTTGTGATCCGTGGACATGGTTATCTGATGCAGAGCACCTTCTAACCAGGGGCGCCACGCTTCAAACGCAAGCTTGATGGCAAGCAGTTCCTTATTGCCAATGCCATAATTCCTTTCTGCTGGTGAAAAGCGTCTCAAGAAGAATGAGAGGGATGTAGAACGAGTGTATCGCTGTGCTGGCTAAGTACGGCCCTGATGCCAACATCTGAGGCATCCACTTCGACAATAAACAGCCTGTGAGGATCAGGATGACGTAAGCAGGGTTTCTGGAGGAAGGCCCTTTTTAGTACTTGAAAAACAGAAATGGCCTCTGAAGAACAGTGCGAAGGGTCAGCCCCTTTTTTCATCATAGCGGTGAGAGGAGCATTCAAGGTAGAGTAGTCCTTGATAAAAGTGCGATAATAATTTGTAAAGCCAAGGAAGCGGCATAGAGCCTTGATTCCGATGGGTTAAGGCCAATCTTGTATGCTTTTTGTTTTTTGGGGGTCCATCTGAAAACCCTTACTGGACACGATGTAACCAAAGAAAGAAACAGACTCTTGAAGAAAGGCACACTTTTCGAGCTTGGCATACAGGTGGTTCTCCCGAAGCCACTGTAAGACAGTAATGACATCTTTTTGCTGAGTTTGCACATCACAGGAAAAGATGAGGACGTCATCTAGGTAAATGACCACACACTGATATAGGAGATCACGCAATTTGTTGTTCATCATATTTTGAAATATGGCCGGGGCATTACAGAGGCCAAAAGGCATTACCAAATATTCGAAGTGGCCGTCGTGGGTATTGAAGGCCGTTTTCCACTTGTCCCCGTGATGGATATGGACGAGATTGTAGGTGCCTTTGAGATCCAATTTTGTGAAAATCAGAGTTAAAGCCAGCACAGACTTTTTGATATGATACAGACTTTCAGATACTTGAAAGGCTTTAATGATCCAAAGACAACGACAAACCTTTTCCGTAGGAAAAAAATCAGCAGAACCAGGGGTCACGATTTGAAGCTCCAGGGAGGAAGATTCAGAACCAACGTCAGGAAGTATTTCTTCACAGGCATTCCAGGTGGTGGATGCCTGGAATGCCCTTCCAGAGGAAGTGGTGAAGACCAGAACTGTGAAGAACTTCAAAGGGGCGTGGGATAAACACTGTGGATCCATAAATTCAAGAGGCCACCAATGAAGAGTGGGGGACTCGCCAGAATGATGGCTACTGCCTGGAAACAATACCCTTATTCAATAAACATATACATGGTTACTGTGACTCCAACATCACTCTAAGCTTCAACAGCAAGAGGAAATATGGAAAAAAGGATTTGCACTCACAAAGAGGAGAGTAGCTGGCTTGTTACGGCGGTTACTACCCCAAACCAAATAAGCCTGATACTTCACTTTCAATGCATATCCAGCATAGTTCTCTGCTTCAACGGCAGGGCTGAAGAATAACTGATACTTCACACATCCAGCAGAGCTCTCTACTTCAATGGCAGGGGAGAAGAAAAAAGGGTTCACACTCATAAAGTGGGGAGTAGCTGGCTTGTTACGGCGGTTACTACCCCAAACCAAATGTGCCTGATACTTCACTTTCGATGCATATCCAGCATGGCTCTCTGCTTCAACGGCATGGGAGAAAGACTGATACATCACGCATTTCCAGCATAGCTCTCTGCTTCAATGGCAGGGGAAAAGAAAAACAACCAATAAGGGCTGTATAACATAGTCTGGGTAAAACAAATAAGCATGGGTGTAGCTTGCTTATTGCGGCGGTTACTACCCCTACTACCCCTAACTAATCAAGCTAGACATTTCACTTGGATACAGCTCCATCACTGCTCTCTACATTAATGGTGGGGGTGGAAGGGAAATAGAACCAAGAGCTAAGAGAAACAGAGAAGTATGAGAGAAAAAATGTGTGAGGCTTGCTGGGCAGACTGGATGGGCCGTTTGGTCTTCTTCTGCCGTCATTTCTATGTTTCTATGCATCGGGAAGCCAATGGTTAATGCCCTCATTAGCATGGAATTTCCATGTGAGAGCTCTAAGCTGATCACACATTTTTTAACATATATTTTTAGGTGAATTTTAAAAACCCGGCACACGCCAAACCCTGGAGATACATGAATATGTTGGGCTGGCACACACCAAGCGGATTTTAAAAGGCGAACACGCAAATGCATATCTCCCACTACGTGCGCAAATGAAAAGTTCCAAAAAGGAGTGGGACAATGGGTTTGGTCTGGGTAAGGTATGGGTGTTCCTGGATTTCAACTTCAAATTTGTGCATAAATAAGTGCACAGGCATGCCCCGGGGTCCTCTGCTGCATACCTTTAAGTCTGCTATGGAGGATATGTAAGTAATAAAATAAAGAAAAATAGATTAGCGGGGTTTTAAAGGTAGGGGCTAGCAGAGGAAACAGGTGGCTATTAAACTAGGGTGTTTTGGAAGTCCTATCCCTTACCTGGGTGAACTGGGAATGAACTGGAAAAATTGGAAATGGTGTCAGCGCTCCGGTCTGCTATAATCCCACCACTTACATGGTAGAAGCTTCATTTGCTTGCATAGGCAGGCGCCAACTTAAAATTGTACACACAATTGTGAGCGATCAGCCTATTTTATAACATGTGTGCATATACCCACGTATGTTATAAAATGGTCGCGTCCCTGGTCGCGGGCTGACGAGTGCATGCACATGTACGTCCACACGCCTGTTTAAAAGTTACTGTCTTTGTGAGTGTAAAACTACTTCCTGCATTGGCTGGAACGTTTATGCTCACAAACTATGTATTCGTGTGAGGGTAAAACTGTGTGTTCGGACAAATGCATCTTATTGCTTCAAACTGAATGGAAGGTATAAATAAGTGGATCAATTTGTCCAGGAAGCATTCCTTTTGAAATTCTCTTATCTAAGGAGATGTCAATAAATCTAGTGATATCTTTAGAAATAAAGCATTGGATCCTGAGTTTCTTTGTAAATTTGAACAAATCTACTTATGTTTGTAATGCATTGAATTTAGCAATTGGCCCATAAAACAACCCCTTCCCCATGAGATTTTCTTCCCATTTGGTGAGTACAGTCTGTGACAAATTTATGACAGGTGGACCTGTTAATAAATTGAACTTCTAAAATGTCCCCTTCTCATGTATTTTCTATTTACCATATGATACATTTTCATCATTTTTATTACCTTTTCTATTATCTTTGATTAATGAATTGTACATTTCGACTTGAATTGATTCAATTTTTTTAAATTTTAATTTTTTTATTTTATATATAATGTTTTTTTAAGTTGTTTTCATATTTTTGACAGCCATTCATTTTAGTTGTATTAAATAAGCATTGATCTCATAGGGGCTTTTAGCCCGTTCCGTAGCATAAATAGCTTTTGGAAGAACTGACACTCTTAATTGTTGCGATGCTGCCCGTAGCTGGTCCTAAGGGAAGCCTCTTACCTCCGCGGCCCAGAGACCGTCATCTTGCCGGCGTGGCAGGAGCCGACATCCTCTTCACCATGGCAGGGAGCCATGGACTTAGACATGCTCTTCGCGGCTCGGAGCCACCACCCACGCCTTTTTCTGGCAGGACTGGAGGCCTGCTCCTCAGCAGTATGGACTCCGCCATCGCTCCGCCCCTGCTCCCTTCATGTGGCAGGAAGCCGCCTCCCATGTCGGGGCCTGCCTGCAGCCCTTCTCCTGCTTCCTGCATCAGAGTCTTCAGCATGGCCGCTGTCCAGGATCTGCACATCTTCCTCTTCCTGTTCCTAAGGGGCAAGGCCGCGTCTCTTCTGCTGATTTAAAAGGCCAGTAGGCAGTGGTCCCTCTGGCTCCACCTGGAACTCCTCCCTGGGCGTCTTCCTTCTCCAGCCCTACAAAAGGACTCAATTCTCAGTCTAATGTCGCCTTCGCAAGGAGTTGGTCCTTCCTGGACTCTCTACTCCTGCTTGGCGTTCTTCCTGGACTCTCTACCCCTGCTTGGCGTTCTTCGTAGGATCCCTCATCATTGTTCATGGCCTCTCATCTCATCTCTTGTCTTCATCCTGGTCTTCCTGATGTTTTCAAGTCCTGATGTCTCCAAGTCCTGCTGTTCCTGATGTGTCCTGATGTCTTCGTCCATGTTGCTGAGGTTCCTCATCCAGAGGTCTTCTGAGACTCCGCTATCCCATCCCTGAGTGGTCCGTGACCAGCCTGGCTGGGCTGAGTAGGGTGCGCAGTGGCCCAGTGTTCCACAACCATCCCCGCTGGGATGTGTAGGGCGCTTGGTGGGAAGCTCCATCCATCGGGGTCGAAGATCCTCCTCATCCGTCATGTCCTGATGTCCCCGACTCATTCCAGATTCCAGTTTGACCCCTAGTGGCTGTCTTCAGCCCAACCTCAGGATTCCCTCTGTTGCATCTTTCACGCCGGGTTGGAGGTTTCATCCTCCATCTACTGACTTGTCAATTGCATTGATCACGCTGGGTCCTGAGGCTCAGTCCAGGATGTCGCTACTTGGAGTTTGGCCGGATTCCTTCATCCTTCTGTCCAGATGTCCGTCTGCTGTTCCTGGATTCCTTGTGGGGCCATTGTCCATCCTGTGCTTGTTGCTGCTCTTCAGTGAGTGTCTGCCACTCTGCTCTCCTGGAGTCCCGGACTTTATCTCGTCTGATTTTAACTAGTCTTCATCATCATCACTCCCTGTGTCTTCGTCAGCTCCGCTGTCTTCAGCATCCACATTCAAGTCCTTATCCACGTCTGCCTCATGTTCGACCTGCTGCCTCTGCCATTACCCAGCAGTAGGTCCGAAAGGGCTTGGATTGGTCAGAGGACTACTCAGAGGCCAACCTTGCGTGGTTGGTCTCACCAAGGCTGTGCAGGTGTTATGGTTATTGATGTTTGGGTGGATCCTTGGACACTGTGGCAGCTGACCACGCCCATGGGGGTAGTTCTGTGAGGGACCACGGTGTCAGGCTAGACTCTGAACACACAAACACATATTTGAATCTTTAATTAAACAGTTTTGGAACCCACCAGAGGTGGTAGATGTTGAGCCCGGCTAGGCAAGTATCCTACAGGACACTGGAACAGCTAATCCTCTGCTTGACTGTGCTGTAGTGGAAAGAGACTGAGAGTTATGAGTACACAGTGAGAAACATACAGAGTCCCAGGTAGAATAGGAGAAGCTCTGAGACAGGGAGAGCAGGCCCTCGAGGAGCGAGTATCTGATCCCTTAGAGTAGAGAAACTCGGTGGTATTGTACTCACACAGCGATTCCACTAGATGAGAGGTCTGGCACTGGAATAGAGGGCAGGCCCTCGAGGAGCGAGTACCTGGTTCCAGGGAAGCAGTACTGTGAAATAGATGGTAGTTGTACTCATAGATGGAAACTGTTAGTGAAGTCTTCCAAGTAGAAAGGGTTGTAGATGCAGGCAGTGACTCAGGGAACATGGGCCCCTCGAGGAGCGAGTACCGGTTTCCTGATAGTACCTGAAAGAAGCAGAAGAGGCCCCCGAGGAGCTGGTACCCCATTAGCAATAAGAGTTCCAGATAACGCTGGAGTGGCAAAGTAGCTTTGGTACGGAGAGCGAATCCCATCCGTAGTATTCTGGGGAGGATTGCTAACTCGATTAGCTAGCAAAAGTTGTAGGCTTAAAATATCCGGGCAGCGTGACATCATCTAAGGGGGACACCCCTGAGGGTCGCGCCAACAAGGAAATAAAGATGAGGGTGGTGTGTGCGCGCGTGCACCCTATGGTACCTTGGAGGAGTATGGAGGGAAGCAGCACCAAAGCCGGTCCGGGGACACCGGAGAGGTGGGCAGACACACGCCATGGCAGCCAATAGTCCGAGGTGAGCGGGAGGAGCTGCAAGAAGAGTGAGGTAGGTGGGGTGAAGCCATCGTAGACCGACGGTCGCAACAGTACCCCCCTTCAAAGGGCGGACTCCAACTCTTGTACCAAGTCTTGGTTTCCGAGGATGCATCTGGTGAAACTGATGAAGAATCTCTTTATCTAGGATATTAGCCATTGGCTCCAAAGAATTTTCTTCAGGGCCGTAACCTTCCCAAGACAGAAGGTATTCCTAAGTCTTGCCACATCTTCTTACCTCTAGAATAGCTTCAACCTTGTCTTCTAGGTCTTCTTCTGCATTGATAGAAGATGGTTCAGGAGACTTGGATGAGAACTCACTGAGAATGAATGGTTTCAGAAGTGAAACATGGAATGTGTTTTGGATTTTCAATCCAGGCGGAAGCTTCAGACTGTATGTAATTTATTTTTATTTTATTTATTTAGAATTTTTATATACCGGCAATCATGAAAACATATCTTGCTGGTTTACATAAAACAGGGGTGCATTATATACATAAAAACTAGAACTGTGGTGACCGAAGGTACAGTTACATTTAACAAGGGTAGCCGAACTTGGAGAGGAAGAAATAGGAGAGAATAGAAATAGTTAAACAATCTACAATTTAAGTATGGTATACAAAATAAATGTTATATACAAGAGGCGTGGTGTTTTAGGATAATGTTGCCAAGACGTCGGAGGATTGGAAACGGTTCAATGTAGTGAGGAGCAAATCGAGTGGAGGGTAACTTTAGTCTCAGATGCTTAGTGGATAGCCAGACTTTGTCACCAGGTTGAAACACAGGTGTTTTAGAATGGTGAGTGTCGTAGGACTTCTTTGCTTGATCACCCGCTTTAATTAGCATTTCTTTAGTCTGAGTCCATAGTTGATGGATATCATCAGCAGTGGATTGACCTGCTGGGGACGACACTGAGAGCTTCAGTGGAAGTGGTGGTGAAGGTGAACATCCATATACCACTTCAAAAGGTGTGAATTAATGGTGAATTCAGCCCATGGTAACAACTCGGCCCATTTATTCTGATGGCAACTCACATAGGCCCGAATGAACTGTTTCAGGGTCCTATTCATCCTTTCAGTTTGGCCTTTTGATTGTGGATGATAGGCAGATGTATAATCCAGAGAGATGTCAAATAGCTTGCACAAAGCCTTCCAGAATCTTGCCGTGAATTGAGATCCTCTATCTGAGACTATGTGCTTCAGTAGGCTGTGAAGGCGAAAGATGTATGCGATGAAGAGCTTCGCAAGCTCCAAGGCTGAGGGTAAGCCAGGCAGCGCCACAAAATGATCCATCTTGCTGAAGCGGTCAACTGTGACCCAGATGGTATTCATTCCTCCAGAAAGAGGTAGATCAACTACAAACTCAATAGTGATGTGAGTCCATGGCTGTTCCGGAGCTGGCAGCAGTTGAAGCAATCCCCAAGGCTGACCAGAAGTAGGCTTATGTTTGGCACAGTTGGAGCATGACGCTACATAGGAGTATGTGTCTTCCTTGATAATAGGCCACCAATAGTACTTCTTTAATTTCAGCAGGGTACGGCATTGACCAGGATGGCCAGCCAATTTGGAATCATGAGTCCAGTATAGAAGTTTCTTTCTGAGGTGTTTTGGCACAATTGTTTTACCGGCAGGCACAGAATGGGTAGCCGCCAAGATGACTTTCTTCGGGTCAATGATGTGCTGAGGTTCTTCAGGAACATCCTCAGAGAGGAAAGAGCGTGACAGGGCATCAGCTCTGGTATTATTGTCTCTGGGGCGATATTTGAGCACGAAGTCAAAGCGATTAAAATACAAGGACCATCTGGCTTGTCTGTGGTTAAGACATTGCTCATGACGGAGATACTCTAGATTCTTGTGGTCCATGAATATGGTAATTTGATGTTGGGCGCCTTCGAGCCAAGGCCACCATTCCTCGAATGCCAGTTTAATAGCCAGGAGCTCTTTTTCTCCAATCCCATAGTTTTTCTCTGCAGGAAAAAGTGTCACAAGAAGAAAGAGCAGGGATGTAAGGCCTTAGAATCTCCGATTTGGCTTAACACGGCCCCTACTCCAACATCTGAAGCATCAACCTCCACAATGAAGGGTCTATTGGGGTCCGGGTGACATAGACATGGCTCAGTGGAGAAGGCAGTCTTTAATTCCTCGAACGCGGAAATGGCCTCTGCAGACCATTTAGAAGCGTTGGCCCCTTTCCGTGTCATTGCAGTTAAGGGCACAGTTAAAGAAAAATAGTTCTTTATAAAGCTTCTATAGTAATTTGTGAACCCCAAAAATCATCTCAGGGCCTTCAGACTGATAGGTTGAGACCAATTCTTGATACTCTCTAATTTTTGGGGATCCATCCAGAAGCCTTGTTTTGATACTATATAGCCAAGGAAAGGCACAGAATCTTTATGAAATTTGCACTTTGACAGCTTGGCGTAGGGGCGGTGTTCTCGAAGTCTCAGTAATACTTGCTTGACATCTGCTAGATGAGTAGGCATATCCTGTGAGAATATCAGGATGTCATCTAGGTAAACAACGACATTTTTGTACAGGAGGTCCCGCAGAATGTCATTCATCATGTTCTGAAACACAGCGGGAGCGTTGTACAGGCCGAAGTGCATTACCAAATATTCGAAATGTCCATCTCGAGTGTTGAAGGCTGTTTTCCACTCGTCGCCATCGTGGATGCGAACCAAGTTATAGGCTCCCTTTAGGTCAAGTTTCGAGAATATCTTGGCTCCTTGAAGTCGATCAAACAGCTCTGAAATCAGAGGTACGGAGTATCGGTTGTCATGAGCCGCTATGCTGATGGGAGGAGCAATCAGATAGGGGTGTCAATCTGATGTATTCCATAGGCGGACTTAGCAATCTGTTGTTATAGACTGCCGGAGATAGCAGTAAGTGGATCCTTGGGCCGGTGGCAGATGACCACGCCCCCGGGGGAAGATCCCGAGAGGGACCACTGGCTAGGCTTAGAGTATGGAGACAGACACACACTTGTTCTTTTATTAAACAGGTCTTGAAACCACCAGAGGTGGCAGTAGTGAGCTGAAGTGCCCGGTAGGGCTGAAGTCCCTCAGATACTGTAACAGCGATCCCTGGATGGCTGAGCTGTTGAGAAACTGTAGACAGTGAGTAGGCAGGGTATGCAGAGTTCATGAACAGAACTAGATGACAGCACTCAGAAATTGGTCTCAGAGAGCTCAGGAGCTGGAAAAGATAGGCCCTCAAGGAGCGAGTACTTGGTTCCACGGAAAGCTCTGAGAGAGCGATGGTAACTCACAATGATGTAGATAATGATGACTTCCAGGCAGAAGAGAATCAGCATATAGTCAGGAACGAGGGCCGTCAAGGAGCGAGTACCAGTTCCTGTCTGTAACCTGAAAGGCAAAGAGAGAGAGCGAGGCCCCCGAGGAGTGGGTACCTCTGGTAAGTCTGAGGAGGCAGAGTAGCTTAGGCAGGGAACCCAATCTGAACCTTATCCCTTGCAAACTCAACTAGTAGCGATATCAGAGACCTTTAAATATCGAAAGCGGATGACGTCATCTCAGGGGGATGCCCCTGAGGTTTGCGCTCTTGTTGGTACTTCACTCTGAGTGCGCGCCCTAGGCTTCAGGCAACATGGCGGATCTGCAGTGTCAAGCCGGCCCGGGGATGCCGGAGAGAGTCGGCAGGGAGACGCCGCAGCAGCCAGCCATCCTTCAGACCTGGAGGGAGTCGCCACAGAGGTAAAGGAGGTGGAGTGAAGACGTCGGGCAGCAACGGTTGCAACATCAGTCTTTAATCATGATCTCATTCAGACCTCGATAGTAGATACAAGAACGCAAAGTACCGTCCTTCTTCCCCATGAAGAAAAAGCCTGTGCCTGCAGGAGACTTAGATGATCTAATGAAACCTTTTTGCAAGTTTTCCTCAATGTACTCGGACGTGGCCTTGCTCTCTATCACTGACAGTGGGTAGACACATCCCTTAGGAGGTTCAGCATTAGGTTTCAGTCTTATAGCACAGTCATAAGATCTATGTGGCAGAAGGATGTCAGCAGCTTCTTTGGAGAAAACATCATGGGATGATACGTACTGAGGTGGCAGTCCTGGCATCACTGGAGTTGTAGGCATGCAGAGAATAGGAGAGACCTTCTTTAGGCATTTGCCATGACATTCTGGGCCCCAAAGGGAGAGTTCCAATGTAGCCCAGTTGAATTGTGGCATGTGCAGCTGCAACCAGGGTAACCCCAGAACGATAGGGTGCATGGCCTTCTCTAACACAAAGAAGGAAATTGACTCAGTATGGAGGGCTCCAGTGTGGAGGACTACCGGTTCGATTCAACTGGTAACATCACTCGGTAACGGCTCTCCATGAATAGTCGATAGGAGTAGTGGAATCTTCAGAGTGGTGAGGGGAATCCTCAAATGTTCCACAAGTCATCGTAGAATAAAATTACCTCCTGCCCCTGAGTCCACCAGGGCAAGAGTTTGGAATTCCAACGATCCGCAGATCGGAGAGAAAGGGAGAGAGAGCGGAGGATAGGGCATTGTAAGGCCTAAGAAAAGTCCTCCCGCAGGATTTAGGCCCGTCCATTTCCCAGACAGATGGGGCATGTTTGGACTGCATGACCAGCTTATCCACAATACATGCACAGACCATTCCTCTTTCGAAGTCTTCTCTCTTTGGATGTCAGGTGACAAGCGACATCACTTTTTTGAAGGGGTTAATAAACATGTAATGTATTTGGATTTTCAGAAGGCATTTGACAAAGTTCCTCATGAGAGGCTTCTCGGAAAAGTAAAAAGTCATGGGATAGGTGTCAATGTCCTTTCGTGGATTACAAACTGGCTAAAAGACAGGAAACAGAGAGTAGGATTAAATGGACAAGTTTCTCAGTGGAGGGGAGTGGGTAGTGGAGTGCCTCAGGGATCTGTATTGGGACTCTTGCTTTTCTGGAAAGGAATACGACGAGTGAGGTAATCAAATTTGCAGATGATGCAAAATTATCAGAGTAGCTAAATCACAAGCGGATTGTGATAAATTGCAGGAAGACCTTATGAGACTGGAAAATTGGGCATCCAAATGGCAGATGAAATTTAATGTGGATAAGTGCAAGGTGATGCATATAGGGAAAAATAACTCATGCTATAGTTACACAATGTTAGGTTCCATATTAGAAGCTACCACCCAAGAAAGAGATCTAGGCATCATAGTGGTTAACACATTGAAATCATCGGTTCAGTGTGCTGCGGCAGTCAAAAAAGCAAACAGAATGTTGGATATTATTAGAAGGGAATGGTGAATAAAACGGAAAATGTCATAATGCCTCTGTATTGCTCCATGGTGAAACCGCACATTGAATACTGTATACAATTCTGGTCGCCGCATCTCAAAAAAGATATAGTTATGATGGAGAAGGTACAGAGAAGAGCGACCAAAATGATATTTATTTAAAACTAATCAGAGAAAGTTCTTTTTCACTCAACACACAATTAAACTCTGGAATTTGTTGCCAGGGGAAGTGGTTAGTGCAGTTAGTGTAGCTGGTTTTAAAAAAGGATTGGATAAGTTCTTGGAGGAGAGCTGCATTACCTGCTATTAATTAAGATGACTTAGAAAATAGCCACCTCTATTACTAGCAACAGTAATATGGGTTAGACTTAGTTTTTGGTTACTTGCCAGGTACTTGTGACTTGGATTGGCCACTGTTGGAAACAAGATGCTGGGCTTGATGGACCCTTGATCTGACCCAGTATGGCATGTTCTTTTGTTCTTATTTTTAGATTTGTCTGCCCTATATACGGTTATTTTGCTAATGTATGAGATCTTTTTATTATGTACCCCAATTGTTTCTATTGTTTTTAACATATTTAATCTTTGGTTTTTACTATTCATCTGTACACTGGTGCATTTTTTTGCTCTGTGTATGTATACATACACACCACTCCCTCTTTCTATTAGTTTCACCTCCCGATTAAAAACAAGTCCCTACCCTTAAAAGCTCTCAGCCCACGGTTACAGCTCTCAGGTCTCACCTTCCACACTACCTGCATTTGTAGTTAGAAAGAGAAGAGAATCAACTGAGGAGCATCCAACCCCCTTCAGAAATATTTTTTACTAAACTTTTATTATCAGATGCAAATAACATCATCTTAACATGAATACACAACTACAAACCAGTAAAAGTCTTCCAAAACTTGGGTAATATCTTCTTCAAAGGCAGATAACTTCTCTCAGCACCGGGGCGGGTGCCATCCTCAACAACCTTGAGGTGAGAAGAACTGACCAGGTCAAAAACCAGCCAGCTCCTCTGTAAGGATTATGTCAGCTCATCTCTGCATGGGCAGCCAGGGGGAGAAGACAGAGTTGCCACCTATTTCCCTGCAAAGGCAAGTATATCACTTTGAAAAGTGACTAGCATGCAATGACTGATGGGTAGGAAAGTTAACTAGCACAGGTTGAAAAAGCAAACAAGCAATACACAGCACAATGCAGCAATGCCTGAAGGCCAAACGTCAGCAACAAGACAAGAAGAAAATCTCGCTAGATGTTTCTCAAAGTGTTTCTGAAACCTGACATTATAGCATATAGAAACCCCACATAGCAGAGCCAATCAAAAACTGAGAAAATCTCATAGATGCCCCTCCCCATACAAATCTTTAGTAAAGGGCAAAAGATTTATATTTTTTGAAGAAAGACCAGAGCATACAGTACCAGGCCTGTGCAGCTCATGTCACTGGGAGTTATGCCAAAGTGAATATGAGGCAAGTACATGTGTATGGCTCCAAAGCTTACTGGATGCCTTGAAAACGGCATCCAGATCTTTTAGTCCCCAAGGCCACAAGCTGAGCATTCTTTGGCCTCTAGATAACATTTGATCACTCTCAAAATGCTCATTGGCCACTTGGTTCCTGCTGGGTGTGCAAATCAGTTTGCGGCTGGAGATGGGCCTGAGAAAAAATGGTCCATGGTTCAGGGTCAGTCGGCGGTGTGACAGAAAAAAAGCCCACGTGCACCCACTGAAAGAGACGATGCCTCACCATTACAGACTCTCGGTTTTCGATTAGTCGGGGTATGGTGTGAGCACCACAGAAAAGGAACCTGTCTGAATTCTAGCAGCAGATAATCCTTGTCCTGCACTGGCAGACTTGGCCTTGCCTCCCTCCAACCTCCTCCACTGACCTGAAGCTTCAGGCAATAACCTTGGCCCCTAACAGGTAGATTTTAAAAGTGTTGCTCATGCAAAAATGGCCCTATTGACGTATATGTGGGCCCATGCGAGAAATGCGAATTTTAAGAAGCCGGGAAGTACACACATCAAGAATAAGGAGGCAGAAAATGGAACCAGAGAGGCCAGTTCTGAGAGAAAGAGAGAGAGAACGAACTTCTATAAGAGAGACACTGTAAGATGAGCATTTTCAACTCAGGGTGGGTTTTGGGGAGGAGGGCAGTGTTACAATGGTCTGCCTAGGGCACTAGGGTCTATAGACCCTTGTAACACTGTCCCACTCCCAAAACTCACCCTGAGTTGAAAGTGCCCCACTTACAGTGGGAGATATATAGCGTGTCATATTGCCTCTCTCTTTCTTTCTCTTTCTCTCTGTTTCTCTGGTGTGTAGCTGAGTGTTGGTATGTCTTTTTTTGAGTTTGGGTGTGCCTGAATGTGGGGTTTTTATCTCTGTGTTGTTTGTCATTGTGTGTGAAGTAGTCTGTCTGCCTGTGTCCTTCTCTACATCTGGGTGTGGTATATCTTTGTCTCTTTCTGTGTCTGAGTGTGATGTGTGTCTGTCCATGGTATGTCTGCCTTCTGTCTGGATGTAGTATGTCTGTGTCTCTGAGCCTGTCTAGGTGTTGAGTTTCTATCTCTCTGTGGGTGTGGTGTATCTTTGTCTCTCTCTCTCTCTCTCTCTCTGTCTGAGTGTGATGTGTCTGTCTGTCCATGATGTGTCTGCGTCTCTCTGTCTGTCTAGGTGTTGGGTTTCCTATCTCTCTGTGGGATGTCTGTGTCTGGTTGTGGTGTATCTTTGTCTCTCTCTCTCTCTCTCTCTCTCTCTCTGTCTGAGTGTGATGTGTCTGTCTGTCCATGGTATGTCTGTGTCTCTGTGTCTGTCTAGGTGTTGGGTTTCTATCTCTCTGTGGGATGTCTGTGTCTGGTTATGGTGTATCTTTGTCTCTCTCTCTCTCTCTCTCTGTCTGAGTGTGATGTGTCTGTCTGTCCATGGTATGTCTGTGTCTCTGTTAGGGGTGTGAATCGTGTGATCGATCGTCTTAACGATCGATTTTGGCTGGGGGGGGGGGAGGGAAATCTGATCGTCGTGTTTTTTATTTTTAAAAAATCGTTAAAAATCGTAAATCGGGGGAGGGCGGGAAAACTGGCACACCAAAAAAACCCTAAAAACCCACCCCGAACTTTTAAAACAAATCCCCCCCCTCCCGAAACCCCCCCCCCCCAATGTTTTAAATTACCTGGGGTCCAGTGGGGGACTCCCGGCGCAATCTCCCTCTCTCTCTGGCCACGGCTGCGTTGAGAAATGGCGCCGGTGGCCCTTTGCCCTTATCATGTAACAGGGCAAAGGTAGCGCCGGTGCCATTTTGGTTCCTGGCTCCCGATGTCACGCGTGCAGGAGATCGCCCCCGGACCCCCGCTGGACCCCCAGGAACTTTTGGCCAGCTTGGGGGGGCCTCCTGACCCCCACAAGACTTGCCAAAAGTCCAGCGGGGGTCCGGGAGCGACCTCCTGCACGCGGGCCGTATTGCCAATCTTCAAAATGGCGCCGGCGCCATTTTGAAGATGGTGCCCGTATGACATAGTGAGGGCAAAGGTACCGCTCGCGCCATTTTGAAGATTGGCAATACGGCCCATGTGCAGGAGGTCGCTCCCGGACCCCTGCTGGACTTTTGGCAAGTCTTGTGGGGGTCAGGAGGCCCCCCCAAGCTGGCCAAAAGTCCCTGGGGGTCCAGCGGGGGTCCGGGGTGAACTCCTGCACGCGTGACGTCGGGAGCCAGGAACCAAAATGGCGCCGGCGCTACCTTTGCCCTGTCACATGATAAGGTCAAAGGGACCTGTCTGGGATTCGTAAGAGAACTGGAGACTGATGTAGTGAGGTGCAGTAAGGGATTAGTAGCACTGCCCAACATTCCAAATAGCTCATAATTCACAAAAGGAAAACTGTTGCCTAGGGAACTAAGATGGCTTGGGTGCTATCAGCCCAGAGAAATCACTAGGAAGGGATATTGAATTTTTTATTTATTTTTTTTTTTTTTACAGAGACATTTTTGAATTTAGAAAAAAAAAAAAAAGCCTGGTGAGATTTCATGAGCGCTGAAGCTTGTTGCTGTAACTTGTCATCTGGGCCCAGAAAGTTGCAGAAAACACAATAATGCTGATAAGGGCAGTGGGGGAAGAAAGTGAATGAGTGTGTGAATAAACATAATTGAATATTTAATTATGAGTACCAGT
Organism: Rhinatrema bivittatum; assembly: GCF_901001135.1. Lineage (NCBI taxonomy): Eukaryota > Metazoa > Chordata > Amphibia > Gymnophiona > Rhinatrematidae > Rhinatrema > Rhinatrema bivittatum. Next base: position 518,339,394 of record NC_042615.1, on the reverse strand, counting down.
CAAGAGATAGTTAATAAATTTCTGACTTGCAAATTCTAATTTCAGCTAAGATAGACTGCTGCATGAATGAGAGCAGTGATTGTACCAAGAACCATTGGAGAGAGAGAGAAAAGAAACATTGTTTTAGAATAACCCTGATATAAAGAGGATAAGGGAGACTGCTAATAAATAAAGGATTCTTATAAGTTAAACTAAGTGTTTCTAGTAAGTCAGAGCGCTTTTTTGACAAGAATTTATTCAGTTGAATAAAGGAAACATTTGCACAAAGTAATACTCATCAGTGGCAGCAGAATCAGTGTTTGCAAAAGTGAATTGTATTAAACAACCAGTAGGAATCTGCCCTTGTATATAGATAGGGAAATTATAATTATCATTTATTTTCTCTTAGTTATGTTTCAGTTCACAACAAGACATAGGGGACTTAGGGAACTTACTGATTCTAGTTTGCAGCAGACAGGACGGTGTTACGGAGATAGTCTCTCTTTTTGTGTTTGTTATAGTATAGCGTAGTAGAAAAGGAAGAAGACAACATAACTAATATCGACCTAAAGAGAAAAGAAGAAGATAGAGAGGAAGAAGAAACTGACAAATAAGTGTGTGCACACATCACCTTAACATCACGTCAGAGTAGAAAAGAAATTGAATAAAGACAAGTAGATACAAAGAGACAGAAAAAAAGAGAGTAAAAGACAGAAAGAAGACAAAAGAAAAGTAAAGAAATATATGAGTATTATACTTACCAAGGTGACATTCCAAGTATCTTGTTTACCTGAAAAACATAAAGGAAGCACAAATACTGAGTTTCTTATATAATATATAGCATTAATAGTATTTAAGGGTGGGTTTAATGATTAATGAAAAAGACACATAAGCAAAAGTGTACTTATCTGATATTTGCTCAGTAGTAGTTTTTAAAGAACTGGTTCTAAGAAAAAAAACAAAAGAGAAGTTAAGCATAAGAAATTGTTTAAGTTGTATAATAAATATAGTTAATATATCAGGCATTATAAATTTGTTTACTGTCTACCATTCACACATATAGATACCCTAAACTTTCTTTATTTCCACTCTCCCTCCCTACCACTGGGAGACTTGATTGTGTGGGCTGCCCATGCAGAGATGAGCTGACATAATCCTTACTGAGGAGCTGGCTGGTTTTTGACCTGGTCACTTCTTCTCACCTCAAGGTGAGAAGAAGTGAATACAGCAGAGATGAGGTACTTCAGAAAGTCAGTGCATAATATAACATACATACTTACACCTAGGAACCCTTCACATGGGTGGGGCCGTGGGTGCCTGTCTTAGGTTGTCCCTTACATCCTAAGCTAACCTTAGGTGAAGGAATCTTACCCGTCGTTGGCTGAGCCCACTATTGTTCCCTACCCATGTAAGTCATGGGGAAGCTCATGCATGTCCATCATTAAGTACTGACTGATAGTAGTCACTTGATCTTGTACAGCAGATGAAGAGCTGACCATAATTTTCAGTTCAGGCATCCTGGCCATGGCTGCAGTGATGGAAGATCCAAATCATCGAAGGCAGAGGCATATGCATGGTAGGCAAAGGCATAGCAAAAGTCCAAAACATCATGCTAGTCCTGTAGGGTATTGATGGCGCTGTGCAGTATTATGGCAACAACATGTAGCAGTGAAAGCAATCGCTGTATGGACAGTCCTAATTCAACTGTGGCAGTCACCTGTCCAAGAGATGACCCAACTGTGGATGGAATGGCTTCCAAACAAATTTTAATCAAGGGGTATATGCTGCTAAGGTAGATGAGGGCTAGTAGTACTGCTTCATCTTCAGGAGCTTCTAGGGAAGCGGGGCTAATACCCCTCTTCGATCGATGGTAAGTCTGAGTGTAATTGGGGATAATCATAGAAACAAGTGACAGCTAACTCTGTGAGAAAGTCTATTGCTTGCTATGCGGTCTAAAACAAAATAATGTACATTGCAGGATAGCTAAACCATCAGTGTGAGTCTGAGCACAGGAAAAGGAAGAAATGTAATAAAAATAAAAAACAGAAATAAGGAAAATTATATCTTCCCCTCTGGAATCCCAAATGGAAACAAACTAGCTTATAAATAGAGATAGAAGGGCATTTCAAGTAATCACATAATAGAAATGTTTGGACAGGAGATGTCTACAAATGTAAAAATTGCATAACCTCAAATTATATCATTAATTTTTGAAATCTAAATCATGGCACTTGCAAAAAGGCGTAATAACTAGATACATATAACAATCAATTATCGCATGGCAGATCAAGGTGCACTGATATATGTGATCAAAAGAACTACATCAGGATAACCAAACATAAAACAAAAAAGAAATCAGGCCAAATAAGTAGATAACTCAGGTCATATAATGAAGTATTGTTGAGCTGGCTTGTTATGACAAGCTCTGAATTCTGACAATCAATGGAATAATCAGTTTATTCAGTAAGGTGTATTAATCTTTCGCTAATCAAGGCCTGTTAAATATATGTGCATAGAACATGTGTATGTGTGTGTGAAATGGAGCAACACAAATTCAAAGTGATGCAGCAGAATTCAAATGTAATAAACAGAACCACAGACAACACAGGTACAGCAGACACTACAAATATATGACTATTATTTACAGTATGTACAATATGTATCATAGAACAGTGGCTTGTAATATAGTGGTACCCATAGAAGGAGCGATGGATAGGAGGCATCCAAGTGGCAGATGAAATTTAATGTGGACAAGTGCAAGGTGTTGCATATAGGGAAAAATAACCGTTGCTGTAGTTACACAATGTTAGGTTCCATATTAGGAGCTACCACCCAGGAAAAAGATCTAGGCATCATAGTGGATAATACTTTAAAATTGACAGCTCAGTGTGCTGCAGCAGTCAAAAAAGCAAATAGAATGTTAGGAATTATTAGGAAGGGAATGGTTAATAGAACGGAAAATGTCATAATGCCTCTATATCGCTCCATGGTGAGACCACACCTTGAATACTGTGTAAATTCTGGTCGCCGCATCTCAAAAAAGATATAGTTGCGATGGAGAAGCTAAAGAGAAGGGCAACCAAAATGATAAAGGGGATGGAACAGCTTCCCTATGAGGAAAGGCTGAAGAGATTAGGGCTGTTCAGCTTGGAGAAGAGATGGCTGAGGGGGGATATGATAGAGGTCCTTAAGATCATGAGAGGTCTTGAACGAGTAGATGTGACTCGGTTATTTTCACTTTCAAATAATAGAAGGACTAGGGGGCATTCCATGAAGTTAGCAAGTAGCACATTTAAGACTAATCGGACAAAATTCTTTTTCACTCAACGCACAATAAAGCTCTGGAATTTGTTGCCAGAGGATGTGTTTAGTGCAGTTAGTGTAGCTGGGTTCAAAAAAGGTTTGGATAAGTTCTTGGAGGAGAAGTCCATTAATGGCTATTAATCAATTTACTTAGGGAATAGCCACTGCTATTAATTGCATCAGTAGCATGGGATCTTCTTAGTGTTTGTGGTAATTGCCAGGTTCTTGTGGCCTGGTTTTTGGCCTCTGTTGGAAACAGGATGCTGAGCTTGATGGACCCTTTGTCTGACCCAGCATGGCAATTTCTTATGTTCTTATGGGGGCTGCGGGTTAGGTAAGGCTTGTGAGAAGAGCCAAGTTTTAAGGTTTTTTTTAAAATGTTTGGGTACCGTGTTCTTGGCGCAGGTGGGCTGGCATTGAGTTCCAAATAGTTGGTCCAGCAATGGAGAGGGCCCATTCTCTCGTGGCTGTGTGATGGATGAGTTGGGGTGGGGAGGGGGAATGAAGAGGGTTCCTTTATACGCCATTCTCGTGGGTCTATTCGATGTGTGATATTGCAGGGAGTTATTCAGCCAATGGATGTCTGGGTTGTGCAGGGTTTTATGGATGATAGTAAGAGATTTGTGAAGGATTCTAAAGAGTATAGGGAGCCAGTGAAGGTCCATGAGTATGGGGGTAATGTGATCTTTCCTACGGGAGTTGGTAAGGATACTAGCCGCCGCATTCTGAAGCATTTGGACCGGCTTGATCGAGGTAGCCGGGAGGCCTAGGAGGAGGGTGTTGCAATAATCAATTCTGGTAAAAAGTAAGGCCTGGAGAACTGAGCGAAAATCATAGGGATGGAGGAGTGGTCTTAGTTTTTTAGAATGTGTAGTTTGTGGAAATATTCTTTCGTGATAGCATTTATAAAAGATTTTAGGTTTAGGTGATTGTCTAAAGTGACTCCTAGGTCTCTGACCTGTTGGACCTTAGCTGTTGGTGAGTCAGGTTGAGGACCATTGTGATGGTCTGGTGAGATGACAAGGAGTTCTGTTTGGTTGTGTTGAGGGCGAGGTTGAGGCTGGTGAGGAGGTGATTAATTGAGGCTAGACAGTTATCCCAGATCTTAAGGGATTTGGGGAGTGATTCTGTTATGGGGATGACAATTTGGACATCATCTACATATATGTAATGAGTAAGGCCTAAATCGGCGAGGAGTTTGCAGAGGGGCAGGAGGTAGATATTGAACAGAGTGGGGGATAGGGAGGAACCCTGGGGAACTCCACATGTGAGGTGTATGGGGTTAGATTCTTTGCTGCCAATATTAACCTTGTAACTTCTATTGTGGAGGAAAGATTTAAACCAGTTCAGGGCTATTCCCTTGATGCCAATTTCTGAGAGTCTATCTAATAAGATGTTATGGTTGATAGTGTCGAAAGCTGATGAAATGTCAAGTAGAGCAAGGAAGAAAGTTTGGCCCTTATCTAATCCAGTGAGGAGGGTATCCATAAGGGAGATAAGTAGAGTTTTGGTATTGAAAAATTTACGAAAGTCGAATTGGAAAGGGAATAGCAAATTGTTTCTTTCCAGGTGATCCATGAGTTGGAGGTTCACCACCCTTTCCATGATCTTTGCTACAAAAGGGAGGTTAGAGATGGCCTGAAATTAGATAGGTTCATGGGGTCCAGGTTAGGTTTCTTAAGAATGGGTTTGAGGGTAGCTTGTTTCAGTTTGTCTGGGACGTGTCCTTGAGTGAGCGAGCAATTGATGATGTTCGCTAGAGGGAGGGAAATTATGTTTGGGATGGTTAGTAGGGATTTTGTGGGGATGGTGTTGGAGGGGTGGGAGGAGGGTTTCATTTCTTAAGGATGGATTCGATTTCTGAAGGGTGTGGTAGTTTCGAAGGAATCCAGGGAGTGATCAGGAGTGGTTGGGAGGTAGGTGTTAGCAGTGGGGAGATGCGGGGAAGGAGAGTGGAATCTAAGGAGAAGCTTGGTAATCCTGAAAGAAGAGAGCTAGTTCATCGCATTTGCTTTTGGCTTTGATATCGGGAATGGGGAGGGGGCTGTTTTTGTGAGTTCAGAGACTAAGTGAAGAGGGCTTTAGCATTGTATTGGAACTTATGGATTTTTTGTGCGTGGTAGTCTCTTTTTGTTTTTTGTATGGATGTTCTATAGGTGTGTGGAGCTGATTTGTAGGCAGCTTGCAAAGGGTTTTTGAGCCATTTCTTTTCCTTTGATCTTAAATCCTGTTTGAGTTTTTTAGTTACCCATTGAACCATGGTTTTTTTGAGTTCTGAGTAGGGTTTAGCTCGAGGGACTTTAACGGGCAGATGTTATTGGCAATGTTATTGGTTATATTGTTCCAGGATATAAAGTAACCAGTCATGAGGGGCCCTCAACCAATTGCATGAATGAAAAGGGTGTCCATGACTCAAAAATTTGCTTACCCTTGACATAGTGTAATTTTATGAGATATGATGTCATCTAATTTCCATTCAGATTAGCACACTTTCCTCATCAATTTCCACCAAATCAACTCTAGCACCCAAGTAGGGGCCACTCAGTCTCCCCCTCCCAAAATACTGTCCAAAGGTTTTCAAAAGATGAAAAGTTTCCTTCTTGGAAAACCCTTCACATTTACCAGATCTGTTTTACCCAAACATCCATATAGCTTGTGTGTATTGTGTAACGCACTAAATAAGAATATACATCTGTGTGATATTACTGACCACCGACCAACTGCATCAGACAACAGTAAACATACATTAACAAACTCACCAGAAAACATTTCTCAGCAAGATTCCACCGCAAGCTCACTCAGCATAATAGGTGCCCTCTGTTCAGACACTGAGAAAGAATGTCGCATCTGTATGAGATTACTGACCACTGACCACATCATCAGAAACACTGCATGGCAGAGTTAGGCCTAGACGGTGTGGGAGTCTTCTATAGACTGTTTGGGCAAGCTGCTTCTGGGGAAAGAACTGAGAATTCCCTGGCACATGCCAAGTCTCCAATTACAAAAAAAACCCCAAAAACATTTTAAATCAGGCTTCTCCTTCTGTAATATTTGACTTCACTAAGATAAAATGTTACTTGTTTGCTTAGGATTTTGTGGAGGATTTTAGGAGTAGCTAAGGTAAGTCAGGAGGAACATGTATATTTTTCACTTAATAATCACTACAAATGATAGAGGTTCGTTCAAAACATGATAGTAGGTTTCAGAAATGAGAAATAATGTCTTCAATATTAAATGACGTATATTCTTTTATTAAATATTTTTTAAGGCAAAAGGTGCGGTCATTTCTCCTTGCTGAGTGAAAAAAGCAAGAGGGGTTTATGTATTTCTGTAGGCTGGTGTATGTGTAGTATCTATTCACGCCGTGCCTATGTTACCAAGCAACCCTACCAAGTCTTCTTTGTGATCATGGTCTTAAGGAGAGTATTCTTAGCACACAGTGACAGGATGATATTCCTGGTTGCATCATGTTTTTGTTACATCAGGCTACAAGCCAGAGACCAGTATCTTGAAACAAATTAAAATTAGCATGTTAGCAATATGTAAATGTGAAAAGAAATAAAAAAATATTTACTTTGAATCAGGTGGCTGCTATCCTTTTACATAGAGATTATTATAAATGATGGGCAGATAAATGCTGGTTTGAAATATCTGAAGAGGGATTTTCTTAATATGCACTTACTAGTTTCCTGGCACATCAGTGTATTTATTGCAATTTAATCTGTCAAGTCTTGCAACCCATTAATTATTTCTCTCTTGATTCACTGCACTTCTACAGAACTGTTTGAATTATCCTGTGCATAATTTAATAAGCTGCTGTTTGATTCATAGGGCACTTATAAGCACCTTAAAGAGATCATTTATGTGAAGAACAGAGCTCAAATATTACTGTATAAACTGGACAGAGAGATAAACTGGCAAACAAATCATTACCCTTTTAAATGTTTGTAGGTGATTGGTTTAATATTTGTAGCTTTGGTTAGCTTCCTTATTGAAAGAGAAAACAAGTTAGGAAATGCTTATCAAAGCCAGATGTTTCACATCTGCATCTCTGTTCTCTCTCTCTCCGGTGCTACTCTGTGGTCCACCCTTTGCACACTGAAGTGTATCTGTGCCAAACTGTTATCACCTCCCCACCATTGGCAGTAAAGTTAAACAAAGAAACATAGAAGCATGATGGCAGAAAAAGACCATATGGCCTGTTAGTCTGCCCATCTACAACAACTATTCAGTTCTGCAAACCCTAACACTCCCTCAGAAATCCCTGTGCTTGTTTCATGTGTACTGGAATTCAATTTCAGATACTGTCCTTGACTCCTCCACCTCCACCGGGAGGCTGTTCCATGCATCCGCTATCCTCTCAGTAAAGAAATATTTCCTAAGATTACTTTTGAGTCTATACACTTTCATCCTCATCTTGAGACTCCCTTATTTCAGGGTCTCCTTTCTGTTGAAAGAGGTCTGCCTCCTGTGCATTGATACCTTAAGGTATTTAAATGTTTCTCTCATGTCTCCCCTATCCCATTTTTCTCTAGGGTATATCTGTTTAGAATTTTAAGTTTCTCCCCATATGCTTTAGAACAAAGAACAATGAACATTTTAGAAGTCATCCTCTGGACAGATTCTGCCTGGTTTATATCCTTTGAAGGTATGATGTATTCTGTCTCTGCTATGCATTTCCTATGTGCATCTTAAACAGATAGTTTAACTAAGTCTTTACTGGCAGAGGAGGCTGCTTCTTCATCTCCAAACTTCAGGTAAAACAGAAAAGTTTTACTGTGCATAAACTGGAGATAACAGTGACCAGAGCAATCTGAGCCACAGAAATAAAGACAGGTAAAATGAGGATTAATCTGCAGGGCTGGGCCAGATTAGCTGCTGAAGCTTACAGTCCTGGACAATACTGAATGGACACACATGAGGGGAAAACACCCAGGATCCTCTGCTTCCAAATCAGAAGTTAATCCTTTATAACCAGCAGATGTAGCAAATATATACAGGCCAAAAACCAGTTGGCAGTATAACATTAAACAAGAAACTTTATGCAAAATAAAGTATGAACAACAGCACTAACAGCAGAAACAAGCTGCTGTGGAAGCAGGACACTGTGAAAGCAGGACAATGGTGAATAAAGAGAAAAGCACCTGTAGAGACAGGACACGATCTCCAGAATTGTACACAGGGGCTTATACAGAGGCAATATCACCTCCTTGTTTCTGCTGTTTATTCCTCTCCCAATGCACCCAAGCACCTTTCTGGCTTTTGCCACTGACTAATCCTCCTCTTTGGCCACCATAAGATCATCAGATATGATTACTCCCACATGTCGCTCTTGTTTTGTGATTAGAAGTATTTCACCCCCTCTACTGTACCATTTTTCCAGCACAAAGACATGACTCTACATTTTTTAACATTAAAGCTAAACTCTAGACCATTACCCAAGCTTTGCTAGATCCCTCTTCATGCTTTCTACACTTTCTTGAGTGTCTATACCTTGAGGCACATTTTTGTATCATCCACAAAAAGACAAACCTTATGTAGCAGACATAATAATATTAGAAATATTTCTCCTATTGGCTATATTCTGCTGGAAATTTTCTTTATTTCTAAATTGTTTTTTTCTCTGGGTGAACTTGTGAGCTGTGATGGATTCTTCCAATGTGCAATCTGCAGGGGAGTTTACCTGTTGTGACTGGTTATTTTCACAAACAATGAAAAGTCTTTACTCCTTTTCATACTGTTCTGTTTGGTAATGTCAAAGTTGTAATAATGGAAGCACCCTGCTGTTTCAATGTTTTATGTCAATTTTGAGCATGAGTAATTTGTTGTTTCTTCCTTCACCTCCCCTCCCCCCATGCTTCCCTCCTCTTTCTCTCTCCCATCCTCAAGCTGCCTGTGTCAGAGGTCCAGTGTTGCTAGATGAGCAGTTTTCACGCCCAATTGAGCTACTTTCCAATGAGCGTGTGTGCGGGAAAGTTTTACCTTTTTTCGGCTGCAGGATTTTGGGCTTCTGTTTTTTTTTTCTTGGGCATCTTTTTGTGTGTCTTGCAGGAAGTGGAAGGGGAGCCTGGTGGGCAGGGAATATGTATTTAAAGCTGCAATGCATGACATATCAACCTTTCCCTGATGCGTCACAGTTACAACAAGCCACTGCAAGCCGTGAGCAGGGACAGGCGACGATGACTGCACCGTGCATCAACACAGGTTGGCCAGTATATATGCTCACGTGTTTCTCTGCGCTGATTTCTGTATGCAGACAATGCAGGAATTTGTGTGCTATCGTGCCTGCTGTTTCTTTTTTCTTCATTCTGCACCCCTTTCTTTAGCCAACCCATTACAAAAAAAAAAAAAGAAAATCCCTTACAAGCACCATTTAGAGGCAGGAGATGACACTGACAGGACAATCTTGATTTTTAGGTGGCACTTCTATACCTCTGCTAATGAATCTTGATCAATTCCCGTGCATACCACATATTTGCCAGCATGCTATTTAAACCCAAACTGTGTGTGAGAATTCAATATCTGCAGAACGTATACATTTTTTTTTAAATTTTCACTTGTTTTTACAATATTGCACTGAATGTGCAAGGTTCAGCATGGCCAGGGCAAAAATATATAGTGCCCTAGGAGGGTCAGGTCAGGTCTCTAACCTGGACTTGCTTCTAAATTAGAAGTTCTAATACATCTTGAAAGATGCAGTTCTGTGCACTGTACATGACAACCTTGATTTTATACTTTCCTATCAATCTTTTTTTACTTTTTTTATATGCATTGTTAATTTTGTAAATTTGTATGCAGATTTCTGTTGCATCCCTCAGTCTCAAACGGCTTCGACCCTTGTGCCTCACTTTTTTCTCTGCTCTCCCCGCTAGCCTTTGGAAAATGGCTACCGCCGCGTCTGCAAGCCGCGTTTTCAGGCATCCCCGGAACAGCTATGGCAAAGCCTCAAGCCATGTTTCTCCTGAGGGCCTCCTAGGGTGCATGCGCACATACCACCCACGTCTTTATCCACGTCATGGTGGGAACCTTGGATGCGTCCCCCTCGAGTGACTTCATGCCATCCGGGTATTTAGCCTACGCTTGTTTGCTAGCTCATTGAGTTAGCAAGGATTGGACTCATCCGGTCTAAGCTACTCTGCCGCTTCCGTGCTGCTGCTGGAAGCTCTCTCTGGCCTTCGGGGTAATCTCTAACCTGGGTACCCGCTCCTCGGGGGCCCTTTGCTTTCTTTCAGGTGCCCTACTGGGATCAGGTACTCGCTCCTCGAGGGCCTGCTCTCCCTGTCTCGGTGCCTGTATCCATCTACTTCTGCCTGGTGGAATCGTGAACCTTACAGCTACCATCTAGTGAGTAATCTAATTCTCAGTCTGTCTCATCTACAGCTCTGCCGTGCTGGGAAACCTTCACCTGGATCTCCCTATACCATCTTGGTGAGATGGATTCCCTCTGCCGAGGGTCCCGGGGCTCCGGATCACCTCACTACTGCCACCTCTGGTGGTACACATCAGCTGTACAATAAAAGACAAAACTCTGTGTTTGTGCGTCCTGAGTCTAGCCCAGTACTGTGGCTCCCCACGGGGCTCCTCCCTATGGGCGTGGTCATCTTCCACATTACCCAAGAATCCACTCAAACACCTCAAAACCATAACAATTTGTTGTTGTACGTTGATTTCAGTATGCAGACAATACAGGAATTTGTTACTATTGTGCAGAATTAAAACTGTTTTCAGAACTTAGAGTTTTGGGCTACTTTTGGGCTAGACTGGGTGACCAATTGCGCTGAAAAAAATTTTGGCATCTGGCAACATTGCAAAGGTCATTAATTAAGTTTGTTCTGACTTTTGAGCAGCTAAGATGTGTTGATTTTCTTCCCTATGTTCTTAGCATAAAGAACACCAGAAATGGAGTTTTTTCCAACCTACATAAGTCTGGCTTGTAATTACTCCTGGGTAGATGAGAAAGTACCTCTGGGAGCTCAGGAAGCAGGCTGCATAGCTAGATTAACAGGAGAAATATATTACAGTTTGTTTCCCTTTGTGTGCTTTACATGTTTACAAATCACTTGCTTTGTTTTCCTGCAAAACTATGGTGATAGTAAGAAGTTTGTTCAGACTTTTGAGCACATTCCAGCTAATAAGAACTTGCTGACTGCCACCTACTGGACTGGTGTTTGTGAGAGGAAGAGGTGCATCTGGTGTGTTTAAAGCCATTCGGCATTCATTACTGTTAGAGGTGAATTTTAATAGCCCAGCGCGCATCAAAGTCAGGAGACACCCGCAAATGTAGGGCTTACATGCGCCTGCTGTATTTTAAAAGCCACCTAAATGCGTGCATATCTCCCACACATCTCAATTGGTTTCAAAAAGGGTTGAAATTTGGACATGTTCTGGGCGGGGCGAGGGCATTCTGGCACGGGACCAAGAGATGTGCACGTAAATAATTATGCACCTGGGATCATGCCCAGGTCCAATGCCGCATAGGTTTACTTCTGCTATGAAAGTTGTGAAACTTGAAAAAAAAAACAGCCATTTCTGTTGGGTGTAAAGAGGGGAGTGCAGGCTATTAAACCAGGGGGGGTTTCAAGAACCTAACTCTAGACTGGGTGAACTGGTAGACAAATTGGTGAAACTAGCCATGGCATGGTCAGATGCCAGTTATAAAATACCCTGACTTACACGGTAGAAATCTGATTTACACGGCTAGACGGTCTGATCCCATCAACTAGTAGCTAGGGATGTGTATTGATTTTTTTTTTGTGTCATTTATCTGTTAGATTTCATTTTTAAAATGGTTCGGGAGGTATTTATTTCGTGTTCCCTACTTTCGGACATAGTGCACGCTAACTGAAAATGTTACTAATCGGTGTCAATTTGGGAGGAATTCATTAGCTAGATGTATGGTTCTACATTCCAATTGGCTGCCTCCTTAGTTACTTGTTTGTGTTGCTGTGATTGCAAGGTGGTGTTTGTGGGGGGTAACAAGTGTGAACAAACAAGTGATGTAATTTTATAGCATCAAGTTCTAGTCAGCAAATGTAATGCAAATGCATATTTAGAATTCACCAATCCTTTTTTACTTTAGGAAAGGGGCCCTGGTATTTTGGGATCTGCATACTTTGAATTCCCCTGCTGTGAGTCTGTGTATTTGGGTGGGGGCACTTATTGGTGAGAGAGGAAGTGACTTGGGTGAATGTATGGGGTGATGGGTGGGAGAGATTCTGATTGGGGTGTTGACTGTAGAGAGAGGCAGCCTGGTGTGTGTGTGGGGAGGTAACTTGTCACCCCATACATTTACCCCAGCCACCCCCACACACAAACACACACACACACACATACACACACACCAGGCTGCCTCTCTTCCCCACATGTCATCCCATACAGCCACCTCAGTCACTTCTCCTCTCCTTAGACCCACCCTATACACAACAGGCTGTCTCTCTCTCTGACCAGTCATAGCCCAAGAAGTCTCTCTCTTAACTGCTATCTTCATACATTAACTCCCAGTTACTAATAACCCACCCATTCCAGCTCATTCTTTCTCAACAGTCACCATCTCAACCAGTTTCTCTTCCCCACCCATCACCCCCAAATAGTCACCCCACTCACTCCCCCTCTCAAAAGTCACCCCAAATACCAGGCTGCTTCTCTCTCACCAAGCACCACTCCAAGCAGTCTCTCTCCTATCTGTCACCCATACAGTCACCCCATTCACCCCCTCTCACCACTCATAACGTCAATCAGTCTATTTCCCACCTGTCACCCCATATTGTCACCCCAGTCACTCCCCCTCTCACCAGTCGCCCATACACACACCAGGCTGCTTCTCTCTCACCAGTCACCACCCCAACCAGACTCTCCCACCCACCACCCCATACATTCACTCAAGTCACTTCCCCTTTCATCAGTTACCACCGCCCACCCAAACACACAGACAGGCACCAGGGGAATTAAAAGCATGCATGTACCAAAATACCAGGGCCCCTTTCCTAAAATACAAAGGGACTGGCAAATTCAAAATATGCATTTCCATTACATGATTTTGCATTTGCTGACTAGAAACCTGATGGTATTAAATATTTATTATATCAATTGTTTGTTTACGTTTGTCACCAGGCATTGGCCATTCCTTCACAAATACTGCCTTACAACCTAGGCAACACAAACAGGTAACTATGGGAATACATAACCATAGCTTTAGCTAACAAACTGTTCCCCCAACTGACACTTTTTAACTGATTGCTAACATTTTCGGTTAGTGCACAGTAACATCTGGTAAGTGTGCACTAAGTCCCATTAGTGCGCACTAACACAAAATACAAATTTTTACGAAATTGTGTCTTTTTTTTTGTTTCATGGCGCTTCCAAAAAAAGACAAAATAGACTATTTCATTGTCATTATCTATTTCGTTTAAAAGAAATGCACATCTCTACTAGTAACACCTCTCTCTTCGGAGTAAACTCCATTTACCACTATCCTTTGTCGCCTCCCTCTCAACCAGTTTTTAACCCAATCAGTCACTTTAAGTCCCATACCAAGTGTGCTCAGTTTTGGGTAGATTTTCAAAGGCCCGCACACATAAATCATGGAGTTTATGCTTGTGGCTGGGCCTTGCACGCACCAAGCTAATTTTCGAAGGGGCCTGGCCACGCGCGTAAGCCCTGGTATGCACATAAGTGCCGGGCCTCTTCAAAGGGGCCGACCAGGGGGGCATGTTCTGGGCGGGGGGAAGCACCATTGATCGCTGTCCCAAAGTCTTGCGCATCAGCAGCCGGCCAGCGTGCACAACTTACTTCAGCTCAGGAGCTGAAGTAAGCTGTAAAAGAAAGAAAAAAAAAAAAAACAAAAGTTAGGATTTAGGGTGGGGAGGAGAGGGGGAAGAGGGAGGGAATTTAGGTAGAGGGGTAGGGAAGTTCCCTCCCAGTCCGCTCTTTAATTGGAGCGGATTGGGAGGGAACTGGAGAAGGCCCGAATGCATCGCCGCACGGAAATTGCAAAAGTCCCCCCTTGCACACACCACCCGCACATACGTGCATGGATTATAAAATCCGGTGCAGCCCAGGGATTTTCTAACATGCGCGTACCAGCGCGCATGTTAGAAAATCAGCATGTCCATGTGCGCGCACCAGGAAGTGCGTGCACATGGATGCGCACCTGCACGTTCGAAAATCTACCCCTTTATTTATAAGTCGCCTATGTGGAACCGTGACAAAGGCCGTACACTACATCTAAAGTTCTCCCCTGATTCAATTTTCTGGTCACCCAGTCAAAAAAATTAATCAGTTTTGTCTGACAAGACCTACCTCTGGTAAAATCATGTTGCCTCAGATTTTATAAAAACATAGAAACATGACGGCAGATAAAGACCATTACGGCCTTTCTAGTTTTCCCTTTTGATAATGTATTTGATTCCATCAGCAGCAATTCCATGAATTTACTCTTCACCAAGTTCAGACTAACCAGCCTGCATTTCCCACCCTCCTCCTTATTTCCATTTTAGTGAAAAGACAACACATCTGCTTGTCTCCAGTCCTCCAGAACTACTCCTGACTAACGAACCATTCATAAGATCAGTTAGTGGAGCTGTCCCAACGTTTCTGATTCTCTTAATACCCTCAGATGTATTTCACCCGGCCCCATCGTTTCATCTACTTTCAGTTTAGTTAGGTCTTCACAAAGTGTCTTCTGAAAATTGTTAGAGGTTTACCTCACTTCTAATCCTATTTGTGGCCTTTTTGTATCCATTATTTGTTTTTCTTATCTTTTCAGCTGCTTCTTTAGAAAACTAGAGTGGCCTCTTTTTCCTCTTTCCTTCATTTACTTTCCTAAAAAAAACATTGCACTATCTCCTTTTATTTATTTAGTTATTTATTTGAAAACGAGTAGCCCTCAGCTAGCCACAGTTCTGGGCGGGGTACAGAATGCATTCACAAATCTAAAACAAACACAAAAGGAAAATAAACATAAATATCCTGCCGCTACTCTTCTACTTTCCTAGATTTTCCCTTCCAGAGGTACTCCCACATTTTAACAAAGTCAGTTTTCCTGAAGTCTAGGACCTTTGCCTTAGAATGAACTTTCACCGCCTGCCTTCTGATACTGGATCCCAAATGACCATCAACTACAACATCAGAAACACTCTGCCCATTGCGCTAAGCACTAAGTCCAGTATCATCCTGTCCTGTGTGTGTTCCGTTACCAATTTGTGGAATAGTTTTCCCTGCTGAGAATCCAGGATTTCCTTGCTTTTAGAAAACACTGCAGCCAGGATGTCCCAGTCATGATCTAACAGATTGAAATCACTGAGCAATAGCATTTCCCCTTTCTTAGCAATTTTGTGAACATCTTTCATTAAACCTCTGTCCATTTCTTCTGTTTGTGATAGAGATCTGTATAGTACACAAATATAAATAAATAGATGTTCCATTGCCTCTTTCCAGTTTAACCCAAAGTGCCTCCTCCATACCTCATAAGCCCTGCAGTTCTGATGCTTTCAGCTTATTTTTTTATATATATAGTGTCACTCCCCTGCAGTTTCTTCCTATTCTGTCCTTCCTGAATAGATTGTAGCCTGGCATAACTGTATCCCAATCTTGTTTTCAATGTACAAGATCTCTGTGCCAGCCACTCCATCTAAATAAGTCTCTTCCATGACCACCTCTAGATTTGGGATATTTATTTATTCATATTCAATATACCACCAATCAGGGGGGCATCAAAGGGGGTTACACATATAACCCTTACTTGGGGTGTGTGAAGTCCCAAGGGCACACAATCTAATTTATATCTTCTGTGACTATTCCAACTAGCATAATCCATCCCATGCTGACTCTTAATCTCTTGGGGGGACTCTTTTTTATGGGGGAAGCTTTCACTTATGGCCCAGAATATTAGAAAAGTTTGCCAGTATGTATGCTGTACTTTAGGTGCTTCCCATGCGGTGAGAGCTGTAATAACACAAACTGGACCAAGTCTGGGTGTTAAAATAAAGTTTACTGTTTAATAAAGTTGAATCAAATCCATAATTCAGAAGTGTGAGTTTACATCTGATTGATGGTAAAGATATGATTCTGGGCAGGTAGGTGTCCTCTGGGTAGAGCCAATAATGAATTTTAAATGTGCAAAACTCTACCAGTGGCTGTGTGGGAATCCTTGTGGAGGTGTCCCCAGCTTTACTACAAAAAACTACTTTTAGTATTCTTCCCCTCAGACACCCTGTCCTGGTTCTGCAGGGGATGGGGTCTCCTTGGGTTCTTCCTTCGCTTTAGTTGTTCTTCAGGTGATTTCTCTTGTGGAAAAATCTGGGGACTAGACTAAATCTATGCACTGAAATCCCAATGGGGAAGGAGGACCCAAAAACCTCCCCACTACTCTTTAGTTCCAAAAAATCCTTTAAACCCTAAACTAGATACATCTTCCCAGACTGGCATTCATGTTGTCATAGGTGCTTGCCACATACAGGTTGTGAATGGGCTCACTGGCCTTCAGCCCCTGTCCTCTGAGTACGGCCAGCAAGGATGACTTTCCCCAAAGGAACTGTTGCGTCCGTTGGTCCTCGACGGCTTCACCCCGTTTGCCTCACCTTATTCACGGCTCCTCCCACTAACCTGGGCAAGATGGCTACCACCACATCAACAAGCCGACCTCTCTAGCGTCCCCGGAACAGCTATGGTGCAGCCTCCCGCCATTGCTCCTCTCAGGTGCCTACTAGGGTGAGTGCGCATGCAACCCACATCTTTGTACCACCCTTGACGCAAACCTTGAGGGAGTTCCCTCATGCTGACGTGACGCCATCCAGGTATATTACCTTTACTCATTTGCTAGCTCCCCGAGTTAGCAAGGACTCAAATTCATTCTTGCCTATGCTTCTCTGCCGCTTCCGTGCTGCCACAGGAAGCTCTCTCTCTCTCTCTGCCGCTCCTTGGGGGCCCTCTGCTTTATTTCAGGTGCCTTACAGGGAACAGGTACTCGCTCCTCGAGGGCCTGCTCTCCCTGCCTCGGTGTCCGTACCTTTTACAACATACCTGGTGGAATCGCATACCAACAGCAAACACCTAGTGAGTACTCTAACTCTCAGTCTATCTCATCCACAGTATCTCCTCACTGGGAAACCTGCTGTGGAACCTCCTGACATCATCAAGGAGAGAAGGGCTCCCTCTGCCGAGGTCCCTGAGGCTGCAACTACTAGACTGCCTCACTACTGCCACCTCTGGTGGTTCTCTTCAAGCTGTTTAATAAAAGAACTCTTGTGTTTGTGTAATACGAGTCTAGCCCAATACTGTGGCTCCTCACAGGGCTCCTCCCTGTGGGCGTGGTCACCTCCACAGCACCCAAGGATCCACAAACACACATAATTACAACAGGAACAGAGTCCCTTCCAAAACAGTACTCCTCTAGACTTCACTGTTTTTGCAGCAGGATTCATCATTGGTGCTTGCCTACCTAGGGTTTAGAGCAGAGCTTCTCAACCACTGTGCCATGGCACACTAGTGTCCCACAGCAAGATTCTTCCTGTGCTGCGGTGGCAGTGCTAGGGTTGACAACTGTCCGTATTTTACAAGCAGTGTACGGAAGACACATGGAGGATTAAAATGTCTGGAAATTGTCCAGATTTTTAACCTTTCAGACCAGCTCAGCTGCCACATTTCAAACTCGTGCCTGAAATGGCTGTGGATTAACTCCACAGCCAAAGTTGGCACTACACTACTATGGAGGAGTCGCTTGCAGCCTTGCACATGCCCCTTCTCCCTGCTATCTTCGGTACCTAAGGGATCCCCTCCTCCCTATGCGCAACAGCACAAGGCCCAGCTGGGGTCTTTGTCATCTCCCCTTTCCCGGCCATAGCGCAACATGACCTTCTGCATCTTCCCTATCTCACCTGCTGCACAATAGTAAGAGGATCACATTCCCTTCCACCTGTCTGCTGCGCTAGCATGCTGCACAACAGGCTCAGCAGGGACCCCAGCATCTCCCCCCTTGGCAAACAAGAAGTGGCCCAGCAGGACCCGTCTACACTTCCCCTTTCACCGCGGTGCAAATGAAGAGGCCTAGCGGGGCTTGTTCATGTTGCACCTGGCCTGCAGCAGGAACAAGAGGCCCAGTGAGGCCGCCAGTGTACTGAAGCAGAAGAGCCTTGGATGATAGAGCTTGTTAGGGGGGAGTCGAAGGAGAAATAATGTTGATTTGGGGGAGGAGAGAGCCTGTTGAGGGGGGAAGAAAGGGAAAGAGAGAGCCTTTGAATGTGTGTGGGAGAGAAAGCCAGTGAGCGTGAGAGCCTGTGCATGTTGGAGGGAGAGAAAGTGTTTGAGGAACAGAGAGTGCCTTGTGTGTGTGTGTGTGTGTGTAGGGGGGGAGGGGGGGAGAGAGAGAGCCAGTGAGTGTGAGAGCCTGTGTGTGTGGAAGGGAGAGAAAGTGTATGAGGGACAGAAAGCACCTTGTGTATGTGTGAGGGAGAGCCAGTGAGTGTGAGAGAGCATGCGTGTGTCTGTGGGCAAGAAAGTCAGTGTCTCTGAGAGCCTAGGTGTATTTGAAGGAGAGAGAGCCTATGTGTGTGTCTAAGGGAGAGAAAGTATGTATGAGGGAGAGAGAGAGCATGACTGGTGTGTGTGTGAGGGAGAGAGAGCCAGTAAGTGTGAGAGCCAATGTGAGTGTGTGTGTATTCGAGGGAGAGTCTGTGAATCTGAGAGAACTAGAGCAGTGATGGCCAACCTTTTGCGCTCAGTGTGTCAAAATTCATTAAAAAAAACCGAGCATAACTCGGGTGGTGTGTCACTTACAGAAAAATCCATAATTTTGTGATATTTGTAGCTCTAATATTAATAACAAAAAGTTATAATTTTAATATATGTTCTGTATTTATTAATAAAGCAAAAACAAATAATTATTTACCTTACCTGCTTAGTGACTTTTTTGTTGCTGAATTTCATTGGCTAAATCTTCAATTAAAACACTCTCTCCCCCTCCACCACACCCCACAAACTCTTACTCCCCTGGATTTTCTCATACACACTCATGCTCTCACACTCACTGGCTCCCTCACACACACACCCCCAGGCAGGCTCCCAGTCATTCTCTCTCACACACACACACACATACACACACACACACACACACACACACTGAACCCCAGGCAGGCTCCCATTCATTTTCACACCACTCCTGCTCCATCCTCCAGAGCGGCACCAATTCATTCTCACACAGACACCCCCATGCAGAGTCCCATTCATTCACATGCACACACTAAAGGCAGACCCCCCCTCTCTTTTGCCAGCAACCTCAGAACCTCTCTCATTCCTCTGCTGCCACTGTCATTGCTGCGGCATGGCTATTGGGGAGATGCCGATTGCTGCTACTGACACTGAAGCCCATTCTGCTGCCTCCTCTGTGCAGGCCCCGTGGGTTTCCACTTCCTCCATGCTGATCTCGTACATTGTGAGATCCGCATAGAGAAAGTGCTGTTCTTGCACATTCCCAAAGATTACATGTGCCAGTCACTAAAAAGTAATTTATTTTGTTTTTTACCTTTGCTGTCTGATCTTCATTTTCTAATTGCTTGGTCACAGGCTTTGTTTTCCCACCTTCCCTTTCTTATTTTTTTTTGCCAATTCCTTTTATATTGTCTTTTTTTCTGTTTCTTTTCTCTCCATCTTCTTCCCTCAAACACACAGGTTCTCATTCTCACATGCATTTCTCTCTCTCTCTCACACACACACACACACACACAGTCTCTCACTGGCACATGCTGTCTGACTCTCACGCACACAGGCTTCTCTCTCACTGCCACATGCTGTCTTGCTCAAGCACATGCAGTCTCTGCAAACATTCAGGTCCTCACTCTCACACACAATCTCTCAATTCATCTCATACACGCACACACACACACCCTCTACAGACCCTCAGCCTCTCTCTCACCTCTGGGCCTCCTCTTCGCGGGTCGTCGCAGGATGGGCTCTGCGGCAGCTCTGCTACCAGGCCTCTTCCTCTTCTCGGGCCACTGCGACTTGGGATTCGTGGCTGCCCGTAAACGCAAGCGCTGCTCTTCTTCTGCACGCACCGATGCTTCACCTCCTTCCAGCCCACGTGGCTCCGGCAACGTTTACTTCCGGGGCCACAGAGGCAGGAAGGAGGAGGAGCATCAGCGCGTTTAAACGTGATCTTTTTCTTCGGGCCGCAGCCCTACCTATCTGCCTGTCGCTGCGCCCGGGGGCATTGGGGGGGTTGGAGGGGTCCAGAGGGTGGGGGGATACTAAAAAATTAGTTTTAAAGGCTCGGTGCAGCCGATTAAAAAAAAAATTCCCGATAGTCCACGAAACGCTACGCGTGTCAGCAAAAAGTCTCGGAGTGTCACCTCTGACATGCGTGTCATAGGTTAGCCATCACTGCCCTAGAGGGTATCAGGCTCACCAATCCGTCTCTCTGTAAATCAAAGTAAGAAAACTCCTTAGGGCAAGGCTGGGAGGCCCTAGCAGTGTGTGGAAAAAAAAATACATCTTTACCCCTCTAACTCCTTTCTCAAACTGAGCCCCTGTGTAACAGAATGACCGGGCTAAGTAGTATTGAGACATCCAATCCAGAGTCTCCTGGTGGGAGGGGCTGAAGGGTATGCATGGCTCCTTACAGAGTGTTATACTACAGACATAGTGACATCTGGCGGCCAAACCCAGTAGGGGTGCCACACACACACACAAAAAAGAAAAATACATATAACAATTATATTTTCCATATTGTGAGCATATTCTACATAGCTTATCCAGATGTTGCCCTTTTTTTCCATTTCCCCCTTTCTTACCTAAGCGCTTTCATTTACAGAACCTTAGGGCTTTGTTCACCCATCCCTCATGATTCTAGTTTATATCTGTCCTCAGTAGGTTAGCCAGTTTGTTTTGGAAGAGACTGCCCTTCTTCAAAGGGTGGACCCCATTTCTGCTCAGCAGTCCTTGAAACATTCTCCCATGGTCAAAGAACCTGAAATGCTGTGGTTGACACCATCTACACAGCCATTCATTCATCCCTAGACTGTGCTTGGGCTTTTCTCCTTGACTGAGAGGACTGAGAAGAGCCACCATTTGCACATCTATCTGCCTTACTTCTGTCTCCCAAAGCATGAAGTTGCTTTTCTTAATGCTGTGTGGTACCTAGCAGTATCATTCATGCCAATATGGATGAGCAGCATGAGATATGTTGCAGGAACGCTAGGGAGCTGTTGCGACCATCACTGTTCGACGTCCTCACTCTGCCCTCTTTACCTCTGTGGCGACTCCCTCTGGGTCTGATAGACGGCTGGCTGCCGCGGCGTCTCCATGCCATCTCCCTCCGGCGGCCCCGGACCGGCTTGACGTTGCAGATCTACCATGTTGCCTGAAGACCTAGGGCATGACACGCATGCTCTGATTGAAGTACCAGCAAGGGCACGAACCTCAGGGGCGTCCCCCTGAGATGACGTCATCCGCTTCCAATATTAAAGGTCTCTATTTCACTATCTAATTGAGTTAGCAAGGATAAGGGAACGGATACGTATGGATACGGATTCCTCCTAGCTACTCTGGCTCCTCAGACTTACCAGAGGTACCCACTCCTCGGGGGCCTTCGCTCTTTTTCTTTTACTTTCAGATTACAGATAGGAACCGGTACTCGCTCCTCAAGGGCCCATGTTCCTGGACACTCTGAAGATTCTCTACTGCCTGGAAGCTATCACTGCTACATACAATTGTGAGTTACCATCGCTCTCTCAGAGCTTTCCCTGGAACCAGGTACTCGCTCCTCGAGGGCCCATGTTCCTGGGACACTGAAGATTCTCTACTGCCTGGAAGCTATCACTGCTACAAACAATTGTGAGTTTCCATCGCTCTCTCAGAGCTTTCCCTGGAACCAGGTACTCGCTCCTCGAGGGCCTAAACCTTTCCAGCTCCTGAGCTTCCTTGAGACCTTATGTGAGTTTTGTCATCTAGTTCTGTTTATGAACTCTGTCTACTTTGCCTACTCACTTTCTACAGTTTCTCAACAGCTCAGCCATCCTGGATTGCTGTTCCTGTACCTAAGGGACTACAGCCCTGACAGGCATATCAGCTCACTACTGCCACATCTGGTGGTTTCAAAAACCTGTTTAATAAAAGAACTATGTGTGTCTGTCTCCATACTCAAGCCTAGCCGGTAGTCCCTCTCAGGATATCCTCCCGGGGGCTTGGTCATCTGCCACCGGCCCAGGGATCCACCTACAACTATATCAGATCCTGAACAAATTGCTAACTACATAGCAAGACGATATCTGAGACACTACAAGATTGCTGACTCCTCCTTCTTTAGGAGCCAATATTATCAGATTGTGACTCCGCAGTCTAACTAGTAACAGATCTATAACAGATTGCTTCTCCTATCTGATTGCTCCTCCCATCAGGCATCAGATCACTAACAAGAACGTTCCCGATTCGGGAGAGAGTGTGCCCTTGGCCCACACCCATGACCCCAGAGAAGGGACTCCAAGAGAAGCGGCGAGGCGTATCCAAGCATGGGCGGACAGGCTGAAGACTCAGGACCCTGACCTCTGCCAAACCCGAACGCACCAGAAGAGACCCAGCAACACAATGCTGGTCTCTGGAGTAGCCCTCCAGCCACTTGATGGCTCTTTCATACCCACCACCTGGGAACAGCAGGTGCGACAGGATGAACAGAGGTCGAGGGACAGGTGATGACTCTGGAACAAGAATGAGACATAGGCACTAGGAGACTTGGATGAGACAAAGGCACTTGGAGACTTAGGCAGGCACTGCCCCTCAGGGTGCCCTCACAGCACCCCATTGGCTGGTCGCAGACTACGCAGAGAGTGGGACAAGTGCAGGACTGAAGCTCAGGACAGAAGAGAAATCTTGGCAGCACTTGAAGACAGATTCCACTGGAACAAGGCTCCAATGACTGGAACAGGACTCAGACTCAGATTCAGAAATGGATTCAGGCAACTCAGGATGGTCATCTGGAGGAGGAATCCAGTGGCGAGACAAGGCTGGGATACCCGGAGCCAGGAACTAGAGGAACCGGGACAACTGGACACAGAAACTGAAGTACTAGGACAACTGGAGACAAGGACAGAAGACAGGAACATCTGGAGACAGGAACTTCAAGGCACAGGACAGACAAGGACGCAAGATTCAACGAGAGACCAGGAACCACAGATGAAGAAAAGGGAGCTCCCACGAACAACACGAACCTTGAAGGAGAGACGATGGACCTCGGAGCCTCCTGGATGAAGAACTGGAACGGAGCATCCAGGAGCAGGCAAGCTCTTTGTGAAGGTAACAAGGGACTGGCAAGGAGCCCTTTTATAGGGCTGCGGGGTTTTTTCCCGCCGCAGGCCCTTTAAATATTGAAGAGAGGCGCGGCCGCGGTGCCTAGAGAGGCCGGAGCCAGGAAACAGCAGTGGCGGCATTCACACTGCGAGGGCAAGGCGAAGGCGGAGCTCCTGCCACAAGACGAGGCCAGGATGTCGGCGGCTCCATGCCGAGAAGGAAGGCAAGGTCGGCAGCGGCTCCACCCGCCGCAGAGTGAAGGGAGCGGTGGCACTTCACCGCACAAGGGTGCAGAGATGACGGCAGCTTCCAGGCCACAAAAGGACCATGCCAGCGGTAACTCCCACTGCAATGAAGCGGCGATGACGGCAGCCTTCGGACCGCAAAGGAGGACAGTGGTGGCAGCAGCTGGCAGCAGCTGGGGGCCGCGAGCAGCACCGTAACAAGATAGTAATCAATAGGCTTTTAGGATTTTCTGCAATGTCTCTATAATGACTCAGAATTTTGCACTTGACAGACAGTACACTTCCTGGTCTTGTCCAGTATTTAACCTTTGATGGATTATACAACTACAAGCCTGAACTCACAGCCTCTTCCACAAATGATGCTGTAGGGAAACATTAGGCCTCCTCAGAGATTTCCTTTGACATGTCCCTTCCCAGGGATAGTAAATTCCCTGTCTTCTGCATCTAGATGGTTTGCTTAGTCTTTTGTCCTAAATAAAAGCAGAGCTGAGGTCTGATTTGCACATCAAGGCTGCTACAGCCCTCCTCCAGAGATTTTCTCTGGCTTCTCTCTGCCCAAGGATAATAAGCTCCCCATCTTCCAGCTTTAGATGGTTCAGTTAGTCTCTTTTGCCCTATGTAGCTGCAAGTCTGAGGTCTGATTTATTTATTTATTATTGTATTTGTTTTTAAAAATGTATATTTCTTGCTATCTCCAGCTCTAGGCAGATTACAGTATTACATCCATAAAAATAAAACAAATGTTTCCATTAATAAAATAATTACAAATGTTAAAAGATACAAATAAACAGTACCTACACAGAATTAAAAAAAAAAACAAACCCTTAAAATCAATAGTAACAGGAACTTTCTGTATTTATGTCATAAGACTCAAATAGTAATATCCCCTTCAATAATTTGCTTAAATTACAGATATTAAAACACTCTCATAGATGGTGTAGAATTTCCAGAAAAAAGGCAGGTTCTCAGTCAGCAGCATGTCATACTGCCTAAATAAGTTTCTGCGAATGAAATTAAATTGGAAACTTGTTTTAATGAGATCCTTGATCTTAATATACGGAAAAAAACTGAAGCCGTCATTAATTTGTCAGCAATAAGTAAATGACTAGACCTATTCCTCAACTACCTA
The DNA here is from genome assembly GCF_901001135.1 of Rhinatrema bivittatum. Lineage (NCBI taxonomy): Eukaryota > Metazoa > Chordata > Amphibia > Gymnophiona > Rhinatrematidae > Rhinatrema > Rhinatrema bivittatum. The sequence continues at coordinate 518,314,464 of NC_042615.1, read as the reverse complement.
CAGCTACTAACATTAGGCATAATTTAAAAAATGAGAAAAGATCTTTAAAAGCCTGAGAAAATAAAAAAGTTTAAGTTGCTTCATACACTGTGTCACTCTTTCAGATCCTCAGACAAATAATTCCAGAGGGTAGAACTAGCAAACACTGAACAAAAGTTTCCTGTAATTCATTCATTCTCACTTACTTAAGACAGACTGTCCAATAAGTTTCAAAATAAGGAGTGGCGTGTGTGACATGGCAATACAGTTTTAGAACAGAAATTAAAATATGGGGGGAGGGGGGTGGAACCATTAATAGCTTTAAACAAAAGGGTGAGAATTTTAAACTTAATTCTCCAAGCAACAGGAAGCCAGTGCAGCTTATAAAGAACAGGAAAAATATGCTCTTGAATGAAAGCCCCAGAGCCAGGTCTGGCACGCACATTTTGAATGAGTTGAAGAGTCTGCAATGTCAATTGTGAAAGACTCAAATACAAAGAATTACAACAGTCTATTGGAGAAATAGCCAGAAATTGAATAACAAAAAAGGCTTGATATACATAATGGGCCGGATTTTGAAAACTCTACGCGTGTAAATCACCCTACGTGCACCGGGCCTAATTCAAAGGCCCGGGACGCGTGTAACTCCCGGAGCGCTTTACTAAAGGGGCGGTCCGGGTTGGGGCTGTGGCGGGGCGGGATGGTCCAGGGCCAGGAGGGGCCAGAGGCCTCCGACACAGCGGCCATTTGCCGCTGTGTACGGAGGATCACGTGCCGGCAGGCTGCGGCATGCGCAACCTGCACCTGCCTCCAGCCAGGCGCCAAAAGGTTGATAAGAATTTTTTTGGGGAGGGGTAGGTTAGGTTAGGGAGAACAGGGGAAGCCCATGGGTGTAGGACGCGCAAGGTGCACTAGGTGAAAATCTACCCCCCAATAAGCGCCGCTTATAGAATCAGGCTTTGACCTAATTTTTTAAATTTGAGGTCAAAAGGAAAGAGAGGTATCAACTGACTTGGCCCAAATTACATAACCGGTTTAGAAATAAAATATTTGGAAATTCCTCAACTACAAGACTCCTGGGCATGTCATCTATAGGAGAACGTGAGAGTAATATTTCAGTTTTCTTTAGATTTAAGGAAAGAGAATGCTCCACCAGCCAGGAATTAATCGCTAACAAACACTTTTCAATTTTTTGTAGTGAATGCAGAATAGAAGCCGCAATAGGGTCGACATCATCAGCATATATTTTATAACTGACTTCCAAGTTGGATAGAACTTTACAAAGTGGTGATAAATAGTGAAAAGGGGCTGCCGAAAGAGCAGAGAGCCCTGTGGAACCCCCGAGTGCCAAACAATGGGATTACAACAGCAAAAACCCATCTGATCCTGAGCTATCAGAAAAGATGTGAACCATGACAGAACAAACTGAAGAAATACCTAAAGATTTTAAACGCTTTATTAAAATTTCTTGATTTACTGCATCAAAAGCTGAAGAAAGATCCAGTAGCACCAGAAAATACATACAGGTGAATTTTCAAAGGAGATACACATGGAAAATCCAAATGCTATCGTTGCAATTTTAAAAGGCCATTCACACAAGTAAAGCGTACTGACACGTGAATATCCTATGGACAATCCCATGGCATATATTGTAGCATTTTTCAAAAGCCCACTACACAAGTAAAGTGCATTTACACGTGTAAAACTCAGTTTTAAGCGTGTGCTTTTGAAAATCAGGCCTTTACTGCAAGAGTCAAAGCCCTGCAAGAAAAGCATCCAGCCTTGAAAGAAGTAAGGACTCTGTATTATGGGCCTTTCTAAACCCACGTGGAGACAGCTCCAGGCTCTTCCAGGAACTTCAATCTGGCTTCTTCCTGCCCAGGGTGTTGTACCAATTTCTTTTTGTGCCCTTTGCCCTTCATTTGCAGTGTTGGGTTGTTCTTGCCACTGTGGGTGGCTGCTTTGGGCACTTTTCATGGATATTTTGGAGTTTTCATGCTACTCTTTCTACTGTTTTCACTCTCCGGGCAGGTGCAAGTTGCGCGCACCAGCAGCCCTGCCAGCACGCGATCCTCCAACACAGCTGCAATGGCCGCTGTGTCGGAGGCCTCTGGCCCCCCCCCCCCCCCCCCCCCTTTAGTAAAGCCCCGGGACTTATACACGTCCCGGGGCTTTACGCGCATCACCGGGCCTTTTTAAAATAGGCCCTACACGCGTAAATCCTCTGGATTTACGCGTGTAGGGCTTTTAAAATCCGGCTCTATATGAAGGTGAATGGGCAAGGATCTATGATTATATGCTGGGCTTTAACACAGGTTTAATTTTTACCTGAGTGCCATTATGATGGACCAACCACATAGAATAGTTGCTGCTTATACAACTGGTGTCTAGAGGAGAGAGTTAGATTGAACAATAAGGGAAGATTTGATATATGCGCAACTTTAGCACGAGACCTGTTTTTCAAACACTGTCGATTGCAGAGGAAAGGCCTATAAATCCTGCATTTGTTTTGAACTACAACTTCATTTTCACCGGATCACAGCAGCTTCAGTTTGTTCGAAAGCCAGCTTGTTCCTTGGCTATGATATCCTAAGGACAGTACCTCATAATGTATTTATGTGAATGGTGTTGTATTAGCCCCACAAGATGATGGCTTGAGGCAAGAGAGTCAGTGCGCAGAAACAATCTGCGTATCTTAGAGGACACATTTCAAACTTGGTTTTTGAAACATAAGATAGGTAATATGGTCAATTCCTTGTTTTTACCTTAACACCCCTTGGGCCAATAAAGAGCTAAGGCTAAGTGCATTCTATGGCATGTTAATAATATTTTAGTGTTCACGCTAACATTTAGTGTAAGCAATCAATTTCTGAAGCTAGTGAGATGCACACAGACCAGATCAGCACTAAAGAGATTGTGTACACTTGGCAGTTCTCGGGCTGCTCCCGCTAACCGCCAGACTCACCTCCCTTTCTCGATGGGCTTCTGACACACTCCTGGTACCAATGCAGGAGGTCACTGTGCTCCAACAAAGCAGGTGTCCGCCGACAACCCATGAGGCAGGACACCGCAGACATCTGCTGGCTCCGCTCCTCCTGGGGCGCGCATGCGTGAAGTCACCTAATTTAAAGTGCCTGTGACATGAAAATGCTGGGGTTGCATCCTGATGACATCACCGCTCCAGTCTATAAAAGGTCTCTGCCGACATTCCTACAGCACCTCGACAACAGGTCTTCCTACTCTAGTAGTACTGCATGCTGCTCCAGCGTTCCTGCCTCCTGTTCCAGCATCCTTGCCTTCAGTTCTTCAGTTCTTCTACGTCTCCCTTCTGCCCACCTGTTCTTCTCCTTGTCTTCCTTCCCTGCCTATCCGTTCCATCATTTCCTTCAGAAGGATGCTCAGTATTGACCTCAGTCTGACCTCTGGGCATTCTTGACTGCCGCCTGCCACTGACCACTGCCTGCCTCTGGACATTCTTGACTGCCGCCTGCCACTGACCACTGCCTGCCTCTGGATAAGCCTGGCCTCCATCTATGTCAACCCAGCTACCCTCAATGAATCTCTCCACCATCAGCAGAAGCGCCCAAAGGCTCAACCCGAGGGGAACAAAGGCTGGTAAAGGTGAGGTCCTGCTGGGCCTCTGTTTCGTCTGAGTCTGCCTGCCAATGGTGGGGACCTGCAGGGCTTTTCCCTGCAGATTGCACTGACTCTGCCTCAGTCCAAGGGTCCACAAGCACTGTAGGAACACAACAGATTATGGGCCTTCTACTACGTGAATGCTGCACATTTCTAAGTCTAAATTTACAGAATGGATTTCAGATGGGCAAGGATTAACTGTTTCATAAGATAATAAATCCTGGACAGGAAAGAAATTGGCCTGTAGCTTTTTATCACCTCAGCAGGCTTTTCAGGCTTTCTAACCGCACTGACTTTCATCTCTTTCCATTCACTATACCTGTAAAACACAGAAACTAATGACAGAAAAAAGTCTGTTGCCTCCTATCACATATGCCCATCCTTTTTTTCCTAGAGTAATATCACACACTACCTGATCTCTGACTTTACCCTCACTTCTGCTCCAATCCCAATTTCTGTTTCTTTGCTGCAAGTCCATCTCCATTAAAAGGGGGCAACAATAAAAGTAGTTTGAAAATAATCAGTTCCACAGTAAGTTTAAGCTGCAAAAACAGAATCATAATTACTTAGGCTGCAAAGCTGGAAATGATGGAGGATATTGCATTGAAAAATGAAAGATAATCAGCCGGTACAAATTAAAAGAAAGTGAGGAACAGGCATAGAGAGAGAGAGAGAGAAATTATGAGGCAGTCATTGCTTCCTGTGAATGGTCTGTGCTTTGATGAAATAGCACCGTTTTATTGCGCATAATCCAGCCTACTCAAAGCGAGCACGGGCTGCCTTGAGAAATGATGCTTGTAATAGGAAATCGACAGCTTGTGTACATGCTCAGACCTAGCTGATGCCCTGTAAATAGAACGGTAACCCAGTTTAGAAGATTATGTCATCCACAATCAAGGCAATACCAGGGCAGCATGCAGCAGTATTACTAACAGAGTCCATACAGGCTGTTTAGATATAAACATTATGAATTATTAATATTCAGAAATGCACACACTGCAGACTACCAGCAGTGACTTATTTCCCACATTAGAGCAGGGCTTAAACTGTGGAGGAACAGCCTAGAACTGAGTCCCATCACTTCATTTCAGACTTAATAGGCAAAGCAGCAGGGGTGTTCTGCTCCAGCCCTGCCCATCCAGGCAGCCTGCAAGGAAGAAGAGAGAAGGAGGTGAACCTGAAACAGACTGAGAAGAGAAGAGCCACTCTACTCCCTAATCTGGCTCCCTCATCCTGTTCCCCTCTCCCCTCCCTATTCGTAGGTAACAGGAGAGGAGAGGATGATCCTGAAGCAGACCCTGCAGAGCAAAGAACAGACACATAAGGAGGCTGAATTAGCACAAATATGAAACTTATAAGCAGTAGTTCCAGTTGTCAAGGCTTCAACCCTAGCCTTGATGACTGGCACTACTGCTCACAAGTTTCAAGCTTGTGCTAAATTAAATTCAACCCATTTTGGTTCTGTTACTTAGGGCTTAATTTCTGATGGAATGACCCACAACAATGTTCTGTCATCTTTTTTTGCAGAACCCGAAGGCTTCTTACAGTGCTTATCCCATGTTTACAGATAAACAAAATCAGTACTCAGTCAGATTAGAAGCATTTATTGATATGCAAAATAAGACAGAGTATTGGGAATACTCTGTCTTACTCTGTCAGAGCTCCTTCTTTCTTTTGTTTGCCAGCTTCCTCTTATCTCAGCATCATGATAGTTGGATCTGTTTCTCTCCATCTTAGCCCACTATTGCTGTAACATTAGTATCTTCCTGTTCCCACAGGCTATTTCCCTTCTATCTGAGTTTCAGTCTTACCATGGCGCCAGTGATTTTGATGAGTCTCTTTTGTCTGGTTGTTAGATCTCCCCGCTGACAATGTTTCTTTTTTCTGATATGGATCATGAGCCCCACAGCTGCAGTACTGTGCATACACATTATGTCTGCTACAGCTGTCTCTTTCGCTGCAGATATACAAACCTAATGAACCAGAGTAGACCTAGCAGTGTAAATCAGTTCTGGATCTCCCACAGAAATGTTGCAGAATCAGTAGCAGCATGGATCATTTCTGGTCCCTTAGACACTGAAAGGAAGACAGCAGAGTAGAGAGGGTTGGACCTATTTATCCTGAGATGAGTATAGCCACATAGCCTTTATTTTTGTACTATTTCCCAATAGAACTGAGGAGTTTGTGAGGGAGAATGGTCTGGAGTGAGTACCTGACAACCCCACTGCTTCTGCTATTACTATTATGTTTGTTTATTGGCCCCATTGCTACTTATTGTGCTGGCTTTCTAAGTCCTGTCATATCTGCCTCTTGTGGCCACACTGGGGGAGGGGGAGGCAAGAGACTGAGTGGGAATCAAAGGAAGGGAAAAATGAGTGAGGGATGTGGAAGAGCAAAAGTGTAAATAAGTAGATTGGAGGAATTGTAGATTGTGTGGAAGAGAAGGAGAAGATAGTGAGAGAGGGAGGGAATGGAAGATATTATGGGATTTGAGTGAGTGGACTGGAGGGACTGAAGTGTCAGTAAGATGATTAGAGTTGGGCAGCAGTCTGTGAGTGAGGTGATTGGATGGCCAGGGAAATAGTGAATGGGAGAGGGGATAGAAAGGGTAAGTGAGGAGAGCATGCGGTACTGCTCCCTTCTTTCCTCCCCTGATGAGGCAAAGAGCAGAGTATGCTTTTGAATTCTAGTGCCCCCCCCCCCTCCCCCAAATCTGAGGAGGCTGAGGAAATTGGGTGGTACCCAAGGCAGAGAAGAGAGAGATGATTCTGACTTGAAAAGGAGGAGAGAGGAGGAGCATTGATGGAGCATTATCCTGGAATCGTAAGTACCAGAGATTAGGCTTGGGGGCCTTCGGACCACTGAGAGGGAACGAGGACCCCTGGGAGATTTATGGTTTCTAAGGACCGAGAATGGAGCACCATGATTCCCAAGGCAAAGAGGAGGAGGGTAAAGAGACTAGATCCGTTCATTCTGCTCTCCTCTTCTTTGTTACCCCAATGACCCACCATCCCTGGCAACTGCAGCGCTTAACTCCCAGCCTTCCCTTGCCCACCAGTGCTCATCAAGTGAAGAATGGCTGGGGGTTGGGCACTGTGGGGGGCTAGGGATGGAGAATTGCTAGGATAAGGAGGAAGAGGGTAAATATTGGGTATGGGCAGCTTCCAAATTTTTATTTTGGTTTGTTTTTTTCATTTCAGAGGCTTTCAATTTTCAATTTGTTTAATGGTTTCTTTGATTCGGTTTGCTTGCCAACCACCCCAAAAAAAACATAAAATGTAAAAAAAAAAAAATTAATATGGAACTGGGGTTTATTTATTATGTATTTATTTATTTGAAATATGCATAACCCATTTATCCACAATAGTTGGCAGAGGATAATAGATACATCCATAATAATGAAGCCAGTTATACAGAACACAAAACAAATACCATAAACGAATAAGCAGGCATAAAAACAGTCTAAATCAAACTAACAAATATCATAGATAAAACAGACTATAAAAATGACATTAAAATGTTTTACTGGGTGGGAGGGGTTTCCAGATTCATGGGAGGACTCCCCCTTTTTTTTTTTTTTTTTTTTTAATTGCCACAAAGATGAAAATTCCTCCAAATTTTGGGGTATTTTCTTAGGAGGACATTTTTTGGTTCATTCATATGTTGCATTTGTTTCAAATGAATGCACATCCCTAATAAAGAATATAGAGAAAGTACACATTTGGGAGAGAGAATGAGTTATAGCCAAACCTGGCCAGACACCTCACACAGGTCACCCCCGGCCTTGCTCTGCCTTCCCCCATGCCATAGTTCCACTTCTTTTGCCTACAAATTTAGCACTGCATTAGAGGGAAGAAAATGTAAGATAGTATTTGGGAAAAATAGGAGTTAAAAAAAGATAAATTAGTACTAAAACAAATGTTAAACATAGTTCTGGCTCTTGGGGTAAATTCTGAGAAAGACATAAGAAATCGTGTAGCCAACATTTTAAAACTGTGGCAATTCTGCGGCATGCCTATAATGTAAACTATTTCCACAAACCTCGACTATTTTAAGTAAAACAAAAATAAATCACCACATCTGAAAGCAAAATGTTCCTGTTACTAATTATTCAGAACATGCTCATTCCAGCTACTAGTTATGAGTAATATAAATAACTCTCCTGGGATTGCCTTTACACAGTATCCCTGTTTTGGTTGTGCTTAGAGAAGGTTACATAACATATTTTGCTATTTAGGAGTTACAGTGGTAAAGGTTTACTGCTGATGTTGAAGACATGATTTGATCCATGCCTAGGGCCAGCTTTAAGGGTCAGAAACAATTAGACCAAACAAAGCACATTTTGCACTATTCTGAAATTAGGCATCTTCTTGCTCCTTTTTTTCATTTCCTGCATTTTTTGGACAGGAAAAAATTAATAATAATAAAAAAAAAATCTCATGCAAAAAGTGCTACAGAGCTTTCATCTCAAGAAAAGGCTACATTTAAAGTTTGAGTAGAGATTCTACCAGGCCTTTTGTACCATTTTTGCTTGCACATTGTTTTTCTACACAATGCAGGAAATTAAAGCCTGCAGCAAAATAATGCCTTATTTGAAAATAATTAACAACCAACCATCAAGGGAACTCCCTGATGCGTGGTGATATGCGGTTGCTATGTCTAAGACAACCACTTTGTGATTGTCTCGTTGAATAGTTCCCTTGTTTATTCTTCAAATACTTTATTGTATAAGTTTTTCAATTTTTTATTTTGTTTTATTTTGTTTCTATGTGCTTAGTATCCTCTCCCTAGCGGATGGCCTGACCCTCCCTAAGCATTCTCGCTTTTTTTTTTTTTTTTTTTTTTTTAATAAAGCAAACAAGTTAATTTGCAGGCTTGTTGTCCTTTTTGCCTTAGTTTTGTCTGATCCTTTAAACTGACCCTTAGTTTTAAATATTGTTTGTCTTTAGTTGCTTCTTTAATGCAATGTTGACCAGTTTTCTCTGGCATTACTTCTTTCAGAGAAGACAAAAGGACTTTTGCACCTTCTTAAAGAGATCATGCTTGCTGTCAATCCATGAGATGCTAATCCTATTCCAGGCCTTAGGAACCCATTTTTAAAAATGATTGGGGATGTTAAACTCAACACAAATTGCAGCCTTTCCCCAGCAAAAAAAAAAGAGAAAAAACAGAACACAGTGGGCTGCAATTGTGGGTGACCCAGATAGTATTTAAATGTGCAGAGAGGAGCAGGTAATGTAGACATGTGGCCAAAACAAAAGCTAGGGAAGACTCAAAATCCCGAGTTTATTCTTCTCCCCAACTCCAAAGCATTCCCACCAATCTCCTCCCTCCTGCTCTGTTCTTCCCCAAGCCCATCCATACTATAGTCTCTTCCTCCTTCCTCACCTGTCACCTCTATTCTCTCTTAACTCCCTTTCTTCTTATTCTCCTAGTTTCCTTTCCCCATCCTCTCTTCATTTCTCTTTTTGCACTCTTAATTCTCCTGCTCCTGCATGGGCATTATTTTAATCTTATATCTGCTGGAGAGGGTTTAATATCCTCTTCCAGCTCCACTCCCTACATCCCCTTAGCCTGTTCAGCTCCCCACTTCCCACTGGCCTGTCCTGTGTTCCCCTTCCAGTTCCTCTTCCCATCCCTTCACTCCCCAGCAGGTTCCAGCTCAACCATCCTTACTAGTCAACCTTCCTCATATTTTATGAATGTTTTATTTGGAACCCACCCCAAATGTTAGAGGACAAGGGAAACAAATCCTTTCAAATAAATAAACAAATAGATAAATAAATCTGCAGGCATAATCCACTTATCCATTCACTGATTCCCATCTCTCGTCAGCAAGTTAGACTTCCCTTCATTGGCAGGCTCTGCTCACCTCTCAGTCTGTGATTCTTCCTACTCCACAGGCTTAGATCACTTCCCTACTCTGCATTCCCATTTTCTGGAGCTGCACGTGCTTCCTCGTCCCCTGCAGCCCTGCTCCCAGCGCTCACAGATTCTAGGATAAAGTCAGTCCTGTGCCTGCAGAGCCCACATAAGGCACTCCACCACCTGCATGTTCTGAGCCTTAGCAGTCACTCAGTATCTGCCCCAGCTCTAGGGCCACAGCTACATGTGGTGCTTCCTAACTTGAGATAACTGCTGTCTCCTGTGGACTATAACAGGGGAATGTTTCATTTAATTTTGTGAATAAGGGGAACGATGTTGACTTCTGTTTCTCTGGCTGCAGTTCCTCACAATACTGGAGCTGCCAATTTTTTAGAAAGAGATTTTGAGCCTGTGATATTGCACACCACCACAACCTCCTCACCCTTCCATCTTTCCTGTAAAATGCCTTATTTACTCTGGTGACTGTGAGGCTAGAAGGGCAGATAACACCCGCTCCCCACCCTTGACTCTGTCAGCAAGCACATAAATCTTCACTAAATTTTGAATAAACAATTTTCCAACTTCTATGTCTGTATTTTGAATCTATCCTCTGTTTTTGTTTGTTCTTGGCTTTCTCTTAGTTTCCTCTCCTCTTCCTCATTCCTTTTAAAGTTTATATTCAGGTCTTCCTCTCATTTCATTATTTATTTTTCCTCCATGTGGCTGTCTCTTTCTATCCACTGGCTGTCTCTCCAAGCTCATTATCTTCTCCCATTTCCTCCTAGCCTCACCTCTGCCTGCCATTTCCATTGCTCTCTTTACTCCTTTAAGCCTCTTCTCTCCACCATGATCGTCCCTCCTCAAAACCCTCCTCTTGGTTTACATCCCCTATCATCCCCCCCTCCTCTCTGTCCACATAGTTCCTTTCCCAGTACTTCTCACATCTCTCTTCCTCTTAAGTTCCCTTCACATAACCACTCATTTCTGCTCCTTTTCTTATCACAGCCCATGTCCTCTCTCCTGGCTTGAATCATTTTTTCCCTTCTCTCATCTACTTTCCCCTTCTCATAGCCCATGTCCCCTCTCTCAGCCCTCTCTGCTGCTCTTCCAGCCTATGTCTTTTCTTCTCCCTTTCCCTCAACTCTTCTCCCAGTTCCTCTTCCCCTCACAGTCCCTCACGTCCTCTTCTCCCAGCCAGAATTCCTTCTTTCAGTTCCTCTCCCAGACCCTCACAGCAGGGTTCTCTCTCCCAGCCAGTATCTCATTTTACAATCAGTCTTCCCCATTTGCCAGCCTGCATTATCTCTCCTCCTCCTCACTCCATCTCCCAGCAGTTCTCTCAGCCCCCTCTTTCACTCTCCTTATAGTTCCCCTGTCCCGCTTTCCCTTTCCTGGTTCCTCTATGAGCAGCTCTCCCCATCATCACTGTACCTCAGGAAGCCTGTCTGTCCTACATTGCTGCTGCTCTCTGGTCCCTCTGCAGTCTATTGTCTGACTATGAAATATCTGACCAATGAACTGCAGTGGGAGGCAGAAGCAGTCTGGGAGGAGACACATGCTTCTTTCTTGCTCTCCCTCGCAACCCATTGGTCAGACATTCCATAGCCAAACAATAAGCTGAAGGGAGAGGCAAGAGCAGTATGAAAAGGAGACATAAGTGCTTCCTGCCTGCCCCCCCCCCCCTGCATTCCATTGGTCAGACATTCCACAGCTAACCAATAGGCTGAGGGAGGAGGTGGGAAAATAGCCGAGAAACAGAAGCACTTCCTTACTGCCTTCCCCTGCAGCCTTGCAGCATGGAGCTCTCAGCTCCCAGTCTACATGAGTGCAGGAGACAATATTAGAGGTGCTTAAGGAAGACCTTGTGAGACTGGAAAATTGGGCATCCAAATGGCAGATGAAATTTAATGTGGATTAGTGCAAGATGATGCATATAGGGAAAAATAACCCATGCTATAATTACACAATGTTGGGTTCCATATTAGGTGCTACAACCCAAGAAAGAGATCTAGGCGTCATAGTGGATAACACATTGAAATCGGTTCAGTGTGCTGCGGCAGTCAAAAAAGCAAACAGAATGTTGGGAATTATTAGAATGGTGAATAAAATGGAAAATGTCATAATGCCTCTGTATCGCTCCATGGTGAGACCGCACCTTGAATACTGTGTACAATTCTGGTCGCCGCATCTCAAAAAAGATATAATTGCGATGGAGAAGGTACAGAGAAGGGCTACCAAAATGATAAGGGGAATGGAACAACTCCCCTATGAGGAAAGACTAAAGAGGTTAGGACTTTTCAGCTTGGAGAAGAGACGACTGAGGGGGGATATGATAGAGATGTTTAAAATCATGAGAGGTCTAGAACGGGTAGATGTGAATCAGTTATTTACTCTTTCGGATAATAGAAAGACTAGGGGGCACTCCATGAAGTTAGCATGGGGCACATTTAAAACTAATCGGAGAAAGTTCTTTTTTACTCAACGCACAATTAAACTCTGGAATTTGTTGCCAGAGGATGTGGTTAGTGCAATTAGTATAGCTGTGTTTAAAAAAGGATTGGATAAGTTCTTGGAGGAGAAGTCCATTACCTGCTATTAATTAGGTTGACTTGGAAAATAGCCACTGCTATTACTAGCAACAGTAACATGGAATAGACTTAGTTTTTGGGTACTTGCCAGGTTCTTATGGCCTAGATTGGCCACTGTTGGAAACAGGATGCTGGGCTAGATGGACCCTTGGTCTGACCCAGTATGGCATGTTCTTATGTTCTTCTTATGTTCTTAAGTACCCACAGAGCTGGCACCTATGACTCCAGCCAGTTTCCAAGCATGTTACGTTATTTCAGCAAATGAATCTTAAACTCTGGCTCTTCCAGATCATATTCACTATAATAAATACACTTCCTGAACTCTCCTATTTGTCTTGTCTGTAATTCTTGACTAGACTGTATGCATCGTGGAGCAGGAACTGTCCAACGTATGTCTGTGCAGTGCTGCTGCCTTTGTCGAGCAGTGGCAGCCTCTTATGGGGGTGAGTGATCATCCGAGGCCTCACATTTTAGAAGGCCCCAAAACTGTGCAACATTTTTTTTTTTGGGAGGGGGGAGGATTTAACAAAACGTGGATCTATTTGTATTTTAACTTGACTATCTAATTCTCCCAAAGAATGTTTAAAAGATCCACGGTGCAACTGTATTGGGTTACTGATTATCTGTGTGCATATACCTCGCTTTCATGTTTTGTTCACTTTCTAATAATTACTGTGTTAATATTTGTGATATTCTCCAATGCTCTAGCAAAAATAATTGGGAAAAATATCTCACTTTATAAAAATGTGCATGAATACGAATATATAGATATATACAAAGAGAGATAACGTTATAGAACATAAAATATGTAAAACAACATTATTGGAAAATCCCCCACCCAAATTAAACGTTAGACTTTAAGGGGCCCCAAATTACTCTTTTGTCCAGGTCCCCGACAACCCTAAGGGCACCACTGATAACAGAAGTAGTAAAATTTGTACTTAGCAAACCTAAGTATTGCAGCATTTGAAATCTTATACAGTACATAAAAGGCACAGCTTCTCTTTTCTTTTTCTTTTTTTCTTTTTTAGAAAAATGATCTCTCCCCCAATGTGTTGTGCAGTTTTGAAAAATACACATTATAAGCAGAAATACACCTGGTTTATACTAAATAAATAATAATTTTAGGCTATTTCTGACAGTTCTTAAGCTACCCGTTTGCAGTTTGTCTGCACTCACAGGAGAAGCCATGGTTTAAAAAATGCTAGCAATCACATCATATCATACCCACTGTTTCTGATTGATCCAAGGTGGCCATAATGTCAGAAATGACATCATGCTTGTTGTAAAAGTCATTCCATCTTTTCTCATCTTTTAGCATTAATGTCATTTTCTCAGATCCTTAGTCCATGACAGCAGTTGCTGTTTTCTGCTATCATTATCCAAGTTGAAAAAAAAATCTTATAATTTGTATAGGTAACTTTAGAAAATAATATTAATTTCTATGAATGGGGAGAATAATGCTTTTGTTCTTAAAGGCAGGGCTTCCCAAACTATTAGTCAGTATAACTCCATTTTATCATTAGAAAATTCACAAGATCTGAAAGGACGACCTAACCAGATTAGAGGTGTGCTCTCCCTCCAACAATCACTCCACAGTTCAGCAGATTGCTTCTTTCAACTTCCACCCTCTCTCATCAATTGTTTCTCTCAGCCTCTATCCCCTCCAGCTGATCCTCAACCTCTGCTCCTCCTGCTGATCCCCTCTTACATACCCCAGCATCTCTCACCTCCCCAACCCCCCACCCGAGTCCTTTTTGCATCTTCCCACCTAATCTTCTCTAACCTCCTTCTTATATCCCCAAATTGATTCGCTGTCATCATCATTTCCCTCTCACTCCATCCCCATTCCTTTTCTCTCTGCTCCCAGCATCACCTTCTCTCCCAACCCTTTTCTCACATTTTCCCCAGCTGATCCCCTCTTACTCCCACATCCCCCAGTCAATCTGTTTTCATTCCCCTCAGTCAATCCCTCTCCAACTGATCCAACCCTCAAAACCCTGCTGCATTTGATCCCTCCCTTCAAATAGTTCCTTCTCCAATCCCCCTGGCCAGGTTCAGCAGCAACATTTTCCTTTGGGCCCCAGGCCAAAGGTGGATGATAACTGGTGAGAAGAGAGGGCAGGCTGATGACAAGGGTAACATCTTTCCCTTGGAGAGGATCAGTGGTAGGTAAGGAGGTAGGAACAGTGACAATCTCCACCTGACCGTACACACTTAGTCCTCCCTTCCCCTATGGCTGGGCCCAAGCTTGACGATGATCTACAATTGAAAGCAACATCAGTAATGGTCAGGGTGCCACAGAGCCAGTGATAGCTCACAGGCTCTGTGGCAATCCCTATGCCTCCTTATGCAAGGCTTCCTGTTACCACAGAAAATCATGCAAGGGCAGGAGCACTGCAGGGCCTGTAAGTATGTGCTGGCTTACAGGCCCTATGCTGCCTTGCAGTATGAATGCTGCTGCTTCGAGCACCTAAAGAGCACTGCCATTTGAGGCACTTGTGACCCCAGCTGAAAGGTTTGTGACCCCCATTTGGAAAGCCCTGCTCTAAAATCTCCTTGGAAGAGCATTGTAGTTCTTATGTACTTTGTCATGCTGCAGACCTCCACACAACAGATAGCATTCATCAAGCTGGATCATTTTCAAAAACCTTATGAGTTTATTTTTTAAATGTTTTTCACAAATGTTCTCTGACAGTTCTGTTTAAAGTCCTAGGAACAGCCTTATTAACAGGAGAGTCCTAACTGAGATTACAACTCTCACTTAAAGGTGAACTTTCAAACGTTATGCGCATAAAAAAATATCATCTGCATGCCTAAGTAGCCACATTCGCATACACTGTATTTTATAAAAGTAAAAAATACGCGCGTATTTTCACTTCTGCATGCATTTATGTGCGTGTAAAAAAGGGGTGGTCTAAGAACATTCTGGGGCGGGGCCAACACTTACGTGCATGAATTGGCTCTTTTAAGAGACACACGCGTCATTTTCCAATTTACATCTGCTAATTACCTGGCGTAAGTGATTTTAAATGTGTTTTATTGTGGAGCACTGACTGGATGGGAGATCTGGGTGAAATAGGAGCATTTATTGAGACCCTCTTGGTTCTTCAACTGATCTGGTGAAGGATTGGGTGAACGGGCAGACTTAAATAGAAAAGGACAGTAATTTCCTTGATTTTATTTATTTATTTAAGGTTTTTTTATACCGGCATTCAAGAGCTCGTTCTCATCATGTCGGTTTACAGAAAAACAGGGGTGCAATAATATAACCAAAAACATAAATAAACGTGGAGAAGAGAAGCAGTTACAATTAACAAGGGCTAATGAACTGGGATTGTAAGAAATAAAAGAGATAGAGGAGGATAATTATATACAAGTGTACAAAGTAAATAAGGAGTCCACTATATATACAAGAGAACAAAAATAAATATGGAGTCCACTATATACAGCTACTAGCATAGGAATTATTATTATTATTATTATTATTGATTATTATTATTATTATTATTATTGATGCGTGCATGTTTAAAATTGGCCAACTCACACAAGTTAGTCCTACTTTACATTCACGCATTGAATATATGCATGTATATTATAAAAATAGAAGTGCATACATTGAATACATTGATATGTGTTTTGATGCATTGCATGTATTCGTTCGAAAGCTTAAATACATGCATATGTTGCGGGTAGAGGTATGCATATTTTATAAAACGTGCACATATCATACATGCAGGTTATAAAATGCTATGGTAAAACTACACGCAGCCTTATACTTGAGTATATGCCACTATGTGCAGTTGTTTGAAAGTTATCCTCCCTAATTTCTCCCAAAATGAGTTTGAAGTGTGTTTATTTAAATTAATCTAAAGCTCAAGTGCAATGTGTTTTCATACTCTTTTATGGAAAATTACTAGTTGTCTGCTCCTTTCCCAGGCTGTCTGGACCTGCCTCATCTTGCTGATGTCATTGTGAGATGACCATAAGCAGCTTTGAGAACTCCTTCAGGAGGGACTGGTAACATTTTATGGGGAGATTGATGGGGTAGGAATGTGGGTTTAGTTATTCCTTTCTGAGAGGGGGAGTGGGGAAGATATAGTGAGTTATAACTTGTTTATATTTTGATATATGCTGTTGTGTTGTATTTGATGTATTATATATTGATGTTTCTCACTGTTATTGCTGCTTTGTTGTAAGACACCCTGGTTCCTTTTCAGAGGAAGGCGACATATAAATCGAAAATGTAAATGTATTCTTAAATGTGAACAGTACTGTACCTCGCTTACTGGATCTGATTGTCCATACTGCTGTGATGTCATAAATTACATCATACTCACTGCATGAACTTGACTGCTTATAAGATTCAGTGGAAGTATTATGGAACAGGTTATAGCAGTGGTTCTCAACCAGTGTGTCGCCAAGCACATGCAGGTGTGTCGCCACACTTCCCGGTCCCCTGCTGACCCAGCTGCTCCCCCTACCCAAGCAAGATAGGTCCTCCACCTGGGCTTAAAGCGCTGAAAGCCCGGGCAGAACACGGCAGGAGAGCTGGAGTCAGTAGCACCGGCATGCTCTCTTCTTCCCGTCCTGTCCCCCCCCCCCCGCCCCCCGTGGCCTGGAAGAGGAAGTGGTGATCAGCGGGTGCGTGCGCGGGAAGAAGAGACCATGCTAGTGCAGGCAGCATTGGCCCGAAGAAAAGAGAGGCGCAGCCTGAGGAATGAGCAGCGCAGCTTGGAGAAAAACGATGGGACTCCTGCTCCGCAAGGGCTGAAAATGAAGGAGGTTGCTGCTGCCTTTAGGGTTAGAAGTAGAGAAGGCTGCTGCTGTCGCTAGTTTGGGGAAGGGGGGAGAGTGAGTGAATGAGCAAGCATGTGTGTTTGAGATCCTGTGTGTGTGTGTGTGTGTGTGTGTGTGTGTGTGTGTGTGTGTGTGTGAGTGAGATAGCATGTATGTGAATGATTGAAAGCTTGTACATGTGAAACAGAGTATGTGTGTGATTGAGAGCTGGTTTAGGTGAGGGAGCATGTGAGTATGTGATTGAGAGCTTGTGTGTAAATGAGAGAAAGAGAGCATGTGTGTCTGTGTGTGATTGACAGCTGATTTAGGTGAGGGAGCATGGGAGTATTGATTGAGAGCCTGTACATGTGAAAGAGAGTATGCGTGTGATTGAGAGCTGGTTTAGGTGAGGGAGCATGTCAGTATGTGATTGAGAGCCTGTGTGTAAATGAGAGAAAGAGAGAGAGCATGTTTGTAAGCATGTGAATGAGAGTCTGTGTGTGAGAGAAAAGGACAGCATGTATGTGTGTGATTGAAAGCCTGTGTGTGTAAGCCTGAAAAGATAGACAGCATGTGTGTAAATGTGTAATTAAGAGCCTATATAAGTGAGAGAGAAAAAGCATGTGTATATGTGAGTGATTGTGAGCCAGTGTGAGAGAGAGAGAGAGGAGAAAGTTTCAAGCAAACCACCCCTCCTCCTCCTAATTCAAAACAATCTCAGGGCACCTGGATATCAAACGTTCCCAGGTATGCAGAGCAAAACATTTTTTGTATCCTTATTATTTTTCATTACTGGGTCTTTGTGTCTGCTATTTTGAAATATTTTATTGGTATCTAGAAATGTTTTATATGAGTTTTTAATTATTGGATATTCCATTCATCCGCTGTTTTGAAATAATCTGTTCTTTTTGTTAGTATGATTTTACTGCTACTGATTTTATATTTCTTGATTTGTTTTATAAGAATGGGTGATATTTCTTTTTTTTCCTTTGTTGCACTGCATACAGAGACTCTGGCTTGTTGCAGTTTCCAATTCAGTTTTTGTCTGCATGCTTCTAGTTATGCATTTTGGTCTCTTTATTCTTTGTTAGGTGAGGGTCAGCACATGTGATTCAGGTGAGGTTCTCTGCTGGCGTGTAGTTTCTATGTAGGGTTCTATAGCAGTCTGACTTGGTCCGTTTTCCTAATAGGAGATGTATTGGTGTCTTAAGGCCTGGTGTAATATTTTCAGTGTTCCCTTTTCTTAGGTAAGGTGGTTACTGTTAAGTGCTGGAAATTGGTGCTGTTTTGGTGTGGGATGTTTACCGTTAATAGACTTAGTTTTTGGGTACTTGCCAGGTTCTTATGGCCTGGATTGGCCACTGTTGGAAACAGGATGCTGGGCTTGATGGACCCTTGGTCTGACCCAGTATGACATTTTCTTATGTTCTTATGTTCTTATGCAATTTCTGTTCAGACAGAATATGTATCTTTTCCTTGTGTCATTCTTAACAATAAAAATAATACTGGACCTGGCAGCCGAGCCTGAGCGCAGAGGAGAGTTAATTGGTGAGACGCTTGAAAGATTTGCTTTTCCCGCCCTGCTGACATCACTACTGGGGACTCAGCGTCTATAAAACTGGCGCCTTGCGGTTCTCAGGCTGCAGCCGAGCCTGAGCGCAGAGGAGAGTTAATTGGTGAGACGCTTGAAATCTGCTTTTCCCGCCCTGCTGACGTCACTACTGGGGACTCAGCACCTATAAAACCGGCGCCTTGTGGTTCTCAGGCTGCAGCCAAGCCTGAGCGCAGAGGAGAGTTAATTGGTGAAACGCTTGAAAGATCTGCTTTTCCCGCCCTGCTGACGTCACTACTTTCCCACCTTTCCTTTCCCACCTTTCCCACCCTGGTAACCCTTCCAGCACACCCCATGCTCCCCCTAACTCCCCCCCTCCACTCCCACCCCCCCCCACCCCCCCCCCTCCACTCCCCACCCCCCCCCCCCGCCTCTTAGCCTCTTCACGCCTCCCCCCCCCCGCCTTCTTTACCATATCAATCTCTCCTTTACCTTTACCTCCCCTCTCGCATATTTTCTCCCCCCCTTTCCCTCCCCCCTCACCCCTCCCCCCCAACGTTGTAAATAAGTTCACATATGTAATATGTAATTTTAAACCCATATCTTTCCAATTAAGTTATCCATGCTTGCTTTCTCTTTTCTCTCGTTCTTCGCTTTTTACCTTGTTCCTTTTATCCAATTATTATCCAATTCTCCCAGTTAAACCCCCCTTGTTCAATGTAATTTCCTTTCTCAGTTAATTGTGAACCGACATGATGTGTCCTACGAATGCCGGTATATAAAAATGTTAAATAAATAAAATAAATAAACTACTGGGGACTCAGCGCCTATAAAACCGGCACTCTGCGGCGCACCGCTGCCGCCGGCGCACCGCCAAAGCCACGCGCGCCTAAGGGGCACGCGCGGCTTTGTCCGGCTTAGTCCAGAGCAGGATGGACAGGCCAAATTCTCTGCCCAACTCGGCTGCCACAGAGGCTCTAAAACCACAGTTGTTTGGTACATCTAGCGACTCCTGATACGACTGTATTAAAAAGCTTTATGCCTCCTAAATGGAAGGGGAGGGTAAGGGTTTACCCCCTGGCACCTCTCCCATCTCCTATCCAGCAGGAGATAGTACGCTATTTGTCCAATGTAGCTCTGATTTCTCCGGCAACCAAGGATACTGCAGATTCAGTGCAAATGGGAGAAAACACTGAGACATTAGAGGAGGCGTCGCTGAGTCCAAATCTAAGGCCACCACCGCAAAGAGGAAGTGAGACCTCCCCTGGGGGTATAGCAGAGCAGACAACAACTACCAGGACCAAGTTAATCTTGGTAAACCAAGGTGAGACTCCTTCAACCATGGAAGGTGTTGATCCTGAGCCAACAGATAATCTGGAGGCCCGATCAATCCAGATAGCCAAGACTGCGGGAGCAAGCCCTGTAACCGGAGGTGAGGCAATAGAGATCATAACACGCCCTCAAGTGGTGACACTAGAACTGTTGTGGGACTTGATGACTAAGATGAATGTTAATATGAAAGGGTTAGAGAAAAAGATTGATGGTATTGCAGGGAATAATTCTCAGGATGTTAATGAGATTTGTGAGGAGGTAAAAAAATCCACCGAAAGAATTCAAAAATTGGAAGAGTTAGAGAAAAAGAATCAGGAGTTTCATGCTGTGGTAGCTAAAGACAGAGAATATTTGTCTAGAAGATTAGAAACCTATGAAAATAACTCCAAAAGATTAAACTTAAGGATATTAAATTTTCCAAGGGTGGTAGGACAAACCCCAATGGAGACACTACTTCGGTTATTTCAAGAAGTTTTGTTATTTCCTATAGAAGAATTACCAGTAATTAATTTGTGTTACTTTTTACCTAAGAAAAGTCCGGTGGTGAATACCATGGAGTTACCATTTCAAGGTAATCTCACCAATTTCCTGGAAAATTCTGAAAGAATAATAGATAGGGGGGCATTATTAATTACTTTTCAAAAATTATCAGACCTTAATAAGGTAATGAAAAAATACTTTTTGGCCTATCCTATATCTTTTTGTGATAATGTGGTAAAAATTTTTCCAGATCTGTCATATGCTACTCAGCAGAAAAGAAAAGAGTTTCTGGCTTTTCGGCAGGATGTAATTACTTTGGGTTATTCCTACACCTTGAGATTTCCCTGCAAATGTATGTTAAAAAAAGAACAGGATCTTTTTGTGTTTTTCTCACCGGATCAATTGAAAAATTTTATAGAACAAAGGAGAATAGTCACCTCTTCCCCACTTTCTAGTGAATAGTAAAAATGTAATCAGAACTTAACTGTGGATGACATTAATAGAAGAAATTGTCTTTATTTCTTTAAATTACTCCCTTTATTTTCTGAGCCTCTGTTTGTATTTGATGTTGGGTAACAATTTCTGTTGTTGTTAAAAAAGGAAGGATTATGGAATTAATATTGTTTTGATTGTAGTATAATGTGATCTTACCATTGTTTCAAGTATTAATTTTGAAAAACCAATAAAGATATAATTATAAAAAAAATAATAATAATACTGGACCTTTATTTGTTATTTCAGCCATAAATTGTAATGAGCAGTGTGTCACACATGGGAGTGTGGTCTATTAGGTATGTCACGATGGGAAAAAGGTTGAGAACCACTGGGTTACAGAATGAGTAATTAAGATAGGGGAGTGTAAATGATGGGCATCTTAGACACTGAATTGCACCAGATGAGTTTTTGTGTAGTTGGTATTCCCTGAAGCCCTAAGATTTGTAGTAGTACATAGGGGAAATGTGCATATATCTTTTTCCTTAAAAAAAATTATACAGTTGCAGCAAAATCTGCCACAAATTGCAGAAATCTGCAGCTGATTTTGCATTATTGTTGGATTTTTCCAATGATCCTCAGCAGATGCTGCTTTAGCTGTGGTATTTTTAAGAAGCCACTTACCAGGAGAACTTGTTTGGCATGAGCTAAATGTGACTGGCTGAATAAATACATAAAGAATTAAAGAACGGAGAACTAAGCATTTGATTGTTCTGAAACAAGCTGCAAGCTTTTTTCACAAGACAATTTTTTTGAAGTTCACATGTCAGAAAGGATTATTACCATTTCTTGTGCATACCTTTTCATTATTCCACAATAAAAAGAGGGTTGTATTCCCTTTTAAATGTTTAAGAAGTAAGTAAGTCCAGAGTGCCCTCTGCTGAACTACAATATGTAGCCGTAGACAGGAAAAAATGCAAAAAATAATATTTAATGTACAACAATGCACCCATGACCATAACTTGCCATGTAAATACAAATACACATCTGTTGCAATGAAAGCATGCATACTCCTCTTCGGTCCATTAGGTCCAAAGGTCCTTGCATCCAGGGTGTCTATGCACTCAATTCCAGCAAATCACATTGTCGCATAAATAACTGAATATTTGGAGATATTCAGCAGCAATTTTCTCATTTTGAACAAAAAAAATATCCAAGGCAACCCAGGATATTTGACTCTGTCTTGAGGAGATTCATCCCTGTGCACAATGTTTGCATATCTCCGTATTTCACAGAATAGAAGCGTACATGTCAGGACTTATAGTGAATGAGAATCTTTGAAAAAATATATAGACTATTAAACACTGAAAATTAATCTATGTTTATTATATCTATTTAAGCTATCTATGATACAGTAGATCTGATGTTGTTTGGACAATCATGCAATATTTGGCTTTTTCTCCTTTTACAAATATTCTTTAAGTCTATTTAATCTGTCTGTATGGCTGTGATGAACAGTCAGCTTGCTAGCCAGGACAGCCAAGAAAGAGGAAGGTATCACTTCCCATATAAATGAAAGCTGGAAGATGGTCACTTGAAGCTGCAGTCTGCACACTGTCTTCGAGTGTGCATCCACTGAGATAAAGAAACCACATACTGTACTGTAATTAGGAATGGAGGATCTCACTCTAAACACAGAAGAGAGGAAGGAGAGTATTCTAGAGGCCACACTAGAGAGAGTAAGGAGTGTTGCTGGTAGTGACCAGGGGTATGCACAGGAACATTTTTCAGTTTGGTTCATTTTGTTCCATTGGATGAATGGTTTTGGACATAAGAACATAAGGCTTGCCATTCTGCTTCTACCAAGGGTCCATCAAGCCAAGTATTCTGTTTCCAACAGTGGCCAAGCCAGGTCACAACTATCTGGCAGGATCCCAAGGGGTTACATAGATTCCAAGCTGCTTATCCCAAGAATAAGCAATGGATTTCTGCAACTCCACCTTAATAATGGTTTATGGGCTTTCCCTCCAGGAACTTGTCCAAACCTTTTTTAAAGGCACTTGTAGTAATAGCTTTCACCACATCCTCTGGCAATGAATTCCAGAGCTTAATTATACATTAAGTAAAAAAATATTTTCTCTTATTAGTTTTATATGTATTACCTAGTAACTTCATTGTGTGTCCCCT
The DNA here is from genome assembly GCF_901001135.1 of Rhinatrema bivittatum. NCBI lineage: Eukaryota > Metazoa > Chordata > Amphibia > Gymnophiona > Rhinatrematidae > Rhinatrema > Rhinatrema bivittatum. The sequence goes on along the minus strand of NC_042615.1, from coordinate 518,291,634 downwards.
GGTCTTTGTACTTTTTGAAAGAGTAAACAACTTATTAATGTTTACTTATTCAATTCCACTCATTGTTTTATAGACCTCTGTCATATCTCCCCTCAGCCATCTCTTATCCAAGCTGAAGAGTCCTAACCTCTTTAGCCTTTCTTCATAGGGGAATTGTTCCATCCCTTTTATCACCTTAGTCACCCTTCTCTGTACCTTTTCTGATTCTGCTCTATCTTTCTTGAGATATGGTGACCAAAACTAAACACAATACTCAAGATGAGGTCATACCATGGAGCGATACAGAGGCATTATGATATTCTCTGTTTTATTCTCCATTCCTGTCCTAGTAATCTCTACCATTCTATTGACGTTCTTTGCTGCTGCTGCACACTGAGCAGAAGATTTCAATGTATTTTCAATGACAATACCTTATCCTGAGTGGTGACGCCTAATGTAGAACCTTGCATTTTGTAGCTATAATTTGGGTTACTCTCCCTAAGTGCATCACTTTAAAGTTGTCTACATTAAATGTCATCCTTCATTTGGATGCCCAGTCTCCCAGTCTTGCAAATTTCTCATAATTCTCTTTTGATTTGACTATTTTGAATAATTTTGTGTCATTGGCAAATTTGATTACATTGCTTGTTGTTCCCATTTTTAGGTCATTTATAAATATATTAAAAAGCATCGGTCCCAGAACAGATCCCTGAGTCACTCCACTATTCACCTTTTTCCATTGGGAAAATTTACCATTTAGCTCTACTCTGTGTTTTTTATATTTTAACCAGTTGGCAATCCACCTATCCCATGACTTTCTAATTTCCTAAGAAGTCTCTCATGAGGGACTTTGTCAAATGCTTTCTGGAAATCCAGGTACATTATATCAGCTGGCTCACCTTTATCCACGTTTGTTTACACCCTCAAAAAATGTAATTTGTGAGGCAAGACTTCCCTTGGCTAAATCCATGTTGGCTTTGTCCCATTAAACTATGCTTATCTATATGTCCAGCAATTTTGTTCTTTACGATAGTTTTTACCATTTTGCCTGGCAAAGATGTCAGACATTTTTGGGGGTTTGGGTTTTATTCATTTCAGGAAATAGTGCACACAATTTCTGAATTGCAATTGCAATTAGCATGCACTATTTAGAAATAGTGAGTGTTATTTCCCAAAATATTAATAACCCAAAAATGGGGGGGTTGGCACCATCGGGGATTCATTTTATTTAAAATGAGCCAAATCAAAAAAGGGCTTTTACAGTTTGGATTACTTATTTATTTGAATTGAATGCATATCCCTTTGCAGTGATTCCATTCCCTGGAGAAAGAGGGACTCATCTATGATCAGACCTTCTATACAAGGAGGTGAGCTGCCTGCTAGAAGCATAAATCTGAGGCATAGTAGAAAGACTGCCCAAATTCATACCCTCTGATCACTACTTATGGACCACCCTGTCCCACTGCGCGCCCTACACAACCTGGAGAGGCTGGTCATGGATGATGCGGAGAGCAGGAAAAGCACAGGAAGGGAATCCAGCTGAGATGAAAACTCCAATGACGGGAACAGGAACCAACGAGACAGATTTACCCCAACAAGGTGTCATCTGGAGAACCAAAGGAGCTGGAGGGGCAGTAGGACTCGGAACGAGCAAAGGAGGAGCAGAACTTCAGAACATCACAGGAAGTGAAACATCAGGAAGCCTGGAACATCAGAAGGTAAAACATCAGGAAGCCTGGACTAGGAACCTCAAGACATGAAGACATGGAACATCAGGAAGCCACGAACACAGGAAGCAGATAAGACATGGAGCTCCAATGAAGAACAAAACCTGACGAAGCACTGGAAGACGAGGCTTTCAGGAGCAAGTAACTCCAATGCAAGGAAAGGCAGAAGTGTTGGAGAAGCCCTTTTATAGGGCTGAGACAGAAAACAGTCATCAGGTGGGGCACAGGGCATATCTGGCCGTGGGCCCTTTAAATCTTGTGAAGAGATGCGGCCTGCACCTTAGGAACAGGAAGCAGGAAGTTGTGCAGGACCATGGCCAGTGGTCATGCTGCTGCTAACGCTGAAGAGCAGAGCGGGCCGAGGAACAGGCCCAGCATTTTCGGCAGCTCTAAAGCTGCAGAGGGCAGACTGAGGAGCGGCTCCAGCCGCAAGAAAGACTGGGATCTGCGGCCTCCAGGCCATGGGGCAGGCAGAGAGAAGGTAAGAGGCAGCCCAGAGGGCAGAATCACAACAATCAGACTCTTTATGACCTGGATACTGGGTTGAAATGTACTTGGAATGTTAGTTTGCTATCCCCTCTTTAGTTTAACCCTTTGCTGTTGATAAATAAAGTGGTGATTAATTGGCCACTCTGGCAATCACAAGGGATATGATCCCTAGAGCAGATTTTGGAAGTGGGGATGGGCTTCCTTTTGAATCCATGGTACACAGGTATAATTTGCCTTTATCTCAACACTTTTTCACTGAGAGGGTGCTGGATGCCTAGAACAGGATTTCAGTGGAAGTGATAGGAGCCAAAACAGAGAGAGAAGAAAAGAAAAGAAATAGTGTTTCATTTAGAGAGAATGTCAAAGAGCCTAGACTACTGATCATCTGTAGAAAGGTTTAGAGCATTGTGCATTTCATTAAGATCCTTTTCTTATGGAGAAAAGTATGGAGAAGCAGTGGTTTGTAAACTCATGAAGTAGTGGGCTGTAAACCAGGAAAACCAGGATTCAAATCCCAATGACACTCCTTATGTCCTTTGGCAAGTTACTTCACCCTTAATTACCTCAGGCACAAACTTAGGTTGTCATTTACTAAGCATTTTTCCAATAGATACAGAATGAGAGAAAAGCTTTAGTAAATCAAGCCTTTAACTGTAAGTCCTCTAGGGATTAGGAAATACCTACAGTACATGAATGTAATGTGCTTAGAAGTATCACAAAAGGCAGAATATAAAAATAGTTTAAAAAGTAGCAAGTGTAGACTATTGGTAATTGTGATATTTATTATTTTCTAGCTATACTAGTATAATGCAGTCACTGGTTGGGAAGAGTCCTAGACCCAGGGCAAACTTAACAAGACTTTCTGTGCAATTTTACTCATCAACGAGGGTTTATTTACAAACTCTACTCAAAAATGGACAAACATTTCACAGGGAAGTCAAAACATAGCTAGCACTGTTAGAGCACTATCTAAACACACTCAATTCCTGTACTGACATGGCCAGGCTAAGCTTGTTAGCCCCTCAATGAATACATTGCCCTTCCTCTCCCACATCTGAATAAAAAATCACTGCATCCTTCATGGTAGTTACCTTATATTTTCAGTTCCTAATTCATATCTGATGCATATCCCTTTTCCTGGGTCCTCTGTAGGGTGTTCTTGCCCATTCTGTATGAGCAGGGGTGGCTCACCTCTACTTTATTCCATGGCTTCCTGGTTCCAGGTGTCCTTCTTTCAATCGCTCTGAAGGGTACATCTGGAGTCCTTCCATCTCTCTCCACAGGATTCTAACTTCTAGGGCACTTTTCTGTCTCAACCCAGCCTTACACTTTTTGCTATAGTGCCTTATCCCCTGGGAGTTTCTTGGCTGCACCCTTTAGGTCACTGGTTGCCTAGGCTTGCTTGTTCTCTGATTTGTGGGGCATAAATTCCATATGGTGATTCCTTATATAGACTCTATACCAAATGGTTAATTGTATAAATAAGACAGATATTTTTATAGTAATAATAATTATGCTGGTGTAATTTATTATTGTATTATGTATTTAAATACATAATAAATTTAAATCATTAATGTATATGTTTATTTTTTTATTTAAGGGTTTTTTATATACCGCGGCACATTTGGAACATCACCTCGGTTTACAATGGAACATAATGCAGCCACAGGTTTTACATGGAAACATAAAACACTAATGACTACATTATTCATGGTAACAGGGGTTAAACTTAAATATTTGGTTTAAACAAACTTCATAAATAAAAACTTCATAAATATACAACGCTTGCAATGAGGGCATAGCTTGGCACATCGGGGAGGTACAGTCAAAAATGTTCATGGAGAAGTGGGGGATTGCTTGGGAATCAGTATAGTGAGGGAAGCTGTCTTAGTGTGGGGGCAAAAGTCAGAGTGATAGTAATCATTGGATGTTATCAGAGAGTGGGTAAAGTTGAGTCAGTCAGGAATATGCTTGTTTGAAAAGCCAGGTTTTGAGGTTTTGTTTGAATTTCTTGGGGCATGGTTCCTGGCGTAGATTAGGTGGCATGTTGTTCCATAGGATTGTTCCTGCAATGATAAGCGAGCGTTCTCTGGTGGATACATGTTTAGTTAGTTTGGGTGATGGTGTCTGTAGTTTTGCCTGGTGTTGCGTTCTGGTTGATCTGTTTGGTTTACGGAAGATGAGTTGCTCAGAGAACCATTGCATATTTTGGTTGTGTATGGACTTGTGTATGAGTGTGAGGGATTTATATATTATCCTGGAGGCGACTGGTAGCCAGTTTAGGAAACGGAGGACAGGTATAATGTGATTGTGACGGTGTGTGTTGGTGAATATGCGGGCAGCAGTGTTTTGCAGCATCTGCAAGGGTTGTATTGATTTTTTTGGTAGGCCTAAGAGGATGGTGTTGCAGTAATCGAGCTTGGAAAGGATAGTGGCTTGTAGTACTGTGTGGAAGTCGTAGGGGTGTAGGAGGGGCTTGATTCTTTTTAGTGTGTGAAGTTTGAAGAAGCCATTTTTTATGGTGGAGTTGATGAATTTTTTTAGATTAAGGTGGTTATCAATCATTACACTGAGGCTGCGGACATGTTGAGATGTGGTGGAAGGATGGGATTGTGTGAGTGGTAATGATATGTGGGTGAGTTTGTTGTGGGGTGATATGATGAGGAGCTCAGTTTTGCTGGTGTTAAGAGCCAAGAAGTTGTCTGAGAGGAGCTTGTTTATGTCGGTGAGGACTGAGTTCCAAATTTTTAAGGCATTTGGAAGTGAATCAGTTATGGGAATGAGGATCTGCACATCATCCGCATAGATGAAGTGGGAGACCAAGTTTGGAGAGGAGTTGACAGAGTGGGAGGAGGTAAATGTTGAATAGTGTGGATGAAAGTGAGGAGCCTTGTGTTTCTCCTTGTGACAGTTTGATCGGTTTTGATTCGCTGTGTCCGATTTTTACACTGTAGTGCCTATCTTTAAGGTATGATTGGAACCAGAGTAGGGGGGGTACCAGAGATGCCAATTTCTTTAAGGCGCATTAGGAGTGTGTTGTGATTGACTGTGTCAAATGCGGATGAAATGTCTAGTAGAGCAAGTATATAGGATTGCCCTTTGTCCAGAGCTTTAAGTATGTATTCAGACAGGGAAATGAGAAGGGTTTCAGTGCTGTGATGTCTGCGAAATCCATATTGAGAGGGGAAGAGGATGTGATGTTCATCGGGGTATTCAGTAAGCTGCTGGTAGATGATTTTTTCTAGGATTTTGGAGAGGAAGGGGAGGTTCGAGACCGGGCAATAGTTGGCAGGCTCAGAGGGATCAAGGTCGGGTTTTTTGAGGGTGGGTTTTATGATGGCATGTTTAAGTTGCATTGGAACCAAGCCAAGGGAAATGGATTTGTTGAGAATGTTTGCTATGGCTTTTGCTATTAAAATGGGGATAGTGAGAAGTGTCTTAGTTGGAATAGTGTCTGAGGGATGCATTGCAGGTTTGATTTTTTTGAGTGTAGCTTCTATTTCTAATGTGGATGTATTCTCGAAGGTAGAAAGTGTGGCTGTGGTGTTTGCAGTTTGCAGTTTGGGCAGGTGTGAATTGTGTGTGGCATTAGCGTAGGGGGTGTTGTTGGGTGTGAGTTGGTTGGTGGTAACGGGTGGAAAAGTGAAGCGTGCCGTAAGGGTTTCGATTTTATTGTGGAAGAATAAGGCCAGTTTTTCACATTTGGATTCATCATCATTGTCGGGAATTGTGTTAGGGGGGGAATTGTGTTAGGGGGAGAGGTAATAAGATTGGAGACGTATTGAAATAGGGCTCATGTGTTGAATTGGAACTGGTGAATTCTTAAAGCATAAAAATCTTTTTTGGCTTTGTCAGTGGCTTTTCAGTAGTTGTGGAGTAAGGATTGGAACTTTGCTTGTATGGCAGGGAGTTGTTTTCTACGCCAACTTTTTTCAAGTTTTCGGAGCTCAGTTTTCATGGTTCTAAGTTCTGGAGTGTACCATGGTTTCTTTTTGATATTATCAGGATTAATTTCTTTAATTTGTGTGGTGCATATTTTGTCTGCCACAGTGCTGGTGAGTTGGAACCAGGATGATGTTGCAGTGTTGGCATCTGTAAGGTCTAATTTAGGGAGTTCTTCTGAGAGCACATCTATAAGGTCTTCAGTCTTGCATTGTTTTCGGAAATTCATGGTTTTCTTGGTGGGCGTGGTGTGAGGGGTGCTTTTTATTGTGCAGCTGGTATCAATGTGGAAGTGGTCGGACCAGGGGAAGGAAGTGCAGTGAGGTGGGTCGGGTTGGATGAGGGAGTTGGTGAAGATAAGGTCAAGCGTGTGCCCTGCCTTATGTGTGGGACTAGTGATAATCTGATTGAAGCCAAGAGCATTCAGGGAGGCCAGGATGGCTTCGCAGGAGGGGGAGGGGGGCTGCGGTTGATGTAGAGGTTCAAATCTCCAAGAATGATGGCTGGGGTGGAGATGTTTAGATGTTTGGAAAAGTATTCAGTAAGGGGGGAGGGGTTATTTTCCAGAATGCCTGGAGGTGCAAAAATTAAGCAGATTTAGAGGGAGGGTGATTTAAAGAGACTTATTTCCAGTTTATGGGGGGAAGTAATTGATTGTAGCGTAAGATTGAATTTCTTTTTGGCCACGAGGAGGATTCCGCCTCCTTTTTTTTTATGTCTTGGAGTAGAGAAAATGTTGTATGAGTCAGAGGGGAGTTGGTTAACTAATACTGTGTCTGTGTCCTTTAGCCATGACTCTGTAATGGCGCATATGTCAGGGCTTTCATCAGTGAGGATGTTGTATAGTAGAATGGCCTTTTTTAATATAGATTGTGCGTTTAGTAGGAAGATAGTAAAGGTCACAAGTCCAATAAGTTGTGTGAGGTGTTGCGGTCTCGGTCGCCACGCTGGCGCCCGAGGCCTTACCTTCCTCCCGAGTCCCGGGGAGCTGCCGCGTTCCGCGGCCTCAGGACCCCGGCCACTGCTTTCCGGGGAGCTGCCGCGTTCCGCGGGCCTGCAGGGCCTTCGGGCGCCATGCGCCGGCTCTCACGCTGCCGCTGGCGTGCCCTCACGGCCAGTCCCGCCCCCAGGCGCGCGCGACTGTCCTCCACTTTTGAAGGGACCAGCGCGGGAAAACCCGGCTCCTCCCTTCTATGACGTCAGACGCTGCAGGGCTATTTAAGCCCTGCAGTCCCTTCCCTTCTTTGCCTTGCAACGAGGTTCACTACTTCCTGTAGTTCTCAGTTGCGTTCCTGGATTGCCTGTTACCTGCCTGACTCCGCTTTGCCTGACTCCGCTTTGCCTGTTACCTGCCTTGACCTCGGATTGCCTGACTTCGCCTGCCTGCTGCCTGACTTGACTACGGTTTGCCTGACTCCGCTTGCCTGCTGCCTGCCTTGACCACGGATTGCCTGACTCCGCCTGCCTGCTACCTGCCTTGACTCCGGTTCGTTAGGTTCGACCTGCTTGTCTTCAGCCTGCCTTGACCTCGGTCCGTGTTCCCGTCCTCTGCTTGCTCGCTGCCTGCCCAGACTCCAGACCGGACTCCACTCCTGGGTTTCTTCGTTCTCACCTAAGTCCCAGCGGTCCGGGTCCCTACGGGCTTCTCCTGGGGGGACCTCGGACTTCCAGGGCGAAGTCTCCTAAGTCCTAGCAACCCGGGCTCCCACAGCTCCTCTGGAGGAGTCTCGGGTTTCCAGGTGAAGATCCTCTTGCCCAGTGGGAGTTCTGCCTACCGACTGTTCCCTCGGTCCGGTCGGCCCAAGGATCCACATCCGGGTTTTCGCCAGCACAACAGTTTGCAAGGCCATGGATCCGGCAGACCTCGCCGGGCTACAGGCCATTCCGGGTTTGGCCCAGCGGTTGGTGCAGCAACAACAAGTCCTGGATTCCCTGGCTGCTACAGTAGAGCGGCTAGCGTCTCGCATGGATACCGAGCCGCCCGCGCCCGTTCCAGTACCGGCACCTGTTCCTGCACCACTGGTAACCCTTCAGACCCCTACACAGCTCCCAGCGCCCTCTCGCTATGCCGGGGATGCCAAAGCGTGTCGAGGGTTTTTAAATCAATGTTATGTGCGCTTTGCACTACTGCCTAACCAGTTTCCTACTGATGGTACCAAGGTGGCGTACATTTTTTGCCCTTCTGGACGGACGGGCCCTGAATTGGGCTTCCCCCATGTGGGAGAATAATGATCCTGCACTGGGGGACTTGAATCGCTTTGTGGAAGAGTTCAAAGCGGCCTTCGATGAGCCAGCACGACAGGCTTCTGCTACCTCAGAGTTACTTCAGCTCCGGCAAGGGTCACGGACTTTGGCAGACTACGCATTGGAGTTTCGCACCCTTGCCCACGAGGTAGGCTGGCAGGATGAGGCTCTCCGGGGTGTGTTCCTGGAAGGCTTAGCCGGTCGTATTAAGGACGAACTAGCGGCTCGGGACCTGCCGGAGACCCTGAGTTCCCTGATTGACTTAGCGGGTCGTATTGATCGGCGTTTGCAGCAGAGGGCGAAAGAGGGGCGCCCTTTCCGACGTTCGACGTCCGTGATTCCCAGGTCCTCGAATTCGGGTTCGAGTTCGGGGTCACGAGGAACTACTTCTTCACCTGCAACTGCCGCCGACGAGCCCATGCAAGTGGGTCGTTCGTCTTTATCTCCCGAAGAAAGGCAGCGACGCCGGGACTTGAGACTGTGCCTGTACTGTGGAGGAAAGGGCCATTACCTTGCCCAGTGTAAAGAACGGGCGGAAAACTCCCGCGCCTAGGTGTAAAGGAGGAGTGTCCCCTAGGCTGCCTTAGTCCTGCTCCTCAATGTACTATGCCAGTAACCTTGGATTATCCAGGTGGTTCTTTCCTCACGCAAGCCCTTGTTGACTCAGGGGCTGGAGGCAACTTCATTACTAAAGACTTGGTGCAACAGTTGAATCTCCCTACGCGACCTAGGACTCCTGCCTTGCGGATAACCTCTATTCAGGGTACTCCTTTATCAGGGTGCATCTCCACTGAGACCGTCCCGTTAATTTTGCAGACGGGCTTGTTACACACAGAAGAGATTTCCTTGCTAGTGTTGGAGAGAGCAGTACATCCGGTGGTTCTCGGGTTACCCTGGCTTCAGAAACACTCTCCTGTGATTCGCTGGAAAGATTTTCAGATTACCCAGTGAAGTTCGGAGTGTTTCCAATCCTGCCTCCAAGTGAAAAGATTCCAACGGATTCCGCTGGCCCACACCGTACCGGTACTACCGGCTCCGTATGCTGACTTTCAGGATGTTTTTTCCAAGGAAAAAGCGGAATTGTTACCGCAACACCGACCTTTTGACTGTGCAATAGAGTTGCTTCCGGGTACTACTCCCCCACGGGGACGAGTTTATCCCTTGTCTCAGCCAGAGACCCGGGCCATGTCCGAATATATCACTGAGAATCTGGCTAAAGGCTTCATACGCCCTTCCAAGTCCCCCGCCGGAGCAGGTTTCTTTTTTGTTGCCAAAAAAAGACGGAGGCTTGCGGCCTTGCATTGATTACCGTGGGCTCAATGCTATCACCAAGAAGAACCGGTACCCCGCTTCCCCTCATTCCGGAGTTGTTGGACAGACTCCAAGGAGCACAAGTCTTCACGAAATTGGATCTCCGCGGCGCTTATAATCTGGTTCGAATCCGTCCCGGGGACGAATGGAAGACGGCGTTCAACACCCGGGACGGCCATTATGAATATCTAGTAATGCCGTTTGGACTGTGCAACGCTCCCGCTGTTTTTCAGCACTTAATGAATGAGATTCTGCGTGACTTATTGCATTCCTGCGTGATCGTCTATTTGGACGACGTTCTCATACACTCCCCGGATCTTGCCTCCCATCGGCAACATGTGAGACAAGTACTCCAGATCTTACGAGACCACCATTTGTATGCCAAGTTCGAAAAATGTCTCTTTGAACAAGAGTCGTTACCCTTCCTCGGGTTTATAGTGTCTTCTACAGGTTTCCGGATGGACCCCAGCAAGGTAACCGCCATCAGGAAGTGGCCCCGACCTGAGGGGTTTGAAAGCATTACAACGCTTTTTGGGGTTTGCTAACTTCTATAGACACTTTATTCCTCAGTACTCCCGCTTGGTGGCTCCTTTAAACCGCACTAACTCGGAAAGGGGCAAACACTCGCCTCTGGCCTGAGGGAGCTTGTGAGGCTTTCAAACTATTAAAGGAGGCGTTCCTCCAGGATACCTGTTTACGCCACCCAGATCCAACACGGCCCTTCTTTGTTGAGGTCGATGCCTCTAACATTGCTGTGGGAGCGGTCCTCTCACAGGTCTCTAACTCCGGACATCTCCTACCCTGCTCCTATTTTTCTAAGAAGTTCTCCTCTGCCGAGTGCAATTACGGCATTGGGGATAAGGAGTTGCTGGCGGTCAAACTTGCGCTGGAGGAATGGAGACAGTGGTTGGAAGGCTCCCTCCATCCGGTTACAATTTATACAGATCACAAGAACCTGGAGTTCCTTAACCAGGCCCAACGTCTTAATCCTCGACAAGCACGATGGTCCCTTTTCTTTAACCGTTTTAATTTCATTCTGAAGTACCGACCCGCGTTGAAGAATGTACGGGCTGACGCACTCTCCCGTTATGAGCTTCAGGAGGAGAAGGAAGACCTCCCACAACACATCATAGATCCCGCTAAAATCCAGTTAGCTAGCACCACAGTTTCCACTCTTGGACGAGTGGTGGTTTCCCACAAAGACCGCAGAAGGGTGTTAGCTTGGGCCCATGACTCGCTTTCAGGGGGTCACGTCGGCAGGGAGAGGACGCTCGACCTGCTTAGCCGCTATTATTGGTGGCCTCGAATGCGACAAGACGTCCGAGTATATGTTGACTCATGCCCAGTATGTGCCCGGCAAAAACCGCCCAGTGGTCGGCCCTGGGGCCTCCTGCAGCCGCTGCCTATTCCCGTGGAACCATGGTCCCACATAGCCACGGACTTTGTAGTGGATCTGCCCTCCTCGGAAGGCAATACGGTGATTTGGGTAACTGTAGACCGTTTTTCTAAGATGATTCGCCTGGTACCCTTGCCTAAGCTGCCCTCTGCACCTGAACTCGCACTCCTGTTCACTACCCACATCTTCCGGGCTCACGGTCTACCACAGAGTATCGGATCGGATCGAGGGCCACAATTCACGGCTCGTTTTTGGCGTGCCCTTTGCAGAAAATTTGGGGTCCAATTAAACTTATCCACGGCCTTTCACCCCCAGACTAATGGTCAGACAGAGCGCACGAACCGCACTCTTAAAGCCTTCCTTCGCAGTTTTATCTCCGAAAAAGGGAATAACTGGACTTCTCTCCTGCCTTGGGCAGAGTTCGCCTACAACAACCATACCCATGCTGCCACTGGACAAACCCCTTTCCAGATTGTGTATGGACGTCACCCAAGGCCTCCTTTGCCGCTTCCGATTTCCATTCCATCACCTGCTGCCTTAGCCACAGCACGGCAAGTACATCATCTCTGGAAGAGGATTCAACTCAAACTGACCACCGCAGCAAAAAGGTCCCAGCAGTATACCAACCGTCATCGACGACCAGCGCCAGTTTTTCTGCCAGGTACCAAGGTGTGGTTAAGCACTCGGAACCTCCAACTACCTAACCGCTCTTGTAAGTTGGTCCCTCGATACTGCGGGCCTTTTCAGGTTGCGGAGCGTATTGGTACCGTTTCCTACAGACTTCGCCTTCCGTCTTCACTTCGCATCCACAACGTGTTCCATGTATCCTTGCTGAAACCAGTAGTTCTGTCCCGGTACCATCATCCTTCCACAGATGCGCTATCCTCCTCTACATCTTCGGAGACTACGTATCAGGTACGAGAAGTCCTGGACGTTCGCTTCCATGCCCGTCGCTGGGAATACCTACTGGCATGGGAGGGGTGTGGCTCCGAGGAGGACTCTTGGGAGCCAGCTCGAAACATCCTGGACAAATCATTGCTCACTCAATTTCATTTGGACCATCCCGGGAAACCTGGTCCTCGGTGGAGGGGGCGTAAGAAGGGGGGTACTGTTGCGGTCTCGGTCGCCATGCTGGCGCCCGAGGCCTTACCTTCCTCCCGAGTCCCGGGGAGCTGCCGCGTTCCGCGGCCTCAGGACCCCGGCCGCTGCTTTCCGGGGAGCTGCCGCGTTCCGCGGGCCTGCAGGGCCTTCGGGCGCCATGCGCCGGCTCTCACGCTGCCGCTGGCGTGCCCTCACGGCCAGTCCCGCCCCCAGGCGCGCGCGACTGTCCTCCACTTTTGAAGGGACCAGCGCGGGAAAACCCGGCTCCTCCCTTCTATGACGTCAGACGCTGCAGGGCTATTTAAGCCCTGCAGTCCCTTCCCTTCTTTGCCTTGCAACGAGGTTCACTACTTCCTGTAGTTCTCAGTTGCGTTCCTGGATTGCCTGTTACCTGCCTGACTCCGCTTTGCCTGACTCCGCTTTGCCTGTTACCTGCCTTGACCTCGGATTGCCTGACTTCGCCTGCCTGCTGCCTGACTTGACTACGGTTTGCCTGACTCCGCTTGCCTGCTGCCTGCCTTGACCACGGATTGCCTGACTCCGCGTGCCTGCTACCTGCCTTGACTCCGGTTCGTTAGGTTCGACCTGCTTGTCTTCAGCCTGCCTTGACCTCGGTCCGTGTTCCCGTCCTCTGCTTGCTCGCTGCCTGCCCAGACTCCAGACCGGACTCCACTCCTGGGTTTTCTTCGTTCTCACCTAAGTCCCAGCGGTCCGGGTCCCTACGGGCTTCTCCTGGGGGGACCTCGGACTTCCAGGGCGAAGTCTCCTAAGTCCTAGCAACCCGGGCTCCCACAGCTCCTCTGGAGGAGTCTCGGGTTTCCAGGTGAAGATCCTCTTGCCCAGTGGGAGTTCTGCCTACCGACTGTTCCCTCGGTCCGGTCGGCCCAAGGATCCACATCCGGGTTTTCGCCAGCACAACATGAGGGGCGATGCCATGATGGGGATTAGTGATCTGTAGTGTTGGCTGTGTTGGAAATGTCGTGTTATTTTGTATGTGGTGTTGATATGTTTGAGGATGGGGATGGGGTGGGGGATCATACTGTAAATAACAGGTGCGATCCCTGTCTGTAAGCTTCGTGGATGTGGTGAGCGTGGGTCACTGATAGAAGTAGGATGTTCCTGCGGGATGTGTTTAGGGACAGTGGGATGAGGGGAGGAAAATGGTCAGTAGGTGCTCCAGTAGGACTTGCAGGTAACAGGAATAGGGAGGTCAGGGGGTAAATAATCTTTTGGAGTGTGAGGAGTGTGGTAGCAAATCTTTTGGATCCAAGGATTCTGCTGTGTGTAGTTGTCAGGATTTGATGGGCTTGGACGAGTTGCCGTGTGCAGATCTGTCTCAGGTCTGGGTGGGACTCCCGTGCCAATTGCAGTGAGTCAGGTGTGAGTTGTCAATGCGGAGTGGAGCAGAGTTGAGGTAGTTGATCCGTCTTAGTAGGATGCTGTTAGAGTTTTAAAGCTTGAGCCACTTGTAGTTCACATGTGCAAGTCGCAGTTGGGTCTATTTGGTGCTTGTTTTGCCCGTGATGCAAGGAAGGATCGCACGAAGGGGCGCACTAAGGGGCATGCCCCTTAGGTAGCGCTCCTTAGTATGCGCGATGCCCGGCGCACGGTGCTGCAGGTAAGCACCAAAACTGTCCCAGAATGATGCCGTCGGTCGGTGGCTGGGCTCCTATTGGTCGCGCTGGTTGTGGGGGTGCAGTCAGGGCTGGGCCACACGGCTTGGGGCCTAGCAGATGCTGATGTCACATACCAAGTTCGCAAAGTCTTGGATATCTGAAAGCATGGACGGAGATGGGAATACCTCCTGTCATGGAAGGGGTTTGGTCCTAAGGAGAACAGCTGGGAACCCATGGCTAACATCCTTGACGAGGGTCTTCCGGCAGTACCATGCCAACCATCCTCACAACCCCCCGGGGAGGGGTCTTAAGAGGGGGGTACTGTTATGCCTGTCGGTCGCAGATGGCTGCGACCGCAAGTACTCATAACTTGTTCTACTTTAATACCCTCCCCGGGTCTCCTCACTGCACGGGCCTCTTTCCATCGCCATGTTCCATGGGCCTCCTCGCAGAGGCATGGACGCCATTACTTCCGGCTCCGATGTCGGGTCCTCCTAGGTGCGCGCGCGTGCGTCACAAGTCCTGCCTTTGAAGCCACTTCGGCGGGAACCTCAGGGATGTCCCCTGTTGATGATGTAATCGGACTCTGGTATTTAAGCTCCTGCTTCACCCCCAGCAAGCCGACTTGGCAACAAGTTCCGTACGAGTCCTACGCCTGCCTTGTTCCTGAGACGCCGCTCCTGCCTGTATCGTGGACCCTGTTTGGCACCCGCTCCTCGGGGTTCAGTGTGCGCTCTACGGGGACCTGTTCCCTGGCCTACCCTGCCCCTCGGGCTGGCCCCGCGCCTCTTGGGTTCCATCTGGCTTCCTGCTCTACTCGGCTCTCCTTGGGAACTACTGCAGCGACTTGTGAGTTCTCAGCAAGCCTTTCCCGCTCCTCGGGGTTGCTCTGTATCCTTCAAAGACTGTTCTCGCCTTCCGGCTCCTCAGGCCGCGCTCACCTACTCCAAGACCACCCTGAGCTTCCCCGCTCCTCGGGGCTTACTCCTTGTGATTCTACAATTGACAGCTGTCACGCTCCATGGGCCTGTTTCTCCATTTCTCAGCCAGCTACCCTCCAATCTCCATGTACCATTCTACGTGAGCTACTGGACTTGGGCTCGGGCTCTCCACCCCAGGGGATTTGCGTACACTCTCCCTCTATGCCCACTGCGCTGTGGCTGCGCCCCTCGGGCTGTACCATTGGAGAATATCCTGCTTGGCTGTTCAGGCACCCATCATCCCGTGATCTGCCTAGTGCCCTCTCTCTTCAGTTTCTCCAAGTGTCATCTACAGATTGCTAACCTACGGGGGTCATCTCCTGGTTTCTGGGGTTCACCTCCTCGACTGTGTACAGAGCTTCCCTACACTCCAACACCTCGCCTCCTGACGGTGCAGACCTGTGGGGCTCCTCCCCACAGGCTGCATCAACTTGCACCTCGGGCCAATGGTCCCCAGGCCCATACACACTAATCATAACACTTCTTCAGCCCACTGGGATTGAGAACCCCAGCAGGTACGTTATCACAGCTGCACCGCCGTGATTTACTTCTTTAGCCTGCGTGGGTTGGGAACCCTGAGGGCTCGTCATTGAAGCTGTGCAGGGTTCTACTGACATTGGGCTTTAATACAGGATGAGAAGGCCACACAGGAGCGATTTTAGAGGGACATTGTTTGCAAACTCAAAATTTTGAAGCTTGAGGCAGCTGCCTCGGTCCTGTTCAATATCTTTGTGAGCGACATTGCGGACGGGATAGAAGGTAAGGTTTGTCTTTTTGCGGATGACACTAAGTTCTGCAACAGAGTGGACACGCCGGAAGGAGTGGAGAGAATGAGACGGGATCTAAGGAAACTGGAAGAGTGGTCGAAGATATGGCAGCTGAGATTCAATGCCAAGAAGTGCAAAGTCATGCATATGGGGAGTGGAAATCCGAATGAACTGTATTCGATGGGGGGGGGAAAGGCTGATGTGCACGGAGCAGGAGAGGGACCTTGGGGTGATAGTGTCTAATGATGTAAAGACAGCGAAACAATGCGACAAGGCGATAGCAAAAGCCAGAAGAATGCTGGGCTGCATAGAGAGAGGAATATTGAGTAAGAAAAGGGAAGTGATTATTCCCTTGTACAGGTCCTTGGTGAGGCCTCACCTGGAGTACTGTGTTCAGTTCTGGAGACCGTATCTACAAAAAGACAAAGACAAGATGGAAGCGGTACAGAGAAGGGCGACCAGGAAGGTGGAGGATTTTCATCGGTTGACGTATGAGGAGAGATTGAAGAATCTAAATATGTACACCCTGGAGGAAAGGAGGAGCAGAGGTGATATGATACAGACTTTCAGATACTTGAAAGGTTTTAATGATCCAAAAACAACGACAAACCTTTTCCGTAGGAAAAAAATCAGCAGAACCAGGGGTCACGATTTGAGGCTCCAGGGAGGAAGATTCAGAACCAATGTCAGGAAGTATTTCTTCACGGAGAGGGTGATGGATGCCTGGAATGCCCTTCCGGAGGAAGTGGTGAAGACCAGAACTGTGAAAGACTTCAAAGGGGCGTGGGATAAACACTGTGGATCCATAAAGTCAAGAGGCCGCCAATGAAGAGTGGGTGACTCGCCAGAATGATGGCTACTGCCTGGACACAATACCCTTATTCAATAAACATACACATGCTTACTGTGACTCCAACATCGCTCTAAGCTTCAACAGCAAGAGGAAATGGAAAAAAGGATTTGCACTCACAAAGAGGGGAGTAGCTGGCTTGTTACAGCGGTTACTACCCCAAACCAAATATGCCTGATACTTCACTTTCAATGCATATACAGCATAGCTCTCTGCTTCAACGACAGGGGAGAAGAATAACTGATACTTCACACATCCAGCAGAGCTCTCTGCTTCAACGGCAAGGGAGAAGAAAAAGGGTTCGCACTCACAAAGCGGGGAGTAGCTGGCTTGTTACGGCGGTTACTACCCCAAACCAAATGTGCCTGATACTTCACTTTCCATGCATATCCAGCATGGCTCTCTGCTTCAACGGCATGGGAGAAAGACTGATACATCACGCATTTCCAGCATAGCTCTCTGCTTCAACAGCAGGGGAAAAAAAAAAAACCAACTGATGCTTCACGCATATCATGCATAGCTTCAACGACAGGGGTGAAGAAAAAAAGGATTCGCAATCACAAAGCGAGGAGTAGCTGGCTTGTTACGGCGGTTACTACCCCAAACCAAATGTGCCTGATACTTCACTTTCAATGCATATCCAGCATGGCTCTCTGCTTCAACGGCAGGGGAGAAAAAAAACTGATACTTCACGCATATCCAGCATAGCTCCCTGCTTCTACGGCAGGGGAGAAGAAAAAACAACCAACAAGGGCTGTACAACATAGTCTAGGTAAAACAAATAAGCATGGGTGTAGCTTGCTTATCGCGGCGATTACTACCCCTACTACCCCTAACTAATCAAGCTAGATATTTCACTTGGATGCAGCTCCATCACTGCTCTCTACATTAATGGTGGGGGTGGAAGGGGAATAGAACAAAGAGCTAAGAGAAACAGATAAGTATGAGAGAAAAAATGTGTGAAACTTGCTGGGCAGACTGGATGGGCCATTCGGTCTTCTTCTGCCGTCATTTCTATGTTTCTATGTAAACCACCCCTGGCCATATCTCAGAAAGGACATAAAGAGATTAGAGACGTTCTAGAGAAAGGCAACCAAAATGGTGCTGGGCTCTGCACCAAAAAAGCCTTATGAGATGAAACTGAAGGATCTTGCTATGTGTATCCTGGAGGAGAGGAGAGGCAGGAGATCTGTGATACAGACATTTAAATACATGAAAGGTATTAATGATGCACAAGAAACAAAACCTCTTCAAGGGGAAGAACATAAGAACATAAGATATGCCATACTGGGTCAGACCAAGGGTCCATCAAGCCCAGTATCCTGTTTCCTACAGTGTCCAATCCAAATCACAAGTACCTGCCAAGTAACCAAACATTAGACAGATCACAAGCTACTATTGCTTATTAATTAATTAAAGGTTACATTGTTATGGTTTTACTTTATTTTATTCTTCATACATCGTTTTGTTTTAATGTTTTATTGTATCGCCCATCTGAGTTCTTTGTAAACCGGCATGATGTGCTGCACGAATGTCGGTAAATAAAAGTTAATAAATAAATAAATAAATAAATAAATAATTACTGTCATAGCAATTTATGGATTTATCCTCTAGGAACTTATCCAAACCTTTTTTAAACCCAGGTACAATAACTGCTGTAACCACATCCTCTGGCAATGAATTCCAGAGCTTAACTATGCCTGAGTGAAAAATAATTTTCTTTGATTTGTTTTAAATGAGCTACTTGCTAACTTCATGGAGTGCCCCCTAGTCCTTCTATTATATGAGAGAGTAAATAACTGATTTACATTAACTTGTTCAAGTCTTTTCCTGATTTTGTATACTGCTATCATATCCCACCTCAGTCATCTCTTCTCCAAACTGAACAGCCTTAACTTCTTTAGCCTTTTCTCCTAGGGCAGCCATCCATGCCCCTTATCATTTTGGTCATTTCTCTGCACTTTCTCCAGTGCAACTATATCTTTTTTTAGATGCAGCGACCAGAATTGCACACAGTATTCAAGGCGCGGGCTTACCATGGAGCAATACAGAGGCATTATGACATCCTCCATTTTATTTTCCAATCCCTTCTTAATAATTCCTAATATTGTTTGCTTTTTTGATCACCACATCACACTGGGGGGGGGGGGGGGGCGGGGAGTCATGCAATGTGAAGCTCCAAGGGAAAAAATTCTGAAACAATGTCAGGAAGTACTTTTTTAACCGAGAGGGAGGCGGATGCCTGGGATATTCTTCCAGAGGAGGTGGTGGAGACGAAAATGGTAACGGAATTCAAAAAACAGAGGGATAAACACAGAGGATCCCTGGAGACAGAGGAGGGTAATGAAGCACTGAGTATGAGCAACCTGCATATGGAGCAGCAGTTCAGTCCCTAACAGCAGTGGTGTGACTGCTTCGTGCCTCCAGGAATGTAGTGAGACCACCCACATGGAGCAGGGATTACAACCCTAAACACTGAGTACCCTGGATGGAACATTTTAGTCTTTATCTGCCAACATTTACTCTAGCAGGCAGTCTACCTGCTTGCAAATATTTTTCCCTATATAAAACTCTCATCTACTTAAACTAAAAGCACACATGAATGCCCAGGACTATCTGGATCTAAAAGAAATATATAGCAGTAATATAGAGGTTTATATTCAGACACAGTCTGGATAGCAAAGTTAAGAGCCTGATTCATCAAGGTATTTTCCCATAGACACAGAATGGGAGAAAAGTCTTAGTGAATCAGGCCCTTAGCCAGATAAAGTTACCTGGCTAACATTGGAGGCATATTCAACAGTGCAGCCATACTATTAAATATAGCCGGCTATCTTAATTAGTTGGCCAGCTAACTGTAGCTAGCTAACTTTAGGACAGCTCTTTGACTCAACCAGACTTAGCCGGCTAACTCAACTCCTCCCAGTTACACCCCTGGACCATCCCTAACTTATCCGGCTAAATTCTAGCCACCTAACTTATTAGCCAGCTAAAATTTAGCTGGATAAAGGCTGAATATAGCCCGGTAAGCCATTTAGTCGAATAACTATTACATTATCCGTCTAAATGGCTTTTGAATATAAACCTCATAGTATTTAAGTACATTAGCACGCAGGACACATCCATACTGAGTACTTATAGCACTAGATAGCACCATTACATGTTATCAGTCCTCTTTCACAAAAGTTAATGTACACATTTAACATATCTTTATCACACAATATCTCCTCTCATACTATATTACTCCTCTTGCAGGAGCAGCATGTTATGTGGGTGGCCGGACTCTCCAGTCCGCCACTAAATATCCCTAGTTCCATTTCCTTTTCCTAAACAACTTTAGAGCTATCCATCCCCCTCGGTCTCTTCCCATTGGGGAGAGCAGGGATTGGTTACTCATGCCCTGTATAGCCAGCCATTTTGTGGTTAATGGGTGGCTAGTTTCATTTTAGAGGAGAAACCAGAGAAGCAGGATGTAGAATTTTTTGCTTCCCTGCTGAGGCCTCCCGCCTTAACAGGCTTCTTTTTTTGCCTTATTAGCACTGATTTCTGTGTACAACCTGCCAGAGGATCCCTAATTATTTAGTTCAGTAAGATAGACATTTGTTGGATTTCCCTTTGGGGCAAAAAAGGGCTCTTAATCCAGAGGACTGAAGACCCATGAGCACCCCTCTACTCCCTAGGTGGGCAAGACCAGTGACAGATCTTTCTGAGTGAGATTTTTGATGACTGAAATGTGTCCTCTTTTTTCCAGAAGGAAAATACACTTTTTTTTTGTTGTGAAGATTTTTTAAGCCACCCCCCCTTCAGTGGAAGCTTGGTTGCATCAGCAGGTTCCCACCAAAAGACTTTTCAACCCGAGGAGTCACCCCTTTCAAATCCGCTTAATAGAGTCAAGGAAGAGCGAGGTAACCCCATCTGGATTCTCCACTAATTTGGGACCAGGACACAGGGCTGGGTGTTCAGGAAGATGCTGTGACCGAAAGGTAGGATTTTTGTTATGTTAGCAGGGGACCCCTGACCTAGGAATCCTGGATAAGCTGCCGGGAGAGCTTTGAGTGCACCATTTATACCACCATGGGAAGCTCAAACAGTGTGCTGAAAGGAAAGGACACCTGCCCCCAATGAAACACTCTATCTGTAAAGACATCATCTGTAATTGCACAAGTATTTAAAGATGGACTTTTATGTGAATTAAACCAATCAGTAAATTATTATTTAACACCCAGCACCTGGTCCTGTTATTTTATTTACAGCATCTCCCTCCAGAGAGGATGCCACAGCTACAAATACACACAAGGGAGACACTAAAGTTTCTTTCATTGTCTGGGCCATAGGCGAGAGTCTGCCCCCCGTAGAAAGAATCCCCCCCTTTTCAAGAGTGAAGCTGGGAAGAAGTCAGCTACCCAGAGCAGCCCTAATAAGATTATGTGCCCCTTGGGACTGAACACCCTGGGAAAGGGTACATGTTAATTCTATTTAGAGAATGTTGATGGACCTATTAGTCATTCCCGCGCGATTCAGTAAGTAAAATGTGCAGCCAAGCTGCACATTTTACTTTCAGAAATTAGCACCTACCCAAAGGTAGGCGTTAATTTCTGCCGGCACCGGGAAAATGCACAGAAAAGCACTAAAAACTGCTTTTCTGTGCAGCCTCTGACTTAATATCATGGCGATATTAAGTCGGAGGTCCCAAAAGTTAAAAATAATTAAAAATTAAAAAAATGTAAAATCGGCCTGTGGCTCGCGGGTTGAAACCCGGGTGCTCAATTTTGCCGGCGTCCGGTTTCCGAACCCGTGGCTGTCAGCGGGTTTGAGAACCGACGCCGGCAAAATTGAGCGTCGGCTGTCAAACTCGCTGACAGCCGCCGCTCCTGTCAAAAAAGAGGCGCTAGGGACGCGCTAGTGTCCCTAGCGCCTCTTTTTACCGGGGGCCCTCATTTGCATGCGGGCCGATACTAAATCGCGCGCACAGGAGAGTGGCCTGTGCGCGCGCCGGGAGAGCGGGCGCACAGGCCACATGTTTTCCTCTTTTCTCTCATGTGCGCACAGGCGCACATGAGAGAAAAGAGGAAAACATGTTTCTAAGTCTGAAATGGAAGCCTTATTAGCACTGATTTCTAGGAAGGTTATGGCCCAGGTCTACCTAGCAACAACTAGAAAATGCTCCACTTGCCATTCATTCATTTTGCCCACGGTTCCATGAGGAAACATTCTTATATGATAAGAAGTACATGTCACAAGACAGAGAAACAGATGATACAGTTCCTGTTCTGTAAAATCGGCAACCTCTTTAACATTCCAGTAAACATGCTAGAGGAGGCAGTGCTTGCAAATCTACCTCATGCATAAGCACTGTGGATATCCTGAAAACCTGGCCTGTTTGTGGCAATAAAGGACAGGAGTAGGGCCACCCCTGAAATATGCTCTCACAACTTCAGCAATAAAGTAAACAGATTATATGCGTGTTTACTAGAAAACTGATTTTTTTTTTTTCAGTGAAACACATACTGTCAGTGTCAGTTACCTCGGCTCACTATCTCTCTCCCCCCTTCTTTGGGGAATAAGTACAATAAATGCATAAAGTGTTCTCCTAGTTTTTGTAATTACACAAAGTGCAGCAACATTTCTGATTGCCAGCCACGCTGGCTTCTAAGGTGCGAGTAGGAATCTCAGGCACCGGAGGTTCAGTCTGCGATTGCCAGGGGCTTGCAGCGGGGATCCTGAGGAACTGAATTCTCTTGGGTCAGAGGAGGTCAGAGATCTGGAACGTCTTCTATTTAAGTGAGAATAATTTGTCATTCCCATCTCTCTTATGCTCCTCTTCTTTGTGTCCATAGCAACAGTATGTTAGCATTTCTTTTATGGCCAAGCCTAGCAAACGTCCACCGTTAATTCAGTTCAACCAACAAAGGTTATTCTAATTCCCCGTCATCTAGTTTTAATTTAGATGCTCGCCTTAGCTCAGTAATTAAAGCGACCTCTTCCATTACAACAGTTTCATCTTAATTAGTTAATGTTATGGGGTCTGCCTCTTTTTGTTTCCATGTTTCATCTTCGGAGGAGTTCCTGTAATAGACAGTAACTTGTGCTGACAGGGGATTTCAGCTAAAGCTTCAAAGTGTTCCTGAGATTGCAGCTTAGGCAGCTGGTAAACTGCCTTTTGTTGCGGCATCAGCCTCCATGCGGATCCCCGGCCTCTCCCAGACAGTTGTTAATTAAATGTGGCTGCCCCTGCCTCAGGACCTCCATTGTGCGTGTTCTGTATGGCTTCCAGAATACTTTGGTTGACCAGGATCTCTGTCAGGTCACTAAAATGCTACAGCTAATCTATACCACCTCAAAAGCTTCCTGCGCTGACACAAAGCGCATTTTAACATAAAAGTGGCTGGTAGCTATTTCTTCTAAAGCACCCAAATCAAATATCAGCAATTAGAAGCAATCACACAATCATATATAAAAGTAAGTAAATCAAATTCTTTGAGATCCAGACATGGAAGTAACTTTTAAGGAGAAACGAAGTGATAAGTAAGCAGCTTCAAGAATCAGTGACATTTGCAACTAGGGATGTAGATTCCTTTCCTATGTATGTGCCATCCAAATCAAATGAGGCACTTTGTTTTGTTTCATTAAATGCAAAATGAATTGACAATGCCTCCAAAAAACCTACACATTTTTTTATTTTTCATTTCGGCAGAAGCACACACTAATTACCTGAATTGGTTTGGTTTTTTTTTTTAAAAACAAAAGGATACACTTTAGTAAGTGTAATGTATGTATTATGTAACAGCCCTGTTACCTGAAAAGGGGGGAAAGTCTCAGGAGATGACATGCAGGGCAGCAGAAGCAGGCAGGACAGTAACAGCGGCAGAACACAGGTCAGGAGGAGCAGGCTGGGGCAGCAGAAGGAAGACCGGCACCTGGCAGCAACACAGCAAGGCACTAATGGCAAAACCTGTGAGCATTGGTTCGCTGTCGCTGTGTACTCTCCTCCTGCCACTCGCGTGGAAATTCAGGGAAACTCAGAAGAGGATATTTTAAGGAAGGCCAACGTTTCCCCCCCCCCCCCCCCCCCCCCGGCCACCTCTGATGCCAGCTGTGAATGATGTGTACTCACAATGTCCCCCTGCTATTGAGAATACCCAATCACTAGGCGTGAAGGACTTCAAAGGGGCGTGGGATAAACACTGTGGATCCATAAAGTCAAGAGGCCGCCAATGAAGAGTGGGTGACTCGCCAGAATGATGGCTAATGCCTGGAGACAATACCCTTATTCAATAAACGTACACATGCTTACTGTGACTCCAACATCATTCTAGCTTCAACAGCAAGAGGAAATGTGGAATAAAGGATCTGCACTCACAAAGGGGGGAGTAGCTGGCTTGTTACGGCGGTTACTACCCCAAACCAAATAAGCCTGTTACTTCAATTTCTATGCAAATACAGCATAGTTCTCTGCTTCAACGGCAGGGGAGAAGAAAAAACTGATACTACACACATCCAGCAGAGCTCTCTGCTTCAACGGCAGGGGAGAAGAAAAAAGGGTTCGCACTCACAAAGTGGGGAGTAGCTGGCTTGTTACGGCGGTTACTACCCCAAACCAAATGTGCCTGATACTTCACTTTCGATGCATATCCAGCATGGCTCTCTGCTTCAACAGCATGGGAGAAGAATAAACTGATACTTCAAGCATATCCAGCATAGCTCCCTGCTTCAACAGCAGGGGAGAAGAAAAACAACCAATAAGGGCTGTATAACATAGTCTGGGTAAAACAAATAAGCATGGGTGTAGCTTGCTTATTGCGGCGGTTACTACCCCTACTACCCCTAACTTATCAGCTAGATATTCACTTGGATGCAGCTCCATCACTGCTTTCTACATTAATGGTGGGGGTGGAAGGGAAATAGAACCAAGAGCTAAGAGAAACAGATAAGTATGAGAGAAAAAAGCGTGTGAAGCTTGCTGGGCAGACTGGATGGGCCATTTGGTCTTCTTCTGCCGTCATTTCTATGTTTCTATGTTTCTATGTACTGTTTGGTGAACAGGAAAGGAAATACTGGGCTACCCTTGGCCGAGTCTGGCCAAACTGCTGCCTTGTGTGCCCAGTATGACAACGGGTCTGTAGCCATGTCCTTGATGAGGCTCTGTCAGATAGCACATGACAGAAACTTGTACGGGGGGGGAAGTATTAGTCTCTGCTGCCAAACACTGTAGCTAGCTATAGCCTGTGTCAGGAAAGCTGTAAATCAGCACCTCAATCAAGTAGGGGAACATTATTATACTTAGAAACTTTGATTCAGCTTTCACCTAACCACAGGCCCTGACACACGCAGAAATATTAACAGAGTGCTTACTAACATGTGGACCAGGTTGGATGTTCTTATTTTGATGGTCAGAGGATGACCAGTTTACTTTGTAATGTATTAACATAGTGGATAATGAAAGGGAAAGGCGGAACAGCCCATCCAGTCTATCCAGTTACCCTGTCCACACACTACTAAGGATGCATCTCAGCTGCAAGCCACACAATGTGACTGCCTGCAAGACATCTCTTCTTATCCAAGACAGTCGTTTTTGACTTTTTTCTTTGTACTTCACCATTTTGAGTAGAAAAGCATACAAGATGCTCACTTAATTCCCCACCCACCCACTTTTCCCATGCTTAACTGCAAGACTCTGTAATAATTCAGATAACCAGCACTACTAGCATGGCCATTGCCTGAACATCCAGCCTTTTACTTCCTCTGTGTAGCCTGCCAGACAAACTCAGCTACATGAGTGCCTGTGTTTCCATTCGGTTTTCTGGTTTCTTTTGCAGATTTAACAATACTTGCCAGACAGACTCAGTTTCCAGTTTGATTCTATCATCCCAGCCTGATGTAAATAGTTACCAATACTAGTGAGCCCTCCGGGTCCCCTGCGTAGCCTATCTGAAAGATCTGGCTATGAGAGCACCTGCGTTTCCACTATGCTGTCCAGCTATTACAGTAATTACAGCCTTCCAGACATATCCAGCTGCTAGTCTATTCTACCACTGCAGCCTGCTAGACAGGCTTGGTTGCCTGTGTTTGCCCTAGATCTGCTAAACTTTCATATCAACCACTTTGCCACTCAATCTGACATCCCCAAGAAATTCATTGTTTAATCAGGTGAGTATGAACCCAAGCACATGCCTCTAGGTCACACTTTCTGTTCTCTCCCCTTTTAGCAACTAAGAATCCCCTGCGCTAATTCCATGCCCTCTTAACCTCTGTTCCTGTTTTAGCCTCCACCACCCATCCCGGGAAGGCGTTCCGTGCTTCCACCACCCTTTCCTTGAAAATAATATTTCCTGATATATAATCTAAGAGGACAATAAAGAAGACAGAAGCTTGAAATCAGTGACAGACAAAGGGGATGAAATATAAATAGCAAAACACTGACACTTCAGCTGACATCCCGCTGCAGGCTTCTCGCTTATTTCCATTAATTATCTTTATCTTTAACTTTATTTATATTTATAAACTGCCTAAAGCAGAAACTAGATGATGTACAAGTAATGCAATCATAAATTAATTTACACAAACACCTCGCAAAAAACACATATATGACACTGGGTCAGTTACAGCTAACACATACGAATTGCTCGGTTAAAATTCTCAGATCAGATCGTATGCTTGCCTAAATAGCCATGTTTTCAGCATGGATTTGAAGGTTTTTAGACTATCATCTAGACGTAAGGCCTCGGGCAATGAGTTCTATAAAATTGGAGCCACCACAGAGAATGCACTCTCTCTGGTGCAGCATAATCTTGCTTGGCGTTCTGAAGGCACATCCAAGAGGCCCTTCTGAGAGGAGCATAGTTGATGTGTGGGGCAGTACATATGTAAAAGTACATTGCCCCAGGGTGATATATTGGGAGAGATCAGCTTAAAGGTGATAGTAGCAATTTTATATTTAATCTGTTCCTCCATAGGAAGCCATTGGAGATTTGCTAGCACGGCGGAAATGTGGTCTTGTCTTATGTGCCTGGAAATGAGATGGGCGGCGGCATTTAGCAATAGCTGAAGATGTTTGATCATCATGGCTGATAGGCCAAGGAGAATAGAGTTACACTAGTCTACTCGTAATAGAATTGAAGCTTGAGCAACCATTTTGAGATCTGTCCTTTCCAAAAAATGTTTCAGACCGCACATCATCCAAAGCAGATTTTGACAGGCTTCTTATATGGGGCAAAAAGACAGACCGGGATCAAAGACAACTCCTAGACTCCGAATACAGGAATCTAGACAGAAGACAGTATCTTCAGTCACAATTGACATTTGTTGGATTTAAGTTGGAGAATGCTGAATCAGAATACATTGTGTTTTCTTGAGGTTCAAAGATAATTTATTAAAGAAGAGCCATTTCTTAATAGTGGCAACACATAGATTCTCAATGTCTACTGTCTCTGACCTGATGGACATACGCAGATAAAAAAAATTGGATGTCAGCATATAATTTATATCCCTAACAGAGGCCTGCCAAGACCTTACACAATTTAATAACATGGCAGTCAGGGCTGAGCCATGTGGTAGAAGGTCATGACAGGTGACCATTGTGAGGTCTTATTGTTGTATTCTATACGCTGAGACCGCTGTGACAAAAAGGATCTAAACCATTGATGGACAGAGCCAGAAAAGCCATATTCCTGTAACCGAAATAACAAGATGGAATGATCAATCATATCAAATGCTGTGGTGATGTCCAGAGAAATTAGCACAGTTTAGCTGTTTCCAGTGTCAAGGTCCCTTCTAAGTGTGTCTAGAAGTGACAATATTAATAGTTCAGCACTCATTGATTTTCTAAAACTATATTGATGTAGGTCGAGTATTTGCTTCTCCTCCATATAGTCAATAAGCTGTTTCAAGACAATACTTTCTATCAGCTTAGCTAAGAATGGTAAAGAGGAAATCGGTCTATAGTTGTTCAAATCTAATGAATCAAGATTTGATTTTTTTAGGAGGGTGTCTAACAAAGGCTTTTTTCAGCTGCTCAGGGAAGACACCTTCATTTAGTGAACGATTAACAATTACCTTCACCACTAGTGCTATTGCATCTTTAATTCCCTTCAGGATTTCTGGATCGCATGGGTTTAGAGCACATCGTGAAGGATTCATGCAAGAAATGAACTGTTTGATTTCAACAATGGATGTCTCTTTAAACTCATTCCAAGAACAGGTAAGCACATTGTCTAAAGGTAGCAACCACTTTGGAACCGAGGAGAAGGAAGAGACCAGTTTTTCGATCTTACCATTAAAATGGTCTAAAAAATCGTCACAATGCAGAAGACAAGGCAGATTATTTATGCGAGCCATGCTATCTGAGGGATGATTGTTAACTGCTTAGCTATCTTAAAAAGCACCTTGGGATTATAGCCAATCTCATAAACACATCTTGAGAAGTAAGCACGCTTGGCTTCATTAACCAAAGAACGATAGTCCTTTAAGATGGAAGGATAAAGCGTTAAAGCCTCATCGGTATGCAGCCTCTGCCATTTCCAATCATTTCTGCATAGTTGTCGTTTACAGTGTCTATTAGTGGGGGACATCCAGGGGAGATGTTTTGTTCTAGTTTTGTGCTTTGGCCGAAGATGGGCAACACTGTCAATAGAATCAGCGATGATAGAGTTTCAGCCATTGATTCCATCTTTGGTGTCATTAGGATAGAAAGAGCTGAGATTAGAAGTAACAAGATCAATTAATTTGTGGAGATCGATGTACACGCTCCGATAAATTATTTAATCATGACTATTCTTAAAATTTCTCAAAGCCGAAGGAGCAGGAACGTTGAAGCTAATGAAAAAATGGTCCAACCAGGGAACAGCTGTAATTGATATTGAGTTTATACATCAATTTTTTAAGGAGTTATTCACAAAGACAAGATCTAAAGTTAACCATTAGGCTACTCCTCCATTCCAGATTGGAGTTTTATTTCTGGACTTTCAGTTGAATCGCAGGCATGGGGCTAAATGATGGAATGAAGCTCAAACCTCCCCCACAAATTCTGCTTTAGAAGATAAGGGGGAAAAACCAACAGTATCGCTCATGTTATTATCTGGGTTTAGAGCTGTTATCTCTGCTATGCTAGGAAAGATATAACTGTGTGTTAAAGCCACATCATGTCTTGATCCTATTCCTTCTTATACTATAAAAGAGGCAGGTCAGGTGTTGCTATCTTACTGCTACTATCATTTTAGCTAACGGCCTAATAGCTCCATGTTTAAAGGAAGTAGTAATTAAGAAAATGTTGAAAAAAACGGATTTGGATGCTATGCTGGTTGAAAATTATTGCCCAGTTTCCAATCTGCCGTTTATGGCGAAATTGGTAGATAGGGTGGTCCTAAAGCAAATTTTGGAATTTTAGTGAAAACACAATTTGTATTTCAGCGCAGCTTCCACAAGGGCCACAGGACTGAGATTCTCTTTTTCTTTTTTTTTAATTTAAAAAAATTAATCACTTTAAAGATTTTAAAAGTGATATATAAACTTAAAAATCAAATGACAAGGTCTTGTTGGTCCTTGTGATGGCATATGGATATGCGCCGATAGTAGTCAAGATTCCCTCTTGATCTTTTTGGATTTATTGGAAGCAATTGATTCAAACAATCATATCTTACTCTTAGATCTTCAGATCATTGGTGTGAGAAGCTTAACTGGGAAATAGCTTTGCTCCTTTCAATCATATACGTAGAACCCAATTATTTCTATAAGGTAATTTCCTTTCTGGATTGTGGCATGCCATGGAGTTTTGTCCTCTCTCCTGTTCTTTTAAATATTTTACTTACAGCCTCTTGCAGATGGCATCGAGAGCTTTGGGGTTGGTTGTCACATTTTTGAAGATGATATTCAGCTGTGCATAACAGTAGGTGAGGACCAATCACTAGATTAAACCCAAGTCTAGTGGCAGTGGCTAGAATCCCATAAATTGAAATTGAATTCCTCAGAATCAGAGATATGGGTATCTAGGGTGGCTATACCATTAGTGATGAAACCTGCTTTAGAGATGGATTTACTAGTATATATTTTAGGAGTCCTGCCAGCCTCCTTGCTTCAGTACGTAGTTGTTATGGTTGTGGACCCTTAGGCCAGGACGGGGATTAGCACTATCACAGAGGGATGGCCCCCAGTGGTTCCTGTCGCTGGTAGGTGGTGAAGGTGAGGTCAACTCAGCTGGAGCTTCACCTATACCAGCCCTCGTTCCCCGCAGGTTGAGCCCTTGGGTAACAGGGCCGGCAGGTCTTAGGTGCGGGTTGCCTCGGTGAAGCAGGAGAGGCAAGACGAAGACGAGGTCAGGAATCCAGATCAGGGCTGGCAGCAAAGATGCAGAATGAGAGTCCAATCCAAGGGTCCAGGGCAGGCAGCAGGCAAGCAGAGACAAAGAAACCGGGCCAGGGGTCGAGACAGGCAGCAGTCAAGCGAAGACGAGGAGCAAGCCAAAGGTCAGAACCAGGAGATCAAGTCAAGGAAGAACACAGGAACTGGAGTACAAAGGAAGGAGCAAGGACAGGAGCTGGATCAAGATCAGGATCAGGCACAGGAACTTCAGGCAGGAACCAGGAGGCGACAGGATACAACAACTAGCACTCCGAGGAGACCTGTTGCTAAGGCAAGAAACTGAAGACTGAGGCTGGGTTTAAATAGCCCTCAGTCTTGATGTCATCAGAAAGGGCTGGACTGAAGTTTCCCACCATGGGCCCTTTAAGAGGAAGAGCCTCCCGTGCGCGCCTAGGGAGAGCTCCGCAGGAAGTAGGGCTGCGGCTTTTAGAGCCGCGTGGGAGGCCACGGTCGGCCGGCCCCAGTGCAGGGAATGCCGCGCCGGCCGGGAGAAGTGCCAGCTTGTAGTGGAAAAGGTAGGGGGGACCGGCCGTGGTCCATCACGGCCAGAAACCACAACAGTAGTTTGCTATTCATTTATGTGACTGCAGCAATTATGCCAACTGTGCCCATGTTTGGATAAAGTTGATTTGGAAATGATCATTCACTCTTCCATTGCAATGTGAATAGACTACTGTAACT
Source organism: Rhinatrema bivittatum (assembly GCF_901001135.1). Taxonomy (NCBI): domain Eukaryota; kingdom Metazoa; phylum Chordata; class Amphibia; order Gymnophiona; family Rhinatrematidae; genus Rhinatrema; species Rhinatrema bivittatum. Next base: position 518,261,198 of record NC_042615.1, on the reverse strand, counting down.
CTCTGCATCTAGGTATACTCCTAAGGACAATCACATGGTTACAATTACCGCAGCTTACTGTGGCAAGACTATTAAAGCCAGTAATCACATCACTCCAATCCTAAAAGAGTTGCACTGGCTCTCTGCTTAAAACAGGATAAAGTTTAAAATTCTTACACTGTCTTTAAATGTTTAAACTCAACAAGGTCAGTTTATGTAAGTACTTTACTGCATCAGTATGAACCGACTAGGCTACTTAGGTCTTCCCTGCATGCATCACTTGCTATTCCTGCAGTTTCAGTAGTTAGGTTAGTTGCTACTCAATGAAGGGATTTTTCACCCCAAAACAATGGAATGTTATTCCTTTGGAGGCAGGGCTGGAACTAAATTAAGTCTCTTTTTGAAGAATGATTAAAGACTGGATATTTAAACTGTTGTTCCAGTAACAGGCTGCTAGAGGAGCCAGTCACGTTTACAGGTTTGGGGCGCAATAAAGCAATGCTGCTAAGTAAGCTTTTATTTTTATACTATTTGTGTTGTGTTACACTGTATTGTTAGTATAGTTATGATTGTTAATGTCATATTATTTGTAGGGAGATTTTTACATTACAGTAACCCATTTTGGGCTTATCTGTAAAAATGGGATATTAAGTCCCATGAACTAAATAGATAACAGCCACCTCTCCCACTCTAGCTGGGTTCTGTTCCCTCCCAAGTATTTGAAAAACACACATGCAGGTCATGGAGTCATAAAATGTGCTCTTTTAAGTTCTAGACTTCTTTTTTTTTTTTTTTTTTTTTTAATGGAAGTGTCCATCTTCAGTCCTCAAGGACCACAAACCAGTCTGATTTTTAGGATAATCAGATTATGCAAGTCAGCTTCTCTCTTAGACCTAATGCGTAATGCATGCAAATATATCTCCTGAATATTCATTGTAGACGTCCTGAAAACCAGTTTGCAGCCATTGAGGACCAGATTTGCTCACCCTTGCTTTAGAGAATTTTCGTTGCAGCATGAATATGTGATATGCCTGAAGAAAATCCCTTCCCTAGTGCTGTCATTTAGCTGTTTTTGTTCTCTAAGCTGAGATATTTTTTGAAAATTATGCACATATTAGAGCAAAAACATCTTATTTTTCTCTGAAGCAGAGGACTTTTGGTTTTAAAGTGCCCTAATGGTACCTCTGTGGTTCTGCCACAAATTATGCTGTGCCATGACAACGGAAGGAAATCAGTTTCGCTATAATTGTACTAGGACTCTCTGTAAATCTCCATCATGTTCTTATAAACTTCAACATTCAGCCCTTATTAAAAGTCAAGACTTTTCCTGTGCAATGAGCCAATTCCTGTCTCAAACATATCATTTAACTTGTTGGTATCTCAGAAAATTAAATAATGAAGAATCTTGCTTTATGCCATTGTACTCTGTGTACTGTTACAAATATTTACTTCCAAGATCACTATTTTTTTTTTATTTGTACAGTCCAATTAGTGAACACAGCATCAAAAAATGGTCATTGCATCTCTGCCTCACAAAGCTGACAACATAAGGGGCATATATACTAAAAACGTTCTTCCTATTTTTATTTCTTTATTTAAAATCATTTACATATCCCCTCTCCCCCCCCCCACACCGAAATTACTATTCACAGCAATGAACAAAAGTGCCTTCTAGCTTTCACCACAATATTGCCTAATAAAAACAAAGACACAGGTGAGGCCACAGAGTAAAATCTAAAGTAGCATCAAAATACTGTCTATATTACACCATTGCAATGCCCTAACCACTAGCCCAAGGACACAGACCCCCAACGTTACACGACAACTCCTAAATGGCTTGCTCATAGATCCCAGGGAGAAAACACATCAATTTTAAGACAGGCTTATTAAGAGACTATGGGCCTCATTTTCTAAAGTACCGCAGGCCTTCGGTACTTTAGAAAACTACGGTAATGAGGGGCGGGGGCCGAAACGGGAGGGCTGTCCTGCACTAGCCGGCAGCGATCGCACCTCCGCGATGCGATCGCTGCCAGCATCGCACCCAATAACTACACCATAGAAGGTGTAATTATTGGGCGCGAAATAGGCAGCGAAAAGGCCCTTACCTTTTCGCTGTCCGCGCCGTCCTCGCAGAGTCGGCCCCGGTGACGCCCCGACTCCTCCTCTTCCGGGGCCAACTCCGCCCCGATGTAGGTAGTGCAGGCATGCGCTACCTTCGCTAGCTAGCCTGCAATAGCCTTGGAAAATAAGGTCCTATGTTGGCTAATTAAAGCCCATTCTGCCTCTACCCATCAGAAGCTGAAAGCCACCACAGGGTTCACATTCCCTCCTTCAGATTTTTAAGACTCCAGAGAGACAAAAATGATCAAATAAATTCAGACCAGTGAGACTCCTGAAAGAAAATATCAACTAATTATAAAAGAGACAAAAGAAGACAGGACAAGAACAGGAGAGGAAGAGCAATATATTTCAACCATTGTTCCATCACCCTGAAAGCATCCAGATCTTTAACTTCTTCCTAAAGTAAGAAGGGTTACCTCCATCCTGATATGTAATTATTTTTAGCTCATGACTTTTCATTGGTTGCTCAAGGCTAGTTACATTGAAGTACTGTAGGTATTTATCTGTGGCCAGAGAACTTGCAAGCTAACTGGTCGATTTTAAAAGCCCTGTGCGCACCAAAGCCAGGAGATGTGCACATGACTCGGCATGGCGTGCGCTGCATGGATTTTAAAACCTGCACATATCTCCCGATACACACACAAACATAATTTTTCCAAAAAGTGGTAGGGTATGGTCTGGGTGGGCCTGGGCTGAGGCATGATTTCTGCACGTACCTATTTAAGCGCACAAGCGAGCAATGGGGTCCCCTACCGCGTATCTTTATTACTGCTATGGACGGCGTGTAAGTCAAACAAATAAAAAAAATAGCTTACTAAGCAAGGTTTAGGGGGTCGAGCCTAAAAGGTAAAAGGTAAGCAAAGTAATAGGGGGGGTTAGGAAGGCCGATTGGTTAACTAGGTGAACTGGGACTGAACCGGGAAAATGGGTTCTAGCGTTGGCGCATGTTACTTGTAAAATCCCCCCCACTTACACGAGCAAGGCGGCATTTGCACACTTGCCTGCAACAATATGAAATCAGGCGCACGTGTACGCGCAAATACCCAGTTTTAAAAGATGCGCAACATGTTTTAAAATCGACATGTCCATGTGCGCCCGCATACCTCTAAGTGTATTTTATTTATTTTTGATATTCCGCCTTTTACCAAAAATAGCTCAAGGTGGATTACAATTACTTTAAATCCTCAATTGCGACTGAAATTTACCAAGGTGATGGAGATCACAGCAGGGAAAATAACTTTCTTCAAGTCTTTGGTCATATCCATGAGAGTTAGATCAGGAGGAATGGGGACTCTGTAGGGAAGATCTGACTGAAAAGCCATGCCGGAACTTTTTTTCTGAATGTAAGGTAGCAAGATTCAAATCTTAGGCTTAGTAGTACCTTGTTCCAGATTTTTGGTGCATAACACAAAGTCGAGTGCAAGACAATCTGGCAGTGGTCAGAAGAGGAGACAAAAGAAATGCCTTTTGGGAGGACCAGAGATCTCTTGTGGATGTGTAGGAGGAGAGAAGTTGGGAGAGGAACTTGGGTGCCTGCTTGCTCACGCACTTGTAAGTAAAGCAGAGAGTTTTGAATATTAGCCTGCTTTCGACTAGGAGCCAGTGCCGTTGACGGAATATTGGTTTTATGTGGTCAATTGCTTTGGCATCAACCAAAATTCTAGCAGCAGTACTTTGAAGGAACTGGAGATGTTTTATATTGTATTGCATGATTGCATTAAAAAGTGTGTTGCAGTAGTCAGTTCAAATGGTGACTGCTGCATGGATTACAGTGGTGAGGTTATGTTTGTCTAGATAGTTGAGTAACTGACGAATCTGGTGCAGGTACATAAAGGAAGTCCTTATCACCTTTGTGATGTGTAATTCCATGGTGAGGTTTTGGTTGATCTGAACCCCCTAGGCCTCCAACTGACTCTTTGGGCTGTATCAGGGTACCCAACAGGGAAGGTAAAGAGATCAGGGGTTGACTCTGATGGCTGAGCCAGAGGGGTGCTAATTTAGAAGGGTTTAGCTTGAGTTTGTGGTCATTAAACATTGATCTACTGCTAGGACATCCCAGGATATGTTGTTTTAAATTGAATGAACATCCACTGAGAAAGCCTGGGCCTTCCAACCTGCCAAATGCATTTCCATGCTTGGGGGAACTTTCCAGTTTTGGTCACCCTAAGATTGTTGTTGATTAGCAGGTGTGGTGGGGGAGGCACGGGGAGGAATGCTTATCAGATTTCTCTCTTCCATTCCTCCCCACCCCTACTAATCTACTTCTAATATTACTTTTCACTTCTATAGCGCTATTCAACATATGCAGCACTGGACAAAAACATATGAGACAGTCCCTGCTTAGTAGCTGTTGTGCTTCCCGGCCGTGCTGGTGCCACGACCGGGCCTGCTCACATGGCGCAACCGTCTACCAGCTCCTCTCTCAATCCCGGCTCTGCTCGACCACAACATCCACGAGAGTCCCCAGGCCCATCGGGGCCTTCCACCTTGCAACGCTCCTTGCACCGGGGCTCGGCGGCGTCCTCAACGTTGGCCCTGCCCCCTAGCGCATGCATGCGGAACTCTGGCGAACTTAAAGGGCCAAGCGCGGGAAACCCTCGGGCAGCGCCCAACTCTGACGTCATCTGAGCCCTGTATAAATGCAGGGCTCAGACACTAGCTCATTGCCTTGGCAATCAAGTTGTACACTGCGGTATTCTCTAGTTTGCCTGTTCCAGCCTCTCCTGTTCCAGCGTCTCCTGTGTCTCCTGTTCCAGCGTCTCCTGTTCCTTCATCTCTCCATTCCTGGTAGTACTCTTCAGACTGATCTCACGGTACTGACCTTTGCTTGCTCCTGACCTCATCTGACTGCTGCCTGGAACCGACCTCTGCTTGTCCACTGACCTCATCTGACCGCCACCTGGAACTGACCTCTGCCTGTCTCCTGACCTCGTCTGCCCACTGCCTGGAACTTGACCTTTGCCTGACCTGACTACTCCCGGATTGACTACAGGTACTGACCCCTGCTTTGGCTGACCATTCTGGACTGATACCCTGACCCTGATCCTCGCTATCCTCTCGGACACTCTTCTGGCCTCCTGCGACCTCTGGATATTCTTGCTTGGACATTGACTGCACACTCTTGTTCGTGGTGGGCACTCCCCTGTGCTTCCTCTCTAGGAGACCCTGTGAAGCCCACCTAAGACCAGACACCCCGGTTAACCAAGGGCTTAACCTGAGGGAACCCCGGGTTGCGATTGGCGAAGCTCCAGCTAGCCTCTGTCTCCTCCTGTGCTCCGCCTCCTAGTGGCAGGCGCTCTCTGGGTCTGACCAGAGGGCCACACCAATCCTGCACCAGGCCAAGGGTCCACCTCCAGTGGCCAAGCGTCCCCACCACCGTTACCTCTCTCACCAAGTCCTGTGCTCCACTGAGAATTAGATCTAAAATTGCTCCCTCTCTCGTCGGTTCCTGAACCAATTGCTCCATAAAGCTATCATTTATTCCATCCAGGAACGTTATCTCTCTAGCGTGTCCTGATGATACATTTACCCAGTCAATATTGGGGTAATTGAAGTCTCCCATTATTACTGCACTACCAATTTGGTTAGCTTCCCTAATTTCTCTTAGCATTTCACTGTCTGTCTTACCATCTTGACCAGGTGGACGGTAGTATACTCCTATCACTATAGTGTTCCCCGACACACAAGGGATTTCTACCCATAAAGATACAATTTTGTATTTAGTCTCATGCAAGATGTTTATCCTGTTGGACTCTATGCCATCCCGGACATAAAGCGCCACACCTCCTCCCGAGTGCTCCTCTCTGTCATTACGATATAATTTGTACCCCGGTATAGCACTGTCCCATTAGTTATCCTCTTTCCACCATTTTTCGCCTTCATGGCCTACCAAGACACACTGTCTCAGACCGAGGATCTCGATTCACGGCAAGATTCTGGAGGGCCTTGTGCAAGTTATTCGACATCTCTCTAGACCACACTTCAGCCTATCATCCACAATCAAATGGCCAAACAGAACGGATGAATAGAACCTTAAAACAGTTCATTCGAGCCTAAGGGAGTTGCCGTCAGAATAACTGGGCTGAACTGTTACCTTGGGCTGAATTCACCATCAACTCTCATCCAGCAACATCAACTGGATCAACACCTTTTGAAGTGGTATATGGACGCTCTCCAACACCGCCACTTCCACTGAAGCTCTCAGTGACGTCCCCAGCAGCTCAATCCACTGCTGATGAAATCCATAACCTGTGGACTCAGATGAAAGACATGCTAGTTAAAGCAAGTGACCGCGCCAGGAAGTTCTATGACGCTCACCATTCTCAAGCGCCTGTCTTCAAACCTGGTGACAAAGTCTGGTTATCTACCAAACATCTCAGACTGAAATTACCCTCCACTCGGTTCGCTCCTCAGACCATTTCCAATCCCCCGACATCTTGGCAACATCACCTACAGTCTGAGTTACCACCCGGACTGAACATCCACAATGCTTTTCAAGTTTCACTCTTGAAACTTCTTATACTCAGTGAATTCTCTTCCAAGACTCAGGAACCACCTGCCATCAACGCAGAAGATGACCTAGAATTCAAGGTTGAAGAGATTCTTGATGTCCGAAGATGAAGCAAAACACTTGAATACCTCCTTTCTTGGGAGGGTTTCAGCCCCGAAGAAAACTCTTGGGAGCCTCAGGCTAACATCCTTGATAAAGAGATGCTCCATCAATTTCATCTCGCGCATCCTTCTAAACCTAAACCTGGTACCCGCAGAGGAGACCGCCCTTTGTTATGACTGTCGCTGCCCGATGTCTCCACTCCGCCCTCGGAGAAAGTTCTTTTTTACTCAACGCACAATTAAACTCTGGAATTTGTTGCCAGAGAATGTGGTTCGTGCAGTTAGTATAGCTGGGTTTAAAAAAGGATTGGATAAGTTCTTGGAGGAGAAGTCCATTACCTGCTATTAAGTTCACTTAGAGAATAGCCACTGCCATTAGCAATGGTTACATGGAATAGACTTAGTTTTTGGGTACTTGCCAGGTTCTTATGGCCTGGATTGGCCACTGTTGGAAACAGGATGCTGGGCTTGATGGACCCTTGGTCTGACCCAGTATGGCATTTTCTTATGTTCTTATGTTCTCCTTATCTCTGTGGCGACTCCTCCCGCGGTTGACGGATGTTTGGCTGCTGTGGCGTCTGCCTGCCATCCTCTCCGGCATCCCCAGTCCGGCTTGGGCGCTGCCTCCCGCCATGCTGTCCAGCTGCCTTAGAGGGCGCGCACGCCCCGCGGCCCTGCTTCAAATACTTTCTTTGGCGCGAACCTCAGGGGCGTCCCCCTGTGATGACGTCACACATCCCGGATACAAAAAGCCTACACTACTGCTAGCTAATCGAGTTAGCAACAGGTATTCGTACTGGTGAACGCTTTACGGATGGGATTTGCTCTCCATACCTAGCTACTCTGCCTCTCCATTATTGGATTTACTCTATTTGGGGTACCCGCTCCTCGGGGGCCTCTCTCTTCTCTTTCAAGTCACTGTCTGGAACTGGTACTCGCTCGAGGGCCCATGCTCCTGGACTCACTGCCTGGACTTCACTTCTGCCTGGAAGATACCGTTGCCTACACCATCAATGAGTTACCATCTACTTCTCTCAGAGCTGTTCCCTGGAAACAGGTACTCGCTCCTCGAGGGCCCAGCTTTACTTCAGCTCCTGTGTTCCCTACCGAGAGAAACCGCTGTGTGCGTACTCAACCAACGAGTCTCTATTCCAGAACCCTGCATATACTTCATTGTACTCACTATCTCAGTTTCTCTTCACTACAGGACAGCCATTGTGGGATCGCTATTCCAGAGCCCTGAGGGACTATAAGCCCAGCTGGGCTTCATTTCTGCTCACTACTGCCACCTCTGGTGGCTCCTCAATACTGTTAATAAAAGATCTATCTGTGTTGTGTGTCCTAAGCTGAGCCTGACCTGTGTCCCCTCACGGGACTTCCCCCCGTGGGTGTGGTCAGCAGCCACAGTGTCCAAGGGTCCACCCAAAACCTTGCAAACAATAATAGATACTAAGAGAGAAATGGATCCTTTACTGAGGTCTAATGAGTTTCACTCCTTTTAAGAATACAGAAACATCCGGATATAATGACAAAAGCCTCCACAGCATGTGACTAGTATAACATACAATAGCTAACTTGTACCTTCAAGGAATTATTTGATAATCCCTTAACCAAAGCATTGTCCAGAAACTCCAGTATGTCTGGAACTGATGCAGTCCTGGGATCTGCACCACTGCACCACTGTTGCGACTGTTGCTGCCCGACGTCTCCACCCTGCCCACCTTACCTCTGTGGCGACTCCCTCTTTGCTTGTTGGATGTTTGACTGCCGTGGCATCATCTTGCCACCCTCCTCCGGCGTCCCTGGACCGGCAAGATGCTGCACTCCACCATGTTTCCCAGAAGCCTAAGGCGCTCGCACGGCACAGCCCCGACTCAAGTACCAGCAGTGGAGCGAACCTCAGGGGCGTCCCCCTGAGATGACGTCATCCGCACCGGATATTTAAGGTCTCTGAATTTGCTAACTAATCGAGTTAGCAAGGAAAGGAAACGTTTTCTTACGCTCCTAGCTACTCTGCCTCCTCGGACTTACCAGGGGTACCCACTCCTCGGGGGCCTCATTTCTCTTTTGCCTTTCAGGTCGCAGTCTGGAACTGGTACTCGCTCCTCGAGGGCCCACGTTCTCGGATCTGCTTCTGAATACCACTTCTGCCAGGAAGTCATCGCTGCCTACAACACCAGTGAGTTACCATCCTTTTCTCAGAGCTTTCCCTGGAACCAGCTCTGCCATCCTGGGATCGCTGTTCCAGTATCTGAGGGACTACACCCCAATAGGGCGCTTCCAGCTCACTACTGCCACCTCTGATGGTTCAATATACTGTTTAATAAAATAATTAGTGTGTGTCTATCTCCAAACTCTGAGCCTGACCGGTGGTCCCTCTCGAGATCTTCCCCCAGGGGCATGGTCATCTGCCACCGGCCCAAGGATCCACCCACAACTATCCCAAACAATAACAACCACTGCCTGAATACTCTCCAAAATTGTACATATGCTAAGAAAGTAGAAATCTTCCTTGCCTTCAGAAGAGTGTTCATCAACTCTTGATAGTAGCCTTCCTTTGTCAAATGAGCCCTCTCAAGGGCCAAGACATAAGACAAAATTGATCCGGACCTTCATGGAGAATAGGACCCTGCGAGAAGAGATCCCTGTCCTAGGGAATCCATAATGGAGAGTGGTATAATAGTCTGACTAGTTCCGTGTACCAAGGGCACTTCCGCAGTTTGGAACTACCAGAATTACCAAAGCTTGATGACTGAAAATTCTTTGCAGAAATTTTCCTATCAGCACAGAGGAAAAAACATAGTGGCCGGTCTCTGTCAGCCATTCCTACATTAAGGCATCCAGCCCTGATAATACTCTTTCTTTCCTTCGACTGAAAAACCTTTGCAACTTCGTATTCCTGGAAATAGCTATCAAATCCATCAGTGGGATTTCTCACCTGTCTACTATCTGGTCAAATGCCACTTGAGATCGTAGCCATTCTCCAGGATTGACCACAATGTGACTGAGAAATTTTGCCTGAATATTTTCTATTCCTGCTATGTGTGAGGCAGAAAGAGCTTTCAGAATCTCAACTGCCCATAGAGCTATCTCTTCCAATACATGAAGACTCTTTTTGCCTTCATGATGATTTACATATGCCACTGCAGTCGCATTGTCTAACATCACTCTGACCACTAGTCCCCTGAGAAGAGATGCAAAATGCAAAAGCAACAACCAACTCGCTCTGGTCTTCAGACAATTAACATAAGAACATGTCATACTGGGTCAAACCAAGGGTCCATCAAGCCCAGCATCCTGTCTCCAACAGTTGCCAATCCAAGCCATAAGAACTTGGCAAGTTACCCAAAAACTAAGTCTATCCCATGTTACTGTTGTTAGTTATAGCAGTGGCTATTTTCTAAGTCAACTTAATTAATAGCAGGTAATGGACTTCTCCAAGAACTTATACAATCCTTTTTTAAACCCAGCTACACTAACTGCACTAACCACATCCCCTGGCAACAAATTCCAGAGTTTAATTGTGTGTTAAGTGAAAAAGAACGTTCTCCGATAAGTTTAAATGTGCCACATGCTAATTTCATGGTGTGCCACCTAGTCCTTCTATTATCCAAAAGAATAAATAACTGATTCACATTTACCCGTTCTAGACCTCTTATGATTTCAAACACCTCTATCATATCCCCCCTCAGCCATCTCTTCTCCAAGCTGAACAGTCCTAACCTCTTTAGTCTTTCCTCATTGGGGAGCTGTTCCATCTCCTTTATCATTTTGGTTGCCCTTCTCTGTACCTTCTCCATTGCAACTATGTCTTTTTTGAGATGCGGCGACCAGAATTGTACACAGTATTCAAGGTGCGCTCTTCACCATGGAGCGATACAGAGGCATTATGACCTTTTCCATTTTATTCACCATTCCCTTTCTAATAATTCCCAACATTCTCTTTGTTTTTTGACTGCCATAGCACACTGAACTGACGATTTCAAGGTGTTATCCACTATGACACCTAGATCTCTTTCTTGGGTGGTAGCTCCTAATATGGAACCTAACATTGTGTAACTATAGCATGGGTTATTTTTCCCTATATGCATCAGCTTGCACTTATCCACATTAAATTTCATCTGCCATTTGGATGCCCAATTTTCCAGTCTCACAAGGTCTTCCTGCAATTTATCACAATCTGCTTGTGATTTAACTACTCTGAACAATTTAGTGTCATCTGCAAATTTGATTACCTCGCTCGTCGTATTCCTTTCCAGATCATTTATAAATATATTGAAAAGCACGGGTCCCAATACAGATGGCTGAGGCACTCCACTGCCCACTCCCTTCCACTGAGAAAATTGTCCATTTAATTCTACTCTCTGTTTCCTGTCTTTTAGCCAGTTTGTAATCCACGAAAGGACATCGCCACCTATCCCATGACTTTTTACTTTTCCAAGAAGCCTCTCATGAGGAACTTTATCAAACGCCTTCTGAAAATCAAAATACACTACATCTACCAGTTCGCCTTTATCTACATGTTTATTTACTCCTTCAAAAAAGTGAAGCAGATTTGTGAGGTAAGACTTGCCTTGGGTAAAGCCATGCTGACATGGTTCCATTAAACCATGTCTTTCTATATGTTCTGTGATTTTGATATTTAGAACACTTTTTACTAGTTTTCCTGGCTAACTGGTCTGTAGTTTCCTGGATTGCCCCTAGAGCCCTTTTTAAATATTGGGGTTACATTAGCCACCCTCCAGTCTTCAGGTACAATGGATGATTTTAATGATAGGTTACAAATTTTTACCAATAGATCTGAAATTTCATTTTTTAGTTCCTTCAGAACCCTGGGGTGTATTCCATCCAGTCCAGGTGATTTACTGCTCTTCAGTTTGTCAATCAGGTCTACCACATCTTCTAGGTTCACCGTGATTTGGTTCAGTCCATCTGAATCATTACCCATGAAAACCTTCTCCAGAACGGGTATCTCCCCAACATCCTCTTCAGTAAACACCAAAGCAAAGAAATTGTTTAATCTTTCCGCAATGGCCTTATCTTCTCTAAGTGCCCCTTTAACCCCTCGATCATCTAATGGTCCAACTGGCTCCCTTAAAGGCTTTCTGCTTCGGATATATTTTAAAAAGTTTTTACTGTGAGTTTTTGCATAATGATGGACCATACTTCCTCTTCCGCTGAGCACAGACCCTGAGCAATCTGACCTAAACAGTGAGCTCCCCAGCTCCATCTTGGGGATCTCCAGATCCACTCCTCTCTCCAAGTTTTCAGACTCAAGCCACCAAATTAGACTCTCCTTGACATGACTCAATACCGGAAGACTCAAAAAGTAATTTTGAGACTTAGGTTCCCCACCTGGAAAGCAAAGCTTTCTGGAGCGGCTGCATGTTTATTTTTTTTAATTTATTAATTGCTTTCCAGTTTTTACAATAAAATCTTTCAAAGCAATGTACATAATCACAATATGAAATTAAAAACAACAATAAGAACAAGTTACTACTTACCTGATAATTTCCTTTTCCTTAGTACAGACAGGTGAATCCAAAACCAGTGGGTTATGCACCTCTACCAATAGATGGAAACGTAGCAAAGCTGACATCACAGTTTATATATTCCTACAGAGACATCAACCTGGCAGTATTCTCTGCAAAAGCCAACTGTGGACAAACTAGCAAAACAGATTATTAACAGATAACCATTCTAGCACTCAGCAAACAGAAAAACACTTAGTTCAGATAGGGAGTGTAAGAACACTAATCTAGGGACTAGATTGACACTTACCAGTACTCCCTGGAACACACACCCACGTAGAAGGACCATAGCATAACCATTTGACAGCCAAGGGTGGGAAGTTAGATTCACTTGTCTGGACTAAGGAAAAGGAAATTATCAGATTAGTAATTTCTCCTTTCTTAGCATACAGACTGGTGAATCCAAAACCAGAGGGATGTACCAAAGATACTCCTGAACAGGGTTGGAGGCTGCCCGTGGTCCAGTCAAAACTGCATGTGCAAAGGATGCATCCTCCCAGACCTGCACATCCAAGCAATAATGACTGGAAAAGGTGTGTAAGGAGGACCACGTTGCGGCTCGGAAAATGTCGACGGGAGACAACAATCTAACTTCTGTCCATGGCATTGCCTGAGCCCTAGTGGAATGAGCCTTAACCTGACTAGGCAATGGCTGCTGAGTTTCCACATATGCGGCCGTGTCTACCTCCTTAATCCAGCAGGCTATTGTAGCCTGCGACGCTGGCTCACCCTGCTTACTCCCACCATAGAAAATAAACAGCCTTTCTGAGAGGTTCAGAAACCTCTAAATACCTCAAGATATGCCTTTTGACATCCAAGGGCCATAACAGGTGATATTCCTGTTATGAATTAGAATGTGGACCCTTGTTCTGAGGTAGAGTCAGCGCTACCAAAAAGGAGGTCAACCCTCTTTGGTCTCTACCGTCGGATGACAAGGCCTGCTGATGAAGATGTTTGGAGGAAGACTTCACCCTGTAAGCTCATGATCCCCCCAGGAGGGGCCCGTAGGGACACGGCCGCTGGGACTTAGGAGACTCCCTGAAGATTGAAGATAGTCTGGATGCAGGCGCCTCCTGCAGGTCATGGTTCCAGACGGCTGGTGCCTCCAGCTGGTCGTGAGTAGTCCAGGAGTATACATCGAAGAATAGTCCCAAGCCAGTCCACGGGTCGAAGCCCAGAGAGAGGTTGAGAGCCGGTCCAGGAGCAGACGAGAGAATGGTCCAAAGCCAGACCAGGTCAATACCAGAGAATCACCACCACCGATACGGAGATCAGGAGCCAAAGAGTCAATCCAACAGGGAGAAGAGACAGAGTGGGACGGAGATCGGATCCAGGAACATGGAACACGGGAGCAGAGCACAGAGCCTCGATACCTAGGCAAGGTCTGAGTGTCAGACCTTGCCTTAAGTACAGGAACCAGGAGGCGGAGTCCCAGGGGAAGCCATGACAATTTCCGGTCATAGCTCCTTTAAATATCTTCTTCAGCCGCGTGCGCGGCTCTTAGCTGAAACAGAGGGGGGGCAGCCAGCCTGGCTGAGAGGAACCATGCGGCCGGGCTAGGCAGCGGCAGCAGTCCAGAGAAAAGCAGAAGAGGCTGCCTGCCACAGCAGGAGCCTCTGGCAAGGCCCAACGCTCTGGGTGAGCAACTATTGCCGTGGCTGTCGGCCCGACCCGGGTCGCGACCTGCCGTGGCTGGCGGTCCTAACAGTACCCCCTCCTTTAGGCCTCCCCCTAGAAGGCTTGGGTTTTCCAGGGTGTGCAGCGTGAAAGTTCATGAGAAGAGACTTGTCCAGTATATTCTTAGCAGGCTCCCAAGAATTCTCCTCAGGTCCAAATCCTTCCCACGCTAGAAGGTATTCCCAGTTTTTCCCTTGTTTCCGGACATCCAGAACCTCCTGTACCTGGTATATAGTCTCCTCCTCCACCCTAGGTTGTGGAACTTCGGGAGTTTTCTGGGAGGGCCAAGTGAGAACCAATGGCTTCAGGAGGGACACATGGAAAGAATTATGAATTCGTAATGTCGCCGGCAGCCGAAGTTGATAGGTCACAGACCCTAGTTGTCGAAGCACCGGAAAGGGCCCAATATAGCGAGGAGCTAATCGCATGGATGGAACTCTCAGGTGAATGTGCCGGGTGCTCAGCCACACTTTTTCACTGGGGATCTGGTTGACGCTGTCTATCAGCAAAGTTTTTTGCAGAGAGAGCTGCTTTACGAAGCATCTGCTGAGTACGGACTCATAGCCATCTTAAATGTGCAACAGTGAGCTGCACTGCTGGGGATGGACCCGGTAATGACAAAGGCAAAGGAGGTCTTGGTTGTCATCCAAATATGATCTGAAAAGGCGAAGCCCCCGTAGAAGTACAAGCATGAGAATTATGGGAAAATTCAGCCTAAGACAGAAGAGTGGCCCAGTCATCTTGGCGAGAATTGACGTATATTCGCAAAAATTGTTTTAATGTACGATTCGTACGTTCAGCCTGTCCATTGGCTTGCGGGTGAAATGCAGTAGTAAAGTCCAAAGCAATGTGAATTTTTTTACAGAGATTGTGCCAGTAAAGTGCTGTGAACTGAGGACCTCGATCAGAAACAATGTGCTGCAGCAGACCATGAAGTCTGAAGATATGGTGCATAAACAGTTGAGCCAAACAAGGAGCTAACGGGAGAGAGGGTAGTGGGATAAAGTGGGCCATTTTTGAAAACCGGTCCACTACTACCCATATAACAGTGTTGCCCTCCGAGGGCGGAAGGTCCACAATGAAATCTGTGGAGATGTGTGTCCAAGGTTTTGATGGTGCCGGTAATGGTTGTAACAGTCCTTTTGTTTTCCCAGTAGGAATCTTATGTTGAGCACAGATTGGACAGGAGACCACATAAGCTTTTATGTCCTTGCACATTCCAGGCCACCAATAGTACTGTGGTAGAAGAGTCTGAGTCTGGGCTCGTCCAGGGTGTCCTGCTAGCTGAGAATCATGTCCCCAGGCTAACACTTTATTACGTAGTCTCTTGGGTACCACTGTTTTACCAAGTGAGACCATGAAGGTCGCAGCTAGGGTGATACAGGCTGGATCTATAATATTTTTATTTATTTATTTATTTATTTATTTATTTATTTAAGGTTTTTATATACCGGCAATCATGAGGACATATCTTGCTGGTTTACATGAAACGGGATGCATTAAATACATCAAACTAAAACTGTGGTGATCGAAGGAAACAGTTACAATTAACAAGGGTCACAGAACTTGGAGAAGAAGGAAGAGATAGGAAAGAATAACTGGTTAGACAAAATACAAATTAAATTAATTAAATACTATGTACAAATGGTATTGTTAATGGTTGAATGTTTTGGGGAGTTGGATAGGCTCTTCAATATCCTCTGCAGAGAAGGATCGCGATAGGGCATCTGCCTTAATATTTTTATTAGCAGGTCGATAACGCAATTCAAAATTAAAGCGTGTGAAAAACAGCGCCCACCGAGCTTGATGCGGGTTCAAATGTTGGGCTTGTTGGAGGTATACCAGGTTCTTATGGTCCGTGTAGACTGTAATATGGTGCTGGGATCCCTCCAACCATTGCCGCCACTCTTCAAATGCCAGTTTAATGGCAAGAAGCTCTTTGTCGCCGATGGAGTAATTTCGTTCAGCCAACAAAAATTTCCTAGAGCAATATGAGCAAGGATGAGACGTTCCTGTGGTGTCATTCTGGTTTAGGACAGCTCCTACCCCTTCAGCTGATGCATCCACCTCTACTACAAACGGACGTCTAGGATCAGGATGCAGAAGGCAAGGTTTCTTGAAGAACGAGTTCTTGAGTGCCCGGAACACTTTTTCAGCCTCTAACGGCCAAACCTTAACATTAGCCCCTTTGCGAGTAAGAGCCCTGAGAGGTGCCGCTAATTTGGAGAAATTCAGAATAAAACTATGATAGTAGTTAGCAAAACCAAGGAAGCGCTGGAGCGCACGTAACCCGTTAGGTCGAGGCCATTCTTGGATACATTTTAATTTGGATGGGTCTATCTGAAAGCCTTGTTTAGAAATAATATAGCCCAAAAATGGTAGGCATTCTTGCTTGAAAATGCACTTTTCAATCTTAGCATAGAGATGATTTTCTCTTAGACGTTGTAATACCAGAAAGACATGTTGTCGATGCATCTATAAATTAGGGGAAAAAAATCAAAATGTCATCTAGATAGACTACAACACAGATATAGAGCAGGTCTCGGAATATCTCATTAATGAAATGCTGAAATACTGCTGGAGCGTTAGTTAATCCAAACGGCATGACAAGATATTCATAATGTCCATCCCTGGTGTTGAAAGCCATCTTCCACTCATCACCCTCTTGAATCTTGATGAGATTATATGCTCCTTGAAGATCCAATTTCAAGAACACCTTGGCCCCCTGTAGACGATGGAAAAGTTCAGCTATAAGTGGTAATGGATACCGGTCCTAGATAGTAATGGCATTAAGTCCACGGAAGTCAATACATGGATGTAGGTTCCCATCTTTTTTCCCAACAAAGAAAAAGCCGGCCCCGGCTGGGGATTTAGAGCACCTAATGAATCCTTTCTGCAAGTTGTCCACATGCCCGACATGGTCACCATTCCCACTATAGCCCTCACCACACCGTTAGAAAAACCTGACCGGTCTGCTCTGTAAGCACGGTCTCCCCTCCCCAGACGGCCAAAAACACCATTACATTGCTTTCCACATTGCTCCATGCACTGCCTGCACAACTGCTCCGCTTCCCCTCCCTGAGGCTTGCCACTGGCTACATGTACAGTACAGCATGGTCTTCTTCCCATGCTCTGCCGAGGAGGCCATGTTATCTACAGCACAAATAGGATTCACCTCCATGGCTGAACAAGGTTACACAAAAAAACCCAGAGCACTCACCGATCAACCCTGATCCATTATGTAGGCCTCTCTCCAGTATGCCTTATAATCCCTCCTCCTGAATCAACCTTTTACATTTTTTTTTTCTTGGTACACTTTATTTATTTATTTAGAACATTTTATATACCGGCATTCGTTGTGGACATCATGCCGGTTTACAATCAACAAGTTAAGTTTGGAAAATTACATTATAACAGGGAAGTTCGAACTGGGAGGGGGGTAACGATAGGCAGCTAAGAAAAGACATGGTAAACAAAACAAGGATCCTCGCGGTGAGGAGAAGGGAATATAACAAAAAACATAGTTCCTCAATATGAGGAAAGGGAGTAGACGTATTGTGGTCTACATTGGTACTGGTTGATGACTTTTTATTCTGGGTAAGCTTGGTTGAACAACCATGTTTTCAATTTCTTTTTGAAGTTGTTCATGCAGGGTTCAAGGCGTATGTCAGGCGGTAGTGTGTTCCAGTGGGTGGGACCTGCAATCGAGAGAGCACGGTCGCGTGTGGAGGAGAGATGGGCTGATTTCAAGGAGGGCACAAGTAGGGTGCCAGCTTTTGCCGTTCTGATGGGTCGACTGGAATTAGGAGTTGTAAAAGGGAGGTCTAACCAGTTGGAGTTGTGCGCGTGGATTGCTTTGTGGATTATGGTGTTTTGTAGATGATGCGTGATGTAATGGGGAGCCAGTGTAAGTCTCTGAGGATGGGTGTGATGTGATCATATTTGCGGGAGTTCGCGATGAGTCTCGCTGCAGCATTCACAGAACAGCGCCTTAACTAAAGCCACTTTTCTTCTTTTTTTTTTTTTTTAAACAAGGAGCCTGAGAGGGTGGGAGAAGGAGGGAGGGCAAATTGGAGATAAAGATCAGCCCCCAAGACATTCCCAGCAGAAAACTGGAAGCCATCCTGCTCCAGGCACCTCTCAATTGCAAGAGGGAGCATCAGGCTTTCAACTGAAGGAGCTACCTTATAACAATTTAGATCTAAGGACCTTGAGCTAAGCTCAAGCAAGGGAGAATTAGACTTTCACCTCAGGAGCAGGCCCTGAACGATATCTCTCATTCAGCCTAACCAGGCCCACTCCACAGCATAAGATGCTCGCCTTCCATCTGCTGGAGACAGAGAATGCTGGCAGGCTGAGGTCAGTACAGATGTCTAAGGGTGATATTAGTGAACCTGTTTGTATGTCTCCACTGGTTGGTGAGCATAACCCACTCGTTTGGACTCGTATGACTAGATGAAGCGGAAATACAATTTTATGAGCAGGAATATTTATGTTCATAAAGTAATGAAATAAAACAAATTCACATCACTAATTTAAACCTAAATTCAAGTCTCTAGTAAAGTTTTCACTGGCTGTTGAAAATCCATAGACTTTGTGTAAAGTTTGCTAATCAAGAATCAGCTGATTTTTAGCTTTGCTCTTCCCCCCAAAAAAGGATCATTCTCATACCTGGGAACTTTTGATTTCCTGTCACCCTGAGATTGTTGTTGGGGGGGGGGGGGGGGGGGGCAGGGTGGTAGAGGCATTCTCTCTCACACAATAGTAAACTCACTTTTACTCACACACATGCATGCTCATTCTCACATACTCACTTTTCTCCCATGTCCACACATGCACTCACTTCTCTCCTTTTACACACATTTTCCATACATATATGCACACTCACTTCTCTTTCACACACATACATGCACTCACTCCTTTGTTTTCCACACATACACACTCACTTCTCTCCTGCTTCCATACATATACATGCACACTCACTCCTCTCCATTTTCCACACATACCCATACATGCATACACACACATATACACTCATTCACTTCACTGCCTTTTCCATACACATATGCACTCTCATTCTCACCTCAATTCTCATTAGCCACAGGAGCCTCCTATTTCCCCAGGCCCGTGGGACATGCACTCCACTTCCTCCTCCTCCTGCAGCATCAGGCCCACTCTGCCCTTGTTTTATATTTGGCGCAGCCCAACACTGCTGCACTTCCTCCGTCAGCAGTTTCTTGTTTCCTGCGGGGGTCAGCGATGCTCCTGCTACTCTCATTCTTGTCAAGCAGCACCGGGCTTCACATTGTCTTCCGGGTGCACGGGTGCTGACGCTCCTCCTTCAAGCTGCTCCAGGCCCTTTTTCTTCCAGTCTTCTGCAGCAGGGCACCTGGAGTTGTCAGGTGTTGGCCCAGAGACCTGGCAATTTGTTCAGAATTCTGGAGTCTCCGGGTCAAATCTGGAGAGTTCCCAGGTCATTCTACCATTTTGATTTATAAAGTGTCAATATCATCAAAATTTCTTGGAAGAATTCAGTTTTTTTTTCTCACAAAATGGAATATTTTTATCACCTAAATTTCAGGGGTTGGTCCCTCTGGAAAGCTGAAGGTTTATAAATCTCAAGAGACATTGGTAGATCTCATGCCAAATCTCCCTGCAGAGTTCCCTTTGAAAATTCAGGACCAGTGGGGATCGTGGGCCCCAGGGATTTTGTACCAGTAAGAACACTTAATAAAGTATGCGCAAAGATTTGAAAATGAAATCCCAGCATGTACTTTGCCTACTCCACCTCTGTTCCACTTTCCAGCAGCAGAATGTGCACGTGCTGGCAACCAGCATGAGTCTTTTTGGCTACTGAAGGGAGGGCAATTTTGAGCCTGGGGAATTTACCTGGGTAACTGTTTAGTTATCTAGGAAAATTCCTTTGAAGGTTGTCCTCTTACCATCTTTAAGAATGGCAATTTATCTACTTGTAAATGCACTAAGTAGTGTTCCCTCTTTTGTTAAATTCCCATATTTTTTATTTCTCATCACTTCTACTATACACATCAGCATTTTTAACCAAACACAAAGGTGGATGCCCATTCTACCTACTTAATGTGCTTTTAGTTTAGTTTGAGCATGTTTCTTTCCATTTAAATATGTTGGAATGTGTGGAAATATCCTCAACATTCTACTGAACTAACATAATCCTGTTTCAGCTTCAAATCTGCCAAATTGGTTTATGGGGATAAAAGGCAGTTATTTGGCCCAGCTCACTGAAATCGGCAACCTCAAGATCATCTTTCTGAAATGGTGTGAATTAGATTTTTGGCTGACTATGCACCTGGATTTTCTTGGTCCTGAGTCACTATTTTCTTTTTGTTGTAGAAATAAAAGTCAAAAAGCAAGTTCTAGGTGGTATTTTTTTTTTTTATTGTAATACACTGGCTTTCGAGAACTATGCTGCCTTCATTAACTCAATGTGGAATGAGCCAGGGATGTCCATCTCTAGCTCATTCTGCACTGACTTAATGAAGTAAACATTAGGGATGTGAATCGTGTGATAGATCGTCTTAACAATCGATTTTGGCTGGGGGGGGGAGGGAAATCTAATCGTCATGTTTGTTTGTTTTTTTTAAATCGTAAAAATCGTAAATCGGGGGAGGGCGGGAAAACCGGCACACCAAAACAACCCTAAAACCCACCCCAACTCTTTAAAACAATCCCCCACCCTCCCGAACCCCCCCCCCCCAAATGTTTTAAATTACCTGGGGTCCAGTGGGGGGGTCCCGGCGCGATCTCCCGCTCTCAGGCCACGACTGCGTTAATAGAAATGGCGCCGGTGGCCCTTTGCCCTTACCATATGACAGGGCAAAGGTAGCGCCGGCGCCATTTTGGTTCCTGTCACCCGACGTCACGAGTGCAGGAGATCGCTCCCGGACCCCCGCTAGATCCCCAGGGACTTTTGGCCAGCTTGGGGGGGGGCCTCCTGACCCCCACAAGACTTGCCAAAAGTCCAGCGGGGGTCCGGGAGCGACCTCCTGCACTCGCGCCGTATTGCCAATATTCAAAATGGCACCGGCGCTACTTTTGCCCTCACTATGTCATACGACATATGGTCGTATGACATAGTGAGGTCGTATGTTTTGGTGTGCCGGTTTTCCCGGCCTCCCCCCCCCCCCCCCCCTGATTTATGATTTTTTGACGATAAATCGGGGGAAATGTTATTGTATCGCGGCTCTAACGATTTTTGACGATTTAAAATATATCTGACGATTGTTTTAAATCGTCAAAAAATGATTCACATCCCTAGTAAACATAGCTCTTAAAAGAAAGTCACACATGTTTTATTGTTAATTCAATAAAAAATAACTAGAATTTCTTTGAGCTAAAATATTTGAGTCTCTCCTGGATTAGATGTCAGATTTTAGGAAAAATGCTGTCTCAGCTAGGTTTTTTTTTTGTTTTGTTGAGTCATTCACATCACACTATTCTTAGTCATATCTGATTAGCTTTTTTAAATAATTTAATTCTGCTCAGAATCTTTAGCTATAATCATTACTTCAGCTTAGGCTAGTTTTGCCTAATTTTTTTTTTCTTAACAGTCAAACTCAAGGAAAAATTATTTAAAATATTTGGTTTACAAAACTCCAGACTGGATCTGGCCAGAGCACGTTTTGTTTGTTTTTTTTTTTTTTTTAATATCTTTTTATTGAATTTAAAACACCAACATTTGCATGTACATGTTCATAATTAAACAAGTGAAGACATAAACAAACATAAGTTAGCCTTAATACTATAAATTCCAATCTGGGAATGCGTTGGCTAACTATCAGCATACCATATCCATGAATACAAGACCATAACATATACCTTATTAGACAAAGTTTTGAAACCAATCAGTGATTGGTTGGTCTATTCTACAAAAGGTCAAAAGCAAGTACTTAGTATGGGAGGTTCTTGCTGTCTTGGTATTTATACCTCCCTCCAATCCCTCCCTCCCTCCCTTTCCCCACCCCCCCCCCCCCCCCGGACAACCCCTCTACCGAGGTAGGGACCTATATACCCTTTATCAGGGCAACTTTGGAGTGAACTCATATTCTGTCCAATAGCAAACTGAACCAGATATAAAGATAAGAAGATAATTCACGTATAAGGAGATACCATGCACAAAAAAGCCGTCAGGAACTCCAAGCCAGTATAGCGGTGGGCCAGGACAATACATACATCAGACAGAAATTGGTTATAACAGCAATACATAGGGCAAAACCTACTATTGAGCATTGGAGAATTGCCCATTAACAATGATGGTGGGTTTCAAATAAGCGAAAAAGGCTTCCCATATTTGTTGGATTGTGCAAAGTTTCTTAAATGATGTACTTTTAGCTGTGGCATATTCAAGGCTACTCAATGCTATCATTCTAGTAAACCAAGCATCCACATTTGGAGGGTTCTCTGTCAGCCAATGCAGCAGAAGCAATTTCTTTCCTAGTAAACCCGCTCTATGTATAAAGAGTACTGTGTGTGGCATGGGATCCCAAGGTAGATGTGCCATATAACCAAATAACCATAAATTTGGATCTACAGGCAAGGAATGACCCAGGATTTGGGAGCATAACTGAGCAACGCCTTCTCAAAAAAGAGTGATACTTTGACATTCCCAAAAGCAATGGACATAGGTGCCTAACTGCGTTTTACATTTTGGGCAACGATCTGTGGCTCCTAAGCTGATCTTGAATGCTTTAGCCGGAGTAATAAAGAATCTCCAGAGGAATTTATAAAAAGTTTCCTGTAATAGGACATTATCCGTTATATATCGTGTTACCTCAAATAGCTGTTTAAAATCCTCATAAGACAGTTTAAACTCCGGCCAATCCGCCCACTTCTTATAAAGTCATTGGATAGGTTCCTGTGAGCCCCGCTTGGAAAGGATCGTGTAATACCACGTAATGTTCAATTTCTGTTTTGGATACTCAGGAAATAATTCCATAAGTTTGTTAAAGGCAGGAGTTGGAGTAAGAATGTTCCGTTGGCTAGCTAAATAATGTTGAATTTGTAGGAAGGCATATAAGTCTTGTGGTGGCAACTCGTATCTGCTTTGTAGAGATGAGAACGTCTGTGGTTGTGCAGTATTACTATCATATAGTTGGTACACATATCTTAAACCTTGGTTGTACCATTTATGAAAAATGGAGTTATGGTTCCCTGGTGGGAACTCGGGGTTATGTACCATAGTAATAAATGGGGTTAATCGGGGACAGATATCAAAAAATTTTAAGAGTTGCTTCCACGTCCTACGGCAGGAGATCAATAGTATGTGAGATTTTAGGTGATGTGGAACACGACTGGTATCAAGCTGTAAGAGGGGATTTAATCCCAATACTTTATACCAAGCCGTTAAAATTGGGTAAGGTACAAAGGCCTGCGTAGCCAGAAGCCAGTCTCGTACCAAGCGTAGGTTACATGCCATATTGTACCAGAGAAGACTAGGGCAGCCCAATCCCCCCTCTCCAACCGGTCTGCATAATACCGCCATAGATATCCTTGGCTTTCTCTGTCTCCATAAAAAGGTATGGAGTGATTTGTTAAAACATTGCATATCTTGTTTAGTCACCCACAAGGGAACCATTTGGAGTATATACAACCACTTGGGGAGTATGATCATCTTAAATAGTTGTATGCGGCCTCTTAGGGAAAGTGGTAAGTTCTGCCAAGTCTCTAGTGTGCGCAAGGTATGTTGTAATAACGGTTTGATGTTAGCCGTATATAGCTCGTCTATGTCAATGGGGATTCGTATACCTAAGTATTTTAACTCTGAATCAACCCATCGTAGTGGGAATGGGCCCGTCCACTGATCCCGCACCATCCCCGTGACATCCACAGCTTCAAGATTTTTCCTAGTTGATCTTTAAACCAGCGAAAGTGCCAAAGATTTGTTGAAGCCTTAAAACTTCTGGTAGAGAGATGTCGGGGTTTAGCACAAAGATCAGAACATCATCCGCGAATGCTGCAACTGTAAATGGTTGTGCAGGGCCCCCAAACCCTGTTATCTTAGGATTCGCAGCAATTTTCCGCAGCAGCGGATCTATAGCCAGTATGTACAGTAGGGGTGATAGGGGGCATCCTTGGCGTACTCCCCTGCATATGGGTACATTCCCTGAGACATATCCATTAACAACGATTCTAGATATTGGGGATCGATAGAGTAGAGAGATGTAGTTTAAGAATGGCCCTTCCAGAGCACATTTTTATCCAAAATCCTCTTGGAATGTGTTGAAGATTATAATGTTCACTTAACTGGAATTCTTTTTGAATTGTATATTATTTCCTTTCTAACCACACCAACTCTTTACGCAGATCCTTTTGATTTACTTCTAAATTTCTCAGTAAAATAAATTTAAAGCTAATCCCCCTCAGCATTCACATCCTTGAAGTTAAATGCTTGCACTCTCTCAGAAGTACGGCCAGCAGATAATTCCGTATCATTAGGCAAAGTTTAACAAGCCCATATGCTCTACTAGGAATACCACATGATAGCGCTGACTATGTATTGCTAGTATAATTCGTCTGACTAAAGGTATGCTTGGTGATCTCCATAAACTTAGATTTCCTTTCCCTCCTCGCAGGTGTTTGTTTTCATTGCTAACTCGTGTCCTCCTCAGTACATTTTCACACTGGCATTTCAGCTTCACAGACTCAAAATAGAAAAGTGGAAATGATGCTCACAGCTGTGCAGTAAATAACCTTTGAACTCACCATTTATTTATTTATTTCTATTCCACAGAATCCAAAGTTCTGTGGGTTTAGGGCTCAGGCATCCGACTGCCCACTGTCTTCCCTGAAGCCTTTACAGGAGCCACTGTGAGAGCATGTGGGTTTTCCAGTACACTAACTTGTGGCTTTGAAGTACAAAGGAGCAAGGAACAAGTCTGCTTTCGACACACATGAATTATGGAAATCGCAGAGAAGATACAATTTTAATTTTAATGCGATTTTCTCTGTTTTGAGGGCATACAACACAAAAGGTATTGAATGATGGGCTCTGCAATGAGCTCTCCCCATCTCATGGCAATTTAAATTTTAATTCCTTTACTGAAGGCTTGCAAAAGAAGGTCTCTGACAAAAACTGTTCCAGGAGCTTGCTCTGTTCCAGACACAAGTGCCTTTTGCTCTAATCGAGGGCCCTGCCTGTGATTTTCTTTCTAATACATTCTCAACTACAATTTGTCAGATTCTGACTTGGATGCTAGCTCTGTCCTGGGATCCTCAGCGGATGCAGCTTTTTGCAAGGGGGTGTTATTTTTAGATCCAGCCCCTTTTAGAAGGTAATTTGCAAACAGCCCACAGAGGCTACAGGTTCTTTTTACCTGCAGAATTTAGCCAACATTTTCAAAGCAGAGGTATGCTCATAAATCTGCTTTGATAATTTGCAGGGGTGTGGAACCCGCCGAGACATACACGCACCTGCTGAAGAGCATATGATTTACACACACACACACACACACTTTCAAAGAGAAGGATGCGTGTAAAGTCTTTTCCCATCCAAAAGCAGCCCGTTGAAACAACTACTTTACATGTACTTTTACACACATATCCCCAAATTGATTTTCAAACAGGCATTTATGTGCAGAGTCCGGGAGGGTGATGAAAAAACAAATCAAAATTATATTGCCTGCATTTCCTTTAAAAATGTATTTCTGTACAAGTTTGTTTTCCAAATAGATATAAACATTGGAGAAAAAAATAAAAATAATCAAAAAACAGGGCCTCCCTCGGCCCCCCATAGATGATTCCTGGGGCGTTAACAGGGAATCCTCAGACTTCTCCAACTCCCACGTCCCCACCAAGAGCTGGGGCTCAGACCTACCTGGCTGGGTTGAGCCCAGCTGGGGTCTCCCCAAGCCCCTCCACCCCCATCCCACCCCAGACAAAGCAACTGGGGCCAGGGACCTCCCCAGCCCCCAATAACACTTTCCATGGGGGTCGTCTGGATAGAAAAAAAGAGGTAGGAGTGATCCCCAGTCACTCCTGCCCCTGCCACCGCTGTGAGACTGGCACCAAAGTGACTTCACTTTGGTGCCTCTCTTAGAGCTGGTGCCATTCCCTTGTATGGCCATATGTTTGTACAGCCGTACAAGAAAATGGCACTGGCTGGCCCAGAGATCAGCACCAAAATGGCGTCACTTTGGCGATGGCCTCAAAACCCAGTGCCATTTTTAAACAGTAGTGGTAGGGGCAGGAGTGATTGGTGATCATACCCACCCCTTTCTTGTACACATGGAAGACACCAGAAGAGGTAAGTGGGACTAGGAAGATCCCTGGCTACTTCATCTGGGATGGGGGAGTTGGAGGGTCAAAGAGAGGACCCAGCTAGACTTGATTAAGTCCTGCCATGTAGGCCTGGGTTCAAGATTTGATGGGATATCAGAGGGGCCTTAGGAGGCACTGGCTGGGTTTGGCTCAGCCCAGCCAGGTAGGCCTGGGTTTGTGGCAGGGCACGTCTTTTATTTTTGGCAAATAGTATGTGCTATTTGTTAATAAAACCTGAACCTTTTTGGCATTTTTGTTAAGTGGGTGCATTCTGAACCAAACCAAAAATGGGCCATTTTGGTTTGGATTAGTCATTCATTTAAAACAAAGGCACCTCTCTAGCAATCAGGGTTTCTGCATGTAAAACCTTTTGAAAATGACCCCCTCACTATATGCTTCCTATATTAAGTCCAGATGATGAACTCACAGGTGGGACACTAAAAGCCATATGATAAGTAACTAGCCTTTACATGTGAGGTCTATCAGGACCTTACAGGTGATATGTTCTAAAACGTGTTGGAGGTGGAGTTCATTACCATGGTCTATCCCCACTGGGAATGATCTTATTTAGTAATATTAAAGTGCTCACTCAGAATCACTAGAGGGAAGGTGCTGGAGTCACAGTTGAGTCGTGTGGCAGGAATGGCAGCATTGTGCTGGTTCCCTTCCCAAGGGGAGGAAAGAGATTGCCTTTCCTCTTCAGGAGGAGAATAGGAGAAAGGTCTTCTTGCCCCATGACAAAGGAGTTGGTGGTTTGGTTTGATGAGAGACCTGCATCTGCATCCAGAGGATATCCATCCAAGGTCAGAGGACAGAGCGCCAGTCCAAAGAGCTACAGCGTGCAGATACTCAAGGCACAGTTTGTAAAAGGAAAAAAAGAAAAAGGTCCCTGAACTGCTTTTAAAGGCGCCTTTGGATACAAGGAAGGTCATCAGGACTTAAGATCCAAAAGCTGGTATTCTTGTTTTTTTGAGTAACTAAATCCTGATTTCTATTGTTTATTGAAAGTAGAATTTTTACCTGCCATTTTTGTAACCCATAAACAGTTTTATTCTATGGGCACAACACTCCTTGGTATGAAGACTTATTTTGAACATCTGTGCCATAGATCCCTTGGGCCTATGAGCAGATTGCTGCCACCCCATCCAAGACTGGGGTGAAGTTGGAAGGACTCAACAGTGCCCCTTCCCCTAAGAGGGAAAACCCTGACAAAGAGAGTACATACAGAAGGGGAAGCCAATTCTATTTGTAAACTTTATTAGGACTTCCACCAGTACTAAAACTACTAGTGAAACAGTAATCTGAATAGTAAATGGAAATGCTGGTGAAAAAAAAAAAAAGATTACTTTCCAAAGTTTGTGTTATTTTCAGGTCAGGTCTATGCAATTTGGTGGCTAAAGTTTACTTGTTTTCTACCTTCAATTACTGTGTAGTTAAACGTACAAAAAAACCTTCTCTGGATTGTTTATAGTGCTCACATGATTAGACAATACCATCCTACTGTCTGAGGAGGTCAGCTCCCAAAAGAACTCTCTCAAGGTTTGCAATCAATTGCTTCAAGAGACTGTACAATTTAACTCTGGATACACACCCAGTTATATGATAGCAATCTAGAGATGAAACCAACGTAATGATCCTGCAAATTTCAAATACAAAAGGGCATCTACAGTCACACTGAAATAACTTTGCCCAAATCAATGCAATCAGACTTTTTTTTTTGTTTTATCTAGGAAGCAATGGTTCTGTATTGCAACTAAATGCGGCTTTTTTTTTTTTTTTTTTTTTTAATGAAAGGAACTTGTCAAAAAGCCAAATAAAAATCTAGATTTGCCTTTTCATTTGACAAGCAACCCCCCCCCTCCCCCCAACATGGATATGTAGGGCCAAGAATAAAAAAAGAACCACCATAGCAAGCCATAGCACAAGTTTTAATGTTAAACAGATTTCAAGTAATTAAAAGGTGCAATCCAACATTTGCTTATGTAGCTCTTCCAGGCTGATCCATATATAAAACATCATATATTCCCATTAATACAAAAGTATAAAACAAAGAAAAATGTTTTCAGGAAATACAAACCAGAAAAAAAAAATAACCTCTGAGGAACACAGCTTTACAAACAGTAATAAATTCTTTCAGATTTTATACAACTAGAAGGTGCACTGGCATTATGGCTCTAACCATTCTGGGTCTCTTTCTGTATCAAACAGCAAAATGAGCTACTTGGGATATAACAGTGTAATTAAAATGCCATAAATTAAATAAGTTAGTTCACATTCATTTTAGCACTTAAATTCAATGGTATCCATCTTTCTCTAGTATGTCTTTAAGGCTTTCTTTAAAAGCTCCACATCTCGGGTCTTCATAGTGTTGACTCTTCGGCAGCCATACTCTTCCAATTGCAAAGGTATGTATTTTTCAAGTAGACCTAAGCCCTGCTCAGCAGGACTGGCAAACAGCTTAGTCCATGATGGTCTGAAATTTCCTTTGAATCCCAAAAATGCTAGGCTCCCTGCCAAAAATACATGAGAGAGAGAGAGAGAGATCAAATTGAGAGGCTATGACAATTTCCAATACCAGAATTGAAAATGAGAGGGCACTGGTCAAAAGCCAATCCTAATGTCTATGCAAAGCATCAGGGTCAACTGGGAACCAGTAAAGGGCCTCTCTGCTGTGCAACAGGCCAAGACTTGGAGCTACCTAATGCACGAGAGTATTGAGCAGATGATAGAGAGGGATTTTATGTTTATCTTTGCTTCATCTCTTCAGTGGAATGCCCTCATTCAGAAGCAGGCAAATGGAACTTGAATGTGAAAAGCCCAGGAAATGTAAATGCAAGGAGAATTATCCTGATCAGGCACAAGATTTTTCTTGTTCCTTATGCTGGAAGCAGGAATTTTATAGCTAGGTTGAATATATAGCTAAACCAGCCCTGATTTTATCCTATTGTATACATGAAGATATAGCTCTATTTCACTATTGAGTTTCTTACGATATAAAATTATATGGTTGCCCTATTTACAGTGGAGTCAAAATTTGACAGCACTCACTGGATCTGTTAATTATCAGGCTTGATACAGCCTGGTAGGAAATTATTGGTGAAATTACTTACCTGATAATTTTGTTTTCCTTAATGTAGACAGATGGACTCAGGACCAATGGGATATACAAAAGCTACTCCCGATTGGGTGGGAGGCTGCCCGTAGTTTTGCATAGGCTGCGTTCTCTCGAGACTGAATATCCAGGCTTGGGAAGGTGTGCAAGGAGGACCATGTCGCCGCTCGACAGATGTCGATGGAAAACAGCAGTCTAGCTTCTGCCCATGAAACTACCTGAGCCCTAATGGAATGAGCTTTAACCTGAAAATGTAATGGCTTTCTTGCCTCCACATAGGCTCCTGTGACAACCTCCTTAATCCAGCGAGCTATGGTAGCCTGCGAAGCTAGTTTGCCCTGCTTCCCTCCACCGTGAAAGACAAACAGGCAGTCCGTCTTTTGGACCGGTTCTGAAACTTCCAGACACCACACCAAAAGCCTACTGACATTCAAATGACAGAGGAGGTGATATTCTTCCACGTCCTTGTGCTTATCTAGGGATGGTAATGAAATGGACTGATTCAAATAAAGTCCGAAACTACCTTGGGCAAGAAGGATGGAACGGTACAAAGCTGTAGCACTCCTGGAGTCATCCAGAGGAATGGTTCCCGACATGACAAGACCAATAGTTCAGCAATGTGACGTGCCAAACATATAGTCACCAGCAACACCATTTTCAAGGTTAATAAATGGAAGGAAAGACTGTGCAGTGGCCAAAAGGCGGGCCCTGTCAAAAACTCCAATACTAGATTAAGATTCCACAAGGGAACTGGCTACCGAAGGGGATGGCCGGAGGTGCTTCACCCTTTTCAGAAAATGGGCCATGTCCGGATGAGCCAACAGGCGGGTTCCATGCACCTCACCCTTAAAACAGGAGCGAGCTGCTACCTGGACCTTCAAGGAGTTAAGGGTCAAAACTTTATTCAAGCTGTCCTGCAAAAATTCCAGAATTAGTGGGATTTTGACCGAGGGGAAACACTGCGTTCCCTGCACCAGGCCTCAAATACTCTCCAGATAGCAAATGTTGCTTACCTGTAACAGGTGTTCTCACAGGACAGCAGGATGTTAGTCCTCACATATGGGTGACATCATCAGGATGGAGCCCAATCACGGAAAACGTCTGTCAAAGTTTCCAGAACTTTGACTGGCCCCTACTGGGCATGACCAGCATGACACTAACCCTGCAGCCAACAGGGGTCCCCCTTCAGTCTTATTTAAAAGCTACAGGCAGTGCTGAAAAATAAAACAACAAAACATTACGAACCCAACACCGCGGGGCGACGGGCGG
Organism: Rhinatrema bivittatum; assembly: GCF_901001135.1. Lineage (NCBI taxonomy): Eukaryota > Metazoa > Chordata > Amphibia > Gymnophiona > Rhinatrematidae > Rhinatrema > Rhinatrema bivittatum. Next base: position 518,230,607 of record NC_042615.1, on the reverse strand, counting down.
GTTTCGTGAGGACTAACATCCTGCTGTCCTGTGAGAACACCTGTTACAGGTAAGCAACATTTGCTCTCTCACAGGACAAGCAGGATGGTAGTCCTCACGTATGAGTGAGTACCGAGCTGAGGATGTCCGAAAATGCACCAAATGTACCCAACGGCGTGCAACAGGCACAACAACTGGGGTGGAATTTGGTAGAGGGGATCCTGAACTCCACCGAGTAGGTGGAAGGGTGTTGGTACATCACGTTGGAAACAGGTTACGCAGGACAGATTGGCCGAAGATGGAATCTTGTCTTCCGGCTTTGTCCAAGCAATAGTGGGCTGCGAAAGTATGGAGAGAACTCCAGGTGGCAGCCCTGCAAATGTCAGGAAGCGGCACCGATCATAAGTATGCTACTGAAGTCGCCCTGGCCCTCACAGAGTGCGCTTTAACACGGTCTTGAAAAGGAATGCCCGCTTGCTGATAGCAAAAAGATATGCAGTCCGCCAACCAGGAGGAGAGATTCTGCTTACCCACAGGTTGCCCTAATTTGTTAGGGTGGAAAGAGACGAATAACTGAGTGCTCTTCTTGTGGGCAACTGTACGGTCTAGATAAAAAGCAGAGCCCGTTTATAGTCAAGGGTATGCAGAGCCTGTTCTCCTAGATTGGAATGGGGCCTGGGAAAAAAAGGTAGGTAGTATGATGGATTGGTTGAGATGAAAATCCAAAACTACCTTAGATAAAAATTTAGGGTGAGTGCGGAGTACTTCCCGGTCTTGCAGGAGTTTAGTGTAAGGCAGATAGGTAACTAGGGCCTGTAATTCACTAACTCTGCGAGCCAAAGTGATTGCCAGAAGGAAAATCACTTTCCACGTGAGATATTTTAGATCACAAGACTGAAGAGGCTCGAATGGTGGTTTCATGAGCTGACCAAGAACCAGATTAAGGTCCCAAGAAGGGGCCGGAGGACGTAATGGAGGCTTGATGTGGAGCAAGCCTTTTAAAAAGCGTGTTACAAGGGGTTGTACTGATAAAGGAACATCCTCGATACCTTTATGGAAGGCGGCCACCGCACATGCATTCTGATGGAAGATGTCTTTAGACCTGACTCTGACAGATGCCAGATATAGTCCAGAAACTTCGGGATTGGACAGGAAAAGGGATCAAGGGACTGAGAAGAGCACCATGATGTGAACCTTTTCCATTTATAAGAGTAAGATTTTCTCGTGGAAGGCTTCCGTGAAGCAATCAAGACACAGGAAACTGAATCAGAAAGGTTAAGTGGCTGAAGGATTAACCTTTCAACATCCATGCCGTCAGGGGCAAGGCTTGAAGACTGGGATGGCATAGGCACCCGTTGTTTTGAGTGATCAGAAGCGGGTCCTTTCCCAAGGGAATGTGCCTGCGGATGGAGAGATCCTGAAGAATGGGAAACCACACTTGGCGTGGCCAGTGAGGTGCTATCAGGATCATTGTGCCCTTGTCCTGACGTAACTTCAAGAGAGTCTTCGAGAGAAGAGGAAGTGGAGGGAATGCATAAAGCAGACCGGTTGCCCATGAGAAGGAGAATGCGTCTCTGGGCTGAGAATGTTCGCTGCGAATGAGAGAGCAGTAGTTGTCCACTTTGCCGTTCTGAGGGGACGCAAAGAGGGCTATCTGAGGAAATCCCCACTGTTGGAAGATGGAGTTCACTATAGAGGGGTTGAGTGACCACTCGTGCGGTTGAAAGACGCGACTCAGCTTGTCTGCTAGCACATTGTTCACGCCTGGCAAGTAGGTGGCCCTGAGGTACATCGAATGGGAGAGGGCTTCCGCCCATATCTGCGCAGCTTCCTGACACAGAAGGAAGGAGCCTGTGCCTCCCTGCTTGTTGATGTACCACATGGCCACCTGGTTGTCTGTCTGAATTAGGATGACCTGATTTGATAGGCAATCCTAAAAAACCCTGAGAGCATATCTTATTGCTTGAAGTTCCAGGAAATTTATTTGATGTTTGGCTTCCTCTGGAGACCAAGAGCCTTGGGTCTGTAGATCGGCTACGAGGGCTTCCCACCCGAGGTTGGAAGCGTCGGTGGTGAGAATGACTTGAGGATTCAGTCTGAAAAGGCAATCCCTGGAGGAGATTGGTCTGATTTTTCCACCAGGCAAGAGACAGACATAGTGAGTCGGTGATGTGGACAATGGCCAACAGAGGCTGAATCGCTTGAATCCATTGAGACCTCAGAGTCCAATGCATGAGTCTCATGGCTAAGCGGGCCATTGGTGTGACATGGACTGAGGATGCCATGTGTCCCAGAAGGAAGAGAAATTGGTGAGCGGTCGCAGCATGCTGAGACTGTAACTGGTGAGCGAGAGACACGAGAGTTAGTGCTCGTTGTCGAGGCAGGAAAGCCTTTGCCTGCAAGGTGTCCAAGTCTGCCCCAATGAATGACAAGGTTTGAGATGGGACTAAATAGGATTTTTCATAATTGACAAGAAATCCTAACGAAACTAGAGTGTGTAGGGTTAGACAGAGCAGCTTGCTGAGTCAGAGCCCTGATTAACCAGTCATCCAGATTGGGGTAGACGTGAACACCTTGTTTGCTGAGGAAAGCCGCGACAACTACGAGGCATTTTGTAAAGACTTGTGGTGCAGATGCTAGGCTGAACGGAAGCACTCGGTATTGATAGTGCTTGGGGCCTAGTAAAAACCTCAGGTATTTGCGATGAGCTGGATTTATCGCAATATGTGTGTATGCGTCCTGGAGGTCGAGAGAGCAGAGCCAGTCTCCTCTTTGTAGAAGAGGTAGAAGCGATCCCAAGGTTACCATCTTGAACGTTTCCCGCTGGAGGTACTTGTTGAGAGCACGTAGGTCCAGAATTGGACGAACACCCCCTGATTTTTTGGGGATTATAAAGTACTGGGAGTAGAACCCTGAGAGCGTGGAACGGGTTCTACTGCACTTGACTGGAGAAAGAGGGAGACCTCTTGATCCAGAAGAATGGAGTGATCGGATGTTTTCCACGTCTGTAGAGGTGGGTAGTCTGGTGGTAGAGCAAGAAAATTCAGATGGTAACCCTGAGCAATGATTGCCAATACCCATTGGTTGGTTGTGACTGAATGCCACATGTTGTGAAAGTGGCACAGTCGACCTCCCACTGGATGTGCGACAGAGGAATCTGGCTGCTGCTCTCTAAGCGGGAGTCAAAAACCTGAAGCAGGCCCTGGCTGGGGAGCTGCTTGTGGTTTTTGTTTTCGGGTTTGGCGAGACTGAGGTTTTTGATAAGGTCTCGTAGCACGGGATCTGGCTGGTGGCGGGTAAGAATTCCTTGGACGGTCGAACGACTTCTTAGAGTCCTTTCTAAAGGGCTGCTTTGAGGAGAAGTCGGAAGGCATCAAAGAGAGCTGTTTTAGGGTCTCATGATGGTCTTTTAATTCAGCCACCGTGCGTTGGATCTGTTCACCGAACAGATTATCTCCTACACATGGTAGGTTGGACAACCGGTCTTGCACTTCTGGGCGAAGATCAGAAGACTTGAGCCAAGCCCACCATCTCGCCGAAATAGCCGCTGCAGACACTCTGGTAGAGGTGTCAAAAATGTCATAAGATGCTCTGATCTCATGCTTGCCTGTTTCAAACCCTTTGCTTACAAGGGTTTGTAGTTGGTCTTGGAATTGCTGAGGCAGGGAATCTGAGAAGTCCTGTATCTGCTTAAAGATGACCCTGTTATATTGGGTCATATAAAGCTGATAGGCAGCAATTCTGGAGATGAGCATGGCTCCTTGGAATACTCGTCGACCAATGTTGTCTAGGAATTTCTGTTCCTTACCAGGAAGGGTAGACGAGTGAGATTTTGACCTTTTGCCCTCTTTTGTGCAGACTCTACCACAATCGAGTGGTGATCAAGCTGTGATTTTTTTAAAGCCTGGGGATGACTGAACTAAATAAGTGGTGTCAGCCTTTCTGTGTACTGGAGCAATTGATCCAGGATTTTCCCAGTTCTTTTTGAGGAGATCAAGAAGGACCTGATGGATGGGAATAGAAGTGATCACCTTGGGGGCATCCATGAATTGGAGTAACTCCATCATCTGTTGCCTATCATCTTGTTCCATCTGTAGTTGAAAAGGATCCAATTCAGACATTTCTTTCACAAAATTTATAAATGAGAGGTCCTCTGGAGGAGAATGCTTTCTACTCTCAGTGGGTGAAGGTGGTGAAGGTAACTCATCGGTGTCTGATGATGTATCATCATCCCAAGTATCATATGGATCAGCAGACTTCCCTCTAGGAAGTAGAGGAGGTTGGATACCTGAGGGTCCCGGTCTAGGCTCTGAGAGAATCAGAGGAATTACCGGAGTCACCGATGAAGACATCGAAGGCACCGGTGCAGGCATCGAGGGTATCAATGGGTGACTCAGTGGCGCCGACAGACATATCGGCACCGATGGATGAATTGGTGGCGAGGGACGTATTGGCATCGATGGCTGAGGCAAAACTCCCGATGGAGAGATGCGGAACGGTGTTTCTCCTCCCGATGATGCTGTCAACGGGGAGGGCACCGGAGCCATCGGAGACCCGGGATACATCGGTGGAAAGGCGGCCATTAACGCCTTCATCCTGGATAGCAGCGGTGCCAGCGCTGCTGGAATCGGGTCGATGGTGGGTTCCACAGTCGATGCCGGTGTCAGAGGAACCTGAAGACGTTGCATCGCTTTGTCGATGGCCTCCTTGACCAGCTGGTCCAGTTCTTCTTGGAGACCTAGAGCAAGGAGCCCCGGCTCCGGAACAGAAGAAGGAGGCAGAGGCACAGCCGAAGGGACCACCGTTACAAGTGGAGTCGTGGCTCCCGAACCCTGATCGGGTGTGGGTTGCCTCGGTGACCCGGTCGCAGGAATGGATGATGCCTTTCCTGGATGGGGCTTCTTTGACAGCGGCTCGGACGATGGCGAAGTCGATGATTTCGCTCCCTCGATGGTCAGAGTCTTACGGTGTCGATGGCGATGTTTTTCCCTGCGATCCCCTCGATCCTAAGGGGAAGTAGAGGGTGTCAATGGCCGTGAAGTCGTTGATGGCGGTCGGTCATCGGTCGGTGGATGATGCTGGTGTGAAGTCGACAGTGACGGTTCCGACGACATCGATGCAATGGACGGAGTCGGGGTTTGAGCACGAAAGAGAAGTTCCATCTTCTCCATTCTGGCCTTGCGACCTTTTGGTGTCATTAGGGCACATTTGGTGCAAGTCAGGACATCATGCTCACAGCCTAGACACATTACACAGACTTTATGGGGGTCTGTGATAGTCATGGTGCGAGTACAGTCCAGGCACCGATGCAACCCCGACGCCATGGCCATTGAAAAAAAATCGAGCCGCGGTACGGTCGATGGCCAGTAGGCTGCAAGGGCCAAACTCGACGGTAATCAACAGAAAAACGGGTAAAAACTTACCGAAGTACCGCGGTCAGAGAAAGTTAGAGGAGGGACCCCTTTGGGGCAATTTTAACTTTAATAATTCCGTGAGGAAAATTCCTGTCAGGAATCTCTTCAGAGCTCCTTTACCGCGAGGCTACTGCTGTGCGGAAAAAAGAAGACTGAAGGGGGACCCCTGCTGGCTGCAGGGTTAGTGCCATGCTGGGCATGCCCAGTAGGGGCCAGTCAAAGTTCTGGAAACTCTGACAGAAGTTTTCCGTGATTGGACTCCATCCTGATGATGTCACCCATATGTGAGGACTACCATCCTGCTTGTCCTGTGAGAACCGCAAATATGCTAGACACATAGAGAACTTCCACGCGTGGAGTAAGGTGGCAATTACTTTCGCCGAATATCCTCACTTCATCAGGTGAGCACTCTCAAGGGCCAGACCATAAGACAGATTCGAGTCAGATTTTTGTGAAGGAATGGTCCCTGCTGTAGCAGGTCCCTGTGTGGTGGGAAGCTCAAGGGGGGGGGGGGGGGGGGGTTCTCCACCAGGACTTTCCGCATGTCCGCATACCACGGATGCCTAGGCCAATCTGGAGCTACTAGTAGGACGAATCCCTTGTGGTGCTTGATTCTGTGAATGACCCTGCCCAGCAGGGGCCATGGAGGGAAGGCTTAAAGCAGCTTCTCTTCTGGCCAGGTCTGAATGAGAGCGGCGATCACCAGGGGCCACTGATCTCTTCTGCAACTGAAGAATTGGGGACCTTCACATTCTGAGATGTGGTCAGCAGGTCGATGGACGAGAGACCCCAGTTATCTACTACCAGCTGATAGGCTTTGGCTGACAATGCCCATTCTTTTGGATCCAGACTCTCCCTGCTTAGAAAGTCTGCTCTGATGTTGTCTTTTCCTGCGATGTGGGGAGGCTGAGATCATCTGTAGATGTATTTCAGCCCATTCCATAAGGAGTTCTATCTCCTGTGACACTTGCTGGATTTTGGTTCCAAGCTGGTGGTTGATGTAGGCTACCGTCAATGCATTGTCCAACGTTACGCGTACTGCTTGACCCTGGAGTATGTGGCTGAATTGTAGACACGTCAATCTGAGTCCATGGGCTTCCAGGTGGTTTAATGTTCCAGAGGGCCTCTTCCTTGGTCCAACATCCCTGGACCATCAGTTCCTGACAGTGAGCTCCCCAGCCCTAGAGGCTCATATCTGTCATAAGGACCAGCCAGTTCGGAGAAGACAGGGGTACACCCCTACCTAGATAAGCTTCCAGCAGCCACCACTGGAGCCAAGAGCATACTTCCATCGGTAAGTGGAGGCAAATCAAATAGTCTTGAGACTGCGGGTTTCAACATGACAGCAGGGAGTGTTGAAGTGGTCGCATGTGTGCCCTTGCCCATGGCACTACTTCCAGGGTTGCTGCCATCAAACAGAGAACTTGAAGATAGCTCCACACCGTCGTGCGTATTGTGCTCAACAACTGATGCACTTGGGACATCAACTTCCTTAACCGTGCAGTTGGAAGGAAGACCTTGCCCTGCTTGGTATTGAATCAGACTACCAAATATTCCAAGGACTAGGAGTATTTGAGACTGCTTTTGTCCAAGTCTATGAACCAACCGAATTCCTGAAGCAAGGAGGTCACCCTGTTAGCCACCCAGAGACTTTCTTCTATGGACTTTGCCTGGATCAACCAGTCATCCAAGTATGGGTGCACCAGGATTCCCACTTTTCTCAACGCTGCTGATAAGACCACCATAATCTTGGAAAATGTTTTGGGGGCGGTGGCCAGGACAAAGGGCAGCACCCGAAATTGATAATTGTGACCCAGTACTGCGAAGCGTAAGAAACGATGATGTTCTTGATGGATTGGAATATGTAGATAGGCCTCGGATAGGTCCAGGGATTTTAAGAACTCTCCCAATTGTACGGCCATTATCATAGAGCATAGGGTTTTCATGCAGAAATGAATCACTCGCAGATGTCGGTTGTTGCTCTTAAGATCCAGGATGGGGCAAAAGGAACCTTCCTTCTTGGGTACAATGAAATAGATGTAATAATGCCCCGTATTTTCCTGGAGCGTAGGTACTGGGATTATAGCCCTCATCCTGAGGATCCTTAACAGGGTAGTCTCCATTGCCTGTTTATTGTGCTGGGAGTTGCAAGGAGATATCAGGAATATGTCCCAAGGAGTGCAGTGAAATTCCAGCGCATATCTTTCTTGTATGACCTCCAGTACCCATTTGCCCATAGTGATCTCAACCCACCACTGGTATAAGAGGGACAGTCGACTCCCTATTTCCTCGTTCTGAGGGTGGGTCGGCAAAATTTCATTAGGGGATTCCTGATGAATCTGAACCCAAGCTTGCCCCTCTCTTGGGCTGTCGGCTCCAAAAGGACTGAGACGTCCCAAAGGATAAAGACCTCTGAAATGTCTTGTTTCTGTAGGGGCGAAAGCCCTTGGATCAACCCCTCATAGGTGAGGGCTTTCTTTTATCTTCTGGTAGCTGGGGAACTGGAGATTTGCCCCATTTACTGGCCAGCTTTTCCAATTTGCTTCTGAAGAGAAGTGATCCTTTAAAGGGCATCTTTGTGAAATTTTCCTTAGGAGGTGCATCTCCTGACCAATTCCGCAGCCATAACTGTCTTCTTACCGCCACCACTGAGGCCACTCCTCTGGCTGAGGTATGGAGTAGGTCCGAGCCTGCATCAGCTAAAAAGGTGGCAGCAGGTTCCATAAGTACTCTGGAATTCACCCCTGAGTCATCCACCTCCCAAGAGAGGAGCAGACACAAACGAGCTACCAGGGCACAAGAAGAAGCAATCTGTAAGGTCATTGCTATTGCGTCAAAGGCCTGTTTAAGGATGGACTCTGTCCGTCTATCATGTGCATCCTTTAAGGCCATTCCTCCCTCCACTGGGATAGTTGTTCGCTTAGAGACAGAACAGAACAGCACATCCACTTTAGAAAAACACAAACATTCTCTGGCTGCAGGATCCAGTGGGTATAGAGCTTATATCTCTCCTCCACCTTTAAAACTTGCTTCTGGGGTGTCCCATTCCAGGTAAATCAACCCCTGGATGGCTTCCAGTACTAGAAATTAGCAAGAGGCTTTCCGTAGAGAAATCAGATTGGGATTCTTTTTTGGTTCCATCAGAGTCCGCCCCAGGAACTCCCAGCATCTTAAGGGTCTGGGAAACCAGAGCCGTCTCTATGGAAAAACCATAACATGGTCTGATATGGTTCTAAATCAGGGGAAATTTCCCCATCTTCCGAGGAATCTGTATTCTCCTCTTCATCCATCCGGGTCCCTGCCAGGGTCACTCTTTGTAAGGCGAGGCATGCCTTGAGTCCTGCCGATAGACTGGGAGAGGGAGAGCTTACCGGCTGAAGATCCATCCAGACAGGGGCAAATGAGGTAGCAGACTATGCCTGTACAAAGGCTTAAAGGCCTTGAAAAAATTCCACCCAACAGAAAGCAACCAGATCTAAGCCTATCCCAGGAGGTACTGGGTTAGGTGCTGAAAAATTTCCCTCTCCCATGGATGACTCAGTCCCGGGGGTACTCAGGTCCGGGGTACTTCTAAGTTAAGGCTGTGGCTGACCCATCCTTTGAATGGGAGGAGCCGGGCTTAGCAAAGTCCGAGGAGGCCAACTCTCCCTGGGCTTCCTCACAGTGCTGACATAAGCAGGAATCCAGGTCAGACTGTGCAGCCCTAATATGACAAGTAGTGCAAAGAAAAAGGCACTTATGTTTCTTTGCTGGCGGAGCTACTGGAAACGGTAACTGCATGTTTGGTCGATTCGTGCTTAAAATTTTATGTGTACAGATTTCGGGCACCTATGCAGGCAGCAGCAAGGCACACATACAGCCTGTGCGCCTGGCTTTACTTGATTTCTGCGTCTAGTAAGTTGTGCGCGTATGTATGCGTGTGACGTTATGCACACATTGCGAGCACAGAGCCGACATGTACTGTGCATATCGACACTCTATGGTAGGCAATACAGCATGCACAAAGATGCCCAGAAGATGGTGCCACCGCAGCCTACCACGCGGTGTGCAGACCAAGCCTAAAGTGGGGGCTTGCCCACCGGGAGGCTGCTCAACACGCTCGGAAACCCACTTCACTTTACCCAAAAGGATCGGGAATGACGTTGGTACAGCGCGCCAAGCAAGGAAACCGGAAGTCTTACCAAAACCCCTCCAAAACGTCTCTGAATCTTTCTTTTTTTTTTCCGGCTGCGGTGGGAGAGATCTATGGCCGTCACTGCTCTGCTCGGCTTCCTGAATCCGCTGCCTTTCAGCTGCTTAAGCAGCAAAGTCCACGCCAGGAACCGGATACCAGACCAAGGCACATCTCTGAGGGATCTCAGAAATCACCTTAGGAATTCTGAACTGGGGGAGGTACCTTTAGGTATCACTGTAGGAGAGCGGGGCTCAATCTTTTCTCCAATTTAATAGTACAATTTTTTTCTTCCAAAAAGTACAGCAATCCCTATAGGGAAAGCATGTCTGTATCTGTTGGAGATGGAGAAATACTGAAGGGCTGAGGTCTGTGCAGGGGTGTATGTAGGGTGACATCAGCTTTGAAATCTGACTCCATCTCCATTTGCTGGCAGGGAAGCATAACCCATTGGTCCTGAATCCATCTGGCTACATGCTAGGAAATTCTCCCTTTTTTCTTTTCTTTCTTTCTTTTTTTTTTTTTTTACTGCTAATCATTTCTAAGGAGTTACTAGATATATGTAGCCCCTCCCAGCCATGATGGAACTCCCAGTGCTTAGCAACAGGTTAAAAAAATTAGTAAATAACTACAGGGGGATATTCGAAATGGAGAAATTACTTACCTGATAATTTCGCTTTCCTTAGTGTAGACAGATGCACTCAGGACCAATGGATATAGTGTACTCCTGATAGCAGTTGGAGATGGATCAGATTTCAATCCGACTCAATCCTAGTACATATACCCCAGTAGGAAATGCTGCTCTTCAGTATTCTCCTCGAAAAGCAATTGTGGATATATGTGTGACTGAATAACTTGGATAACTTAGATAACTTGATTAACTTTATAACTTGCTTAACTTGATTAACTTGAACTGGTTGAATTGGTTATAGCTGGAGACCGCCAGTGCCCTCAACCAAGAAATGTCGACACCCGGTAGGATGGATGTCCTAATTGGAGGGAAAGCTTGGCTTACTCGTGAATAACTCGCTCTTGGGGATGTCGCCCGAGAATTCCATGAATGATGGAAACTGTGGGTGGGATGCTGAGTCCATCTGTCTACTCTAAGGAAAACAAAACTATCAGGTAAGTAATTTCTCCATTTCCTAGCGTCTAGCAGATGGACTCCGGACCAATGGGATGTATAAAAGCTACTCCCGAACTGGGTGGGAGGCTGCCCGAGTCCCACTTAGTACTGCCCTTGCAAATGCTGTGTCCTCTCGAGCCTGAACATCCAGGCGGTAGAACCTGGAGAAAGTGTAGATGGAGGACCATGTCGCCGCCCGACAAATCTCGGCAGGAGACAGCATCTTGGTTTCCGCCTAGGACACTGCCTGGGCTCTAGTGGATTGGGCCTTGACTTGCAAAAGCAGCGGCTTGCCTGCATCTATGTAGGCCGCCTTGATAACTTCTTTGATTCAGCGGGCTATGGTTGCTCGCAAGGCCACTTCCCCTTGCTTCTTCCCGCTGTGAAGGATGAATAGATGGTCCGTCTTTCGTATGGATTCCGACCTTTCCAAGTATCAGACTAGGAGTCTGCAGACGTTGAGGTGGCGCAGGCAACGAGATTCTTCCGAATCCTTATGCTCATCTGGCGATGGTAGCGAGATGGTTTGGTTGAAATAGAAGTGAAAAACCACTTTGGGGAGGAAGGACGGGACCGTGCGTAACTGGATGGTTCCTGGGGTGAGTCTGAGGAACGGCTCTTGACATGACAGTGCTTGTAGCTCGGAGATACGATGGGCCGAACAGACTGCCACCAGGAAAGCTGTTTTCAATGTTAATAGTCGGAAGGACAGGCCGCGGAGAGGTCTGAAGGAGGTTCCTGCTAAGAAGTCTAGGACCAGGTTGAGGTTCCATAGAGGCACCGGCCACTTTAGGGGTGGTCAGATCTGCTTGACTCCCTTCAGGAAGGGAGAGAGGCTAGGTTACCGTCCTCACTCTTGGTTCCATAGCATGACAATGCTAGGAAAGCTATTTTAATATCAGCTATTGGCAAAAGGGTCAAAATAAGGGTGTACAGATATGTGGGGCCACAGCCAACAAAAGATTTTGTTTACAAATATTCCTGGATCAGCAACTAGCTTGCAGATGTACTCCAAACATCAAGGTTAGTCAAGAAAATCTGGGTTCTATGCAACAGCTAAAACTAAAAAAAAAAATTTACGCCATTGTGACCACAAATATTTTAATGTTTTCTTTCTTTCATTTTGAGGCATAATCACTTACATCTGTGGCTATCAGCTGATTATTAGCATTAAGGAGTACTCATGAAAGCCAGATTTTTTACAGCATAAAATATAGTGGAGAAAGCAATTCTACTTATTGTACTTCCTAAAAATATCATAAAAATCTCATATTTTATTTTACCCCTATCACTTCCCCCAAATTTTCTAAAACTAAAAGTCAGCCGATTACTCATGTGCTACCTATATAACACTAACTCGCCTCATTCAAGATACATATCCAAGAGTTATTTTTTCTTCATAGATTTTTTTTCTCTTGGCTTCCTGTTATCTTTTCATTCTTATTTGGGATTATGTTTATTATTATTTTTTTTTTTTAATTGTACTCATTAAAGCGCAACTCATGTAACAGCTATATTGTTAAGAATGAGAGACGAGAACAGATTAATATATAAAATTGAAAGTCACTCACCCTTGTTTCCAAGATGTGCTGGTTTGGCAGTTCCAAGCGAAACCAATGCTTCTGGGATACCATCAAGACTTCCCACATTACCACGTGTACCTAACAAAACTATAGACCTGCAAAAGAATATCGAAACATAGTGCGCCCTTCAGAAGAAAAGCTCTGCAGTAAAATGATCTATGCTATTTCATGAAGTATTCCTAGAAGCATGATAGCACCTTGTGCAAGAAGCAATTTGATACTCGGGGATGAAAATTTTGTGCAGGTTAACCCTGGGTAGTCAGTGGAGGCGTTCCGGGAGCAGGGCTAAGTGTTAGCCGATGAGCACACATATCGAGCACTCTCCAACTATTTATTACAAGATTTATAGTCCATCATATTACCAGATCTGTTCATGACGGATTACAATTAAACAACATTTCAACAAAGAAACACAATGATTAAAATGATCCTTCACAACTAAAGTTCCATGCACGTCTGGTAGTCGTAACTTTATCAGAGTACATTCAGTAGAAGATCTGTGAACACAAGTCCCGCTAAACGGCTAAAAAAAAGTTACCCGTGTAACTTTCCTGGATAAATTAGATGCTTGCTGGCTTACTGAATACTGACCTCAGCCTCCTTGTCAAGTTATTCAAAGCAGCACAAGTGATGCCTGGAAGCATTTGTCCAGCTAAGAGGAAGATTTATTAAGCCGGACCTTGCTCCTATCACATGATAAGGGCAAGGCCTGGTCGGTGCCATTTTGAAAAATAGCATCGACCGAGCCAGGGGCTAGGGAGCACCCCTGGCCCTCAGCTGACTACTGAAGATTAAAATTCAAGGTTTAGGCAGTAGGAGTGGGAATCTAGCTCACCTCCCCGACCACCAGAGTTCATTTTCTTGGGGTTGGCAGAAACCCTAGACACCTGGGATTTAATTATCTTTGTAAGGGTGGTAGGATGGGCCAGGTGGGTTCTCTGCCAAAGGGGTCATTTTTGGCATTTAAGGGGAGAGGGTAGGGAAGGGAGCAGGCTGAATCTCGTGTTTGACCTTGGAGGGGGGTTTCTTACTACTAGGGGGCCAGTGTCACCTTGCTTTGTGGTGGGGTTCTCCATTGACCCCCGAGGTGATTTTTCCTTATTTAGTGAAGGGCTATTTTTCAGGTCACTGGCACTTTTATTTTCCCATGGAAGCACCCGGGACTCGCATTAGCATCCCGATGCTCTCTCCAGAAAATTTCTACTGCTCCCTCAAACGCGATAAAATAACAGGGCTGACTTTTTTCTAAGTCACCCACATTATTTATTTACTTAAAATATTTATATATCATATATCAACATTACTAGGTGGTTCACAGTTATTTTATTTACTTAGGTTTGCCTAGGCATAAGCTGCTTTGCAAGCATTAGACAATTTTATGCAGGCAAACACATGCAAGGCAGCTAATTTTATAGGGGGAGGACATCTTTTGTTATATAGTGCCCTCAATATGGCGATATTGCACAATAAACATTTAAGCCCAAATTTTCAAAACCCTGCGTACGCCGAAACCGGGAGGGATACGCGTGTGGCCCGGCCGAGCGTGAGCTGAGTGCATTTTCAAAACGGACCGACCACGCACGTATCTCCCGGTACACGCGGAAATGCCGGGGTTTTGAAAAAAGGGCGGGCCGGGGCAGGAGCCAGCCAGGACAGCAGCCATTAGGCCCTGTCCCAGGGAAGCATGCGCCGGCAGCTGGCCGGCACGTGGAACTTACTACTGCTCAGAGGAGCAGGTAAGTTCATCAACAAGAAAAATGAGGGTAGAGAGGGTTGGTTTAGGGGTTGGGAAGAAGAGGGGAAAAGGGAGGAAGGGTAGGTAGGGGTATAGAAAAGTTCCTTCCCAGTCTGCTCCTTAACTGGAGCCAGCTGGGAGGGAACTGGGCAAAGGCCTGATCACGTCGCTGCGCATACTTAAAAAAATCCCCCCCCCCCACTCTGTGCACGCGAGTTGCGACCCACCCCCACATGCACGTGCCATATTAAAATCAGGTGCACATGTACGCGCGGGTATCATATTTTATAACGTACGTATGGCGAGGCGCACGTTATAAAATCGGCGCATCCATGTGCACGCGCCAGGAACTGCATGCACATGGACACGCGCATGTTTTAAAATCTACCCCTTAATGCGCATTTCATGCTGCTTAACTTGCGATATCACCTTATCGCAGTTTAGTAAATCTAGGCCTAAGTTTGGCACTTAGCCGGCCAAATATGCTGGAATCTGAAAATCCCGCTTGTCTGACAGTCCCTGACATAGCCAGAGAAGTTTATAGCGGGCTGAAAACATATCCAGCTGTGTCAGGGGCGGTACAGGGGCATAGTGGCATTATACAGCCAAGTTAGCCAGTTAATGCCGATTTTCAGCGTTATCCTCCTAACATAGCTGGATAACTTTAGGTAAGCCAAACAGCAGTCTAAAGCTAGTCAGGTATATTGACTGGAGCTAAATATGCCAGTTAACTTTCTTACCCGGCCAGCAGCTGAAAATGGTCCTCATAGCTTTTTAATAATCTTTTGAATCTGTACATGATTGAGATTTTTAAAAACGTATTACAAACCGAGGTGAGCTATTTGTTTTGATTACGGTGGAAAGAAAGCAATCAGGTGGGAGGAAGAATAGAGACAATACAGGATACAAGCAAATGTAAGGGGTAGCTATTTCATTTTAGAATTTGACCATTTCCAAATCATTGAAGATTTGTGATTGATATCATCAAGCTGTTAAACTATTTATGTGCAATTGACTCTAAACTATGGGGGAAGTGTGTGCTTGAATTACAGTACTTGGCTTTGATGGGTTTTGGTGCACAATGGCATATGTAGCTGTAACACTGTACTGCCATAATGTACCTTCGATATAACTTCTTACTTAATGACAGGTTCATGGAAACCACACAAAAGCTACCACCACCACCGCTAAAAACAGCAGATGTTACCGTTGCACTGGGTGGCATCCCTCTCTGCAAGGAGGCAAAGCACCAAGGCTGAAGTTTCTAGGCTGCAGCCCAAGCCACCTCTTGTATGCTGTGCTCAAATGGCCAAGCTTAAGGAAATGTACTTTACCTCTGCAGAACTTTCGTTTTTAAATATGTCACCAGGCGTCCAGCATCTCCTCGAGAAAAAAACGTGTGCTCTCTCACTGCACCAGTGCAAGCATCCACCACCACGAGGTATAAACCCTCTTTCTTAAAGGAAAACTTACTGCCCCCGACCTGAAAATACACAAAAGACATCACAAAGTGGAAACCCACGGAAGTGCTGCATAGATCGAGCGGACACTGGCCATGATGGTCATTTGTATGTTCGCTGCCAGACTGCATATGAATCTCAGAAAGGGCAGCGCTTAAAGTATAAGAAATCCAAGAGTTTGCAAATAATCCACATTACCATGTGCCCAATACATGCACACGTACTTTCCAAATAATCAGTGAAACAGATCAATAAAATGCGTTTTGCTGCTGCTGCTGCCTCTGAAGAGGAGGCCTGCAAATCTCATGTACCACACCGTCTTTTTCAGACATTCCATTAAATGGTACCACACCTTACTAAGATTCCCCATTTTCTTCAGGCAAGGGGCCCGGTGGTCAGTTTAACCAAAGGCAAGCATTAGTGCTCCAACGCTCCAGTGGGGGGGAGTTAACCACACCTTTGTAGGTGCAGTTCGTTTTCTACTCAATAACGTAGTTTGCAAGGCTTAACGCCAAGTTGCGTTATTCGATTTACATAGTAATGAGCTGCTTTGGAAGTCTTTTCATGCAAAGCAGCTCATTTTCATACTTGCGTTGCATCAGGTTTGCGGCCCACGAAATACTGCATAGAAATTGCAAATCCCAAGTGTTATTTCCATTTTGGTTGTGCCAATGATTTTTTTTTTTCTTTACACACATTAACACCATGAACGCAACTTAGCAAATGACCCCCACTGAGTAGGAAGGATCGCACAACAAGGTGTGCATTAGAGGCCTTCGATGGAGATTTTGTGCGTGCTCCGGTGAGGTGAGGGCCAAGGGACTGGGGGCCTTCAGACGATGAGAGGAACACCAACTTCTTTACTGCACTGTCAGGAGCGTGTTATGACAAATGAGGTGGAACTGGATCACATGGCCTCTCACGAGCTGCTGACTTTCAGAGGAATGACATTTTTGAAGCTAAGCAGCAATTCAAATCCAAACAGCCCCTTTATGCTTCTGAAGCATCACAAGCAGATTATTAAGCTCTCAGAAGATTTCTGCATATCTGTTTCACCTCAAAATAAAAAGGCACTGCCTCTCTACTGACAAAATTACAAAGACTTCAACATTTAGCCAATTCAGCCATTTAATAGGCTAGACACCATGCCTTGCTTTATACTGGAACTTTAACTACTGTTACTATTAAACATGTCTATAACACTACTAGAAGCACACAGCACTGTTCAAACACATAGGAAAGACAGTTCCTGCTCTGTGGAGCTTGCAATCTGGCCAAGACATAAAAACAAGTATTTTTAACCAGCTGAAAAGCTGAAATATCCTACAGTATAAACCGGTGTCATTTCCAGGAAAGGAAAATACCCCCCACTGCGAAAAGCAGCCCCACTGCTAGCACTCTGTATCTGTGAAAGATTATAGCCACTAACATTTCTACTGCAGGTGGCTGAGATACCCCTATTGTACATCACCCAATTGTAATCTTACCGAGATAAATGACTCCAGATCTCCTTGCTGCAATTCTGCCTTACTGAGTGACTGAAGCTGTACAACGAGGTAGGTTTTCTGAGGGTCACTGGTGAACACAGCCTAAAAATGAAAATTAAATTCAATTACATGCATTCTGCCTTTTCAGGTATTCCATATCCCACAAGCAGCTCATGTAATTTTAGTCCTGGGGGAATTCTGTGCTACTGCAGGGCACAGAATTTCGGCAGAATTCCCTTCTTGCGCAGAATTTTAAGCTGCCCAGCAGGCTGTGAGCAAAGCCCATCCCGTTCACGGCCAACATGGAAGGAGGTCTGGTGGGCCACGAGCGGAGCTCATCCCATTAGCAGCTGAAGTTGACGAAGGCCCCGGTGGGCCACGAGTGGAACTCATCCCCCTCGCGACCAAAGTGGAAGGAGGCCTGGTGGGCCCACCCTGCTAGCGGCTGAAGACAAGGGGGATGCAAGTGAATTGTGGCTGAGTAGCATCAATGTGGCCTGTGAGTGCTAGTGTGTATGTGTGCATGCAGAATGACAGGCATAGGAGGGTGTGTGTGAGATTTGGAGCCTTTGTGTCTGAGTGAGGGTGTGTGTGTGTAAGTGAGGGATTTTGTGAGGGTGTTTGTGTGTGAGAGGGAGTCAATGTGAAGGGGGGTGTGTGAGTGAGAGACAGAGAGCCTATGTGCAGGGGTGTATGAGTGTGCAAGAGAGAGAAGGAACCTGTGTGAGTGCATGTTTGCCAGCGAGAGAGGGAGCCTGTGTGAGGGTATCTGTATGTGAGAGGACAGAGGGATCCTGTGTGAGTGGATGTGTGTATGCGAGAAAGAAAGGGAGTCTGTTTAAGGGTGTGTGTGTGCAAGAGAGAAGGATTCTGTGTGAGGGTGTGGGTTTGAGTGAAGGACAGAGGGAACCTGTATGCAAAAGAGAGAGCCTTATTTATTTATTTATTTATTTAACATTTTTATATACCGATAGCCGTTTACACATCGTACCGGTTTACATGGAACAAAATGGAAAGCCACAAAAAGGGCGTATCCTTTACATAAAACATAGAACAGTGATTAACAAAATAAATAGTGATAAACAGAATAAACAGAAAAATATTAAAAGAGGGTGTGTGTGTTTGTGTGTGACAGAGGGAGCCTGTGTGAAAGGATGTGTGAGAGAGAGGTAAAATTCTAGGCATGGAGGGCGGAGATAGTGGCAAGGGTTCAGCCTGGAGGTGTAAGGGAGATATAATGCACAAGTTAGAGCCTGAGAGGGCAGAGTGAAAGAGGTCTGGCCAGGGGAGAAGGGAGAGAGGGTGGAAAGGACATGCCTACAGTGTACTTCTAGGGGAATTCTGCTCAAAATATTTTAAACTCTGCATCTTTGAATATTCTTTTTTCTGTATTACATTTTAAGTTAATTACTCAAAGATTGTGCTGTATATTGTGTTATTTTGACCAATATAAAGTTTGCAGAATGTTACAATTTTGTGCGCAGAATTCCCCCAGGAATATGTAATTAAGGATTTCCTATGTTAAAGGACTAATTGATGAGGCTACTTAAAATTGACTAAAATAAGTTAGAAAAGGTTTTCTTAAATATGAAAATATGAGTGGTATACAAAAAAAAATTAATAAAAGTAAATAATAAATATTTAAAATGTGTGATAAGATATTACAAATGTAATATCAATAAAAGCATATTTACTATAAAATCAAAACATAAAATTAGCACAATGATGGATCCAATACACCCGACATGACTATGTTTCAACAAGATGTCTGCTTCAGGGGTGATTATATATTTGATCGTCCTTATTCTCTCCTAGCTAAGAGAAGAAGAGGCTGGCCACTGGACCATAATGAGCTTAAAAGTCACAGACCTACAAACAGCTGCCTAAGAGGCACCAGAAATGGCAATTTGAAAATTCTTCCTTACTTATTTGGAAAACAGAAATCACAGCTCACAGTGGACAGTCTGCAGCATTTTACCATAGACTGAATCAATACTGACATCTTGTCAGAACATGGCCATGTCGGGTATATTGGATCCATCATTGTGCTAATTTTATGTTTGATTTTATTATAAATATGCCTTTACTGATATTAAATTTGTAATATCTTATCACACAATTTAAATATTTATTTAATTTTATTAATTTATTTTTTTTGTGTACCACTCTTGTTTTTTGTATTTATTTGTGTGGTTCACCTACTTCTCTGTTTGTTCTTTTCTCTCTTAAATATGAACCCAGTTTCCCCAAATAACACTAGTGTAAGGGCCTTCATTAAAATATATAATAAGAGACAACAGGGTGTCTCATATTCTCTGAAAAATACGAATGCCTGCTTTTTTCCCCACCACTATACAAAGCAACAATATCAAAATTATCTGGATACAATGGCAGTTTATGTCAAAATATTGGTGGGCCATTCTCCCACCCTCCTGGGCCACCTCTTACCACTCCTTCATTGGCCCTGGTCTCTCTCATTCCACCTTTTCTCCTCCCTACTCCTGGTCTGGACTACGGCAGAGGTTGTGAAGAAGCATAATCTGGGGACTGAGCTAATGCACACGCCCAGGCCCTGCAGTGATCCTGCCCTCTTATGGCTGCCATACAAGAGGCGGGGTTCTAGGAGCATGAGTTAGCTGAGTCCCCAACCTCTACTCCCTTCCTTATTTATTAGAGTCTTCTATGCCGATATTCATAGAGACATCATATCGGTTTACAGCGGAACAACAGAATGGAAATTACAATAAACAGGGAGTGGGGAGGGGATACATTACACCAAGAAAAGCAAAGAAGGAGCGAGAACAATCGCAATGGGCAACTAGGTTCATGCAAGGCAGAGCAAGTGCAAATGCAATAAAAATAATAATAATGATAATAATAATAATAACAACAATCCATCACCTAAGCAGTTGGGACCACATGACTTGGCAGCATTCGGCACGCTTATTTGTGGAATTAGGGTAAGCATCAGCTCAGGGGGTGATGTATTTGCCTCCCTCATAGAAAGGATTTCAACATATTCTCCTGCTGCTGAAGACGCATTCTCTTTGCCTTGTGCACCTCACAGCACATCCAAGGATGTATTCTGCTGTTTTTCTTAAGCCAGCAATGCTTAACAGAGGCAAATCCAGAAAAGCAGCTAAAATATTTTGGCACTCCCAGAAGTTTCCTTTCATTCCTGTCTGTTGAATTGTTTTAATTTTGAGCGTGTTTCTTTTCCTGCCCAATCCCATTGAAGTACAGAACCACTAATCTTTCTTTCTTAATACACTGCCAAAAGTAATCTGCCTAGACCTCCCAGCTCATCCTTGCTTTTAAACAAATAAGAATTCACACTCCATCACACAGAAGAAAAACTTATGCAGTGGCGGGGAGAGGGATGTGGAGGGAGAACTCTGGCAGGTCACAAAGTTACACCGGAGAAACTTGGGCATGAAGGGACTGGTTAGATTACATGGGCAGAAGGGTTCAAGATCCCCCTATGATTAACTGAATTGAGCTAAAATCAAGCCTGTAGAAGGCAGTTCTACTCCAAGTCAATAGTCACCCGCACAGAGTTACATACCTGATGAATCACAATGCCTGAGCTTTCAAAACTATTTTAGAAGCAGTGATGCTTAGTGGAAGATTTTCCTTGCAGAAGACCCTACTACATCTCATTCTGAAAAGTCTCAATCAAAAAAGCACAAGCACAGACTGGATTCAAGGGCAAACATACGTTTCCTGCTTTCTTACCTGAGTTGCCCCACAGTTCTTACAGGGCACGGCAGTCTTGCTTGGCATTGGCTTGATAACGGTTGGTGCCTGTGAATACTTTGGATAAGTTTTTGCCCTGCAATCGCTGACATTTTTGGACCGAACCGTAGCCTGAATCTTCACTCTCTCACATCCCTGAGACGAGCAATAACTGAAGCCATCTCTGGTGTGCTGGGCTTGAAGCAGCAAGAACAGTAACCTAGCATGGTGTTAGAATAAGAAGAATTAAAACCACCCTCTACTCTGCATCTCTGAAGGCATAAAAACCAAGGAAACGTGTGATGCAACAGAACGTGAAAGACAGAAAACTATGACCCTGGCTTTGCTTTCCCCAGATTTCTGCAGGCTTGAATGGAGCAAGTTTTCTCCACTTCATGCAGATTCCTCGGTGCAGTGAAGCATCAAAGTAAATGCCGAGATTTCACCAGGAGCCTCAATAGGATTCCACTGGGCAAGAGTTTATTTGTATTGTGCCATGACAGGGCTTGCTAAAGCAAATTACATACAAATAATAATTCAAAACTCAGAAGGAAACACCCCCCCCCCCCAAAAACATAAGTTGGTTTGCAACTTGTCAGAGAACGGTTTTCACTGCAGACCACAGAAAAATTCTAGATTTTTTTGTAAATCTGCAAGGTGTGAGATTTCCCGCAGAACCCCAGAAGTTATCTTCCTTTTACAGAAATGCCCTGCACTATCTGTAGTAGGCACCGCCATCTTGTGGGCTCTACTTGCCGAACAACTCCCCCTTATTCTCTACCATTAGCCTTCGGCTTGGGACACAAACTCCGGTCAAAAGCAGTTTCCTGGCAGCCAGCAGGGCCCTCAGCAACAAGGACTAGGGTTTGTTTGTTTTTTTTTTAATTACATTTTCACATTGCAAAAACCTTCATTTGCTTTTAAGGCACAGGAGTGTGTGTGAAGCACATCCATGGTCCCACTCTCAGCCAATGGAAGGAGTAGAAAAATACTTAGAAATGTTTTAGTAATCAGATAATTTTTCTCATATAATTGTGTTTTTTAATTTTATCTATTTATTTTGGCAAGGGAGAGGGGATTTTTGTTAAGATTGTAGTCCATAAATGTGGAAGGTGATTGGTGACCCCCATACTGGCTTCGCTCATGTACATTTGATTCTTCCTTATCTTCTGATTCTTCAGGTGATGAGATTGAACTAGTTTCTAAAAGAGGTCATTCTGGCACGAGATGAGGCCGTCATGTACATTTTTTACAGGACACGAGAGAAGCCAGTATGGAGACACAGAACAGACAGCAGGGAGATCTCCCCTATCAATGGCTTCGTCCAGTTATCCCTTCTCAGTTTCTGCAGAATCCTTTGTCATCTCGCCCCTTAACATCAGACCAGATCTCTATTTTAGAAAAGGGATTGTCATTTGTGCCTATGGTATATTTTGATTTTTTTGAAGGGGAATTCAGTTACAAAAATGTATTCGGACCTTGCAGTTAAAGTTGTATTTTGTCAATTCAGAGAACTCACTTTCTGATAGCTCTATTGTGACCCCTTGTTCAAAGTAGAGTCCTTCTGGACCGGTTGATGCTATAATACACACCTTTCATGAACTGGTGTTACAGATTAGGAATATCCCTTCCAGGACTGAAAGAAACGCATACAATTATTAGTCTCTGGGAGAGAAGAGATCTCGTAAGGAATTACAATGGGACACCACAATAATAGCAAAACCGGTTGATAAAGTTGGTGCCTCTGTTGTTCTTGACAGAGATCAATAACAAAGGGAAGTATGTCGACAATTATCAGATACTTTTATTTATCTTCAGAAAAGATCCTACTCCGCGACTGAAACAGCAGATAGGTTTTAATGCTCCGTCAGCAGATTATCAAAGTGGCTGACATCTAGGGAACACCTTTCTATGTGTATCACATCCAGTTACCCTTACTGGTGCATGTACTGCCCAAGATCCATAAATCTTTGGTCAATCCACCTAGAAGCCCCTTCATTTCTGCACGGGGCGGGGGTCATTACTTAAACAGTTTTCAATATTCATTGATACATTTTTGGCTCCTCTAGTTCCACTGCTTCCCTCTTATGTACGGGATTCTTCTAATATGATTACCAGAATTATTTGGGTCCAGTTCACAATGTATTGTTAGCTCCTATTGACGTGATCTCATTATACACCAACAGCCTTAGACCAACGTGGAGCAGATTAACATATTCCAGTATCGTTTATATTGGAATTAGCTACCATAACTTTGAATAATGATTTCTTTATGTTTAGTAAAAGAAATTTAAGCAGATCAAGTGAGTGGCTATGGGGCTTCCATGATGCCCAATGTGGCTAATTTATATGTTGGAAAATTTGAAGAGGTTTGGCTTCCAAACCTGTGCTCTTTTCATCAGCATCCGGCACTGTGGAAATGCTATATTGATGATATTTTTCTGAGCGATGAAGCAGTTTTTTTCTAATTTTATGTTGTGGCTAAACAACTGTGGCATCAATTTACAGTTTACATATACCATCAGTAGACAATGTGCATATTTTTTGGACATTTTGATTCAGCTGATTGGCAACAGATTTGAATTTTTCATACATAAAATATCCACAGATAGGAATACATTACTGCGCTACAATAGCTGCCATCCAAAAAAGCTGCATGACAATCTGCCAGAGGGTTAATTCTTGCATCTTAGATGCTTATACTCTACAACTGAGGAATACAAAACCAGAGAAAGAAAGATGTGCTAGCAATTTTAAAAGAGAAGGTTTACTGATGGTGTCATCCATCAAGCATATAAACACGCATGCTGGGCTAGCAGGGACTTGTTACAACCTAAAAGAAAATTGACAAATACTTGTCCAGTATGTGTGCTTCCACCCTCGCCACAGATTTATTGGGTCCAATGTGCAATTTGTAGACATAGTCAGTATTACAACTGCATTCTGTGTTTGAAGAATTGCCTCTAATCGTGTTGAGCCGTGGATGCATCATTAGAGACATTGTGGTACATTTCAACTTTGACTACAGTTTGGATGAGAATATTGATGACATACAATGTGGTCATTTTCCCTGTGGGAAGTGTTCTGTGTATTCTCGGTCTTTTGCAGAATGAGTTGCCTTTGCATAAGCTGCGCTGGTTCTCTTTCCGTTTTCATTCTACATGTTGTTCGACTGGAGTAGTGTATATTGTTTGGTGTCCATGTGAGCTGATTTGTGTGGGGAAAACAAAGTGTATGCTCAAAACACAGAATACTATGTTACCATGGGTCATAGTTTTTCGGATCTACATTTTGCTGTCGTTGAATTTAATGCATAAGAGAAACCAGGGTGGGGATTTTGATTTATTGTTGAAACTTGAACAAAAGTGGATCTTCAAACTTCAATTTGCCCAGCCTGGTGGTTTAAACAAGGAAATTGTGTGATCAGTGTTTATATAATGGGACATCGGCTCGTTCAGAATAAGGGACTGGAATTACAGACCCTCACTGGTTGATCTAAGCTTTATTGTGATTGGGGTTATCCCTGCTGACGTTAGATACTGGGTTTTAAGGAAGCTAAAGGAGGGATTATAAGTGTGGAAGGTGATGTGTGGATTCAAGCGTTTTGTAACTGGATTGTGAGTTTCTGTTGGTGACACTTGATGCGCTGCCATTTTATATTGAACCTGTGCACCAGGTCGTGAGTTAGGTTAGTGGCTTGTGTGGGTTTAAATGATTGGACATTATGAACATTGTAGAATTTTGCTAAAATTATGTTCCTTTTGTCTTCATTGTTATAGAAATGTATGAATTTGGACGCTTGAAGAAGAACATAAGCACATACGAAAATGCCATACTGGGTCAGACCAAGGGTCCATCAAGCACAGCATCCTGTTTCCAACAGTGGCCAATCCAGGCCATAAGAATCTGGCAAGTACCCAGAAACTAAGTCTATTCCATGTTACCATTGCTAATGGCAGTGGCTGTTCTCTAAGTGAACTTAATAGCAGGTAATAGACTTCTCCTCCAAGAACTTATCCAATCCTTTTTTAAACACAGCTATACTAACTGCACTAACCACATCCTCTGGCAACAAATTCCAGAGTTTAATTGTGCATTGAGTAAAAAAGAACTTTCTCTGATTAGTTTTAAATGTGCCACATGCTAACTTCATGGAGTGCCCCCTAGTCTTTCTACTATCCGAAAGAGTAAATAATCGATTCACATCTACCCGTTCTAGACCTCTCAAGATTTTAAACACCTCTATCATATCCCCCCTCAGCCGTCTCTTCTCCAAGCTGAAAAGTCCTAACCTCTTTAGTCTTTCCTCATAGGGGAGCTGTTCCATTCCCCTTATTTTGGTAGCCCTTCTCTGTACCTTCTCCATCGCAATTATATCTTTTTTGAGATGCGGCGACCAGAATTGTACACAGTATTCAAGGTGCGGTCTCACCATGGAGCGATACAGAGGCATTATGACATTTTCCGTTTTATTCACCATTCCCTTTCTAATAATTCCCAACATTCTGTTTGCTTTTTTGACTGCCGCAGCACACTGAACCGACGATTTCAATGTGTTATCCACTATGACGCCTAGATCTCTTTCTTGGGTTGTAGCACCTAATATGGAACCCAACATTGTGTAATTATAGCATGGGTTATATTGCCCTATATGCATCACCTTGCACTTATCCACATTAAATTTCATCTGCCATTTGGATGCCCAATTTTCCAGTCTCACAAGGTCTTCCTGCAATTTATCACAATCTGCTTGTGATTTATCTACTCTGAAGGCAGGAAGACCACCAAAACATTGGCCGTTGCTGGGCATTATGAGTGGACAGCACTGCTTTTTTATTCTTGTGCGAGAGATAAGTAGTTACTTGTTATCGACTTGCATGTGGGGAGGATCATTTCTTTTCAACTATGGGAAGCACTATGGCTATTGCCAAGGAATATTAAATATTATGTTTTTTTGTATTAAAAGTGAATACATTCGCAGGTAGCGGATTTTATAACATGCGCCGGGAACCACATGCACATGGGCGCCCACGTGCAGGTCTTAAAATTTACCTTCATATGAGCACCAACTGATTCTAAGTACTTTATTTAGTGTGTACATAGTCATAGAGCCAAGTAACATCCTTATCAGTCCCAAAATGAATTTGGAATTTTAATTTTATTGCTAAAAGATCATGGCCAACAAACATGATATCTATCTAACCAGACCTGAATGGTTTGCATAGTCCTGGTAGATAAGAAAATTATTTCCTTACCTGCTAATTTTCATTCCTGTAGTACCATGGATCAGTCCAGACTGTGGGTTATGTCCCCCTTCCAGCAGATGGAGTCAGAGCAAAAACTGAGAGGGCGGTTCCTCATGACTGGTGCGCCCTCTGTAAACCTTCAGTATTAAGAATATCCAAGCAACAAAGAAAAACCCCTTGGATGGATCAATACAAAAATGAATATCAACTAAACTGAACATCAAACTGTAAATCTGAATAGGCAAACTTGCAATGTGAACTCTCAGTCAGTCCCAAAACAGGTCCTGAAATGATTACACAGTCGAGCTGAAGGATTATCCCAAAGAAAAACCCCCAAAATCCTTAGGGTGGGGGTCTGGACTGATCCATGGTACTACAGGAACGAAAATTAGCAGGTAAGGAAATAATTTTCTTTTCCCTGTACGTACCAGGATCAGTCCAGACTGTGGGATGTACCAAAGCTTCCCTTAAATAGGGTGGGCCACTGATATCCCAGCTCAAATGACCCGAGCCCCAAAAGAACCCGAGGTCGTTGACTGCAAATTCAAACGATAGTGATGCGCAAAAGTATGCAAAGACTTCCAAGTCGCCGCTTGGCAAAATTCCTGCGGAGAGACCGCTCAGCTTTCTGCCCAGGAAGCTGCTTGAGCTCGGAGAGAATGAGCTTTAATACTGTCTGGGAGCTAACGCCCCATGCCAATGTACGTGGTAGAGATTGCATCCTTCATCTATCGGGCAATGGTGGTCTTTAAAGACTAGTGCCCCTTCTTGGGACCACTCCAGAAGACAAAAAGATGATCTGATAAGCGGAAGTCGTTAGTATCCTCCAGATATAGAAGGAGGACTCACTTGACATCTAGGCGCTGGAGCTCCTTGGAATCCTCAGCCTGGAATGATGGCAGTTCCACCAACTGATTCAGATGAAAAGACGAGACCACTTTTTGAAGGAAAGATGGTATGATACCAGAGGATACTCCGGGATCCGTAGAGCGTAGAAAAAGCTCTCTTCATGACAAGGCCTGCAGCTCCGAGATTCTGCGAGCGGAACAGATGGCAACCAAGGAAACTGTCTTAAGAGGCAGGCCCTTGAGGGTAGCGCTCTACAGCGGTTCAAAGGGCGACCCACCAAGAATACGAAGGATCAAAATCAAAAACTCCCTGAGGGGCATAAATTGCGAATCAGTGTTTCACATGCTTTACTCCCTTCAAGAACCGGACCACGTCCGGGTGTGTCGCAAGAGGAGGGCCATCCCGATGAGGAACTAGAGCACCTGGGTTTGCCACCGGAACTCGGAGAAAATTGTAGGCTAACCCCCTCTCCAGCCCTCGCTGTAGATCTGGGCTATGGTCGCACACCGTGGAGAGAGACGTTAGGACTGGCAGCAAGCCTCAAACACTTTCCAAGCTCGGACATAGGACATGGAGGTGGAAGGCTTCCTAGCCGTGAGAAGAGTGGAGATAACCGCCGCTGAATACCCTCCTCAGCCGGTGCCGTTCCAAAAGCCAGGCTGCTAGACAGAAGCTGGTCCCTGCCGTAGGAGGTTTGACAGATGCCCCAGGCGCAGCGGGCTGTCCACCACTAGGTTGACTAAGTCTGCAAACCATAGCCAATGAGGCCACTCCGGAACCATGATGATCAAGGGCCCCTGATGACCCTCTATTCTTCGGAGCATCTTCCCACCAGGGGCCAAGGCGGGAACACGGAACTTAGGATGTACCTCAGCCACGGGAGGGCTAGGGCATCGACGCCTGCTGCTCCGTGCTCCCTTCTGTGGCTGAAAAAGCACGGAGCCTTTGCGTTCCTTTGCGTGGCCGTCAGATCCAGAAGGGGAGTCCCCATCGCATGAAGAATAGTGCCACTGCCTCCTGGGACAATTCCCATTCTCCGAGATGTAAGCGCTGGCGACTTAAAAAAAAATCCACCTGAACATTGTCCACCCCTGCAATGTGAGATGCCGCCAGATGAGACAGGTGCAGTTCCACCCACGGCATCAGCTTGTTCATCTCCCGAGTCACATGGAGACTTCTTGTTCCTCCCTGACGAATAACGTAGGCTACAGTCGTGGCGTTGTCGGAGAGGACCGCAAGACGGACCGCTCTTGTTTCTAGACGGTGGATTGGCTAAATTGCCTGTTCTGGTGTCCACTGACCCTGCGTAGAGTGCCAACAGCACACTAGCCCCAGCCGGTAAGGTTGGCGTCTGTTGTAACGAGCACCCATTGTGGAACCTTGAGCTCTACTCCTCGAAGCAAATGATCCAGGTCGAGCCACCAGGTCAGGCTGTCCTTGGGTAGGGGTGGTATCAGCAGAGGAGCTGAAATTCCTGAGATACCGGCTTCCAACAGGAGAGTAATGCTCTTTGTAAGGGACGCATGTGGGCAAAGGCCCAAGGCACATCTGTCATGGAGGCCATGGAACCTAGCAACTGGAGATAGTCCCAGGTCGGAGGTCCCGAAAACGCTGAACCTGAGCAAGGAGCGATTGGGCCCGCTCCAGACGAAGAGAGCCTGTGCCTACTTTGATGTCGAAATGAGCTCCCAGAAACTCAAGGGACCAGGATCCCTTCCTTCCTCAGGGCCACCGCCACCACTACCATCACCTTAGTAAAGGTGCAAGGAGTGGTTGCCAAGCCGAATGGCAGGGTCTGGAACTGGAAGTGCTGCCCCAAAATCTTGAAGCGAAGGAAGCACTGATGCTCCTTCAGGATGGGGATATGAAGATAAGCCTCTGTCAAGTCCAAGGAAGCCAGGAACCCTCCCCGGTGCACCGCAACAATCCCTGAGCGGAGTTCCCATCCTGAAGTGTGGTATCTTGAGATCCAGGATCGGCCAGAAGGAGCCTTCTTGCTTGGGGGCTACGAAGTAGATGGAATAATGGCAGAGTCCTTGGTCCAGTAGTGGCACCGGAAGAATTGCTCCCAGATCCAGGAGGCGGTCTAGTGTTTGATGTACTGCGCCCTGTTTCCTTAGTCCGCACTGAGAAAAGACAAACCTGTCTCTGTAGAATATCCAGGACGCCCTGGTCTGAGGTGACTGTGACCTACTCTCGTAGAAGAGTGACAGGCGTCCTCCTATCTGGGGAATCGAAGAGCGGGCCGGCAATGTTTCATTTTGAAGATGTAGTGGCAGTCCCTTGGGTGAAGTTGTCTCGGGCTGATCTTCATCCCCGAAATGAATGAGACCAGGACTGCGATCTAGACGAGGGAGGCCTGTGGGGCACTGGCCGCACCTGGCAGAAGCGCTGACGTCCTCTGAAACGGTTCCGCGCGGAGCTGTACATTCTGTATCTCAGAGGATGATCTTCCGGTAACCTAAGTACCTTAAGCTCCCCTAGCGACTTAAGTTGCTCCAGCTCCTCTCCAAACAACAACTTACCCTTGAAGGGAAGGGAGCAGAGTTGAGACTAGGAGGAGGAATCCGCAGAGCAGGTCCTGAGCCAGAGGAGGTGCCGAGCTGAGACTACGGAAACCATAAATCTGGCCAGCACCCAGAGAAGATCATACAGCGTGTCCGTGCCTTACGATATGACAGCTTCTAGTCTTTCCACCTGTTGTGCCTCCCCTGGAGGCAGGTCCTGAGTCATGCACGTTGCATCCGGGAGCTACAAATAGCAGCCCGAACTCCCAAGGCGGACACCTCAAACACTCTCTTCAAATACACCTCAAGTTTGCGGTCCTGCAAATCCCTGAGAGCTGCTCCTCCAGTCACAGGAATAGGTGTCCTAGCCGTGACTGCTGATACCGACGCACCCACCTTCGGTACCTTAGGTAGTTCCAGGGACTCCTCGGGGAGTGGATACAGTTTGTCCATCACTCTGCCAACCCGCAGAGAGGCCTCTGGAGTCTCCCACCCCCTGGACAGCAATTGGAGGAGCATAGGATGAAAAGGAAAGTCTTTGAAGGTAGCTTGAGCCCTGGTAGGATGGGATCCCCTCTCTTCGGTGCAGTGCTGGTGGCAGGAGCCTCCTGGGAGGCCTCAATATCTAATCCATCCAGAACATGTGAGATAAGCGGAACCATCTCATCGCTCTGGAAAAGGCGTAGAACCCGAGGAACGTCCCCTTCGACTTGCGCCGAGGGCGTTAGGTCATCTAGATCAGGGTCCACTGCAGGGTCCGTCGTGGGTGGAGGGTCAGGGCCAGTTGGATGGGCAACTGGCTGAACCCTAGAGGATCCTGAAGGGGCCACTGGAATGGCAGGGCCAGAAATACTGGTGCTGTACCGGGCTGTGACGGTACCGATCCAAGAGGCCCCCCCTGCCATGTCCAGGAGTTCCTCCAGACTGACCACTTTAGGAGGAGGGGGAGCCAAAACCACATCCTGGTGCTGGCTGAGCCTTGCCAAATAAGCCCCATGCATCAGCAGAATAAATTCTGTGGAAAAAGGATCCGGGGGAGGGATGGCCGGATGGGGAGCCGGAGGGTCCTCTGAGGGCGGCTCTGCATCGGGGAGGTGCGCCAGAAAGAGAACCGGAGGAGAATGAGGTCTGTCCGAGTCTGAATCCCCGGGAGGCAGCACTAGAGCAGCAAGTAGTGGATCCAAGATGGCCACCATTCCCATGTTGGACAGGAACAGGGCCGACCTCCTCAGAGCCTGGCGCGCATTTGCGCGTGAACCAGACCGCCCTCTAGGGCTCGAGGTGCCCTCCCCACCGGGGAGGCACCAAGCACACGGACCATCCCGGGAGAGCCAGGATCCAGGCTCCCCGAAGGCGCTGCATCGCATCAGCCGCGGCATGGAGGCAAGTAAAGAAGAGCTTGAACCCAGACCTCCGGAAACCTTCGATAGCAGGAAAGAAATCAAAGTCCTGCGCTGCCTAACTTTAACGAGCCATTCCGGTTTTTTTTTTTTTCAAGCCAGAGGGATGTCGCGTCTCTGAAGCTTAGGGGCTGCCCTGAGGAAACGACATCTCCGGGCAGCGGGTCGATATCGAGAGGGAGAGGTTGGACCACCAACTTCACCCCTAAAGGCAGCAAATGACAGCCCTATAAAAGGAAAGTTAACAAACTTACCCCCAAAACGATACAGCAATAAATAAAAAAGATGACAGTCTGCCACTGAATGAAAGCTCTGCCTGCAAGCCTGCAGCAGGACAGCCCATAGAAAGTATAGCAAAGCTACAATGAAAAGCCTTTGCCTTTTTTTTTTTTTTTTAAATAAGATCCATGCAAGTAAAAAGTGTTAACAAGAAAACAGAAGAATAAATCAACAAAGATTATTCTCATAGAAAGAAAATGGGAGAACTGAAGGTGCAACCCAAATCTGCTGGAGTCAGAGAAATACTGAAGGTTTACAGAGGGCGCACCAGTCATGAGGGACCGCCCTCTCAGTTTTTGCTCTGACTCCATCTGCTGGAAGGGGGACATAACTCATGGTGTGGACTGATCCTGGTACGTACAGGGAACTATGTATTTATATCGATGAGAAAGTAATATGCAAATTATTTAAAAAATTACTCCATTTAGATTTTCAGAGCACACAGACGTGGCATTTAAAGACTGAATGTAAAAAAAAGACATTTTCTCTGATGTTATTTACTAAATTCCAAACATATTACAATTGGATTAGTATTAATACCAATTCCCTCCCTCTCTTCAAGTCATTTTAGGTTTTTTTTCAGGGCCTTGATTTATAAGAAACGGATAGTTACTGCACTACTGCTCTTCTGATATCCAGTTATTCTTCATTCCCATGCCGAGACATGTAACATTACCCGGTGCTGCTGTCAAAGTAGAACGTCCTTCCTTGTCGTGTCTTTTGCAGTTCCTCCATGGAGGAGACCGGCGTATATTCCTCCACACTATAAAAAGCAGAGGTTTGCCTCTGAAAGATGTCAGATGTTACTTGGAAAGTGGTGTCTGGTGGATAACAAAGGCCAACCCGGATCCAGTCATTTCTGCAAACACAGTAAAACTGATTCAGTTCACATCTAAGGTCCTGGTGGTAATACAGAGTTCTAACTGGCTGCTCTAGATAACATTTTGGCTTTTAAAACTACAGAAATATATTGCCTGTAAATACTCTATATAGTTAAGATTATACATCCTCATTCAAACCATATTTCAATAATAAAGATTTGGTATGGGACAAGGGGGCTCGCCACAAAACTAACTGGTAGCAGATTTAAAATAAATATAAGAAAGTATATATATATATTTTTAGTCACACACAATTAAAATGTTGAATTTGCTGCCAGAGAATGTGGCCAAGACCAGTAGTATAGCTGGATTTTAAAGGTCAACTAATACTTTTTTTTGAAGGGCATGACCAGTTCTTTTGATCAGAAATGAGCAACAAGGCATGGATCTTCCAGGTGACCCAGATTGACCACTGTCAGAGGCAGGGATGTGGGGTTCAATGGACCATTGGTTTGAGCCAGCCTGGCATTTCTTGTGTTTTTATTGAATGCAAAAATTCCCTTTCCCCATCTTGTATAATTTAGACACTTAAAAGATGAATTTTAAAAGCCCGATGCGGCCCAAAACTGGGAGATACGTGAATATTTTATTTATTTATTTATCGAGTTTTATATACCATCATTCGGTTTCGCCATCATAATGGTTTACAAGATTCGAAGTAATATAGTATGTTAATGAGTCAGCATGATCATAATTACAGTTATAGCAAAATTAATGTTAGTTATACATTTTCATGTGATTGTAGGAGGTGGTATAGGGGAAGTTCCCAAGGTTCATATAGATGGGAGGGATAGGTTGATAGGTTCACATACGGTGAGAGAGATGGACATAGAAATGGTTGGTATTGTGGTATATAGTAGGGGGGATGTGTGGTAGTCAGTGAGTGTTTTGGTAGGCTTTGGTGAATATGTCAGGCTGATATGCACCAAGTAGATTTTAAAAGCTGCCCAGATACACGCATATCTTCCGCTGCACGCACAAAATTTTTTTTTTACAAAAAAGGAGTGGGGTGTGGGCATCGTCTGGACATTCCTGGATTTCACATTGAAACCAGCACGTAAATACCTACACAATCCGATACGCGTCGGGATCCCCTGCCACATAATAACTTTACTTCTGCTATGGATGACGTGTAAGTCATAAAACAAAAAAACACCAGGCAGATCAGTGGGATTTTAAAGATTGGGAATCAAAATCAAAATAAAAAAAAAAATCAAATAGAGGGGAAAGGTGGCTATTAAACTTGGGTGGGCGAACTGGGAAAATGGCCAATGGCGTCACCACGTGCGGCTTTTAAAATCCCCCCACTTACGCGGTAGAAGCAGTATTTGCACACATAGGCCCACTTAAAATTGTGCGCACGCTCAGCCTATTTTACATCATGCGCACGTATGCACGCACATGTTATAAAATAGCAGTGTTCCTGGGTGCGAGAAGGCAAAAGCGCACACATGTGCCTGTTTAAAAGTTTCCGTCCCTGAGCCCAATATTCAAATGTTACTTTGCTGGATAAATCTGACTTATCCAGCTAAGTTGTGGCCGTTGAATATCCGGCTATGTTCAGCCGCCGCCACTTAGCTTATACTTCATACTTATCTGATTAAGTTAACTGGATGTTAGACCTGCCATAGAGCAGATATATCTTATCCGATTAAGCAGCAATTTATACATGGATATTCAGCAGTATAGCTGTGCTGCTAAATATCCATGTAAGTTAACCAGATAAGTCTTATCCGGCTAACTTACATACCGGAATATCTTTTGAATATTGAGCATATAGCAGTCAATAATTAAAAGGTTTGTACAGGTAAACTTTTAAAGTTGCCCAGACAAACCCTGAGATTTTAATTTCTTGCCTCTCTCACCGGTGAAATTTTAGCTGGGTAAAATTTAATCAGATAAAAAGAGGCGGGCTGGAGGCATTCCAGAGTAATAGCTAAAATGTATCCGGCCAATGCTGATATTCAGCACAATCTGGGTAAACTCAGTCGGATTAAGTCTGGTCAGAAAAATCACCCGGGTACATTCAGCGGAACACTTACCCGGGTATGTGCTGCAGAATATCCAAGTAGTTACCCAGGTAACTTTCCCACTCCCCAGCCTACTCAGAATGGACCTCTTAACATTTCCTGTTTTCTT
This sequence comes from Rhinatrema bivittatum, assembly GCF_901001135.1. Classification (NCBI taxonomy): domain Eukaryota; kingdom Metazoa; phylum Chordata; class Amphibia; order Gymnophiona; family Rhinatrematidae; genus Rhinatrema; species Rhinatrema bivittatum. The sequence goes on along the minus strand of NC_042615.1, from coordinate 518,196,616 downwards.
TATGACAACAATTTTGGGAGGAGGATTTGAACAACATTACTCAAATATGCTTACAAGGTAAAATGCTAATATTGTATTGAAACGCAACTATAGTCCAAAGGATGAAGAAACAAAATAACTCCCAATATTAACTTCGAGACAAATAACTCTGCTGTGGAGTTGCTATACAGATGAACAAATGATGCCGAGAGCACAACATGTCATCAAGAAGGACTAGTAATGGCACTATTTTAATTTTGGCCAGTTCCCCTGAAGCAGGAAGCTCGACTTCCAAAACGTGGACCGGGTTTTAGCGACAGAGCCTTCATCTATAACAAGTGCAGAGTGCATATTTACAAGAGCAGTGTAGTTACAGAGTATTCATAAAGACAAGAATATTTGTTTTTCTTGCAGATTGAAGAATCATTAAAAAAAAAAAGGTGAATCACAAGCAGACCAATGATTACATTACGTCAGACTAACAACAATAGTTGGCAGTGAGCAAAGTGCGATGCATTAAGCCCATTAGTATGAAGGTCTTGCTTTAAGAGTAATTTATTCATTTATTCATTCATTTGTATAGCAACTCCACGGCAGAGTTATTGGTCTCAGAAAAGTTAATATTTCAACAAAAAATGTTTATATTAACATCTGTATATGAAAGAAGTTTCTTACTTGTCAAAGTTAATGAGGTAAAGAAAGGTGGTTTGTGGAGCCTGTCCATTCCAATGGATTGTGTAGCCTTTCTGTAACATCACCACGGGCTGATACTGCTGAAAGAGTGCCCGTTGATTGATGCCTCGCAACGTCATGTGCTTCGATGGGTACTCATCCCTCGCAATAGTCATGGTGAGGTTCTGAGGGTTCCAAGTCTGCACGTATAGCTTTGGAGAAAAAGATTCCGAAATAATGGATAAAGGAGCTCTGATGACAAAATTATTTAGAAAAGAAAACGACTCCAGGACATGCATGACCTAACTGCTCCATCCCCCTGACATATGCAATTTTTTTCTTAAATCAAAACCCAGATAACAAGCTTAAGCAACAAATATTCTGAAACCCCTTTCTTGGAAAGCCTTGAAGGGCTGCGGGTACATTAAAGGTTATCTATTTTAGCCATCTTCTCTAGCACACTCCAAGAAAAGTAAGAGGCAATTACACAGGTGCATGGGACACTTAAGGAGCACAGCAGTTTGTCTCAGGGAGAACTACTTGATAGCAAGTTATTATTTCAAAATTAAAATATTTCATCTGTTACAGAAATACACTGTGCGAGGTTTTTGTGAGTAAGAAGAAGCCAAAGAATACCTAAGGAGAGAGAATGCATATAAAAAAATAAAGTGAAAGCATACATCTAGCTGAATTTCAGCCATAGCTGAGAATGAGCACAGGACAGAAGCCAACAGGATTTACATATTTTTAGATAGAAAAATGCATTTGTATAAATGGTAACAGATTCAAAGGGGGTTGAATTACTACAAGTTTGAAACTTGTGAGCAATAGCAACAACCATCAAGGCTTCAAACTTGACATATTTTTACAGGTACTGTAAATGATATGATGATTGTATATCAAGGGTAAAGTGACAGACTACCTCCTTAGAACTAACCTGAAATAACACTCTTGACCTTCACTCATTTCTGGAAGCATGAAATACATAGGGCCTGATATTCAGCACCACTTACGGCCTGATTCACTGATTCATAGACATCAGCTTGCCAGATTTCTCTTCAAAAGCAACTGTGGACAGGCTAGCAAAAATCTTGATTAAAAACAGATATCCATTTCAATACTCAACCAACAGGCAACACTGAGCTCAGACAAGAATGTAATAACGCTAGTTTAGGGAACGGACTAACACCAGTAATTCCTAGAACATGTAGCCGCACAGGAGAACTATAATAAAATCATTTGGCAGCCAAGGGAGGGAAGCTGGATTCATTTGACTGTTCTAAAGAAAAGGAAATTATCAGGTAAGTAGTAATTTCTCATTTCTTAGCGTCCAGTCAGATGGATCCACAATAAGTGGAATGTACCCAAGCTACTCCCTCATAGGGCAGGAGTAGTTTGGGTACATGCCGCGTCTTCCTGGGCCTGCACATCCAGATGATAATACCTGGAAAAGGTGTGTAAGAAGGACCATGTCACAGCTCAGCAAATGTCGAAGGGGGACAACAATCTAACTTCTGTCCATGACACTGCCTGAGTCCTAGTGGAACGAGCCCTAATCTGACTAGGCAATGGCTTCCCGGCATCCACATATGCAGCCGTGAATACCTCCTTACTCCAGCGGGCTATTGTAGCCACAAGACTGGCTCTTCCTTTCTAGTACTGCTGTGAAGAACAAATAGATGGTCTGACTTCTGCAAGGGTTCAGTAACCTTGAGATATCTGACAATATGCCTCCTGACATCCAAGGGTCAGAACAAACAATACTCCTCTACATCTCGCGCTCTGTCAAAAGACAGCAGGGAGATGGATTGATTCAAGTGAAACACAGTAACCACCTTTGGTAAAAAGTAAGGAACAGTACACAGCTGTACTGCCCCTGGAGTCACTTGGAGAAATGGTTCCCGGCAAGACAGGGCCTGCAGTTCCGAAACCCTGTGTGTAGAACAATTGCCACCAAAAATACTGTCTTCAAGGTCAACAACTGCAAGAAGAGAGTATGTAGCAGTCTAAACGCAGGGCCTGCCAAGAAGTCCAATATCAAATTAAGACTCCACAAGGGCACCAGAAACTGCAAGGGAGGCCGAAGATGTTTCACGCCTCTCAGAAAACAGGCCACATCAAGATGAGCCAACAAGGATCCACTATTTACATGACCCCTAAAACAAGAGCACATCGCTACCTGTACCTTCAAGGAATTGAGAACCAAGCCTTTATGCAAGTCATCCTGCAAAAATTCCAAAACAAGTGGAATCTTGACCAAGGAAGGAAGAGTACCTCGATCCTCACACCAGACCTCACACACTCTCCAAATCCACACATAGGCCAAGGAAATGGAGAACTTTCTTGCTCTTAGTAAGGCAGAAATCACTGCCACAGAATAGCCATGTTTCAACAAACAAGCTCCCGGGAATTCCAGGACCTGGGAGGGCACAAGGTTGCTCTTGGAGTAATTGAGAATCCACCCGAAGGAGGTGAGGACCAACACTACACGACTGACTGCTGCCACACAGAGCTGCTCTGACTTTGCCCGGATGAGCCAGTCGTCCAGGTAGGGATGGACTAATATTCCTTCCCGCCGAAGGAAGGCTGCGACCACCACCATCACCTTGGTGAATGTACGAAGAGTGGTGGCGAGACCGAACGGGAGAGCCTGAAACTGGAAGTGCCTACCCAGAATGTGGAAGCGAAGAAATTTCTGGTGTTCCTTGCAAATCAGAATGTGTAGGTAAGCCTCCGTGAGGTCGAGGGAGGCCAGGAACTCCCCGGAGCGAACCGCTGCTATGACCGCCCTCAGTGTCTCCTCTCTTGAGGTCCAGGATTTGATGGAAGGCGCAGTCCTTTTTGGGAACGACGAAGTAGATGGAATACTGGCCAGATCCCTGTTCTTTTCTGGGAACAGGGACTATGGCTCTGAGCACCAGGAGCTTGTCGAGAGTCTGACAATCGCTGGTCGCTTTCGACTGCCGCATGGTGAGATCAGGTGTCGGTCGGGAAGCTCCCGAGCAAATTCTAACACGTAACCTTTTTCGATCACATCGAGGACCCACTGATCCGTAGTGATTTTGGCCCATTCCTCGAGAAAAAGGGACAGACGTCCACCTAAGGCGCGAAAAGAGGAAGGGGCCGGCCGCATCTCATTGCGAGGACTTTGTGGCGGGTCCGGGAGGGTTGCCATCTCTGAAAGGCAGACACCCCCGAAAGGAATGAGACCATGCCTGCGACCTGGTGGAGGAATTCCACTGAAAAGACCCTCGGGGTTTATTGTACCTGCGCTGACCCCTGAAACTGAACCGTGAAGGAAAAAAGGATTTTGACTGTTTAGTACAGTCCTCAGGCAGCTTATGAACCTTGTTGTCTCCCAAGGACTTAATAAGCTGTTCCAGGTCCTCCCCAAAAAGCAACTTGCCCTTAAAAGGAAGAGTGCCCAATTGTGACTTAGAGGAGGAGTCCGCCGCCCAGGTACACAGCCAAAGGAGACGCCTGGCGGAAACCGTGGAGACCATAGCCCTGGCCTGCACTCGGAGGAGATCATAAAGGGCATCAGCTCCATACACAATCGCGCCTTTGAGTAGCTCTGCTTGTTTGGCCTCAGCAGCCGGAGGTCCTGGGTGCTGAGCAATTGTTGAACCCACCTGAGGCTTGCCCGCTGCATGAGGCTGCTACAGGCCGTCGCCTCGAAGACCCTTTAGAGATGAAGTTCCAACTTACGATCTTGAAGATCCTTTAAGGCCGTCGCCCCCACCACCGGGATAATGGTGCGCATGGTGACAGCGGACACAGAAGCATCAACCTTGAGGACCTTTAACATATCTAGGGCCTGATTCAGCAGGGGATATAGTTTATCCATTGCCCTGCCCACATGGAGGCCAGACTTGGGGGATTCCCATTCCCAGAGCAGGAGCTGCATAAGCATAGGATTAAAAGGAAAAGTATAAGGAGGAGCTCGAAGGCCAGCTAAGACCGGGTCCACGGTTCGAGAAGTAGAGGTACTGGCAGGGTTCTCTGAGGGAACCTCAATCTCAAGTTCATCCAGAACAAAAGGAATGAGTGGATCAAGTTCTTCCCGGTTAAACAATCTTAGGACCCGCGGGTCATTTCCCTCCACAGGCAGATTACCTAGCGACAGATCCGGGTCGTCATCCTGATCTGGCAGTGGAGCGGGCTGAGGAGGATCAAGTGGGTCCGGACCACCAGGCACAGTCCTAACCCTGGTCGCACCCGGCGAGTCTGGAGCGCCAGAGCCCTGGCCACCAATCAAACGAGGGATTTTTGCTGAGGGGGGGGGGGGGGCCTGGGGAGGGAACCCCCTGTTTCTCCAAGCTGGCCAAAAAAGATCTGTGCAACAGGAGCACAAACTCAGGGGAAAACCCAGGGAGTGCTCTGCCAGGCAAGGGGGGGGGAGGGGCCCCTGGGGGGGGGGGGGGTCAGAAACAGGAGCAGGAGGGTCCATAGGACTTAAATTAGGTGGAGAATGGGTAAAATCCGGCTCCCCTTTCCCCTGAGGATCCAAGTCTGCAGCAAGGTTCGGGCACATAATGGCCGCCGTTCCCGCGGATTTTATTTTGAAGAGGACGGCCCGGACACTCGCTTGCCAACCCGACTTCGGGTCGTCGATTTAAAAGGTGCCACGGAGGGTCCCTCCCCTCCGGGCAAGCAGACTGAGCAAAGGCCGTCGCGGGAGAGCCGCAAAGCAGGCTCCCCGCAGGCCAGGCAAAGCGCTGATCTCGGCATCGGGATCGTGAGAAAAAAAAAACAGCTGGTGTTGCCTGCACAGAAGCGTGAGAGCCAGCGAAGGCTGTGAGCTGCTTCTTTCCCTGCAGGTCGGCAAAGTGCCGTAAAGAATAGCCTTTTCCACTGCACAATTAAACTTGAACTGAATCAGTCGTTTTACTTTTTTTTTTTTTTCCAAGAAATAACTTAGCAGGCTTTATTGAGCCCTGACACAGCAGAGGAATGTCAAACTTCTCTGCAATGGGACCCGAGGCAGGCACATCTCAGGGGTCACCACAGGAAAAGGAGAGGGAGTGACTGGACCACCAGTATCACCCCTAGGCAGGGAAGGCCACTGGGAAAAAGAAGCCCTAGGCTGAAGTAATCAAGGTGAAAAATCCTCCCTAGGGCTCCAACAAGAGCTAGGAGACAAAAACGGTCTCCTGTGAGAAAAGATACACTGTTTAACTTTTTCTTTTTTCTTGTAGAAAATACTTGCTTGGCCCAGGAAATGTTGAAGAAAATAAACCTTTAAAGAGAAGAAATAGAAGATTCACTAAGGAGAGGGAACCGCAGGTTCGTCTGACCACATCTGCTGGAACCAGAGAAATACTGAGGGGCGCAGGGTGCGCACAACTCCTTATCTGCTGGACAGGAGGCTCAACCAACTGTCTGGACTTATCCGGGAACGTACAGGGAAAATGTCTTACTGATGGCTATTTATGTAAAGCATTGGTCCATAGTTTTATGCTGAAAACTTAAAATATCTTTAAAACTGAACTTTAAAAATTATGTCAATTACCAATGGGCCTTCTCCCATTGACTTCAATGTAAAACAAAAAAACATGGACCAAATAAATGAAATTTTTTTTTTGCTTCAAAACTAATGAAACAGATTGAGGTACTCACAAAATGAAGCAACAAACCGAAACAAAATTTTCGAGGCTGCACATCCCTAGTGGAAACTACTAAAGTTTTCTGCAGACAATATGCAGATGTCCATAGGAAACACCACTGCTTTACATGAATCTGCTGCAGATTGTGCACAGAAATCTTCGAACCTTGTCTGATTCTCACACAGGTAATGCTTTAAATATGTAATAGACTTCCATTTACAAACCGCTCTAACCTGTGCATAGGCGCCACTGCATATCACGCCATTCCACTTAGTGACATTAATGCAGTTAGGATGCCTGATCAGATAATTGTCAATTCTAGCAACGTAAGTATCCTTGTACTCTGTTACAGATCCATCCACATCATGGAATATGGAGTTTTTATCACCATCCAGTTCACTTTCTTCAAACCAGGGACCAGGTCTACCAAAGAAAACCTTCAGAGAAATCTATGGGAAAAAAAGAAATCAGTATTGTTCACAGAGGCACTTTAGAAAATATGCTGAAATTAATAAAAACAATTATATATGGAATATACACACATACATACACTATTCATTGTGTCCTAAAGTACATGAATCTAGGGAGCACCAAGTTTGACTACACTAAATCCTTCCAACAGGCATAAAGATTACTGTATTTTACATCGAACATATTCCCCTTACAAAAACACATTGAGGAAGTGTATGCTCTTAGCATGACACAAAATAGTTGCATTTCTTAGTCTTCCAGTTTTTGTGAACATACTGATGTGGTGAGGAAAGGGATATTTCTGAATGGCCCTATTCTTCTACCACAAGTCCTTAGGGCTCCCCTCCGCGCACTGGATTTGGCAGGAATGTTCCCATTTCAGGAAGAGATTCTGCTCCCAAGCTTTAACCAAATCCATCCATGGTGCGGGCCTGTGATTCTCTGTATTAATGACTTCTGGCAAGTCTTTTTGTATCTGCGGCTAAATAAGGGATCTGTACTAGTAGACAGCGTACATTTACCTGCTATGCTCCCACCCTCTGGAATTCAGTTCCTTTAGAGCAGAGCTTTCCAAAGTGTGTGTCGCGACACTTTAGTGTGTCGCCTGAGGTGTGCCGGTGTGTCGCGCAAGCCCGGTGCACGTGACACACCGGCAAGTGGGAGCCAATGCGGCCGCCGGTGGACCTCATCCCACTGGCGGCTGAACTGTGAAGTTTCGCTGGGCTGGGCTGTGTGCCGGAGACACACAGCAGGAAGATCGGCAGGGCCGTGGTGGAGCTTACGTCACCACGGCTCGAAGAAAAAGGTCACGCGGGTGCTCCTCCTCCTTCCTGCCCATGCGGCCCCGGAAGAAAAATGTTGTCGGAGCCGCACGGGCAGGAAGGAGGAGGAGGAGTGTCAGCCAAGTGCAGAAGAGGAGCAGCAGGCTGAGAGGAGGAGGAGGCCCGGTAGCAGGGTCCCCACCTCGGATCGGCCCGTGAAGAAGAGGGACGCGGATCGGCCCGCGAAGATCAGGGACGCCGCTGCCGCGGATCAGCCCGCAAAGAACAGGGCCGCTGCAGAGCCCATCCTGCAGCGACCCGTGAAGAGGAGCCCAGAGATAAGAGAGAGGCTGAGGGCCCGTAGAATGCGTGTATGAGATGAGTTGAGAGATTGTGTGCGTGTATGAGATGAGTTGAGAGATTGTGTGCGGGAGTGAGGACCTGAATGTTTGCAGAGACAGCATGTGAGAGCCTGTGTGTGTGTGAGAGAGATGGCATGTGCCAGTGAGAGCCTGTACTTCAGCAAGACAGCATGTGACAGTGAGAGAGAGCCTGGGTGTGTGAGAGTCAGACAGCATGTGCAAGAGAGAAACTGTGTATGAATGATTGTATGAGAGAGAGCATGTGACAGTGAGAGCCTGTGTGTGTGTGTGAGAGAGAGAGAAAGCATGTGAGAATGAGAACCTGACTGTATGTTTGAGGGAAGAAGATAGATGGAGAGAAAAGAAATAGAAAAAAAAAGACAATATGAAAGGAATTGGCAAAAAAATAAGAAAGGGGAGGTGGAACAAATAAGCCTGTGACCAACCGATTAGAAAACTAAGATCAGGCAGCAAAGGTAAAAAAAAAAAAAAAAAATTACTTTTTACTGATTGGCACAAGTCATCTTTGGTAATGTGCAAGAGTAGCACTTTCTCTATGCGGATCTCACAATGTACGAGATCAACATGGAGGAAGTGGAAACCCACGGGGCCTGCACAGAGGAGGCAGCAGAATGGGCTTCAGTGCCAATAGCAGCAATCAGCGCCTCCCAAATAGCCATGCGGCATCAGTGACAGTGGCAGCAGAGGAATGAGAGAGGCTCCGAGGTTGCTGGCAAAAGAAAGAGAGGGGGTCTGCCTTTAGTGTGCATGTGTATGAATGGGAGTCAGCCTGGGGGTGTATGTGTGTGAATGCATGGGTGCCTGCCTGAGGGTGTGTCTGTGTATGAGAATGTATGGGTGTCTTCCTGGGGTTGTATGTGTGAGAATAGGTTCCTGCCTGTGTGTGGTGTATGTATGTGTGTGTGGGAATGAATTGGTGCCTGCCTGGGGGTCTGTGTGTGTGAGAATGAATTGGTGCCTGCCTGGGGGTCTGTTTGTGTGAGAATGAATGTGTGCATGCCTGGGGGATGGTGAGGGAGTGGTGTGAAAATGAATGGGAGCCTGCCTGGGGGTCAGTTTCAGTGTGTGAGAATGACTGGGAGCTTGCCTGGGTGTGTGTGTGTGTTTGTGTGTGTATGTGAGGGAGCCAGAGAGAGTGAGAGCAGGAGTGTGTATGAGAAAATCCAGGGGAGTAAGAGTTTGTGTGGAGGGTGTGTGTGGAGGGGGAGAGTGTGTCTTAGAGCCTGAGAGTGTCTGTGAGAGCGAGAAGTTATGGTGGGTATAAGAGCATGAATATGTATGTATGTGACAGTGTATATGTGAGAGAGAGGATAACCTCCTAATCCTTGACAATATCAGGGTGATTGGAAATCAAGAGCTCCCATGTATGGACAGCAGGTGCCTCTTAAAATCCTTATTAGTTTTAATTATTGGGTGTTATTTGATATATGTGCTGTTTTGAAATATTTTATTGGTATTTGGGAAATTGTAAAAAATGTATATGATTTTAATTAATAGAAATTCTATTTATCAGTAGTTTTAAAATATTATTTTATTAGTATGGTTTTACTATTATAACTGATGCTTTATGTTTCTTGATTTTATTTGTTTTATGAGGAATGGTGGTTCTGTTTTTCCATTGTTAATACACAGAGTCTGGCTTCCTGGGGTTTCCATTTTAGTTTTTGTCTAATTTGTGCTCCTTTATTTTGTATTCTATATTTGGTGAGGGTCTGTCTCTGCTCTGTGTGTGTGACCATGATGAGAGATTCTGCTAGCATAGGGATCTATAGCAATCTGGTTTGTTTTGTTTCCTCAGTAGGTGGTGTATTGGTATTCTAGGACCCAGTGTAATATTTACCCTTGCTTTTTCACAGGTAGGGTTATTGTTGTTTGAGTCCTTGGTGTTATTACTGTTATGTTACGATGGGATTGCAGTATAGATTTTGAGTGTCTTTTTTGTGGGGTTTTGTATTAATTCACAATGTGCCTGGCAGTGGAAGGTGTTTGTGCTGCTGTTACTGTGAGGTGACACCAGAATTTGAAAATATCTTTTAGTATGATGAGCTGTAAGGGAAACATCCAAGCTCCATTGTTTGGGGGAATTTCAGTGGATGCAGAGAGTTACAGAACTGGAGGTGCAGGATTTATATAGACATTCTGTCCCTTCCTATAAATTCCAGACTTCACTCTCATAGCCACATAAAATTAGTTGAATGAGGCTATCAAATAATTTTATAGTGTGAAACTGGCCAGCTTTTTAAAATTACGCAGAAGACCCTTTGAACTTTCTTATTAACACCAAATATTCAAAATCTGTGTTCATCCCATCAAGCTCATATATCTCATTAAAGAGGTAAATTGAATAACACAATAACTTTGTTTTATTATTGTTATTAATAAATTAGAACAATAACATTAATCTTGGAATATTATATATTTTTAATATAAATGAGAGGTTTTCACAAGATATGTTGTGTCGTGAAACATTTTATTATGTATATATTTAAGGAAACATACATAAATTGTCGAAATACATTTCGTTCGTTTAACCTTTAACCTCTGGTTTGCTAGTAGACATAATTTGCTAGTAGGCATAATTACGAAATTATGTTTGTCTAAAAAGTGTGTCACCAACATGAAAAGTTTGGAAAGCTCTGCTTTACAGATTTGGTTGGAATCTTGTCATCTGGCTTTTTGGGAACAAAAAGTCAAAGCCTGGCTTTTCCAGCAGGCTTTTGATGATCTTTCTTGAAAACTGCAGCTTGCTTTTACATGGCTAGATATTACATTTTCATGTTTAATAGCAGGTGACGACAGAGGGTATGTGATTGGGGGATGGGAGGTTGTATATTTTGTCTATTTTGTTTTCAGGGTGGAGGTTGGGTCTCAACTTTTATAATTACGGATTTATATTTATATGTAAATTATTTTGTAATTCTTTGGTTTTATCTATCTGTAAATTACCCTCAGTTACTTGTAATTGATAGAGTGGAATATCAAATTTAATAAATGAAAAATGCACTTAACTACCATCATCACTAGGAACACTACCTGGAACCATTGTCAGCAGTCTCGGCAGAGAGGCCTAGGACTGAACAAGCATGAAAAATGAATTACCCTCTTGCTCTCCTCTGCACAGAGCTGAGGAACACTATGCAGGGCAGTGTGAAGCTCACACTGTTGCCACCCGTATTGTACGGGTTATATTTATTTATTTAAAAATCTGCATCACGTCCCGCACCATCCAAGACTCTGAGAGGGTGACAATGCATGCATTCACAATAAGCATAAACCATATGGACAAGAATATGAATATATTGGAGAACTTTGGCTTCTAGTGCTGTTAACTCAGCATCTTTACCAAAGCAATACTCTTTAGAAAAAGGAAAGAAAAAAATCAGATGCATTATCTTGCTGCTGGCAGGGATATTTTAAAGAAGGCTTTGTGGTGCTGTGCGAAGTGGTTTCACTAAGAGACATACTAGGGAGGCCTCAAACACACTTCTCTCATCTTTTTTTCATTTTAATTCTAAATTGCTGTTTCAAGTTTTGAGCTATGTCACAGGGGCTACTGGTGCCATTGTTCGGCCCCTGTGACACAGTGAGGGCAAAGGCTATCGGTGCCATTTTGAATACTGGCAGCCGACGGCCCGAGTGCAATAGGTCGCTCCCAGAAGTCCGACCAATGACACCGGTAGCCCCTGTGACATAGTAAGGTCAAAGGCTATCGGCACCATTTTGAATATCGGCAGCCAATGGCGTGCGTGCAGGAGATGGCTCCCGGACTCCCCGCTGGACCACCAGGGAGTTTTGGTAAGTCTTGGGGGGGTCAGGAGGGTGGGGGGTTGTAGTTAATTCAATTTTAGCCGGGAAACGAATAAGAATGAACGCATGAATGTATCGGGGGGCCCCCCTTGCCGAATGCAACGTATCTGCCCCCCGACGAATACGAATACCGAATGCAACGTATGCTGTCCCTCTGCACATCCCTAGCAGCCCAGCCCTCCTCAGCATAAGGAGCCATGCAGCGCACCGGGAAAGGGAAACCTGGCAATTGATCACGAGACGTCTTGAGCCTGTTCCCAGCTTCCCACAGCAGCGCTGGCAAATTTTTACATTGTTAAATCTCTAAATGATAAGGCTTTATTTACCATTTAATTGTTTAATATTTGGCATGCCTATTTAGAACCGGTTTTGGATGCGCCGTACAGAAAGTTACATGGTAACTAAAAATCTAAGGCACTCGGCATACCTGGATGGAACTAATGAGTGACGAGGGGTAAGGGGTGAGGACGAGAAAGACAACGCAAAAGCTTCTATCAAGTCTTCCTGCCAGCAGCGCAGCCTCACGCCAACTCAAGCTTTTCTTGCAGTCTCCACTACCCACCATGCTTAGCTGCATCTCTCAGAGCTAATGCGACGTCCATGACAGCCAGTCTTGGAAGTTCAATTAATGGAAGCAGATATACCTTACTAAGCCTCTCCATTTTATTGCTCTACTGCATTTTTTTTTTTGGTTGAAAGCTTCTATGAAAACATATGTCTTTGACACACTTTGCTGTCTATCATATGGATGTTCAAGAACCAGCAGAGTTTGCCAAATAAAAAAAAAAAAGAAAAAAAACGGCAGCTGCACAAAGAGGTATCCCAAAGTAAGCTGCATACTCCGATATTTAAAAGTCAATCAAAAGTGAGCAGACAACATCAGTCAGGGGCAGTTCAGGTCTGCTAATTAGTTAGAGGAGTTAACAGATTTGGAACACCTCTGTTAAAGCAAATATCTTGATTGGAATTTTTTTTTTTTTTTATATATAGCAAAAGTCAGTAACACCCAATAATTGAAAAAAATGAAAAGCCGTGTTTAAATCTTCAGGACTACATGGTGAAAAGGTTACAACCAGTGTTTTGTAAAAGTAATAACCGTGCCCCTCAAAATACCCACCTTTCATTTTGCTCATTTTTTTTCCCATAGTTTTATTCCTTTCTTTACATTCATAGCTTTTTTATATCTTTTTCTTATCTGACTGAGGTCAATATTGCAAGGGTTCGTCCTGATAACTTTTTGGAACTACCCGGACAAAGTCTAAGATTTGAATATTCCTCCTTCCCCCTTTCCGTTTAAATTTTGTCCGGGCAACTCGTTACCCAGACAAAATGTACCCAAGTACAGAGAGGCAGCGCTGGGGGTATTCCTAGTGCATGGTTACTACTTTATCTGGGCAGCACCGATACGGAGCGCTACCTGCACACAAAGGCCGCAGGCTAAATCTGGCTGAAGAAATAAAAAAAAATCACTCTCCTAACTTTATCCGGGCATATTCCACAGAACATGCGAGTGAAGTTATCCAGGCAAACTTACCGCTCACCGGATCACTCAACGCGAACCTCATTTTATATTTTGGAGGGAAATACAAAACATATCGCTCTTACAGCAGAACACACTTTCTACATCTCTCCCACCCCGAGTCAAGATAATAGCTTTCCATGCCCAGACATGACGGCAGGTAAGGATCAATAGGGCCATCCAATCTGACCAGTTTCATTCCTGCTGATCCAGGGCTTTCTCCTCACATCTTTGCAACTAGGGATCCTCTGTGCTTATCTCAGGCTTTCTGGAATTATGTTACCATTTTTTTTGTCTCCCTCACCCTTTCTAACCCCTCTTAGAGCTTCCTGCTGTGACGGCATTCTCTCTTTTGAAAAAGGTTTTTTTACTTCTTGTGCTTGATTTATACCTTAGCGTAGGGGTGAGCAAACTGGGGGGACAGATTCCCATGAGCAATCCTGAAGTGGGGAAACCACCGGAAGCCCAATCAAGGAAGAAAAAAAAATGGCTACACTGTCGAGTCTCTGTGCCATGAAAAGCACTGGAAGCTCAGAAGGGATCAACCTGCCAGAGCGTAGTGACCTCACTGTAAGCATGCCAAGGTTTAGCCAGGCATCTTTCGGTGGGCCAGGGAGAGGAGCTAATTCTGCTGTGGCGGGCCCAGGCGAGCCGCTTACTCTGCGGCAGAACTGGACATTGTAGCAGTATTCCACAATCAAGGAAGGTCTGCCACGCTCAGGCCTCAGACCAGGAGGAGTTCCTGCTGCTGCCGGGTTCCTCCCCAGGACGAAAGATCACATTTGTTGCCCGCTGGGGGAAAAGAAGTAGCGAGGTGGGGAGGGGAATGGGCAAAGAAGCCAAAGAGAATGCGGAGGAAAAGGAGAATAAAGACAAAAAAGTGTGCAAAAAGTTAAATAAGCAAATCAAAATATAAGAAAAAAAAAAAAGATGAGCAAACTAAGAAAAATACATGGAAAAAATAGTGAAAACAGCAAAAAAAAAACCCCAAAACAACAAAACCCAACCATACCAGCAAACAAAAAAAGTTGGGCAGGGTGGGATAGAGTTCTCTCAGCTTCTGAAAAATTATGGCTGGCACTTAAAGCTGGAAAATGTTTCAAAACGTTATCATTGTGGTGTCAGGTGTGTTTTGGTCTCTGTGTATAATCTGCGTCTCTGTAAGTGACGTGGTCTGTCTGCCTTTGTCTGTGTCTATTCAGGCAAATGTTTGTGTCTATTCAGGCAAATTTTTAATTGGTTACGTGCATGGCTGGGCCTTGCATGCGCCGCATGCAAGGCCCAGCCATATTTTCAAAGGGGCCCAGCCAAGCGCGTAACCCCCGTTTCATGCCGAAGTTGCGGGCCCAGAGAAAGGGGCAGTCCGGGGGTGGGGAGGGGCAGGGGCTGGAGGTGGCCAGTACAGCAGCCATTTGCCACTGTGCTGGGGAAGCGAGTACTGGCAAACTGCCTCTGCTCCAACGGAGCAGTAAGCAACAAAATAAAAAGGAGAAAGGGTTTAGGGGGTGGGGAGGAGAGGAGAGGAGAGGGGAAGAGGGAGGGAGTATGGTATGGGGGGTAGGGAACTCGGGGAGGCCCGATTGCGTCACCGCAAATAACCTTATAAAATAGGGCCCCCCGCCCTGTGCGCTCCGCCTGAACATGCATGCACGGATTATGAAATCCTGCACGCATGTGCGCGCAGCCATGGGATTTTATAACATGCACGCGCATGTTATAAAATCGGTGCATCCATGTGTGCGCACCGGGAAACGTGCACACCTTTTAAAATCTACCCCAGTGTGTCTGCTTATGTTAGGGTGTACTGTGTCTATGCCTGTGTGTGTGTCTGTCTTCCGTCTGGAAGTGCAGGTGTCTGTGTTTTTCTAACTAGGTGTGATATGTCTGTCTCTCAGTGCCTGTCTGGGTGACGGGTTTCTGTCTCTCTGTGGGGTGTCTGGGTGACGGGGTATATGTCTCTCTGTCTATCTTGGTATGGAGTAACTATGTCCATGGGGACTCTGCTTCACTCTCTGTCAGCCTGGGTAGGTGGTGTCTGGAGCTCTCTGCTCAGGTGTGTGTATATGTGTGAGCTTATTCCTTTCAACAACTTGACGAGAAACAAAATGGGTGATTTGAGCCACCCCTGCCTGTATAATCCTTTTGAAAGAAAGGCTCAGGGGGCTGAGAAAATATTTTAACAACTTAGATGAGGGTAGCCGGGTGGGCTAATATCTTCAGAGGTGAACTTAATTTACGGCTCGATCCAGTAAGGCCGCGGTAAAAACAGTGCGGTAGTGTCAGGCGCACCCTTCCTCCCCGCACGCACAGTTCTCTTCACTAACTCCCCGATACTCTCCTCTAATCGCATGCAAATGCATGCCGCGGCTTTAAAGCGGTAGGGAAGGGTTATGGCCGCGTAACCCATTTTACTGTATAGGCGCTTAATACAGCGCCTATACAGTAACCAGGGTGCGCTGGTACCTGTCATTTCAAATGACATTTGAAATGACAGGTACCAGGAAGTGTAAAAATCAAAATTTTTAAATACCTGTCGGAGGGCCGCGTGGGTCCAGGCGGCCGGCGGGATCCAGGGGGCCGGTGGTCGCGTGTTAAATCTAGGCCGCGGGCGGGTGGGCGCCTGTTCCGGGCGGCAGGGGGTGGACGCGCGTTAGTTTCAGACGGCCGCGTGGGTCCAGGCGGCCGGCGGCGGCGGGAGCCGGGTGGTCGCGTGTTAAATCTAGGCCGCGGGCGGGTGGGCGCCTGTTCCGGGCGGCGGCAGCGGCGGCGGGGGGACACGCGTTAGTTCGAGACGGCCAGCGGGTGGTCGCGTGTTAAATCTAGGCCGGGTCCGCACAGGCGCGCATTCACTGCCGGTGGGGGCTGCCGGGAGAGGCAGCCCCCACCGGCAGTGAATGAATGCGCGCCTGTGCGACCCCTGCGATTCGGCGCTCAAGGCAGTCACATGCCGTGACGTCACGCCTTGAGCGCCCAATCGCAGGGGTCGCACAGGCGCGCATTCACTGCCGGTGGGGGCTGCCGGGAGAGGCAGCCCCCACCGGCAGTGAATGCGCGCCTGTGCGGACCCGGCCTAGATTTAACACGCGACCGCCCGCCGGCCGTCTCGAACTAACTCGTGCCCCCCCGCCGCTGCTGCCGCCGCCGCCCAGAACAGGCGCCCACCCGCCCGCGGCCTAGATTTAACACGCGACCACCCGGCTCCCGCCGCCTGGACCCACGCCGGCCGCCTGGACCCACGCGGCCCTCCGACAGGTATTTAAAAATTTTTATTTTTTTCTTCTGACAGGTTTTATGTGTCCCACATCATTACATTTTCTCGATCATCTCTGTATCGCTTTTTTTTAAATTGTGTTTTATTGTTTTTGAGTATCTTAAGCGGTGTCGATGGATTTATTACTAGACTCACAGTCCTAACTCCTACTAGGGGGAGGCGGTAAACTAACACGTTACGGCCGCGGCAAAACAGTGCGTTACTAATGAGAGAACCTGAGCGCGCGTTACGGTATCGGAGGGGAATAGCTAATTCCTTCATTATACAGCTAATTCGTTCATTTACATGCCGGGTGCGGGAAGGGTTACGCGTCTGTTTTACGAAGCACTACGGATGCGCAAAATTGGAGACTGTATCGCTGGTTTGCCTTACGCGTCCGAATTGTGCGCAGCGAGCTCGTTACAGACGAGAAATCTTCAACTGAACTTTACTGGATCGACCTGTTAATTAGCTATATAATAATAGGGGCAGTCAATCAGAAGGCGCCTTTAGAAACTTTACTTATTTTTGCTTCGAGAACGCAAAGATAATCATGAAGTGGCAGGGTAATCGATGCAATTATTTTTTCTGATTGGCATCTCAATTATTCAGAATATTTTTGGTACCATCTATAGTTTTATTAGGCCTTAGCATGATGCTCAGAACTCTACCCATTGTTTCTCGCTTACTGAAACTTACATTTGTCCCAAACTTGACAGAAGAGAGGTTGTTCTTAGGCGTTATTTGCCAGGGGTTCTTCATCAGAAACCCAATGGCACTGGTGAACCTGTCAGGAGTCGGCACATAGTTTTTGAAGGTACTCTTGGTGAGACGGATGGGTCCATCATAAATCTGAAATCCTCTGATTGGAAATGTCCTGATAAAGAAAATAACAAAAATAAATAAATAAACAACATGACACAAACCCCCATGAAAATGCAAAGTGCATTACCAATGTATGCTCAGTGCCGCTGAGGTACATGTAGAAGAGCTTAAGTCCCCAGACAGCTACACAGGATACCATGCCACTTGTTTCAGGAAAGTAAACTCATGAAAAATCAAAGTGCCCACTTGGGATATTTCTGTCAACACATTTGTCCTGCAGATACAATGTTTCCAGCCATGCAATAATACCAATATAATAACTAATGATGGCATAAATCAGTGTTTCTTAATTAGCGACATTTCATTGGTTTTGGAGGAGGGCCTGGGTTTGATTCCTAGGCCAGGTCTTCTACTCCAGAAGCAGTTCTCACAGTCCCTGGGGGCGGAGGGAGTCCCTATTATCATGTGACTGTGACACCTACTGGCCAGGCCTTAGGGCCCACAGCTGCAGGGTTTCAAGGACTGTCACTGCAATGAGAATTGGGGGCTGGAGAGATAAAAAAGGGCAAAATAGCCTGGGTAGCTGTGAATAAAGGCTCACGGTGCCATAGCCAATAGAGGCTGTTTCCAACTCAACTAGAGGATTAATGAAGTTGGAGAAAAAATTTGCTGGGGGGAAAAAAAAAAATCCAGTTAGTATTAAAGTGGTGTACAGTGCTAGAAATATGTAAATGAAATTTGTATCCCAGACAAACCTTAATATTTCTGTTCACATGCTCACACTTAAAACATTATGTATGGCGGGGACAATCCAAAACAGCAGTGAGAGAAGACATGCTCGCGAGCAGGGCAATTTTTCAAAGCCATTTCCAAGTGTAAAAACAGTGATTTTGTGCGGAAATGGGGGTCTTTCACAAGCGCCACTCTCTTATCTGCACATAAGGTTCTGCAAGTAGTGCCGCAACGCACCCTAACTTCACGTACGCACAGATAGGAGAGGCTTTGCCCCAGGACGGGGTGCGGATAGCACTCCACATGCACATTTGTGAAGTTTCCAGCATGTGTGTGCAGCTTATTCCAAGCCATTTCTCTAACAGGAAAATTGGCCCTCTGCAAATTAACGAAAAGCTGGCAAGTAAAGAGCACCCACAGACTTATATTTCTGGTGCAGTCTGAACGCTGCCTCCGCAATAAGCCGTTTATGAGCAACCTTTGCTGTCATCAAACACTCGTGGCTAGCAGCCAAACAGTTCATGTATAATCACCGCAGGTCTGCTTCTGAGATGTGTGAATTTGTTTTACAGGCGATAATGTGTTAAAAAAAAAAAAGTGGAACCATTTTTGCATTTTTAAATTTGATCACTTTTTCACCTGTAAAACAAATTCACTCATCTCAAAAGCAGACATGCAGGGATTAGATATACGAAGCAATATTCAAAAGGGCTTGTCCATCTAAGACTTAGCCAGACAAACCCTGTGTTTTGAAAATTCCTCTAAGCTGAAATGTTACATTTTAGCCGTGTAAGCCATTTAAACATGGCTAAAACTTAGCTGGATAAAAAAGGGGCAAGACAAGGATGTTCCGAGGCCTGGTTTACCTTTATCTGGATGACTCTGAATATAGCGCTAGCCGGCTAAAGTTCTCCGGCTAACTTTGGTTGGCAAAAAACAGCAGTCCTAAAGTTAGCCAGAGAAGTGAATTCCTGCAAAAATTAAAAAAAACAAAACAAAACCCACACACACACAAACAGCTGTGCCGCCGCAGCCTGCCTTGCTCCCTCCCGATCTCCGTCATAAAACTGTATGTAGCATGCGAACAGGCCCGATCCTTTCCCTCCCCAATGCCACATGCATCGGTCCTCGCTCCCCCACTCCCCAACCCGCAAAAGCAGCCAGTGAAGCCAGCAGGAGAAGGAAAGGTTTTGTCCATCTACCATTGGCTTCAGTATTAAATGCCGGTATGGCAGAGAGCTGTACCGGCATTTAATGAACCATTTAAGAACATAAGAACAAACGAACATAAGAAAATGCCATACTGGGTCAGACCAAGGGTCCATCAAGCCATCTTCCTGTTTCCAACAGTGGCCAATCCAGGCCATAAGAACCTGGCAAGTACCCAAAAACTAAGTCTATTCCATGTTACCGTTGCTAATGGCAGTGGCTATTCTCTAAGTGAACTTAATAGCAGGTAATGGACTTCTCCTCCAAGAACTTATCCAATCCTTTTTTAAACACAGCTATACTAACTGCACTGACCACATCCCTGGCAACAAATTCCAGAGTTTAATTGTGCGTTGAGTGAAAAAGAACTTTCTCCGATTAGTTTTAAATGTGCCCCATGCTAATTATTTGTGAAAAAGTCATTCAGTCACCAAACATTCGTGGCCAATAGTTGAACATCTCAAGGTCAGTATTCAGTAAGCCGGCCAGATGTAAATTTACCCGGATAATTTATGCCAATTATTCTAGCGGGGCAAATCTCTCACTGATACAAGTCTAAAGTTACCCGGATAAAGTAATCTGGATAACTTAGCTGGCTTACTAAATATTGCTTTTTAAATGTAGCCCACGAGCAGGCCCAATCCTTTCCCTCCCCAATTCCACATACATACATACAAATTCGATCTCCTTGTTATATGTAACTTTTTCACCTCCTCTGATTATTTTACTGTTAAATGATTGATAAGAATGTTTTTTCCCCCTTGTTACATGTAAACCGATTTGATATGACACCTGTCATGAAGGTCGGTATATAAAAGAATTAAATAAATAAATAAATAAATAAATAAATAAATAAATAAATAAATCTATTCTGGTCCTCCCTCCCCAACCCACAAACGCGTACAGTGAAGCCAGCGGGAGAAGGAAGGGTTTTATCCATCTACCACTGGCTTCAATATTAAATGCCGGTATGGCAGAGAGCTGGATCTAGGACCAAGCAGAAAGCCAGTGGAAGTGAATAAGTGCAAATTCTTTGAGCACATCCTCTGGATAAATAATCTCACCATTGTTTTGGATTTTCATTCCATCCATTCTGCTTTAGATATGGAGAAATGAACAGCTGTGTTTAAATTAAGTCTGGTATACAAGTTTTGGTCCAACGTAAATAACGTGTGGCAAACAATGTTCACCGGTCAATACATATTAACAAATATTTATTGTGAATGCAGTCACATCAGTGGGACGTGTTCAAAAGCAACAATAGTGATAGGTAGTATAAGAACAAGGTCCTTGTCGCACATCTGCGCACATGCTATAAAGCCGCCTGACCGCACGCACATGTGCGACAACTTTAAGTGGAAGCGCGCAAATGTCGCTTCTACCGTGTAAGTGGGGGGGGGGATTTTAAAAGACACGTGCGCCGACGCCATTACCAGTTTTCCCAGTTCATTCCCAGTTCACCCAGGTAAGGAAAAAGACATCCAAAACCCCCTAGTTTAATAGCCTCCCTTCTCCCCCCCCCGTTTGCCCCTGACTTTTAAAACCTCACTGATCTGCCAATATTTTTGTGTTTTATAACTTACACGCAATCCATATCAGAAGTAAAGTTACGTGGCAGGGGACCCTCGTGCGTGCTAGTGCGTGTTCCGAGTTTAGATCCGGGAATGCCCTCGCCCCGCCCCCACCCCCTTTTGGAAACATTTTATTTGTGCGTGCAGTGGCGTCTACGCACGCATCCAGGAGGCTTTTAAAATCCACTCTGTGCATGCTGGCATGACATATTCTCGCATCCCCTAATTTCGCCTTGCATCGGGCTTTTAAAATTCAGCTTTTAGGGTCAAGGACTTAATATACCTTCTCTCAAAAGCCCACTGACACAGGTAAAATGCATTTACATATGTAAAACCCAGTTTTATGTGTGTGCAAATGCGTTTGAAAATCAGGCCCTTTACGTGTAATTAATCTGTCAGCTATAGTTCAAATAGGGCTTATAGGTAAGGTGAGAGATTTAGACATTCCAGCTTTAACTTGTTTGGTTAGCCACACTTGTGGGATTCTGACGGGAATTTTTTCACTTTATCTTCTATAGGCTAAACCATTACACTAGTTTCTTTTACTTCAGTATTATACTACCACTATATATGCCATTGAATTGTTGATAGGTTTCACCCGCATAGCATTTAACGCATAGAAATGGCTTTTGAAGATTGCTACGATAGTATGTTACATTTGCACGTGTGATTCCTTTGCAAATTCACCTTTTATAAATTAGCTTTGCCGCACCAGTTCTGGACACTGTTGACAAGTTTAAAGCAAATAATTCATGCCTGTGTGCTTCCTGTCTGGCACAGTGTGCACAGGCAGAGTTTCACATTTTACTTGACGTATTTGTACCTGTTTCTAGGCAAAGTGCGTGTTTTGTTGTCTATCCCTCCTGTGCCCCAGTATTTATTCTGGCCGCCCTGAAATCCGTAATTACTGCTTTCTCCAATGAACAAGGACTCCGAAACTTCCTGACTGGAGCCTTCATCCTTTGGGAAGCTTCCATCACTTACCAAAAAAAAAAACAAAAGAAAGTTAAGGATCATTTCTGTAAACATGCGGTATTGCATGTAAAATATAAATTCTAAAACAGTGAACTTTACCCTTTAGAATGTTTTAACCAGCAGGCATCGTAATCTCTACAGAGAACAATTTTGAAAGGGAAAAACATTTTTCTCTGCATTACCTGAAAACTGACTCCTCTCAATACAGATAAAGGTTTGCACGGAGTTGACACCACCTTCTACCTGAGGGCCGTGCTGAGAGGAGCTGGTTCTGAGAGTGGGGATTTAGTTTGGGGAAGGCCCACAGATTGCACGTGCAACTCATCAAGCAAACGTCTCCATTAAAAAAAAGCAACCACAAAACAAAGGCAGTGCAAATCCCCACCCTCTGCAAGCTTCAAAATGAAAAGCATAAACTCTACTATGAAAACTAGTGCAAAGTTTCTAGGTAAAAAATACTAGATTTTGGCCCAATACAGACAGTTTTAAAATTGCCCCTATAATTTGGTAAGTATGTGTATATATATATATATATATATATAATTTTTGTTTCTTTTTTAAAGAAAAATAATAAAATAAAGGGAGTGTCCTGGCCGAGCTCCTGGCCTGACAATAAAAGTCTTGCTAACCAGTCAGCTTTTGAACCAATTACCAAAACCAGGCAATCACACTGCCAGCCAGAGGCTCAAAGCCTCAGTTCGGGTTGATGAATGGAGCCTCCCCCATGTGCTCTGTAAAAATCAGCAGATAATGCTACTGTATATATCTGTATCATAGGCACTCGCATCCCCCCAACTCAGTGACCCCACTATAAAAAACAATAGCCACACAAAATACAAAGTGGAACATTAGGGCCACGGACTTATTAAACATGGAGGTCCATATACAAAAGCATTTAGCCGGCTAACTCAGAACTTAGCTGACTAGATGAATATTAGGGCACTTATCCAGCTAAACTCTAGCTGGCTAATAAAATAGCCAGCTAGAATTTAGCTGGCTAAGTTAGGGGCGTTCTGACGGTATAACAGAGGAGTTGAGTCAGCCGGCTGTTATCCAGCTAACTCTGATATTCAGTTAGCCAGATTCCTTAGCCAGCTAAGGCCTAGATTCACTAATACCGCCGGGCTCTTTGAATCACACGGTACAGGGGGGCGAAGCGGGGGCGGGCCTGCGAAAGCACCTCTGTGGCGCGATCGTTGCCGGCTTTCGCACCCAATAGCGCCATCAAAAAAGGTGGTGCTATTGGGCGCGAAATAGGCAGCAAAAAGGATTCTTAGCTTTTCGCTGACCGCGATGTCTTCGTGGCGTCCGCCCCGACTCCTCCTGTTCCCGTCTTGACGCCGCCCCTATTTAGTGATCGCGTGCGAAAAGTCCCTTTTCGCGTGCGATCGCTTTGGAAAATAACCCCCCAAGTCTGGTCAGGCCAAAGCCCTATCATAAAGTTAGCCAGCTAACTTAAATAGCTGGCTATACTATTAAATATACCCCCAAAGTCAGCCAGATAAGTTTATCCAGCTAACTTTGCTATCTGGACTGTGTCTGAATATGGACCTCATGATAACAATCACCACAACCGATCTGAAAGTTAAACTATCTAGAACATAAATCAGACAATATCTCTCTCTCCATCTCTTTAGATCGGTCAAAGTGTCTTATTTACTTATATCAATATATGGCTACTAGCTGACAACCATGTTCCTTCTAGGGCTACTAGCCCAATGAAGGGCCACTGCTGAGCTTGGCCACTCAACTAGGCGGTAATAGTCTAGCCATGATGTGCCCTGTGGATCACTTTTGACAATACCCTGTAACCTGTGGTGTCACTACACTGAACAAGTACACAAATCATTTCTGAATTCCCCCCCAAAAATCCAATTACTCCATGGCAGTATCACTCGTAGAAGTCTAAGCAACCCTGGAACCAGCTCTAAAATATAAGGGACATAGACTGGAATGCTTAAATCCCGCTGTAGTTGTGACTAAGCAAAATCACCCCAGCTTAATCCCCTCACCAAAGTAAGAAACAAAAATCCAATTACACAAAGAAACCCAAATTGGGAGGGAGGGAAAACTGACAGCAGCCACACTGGTGAGGTTTTAAGTGGGCATCTACCCCCACGGAATCCACAGACGTCACCCATCCTCATGGCCACCCTATGACTGATCAGCAGCTCCTTACTTTATTCAGGCTGCCCTCAGCTATCATCAGGAACACAATCACAGCCCAGCACATCAAGAGCAAAAGAGAGAAGCAGACTTTTACTTAAAGAATAAGAGCTCAGTCATGTTATAATCTCTGCAGCTGAACTAAGGGCTCCCTTTACATATGTAGATACACATATTTGCACACATGCATGCATTGCATTGTTAAATTCAGTTTAATAATTTCATTACATATTTCAAACAAAAATCACTAAAGAAAAATTAAATCCTTCTTGAACCAGCCTATGAAGTTCTAACCAGAAAGACTTTTCATTATACCGTAGAAAAATCTTTAGGTTCCTGTTTATCAAAATGTGGATCTCTGCAGGTCTTGGCACTTTCCTCTCTTGGGCTTGTTTAAGAAGCAGGAATGTAGTGTTTGAACTTGGATTCAACTATCATAGGTGGCGCCAAAACAATGACAAAAGACAGGGTTATTGTCTCGTACTGCCAAACCCAGAACCAGACAACGAACCCTTGCTTAACAGATGAGTCCAAGAGCAGAAAACATGAAGACCTTCAAGGACCCAGATTTTGGCACTACTGAATTCTAGATGTTAGCTGTATCGGGCGATAGTTTTCAATTTTTATTTTATTTTTCCTGGGAATTTCAAAACAAAACAAAACAAAAAAAATCAGTAACTTTTAGAACACACAGGAGAAATAAAAATAATAATTGGTGGAAAGGCCATTTTCCATTTTTATGACAACATTGAAATTCTCAGGAAAAATAAAATAAAAACTGAAAACGAAGGTCAGAGACCATAAACTGGGCGCTGGGTTCTGCAGAGAGAATCCAAAGCAGCTAAATGTTTTGGTCACTGTCAAACTGTTTATGAGCACAGTGCTTAATTTCTCCCGCAGGCACACAGCAGAAGGAATGCCATTCCTGAACAGGACACTCTGTACACGAATGCCGATGAAATCTAGTGTTGCAACCAGCAGCACATCGCAGCCCTGTTCATACGGATGCATGGCTCAGAGGAACTGTTAGATTCCTGGTTTGCTTTGGGATAATGAACAATACTTTTAATAAAAGGATGCTAGTATCTTTCTAAGTAATAAAAAAAAAGAATTCTGCTGGTCTCTGTTAAAGAAATAACACTGCCCACTCAACTTTCTGATCTTTATAACCATACTTAAAATGTCTATTTCTTTTTTTTTTTTTGGAGAGTTTACATTTTTAAACTGCCACAGAATGATGTGGAACAGCTGGGACGGATCCAAAATATATACACATTCACAACACTTCAACACATCTACAGGGCAAAGGTAATGGTAAAAGATAACAAACATTAACCAACCTGGCAAACGTTAAACCTATCCCGTTGTCAGCAAACCTAAAAACAAAAACAGAAATCATAAAAATGGCTTTCACCCCCCCCCTGCAAGTACAAATACACGAACAGAATATAGTGAGGCGAAGCTTCTGGCAGAGAAAAACTTCTTCTGCTAGCACCCAAAATCATTTTTCAGTCATTACTGAATACATACAAACAGCAGCTTTCCTGTAATATTATGCTGTAGCAAGCAGCTCAATCACAAACTTTATATAATCCCTTCAGGGACAAGTTTCCCACTACACCCAGTAACATTTCATCTCAGGCTGAGGTGGAGAATTGAAGCAAACAAAATTAAATTAAAAAGCCATTAAACAAGAAAGTTACCAAACAAAAATTAAAAACAAACAGGAGCACTTTCAAGGCGTCAATGTTTTAAACACTTTATGTTATGTATATATAATTTTATACTACTCATAGTACAGCCGACATATATATAATTTTATACTACTCATAGTACAGCCGACATTTCTCAGCTTTTCTGATTTTAGTATTTACCTTTTAGAAATATTTATTGTATATTTTTGTTTAATGTTTTCTTAAATTGACCATGTAACTGACTGTCTGTCTTTTAACTGTGTTATATATTTATTACATTGTAAACAGATATGATGTTCCCTACGAACTTCGGTAGATAAAAGCAAATAAATAAATAAAATAAACACTAAACATCATTTTATTTCAAAGCGATGATCTTTTAAATCACAAGTTAGGTGCAAACTGGCTTACTGGTTTAAGACCAGCTTCCTCCACAGCAACGGTGCCTGGGTAACTTTGAAGCCTAACCTGCTATCACTGAATATCACTGGCTAGGTTTCAAAGTTTTAAGCAGCGCAAGGGGCAAATAATTTCAGCTGATCGGGCGCACCCTAAGCTAAAGCAAGGCCTGCCCAGCCAGCTGATCCTCCCTCTCCCCACCCCCCACCCCCCCATCTCCCAAAATGCATCGTTTTGGGCCTATAGCCCTATAAAGCCTTTTCCCTCCTCCCCTGCCAAAAGTCAATAAATAAGTTTGGCCAAAGTCCCCATCAGAAGGGGTACCCTCTCCAGTCACTCCCTCCCCCCCAGTCCCTTAACATAACCATGAGCTTAGAAGATGCACTGGCTTTCTATGCATCCAGCGCTAATGTCAGAGTATTGCTTTGTATGTATTTTCAAGCCTTTTGTTCAAATGTAAACCGGTATGATGTCCCCACTAATACCGGTATATAAAAGTTTCTAAATAAATAAAAATAAATAATTGGCTGCTAGAAAACGGCCTGGGCTCAATGTGTGTAAAAGAGCGCACATACTTTTATGTAAACTGAAGAGAGGCGTTTCCGGAAGGCAGAGTTGGAACTTATTCACATACAATTTGATTTTAAAAAGCATGGGCCTGATTTTCAAAATCATTTACATTCTTAAAACTGCATTTTACATGTGTAAATGTACATTAGCTGCATAAGTGGGCTTTTGAAAATTGCTACACCATACACCATTGAATTGTTCATAGGTTTTAAGTGCACTTAACACAGGTAAATGGGCTTTTGAAAATTACTACAATAGTATGTTACATCTTATATGCATAACTCCTTTGAAAATTCACCTAACAACGCCTAAGTGTACCCGCATTACTTCCGCCCGCTGAAGAGGAGGTATAACATTATGCAAGTGATTTTGTGCACATAGGCCAATTACTTGTGAATTTTCAGATGGAACTTGCATGCATAATTTCGCTTAGAAAATTTGGGGTAAATTCTGTGTGTAAAAGGAACATGCAGACTTTATCTGACCAAACAGTTCTAAAATTCCCCTCACAGAGGGAAGTTTTATAACAGCTCTTATAGTGCTGAGGTTTGCACATAGAAAGTACAGGCAGACCTCAACCCAAATTTTCAAAGCAGGATTTATGCACGTTAAGTCTGCTTTGAAAATTTGGGGGTGTACAAGGAAGTCTGCGCAGCATCCACACACACACATTTACACTTGCATACACACGTTTACGCATACACTTCTGGGCACACTTTTGAAAATCTAAAGCATGCACGCCAATGGTTTCCTCACTCCAACTCTGCCCCTGAGAGCGCAGCTTTCAACTATGTGTAAAAGTACACATTAAATCATTTCCGCATGTACTTTTATGTGCAACATTCCAAGGGTAATTTTCAAAAATCCCTTTTACATGCGTAAATGCTTTTGAAAATTAGGCCCTAAGAGAGCAATTTTCAGAGGCATTTTTGCAGGTAAAACAGCATTTTACCCACAGAAATGGTCTTTTATAAAACTGCACACCCAATATGTGGATAAACTGACGTGTGTACTGACTGTTCATGCGCTGTTTACCTGGACTGAATGGAGGCATTCTTGGTGGCAGAGTTCAAGTATCCTTTTCTTTTGGATTTTCAAAGATATGTGTGTAAATTTTCCATGCACATAAATAGCAGGTGGAGGAAAACATGATGGGACAATTTTCAAAGTAGACTTAAGTATGTAACTCCATTTTGCAAATTGGTATAACTTATGTGCATTTTTGCTGCCTAATTACCCCCTATAAAATGTAGATTTGGAGATAATGCAAAACTACATAAAATTGCAAAAATTAATGCAAATTCCCTGCATATCTTAAAATCTACTAAAAATAATTCAACCAAAATCATAGTAGATTCAAAATTAATGGAAAAAAAAATAAGAGTATATCTTAATGTACATTGGGGGAGGAGATCCAAGATGGCGACGGCATGGATGCACTGAACGCCGTGGAGACATTACTTCAGAAGGACCTTCCTGAATTTAATCTTTGCAAATGCCCCATTCGGCCAGGAAAAGGCGAGCGAGGGAGAAAGCTTACCCTGGGGCCGCTCCAGAGACACCTTTAACCGGCCCAATGGATGCCTACGTCTTTCGAGGGGTTTTAACATCGGGAGTGGAGTCGCAAAGGCAGGGAACCATGGAAGAGGAGCAGAGTTCCCTACTGGACTCAGATATATCTTTGTCCCCGATGGTGAGAGAGGTGCCGGTGAACCCTGCTACACTCAGAGACCCGGATGTGAACCTGGGGGAGTTGCCTGCCGAAGCTGCAGATGGACGGAAGCACCAGGCAGGGAGTCTATCCCCGGAAGGAGAGAGTGGACACCATGCCACTGCGGCACGATGTGCTGACCAGCAGCCCAGCCATGGGAGAGCTTAGCCTGAAAACATTTGGTGGTTCTTCAACACCTTCAGAGCCAAGTCTAAGATTTTCCCTTGCAAACCAGAGTCAGGTAACACTTGAATCGCTTTGGGAGGCAATCGAGGGCTTGGGAAATATGATTATTAACCAATTTAATCCTTTAACAGAAAGGATCGAGGATCAAGAAAATTGTATAAAAAGTTTGGAAAACACCGTTAAAGTACCCAGTCAATAGATTACTGAGATTAAGACTGTTGTGAGTTCCAGCAAAGTTTTGCAGGACTCTCTTGCTAAAGATAATGCAATTTTGTTAAATAAAATGGAAAATATTGAGAACACCCTGAAAGCAAGGAATCTCCGCTTTGTGAACTTTCCAAGATAAATACACATCTCCCCCAAAGTTATGTTTAAGAAATATCTAACGGAGATACTGAAAGAAGAAATTATACCACCATTGGTACGGGCGTTCTATATACCTGCTGGAAAATAGCTACAAACAGAAAAAGAGTAATATTCCGGAATTTGCAGAAGATACTGGGGGAGTAACAGCTAGGGGTGTGCATTTGGTCCCTACGATTTGGCAATCCGCAACCGATGTGGCCATATTTGTTGTATTCGTGGGGAAGCGAAACGTATCGCGATTCCCACGAATACAACAAATCTTCGCCAAATTATTTGGCTGCCTAAAGAAGCCAATTTAAACAAACCCCCCACCCTCCTGACCCCCCCCAAGACTTACCAAAACTCCCTGGTGGTCCAGCAGGGGGTCCGGGAGCCATCCCCTGCACTCACACCCTGGGCTGCCGGTTTCAAAATGGCGCTGATAGCCTTTGACCTACCATGTCACAGGGGCTACTGGTGCCATTGGTCAGCCCCTGTCACATGGATTCTTTTTTGAAAAGAGGTTTGTAATTTCTGTGTCACTTCTTACAAAATTTCTGCATTCAAGATGGTTCTCGATATGTAAATTTAAAAATGAATAAATTAAAAAATAAAAAAAATATCTTAATGTACATTTAAGGAGGTAATCTTGAGACTTCTAGCATTGGTACAAAGTCTATCAGCACTTTTTACTCCCCAGTCTTTACGTCAATTTTCCAAAGGGAAAGCACGTGTATAGCAGTTATTTCCTTTGAAAATTATCCCACCCAAACTGCCTGCATGCATTTATGCCCGTTAACGTGCAGACACAGATTTTCAAGAGAAAAATAACCTATCCGCCCGCTATAGAAAATGCAGAAAGTTCGCAGATCAATCCAAACCTCACCCCAATCATGCTTACACAGACTACGAGGTGAGCAAAGGTCCGTGCCTCTGGGCAGCCTGGTGGAAGCAGAGGAGGTATATATAAACCAGAGAAGAACCATGGCAGCTGAGAACGAAGGCCAGGCTGTGGCCCAAAGTCTTGAGTTGAAACTGGAAGCCCAGAAATGAGCAGCACCGTTTATCTGAAAATCCATTAACCAGAAATATATTATCTGAGGGGAGGGGGGCAAACAGTCATTGTCCTCAGACCCTGGTCTAGAATAACATTTATCACCACAAACTGTATTGGCGTCACATGATCCGTTCCTTCATCAGAAAACTCTCAGCAGCCTTAATGTCCATTCTGGGAGCAATTTTCCCCCAACAATGCCCTTGGGCACTTTTTACCAATGGGCTTTGCTCCGAGTTTCAAAGCAAAAGCAGACACGAGCTTTCGCGTTGGGACTTGCTACAGGTACAAAGTAGCCACGGCCGTTTGCATCGTCTTTATCTGCGGGAACTTTTTTCCATGGAAAATAATGCTCATAAGAGTTGAAAATGCAATCTATACGTGAGTCGCCACTGGGAACTCCTCCTCTTAAGGCTAAAAAAAAAGCACATGTGTTGTGGAACAATGCACATGCTGTCAGCTGCACTGAGCACGGGAACTTTCTGGATGGCCGATTTACATGTAAAATGCTTTCTGGCTGTGTAAACAGTTTAGAAAATTGCCCTTTCCCCGAAAAAATCTGTCCTCTGGACAGGCCTTGGTCCCAACCATTCCAAATAAACCGTGCTCGAGGAGGGCAAAGTTCAACAGCCACTCACACGGTTAAAATGGCTCTAAGGGCTTTCTGACAATTGCCTGGCCTGCATGCAGCTGTACTTTTAACCTGCGTTCTGCTGGAGACGCTCCCAAGAGCAGGGTTAGGCTGGAGGCGGTGGCAACAATGTGCATAGCTTTGCTTTTTTTTGAAACCAAAATGGGTTGTTTCTGCCAGGAAAAAAAAAGTTATCTGCAGAAAAGGCAGATGCAAATGTTTGCAGAAACTTTTCCCTTGGGCCTTTTTCAAAGAGAAAGCACACGTGTGCTTGCAAAATCCGCCAACAGAACTACCCACAGACCTCGCCTCTGCCTGTGCAGTTTTGAAATTTGTCCCCGTTATAAATATGCAATTTATTTCTGGTATTCATTGAGAGCTTTACAAAGAACAGCACGTGAATGAAGCAAACTAGGCAGTTACATAGCAGCCTGAGCCAAAGAAGGGGCAAAAATGCCAATTTAAAGAGAGAGGTCTTTAAAAAGGATTGGCAACTCCTGAATGTCAGGGAGGAGTTCACTCAGTGAGAAGGGAGGTAGAAGGGAGAAAGCACAAACATTATCCCTGAGGCCACCAAACTGAATGTGTCTGGGGAGGGGGGGGGGGGAAGTTAACATGAGAGAAGGGAGGAGAGGCAAAGGGGGTGGGTCAGCCGTGAAGACAAGTTGACAAGAAAAGAGAACAAGAAAATATTTCAAATTTGATATCACAGAAATGTCAATAATTTTCTTTTTCTCTTTATCCCTGTTGAATCCCCACTGGCGGTTTCTGCCATCCGACCAGTAAAATGGCATGCCTGGCCATCCCATGGGCTGGAGGGACTCGTTTTCAATTATTTAAAATCAAAAGGAAAGATTCTACTAAAACAATGTTTAAAAACCCGATTCCAGAAAAGGGAGAACATGAACTATTTAATTCAAGCCTTAAGAAGCAATGTAATCAACTGGAATCCGGGGCCTCAAAACTTATCAATTCCCCCCAACCCTTTCATTCCTAAGCTGCTTATTATGACTTGTCTTAATAAAAAAAAACCAAAAAAACCCACAACTTTGCTTGGAATCATTTTCTTCACTGCATTAATATGCTCCTCTATCTATGAGCTTAATGGTCTTGCAATGCATCCCAGCACCTGGGATGCAAATAAGCCAGTCTTACAATTTATAAAATAATTCATTGTGCAAAGCTTACTTTTAGTAACAAGAAAAAAGTCCACAATTGTTACTACTATTAAGAAATAATAAATAAAAGTAAATCTTTGTGGCCAACTTTGCTTTCCTTTCTTATTATTAGCTCAAGCTAAAATATCCCTTCAGTTTGCAAATCTTTGGCAGAGAGCTGAAGCTAAAGTTGCCCTCGGGACTGCACCTTCAAAGACTTATTTTTCCCTCAATGTAGATCCAACTTTATTTACTATTTGGCCAACAAAATCCACCTGCAAAAAGAAACTCATTTCTGCTTTGACTTAACTTTCTTTTTTATTTATCATCCCTCTAATAAATTTTCTTGTATTGCAAAATCAACCCTTTATTGTGCAATTACTCCAGACAAACAT
This sequence comes from Rhinatrema bivittatum, assembly GCF_901001135.1. NCBI lineage: Eukaryota > Metazoa > Chordata > Amphibia > Gymnophiona > Rhinatrematidae > Rhinatrema > Rhinatrema bivittatum. Next base: position 518,164,548 of record NC_042615.1, on the reverse strand, counting down.
GACCGGGTTTAAAATGCATTCAAGGGTCAAAAGTGACACAGCAACCACATGGCTTTCTTCAAAATGCCTTCAAAGAAAGAGAAAAGCTAGTGCTAATTAGACTAAAGCCACAGTACAGTAGAAGCCGGGCAGCTGCAAACCAACTGCAAGCTTCTGCAAATTCAGCCGTGCCAAACTCCTGTCCCTGAAGAATTCAAACAGGTTTCCCGGAGAACCAACGTATGTTAACCAACCGCAAACAAAAGCCAGGGCACGCAAAGAAGTTCGTGCGAATATTCCCCATCGATCTTCTGAAAAACGAGCACGCCTCCAGGGATTCTGACACCCCTGTTCTAGCTGCTACGTAAAATACCTTGCACCGACACATGCAGGTTAGGGCAAGAGCCAGGAAGAAGGCCAGGTGCTGGAGGCCAGGCTGCATTTGGAATCGGACTACCCCACTTGCGACCCATTTATAATTGGGGGGGGGGGGAGGGGGGAAGGCACCATGCATGGTTCTTCAGGACTACCAGGGTATTTTTCTTATTTTTAATCCTTCTCTCCCTCTTCCTTTCTAGGCCAGCCGTTGCAGCTGCAGCACTCTGACCGAGGTGGATGGATGGACGGCCACCCCCCCTCCCCTAGAAGCCAGCACAAGTGCATTCCTGAGTCACCAAGCAAGTGGCGATGGTGTGCAACAGTTGGGATTCCCTCCTAGAGGTCGCGAGCCCTGCCTCCGCAGCATTCCCAGAGCCTGGCAGGCTGAGCAGCAGGAGTCGAGTCTAAGGCTCCAACCTCAAATTTGCTGCATGACAGGGCGCCTGGGTCATGGGGCCGGCTCTAAGAAAAGCACATCTTAAAACCAAAACCAAACGGGAGAAGGCTGCTCCTGCCAGGAGCTCATTCATCTTCCCCGAATTACATTGCGAGACACCTCCCAGCGCTGGCTGCAAACCACTGCTTAATCTGCTAACTCAGGGGGGCACTTTTCAAAACTGTTTGGGTAGGGTGCAAAGTCCATGGGTGCTTTTCCCTACGGACTGTGCACCGATTCCTAAAGAGAAAGGTGAGCGCGACTTTGAAAACCACCCCAGGAAAAAGGTTCCTGCAGAGATCTGTGCCTGGATGTTTCCTGTGCAGTGCACACTTTCCCCTGAAAAACAACATACTTCATTTATAAAATGTAAAACTAGATCTGCCTTTGCCTCCCCTGATCTAATCCCTCCTCTGAGCCCACCTACTTTCCCTGTGGGTGAACGTACACGCGTTGCTGATGCCCCCATATAGAGTGGGCAAATTTCAGGCGGCCGATTTTATCTGCTTGTTTGTATCTGTTACACCCTGATTGTCAAAGCACTTTAAGAACCAAACTTTCAAACCTATCCGCAGTACGACATCTGCACTCGTTAAGTGGACATGTGGAAATTAATGCTAGCAAATTGTGTAAGCAGGAGCTGACCAGTTTGCAGAATATTCAGTATTTCTGCTTCAAAAGTATGTGCATATGATTCAGTACGAGAAAATATTTCCAACGTGAGAAAACGCATACTTTCTCTACCCAGTTTATAAACGTGTGTGTATATTTTGCTCACAAAATACATTTTGATACTGTGCAAGTAAACACGCATGATTACATGTGGAAGCAGGTATTTTATAAAGCATACAGTAGATTTTAAGACCCAAGTGCAGGCATGATTTTATATCTGGACGCGATTGCCATCTCGCGCACTTAAGGGGGGGGAGGGGGGAATTTAGTAGATACGCATGGCAACAGAATAGGCATTTTCCCCAGTTCCCTTCCAGTCCGCTCCAATAAAAGAGTAGACTGGGAGGAAACTTCCAATACCTCCTACCTAACCTGCCTCCCTTTTCCCCTACTAACCCCGAACCCTAATACCCCGCTGACTACCCTAGACCTTTTTGTTTTTATACCTACCAGCGGTCCACAGCAACAGCAACTTCCCCGGGTCCGTTGTTCCCGGCGCGCGCTTCAGTAGGACAGTGCCTTAATTAATGGCACTTTCCCGGCCCACTCATGCCCTGCCCAGACCCCACCTCTGGCCCCCCCCCCCCCCCCCCCCCTTTTTCAGAAACCCTTTCTTCTGCACGTACTGGGAGATACATGCATGTCGCTGGCGTATGAAAATCCGCGCAGCGCGCACGCGTCACAGCCCCATTTGTATCTCCCAGCATAGGCGCGCGTAGGCCTTTGAAAATTCGGCTTTATGTGTGTATATGCTCTTTTGAAAATACTTGCACAGGTCTGTGGAATTACCAGTTTATCTAGACCTTCTTCAGTTCACCTAGACCCTCTAGCACTTCACCCTCAACCCAAAAACTGTAGACAACAGACAAGTCCAAGGTCACTTGCATTAAGGCAATTTACAGGTGTAAAAGTGTAAGAATAAGTTTGGTTATGTATACACACATATCTCTTATAAAATATCCATCACCACGTGTGTTTAGGAACTCCGCCCCCTGGAATGTTCCTTCCTCCCCCCCACATTAAAATGTACATGCAAAGCCAAACACACACACAGACACACTTCAAGGTTTAAAAACTTGCATATACACATGTACATGCTGCTTACGCACGTATATGCTATTTTCACGTGTGGATCCTGCTTGAAAATGCACATTTAAGTATGGTGCAACTCAAGAGATTTCCCTGAAATGGAGTTACATTTACCCAGGTAAACAGCTTTGGAAAACCACCCTTTTAATGGTACCCTGATGGATTAATCCATGGTCAGGCACCACAGGGTTGAGAAAGTTTTTAAGAAGTGCTTTGACATTAATTGAATTTCTTGTCCTCTATGCGTTAAAATGAGAACATTTTGTCCTTCCCTCCCCCGCCCCCCCACTTGCATTTTAAATTTTACAGCCTGAAACAAGTCTAAACCACTGCAAAAATGAGAAAAATGTACCTTCTTGATTCTCAATTCTGTTTGTTTTGCAGGATCCTGCTTCCCTTCTAATTTTGCTCGTAATTAGAAGCGAGTCAATTCCAGGAAAAGAAGGGCTGTCATCACGTTTATTTTTATTCATTTGGGTTTTTTGTTTTTTTTTGCATAGCTGTTCTGACTGCCTTAATGCACAGAGGCCCGTCACGTCATGCCACAATGGTGGGGGGAGATGGGGAATCATTAGAGCCTGATCTTCGTGAACAGGCGATCTCCGGGTAGAGACAGCCCTGTATGCAGCGCTGGGGACGTGCCAGTTCAAGTCCCGTTCAAATAGTTATTTACAGTTTTGCCTTCGCTCAGCTGGTGCAGAGAAGAGGTGTGGTCTTGTGGTTAGAGAAAACGAACCTTGAGCCACAAAAGCTCCCGAGAAACTGTGGCTTCCCCGCCTGCGCCAAGCAGTTGTTTTGTGTAGCACATGTGACATTTAATGAATAACCAGAGTATGGGGGTGCAGGCATGGCAGCAGCGCGCAGTGAACGACAGTGATGTAAGGCAGCACCTCAAACGTGCAGGGGAATATTATTACATTTAGAAACTCTCTCTTAACCACAGTCCCTACCATGCAGGAAAACTAACGTATTTCAATTTAGGCTGGAGCACATTATGCCAATAATGGTGCACTTTGACCAGACTGGCCTTATAAAAGGCTGTTCATCAATTAAAAGTACTAGAAGACTTTTTTAGTATTATACATCTGGCTAAGAAATGCGGGCTACCAGGTCTCATCTTCTCTTTAATGCGGACAAGGCATTTGAATGGACTTTAATATGTTTGCTGTGCTCCGATGGATAGGCTTTCCACATTGATTTCAGGTCTGGATTAAGGCACTGAATCTAAATCCTAAGGCATGTGTCAGAGCTAATGGCTGGATGTCTGATTCTTTTGTGATTGCTAGATAATCAAGGCAGGGTTGCACTTAAGAACATAAGAACATGCCATACTGGGTCAGACCAAGGGTCCATCAAGCCCAGCATCCTGTTTCCAACAGTGGCCAAACCAGGCCACTTCTTTTTGACTTGGACTTTGGCACCTCTGGCTCCAGGGAGGACTCACAATTTGCTAAGGCTCATGATAAGATCACTCTCTATGCTTTCAATGTCCTTCTGTTTCTTAGATAGGTTATGTACATATTTTTTGTATGCTTTTATTATATGTATGCTTTTAATCAAAATGTCTATTGTAATTTGCAATGATTAAAGGAGAATTGCAGAAAATAAGTAAAATAAGTAATTACAGAGTAGGAATCTGTACAGGGAAAATTTTTGGTTGATTTGATTTTGGTTGAAACAAAGAAATTCATATTCGTACTGAAATACTCATTCACTCCATTTGTTTTTGAAAGTTTATGCAAGTAAACCCATTTAATACGTACAAAAATGAATTTTGTGCCTGTAAATTGTGCTTATGCACAAGGAAGATAATATAATGATCTGTGTAAGTCAGCGCGTGTATAGGTACAGCAGCATTTTACAGACCGAGGTGGGGAGCCGCACAGCTTATAAAAATACTGCTCAACTCTGCTGCAAATGTACATGCACATTTTCCAGTATGCGTGTATCTTTGTAATGCAGGAAAAAGCAAAATTGCTTACCTTGTAATAGGTGTTATCCCAGGACAGCAGGATGTTGTCCTCACATATGGGTGACGGTCACTGACGGAGCCCTATCGCGGGAAAAACTTCTGTCAAAGTTTCCAGAAACTTTTGACTGGCACTGTGAGGCCACTGAGATGCCCAGCATGCCATGATATTCTCTGTCACAGGGGTCTCACTCTAGTCTCGTATATAGCAATAAGCGTTAGCAAAAATAAAATAATAAAAAGTATGAGACCCAACTCCGCGGGGTGGCGGGTGGGTTCTGTGAGGACTACATCCTGCTGTCCTGGGATAACACCTATTACAAGGTAAGCAATTTTACTTTATCCCAGGACAAGCAGGATGCTAGTCCTCACATATGGGTGATTAGCAAGCTAGAGGCTGAGTCATTTTGTAGTGAAGTAACACTGAAGTATTGTTGTTGAAAATGAGTCAGCCGAAAATCACAGCAGATTGGATGTAGAAGGAGTTGGGCTTAAACTGGAAACAAGTTCTGTAAGACAGATTGTCCATAGGTTGAATCCTGTTGTCCTTGTTTGTCCAAACAGTAATGAGCTGCAAAGGTGTGAAGAGAACTCCATGTTGCCGCTTTACATATGTCAAGGATTGGCACTGAACGATAGTGTACTACTGAAGTTGACATCGCTCTTACTGAATGTGCCTTTACTCGCCCTTGGAGAGGAAGGCCTGCTTTTTCATAGCAAAACTGTATACAATCTGCCAGCCAATTGGATAGAGTATGTTTACCCACTGCTTTACCCGTTTTGTTTGGATCATAGGAAACAAAAAGTTGATTGGATTTTCTGTGGACTGCCGTGCGGTTTAAGTAAAACGACAGTGCACGTTTACAGTCCAAGGTGTGTAAAGCCCGTTCTCCTTGGTGAGAATGAGGCCTTGGGAAGAATGTGGGTAAAACTATGGATTGGTTTAAGTGGAATTCCGTCACTACTTTGGGAAAGAATTTAGGACAAGTGCTTGTAACTCACTAACCCTTCTAGCTGATGTAATGGCTATGAGGAAGATAGTCTTCCATGTGAGAATCAATGGGTTCGAAAGGAGAACGCATGAGTCTTGTTAACACCAGATTCAGGTCCCATTCTGTGACTGGAGGCCGAATTGGTGGTTTGAGTTGAGTTAACCCTCTCATAAACCTGCTGACAAGAGGTTGTGTGGAGACTGGTGCATCTCCTATTTTGTTATGGTAAGCAGAGATTGCACTTAAATGGACTCTGACAGAAGACGTTTGGAGACCAGATTCTGAAAGATGATATAAGTAGTCTAATAGAGAAGTAGTGGGGCAAGTGAAAGGATCAATGTTGTTTTGTGTGCACCACAAGGTGAATCGCTTCCATTTGGAAGAATAATTCTTTCGTGTGGAAGGTTTACGTAAAGCTATAAGCACTTGAGAGATATTGGTTGAAAGATTAAGTGGCTGTAAAAATCAAGCTTTCAACATCCATGCTGTCAGGGATAGGGATTGAAGGTTGGGATGGCGCAACCGACCCTGATCCTGAGTTATGAGAGTGGGAGCTACTCCCAGGCGAATGGGATCCCTGACTGAGAGGTCTAGAACTTGTCGACGCCAATACGGGGCTATGAGTATCATAGAACCCTTGTCCTGTTGTAGCTTCACTAGAGTTTTGGTTATGAGTGGCATCGGAGGATACGCGTATAATAGGCCTGAGTTCCAAGGGTGAGCAAAAGCGTCCTTGGTTGGCTGGTTCTTCTGTTTGTGGAGAGAACAGAATTTGTCCACTTTGTGATTCAGATGTGACGCAAAGAGGTCTATTGTTGGTTGTCCCCAACGTTGAAAAATCCTGGTCAATACTGAGGGATCCAGGGACCATTCGTGTGGTTGGAACTGACGACTGAGTCGATCCGCCACTACATTGTGAATGCCTGCCAGATAAGTAGACCGGAGAAACATTGAGTGGTTCAGGGCCCATTCCCAAATCTGTGCAGCTTCTTGACAAAGGAGATACGAGCCCGTACCTCCCTGTTTGTTGATGTACCACTTGGCTACTGTGTTGTCCGTTTGGATGAGAACAGTCTTGTGTGAAAGGCAGTCTTTGAATGCATGCAGTGCATAACGTATAGCTCGAAGTTCTAGAAAATTGATTTGAAAAGTAGCTTCGAGTTTTGTCCAAGTACCCTGGGTTTGGAGATTGTCTATGTGGGCTCCCCAACCCAAGGTGGATGCATCTGTAGTCAAAGTTATTTGTGGGACTGGTTGTTGGAAAGGTAGGTCCTTGCGCAAATTGTCCTTGTTCGCCCACCAAAGAAGAGAGGAACGTAGCTGGTGGGTTACTTGAATTGAATAGTGAAGCGGCTGAATGGCTTGGATCCATTGTGATTTTAAAGTCCATTGAGTAACCCTCATGGCAAGCCGTGCCATAGGAGTGACATGAACTGTGGAGGCCATGTGGCCTAGTAAAGTTAGAAACTGATGAGCTGTTGCTTGTTTCCTTGAGTAAATCGAGTTTGCCAAGAAGGACAGAGTCTCTGCTCGATCCTCGGGTAGAAAGGCCTTTGCAAGGACGGTGTGCAGTTCTGCTCCTATGAATTGGAGCAGGTGAGATGGAGTAAGATGGGACTTTTGGTAATTGATGAGAAAGCCCATGGAGTGAAGTACCGTAATTGTGTGACTGAGAGAAGACAGAGCTCCTTCTTGAGATTGACTTCTGATTAGCCAGTCGTCTAGATATGGGAAGACATGGACACCTTGCTTGTGCAAGTGTGCTGCTATTACTGCCAGTCATTTGGTGAATACTCTGGGAGCAGAGGCGAGTCCGAATGGCAGCACTCTGTACTGGAAATGTTGATGACCCACCATGAAGCGCAGATACTTGCAATGAGGAGGGAATATTGGAATGTGAGCGTAAGCGTCTTGAAGATCCAGAGAACAAAGCCAATCTCCTTTTTGAAGAAGTGAAAGCATGGTGCCTAAAGAAACCATCCTGAACTTTTCTTTCTTTAGAAATCTGTTGAGATTTCTGAGGTCTAGGATGGGACGAAGGCCTCCGGTTTTCTTTGGAATGAGGAAATAACGGGACTAGAATCCTCTGCCCTGCTGAGACCGGGGCACTGGCTCTACAGCTCTGGCTTTCAGAAGGGTGGATAATTCTACCTGTAACTGAAGCATGTGATTTTCATTGAGATGAAATCGAGTCGGTGGAAAATCTGTGGGGGTTTAGAGGAAATTGAGTTGGTATCCTCGAGATATTATGGATAGAACCCATTGGTATCCAATTGTTGTAAAATTTGGATAACCTCCCCCCTACCGGGAGGATTTGAGGAACGGCTGAGTTCCCTGGATGTATTCTCAAAAGCCCGCAGCAAGACCTGTTTGTGGAACAGGTTGGGGCCTAGCTGCTCTCTGTTGACGTGGTTGCGGTCTTTGCTAGGTTCTGGAAGACCTGGGTCTAGACGTAGGAGGGTAATATCTCCTCTGACGATAGAAAGGCCATCTTGTGTCTTTCCGTGGAGGCCTACGGGTAGCATGCGTAGGGGGTTCCTGTAGGAGGGAGGACAGTTGTCTCAATGTTTCTGTGTGTTCTTTTAATTGAGACACAGCTTCCTGCAGTTTGGTTCCGAATAAATTGTCTCCTGTGCAGGGGAGGTCAACTAACTTATCTTGGACCTCTGGCCTAAGGTCTGAGGCCTTAAGGCAAGCCCACCTTCTGGCACTGATGCCTGACGCTGCCACTCTTGAAGCAGCCTCAAAACCATCGTAGGCTGCCCTGACTTCATGTTTTCCGGCTTCTAAGCCTTTATTGATGATGGTCTGTGCGGCCTCCTTATACTCGTTGGGAAGAGATGGAACAAATTCTTCAATTTGCTTCCATAAGTTTCTTTGGTATTGGGTCATGTAGAGGTGATAGGATGAGATTCTAGAATTCAACATTGCACCCTGAAAAACTTTACGACCCAGGGAATCCAAAAACCTATGGTCCTTTCCTGGAGGAGTTGAGGAGTGGACGCTTGTTCTTTTAGACCTTTTTTGTGCTGATTCAACTACCACTGAGTGGTGGGGTAATTGTGATTTTTGATATCCAGGGGTGGATTGCACCAAGTAGGTGGTATCCATTCTCCTATTTACTGCAGCAACAGAGAAGGGATGTTCCCAAAGGTGATGCTGCAGCTGTAGGAGCACATCGTGAATTGGAATTGCCACCACTTGCTCTGGAGGGTCAACGAATTGTAGTACCTCCAAGGTCTGTTGTCTAGTATCCTGCTCTGACTCCAATTTAAAGGGGATGGAGTCCGCCATCTCCTGCACAAATGTGGTAAAAGTAAGATCTTCTGGAGGAGATTGTTTCCTGGGACGTGGTGGTGAGGGATCAGACATAAAGGCTTCTGATGAAGTGTCTGAAGCAGTATCACTCCATGTATCATATTCTAGAGTTTTTGGTTGTGGTACTGAAGATTTAGGTGGAGGAAGAAGTCCAGAAGGTCCTGGCAAAGGGTCTTCAAAAGAAGTCTTCTTCCTGTGGATTAGCTGGCAAAGAGTCATGCAAATCTTGATACCTTTTTTATAACAGAGAGTTTAGTGCTGCTTCTGAGGAACGTGGAGCTCCAGGAAGAAGTGGCACCGTTGATGAAGGCATTGGAATCGAGGATATCTGTCTCTTCGATGTTTGTTTAGTGGGTATCAATGATATTCCACTTTTCTTCTGTGATGGCGCAAAGGTGACAATAGGCATCGAGATGGAAACCGATGACATCATATGTATCGATGTAGACTCCGAAAAAAGAGGAGGCATCGACATCGGCATTGATGGTGCAGTTGTGAATGGCATCGATGGTAGCGGCATCGGGGTTTCCCCCGGCATCGGGAATAATCCCACATCGGCATTGTCGCCGGTACTGATACAGTCATCGCCATCGGTTGTACCAGCATCGGTGACGTCACAGGCATAGAAGACGTCACCGGCATCGGCGATATTGCCGGCATCGTCGCTGGTAAATGCTGCTTTATGGCCTACATTACCGCTTCTTTGATGAATGCAGTCAAATCCTGCGATACTGGCGGAATGCTCGACACCGGTGTAGGCGGAGACAGTATCACTTGCGATGGTGTAGGTTCCCTCGAGGGAGGCCTAGGTGACGGCGAGGTCTCTGTTTTTTGGCCGCTTCCCACTCGGTTCCTCCTGGGAGGGAACTGATGGAGATGTGGAGGCATGACGATGCCGATGTTTATGTTTAGGCCTTACCTCAGTCTCCGATCGCACCGATACCGTCGATGGTGTTGGCGATATTTTATCCCCAGAACCGTCCGGTCGACGTTTTTTCAACAGGATTTTCTTGGTGACTCCTGCCGGTGAAGATTTTGTTGAAGTAGACGGTGAAGGAATCAATTGCAGGTGAAAAAGTTGTTCTATTTTTTCCTGCCGAAGTTTCCTTCCTTTCGGTATCATTTCCTGACATTGCTGACAGGAGGAAATATCATGGTTTTTACCTAAACAGACTACGCATTCGAGGTGCGGGTCTGTGACCGACATGGTCCGATTACAGGCCGGGCATTTTTTGAAACCCGAGGCCATGGTGTTATCGACAGCCGTAGATGCAATGAGAGAAAAATTATTAGCGTTTTGAAGGAGGAAACGCTATAAATATCTCACCAGTCGGTGATATATAGAGAGAGTGAGATCCCGTGAGGGAGAAAAATATTTTAAAGAATGACTTTTCAGTCAGAACTGAGTATAAAACTCAGAGGGCTCCTATCTCCGCGATGCTTACAGCAGCGCGGAAAAACGAAGACTAAAGTCAGACCCCTGTGGCAGAGAATATCATGGCATGCTGGGCATGCTCAGTGGCCTCACAGTGCCAGTCAAAAGTTTCTGGAAACTTTGACAGAAGTTTTTCCCGCGATAGGGCTCAGTCAGTGACGTCACCCATATGTGAGGACTAGCATCCTGCTTGTCCTGGGATAACATACATTTTCTCTACTCATTTTACAAAAGCATGCGCAGATATTTTACACATGCAATGACTGTTAACATGCATGCATAATAACCCTGAACTATAGGCAGAAGTATGTATTTTATAAAGACTATGCATACTTCACTAAGGACAATACTTGTGGCACATACTTTTCTGATGGACCCTACGGTTACGTCATCATTAAGACCTGGGTGAAGCTTTAGTTTAGTCAGTAAGAGTGCAGGTTAGTGTGAGGGGAAGGTTACCATTCAAATGCTGCCCCTCCCTCTGAGGGGTCTGGAATGGCCATCCCCCTGAGAGTCTATATAGTAACTCTCTACAGAGAACTCAGGAAGCAGTCCCTTTAGGTTTGTTGAGAGTTAGGAAGTCAGAGGAGTTTTGCTCGAGCTATTTTTCAGGCCCAGTCAGAGGAGGCAGGCAAACCCTACCTGCTGGTCCTGACCAGGGGGTCAGGAGGGCTTTCCTTATCCAGGCTACTCACTGGCTGGCTAGGATTTTCCCTCTGGGTCTATCTTTTGGGTTTAAGATTTGAAGTGATAGGAGCCTTGTGAGAGCCTGTACACCACCAGGGCTCAGGGCACGGGGAACCCTGTGCCTGAGTAGGTTAGGGAAGACCTGCCCCTCTATATCCTCCATGAGGAAGGAGGTGTCCGTGACCTGCAGCAAGGAGGAACTCCCGTGTTAAATTCTTTTGGGGAAACAGACTTTGATTTCAAGATCCTGGAGGAAGTTTTGGCTGCCCTTCCTTCCTGTTTGAAGCAAAGAGAGCTGCTTGCTTCAAAGGGGATTCCTCTTATCAGGGATCCAGAAAGAAGAAATAAAGAGACTGTGTAATAACCAAGGAGATCTGAAGATCTGCTAACCTGGAGAGAGAGAGAGAGATTTACTCTCTGTGCCATAGTCATTTAGCATTTTTATCAGATTAGGTGGGTTTTTTTTTTTTACCAGTTTAAAGAGACCCTGTCCCACCTGGGAGCTCCACTTTACCAAGCCCTGGAGAGTGGATGTTTCCCTGGCCCTGATATGAGTCCTGCAAAGATAGAGGGGACGAGTCTATAAGAAAACAAAAGAATTCTGTGGTGCTGCAGTTTGCGTTATTGTACCAATCATCACCATTGTTTGAACAGTAAAGACTTTAATATTGGACACTAACACAGTGACTCCAAAGTATTTATTTCACACTCACTGCTTCCACCAGGAGGATAAGTACTCTCTCCCAAGGGAACTCATAGGAAAAGGAAATGTGTACAAAGGACACCCCTGTCACACTGAGCCCTGGAAGTAAATCTCCCCCCCCCCCCCCCCCCCCCCCCCCCCCCCCCCCCCCCCCCCCCCCCCCCTATAATGTATCCAAGCCCTAGAAATAAGAGAAATTGTGAAAGAGCTAGTTGGTGAGTGGTTCCAGCCCCAAAAAGAAAAGGAAAATGTGTTCTTACCTGCTAATTTTTGTTCTTGGAACACTACAGATCAGTCGACAAGTGGGTTTTGCATCCCTACCAGCTGATGGAAGCAGAGAATAAAAACCTTTCAGGCATTGCTACATAACAAGGAGTGCCACCTGCAGTCCCTCAGTATTGACTTGTACCCAAGCCAACGTAGAGAAACACATTCTCCATCTTAATCAAGCTTTTCCTTCTAGGGCAAACAGAGAACCCAGGGTTGTATCTCCCTGAACTGGAGCCCTTTCATCCAACAAAGGAACTAAAAACTGCTTAACTCCATCGGTTCAGCATACTTACATGAAAAAGGCTCTGAATTAGACCCTAATCGCAGCTATATCAGTCTTTTGGAACCAAGGGGATGGGCCTCTGGACTGATCTGGGGTATTCCAGGAATGAAAATTAGTAGGTAAGAACCAATTTTCCTTTCCTGTTCATAACCCAGATCAGTCCAGACAAGTGGGATGTACCCAAGCTCCCCTACACTGAATGAGAACCTTAAGGACCCGCTCACAAAACACTCAAACATCACGTTTTCCTGTGCCCAAACATCCAATCGGTAGTGTCTGGTGAAGGTGAGAAGTGATGACCATGCTGCAGCCCTTCATATCTCCTGAGGCGAAACCAACTGATACTTTACCCAGGAGGCCACTCGTGCCCTAGTAGAATTGCCTCACAACCCTTCTGTGGTCGCTCGACCCTTACAGAGATAGGCTGAGAAAATAGTCTCCTTTAGCCAACGAGAAATCGTGGCTTTAGTTGCCTTACATCTTCTCTTTCCTCCACTGAACAAAACAAAAAGATGATCCGATTGATGAAAACTGTTAGTAATCTTAAGATATTGCAACAGAATCCAACAAACATCCAAAAAGTGACGTTCCCTTGCATGTGGCACCTTCCGTGACAAATTTGGAAAAGCTGGAAGCTCCACTGTCTGGTTCACATGAAAAGAGAAGACGACCTTTGGTTAAAAGGAGGGAACCGTACATAGCGTCACACCATCATCCACAGTCTGCAGGAAAGGATCCCTACAGGACAAAGCCTGAAGCTCTTAAATCTGCCTGGCCGAACAAATGGCCACCAGAAAAATTATCTTTAAGGTAAGATCCTTCACCAACGCTCCCCCACAACGGCTCAAACGGAGGTCCTCACAGTAACTGCAGAACCAAGTTAAGGTTTCACACTAGGCACAACTCACGCACAGGAGGATGTAAGTGTTTAACTACCTTCAGAAAATAAACTACATCCAGATGGGAGGCCAATGACCTCCTCTGAACCTTGCCTCTAAGGCATCCCAAGGCTGCCACTTGCTCACAAAGCGAGTTATAGGCCAGTCCCTTTGAAGAACCCTGTTGCAAAAAGGCCAAAATGTGAGGGATGTCCACACATAATGGATCCAAATCCTCCTCCAAACACCAGGACTCAAACACTCTCCACACTCTGCCATATGCCAAAAGAAGTGGAAGGCCTCGTAGCCTGGAGCAAGGTAGCAATAACTGGCTCAGAATACCCTTTCAGACGCAAGCACTGCCTCTCTAAAGCCAAGCCGCGAGACAAAAGTGATCTGGCCAATCCAAAAAGATGGGTCCTTACTGAAGGAACCCCTGTAGATGAGCTAACCTGAGAGGCCCATCTACCACAAGATATACCAGCTCCGCAACCACAGACAACACGGCCACTCTGGAACTACCAGAGCCACCTTCTCTGGGTGGCCTTCTATGCACCGCAATACACAGCCTACAAAACGCCAAGGAGGAAACACATAAGCAGGGTCCTTTTCGGCCATGGAAGAACCAGAGCATCTATCCCCCTGGACCCAACCTCCCGTCTGCGACTGAAGAACCGGGCCACTTGGCATTGTCACGTGCCACAATCAGGTCCAACTGGGGTCTGCCCCACCTGAAGCAAATGAGCTCCCAGGCTTCCAAGGACAACTTCCATTTCTCTGGGTCTAGCTGCTGTCTGCTGAGGAAATCTGCCTGCATGTCGTCCACTCCTGCAATATGCAATGCTGCTATTCCCTCAAGATGCTGTTCTGCCCAGACAAACAGCTCCTGGGCCTCCAGAGCCACTCTGCATCCCTCCCTGATGATTGATGTATGCTACCATCCACGCATTATCTGAGAAGATTCTCACCATCCTTCCTCAGACCAGAGGAAGGAACAACAGTGCCCTGTGAACCACCCTCGTTTTCAGCCAAGTGATGGACAAGGATGCTTACACTGGAGACCAACAACCTTGAGCCGTCTGCCCCTGACAGACTGCCCCCCAACCCTTGAGGCTGGCATGTGTACACTACCACCCAGTCCAGAACTTCCAGATCCACTCCCTTTCCCAAACTGCAACATGACAGCCACCACGAAAGACTAGATCTGGAGTCCACTTGCAGTGGCAAAGGCCGATGATACTCCTCTGACAATGGATCCCAACAGGACAAAAGCACTCCCTGTAGGGGATGCATATGGGCAAACACCCATGGCATCAAGTCCAGTGAGGAAGCCATAGACCCCAGCTCCTTAAGTGATCCCAAGACCCTGGGCACAGAGGCACAAAAGGAAAATCACTTGAGAATGAAACTTCACCACTCTCTCTGAAGTCAAGAACACTCTGCCAAGCTGGGTATCGAAACATGCTCCCAGGTACTCCAATGACCAGGCCAGATCTAGATGACTCTTTGTCAGATTTATCAGCCCAGCCCAGCAATCGCAATCTCTCCATGACCCACCAAATCAACTAATCGCATTCTTCCTCCAACTTTGCTTGGATGAACAGTCATACAGATATGAGTGAACTAAAATCCCCTTCCTTCTCAGGACTGCCGCCACCACTACCATCACCTTCATGAAAGTTTGCAATGTTGTCGCTAGACTGAAAGGAAGAGCCCAAAACTGGAAGTGCTGCCTTAATACCATGAACCTCAGAAATTTCTGATCCTCTGCACAAATGGGAATATGTAAATAGGCCTCTGTCAAGTCCAATGATGCCAGAAACTCCCCTTTGCAGACCACTGCTATCATTGTTCACAATGTTTCCATGTGAGAACGCGGGATCCGTAATGCCAGAATGGGCCGAAAAGTGCAATCCTTTTTGGGGACCAAGAAAAAGTGAGTACCTCCCCTGTTCCTGCTCAGCTGGTGGTACAGGAGCAATCTCGTCTAGTCTTTGGAACTGAAGCAGTGTATCTTGTACTGCCTCTCGTTTGCTTCAGGATGAGCATTGAGACTTCATGAAGATATCTCTAATTGGGTGTGAAAATTCTAAGGCATAATCATCTCTTATGTCCAGGACCCATTGGTCCAACATGAACTTGATCTACTCCTCGTAAAAATGGACTAATCTTCCCCCATGGATCATCCTGACTGCATTGCACGGACTTTCCTTTCCGGTCCCGATTGGAAGAATCCCTGGAGGGTCTGCGGGCACCTCTTAAGAACTGCTGTCTTCCAGAGTTTGCTTCTGACCCGAGCCTGAAGAACTCTTGCCGGAACAATACCTCATCATATCCCTAAAACGGGGATGGGACAGAAAGCTCTTCTTGCCACTCTTTTTATCCTCTGGCAATCTATTCTCCTTTGACTTAAGATGTTTCATCAGCTGATCCAAATCCTCCCCGAACAGAAGCTTCCCCTTAAATGGAAGATTACAGAGCTGGGACTTGGACCACATATCCACTGACCAGTTTCGCAACCACAAGAACCTACGAGTCACAACTGCCAAAACCATACTTCTGGCAGACATGCAAATCAAATCATACAATGCATCTGCCATGTAGGCTACCCCAGACTCCAGCCAGGCAACCTGCATGGAATTGGCTGTTCAGAAGCAATCATTTTCCTGAGCTTGCTGCACTCAGCATAAACAGGCACTCTGCATTAGACTACCACATATTGCAGCACGAAGACTCAAGGTAGAAATCTCAAACATTCTCTTTAACTGAATCTCCAGTTTACGATCCTGCACATCCCTCAGCATGGCCGACTCCACCACTGGGATGGTCGTCTTTTTGATCACCGCTGATACTGCAGCATCTACTTTAGGAAGCCCCAACAGTATCAAGGTCTCTTCCATCAAAGGCTCTCTCCTTCTGCCACCAGTATTTCCTTGCCTGCATCCGGATCCATAGCTGGATCACCATCTGGTTTGCCATCCACAGGATTCATATTCACCAGATCCCCCTGCAGGTCATCAGAGTTGGCAAAATTACTAGAATCACCTTCACTCTGTACTGAAGACCATCCAAGGCCCAGGTGCCTAAGCAAACTCCCAGACCCCCCCCCCCCCCCCAGGTCAGGCCACCTTTGCCCTCTTGGAAGGATGGTGCAGCTGCTGGTCCAGGGGCCGCTTCCCCCCCTGCTCCCTCCTAGTCAAATAGACCTTGTGCAAGAGCAGGATAAAATCTGCTGAAAAATCTCCCAGATCCGCCGATTCCTCAGCCTGCACGCTCCCATCAGACTCCCCTCCCTACCCTGGTATTCCAATGTTGTTTGCACCATGGTAGAAAGTGGAGGAGGAGAGTTCCTGGGCTCCCTAGAAACAGCCTGTTTCCTACCTCGTGCCTCAGAGCCATGCACCGCATTCCGACTTTCCTTAGGGACCTTTTCCCGCGGGCCCTGCCAATTTAGTGACTCGTTTCCTGCTGACCGCCTCCGTGGAAGTTCCTTCTCCCCCAGATGCACAGTCCTTGCAGAGCGCAGCCAAATTAAGCGCACCACACGCCCTGCAGGATCCCCCACACCGAGCAGTTGGTGCCATTAGCTACGCGCACGTGGCCCACGTGCAGCGTGGTTAGGCAGGCTTGCAGGGGGAGGGCGACCCGTGCCGGTGGCACGGGTTGCCCTCCCCAAAATGCCCTGGAGCCCCAGTACTGAGGAGGACCTATTACTCACTCTCCCCAAAGCGCTATCAGCTCCCACTGAACACACACCAACCGTCCACCCCTTCAGGCCGCTGCCTCCTTCCGGTTTTTTTTTTGTTTTGTTTTGGGTTTTTTTTTTTAACTTAAAGGTACAGCACTTCTGAGACAAGCCAACCCTCAGAAAAGTAATACTTCCCTGAATCTGGACGGCGTTGGAGAAGAGACCTCGAAAGGAGAGAGGGAGCCGGTCCCTGGCTATCAGTACCTACGGATGTCACAGGCAGAGACCAGACAGGGCTCACCACCTCCGCTCGCCCAGCTCTACCTGAGGGATGGCCCTCGAAGGTGCCCAACACCTCAGGGAGCATCTCTTCTTCTAAATTCTGTCTTCTTTCCTAACTCTAGCTTTAAATTTCTAATGGACTGCAGGTTTGCACCTCTACATCTGCTGGAAACAGAGAAATACTGAGGGAATGCAAGTGGCACTCTCGGTTAAAATAGCCTGAAAGGTTTTTATTCTCTGCCTCCATCCGCTGGTAAGGATGTAAAACCCACTTGTCTGGACTGATCTGGGGTATGAACAGGACTACTTTCTTTTAAGGCCCCGCCCGTGCAGGACAGGCACATCGGGATGGGGTTACACTTACAACTGCCAATTCGCCGATACCTCCACCACTTAAACCAGACCCTCAGCCAAGAACAGCAGACAAGACAAGAGCAATTTCACTCCCGCAACTTCATTAGCCGGTGTAAAAGCATATGGACAAGATCGGCAATGTGTGCGGAAATGCCGCTTACATAAGAGCAACTCCTGCATGATCTTTCACATCCCTCCCCAGAACACCCCTAAACCCTGCCTTTATTTTTCTTTCACATTTACTTGCAACACTGCTAGTAAGTACATACTTCAGGGCACTTGCAAAAATACTGCTGACTTATGTGCATGCTACTTAAAATGCCTAACTTCCAATTTTATGCACATAAACGTTTTAAAAATTTAATCCATAGATGGGTAATTTTCAGCAGTCTACGGAGGGCTAATGTCTGCCCAAATTTTTAGAAAGCATTTCTATATGTAAATCTGCTTTGAAAATTAGCGGGCACGTGCGCACATAGATACACCTGCTCATTAGCTTGTCAGCAGGTTTAAAAGAGTGCAAGTACATTTGCATGATACTTTCAAATAGCGAAAGCATGCGAGTCAATGCTATCCCATTCCCACCCCACTTCTCCCCCAAGATTTGCCTCTTTCCTGTGCACATAAAGGTGCAAGCACAACCTAGCGGGCTATTTTGAAAAGCTCATTTACGAGCATAAAACTGCATGTAAATGCTTTTGCGAATCAGACCCATACAATCCAATTTTATGCGTGTGAAAAATGTACACACACAAACCCCTGAAAACAAAGGTGATGAATGTTCATCCCTATTATAGAGTTATCTAGGTCTTAGGCTGCCTGCATGTGCCATTACAGCTCAGAATACAGACTTGGAGGGTAAAGGAGGAAGAGCCTTGACAGAGGTGATGAGAATGTAAAACTTTGCAGTTGAAAGGGCCTAGATCAATGGGTGAGAAAGCCAATGTCCTTATTAAGTCCTTTGCTGTTTGTTTCCAAGGGTTTCAGCACCTTAATTTCAAAGAGGTACCTTTTTTACCCACTAGGTAGTTGGTAAAGTTAACCACTGAATATAAGTTTATCCAGCTACCTTCAGGACTGCTCTTTGGTTGTCCTAAAGTTATCTAGCTATCAGGTCGATCCAGTAAAGTTCAGTTGAAGATTTCTCGTCTGTAACGAGCTCGCTGCGCACAATTCGGACGCGTAAGGCAAACCAGCGATACAGTCTCCAGTTTTGCGCGTCCGTAGCGCTTCTTAAAACAGACGCGTAACCCTTCCCGCACCCGGCATGTAAATGAACGAATTAGCTGTATAATGAAGGAATTAGCTATTCCCCTCCGATACCGTAACGGGCACTCAGGTTCTCTCATTAGTAACGCACTGTTTTGCCGCGGCCGTAACGTGTTACGGCCGCGGCATCGACACCGCTTAAGATACTCAAAAACAATAAAACACAATTTAAAAAAAAAGTGATACAGAGATGATCGAGAAAATGTAATGATGTGGGACACATAAAACCTGTCAGAAGAAAAAATAAAAATTTTTAAATACCTGTCGGAGGGCTGCGTGGTTCCAGGCGGCCGGCGGCGGCGGGAGCCGGGTGGTCGCGTGTTAAATCTAGGCCGCGGGCGGGTGGGCGCCTGTTCCAGGCAGCGGCGGCGGGGGGACACGCGTTAGTTCGAGACGGCCGGCGGGCGGCGGGTGGTCGCGTGTTAAATCTAGGCCGGGTCCGCACAGGCGCGCATTCATTCACTGCCGGTGGGGGCAGTGAATGAATGCGCGCCTGTGCGACCCCTGCGATTCGGCGCTCACGGCGTGACGTCACGGCATGTGACTGCCTTGAGCGCCGAATCGCAGGGGTCGCACAGGCGCACATTCATTCATTCATCCAGGCGGAGGAGCCGGCTGCTTTCGCCACCGGCTCCTCCGCCTGGATGAATGAATGCGCGCCTGTGCGGACCCGGCCTAGATTTAACACGCGACCACCCGCCGGCCGTCTCGAACTAACGCGTGTCCCCCCGCCGCCGCTGCCTGGAACAGGCGCCCACCCGCCCGCGGCCTAGATTTAACACGCGACCACCCGGCTCCCGCCGCCGCCGGCCGCCTGTACCCACGCAGCCATCTGAAACTAACGCGCGTCCACCCGCCCCCCCCCCCCCTCCGCCGCCCGGAACAGGCGCCCACCCGCCCGCGGCCTAGATTTAACACTCGACCACCGGCCCCCCGGATCCCGCCGGCCGCCTGGACCCACGCGGCCCTCCGACAGGTATTTAAAAATTTTGATTTTTACACTTCCTGGTGCCTGTCATTTCAAATGTCATTTGAAATGACAGGTACCAGCGCACCCAGGTTAATGTATAGGCGCTGTATTAAGCGCCTATACAGTAAAATGGGTTACGCGGGCATAACCCTTCCCTACCGCTTTAAAGCCGCGGCATGCATTTGCATGCGATTAGAGGAGAGTATCAGGGAGTTAGTGAAGAGAACTGTGCGTGCGGGGAGGAAGGGTGCGCCTGACACTACCTGACACTACCGCACTGTTTCTACCGCGACCTTACTGGATCGACCTGTATGTTAGCTGGATAATGCTGACAATCAATATTATCCAATTAAATTAGATCCCTATTTACTAAGCTTCTTTCCCATAGACACAAAGGACCTAATATTTAAAGATATCCGGTTATCTAACTTATCTGGATATAATGTATGGCTATGCTGAATATAACCTAAGTTGTAATTATCCCCATAAGCTATATCTGGATAACATCGGCCATCACTTAAAGCAAATAAGTTCCTATTTATCCAGCTAAGTAGCTTTTCAATATTGGCCTCAAAATGGGAGAAGACCTGTAGTAAATAGGCCTATTAGCCGGATAAGGCCACTCTGCGCTAGAATGCCTTTAGACCACCCTTTACCAGCTAAACATTTATCTGGCTACACTAGGGGCGGTAAAAAAATACAGGATTTTCAAATCCTGGCATTTATCCAGCTAGGTGCCCTTACTGTGAAATTAAAAAAGCAATCTTCCATTGAGAAGTGTTCACCTACTAATCTGTCATTCTATTTTTCTCTGTAATATTTTATATTATGTCTTTCTGAGTAAGTGTAGGGTTCTGGAATATAGGCTGGCACAACTTGTATTGTGTACCTTATGGAGGTAATTTTAAAAGAAGTTATGCAAGTAACTACTATAGTAGCAATTTTAAAAAGCTATTTACGTGCCTAAAGTGCACTTACACATGTACATCCTATGGACAGTTCAATGGTATATATTGAAGCAATTTTCAAAAGCCCACTTACATGGGTAAAGTGCATTTACACATGTACATCCTATGGACAGTTCAATGGTATATATTGAAGCAATTTTCAAAAGCCCACTTACATGGGTAAAGTGCATTTACACATGGAAAGCCCAATTTTAATTGTGTAAATGCTTTTGAAAATCAAGCCCTAAACGTACAAAAGAAAAGCAGAGTTGCCCTAGGTTGGGAGAGTTGGGTTTTACATTTCAAACAGGTTCTGGAGGACAGACTGGCCGAACCTACTATCACGTCAGCCATCCCTATCCAGACAGTAATGGGATGTGAATGTGTGGAGAGAACTCCACATCGCAGCCTTGCCGATCTCCTTCACGGGAATTGCTCGCAAGTGGGCCACAGATGCTGCCATGATTCTGAAAGAATGAGCTTTGACATGACCCCCAAGATGCAGTCCCGCCTGGGCATAACAGAAGGAGATGCAATCTACTAGCCAACTGGATAGTGTCTGTTTGGCAATGGCAATGCCCAACCTATCTTCACATCTTCTGATAGATCAAACAGCTGCAGAATTAACCTCTCAACATCCAAGCTGTGAGCGAGAGGGCCTGGAAGTTGGGGTGCCGCAGCCTGCACTAATTTTGCGTGATGAGATCTGGGGAATTCCCCAGACTGATTGATTTCCAGATGGACAACTCCCGCAGGAGTGGAAACCAGACCTGTCTCGGCCAATGAGGATGACAAACATAGTCCCTCTGTCTTCACGAAGCTTCAAAAGAGTCTTTGCCACTAAGGGAATCGGAGAATATGTGTACAGAAGACCCTAGCCCCAATGATGGACCAGGAAATCTGAGGCTTGTTTGCCATCTGATCTGGGTAGGGAGCAGAACCGAGGTATCTTCCTGTTGCAGGGGGATACAAACAGATCTACAACCAGGCTCCCCCAGAGGTGGAATATCCGATTTGCTACCCCCCTGGTCCTGGGACCACTTGTAGAATCTGAAGGCTCGACTCAGCCTGTCTGCTACCTCGTTCCCTGTCCCGGCCAGATACATGGCCCTGAGCACCATTCCATGAGGCTGGGCCCATGACCTGATCTGGACCGCTTCCTGACACAAGAGATACGATCCTGTGGCTCCCTGCTTGTTGACATACCACATGACTAATTGGTTGTCAGTCTGGATCAGGACAACTTTGTTGGACAGCCAATCTCTGAAAGCCCATAGCATGTACCTGATCGCCCGGAGCTCTAGGAAGTTGATTTGACAAGAACGTTACTGAGCGGACCACAGACCATGTGTGCTGAGCCCATCCACATGAGCTCCCCATCCCAGGGTGGACACATCCATGGTTAGTACAATTTGAATAGGGAGACTCTGAAAGGAAATCCCCTGTTCCAGATTGGAAAGTACCTGCCACCAGGACAAGGAATCCCTGAGAGATAGGATGACGAATGAAATCCTGTTGGCTCTGAGTGGCTTGGTGCCACTGTGACCTCAAAGTCCACTGGGCTCTGCGCATGTGTAAATGTGCCAAGGGACTGACATGGGCAGTGGCAACTTTGTGGCCTAACCAACTCAACATGTGCCAGGCTGATACCTGCTAGCTCTGTTGAACTTCTGCTGCAATGGATGCCAAAGCGATGGCCCTCTGACACGGCAGAAAGGCCTTGACTTGAGACATGTCTAACAGGGCTCCAATGAAGTCCAGTTGAGGTGATTTGGGTAGTTGAAAACTAATCCTAGTGATTCTAACACCCGAATGGTCAAGTGCATGGACCTGGAGGCCCCTACCTAAGATGTGCTCTTGACCAGTCAATTGTCCAGACAGGAGAAAACATGCACTCCCAGTCTGTGGAGGTGTGCTACCACCACAGCCAGACATTGCATGAAGACCCGTGAAGCGGACACAAGCCCGAACAGCAATACCTGGTAGTGGAAGTGTTGTTTTCTCACCACAAATCTGATCTTTCTATGACTGGGGAAGATCTCGATATGGGTGTATGCGTCCTTAGGTCGAGGGAGCATAGCCAGTCCCCTTTTTGCAAAAGGGGAATCAAAGTGCCCAGAGAAACCATCTTGAACTTTGCTCTTTTTTTTTTTTTTTTTTTTTTTAAACAAACGTGTTCAAGGCCTTCAGGTTTAGGATGGGACAGAGTTCTCCTGCTCTCTTTGAAATCAGGAAATACCTGGAGTAAAATCCCCACCCTCTTTGCCCTGGTGGTACATGCCCGACCACTCTGGCTGCTAAGAGGGAGAAGAGCTCCATTTGTAGTACCTCCTGATGTGCTACTGGCCCCCAAAATGGGCATGAAGTTTAATTTGGGGGGAGGACACCCAATAGATTTAATTGGTACCCTTGGTGGACGATGGACAAAACCCACTGGTCCAAGGTTACACTGGGCCACTGGTTTGCAAAGAACCGCAGCCTGCCCCCAATCAGAGGGTACATTGTTCCAGGTACAGGAAACTGGCTTACACTCCCTATGGCCCAGTCAAAACCCCATCCACAGCATTAAGTGAGGAGCTGGCTGGGGCTTGGGAGCTTTCTGCTGCATGGGACAGCCGTGGGAGCTCAGATGGTGTTGACGGGATCAAGGAGGTAGAGGATAGTACTTTCTTTGGTGAAAGACTTCCTTGTCTCCAGCCTTGACACAGCCTCCTGGAGCAGGAGGAGGATGGGCATGGAGTACTGGCAGAGAGTTTTTGGAGGGTTTCATAGTGGTCCCAAAGTTGGGCCACAGCATCCTTCACCCTATCTCTGAAGAGATTCTTTCCAGTACATAGCACATCAGCAAGGTGTTGCTGTCCCTCTGGTCGGGGATCCGAGAACCGTAGACATATCATTATGCAGGTGCCGATTCCCGCTGCAGAGACCCTCAATGCCATCTCAAAATCATAGGTCACATGGACCTTTTGTTTCTCACATTCCAGATCCTTGTGCACCAGCGACATGAGGGTGTCTTCCTGCTATTGAGGTAGTTTCTCAGCCACCTCCTGCACTTGCTTCCAGATGTACTGCTAGTATTGGCTCATGTAAGGCTGGTAGGCAGCGATGTGGGCAATAAGCATGGTGCCCCGGAACACCTCCTCCCAAGAGCATCCATCGCTTTATGGTCCTTCCCCGGGAAAGTCAAAGAATGGGTCAGAGAGTGCTTTGCCCTCTTGAGGGTGACCACCTACTTGTGAGGAGCTGATGCTTATCAAATCCAGCAGCCTTCTGGATGAGGTAAACCCCGTCCGCTTCCTTATTGATGGGAGCCACTGTAAGGATGTGTTCCCAAATCCTCAACAGCATCTCCTTAAGGATTTCGTGTACCAGGACTGCCACTATCTCCTTAGCAGGCTCTACAAATTGGAGGATCTCAAGCATTTTGTGCCTGGCATCCTCCTCCATCAAAAGCTGGAATGGGATGGCCTCCACCACTACCCTCACAAAACCTGCGAAGGTCAAGTCCTCAGATGGAGACTTCCTTCGCTCATCCGGAGGAGAAAGGTCTGACTGAAGACCATTCCAATCCTCAAAGGAGGACTCTGTCTGATCATCCCCCCTGGAGTCATAGAGACTCTCATCCTCACTGTATGCCATAGAGGATGGGGTCCTAGGTGCTCGACCTATGTCCAGAGGTGCAGACACCAATGGAACTGGATGGGGGACTCTAGGCCTCAGTGTCTCCACCAGCCTCGGTGGAGTTTCCTCCTCAGAGAAACCGGTGATGACCATCATATCTGTTGGGGGAGGCCTCAGTGCCCCACCACACATCGGTGCTATACTGGGAACAGACACCAGCTGGGTTGGTAACGCACCGATAAGCACATTGAGCTTCTCCAGAAATGGTATGAAGATGAGCGATACCGGCTCCAGTGCCATCAGTGCCACAGGACCGCTTTGCAGCACCCGCTCCACCGCCAGCTAGTCTCGATGTTCCAGCTCCTCCTTGAACATTGCCGATGCCAACACCAACTGGGAGGAAGGAGGGGTGGCCAGATTTTCCTCGGACTCATGAGGGGGATCAGCGACTGACACCAGGACTGGTGGAGACCGTAGTGGATCCCGGGCATTGATGGAGGATGGGCGCTCCTTGCCACGGGGTCGCTTCGGGGACATAGCAGCAAAGGCCGATGCAACCCTATGCCCGGTACAATGCATCAACGGAGACCAGTGCCGATGCTTCTTAGGCTTCCCTCAATACTCAGCCCGGTCCTTCCCCGGTGCCAAGGTCAAGGACGACGAACCCAGCATCCTCAGACCAGAGGAAATCGACAACTGTCGGTCTCCAGAGCCCATATCCACTGGCAAACTCAACGGAACCAATGGTCCCGCCAATGCAGATGGTTCAGACTTCTTCGACCTGAAGAGCTGATCCATCTTGTTGAGATGAAACAGAAGTCCCTTCAGGGTCATCTGCGTGCACAAGCGGCAACCCCAGACGTCATGCGATGCCTCCAGGCAGAGGATGCAGATTTCATGAGGATCAGTGATCGATATGGTCCTCGGGCACTGGGGGCATCGACAATGTGGACATGATGGGCAAAACAAAAGGATAGAAGGGTGGAATGATGGTAGCAGGCATCGATGGCCGACGGGCACCAAGACATCACCATCATGAGGGGAACCAACCGCGAAAAGAGCTTACTCGAAAAGCCAAAAACCCTGACTGGTGACACTACGGGGAGGCACTGAGGGGGGCCCAGTGACAAACCAAAGAAAAGGATCATGAAAAACAACAAAAAAAACCCCCAAAGTTTTCCAGAAAGCAAAAAAACAAGTTTTTAGAGCTCAATCAAACCGTAAGGCTCACAGCTCCACGGAAAAAAAAGAGACTGAAGAGGGACCCCACATGGATGCGTGGTATAGGGCATGCCTAGTTAGTTTCTAGAAACTTTGACATATTTTCCATATCGAGCTCCATCTGACGATGTCACCCATGTGTGAGGACTACCATCCTGCTCATCCTCGGAGAATAAGGAATACTGGTCTCCTGTAGCCAGATTAAATAATTCTCCTGGATACAAGCATGGACACGTGAGAACAAAGACCATACGGCCCATCTAGTTTGCCCAGCCACACTAGCTGCTCAGTTCTACAATCCCTACCAATTTGTCAGATGTCCCCTGTGCTTATCCCATGGATACTGTCTTCATCTCCACCACCTCCATTCGGAGGCTGTTCTATGAATCTACTACCCTTTCTTTAAAAATATATTTCCTTAAATTACTCCCAAGTCTACCCACTTTCACTGTCATCCCATGACCCCTAGTTTCAGTTCCTCCTTGCCATTGATATCTTGCATGTATTCCTTGGCGGTATTTAAATGCCTCTATGTTTCCCATCCAATCTTGCCTCTAGGTTATACATGTTTAGATCTTTAGGTCTGCCCCCATATGCTTTATAATGAAGGCCATTAACCATTTTTGTCGCCACCCTCTGGACTGACTTCATCTTGTTTATATCCTTTTGAAAGAATAGTATACACAGTATTCCAAATGAGGTCTCACCAGGAACCTATATAGAGGCAATATCACTTCCTCCTTTCTGCTGACCATTCTTCTCCCTATGCACTCAAGTATCCTTTTGGCTTTTGTCATTACCATGCATCATTTCCATCTGTTGGTTCTTGTGTCTTTGTTCAACCTAACCTCTCTGTGTAAGACTTACCCTGAGTTCATTATCATGATGTCTCCTCCTCGGACCCAGGCCCCATGGTCATTGTTTTTAAAGGAGATCAGTCTATCGATTCGAGCAGCCACTCGAGGCTTCTCTGGGTCGGCATCCTGGTGTGGTCGAAATCTTGATAGAAAAAAAAAAACAAGCCTCAACTAAGAATGAAAGCAGCAGAGCTCCCTGCTCCTTCAACTCCCAGGTCAAGTTTGACCTTGCACACATCTTAATAGTTCAGTCAAATCTCCAGCATTTCTTGGAATTAATGGGAAATAAACCAAAGTTTAAAAATAATTTTTGAGGATCCAATTTAAATATGATTGCCAGTGCAAGTTTTCAGATTCTGTGTTGTGGCAGGCAAGTAGCACAAGTCCAAACAGAAAGGATGAGGTCTAGAGACAGAAACAAAAGAAAAATAGAACCCCCAAACACTAATGGGATTAACCCAATATATAGAAATACTCTACATTAAAAGAAATCAAAGAAATGATCAACATAATTTCTTCTCGCGATTGAAAAAATATATATAATAATTGCTCTCTCTCTCTCTAGAAGATACTGATAAAATATTTCCTGAATTTACTACTGTCAGGATCTCAGTCACATGTGAGCACATCACCAGTGTGAAAAAATGGAAGCAAAGTATTACAGGAACCACTGGTCTAGTCAAAATCACATGAACATTATTTTTAAACTTAATTTAGTTTTTTGTTTAATAGTTGAGTGTTTTCTGATTATTATTTTACATATGTAGGATAGGGTAATATTGCTTTCCAATTTTCATTACAAGAATACATGCAAATTTACCATCCAAAGGTCATCAATGATGGCCATGGCTGTTGTAATTAGTTCAAGTTAAATTGCATTAAAGCCAATTACTGTCTTACAGTTTTGCAGTGTCATAAGAACATAAGAAAATGCCATACTGGGTCAGACCAAGGGTCCATCAAGCCCAGCATCCTGTTTCCAACAGTGGCCAATCCAGGCCAAAAGAACCTGGCAAGTACCCAAAAACTAAGTCTATTCCATGTTACCATTGCTAATGGCAGTGGCTATTCTCTAAGTGAACTTAATAGCAGGTAATGGACTTCTCCTCCAAGAACATATCCAATCCTTTTTTAAACATAGCTATACTAACTGCACTAACCACATCCTCTGGCAATAAATTCCAGAGTTTAATTGTGCGTTGAGTAAAAAAGAACTTTCTCCGATTAGTTTTAAATGTGCCCCATGCTAACTTCATGGAGTGCCCCCTAGTCTTTCTACTATCCGAAAGAGTAAATAACCGATTCACATCTACCCGTTCTAGTCCTCTCATGATTTTAAACACCTCTATCATATCCCCCCTCAGTTGTCTCTTCTCCAAGCTGAAAAGTCCTAACCTCTTTAGTCTTTCCTCATAGGGGAGTTGTTCCATTCCCCTTATCATTTTGGTAGCCCTTCTCTGTACCTTCTCCATCGCAATTATATCTTTTTTGAGATGCGGCGACCAGAATTGTACACAGTATTCAAGGTGCGGTCTCACCATGGAGCGATACAGAGGCATTATGACATTTTCCGTTTTATTCACCATTCCCTTTCTAATAATTCCCAACATTCTGTTTGTTTTTTTGACTGCGGCAGCACACTGAACCGACGACTTCAATGTGTTATCCACTATGACACCTAGATCTCTTTCTTGGGATGTAGCACCTAATATGGAACCCAACATTGTGTAATTATAGCATGGGTTATTTTTTCCTATATGCATCACCTTGCACTTATCCACATTAAATTTCATCTGCCATTTGGATGCCCAATTTTCCAGTCTCACAAGGTCTTCCTGCAATTTATCACAATCTGCTTGTGATTTAACTACTCTGAACAATTTTGTGTCATCTACAAATTTGATTATCTCACTCGTCGTATTTCTTTCCAGATCATTTATAAATATATTGAAAAGTAAGGGTCCCAATACAGATCCCTGAGGCACTCCACTGTCCACTCCCTTCCACTGAGAAAGTTGTCCATTTAATCCTACTCTCTGTTTCCTGTCTTTTAGCCAGTTTGCAATCCATGAAAGGACAACGCCACCTATCCCATGACTTTTTACTTTTCCTAGAAGCCTCTCATGAGGAACTTTGTAAAACGCCTTCTGAAAATCCAAGTATACTATATCTACCAGTTCACCTTTATCCACATGTTTATTAACTCCTTCAAAAAAGTGAAGCAGATTTGTGAGGCAAGACTTGCCCTGGGTAAAGCCATGCTGACTTTGTTCCATTAAACTATGTCTTTCTATATGTTCTGTGATTTTGATGTTTAGAACACTTTCCACTATTTTTCCTGGCACTGAAGTCAGGCTAACCGGTCTGTAGTTTGCAGGGCATGGACGCTCTGGTCAATAGTTTGCTTCTAGGACTGTTAGGGTGGCAATGGCTCACAAGTCTCACGCTGGAGTTTATTAATGGAATTGCTGCAGGGCTGGACTGAGTGGCAGAGGTGAGGGGGATGCCAGGAGAGGGGACAATGGGTGAAAAGCCTCCTCAATTCTCCAATAACTTCTGGGGGGAGGAGAACCCACAACCCATCTTCCAATTACTGAAGGGAACACTCCCTCCACTTATGGGCACTCCTCCCACTTATGAGAACCTGGATTTTAAATCTAGCCCTGCCTGCAGCCAGCTATTGACAGAGAAATACTGCAAGAGAAATGCAGAGAGGGGTAACATTGCAAAATAGAAAAAAAGAGAGTGAGAGCAAGGGAAGGAGAGAGAAAGAGCAGACAGTGCGAAACACACATACACCTAACATTTGGAGATGAGGTGAAAAGGCAGACAGGGAGCAAAGTAGAGAGAAGTGGACAGAAGAATCCAGGAGTTCTAAACCATTGCTGGGGCTCCTCACTGAGCAGAGAGGATGAGAAGCATAAGCAGACCAGAGGAAAATAGGAGAAATTACAGAGGGGAGGAATGGGGAGATGGTGGTGAAGATGAAGCGAAAGGACAGAAGGAAAAAATCTAGGCAATAAAGAAAGCAGGGAATTACACAGCATTTTCCAGTGTACAAGTGCTAGAATTCAACTTATGTATGTGCCACCAACAAAGCTGGTCTCTTCCTCTTTTCTTTATCTTATCTTGCTGGAGGCTGTACAAAAGGCTCATCAGCACCTACATGGCAATTTCTGGCACTATCGGAAAACCAAACTGGATTGCTCTCTCTTCCTCGCTAATCTCACGATGAGAAAGTCAGGTGAATTTATATCTTTTGCTTCAAGGGTTCTCATAGATTCCATTAGCTGTCAATCACAGGTAAACACTAAATAACTCCCTCTAGCCAAATTCCCAATAGCTTCTTTATTTCTTAGCACGCATTTGTAGTTCAAAATTATTTCATTTTTAAATATTTCTAGTCATCTTGTTATAGTTTCAAAGTTGGTACAGAACAGAAAATCTTGGGGACCATTAGAATTAAAACCAGCTGATATCTGGCTGAAACAAAGTCCTGTATCTTCTGAAGTAACAGGAAACTATGAGGGCATTTTATACACTTGTGCTTGAGAGTATATCAATAGCAGTGTTCTAGCTGAAGCAAGCAGAAAATACTTTTAATACCAAAAGGAGACAAAGCTTTAACATTAATGTTTTATTTTAGTTTAGATTTTATATTCCCCTTTTCGGCACTTCAAACATGTACCACTCATTGGGGTATGTTGTACACTAGTGAATTATCGCAAGTACCAAGCTCGTTTTTTTTTTGGTTTTTTTTTGGGGGGGGGGGGGGCAGGTTTAGTTTCCTGGATCCTCACTAGCAACATTCGAAGAAAGAACCTATGCAGTTCTCATGAACGTTCATTGAGAACTTTGTGCAATTGCAAATTTGGTCCAATATGAAGTATCAAGGACAAATACGAAGAAAAGGGACTTTGAACAATATTAAAAGGAAATGGGATAGGAAAATTGGTTCTTACCTGCTAATTTTCTTTCCTGTAGTACCCCAGTTCAGTCCAGACTCCTGGGTTTTGCCTCCCCTCCAGCAGATGGAGACAGAGAAAGTTTTACTGACACTTAACACAAGGTGCCATCTGCAGTCCCTCAGTATTGATCTGTACCCAAGCCAAAATAGAAAAAAATACCAATGCAATAACCAACTAACATCCCCTGAACAAGCAGTGGGAAGTGGAAACCTGGAAGATAACTGTATAACTGTGCCCACACAAAACCTTGTGTAGGACTAACAAAACCTGTGTCATTCTTCAGAGTAATTACAAAAACAGATCAAGCGGATTCTCCAAATCTCCCTTTCTTCCAGTAGGCGGGACTCTAGACTGATCTGTGGTACCACAGGAACGAAAATTAGCAGGTAAGAACCAAATTTTCCTTTCCCTGTACGTATCCAGATCAGTCCATTTTTAAAGATGGCGCCGACCGTCCATTACTCCTACCATGTGACAGGGGCCGGCCAATGGCATGGATACCCTGTCACATGGTAAGGGCAAAGGGCCATTGGCGCCATTTTGATTAGTGGCAGCCGATGGCCCGAGAGCGGGAGATTGCCGTCCCATGGCAACCCGTTTCTTTTCTTTTTTTTTTTTTCCAAAACAAAATTTTAAACAGGCAATTGAAGAAAATAACACTTTCCTTGAAAGAAGACCGGCAGCAGGCTCTGTTCTTCCTTCAGGGTGAGGGAACTGGAACCTCCAGCTTCCTACCCTGTTCGCGGCAAAGCTGGAAGGTCCCCGGGTGCCACGAACGGAGCATGCTCCGCTCGCAGCGAAGACGAAGGCCCCGGTGAGAGTGAATGAGTTTGTGAGAGAGGAGAGGGGAGGGGAAGGGGTGTGAGAGAGGAGAGGGGAGGGTGAGAGAGAGCATTGGAGGTGAGAGAGCGGGGGGGGGGATGCTTGAGTGTGGGTGCCAGAGAGAGGGAGCCTATATGAGGAGATTGTGAAGGAGTTTGTTATGTGTGTGAGAGGTTGGGAGCTCGTGTGTATGAAAAAGGGATCGTGTGTATGTGAGGGTGCTAGCCTGTGTGAAGAGATTGTGAATGTGTGAGACAGAGCCTGTGTGAAAGGGTACATGAGAGAGACACATAGGTAGGCTGTGTGAGGATGTATATTTGAGAGAAAAAGGGAGCTTGTGTGGGTGTGTATGCAAGAGAGAGGGACCCTGTATGAGCGGATGTGTGTGGTGCAAGAGAGCGAGGGAGGCCTATAGGAGGGCAGGTGTGTGTCTGTAACAGAGAGAGGGAGCATGTGTGTGAGAGAGGGAGTGACAGAGGGAGCCTGTGTAAGGGGCAGTACTGAGAACGAGGTCAAGCTCTGGGACTGGCAATAGAGTAGAAGGGGTTGATCCTAGAGGTGGAGGGGAGAGATACTGGCAGGTGGAGTAGTTGGGGCCTGAGAGGTCAAAGTGGCCAGGGTAGTAGGGAGAGCGAGTGGAAGGGTCACTCTTACAGTAAATTTCTAGGGAAATTCTGCTCAAAATATTTAAAATTCTGCATCTCTAAGTAATAACTTTTTTCTGTATTAATTTAAAATGTAATTACTTAAAAACTGTCATGTAAATTGTGTTATTTTGACCAATATAAAGTTTGCAGAATTTTAAGGTTTTTTTTGCATAGAATTCCCCCAGGAGTAAACTTTCTCTATCTCTATCTGCTGGATGGGCCAGGAGTCTGGACTGATCTGGGTACATACAGGGAAGGTTATTTTATTGACATTTGGTTATTTTATTTCACCTAATGGTGAAAGCTGTCAGTGTAGCTGTGTTTAAAAACACAGTTCCTGGAGGAAAAGTCCATTAACCATTATTAAGGTAGAGTTGCAGAAATCCACTGCTTATTTTTGGGATAAGCAGCTTGGAATTTATCTACCCCTTGGGATCCTGCCAGGTACTTGTATCCTGTCTTGGCCACTGTTGGAAACAGGATACTGGATTTGATGGGCCCTTGGTCTCACCCAGTATGGCAAGTCTTATCTACTTTCCTTTTATTATTGTTCATAGTCCTTTTTCTTCATATTTGTCTTTGAACTGTGCCACTCCTATCTTTTTGTTGTATTTTGTGGTCAAAGGCCTTTTTTTTTTTGCTCCAATATAAAGTGAAGTATCACCAAATGAAAAGCATGCATCTTTCTCTAGGCACTCTTCATCTTGCCTATGCTTTGAAACCAAAACAAAGAAACTACAGCCACCTTATAGTATAAACCTCCAAGCATAAGCATGCTTCACATTTCTAAAAGTGGACACAGCTTTGACATAAACATAACTCTTTAATTCTAATTTTAATAACTGTACAGCACTAACACCTAATAATTAGCCTCCAACATTTCCCTTTGCTCTGTTAGAAAATGCAGTATACATTTTAGTAAAGCACGTCAACCAACCTTGCATTGTTGTCCAAACACAAGTATTCTCTTGGATCCTCAGCGCTGGCATGGGAGGTTTTTACACCCTTGTCGATGAAGAGACCAGCCTGAAACAACAATGACCGCTACCTGTGACACCACATTATCAGTTTGTTTGTTTATTTATTTATTTATTTAAAGGCTTTTATATACCGATGTTCATGTACTAGTACATATCACGTCGGTTTACATAGAACCAAAGTTGGAAATTACATCAAACAGGTGGGTGCAGATAACAGGACTAACTTCGTAAGAACTTATCAATAAGCAGCGAATGACTGAATTAAAAATTAAATTATTATAAATATAATATAATAATAATAAATATAAATATAATAATTATTATAAATATAAATGAAAATAAAATAAAATAAAAATATAAATATAAATAACAGTCAACAACTTGGATTTACAGCAGACTTGATAAGCATGAGTGCATTATAGCATACATCAAATGGGGAAATAATGAGATTAACTTATCAGATTAAATGGTAACGGCGTCGGACATCTCGCATATTGGATTATTAAATGTTTACACAGTAAGTCATTCAAAACAGGTTGTGTGCTTCTCTCAATATATTATGCTTTTCTCTCACATCTGTTCCTTGCTTTTTTTTTTTTTAAATCCATAACTTTGTATTTTATTAAAATAAGAAAAAAAAAACCCCAAGTATTCTTCAGGCAGCAAGAGCTAAAAGACAAAAAGCAAAGGAATTGTTTTCCACCATTCTAAGTGGTGTCTGGTGCATTCGTGCTGTTCACAGAAGGTATTTGTTTGGAAACAATTATTATGGTTGGGAACACACTGTCACTTATAATCAGGACAGCTCACTAGCCGAGGAGATCAGACACACACTTTGGAAATGGACATGGATGAGATTCAAAAGCAGAAGGCTTGAGAGCTAATCCAGCTGCTGACCTTAACATCTCCAATAAAAATAAACACACAGGACATATTATACTGGAAACAGAGAAACAGACTGTGATGACAGGTATCGACTGCAAGGCCCATCAAGCCTGCTAATTTCCTTTTTAGACTGCACTATCACAGACCGTGCTATGCTGGCTCTCAATCTGGGGGGAGGGGACAGGGACGGAGGCCCCTAGCAGAGGGCGTGGACACCTCACCATGGCCAGTAAGTAGTGCAGGAAGCAGCCTGCCATCTGCCTCCTTTACTGTACCCAGCTGACAAAGGCGACAGAGATGGGGCCGGAATGAACAGGACCCATCTGACTCTCCTTCCCCTCCCCCTCGCGGCTGCAGCAGAGGGAGAGGACGGAAAAAATCTGAGGCTGTCTGCTTCCATTCCCAGGTATCTGCCAACCAGCTCCTCCCTTCTACCCAAACAGAGAGAGAGAGAGAAATCGATCCAGTCGGGCTTTCAACTTCCATACTCCTGCCCAAGGAAAGAGAAATAAGATATGCAATGGGGTTTCTGTCTCTCTCTACCTCCCCCTGGCCCATGAAGGAGAGAGGAGCTTTGAAGTTCCTTTGAAACTTGCCACAAGTGCAAAGTACTGGCAGATATCTGTACCTGCTTTCTGTGTGGGGGGACGACACTTATCCTGCAAAACAATGCGCCTGGATTTGAAAATGCAATCTGCGTATGTTATCTTCCTCCCCCCCCTCCAAGCTAAGCACGCCCCCCCCCCCCCCCCCGAGAACGCCTGTGCCCAATTGTAGCTAATAACATGCTAATCCTGGGGGAAACTCTGCATTTGCCCCACAGAATTACTTACAGGAGGACCAGGAAGCAGCAGCCGCAGTGGTCTGGCCTGTGCAGACCTGAAGAGAGTTTGGAGAGCCGGCATTGGCCACACAGGCTGGAAGAGATGAGCCTTCAGGTGTCAGCCTTGATCTGTGTGACCCAGACAAAAGGAGGGATCGGGAGGGAGGGGGGAGGCCAGTGGAGCCAGAACGAGAGACGGAGACAGCAAGCTTGGGGGGATGGTAGGAGAGAGCAGGAGGTCTTGCTGAAGAGGGGATATCAGACAGACAGAAATCCAGGGGGTCTTGCGAAAGTGTATATGGGGGAGACAGACAGAGAAAGGTCTTGAGATTTTGTTTGGGTGAGGGGAGAGAACTGGGGAAGGAGGAGCTTTGTCTGCCCATGAGGTGTCAAGCCTGGGGGGAGGGCAGCCAGGGAGAAAGCTGGGTGGGGGTCTTGCTGAGATGAGGGGAGAGAACTGGGAGGTGCAGAAAAGGATCTGGGGAGGAGGTCAAACCTTGGGAAGGGGGCAGAGAGAGGATGCAGAGAGTCTTGCCTGGGTGGCGGAGCAGAAAGAGAGCTGGGGAAGAGGGTTTAAGCCTGGGAAAGAAAGCCAGGAGTCTTACTGGGGCTGGGGAGAAAGAAAACTGGGGGTAAGTGGTCAAATCTGAGAGCTGAGGGTCTTCCTGGGTGGTGGGGGAAGAGAGAAAACAGGAGGTCAGGTTCAGTCTGCTGAGGCAGAGAGAAAATTGGTGGAGGGGAAAGGGATGGGAGAGGGGAGCAAACAGGGGGATTGACCCAAGGGGTAGGAGAGATGAAGCATGGGGAAGGGGTTCAAGCTATAAAGGGGAAGAGAGCAATCTGGAGGGCCATGGCTTACGATGAGAAAATTCTGAACAATTTAAAAATCTGCATCTTTAAGTAATAACTTTTTTATGCAATGAATTATAAGTTATTACTCAAAGTCAGTAAATATATTGTGCTGTCTGAAAAAATAAAGTCTGCAGAATTTTAAAATATTGCGTGCAGAATTTTTTTTTGCATAGATTTCCCCCGGAAAGTACAGGCAGAACACTGCCTGTACTTTTAGCTGTGTTGGGAGAAAGCCATTTCCAGACGTCCGATTTGCGCAAATAAAACGCCATTTTACCCACGAAAATGGCTTTTGAAAATTGCCCTCAGGGATGGTAACTTTGAAACAGCCCTGCAGGCACATGTCTGCACATATGCAGGCTTGCTCAAATGAACAGGGCCATTTTATAACATACGTGTGTATATGCACACGCTATATAATCAGCTGCATGCGCGAACATGTGAGTGCAATTTCATATGGATGTGTGCAAATGCCACCTCTACCGCGTAACTGGAGGGATTTTGCTAGACACGCGCTGACACAAATACCCATTTCCCCAGTTCACGCCGGTAAAGGATAGGACTTCCTAACTCCCCTAACTATACAGCCTCCCTTTTACCCTATTAGCATTGACCCTTCAACTCCGCCAAGTAGCCCAGATTTTTTTTTTTTATTTTAAAACTTACAGGGCCATCCATAGCAGAAGAAATGTTATAAGGAGTGTGCAAATAATTACGCACACTCTTCAAGTTACAGACCCGGAACACCAATGTCCCACTCATGCCCTGCCCAGACTGTGCCCATGCCCCTCCCCCTTTTTTTTTTTACTTCCCAATTTGCGCACGTACCAGGAGATAGACGCGTACTCTGGCACCTCTTAAAATCCGTGCGGTACGTGCCATCTCGAGGCACGCGCGTATCTCCCGGCTTTGGCACACGTAAGGCTTTTTAAAATCGACTTCTAAATGTTGGAAATTCTCTGAAAGCTGTACATCTACCAATACTGGTCTGGGAATGCTATGAAAGGGTACAATAAATAAACATATTCTGCTAACACTTCTTCTCATTATATGCATGCAAGCCGCCTTGATGGGAAACAAGAGAAAAATCAGTTTCCTGATCTCAAATGAAGGAGCTTTGTCCATCTATCATAAGAAGGGATGGTATTGATTCCTACGCATGCACCGAAGACTTGTGTTTCATCAGTCGTTAACACGATCTCACTAACGTGAACACACTGCCCCTCATGACCCTAGCAATAGCAGGCTGTGCACGGCTTCAGATGATGTCAATCCTGGCGCAGATAAAAAGCGTTACTGTACCTTAAAGTTGGAATGAACTCTGTTGTTGTAGAAGATCCCCAAAGGCGTCAGCTCTGCTTTGGTTTCCGGGAACCGGCCGTGAGATTCTCCCGTAGACATCTTGTGGAATACGAACCAAATTCCAGCATCCTGCAAACCGGTGGAAGAGGAGATCATGCTGATTATGGGCAGCCATGACACCACCACATCAGAATCGGTGCTCACCCCCACAAATACCCATTTCCCCAGTTCGTTCCCAGTTTGCTCCGGTAAAGGATAGGACTTCCTATCTCCCCTAGCTATATGGCCTCCCTTTTATCCTATCAGCACCGACCCTTCAAACCCCGCCGCGTAGCCCTGATTTATTATATTTTAAAACTTAGCAACCCCGGGCGCGGAGCAACAAAAATGCACTAGGCGGGAGGATCGGAATTTCAAAGTAGACGCCCATTTTCACATCCGCAGACACACGGATCATTTGATGGAAGATATGACTGCCACGTACAACCAACCTGCCCACATTTAGCCAAAATGTTTTGTACTGATGGCCCAGAGGAAGTTGGAGAAGAACACTGTGAAACCACAGCCCATTCTGTTCCATGTTTTAAAAAAAAAATAAAAATAAAACAATTAAACTAGTTTCCAACTCAATAAATGCAAGTGGCCTGGAAAAGGAGAACAGCCCCTACCAAGCAGAATCTCAGTGGGTTAAAACTTAAGATTAAAAAACAAAACAAATCACTCACACCCATAGCCCTGCACTTTAACAGCTAAACTATATTTTGCTCGAAAACATGTGGAGACGCTCTCTTAAAAATTCAAGCACTTCACCAATTCTGGATCATGTTTAGGGTGATATACAACAGCTAGGTATCAGAATCTGCTTTAAATCTGCTAAGTAGCTCAATATATTTCCACAACTAGTTTACATTAACACAACAATGCCTTCTGCTTGTGACAAAACAAGCACTTCCTGCAAGAAGGAAGAGGACAAATTTAAGTTTTACTATGGGAAAGAGCTATTTCTTCTTCAGCATCCCTGCTTAAATGTAAGCTAACCATCTCTGGTCCTCTTTCTCTCTCTCCTTTCCCCATCCTCTGTCCTCCTCCCTTCTCCTATCACCATACCTGAAATCTTCTCCTTGTGTTGATATTTCAGATCCCTTTCCTTCCACCCACCCCCACCCCCCCCAAAAAAAAAAGCCAAAATAAATTATGCAGTCAAGCAAACAAGGCTGGAAAACAGTTTTTATAATGTAATGTAAGATTATGCAATGTGCAAAAAGATGCACATTTTTGTTCTTTTCTTTAATATCTTTCTGAAAATTGCTCAGTGGCCACTGCGAGTACAAAAATTACTGCAGCATGGCCCCTCTCGTGAAAAAGTCCAATAAGTCTGACCTAGAGGATTTGCTCCTACCCTCGTCAACAGGAAGGTAAGAAATTAAGGGGCCGGCACCATATTCCAAAATCTGTTAGGTCCAATAAGTCAAAAACAGGGCCATAATATGGAGAGAAGACCATTGAGGTTTCAGAACATTCCCAAGCACAAATGAAAATCTCAGCTGCTTGGGACCGGAGCAGCCACCGGAGAGATGGCTACTGCTTGTGAGAGGGGAGGTCCGTGCAGCCTGCCTGCAGGATGCACAAGTGAAAATATGTAGCAACTGGAAATTTCTCACAAGACCGCTTATTTCTAAATCAGTCGTTGTGACACACATCTCCAAACCACAAAGGAAAGCATTCCTAAAAAAACAAAAAAAAAAAACCCTAAGAAAAAACGGGCTTCTCCTGACAGAAGGACAGAACCAAGGAGGGAGGGGGTTACTGTACACACTGAACTCAGCAAAGGGCAATATCAAGCATCATCTTGTGAGAATTAAAAAAAAAAAAAAAAAAGTAAAAAATGTGACCTGGCAAAAGAGAACAAGTGGTGCGCCTCTCTTTCCCTTAAACTGCTTTCTATCCAGAAGAACGCAGACGTGGCGCGCCTCACCTGTGAGCCTGCTGCTGCGTTACTGATCAGGTGATTGTTGGGATTGGCAATCCAGAAGGTGGAAACGGCCCTGGAACACAATGCAGCGGCAATAATGAAAAAACACACTTTCACAATCTGGCAGCCGGCTCGGTAATGAGCAAGCCGCACGCAGATCTAGCCAGTTCCAAACCACAGCCTGGACTGGAGCGTGACTGCTCTCTCACAAAGCTGCAGTGGGTTGCTGTAAACCCTCATTTCTTCAGCAGTAGTTACATATGATTTTTATAAAGCACCCTGCTCCAGTGCACCTTACAGATGTTTTTTAATTAGCTACTACTATAAAACCACATGTTAAGTATTGAAAGGAATGCATGCACAGTATATAGAAAAGTTTCCTCACTTCAAACATTTTACTTTCTCTCTTTGGTAATAATATTAATACTGCAAGAGGAGTGAAAAAAGGGAGGGATTTAAGCAAGCTTGAGGCCTGGGGGTAAGACTGCTGTCTGTTCCATTACCTCTTGGCTGCCACACAGTCATGCGTTTGGAAGAGCAAACAGAAGTATTCATAACCAACACATAACAGAGAGATTTGGGGTGATAGTTAGCGATGACCTAAAGTCTGACAAGGCAAAGGAGAAACCATAGAGTAAGGGTGGAGGCACCAGGAAAAATACGGTGGTAATATTTTTTTAGATATCATTGGCGAGACCTTCTCTGCAGTACCAAGCACAATCATGAAAGCTACACCTCTCGCAACAAGGGACTCTTCAGAAGAGCACTATCAAAAAAGTGCAGTCTCTGCACTACACCTCCCATAAGCTGAAACTTAAAAACTTAAATACGTAAACTTTGGAGGAGTGGAAACAGTGGGCAGATATAACGGACATTTAAATAACTCAAGGGTAAAAATAAATGTTACATCGGGTAAGCCCTGTTCTATGGAAAAGAGGTTCAACAATAAGGAGATTGCAACTGGAGGCTGGAAGATGAAGGGAAATTCATAGTAGAGGATGCATGGAAATACAGAAGCAGAAGTCAAAAATGGCGTGGGACAGGCACAGAGGATCTTCGGCAGTAGGAGAGCTAGGTTAAAGCTAGAGATCAGGCAGAATGTATGGTATGGAAGGAGGCTGGGAAAATAAACTGGATGGGCTCCATGGCCTTTTTCAGTCTTCTTTCTCTGTTTCTATTCTGGTCTTAATCAATCTTCAGAGAGCGAGTTACAGACCCTACACTGTGGATTAATATTCCAAATATTTAAATTCCAACATGAGAACAAGAAACAAGACAATGTTTAGTGTGGTGCTTTCAAATGCTCCAGTTAAAACCAGCTTAGATGTACATGGAAATGGATTAGCCACAGTGAGCTGGAAGTCTTCATGGGCGTGACATCTTTTATGGGAACAACAAAGATGTAGTGTGGGAACTTTGGAGATCTTACAAATCACACCTGAAGAAAGAACCTATGGGGATGTTAAAAGACATCCTTTTTGTTGGTTCAATAAAAGGTTATCGTCACAACTTACCGAGTCCCCAGTTTTCCAATATGGCTGCACCACAAATAGAGAATATGAATTTAATATTTTTCAGAATGGGTATAGTACTCTGAGCTGCTAGCCTGGAGTGAAAGCCTTTCTTGCAAGCAATCGCCCCTACCATCAGCTGCTGCAGCCAGCTAGCTAGCTCGCTTTGGCTTGGTGCATACTCACATGCAGTCTGTGGCAGGCACTGGTATGTAGCTCCCGTGCACTTTGTCCCTGATAGCAGTGCACATGGTGCTGTTTCGGTCCGTGGGAAGAAGAGTGCCTGGCTTGGTGACCAGCCCCAGGTTGTGGAACAGCGTGTTCCTCTGCTCAATGCCATCCTCCAAGAAAAAACAGTGGCCAAGCGTGTCATAGCCAACGTTGTCCTTGACCTGCAGTACATAGGAACATAAGAACATAAGAAATCGCCATGCTGGTCAGACCTAGGCATCCTGTTTCCAACAGAGACCAACCCAGGTCACAAGAACATGGCAATTACCCAAAACACCAAGAAGATCCCATGCTACTGATGCAATTAATAGCAGTGGCTATTCCCTAAGTAAACTTGATTAATAGCAGTTAATGGACTTCTCTCCAAGAACTTATCCAAACCTTTTTTGAACCCAGCTACACTAACTGTACTAACCACATCCTCTGGCAACAAATTCCAGAGCTTAATTGTGCGTTGAGTGAAAAAGAATTTTCTCCGATTAATCTTAAATGTGCTACTTGCTAACTTCATGGAATGTCCCCTAGTCCTCCTATTATCTGAAAGTGTAAATAACCGATTCACATCTATTCGTTCAAGACCTCTCATGATCTAAAGACCTCTATCATATCCCCCACTCAGCCGTCTCTTCTCCAAGCTGAACAGCCCTAACCTCTTCAGCCTTTCCTCATAGGGGAGCTGTTCCATCCCCTTTATCATTTTGGTTCCCCATCTCTGTACCTTCTCCATCGCAACTATATCTTTTTTGAGATGCGACCAGAATTGTACAAAGTATTCAAGGTGTGGTCTCACCATGGAGCGATACAGAGGCATTATGACTTATCCAAACCTTTTTTTAAACCCAGTTACACTAACTGCTGTAACCACATCCTCTGGCAATGAATTCCAGAGCTTAACCATGCGCTGAATGAAACAGAATTTTCTTCAATTCGTTTTAAATGAGCTACTTGCTAACTTCATAGAGTGTCCCCTGGTCCTTCTATTATCTGAAAAAGTAAATAACCGATTTATATTAACCTGTTCAAGTCCTTTCATGATTTTGTAGACCTCTTACCATATCCCCCCTCAGTCGTCTCTTCTTCAAACTGAACAGCCCTAACTTCCTTAGCCTTACCTCACAGGGCAGCCGTTCCATGCCACTTATTTTGGTCACCCTTCTCTGCACTTAGTCCGGTGCAACTATATCTTTTTTGAGATGCGGCGACCAGAACTGCACACACTATTCAAGATGCAGTCTCACCACAGGGTGATACAGAGGCATGATGACATCCTCCGTTTTATTTGCCATTTCATTCTTAATGATTCCTAATATTCTGTTTGCTTTTTGATCACCAAAGCACACTGAGCCAACAATTTCAATGTATTATCCTCTATGATGCCTAGATCTCTTTCCTGGGTGGTAGCTCCTGAGACAGAACCTAACATTGCGTAACTACAGCAAGGGTTATTTTTCTCTATATGCATCACTTTGCACTTGTCCACGTTTAATTTTATCTGCCATTTGGAAACCCAATCTTCCAGTCTCACAAGGTCCTCCTGCAATTTATCACAATCTGCTTGAGATTTAACTACTCTGCATAATTTTGTGTCATCTGCAAATTTGATCACCTCACTCGTTGTACCCCTTTCTAGATCATCACTGATAACTATATTAAAAAGCATCCGTCCAAATATAGATCCCTGAGGCACTCCACTGTGAAAACAGACCATTTAATCCTACTCTGTTTCCTCTCTTCTAACCAGTTTGCAATCCACAAAAGGAAATAGCTTCCTATCCCATGACTTTTTAGTTTTTTTTAGAAGCCTCTCATTCCAGACTTTATCGAACGCCTTCTGAAAATCCAAATACACCATATCTACCAGTTTACTTTTGTCCACATGTTTTTTCACCCCTGCAAAAAAAAAAAAAAAAAGTAGATTTGTGAGGCAGGAATTCCCTTGGATAAATCCATGCTGGCTGTGTCCCATTAAGCCATGTCTATGTGCATTCGTTTTTCCCGAATTAAGGAAAAATATGCAAGTATATGCAAATATCTGGGCCGCTTGTGAGCAATGCGCATTTTAAAAGCAGGAAATTATGCACATATATACATGTACGTAAGAAAAAAAAAGGATGAAAAGGGGAGGAGTTGGGGATGGGACGTGGGCATTTCAGGGTGGGGGTCAACAGTTATGCACATAAATCTGTATTTTAAATCTGGCAACCACAGCATGTGGCAGACTGTTAGCAGAGTATGTTTACTACTGCTTCTGATGAGGTGAAACTCTGCAGAAGTCACTGTTTAGGCTTC
This sequence comes from Rhinatrema bivittatum, assembly GCF_901001135.1. Lineage (NCBI taxonomy): Eukaryota > Metazoa > Chordata > Amphibia > Gymnophiona > Rhinatrematidae > Rhinatrema > Rhinatrema bivittatum. The sequence goes on along the minus strand of NC_042615.1, from coordinate 518,121,968 downwards.
ACCTGCTAGGGTATGGGGTCAGGGGTCAACTGGGGGAGAACAGGATGAAGAAGCAGAGGTATCTGGATGACACCGATGTAGGCTGGGCAAACTGGTGGACCAATTGGTAAAACTGGGAATGGCCTTTTTAAGTCCACTTCCCTGCGCACGTTAAACCGGACAAAGTCCTAAGAAAGATATGCAAAGTATGTTTGCTCGAGTAACTGCTAAAAATTAGGAGCATGCTTATGAGTCGTAAGCATATTTTAAATCATACGTGCGTGAATGCATGCATGATTTACAATTTCCCGCGTTCAGAGCAGCCATCCAAAATACCCGGAGCTCAATTGACAGCACCACTAACGTCGAAGTCCACAGAAACTTACACAGCCGCCTTAGCAAATTTCCACAGTGTCCTTGCAGTCTCTCTTGAGGCGGCACAAGACTGACAACCCGAGCAAGCACAAGATAAGTGGCAGCTAAGGCCAAGCGTCATAACATTCAAAGTTATAAAAATCATTTTGAAGAGTACGCAAACCTGTGGACATTAACACAAATTAACAACCAACATTGAGGTACCTAATGATTTAGAAGCCAGCACAAGGCTCACAGACACGATAGCAGAACCCACAAAGTTCGCATCGTATGAAGGTACACTCAATTCACATCCAAATATAACAGGTCTTTATTTAATGCATTCAGTTACATGTTATAAGATATTGGGTCTAGTATTACAGTGATTTACAATTTCAGCATATGTTTGCTTCCATGCACCCATTTTAAAGTTACCATACCTATGCGTAAATTAACATATAACAATACTTTCCCAATTTCTACACCTGCCCAGATCAAAGACTTGTTTAACATTGCCCCTTTTTGGAAGGAAGATGGTTTGCATTCTCAATTTACCACTTTACAGAATTTATCATTAACTTTAAATAGAGATAATGAGATTTTGGAAAATATTGAAAACTACTCAAGGAGGTTAAATCTACACTTTTTGAATTTTCCAAAAATCTTTGTTAATCTCAGTTATGCTACATTAAGGAAGTTTTATATTGATTTATTTATTGCTTCTGATGCTATTCTGCCTATCACAAAAGCTTATCTATCTTCCAATTAGGGGACATGTGAAACCAGCTGCAAGTTCTTCTGTTAGATCTGAGCTATTGTCTGATCCCATGGGTTTACCTGCTTTTTTACAAAAATCTCAGGAAGAAATTTCTTTAAGAGCAACATTGCTAGTAACCTATGCTTTAGAGCCTGACAGGAATTGGACTATTACAATTCTGTTCTTTAGACTTAAATAAAAGCTTTTCTTGGTTATATGTTAGCTACGTTTTCTGATGTAGGAAAAGCAGCTCAGCAAGTGGAAAGTCTTTTCTTGAGAAAAAGCAGAATTGTGATTGCACTGGGAGCCAGTTTTCTTTATCCATGCAAATGTCATGTCAAATTAAGGAATGCAAAATACATTTTTATGACCGAAAGCCACTTGAGGATTTTCTCCAGAACAGGATTACTAACCCATAGGGTGGCTGTGGTATGATGCCCTGATTTAGTTAGGTTGGATTTCTTTTTCTTTTATCTCCCCTATTTTGTGGACTACAGACTGACAATCATATGGATATTTTATATCTTTAGTTTTTTCCTTCCTATGTTACAAGTGTTATAAATATGATCTTCTAGTTTGGTTCTAATGTCAATGATTCTTGATTTATATATTTGTTAAAATTTTTAAAAATACATTTATTTTCTGAGCGAGGCTGAAACTTTTGATCCAGCAGCATAGAGCCAGAGCTAAGCACAAAACAAGTTAATTCAAAGCAAAAAGCCCTGCAAATGCTGGAACGCTATAGTTTCCAGCCAGGGAGGAGCATACTGTTGGTTACCTCATTATTTTTGCAAAACTAAAACAATTAGCTAAATGCCCTAAATTGGAAGTTAACGTGGTCCCGGTTCTCAGACTGACGCGAACACTTTCCTGTGCTCCCATGGGGAGGAGCACGCTGAGCAGAGACCGCCCCCCCTTCACGCACTGACAAACAAACAAAAAAACAGAACAAACTTGTTTACCTGCATTCTTGCATACAATGTACTCTCTCTTTAGCGTGCATTTACTCCTCACACAAACCTCCAGTAGCCTGCACGACAGCTTATTTCTACAAGGGAACACTCAGGCTAGCTTGTGCATTAAAAGACTTCATGCACCTGGCCCGTGCCGAGATGCAAGGCACGAGCCGGGACCCTTCAACCGCGCGCCCTGCTAACGTTAACTGATTTAGAACAGGAATTCACTGAAGAGAATGACAAGCGGTTGCAGTAGAATTACCAAGCCTAACGTACAAAATGCCTGAACGTTATGGGAGAGGGGGGGGGGGGGGGGGCGCGCTTCTCCCGCCCAGCTGCAAAGTACAGGGCCGTGATAGTTCCCAGCCACATTCCCTTTGAAAATTGCCCACAAGGGCCGCGGGTGTCAAAAGCACCCACAGACCTTGCACCCGTTTTCCATGCAGGTAAAACTTCCAGGCAGAAAGTCGACGATAAATCTGAAACTCCCATCTAGGTGTGGCCTTCCCTTACCCTGCCCTCTCCTCATCCCCCCCCCCCCCCAAAAAAAAAAGAACGCCTCTCTTTTGAACCAGGCTAAAGTGAATTTAATCTAGGTAGACGCCTTTGAAAATCGCCCTTCACATGAGGTTGGGGCTTGGTGGGGGGCGAGAAGGAATTGTAGAACAAATGGCATAGGGTTAAGGGTGCCCTTGCTGGGGTACATCCTAGCCTGTGCTTTGCGCCTCTGACAAGACCTGGCAGATCCCACCCCAAGAAAAGTGCAAATTTTCAGGCCTGCAACTTCTGCAGAACAGCTGTTCTCCCTAAAGATGTTTAGGGAAACAGCTGCTGCTTTCTTGAAGCTGAATGGCCTAAGGTGACAGGGCAGTAGGTCTCAGTCCTTAAGGCCTAATTTTCAAAGAGCCAGGCGCGAAATACTGGCAGTTACACACGTGGCCGGGCCCTGCGTGCGCTGCGCGCATTTTATAAAGGGTCCGGCCAGGAGGGATTAGAGCGAACTGGGAACAAACCGGAGACTACTGCTGCTCCAGAGGAGCAGTAAATAATAAAATAAAGCATTTTGGGAAAGGTAGGTTAGGTTTAGGGGGTGGGGAGGAGAGGGGAAGAGGGAGGAAGTTTAGGTAGGGGGTAGGGACGTTCCCTCCCAGCGCGCATGTTATAAAATTGGTGCGTCCATGCGCCAGGAACTGCGCACACATGGACGGCTGCACGCTCCTTTTAAAATCAACCCCTTAGGGTCTCAAGAGCATGAAGTGCAGTATGTTTGAGCAGCAATAACTTCAAATTAAGTTTATATATTAACAAAAAAAAAAAGTGTTTTATTCAAGAAAGGGCATGGCATAAATGTAAGATATCACTACTGATTTATTCCTTAATTTGAGCCTAATGTTTTTATTGCCAATGATGCCTAATCAGTCCTAGCACAATGCATTGTAAGCCCCCCACATAACCAAAGCATGAAAACATTTCAACTGTTAATATCAAGAAGAGGAAAAATATAAAACTTGTGCCACCAGCCACAAATTTTCATGAACCAGGGAAATATATTTTTTCTTGATCTTTTGCTTTTTTTTTTTTATTCTTGGGTTATTTTAATTGGGGGGTTTTTGCGGGGGGGGGGGGGGATGCTCTTATGTTGTCCGTTTTATATTTGTTTTTTATTTTTTGGTTTTATTGGGGAGGAGGTTCTTTTGCTTCTTTCTTTTTTTTGCTCTCACCCTTCTCCTTCCAGGCACTATACAGGTCCCTTCTAGCTTCTTATCCACCCCTCTGAGTAGTTCTTCCTTCCTCCAAGTTTTCAGATACTCTCCAATCCTCTCAGTTCCCTCCATCCACGTACTCCATGCACCTCCCAGTTTCTTCCCCTCCTTCCAGGCACTCTCCCACCCATCCCCCACCGCCCTCCCAGCTTCTTAGCAATCTCCCCTCCCTTCTTCTCTAGGTGGCCCAGGACTAGGGGGAAGCCTCAGGCCACAACATCTCTGTGCCCTGCCGGTGGCAGCAGCAGTTGAGTCTCTGCTCAAGCCCTGGCAGCAGCTGCTATTTCTCTTCTTGCTGGAGCCCTGCTGGCATCTGCCTTTCTCCCCAGGCTCCCCTGGTGGCAGCTGCAGCTTTTCCTGGACCCTGGTGATGCTGTTTTATAGGCAGCTCTGCAGCCAGCATTTTTCCAGCCTAGAAAAAAATAGGTTTTCATCCCTAGGTGCCAGTAGCTATCTGGAGAAATGTTTGCTAGAGGCATAAGATTAAAAGCTTATTATCAACTAGATTCTTTCATGTGCAGAGACATGGATGATATATTTGTTCAAAATTTGGCAGTTCTGCAAATTGTAGTTCCATATCGTTCTATCACAAAACATCATACACAGGGTTCTGCAATTCTCTATTTCCTCTTTTACTGCTCTATTGCATTGCACCTCATATTATCATGCAGCTCAAGCCCAACCCTCCTTATGTGGCACTGGAATAGTTGACAGTCCATGTGGCAGACAGCAGAAGTGAGTAGCAGAAGCATGACAGCATAAAATGAACATACGGCCTATCTAGTCTGTCCATCCACCCAACTCATTTAGCTTTATTATCCCTCAACGCCCTCAGAGATCCTCTATTAGTTTTGGGGGGGTTGGACGCGCGTTTTCCATGCGCTATTATTACCCCTTATACGGTAAGGGCTAATGGTGCGCTCGGCCTCAGCGCACCGTACTGAATCGGCCTGTATGGGATTAATAATAGCACATAGTGATGGATTAAGAAACTGTCTATCATAAACTGTTATATAGTCATACTAAATGTACGCAGCACCCACACTTGACAACTAGGTCTTCACACTAGATTACAGACAATAGGCTCTTTGATCGGGCACGAGGTTCTGTATACCATGGCCACAAAAACAAAAGATGCCCCCCTTACTGTGTCTGACAGCCACAGTGGTTCAGCTGGTGAGGGACAGGTGGTGGTAGTGATGGCAGCAGGGCAGAGCTGCCACAGGAGTGTCATAATTCTCCCATGAAAACTTAAGCCAGTTCCTCCTTTGTCCAAGAAAATTCTCAAAAACAGGAATTCTTACATAATTTAAGCAGATGCTGAATAAATCTTACAAGTTTAGGTAGGATCTTCAAGTGTGTTTTACAATCGCCAACAACTAAGGTGTGCAATCCAAGACATTATACAAGTATTCTATGATGTATCTGGAGGTTTAGTCTAGGTATTTAGCAGTATATTTCAATAAGTTGTATTAAAAATAACATTGCCATTCAACAGAGTGTGAATGGGCAAAAGTTAGCATGTGGCACAACAATTATATTGGAGGGGCTACTCTCATCAGGAGTTAAAAGGGGTGCATCTATGGAGAGTAATTTTATAATTATGTGCAGTGGGGTAAGGTCTGAACATAACCTTTACGCGAAAACTACCCCAAATAAGTTTGCTTTGAAAATTCATGCATAAGTGGCTGAATATGGCCACAAACTAACCCACACAATTTTACATTTACTTTTCAGAGAGCGCGTGCCAAAGCCATGACATAACGCGCAGAAGTCGGGCTGGCACCCATATCTCCTAGTACGCGCACAAATGGTTTTTTTTACCAAAAAAGGGGCATGGACATGATCTGAGCGGGGCAAGCCATTCCTGGATTTATGAAGGAAACCAGCATGAAAATACTTATGCACATAACTGCGCACCTGGGTCCCCTACCACGTAACTTCAAACAATTTGTTAAATGACCCATTCTAGATTGGATGATTCCTGTCTAAGTTGTTAATAATGAATAAATTAAAAATTAAAAAAAAAAAGGCAGTCTAGGGGTATTCCTGGACAGGGCCAACATTTTCGCCCAGAAGTTGCTATTTTAAGAGACACCTATGCACGTACATTTGCCAACTTACTAACGTACTTTTATAGCTAATAGGGAGTATAACTTTCAAAGAACCTTGTGAAATGGCATACATGCGTGTATATGGCCATGCATAAGTTTTACCATAGTTTTTTATAATCCATGCGTACCACATGTGCATGTTATAAAATACAAGTATTTTTACCCCACAACATACACGCGTATCTATATTTATGTACGAATATATGCAAAGCATTGAATACATGTACTTTTTCTACCTATTTAAAAAATATACATGCATACAACTTATGTGCAAAAGTAAAGTAGGACTTGTGCATGTAAATCAGTCAAATTTAAAACATGTGCATGTAAATTCAATTAACCAGTTTACCAATTAGTCCAATTCACCCAGTCCTTCTCCCAGCCTTGTAGATCACCCTGGCTCTACAGCCTGAACTCACCCCAGTTCACCCAGACCTCCCACACAGTCAGTACTAAACAATAATTAGCAGGTGTAAAAATTCACGAGTACGTTGGCAAGTGTACGCATACAACTGTCTTTTAAAATAGCAACTTGTGTATGCAAGTGATGGTGCCGTTCCAAAACCACCCCTTTTTTCCACGTGTATATGCAAATTTTTATGCACAAAGTTATTGAAAAATCACCCTTATCTAGCATAAGTGATATTAAACAGATTTATTGTATAGCATTGACTGGGTGGGAGACTGAAGAAGCAGGAAGGTCTTGATGGAGAAGGAGTGGGCGAACTGGTGGACTAATTGGAAAACTGGTTAATTTCATTTGCACATGCATGTTTTAAAATTGGTCAACTTGCGCAAGTAAGTCCTACTTTGCTTTCGTGCGTAAAATGTATGCACATATATTTTTTAAATTGGTAGGAAATATATGCGCGTTCAATACATTGATATATTGGTTTCAATGCACTGCATGTATTCAAACATAAGCCTACATATGTGCGTATATTGCAGGGAAGTGATACACCAATTTTTATAAAACACACATATTTTTCCTGCGTATTATAAAATACTTGTGTAGATCTGCCCGTGGCCACATGTGTATATATAAGCCGCTGCACACATTTATCTGAAAGTTATGTTCTCACAGGACAGCAGGATGTTAGTCCTCACATATGGGTGACATCATCAGGATGGAGCCCAATCATGGAACACTTTTGTCAAAGTTTCTAGAACTTTGACTGACACCTACTGGACATGCCAAGCATGGCACTAAACTTGCATCCAGCAGGGGTCCCCCTTCAGTCTCTTTTTTTCCGCGCAGCAGTAGCCATGCGGGTTAAGGAGCTCTCTAGAGATTCCTTACAGGAATTTTCCTCATGGAACTTTTCAAAAATTTCTACCCCATAGGGGTCCCCCTATCAATAACAGTACTCCGCGGTCAAAAGGTAAGGTTTTACCCTTGTTGCGGTCAATTCCCGTTCAGTTTTCCCTTCGGGGCCTACCAGCCATCGACCGCACCGCAGATAAATTTTTGTTGACGCCATGGTGTCAGGTTTTCTTCGGTACCCCGATTGTCCTCGGACAATGTCCATCAGAGACCTACATAGGGTTTGTGTATTGTGTTTGGGGTCCGACCATGACATGCTAACTTGCAACAAATGTGCCCAAATGACACCGAAGGGCTGAAAGGCCCGCTCAGAAAAAATGGAGTTTCTTTTTCAGTCAAAACCCCCCGACTCCATTGACCACTTCAACTTCATCTGAGCCGGTGCCATCGACCTCTCGCCAGTAGCGGGACACTGGTGCTGTCCGACCGGCATCGACTATTCCAAAGGTGTTGACCTCTTCCTCATCGCCTCAGGAGAAGGACTGAGGAGAACATCGTGAAAAGTGTCGACACCATCATCGGAAGGCTCAGTCCGCTGATCCAGGCAAGCCCTCCGCATCGATAGAGCCACCGATAAAGAAACCCCGTCCTGAGAAGGCCCCATCCTCCTCTGCGGCTGGATCACAGAGGCGTTCCCACCTTCATTGGTGCCGGGAACCACAATTTCACTTTCACCGGTGGACCCTCCGGCTACTCCAGTGTTGCCTCCTACTCTGGAGCCGGGGTTCTACTCCCCAGGCTTCCACGAGGAATTGGATCAGATGATCCAAGAGGCCATTGGTAAGGCACTGCAGGGCTTTCAACCTCCATCGGTACTGATACCGATGCCAGCCCTAGTCACCGACCCGATTCCCACGGCACTCGCACCGCTGCTCGGCAGGCTGGATACGTTGATCGGTGCTCTTCCGCCGCTGGAACAGAGGACACCGGTATGTCCACAGCCTTCCACGCCAATAACTATCATCGGAGGACAAAGAAACACCAATATCCATACCGCCTTCTGGGATCTTGCCACCGACTCATCCATTGATGTCGCCAGTTCTATCAGTACCTGTGCCTCCATCGGTGCCGCCATCAATGCTTTCGGTGCCTTCATCGATGCCTAGGCCTGGTCCATTGGGAATAGCACCATTACTCCCCTCTGGAGATCCTATCGGAGCTGGTGATCAACCTTACGATCCTTGGACCGATGATTCTTCCCAGGATACTGATTACTTACCTTCAGAGCCATCTCCACCTGAGAAGAGAAGATGTTCTCCTCCAGAGGACCTGTCCTTTTATTAATTTTATTAAAGAAATGTCTGAGACAATTCCATTTCAGCTCCGGACGGAAGAGGATTCAAGGCATGAGATGCAGGAAGTATTCCAGTTTCTTGATGCCCCAAAGGAAATCATGTCTATTCCTATTCATGAAATCCTAATTGATCTGCTGAAAAGGAATTGGGCGCACCCAGGCTCGGTACCACCTGTCAACTGAAAGACAGATGCCACCTATCTTGTCCAGACAGCCCCTGGGTTTCAAAGAACACAGTTGGATCACCATTCTGTGGTTGTAAAGTCAGCCCAGAAGAAGGCACGATGCTCTAAACCTCATTCCTCCATACCCCCAGGGAAGGAAAAGAGGTTCCTGGATGCTTTTGGCAGGCGTGTCTTCCATGGCTCAATGCTTATTTCTCTCATTGCTTCCTACCAGTTATACATGACCCAGTATAACAGAGACCTGTTCAAGAAGATCCTAGATTTCTCTGAATCTTTACCAGAACAATTCCAGGATCCACTTAACGCTCTGGCTCAGAAAGGCCTAGATGCTGGCAAGCATGAGGTCCGCGCTGCCTATGATATTTTTGACACTCCCTCCAGAGTGTCTGCAGTGGGGATTAGTGCAAGAAGGTGGGCCTGGCTGAAGTCCTCAGACCAGAGGTGCAGGACCGGTTAGCAGACCTACCCTGTGCTGGAGATAATCTCTTCGGAGATAAAATCCAGGAAACAGTGGCACAGCTAAAGTACCACCATGAAACACTGCGCCAGCTTTCCTCAGTACCTTATGATTTCCCGTCCACTTCTAAGAGGACATTCTGAAGGGACTCTAAGCGACAGTCTTTCAAGCCATGGAGATATTATCCTTCTGCCACTCGAGGTCGTCCTTCCAGGCCCTACCAGAAGGGTCAGCCCAGGCAAGCCCGACCCCAGAAGACCCAGCCCGCCCCTCAGCCGAGCCCAGCTGCTGGATTTTGACTCCTCGCTGGAGAGCATAAGCCAACCTCCTCTACCATCCATACCAGTCGGCGGTCGACTGTGCCATTTTACCAACATATGGCACACAATCACTTCAGACCAGTGGGTACTTGCTGTATTGACCCAGGGCTACCACCTTAACTTCCTATCGGTACCAGCAGACTCCCCACCTCGGCTGACGTAGGCTTTATCCAACCACTCCTCTCTTCTGGAAGAGGAGGTATCAACCCTCCTGAAATCCCAGGCAATAGAACCAGTGCCCCTTTCTCAGCAGGGGTTCTATTCCAGGTATTTCCTCATTCCAAAAAAGTTAGGCGGCATTCGTCCAATACTGGACCTGCATGCCTTAAACAAATATCTTCAGAGGGAAAAGTTCAGGATGGTAACCTTGGGTTCTCTACTGCCTCTTCTACAAAGAGGAGATTGTCTTTGCTCTCTAGATCTACAAGATGTGTATACACACATCTCGATCACTCCGTCCCATTGCAAATTCCTTCGTTTTCTGGTCAGCCCCCAGCATTTACAGTACCAGGTACTGCTGTTCAGCCTATCATCCACTCCTCGAGTCTTTACCAAGTGCCTCATAGTGGTTACGGCCTACCTGAGATGTCAGGGCGGCCATGTCTACCCTTATCTCGACGACTGGCTGATAAGGGCCCCGACTCAGAGGGATGCATTAGCCTCCTTACGTCTAACAATCCATACGTTGCTGTCTCTCGGGTTTCTGATCAACTACCCCAAGTCCAGCCTAGTTCTATCTTACTATCCTTCATAGAGCCGACCTGGACACCATGCAGGCAAAAGCATTCCTCCCACAGGATCGAGTTCGTACCCTAATACCCCTCGCACAATGCCTCCAGAATTGGCATTATTCAACAGCTCTTCATTTTCTCATTTTGCTGGGTCACATGGCGTCCGCTGTGCATGTCACTCCAATAACATGCCTCGCCATGAGATTCATGCAGTGGATTCTAAAGTCCCAGTGGACTCAGGCTTACCAGCCAATGTCCAGCATTGTCCACGTTACCAAGCAGCTCCGCCTATCGCTGGCCTGGTAGGTTCAGCTCTCCAACCTCCTTCAAGGCCTTCCCTTACAGGTCCCAGAGCCTCAAATTGTCCTAACAGATGCCTCCAATCTAGGTTGTGTTGCTCATGTCAATGACCTACAGACTCAGGGTCCCTGGTCTCCAGAGGAAGCCAAACATCAGGTAAATTTCTTGGAAGTTCAAGCGATCAGATATGTCCTCAAAGTCTTTCAGGATTGCCTCTCAAACAAGACCATCCTGATTCAAACTGACAACCAGGTATGATGTGGTACATCAACAAGCAAGGGGGAACGGGCTCCTATCTTCTGTGTCAGGAAGCTGCACAGATATGGGCGTGGGCTCTTTCCCACTCGATGTACCTGAGAGCGACCTACTTGGCGGGCGTAGATAATGTTCTGGCGGACAGCTTGAGCCGGACCTTCCATCCACACAAATGGTCTCTCAACCCTGCGGTAGCGGACACAATCTTCCAACGTTGGGGGTATCCACATATAGACCTCTTTGCGTCCTTCCACAACCACAAAGTAGACAACTTCGGCTCACTCACTCACAGCCACCACTCACAGCAGAGGGACGCTTTCGCCCTCTCGTGGTCCAGTGGTCTCCTCTATGCGTATCCCCCACTTCCACTCATATCAAAGACTCTCGTGAAGTTACAAAGAGACAAGGGCTTAATGATTCTGATGGCCCCTCACTGGCCACGCCAAGTCTGGTTCCCAATCCTCAAGGATCTATCAGTTCGCCGGCACATCGCTCTAGGGAAGGACACGCTTCTGATAACTCAGAACAATGGGTGTCTACGCCACCCCAACCTCCAGGCCCTGTCGCTGACAGCCTGGATGTTGAAAGGTTAATACTTCAACCCCTTAACCTTTCAGAGTCGGTATCCCGAGTCCCGGTAGCTTCACAAAATCCTTCCACGAGACGCTCTTATCATTCCAAGTGGAAAAGGTTTACGGTCTGGTGCACGTCCGTGTCCATAGACATCTTCACCTGTTCCACTGCAAAGTTTCTGGACTATCTCTGGCATCTGTCAGAATCAGGCCTGAAATCTTCCTCTATAAGAGTGCATGTCAGTGCGGTAGCCGCCTTCCACAATGGAGTAGGAGATGCTCTATTTCGACACAGCCCTTAGTCACACGCTTCATGAGAGGGTTGCTCCACCTGAAATGTCCATTGCACCCTCTGGCTCCCGCTTGGGACCTTAACGTGGTCTTAGCCTCTCCACTCCTGTGATCTCCGCTATCTCACTTGGAAAGTAATTTTTCTTCTCGCTATAACATCTGCTCGTAGAGTTAGTGAATTACAGGCATTATTTATTTATTTATTTAGCACTTTTATATACCGATATTCCGGTAACAGAGTTACCAATCAAGTCGGTTTACATTACAACAATAACCATGACATGAGAATGTCTTACAATAAACAGGATGTGTTTATTGCATTAGTCACCTACCCGCCTTACACTAAGTTTCTACAAGATACAGTGGTTTTCCGTACACACCCTCAGTTTTTACCAAAGGTAGTGTTGGCATTTCATCTTAATGAATCCATCATCTTACCTACTTTCTTCCCAAGGCCCCATTCAAACTGAGGAGAAAAGGCTCTACATTCCCTGGACTGCAAACGTGCCCTAGCTTTTTATCTGGAGCGCACATCAGCCCACAGAAAGTCCACTCAATTATTTGTTTCTTTCGATAACATCAAATTGGGAAATCCAGTGGGAAAACAGACCCTTTCTTCCTGGTTGGCGGACTGTATCTCCTTTTGCTACCAGCAAGCAGGCATTCCGCTACAAGACCATGTGAAAACACACTCTGTTAGGGCCATGGCAACCTCTGTGGCACACCTTCGTTCGGTGCCACTTGTTGATATTTGTAAGGCTGCGACCTGGAACACTCTCCATTACCTTCGCAGCCCATTGTTGCTTACATAAGGTTGGCAGGCAAGATTCCATCTTTGGCCAGTCTGTTCTACGCAACTTATTCTCAGCTTAACTACCCAACATCCTACCAACGACCCATTCAGGGTTTTCAGGATGCCCTCCTACCCAAATCCACCCCTGTTGTGCCTGTTGCACGTCTTTGGGTGCATTTGGTGCACTGCTCGGGCATCCTCAGTTCGCTACTCACCCACATGTGAGGACTACCATCCTGCTTGTCCTGTGAGAAAGCAGAGTTGCTTACCTGTAACAGGTGTTCTCACAGGACAGCAGGATGTTAGTCCTCACGAAACCCGCCTGCCACACCACGGAGTTGGGTTCGCTTGCAATTTGTTATTTTATTTTTTCACACGTACTTCTTACTATACACGAGACTGAAGGGGGACCCCTGCTGGATGCAGGGTTAGTGCCATGCTGGGCATGCCCAGTAGGTGCCAGTCAAAGTTCTAGAAACTTTGACAAGTGTTCCGTGATTGGGCTCCATCCTGATGATGTCATCCATATGTGAGGACTAACATCCTGCTGGCTTGTGAGAACACCTGTTACAGGTAAGCAACTCTGCTTTCCCTATGCTTAAGTTGGAACTTGCCTCAATTCCGCCTGCAGAATGTCTCTTCCCAGTTTGTGCAAAAGTACACATGCAATTGGGTTACACGATTATTCTTATGCAAACTGAACCTCAACAATTCAGTCCTAAATGTACTGAGATTTTCTCTCTCTTTTAGGAATATCTGAAAAGTCTCAAACTTTATTTTTCCCTTTTACAATCTGAATCAACCCAAAGTATAAAACAGAGTCCAGTTGCCAATGGCTCAGATTCATCCAGTGCAGCCTGTCATCATGGCTTATCCTAAAAAAAGCACTGGCTCTCCGGCTCCAAACAGGGTTTGGCATTAACTGAACCTGCCTGTCCACCTGTACATATAAGCACAAGTAAAATGAAAAGAACTCTCATTCCAAATGTATTCAGGGCTGGTGCTAGCTTTTTGGCTGCCCTATGCGAACAATTACTGTTCAGCCCCCTTTTTTAAGACTTAATTTGTATTCTTTTTTCCAATCAGAGCCAGTGCAAGGGGATTAGGCAACCTAAGTGAACCTTACAGCTTTGTGCCCAGCCCTCCCCCCACCATGACCCTCTCCACACAAAATTTAAAATTAAACATTTATAATAAAATATTTTGCATGAAAAAGGAAGCTCAAAAGCACAGCATTTTGAAGTAAAAATATCACAACATATATATTTACATGCACTGCTGTGATGCCACTCAGAAAACCCTGCAAAAAAAAAAAAAAAAGACACTTGGAACCCATATGGTATTAGGCCTATTGTAAAACATGTTTGGGTGCAGGCTTGGCCCTCAAAAAGCAATGCGTAAACTGAAGTACATTTACAATATAATAAACTTCCTATATCAAAACAGTACTAACTGCCATCATTCAAACAGTTACAACCCTACCTATGAAAAGGCCACCCTGCAAACATTACACGAAGATCTAAAACACCAGTATACTTCCTATTACGAAATCAGAACAAAGCAAGCTGCTACAGATCCCTACAAAGAAACAACACGTTAGCAGAATACTTCACCTCAGTCATACATGCAGAACACAGACAGATCCTCGCCAAATACAGAATAAAGTGACCATTAAGTATAAATAGAAAAGTGCAGTCAAAAACTGAACTGGAAACCACAAGAAGCCGGACTCTCTATGTAATGCAACTATAGAAAAACAGAATCATCAGCATTCCTCAGAAAACATCAAACAACAAAATCAAGAAATATAAAGCATCACTCATAATAGTAAAAATAATAAATATTTCAAAACAGTTGATGAAAATAACATCCAATAATTGAAAACTCAATTTATTTTTTAAATTTCCCAAACACCAATAAAATATTTCAAAACAGCATACTCATCAAATAACACCAGATTAATTAAAACCAATAAGGATTTTAAAAATTGCTTACTCTCAATACCTAGGAACTTTTGACTTCCAGTCACTCTGAGATTGTCATGAATTAGTGGGAGGGGAAGGGAGATGCACAAACTTTCTCCTCTCTCACACACACACACACGTTCATCCTCAAATTTACACATGCTATCATTCTCACACTTACACACACTCACACAGAGACACACACAATCGTTCCCTCTTTCAAACTCACATGTTCACAGACACATATATACACATACAAAATGCCGGCTCTCTCACAGGCACACACACACATACACACTTGCTCCCTCTCTCTCAGATGCGCACACACATGCTGGATCCCTCTCTATCTTTTTTTCTCAGGCACACACACACACACACACACAAAATACTGGCTCCCTCTTTTTCTCGGGCACACACACACATGCTGGCTCCCTCTCAGGCACACACACTCCTTCTCTCTCTCAGACTCTCACACACACATATGCTGGCTCCCTCTTTCTCAGGCATACCTGCTTGTGTGCACACGCACACACACTGGCTCTCTCTTTCTCAGGCACACACACAGATATGCTGGCTCCCTCTCTCTTGGGCACACATGCTTTTACACACACACACACACACACACTCTCTCTCTCTCTCACATGATGGTTTAGGCAAATACACACACACATGGCGCTCCCTCTCTAGTAGAACATGGGCCACTGGATGGAAAAGGATCCCTCAGCAGCCATGGGACCTCCTCTTTAGCTGGGCTGCCAGGCAAGATGGGATCTCCCAGTGGCCAAGTATTCTCGCTTCGGCTGATTCACTTCAATCTCCAGCATGATGGGCTTGGGCACTGGTTCCCAGGCCACAGCTCTCTCAGGGCCACCACCCTGTGTAAGTGCAGGGCTTACACAGTGGGTCTCACCAGGCCTGAATGCATTAGCATCACATCAGCTCATCCCTTCATGAAATGTTAAGTTCTAAGCATGATGAGGCAACAAATAAGATGAAAGAAAGAGGGAAAGAGGAAGAGAAGGGGGTAAGCATGGTGCAAGTCAAAGTTTATTCCACTTACCAACAAGCCATTTGTGGCGTGAACAGTGACACATCTGGAGAAACTGTGATGAATGGCAAGGCCCTCCACATAGGTCCCAGCACTGTAGCCCCCTGTTTCATCCACATCCCCACAGAGGTGAAAGTGCACAGGATAGCTCCCCACTAGCTGCTGGCCCATATGCTTCAGCTCCACATTAGAAAGGTGGACAGATGTAAAGTTTGTCAAAATCTAGAATTTAAAAAAAGGAAAAAAAGTCTGCTTTCTTGATTAGTTCTCTACAAATTAAAACACATGCAAAAATATATATAAAATCAAAAACTGAAAGTCCACTATTTGCCAGAGGTAGACTGGCTTTTTAGAGGGCTTGACATTTATTTTTTCCAGATGCTTGGCAGTAACATGATTGCAAATAGCTCAAATTCCTGTAATTTATTGATATCTCTATACTTACTGAGAAAAGCAAGCCTGCAGCGCCATACAGAGGTTGTTAGACTAATAGACTGCAGATAAGATAACTGCACTGCTCTTCTAAGTAAAAGGATGACAGAAGGAACAAAATCGCCTTGCAAGGAATAAAGCAATGGAAAATAATCCTGTTCCCTTTCGGACACTCTGTTACTGACAGAGGGGCCGATGCAATACAGTGCGCTTGGCCGAGCACACTGTTAACCTGCAGTTGGTCAGGCGCTAATCAATCCCCTAATGCAATAAAGGGATTAGCACATATTCAATGCGCATCCAACGCGAAGTGAATCTTATATCACTCATTACATGCAAATGCATGTGAATGAGGCTATTAGGCATTCACTCCCAGTGCAAAAAAAAAAATGTGCATCTCGGACGCTCATTTAACTGTCATCTATTAACGCCTTACTACAGCAGGCGTTAATAGCTGAGTGCATCAAAAAAAGTACAAAAAAGCAGAAAAAAACTGCTTTTCTCTACTGCCTCCTACTTAATATCATTTAAATTAGGGGGTCGCGTTAGCAAGAAGGTGTTAGGGTCAACCCTAGCGCATCCTTGCTAACGCGAATCCAATCGGTTTTCATGACTGCCGTCCGCTGGTCATGAAAACAAACGCGGAGATATCGGCGTCTGTTTTCCTTACCGGCGGACAGCCACGAAAACAGACGCTGATAAACCTTGTGTCAATTTTCGTGACAGCCGTCTGCCGGCAAGGAAAACAAACGCCGAGTGTATCCTAACCGGCGGACGGCAGTCACGAAAATTGTCGCCGGGTTTATCGTCATCTGTTTTCGTGACTCGGCTGTCGGCCGGTAGAAACCCATCGCCGATAAACTCTGTGTCGGTTTTCGTGATGGGTCAGACTGTCTATTTTTTTTTTTTTACTTTGTTTCTTTTATTTTTCATCCTACTTAATATATTATCGGCATTGGTTTTCTACCAAGTAGGATGAAAAATAAAAGAAACACGCGGCATCTGTTTTCCTTACCGACGGACAGCTGTCACGAAAATTGACGCAGGGTTTATCAGTGTCTGTTTTGGTGGCTGTCCGCCGGTCAGGAAAACAGATGCCGATAAACGCCGCGTCTGTTTTCGTGACCCCCCTAATTTAAATGATATTAAGTAGGAGGCAGTACAGAAAAGCAGTTTTTTCTGCTTTTTTGCACTTAATATATTAAGTATATATTAAGTAGGATGACAAATAAAAGAAACAAAAGTAAAAAAAAAAAAAAAGATAGTCTGACCCATCACGAAAACCCGCTTCTACTTGACTTTATTGCATCGGCCCCCCATAATGAGATGTGACATGACCCCCAACCTGTCATGGAGGGCATAGTTTTTTTACCTATATCCTCTCTATTCTCCTTTTCATGCCAAGTCCAAAACTTCAGCTCACTTAAAAATAAGACAGTTTATGCTTCTAAAAACATAAGTTGAATGGATGTCTAAAATCACTGCTTTTTCTTTAAAAAAAAAAAAAAAAAAATTCAGCTCACTCACTAGGAAATCCCTGGCAGGTGGTTAGAAGGCTGTAGGTGCAATTCAGGTCGCCATTTTCTAAGTATGTTTTAATGCAGCTTTTTCTCTCTGAACCAAAATAGATGGAAGAAAGGACAGCAAAGCACTAGGGACATTCTGTGCGATGGTTTAAGACTGAGAAATGTAGATGTTGCAAAAGCAACCTAAGTTATAAAACTCTGGGCCTGATTTACTCCCATTCTGTGTCTATGGGAAAAATGCTTAGTAACTGAGGCCCTTTATTTGGCAGTGTCGCCAGACTGTCTACCTTTGGCATTGCTTGAAACAAAGAGTTTACACTCTGGTTGGATACTGCCCGTCTGTAAACATTCAAGACATGCAGACATCTCTAGGCAAATATTGAACTCTTCATTCTTATAAAAAAAATAATAATAATTTGTGCAATCAAATGGTCTCAGACCATCATCATTATGCACTATGCCAATTTAGCTACTAGATAAGCCAGGGCAAACAAAGCAACCCACCCATCACGGAGAGCAGCTTGCCACTACCAGCAGCCACTGGCAACCTGAAGACAAGGAACAACATTGTTGACATTTCTACACAGAGGCCGATGCCTCCCTGCCCGATTCTTTGTGGCCAGCCTACAGACACCAACTCGGAAATTCCTGTCCTTGAGCCATGAAACTCCTGACCAGCTGAGGATACTTTGACAACATAGAGAGAAAAGCTGCACAGCACTTTAGTCGCTGGTGAAAGAAACAGATATTTTAAGAAGGTCAGAAGGTTGATGCTAAGTAATCAGGGATTAGTTAGCCTGTAATATTTGTGAAATAAATCTGTACAGACTTTTAGTCAATGATCTGTTGTGCCAATTTAGAAACTATGAAAAAGTACCTATCTTGAATCACTAAAGCAATTGCTATAAACTATATATGTGTAATACCTAATCAATTATGTGCAATTACTTCAAATCCTAATAAATATGTTAAATCAAAGAAATTATCTAAATATATGGCCTTGTTATATTAAAAGCAGTTCACAATACACTGTTGCTATTCCTTGGTTTCTAGATCCAGGTCTTTAGTTTATATTCCCTAGGCAACCGCACTAAAGTGGATTTTGTAATAAAGTTACTGAAAAACGGTAATAGTTCTGCTCTGTGATCTTATATAGTTATATAAGTGTTGTGGTTACATTTGGTTACAGAAAATAAAGAATGATTTCTTTAAAGGAATTAAAAGCCCAACTGTTTTATACTCACAGAAAGGAATTTGTTCTAGCGTGGTGGCTGGCACTCAGATGTTCTGATACTATTTGGTTTCAATATTCAAAGCCTTGTTGGATCCCCTTTACCTTCATCTACAGCACTAAAATAAATCTGTTCTTGTACAAAGCAATGCTACACAGCAAAGGATTCCTCAGGTAAGGCTGAAGCAATAAACATGTGAAATGTATTCTATTCTTCCTACAAACACAGCCACTCTGGTCCAGAGGCAAGACTCTTGCTCACAGGATCACTGAGTCAGCAGCACTGCAACGCGTAGAGAGATGCATAAGTTTGCCCTTGCACGGAGAGATGCCTGAACACATGACTTCCATCCTCCCCAAATCCAGGCTCACAAGCTAAAATAGCAAAAGGCTCTCAATCTGATTATCCACACTTTAAACCTCAAACTAATCTTCACAGCTCTGGTAAACCAACTCCTTATCAGGCTGGAGGACAAGGGAACTGGATTGAATTTGGCAGGTTCTTTAAGCAGCTCAACATGTATTCCTTTTTCCTCCCACTCAATCAGTCAGCATGTCAGAGCAAATATTACTAAGATTTATCATTTTCTTTGCAATGTTTTACTTTTTCTTTTTATGAGCAAATGAGTACCTGAAGTCCAGGAAGACTTATACTAGTTAGCAATGTCCATGATAGTAGACCTTGGTAAATCAAGACATCACTGTATGAATCGCTGCCAGAAATTCAGGCTAGCACCCTGCCACTACTTCTAAATTACAAATGTGAGCATAAAACCAGCTGAACAGCAACCCCTCAAGGAAAGAGTCATGAAAATAAGGCAGGAGGGGATAGGGCCATCATACAAGAGATATGCACCTCTTTTATTCCAAACAAGCATATAGCTAACAAATAAATCATCTTTGGACAAAAGGAGACTAAAAAGGTGGAACAAAACCAGAAAGCTAAAAATCAGACAAGCAGGCATTCTAAAAAACACAGGTAGTACTTCTGCTTTAAGTTCATCTCGGCACATTCCAATCACCAATAATTTTCCTCTGCTTGCAGAGGGAACCTTTCGGTGAAAGGATGGCAATTCAGTTTGATTGAAATCTTCTCACACCTTGATGTGTCCTCCGAATGTGTCATAGTTGAAAAATTGGCACAGGTTGTCCCCGTAGCAGGATGTCTCCATCTCGCCTTGGATCAAGATGTTCCTGGTGAGATCTGCTACTTCGGCTCTCATGTCGATCCCGTCTATGATCTCGCCCATATGAAGGAACTGAGGCTTTTCTGTTCCAGGGGTCAAATAAAAGAACTATTAAACACCTTGTTAAAAAAAAAAAAAAAAGGACTTACAATTATGAACATTGAAAAGTATCTATTCAACATGGAATAACAGCACAAAATCAAAAAACAGCAGTGATTATATATGTATATATATATATATAGAGAGAGAGAGAGAGAGAGAGAGAGATAAAATGTATCTATATCTATAAATAGATATATACAGATATACAAACATATATATGACACACACACATACATATATGGGTGGCAGCTCAGAGTGGAGGAGTGGCATGGCTTGTAGTGACTGAAAAGCCCTCTGGGTCATCAGAACTCCTCAACCTGCCTGCAACTGAAGGGACGAGATCCCAGGGCTGCTAGCGAACTTCATCGCCCCCAAGGCCTAAGAAGAAAGTGAGAGGCTAAACCTGAGTGAGAGGGAAGAGAATGAACATGTGTGTGTTATAGAGAGTGTTTGTGAAGGTGGACCCTTGACGCTGCCTGCAGGGAGGAGTCCTCCAGGTCCTTGTCGTCGCTAGGCGGAACTGGTCGAAGTGGAGACCCAAGGCTGCCGAGATGGATCCACAACTTCTGGCAAATGACAAACAATGTGAATATTTCCCAAGGGTCGAGGCAAGCGGCAATCAGATAAAGTCCAGAAGTCGTACCGGAGTCGAGGCAGGCGGCGATCAGGCGACATCCAGAAGCCGTACCGGGGTCGGGGCAGGAAGCAATCCAAGGGGATGGCAAGACAAAGGAGCGGAGACAGAGTCAGGAACACGAGTCAGGAACATGCAACCAGCTACTCCAAGGAGCTCGACCTGTTGCTGAGGTGTCTAATGCAGGACACGCCGGGCCTTAAGTAGTAAGGCCTAGGTGATATCATCATCGGGTGCCACAGGAGGTTTCCCGCTGCAGGCCCTTTAGATAGCAGTGAGATGCACGAGCATCTAGGGACGCTTACACAGTGGAGCGGCGTTTCCGGTGCGGTGTGTCCCCTGCCGCACTTGGAGCCTGAAGGTCGTTGCTGCGGCGGTGGTTTCCTTGCCGCCTGGTGAGAGCGGCTGGCCGTAACCCTACTCCACGGTCAACAGAGTGCAACAGTACGCCCTCCTTTAAGCCCCTTCCCCAGGGGCCAGGGCTTCTTGGGGTGGGTTGCATGAAATGTCTTAAGATCCTTATTCAGGATTCTTATTCAGAATTCTCCTGTGGACCGGACCCTTCCTAGGAGATTAGGTACTCCCACCTCCAGACATCCAAGACCTCCCTTACTTGGTACAGCTGATCTTCCTCTGTGGCTACCTCTGGGGGTTCCGGAATCTTCCAGGTAGGCCAGGATGGGACCAGGGGCTTGAGCAGAGAAACATGAAATATGTTGTGGAATTTCATGGAAGTTGGAAAATGTAGTTGATAGGTGACGGGTCCAACTTGGCAGATAATGGAGAAAGGCCCAATGTAGCATGGTGCTAGTCTCATAGAGGGTACTCTGAGCCAAATACAGTGGGTGTTTAGCCAAACTTTATTCCCAACCTTGAACTGGGGGGGGGGGGGGGGGGGTCGTCGATGGTTGTCCACTATCATTTTTGCTTTCAGGGTAGCCTTCTGGATCATTGCCTCTGTATGGATCCACAATTCTTGAAGTTCCTGCACCATTAATTGGGCTGCCGGAGATGCGACTGATAGCGGAATTGGTAGTGAAAGAGCTGGCTGTCTCCCATATACTATCTGAAATGGGGAAGATCCAGTGGCCATATTCATAAGGGAATTGTGTGAAAATTCTGCCCATTGAAGAAGAGTGGCCTAGTTGTCTTGTTCATTCATGAAAGATCTGAGGAAGATTTTTAGAGTGCAGTTGGTCCATTCTGCCTGGCCGTTGGCTTGAGGGTACTCAGCCATGGTAAATACCAGCGTAATGTTAAATTTACAACATAAGGAACGCAATACTTGGCCATAAATTGAGTTCCTCAAACTGAGGCAATATGCTGCGGTAATCCATGCAGGTGGAAGACGTGGGTGATAAACAATCTTGCCAATTCAGTTGTGGATGGTAGGCCAGGAAAGGCAATGAAGTGGGCCACTTTAGAAAATTGGTCGATCACAACCCAGATAATATAGCAGCCATTAGAAAGGGGAAGGTCCACCACAAAGTCAGTGTACAAATGGATCCACGGTTCCTTGGGGGCTGGCAACAGTGGTCTCATGCGACAACAGTTTCATTGTAAACCGATGTGATCTGTAGCTTTTACACGAACGTCAGTATATAAAAGTCCAAAATAAATAAATAAATAAAAATAACAGTCCTCCAAGGTCATCCCACCATAGTTTTTGTTGGGCGCAGGTTGGGCAAGAATCTACATAAGCCTTGACAGCCTTTTGCATTTGGGGCCACCAATAACAACGCTGGAGAAGTGCGAGAGTCCTGGCCCGACCAGGGTGTGATATAATCGTGTGAACCTTCCAAAACCTTTTGACAGAGACATAGTGGAACGACCGTTTTTCCTAGCAGAACGGACATAGTGGTAGCGAGGATGATGTGACCAGGTGGATCGGGTGTATTTTCCACCTCGGAGGACTGTGATAACATGTCCTCCCGGGAATTCCTAGTTCCCGGCCGACATCTCATCTCGAAGTCGAAGCGGACGAAAAACAGGGACACCGGGCTTGGCGGGCATTCAAATGTTGGGCAAAGTGGAAATGTTCTAGGTTTTTATGATCGGTATAGAACATGATGCAGTGTTGCGCTCCCTCCAGCCACTGTCACCATTCTTCGAGTGCCATTTTTATGGCTAATAATTCCTTATCCCCAATACTATAATTTTCTTCTGCAGGGGAAAATTTTCGAGAAAAAAAATGCACGGAGGGAGGACCCTGTATCTGACTGCTGTCTTAGTACGGCTCCTGCTCCCACAGAGGAAGCATCCACCTCAAGGATAAATGGGCATGTACGATCAGGATAGCGGAGGCAGGGTTCACGAAGAAAGGCTTGCTTTAACTTAAGGAAGGTGCTAACTGTACCCAGAGGCCAGTCCTTGGGAATAGTGCCTTTTTTGGTGAGAGCCATGAGAGGAGCAACGATCTGGGAGTAATTGGGAATAAAATGTCATTAGAAGTTCGAAAGCCCCAGAAATCTTTGCAGTGGACGAAGGCTGGAGGGCCTTGGCCAGTTCAGAATACATCTTACCTTCTCAGGGTCCATGCGAAAACCACTGCTGGAGATGATATATTCCAAGAAGGGTAAACTTTCTTTTTCAAAAATGCACGTTTCGAGTTTAGCAAACAGCTTGTTGTTCAGTTCGGAGTTAACAGTCTGCTTGGGATTAGCAATCTGTTGTTATTTAGGAGAGGTGTGGGTGGATCCTTGGACCAGTGGCAGATGACCATGCCCCGGGGAAAGATCCCGAGAGGGGACCACCGGTCAGGCTCAGAGTTTGGAGATAGACACACACTAGTTCTTTTATTAGACAGTATACTGAACCACCAGAGGTGGCAGTAGTGGGCTGGAATGCCCAGCTGGGCTGTAGTTCCTCAGATACTGGAATAGCGAACCCTGGAGGCTGAGCTGTAGAGAAACTGAAATATAGTGAGTAGGCAGGGTATGCAGAGTTCATGTACTGAACCAGATGGTAACACTCACACAATGTCTCATAGAAGTCCAGGAGCTGGAATGTATAGGCCCTCGAGGAGTGAGCACCTGGTTCCAGGGAAAGCTCTGAGAGAGCTATGGTAACTCACTGATGTAGTTGGCAGTGATGACTTCCAGGCAGAAGAGAGTACCGAGTAAGTCTGGGAACAAGGGCCCTCGAGGAGCAAGTACCGGTTCCAGACTGTCACCTGAAAAACAAAGGAGAGAGTGAGGCCCCCGAGGAGCGGGTACCCCTGGTTAGTCCGAGGAGGCAGAGTAGCTTGGAAAGTCAAAGCGAGTCCGTAGTCATTCCTTGCTAACTCAATGTGCTAGCAAATTCTAAGACCTTATATATCCGTCGCGGGTGACGTCATCTTAGGGGGACGCCCCCGAGGTTCGCGCCATCGCCGGTACTTCAGTCGGGGCCGCGCCGCGCCGCACGTGCACCCCTAGGCCTCCAGGAAACATGGCGGGTTGCAGTATCTAGCCGGGCCAGGGACGCCGGAGGACCTCGGCAGAAGGACGCCACGGCAGCCAATCTTCCCGCGGACGAAGAGGGAGGTGCCAAAGAAGTAAGGAGGGCGGAGAGAGGGTGTCGGGAACCGACTGACACAACACTTGTTTGAGTGTAGGCATTGGAAAGCCTGCCAAACGTCCCAACGATGAGAAGGAAGATCTTTGGAGAAAATGAGGATGTCATCCAGGTAGACTACAACACAGACATACAAGAGATCCCTGAAAGTCTCATTCATCATATTTTGAAATACCGCGGGAGCATTGCACAAACCAAAGGGCATAACCAGGTATTCATAGTGGCCATCTCGCTTGTTAAAAGCGTCTTCCATTCGTCACCCACCTTAATGCGAATAAGATTGTATGCCCCCCCGGAAATCAAGTTTGGTAAATATTCTGGCTCCTTGAAGATGATCAAGAAGTTTGGAAATAAGAGGCAAAAGGTAGCGGGCCTTCTTTGTGATCATGGTAGTCTATACATGGCTATAGTGTTCCATCTTTTTTGGACACTAAGAAGAATCCTCCCCCGGCTGGGGACGTAGATGGTCAAATAAACCCTCTCTCGAGATTCTCCTAGGTGTACTGAGACATAGCCTTGGTTTCAGGTAGGGACAGGGGATATACTCTTCCCAGAGACTGATGCATGACACAATCGAATGACTGATGTTCCAGCAAGATCTCTGCCTTCTTTTTAGAAAATACATCCAAATAATCAGCATACTGCGGTCATGGCAAGGAGGACCAGAAAGAGGAGCCAAACTGGACAGAGGCAAGAGGCATGACAGCGAGGACCCCACTTAGTTAGCTGCAGAGTTTCCCAACCGAAACTGGGAGAATGGAGCTGCATCCAGGGCAATCCTAACACGAACGGGTGTATAGCTTTCTCAAGAATGAACAAGGTTATCTCCTCCACATGTAGGATACCGGTGCGGAGCGGAGTAGTCATCATAGTGATCTGGCCCGGAAGGGGCTCCCCATAGATGGAGGAGATAATTAACAGCAAATCCCTGGTAACTGTTGGTAGTTTCAGATGGTCTGCCAGGGCCTTCATGATGAAGTACCCCCCTGCACCAGAGTCCACTAGTGCGAGGGTGGAGAATATGCAGTCTTTCAAGGTGATTTCTACAGGAAGAGTGCATTGGGGGAGTAGGCACAGTATAGCCTAGGGACATCTCCTTGCTGACTCCTAGGCTCGGTAGTTTCCCTGTTTCACGGGGCATTGTGCCAGCAGGTTCCCCTTCCCTGCACAGTAAAACAGAGGCCCTGGATATGGCGACGATTCTTCTCCTCCAAGGTGATGTGACTTCGAGCTGCATGGGCTCCTCCAAGTGGGTTGAAGCAGGTGTCATCAATGGAGCTGGTGTATGGGGATGCGAGAATGATGGATCCAATGGTACCTGCCTGCATGGTGCTCGCAGCTTGCAGGCTCCATTGTTGAAGACGCAGATCAATCTTTCCAGCAAGATCAATAAGGGAGTCTAGGGGGTTGGGCAGTTCTCTAGCAGCAAGCTCATCTTTAATTCGGGAAGACAATCCTTCAAAAAAAAAAAATACTTCAAAGACTGTCCTCTCGCCAATTTAGTTCCATGGCCATAGTGCAAAACTCAATGGCATAATCCATCAGAGGTCTAGGGCCTTGCCACAGGTGCAGCAGTTCCAATCCAACAGTATTCAGTCAACCTGGTTCATCAAACATCTGCTTACAGTTCTTGACAAACAGCTGTAGGTCCTGCAGTAATGCCCAGAGAGGGGAAGCCTCAGCTAAGGCTTTCCCGTCAAGAAGAGAGAGAATAAAGGTGGTTTTAATAGAGTTGGAAAATTGTTCAGGCTACAGAGAAAAGTGCATAAAGCACTGATTTAAGTATCTAAGGTCTGTTTAGGGTTCCCCACATATCTAGTAGGTAACGGGAGATGTACAGCGGGAGAGGCCACCATGGTTACGGGTGTAACTGGAAGTCCTGTTCCTGTTGATGCAGTGGGGGCATCAAGATGGATGCTTAGACGTTCCATCGAGCTTGCACTGCCACCAGGAATTATTGCTGCTGCTGGATCTTCTGAGCCAGACCTGGGATGGCTTGGAGGCCAGAGAGATCTGCCGGGTCCATTGCCTCAGAAAACTGTTGTGAAGGTGGACCCTTGAACCGAGACAAGGTTGATGCTCTCTGCAGGGAGGAGCCCTGCAGGTCCTTGTCATTGGTAGGTGGAACTGGTCGAAGCAGAGACCCAACGGGACCTTCACCAAATCAGCCCTCATTCCCCACAGGTTGAGCCCTTGGGTGCCAGGGCCAGCTGGACTTAAGTGCGGGTCTCTGATAGAGAAGACTCCCATGAAGGAAGAGACTAAGCTACCGAGATGGATCCACAACGTCCGGCAAGCATCAAACAGTGTGAAGGTTTCCCAAGGGTCGAGGCAGGCGGCAATCGGGGAAGTCCAGGAGTCGTATCGGGGTTGAGGCAGGCAGTGATCAGGCGAAGTCGAGGAGTTGTATCGGAGTCGAGGCAGGAAGCAATCTGAAGGGATGACAAGACAAGGAAGCAGAGACGGAGTCGGGAACTTGGAGTCAGGAATACTAACCAGCTACTCCAAGGAGCTCTAACTGTTGCTGAGGCATCCAATGCAGGTCAGGCCAGGCCTTAAGTAGTAAGGCCTAGGTGATGTCATCATTGGGCACCACAGGAGGTTTCCCGCCATAGGCCCTTTAAATAGCAGAAAGATGAGCGCACATGCACGTCTAGGGACACTTTCACAGTGGAGTGGCATTCCCAGCGCAGCGTGTCCCATCGTGCATGGTGGCATGCCGCACCTGAAGCCCAAAGGTCGTTGCTGCAGCAGTTGTTTCCCTGCCGCCCGAAGCCCTTGGTAAGAGTGGCCAGCTGCGGCCCTACTCCATGGTCGGCCAAACGCAACAGTGTGTGTATAGGAAAGAGGGAGTGTGGAGAGGGTTTATGCACTCTCTCTCCCCTAATCCACAATAATCTCAGGTGACTGTAAATCACCTCTGGTATTGTTAATCAAGGGATTTTTTCTATCCTTAGTTTTTATTAGGTATTATTTGATGTTTATTTTCAAACTTTTTTTGGTGTTTGGGAAATTAAAAAAAATTGTATATGAGTTTTTAATTATTGGATGTTATTCATCAGCTATTTTGAAATATTTATTCTTTTTATGAGTATGCTTTTACAGTTATGATTGATGTTTTATATTTCTTGTTTTTATTGTTTGATGTTTTATGATGACTGCTGATGTTTCTGTTTTTGTATTGTTGCAAGGCACAGAGTCTGGCTTGTTGCAGTTTCAAGTTCAGTTTTTGTGTGCATACTTTCATTTATACTTTATGAATTTTTTATTCAGTATTTGGTGAGGGTCTTATGTCTGTTCAGCATGTGTTATCCAGGTCAGGTGAGGTATTCTGCTAGTATGTAGTTTTTTTGTAGGGATCTAGAGACGCCTAATAAGAGTTTATTAGTGTTTTAGGGCCTGGTGTAATATTTTTAGGGTTGTTACTGTTTGCTTGCTGATAGTTAGTGCTGTTTTGGTATAAGAGGTTTACTATATTGTAATTGTAAATTGGTTTATTCATGGCTAGCTGAGAGTCAAGGCCATACCCAACACACATTTCAATAGGCGTAACATCATATGGGTTCCAAGTGTCTATTTTGCTAGATTTTCTGGTTTACCTCAGAAGTCTATACTTTCAGTGTCCTTTTCATGTTAAATTTGTAATTGTGTGTGATGGGGACAGGGGATGGGGAGAGCCAAGGCTGTAATGTTCACCTAAGGCATCTAATACCCATACACTGGCCCTGCTGCAAAATATCCTGGAACCCAGTTCAAAGTCTCTGACTGGGACTATATTCCATACACAATATACACTAGGGATTTTTTTTGTCATTTATTCTTGATTTTTTTTAAAGAATTTACATGTTGATGAAAGTTGTATTTTGTTGGCTAATTTGAATTTTTCGGGTGCATAATTAGTTTTCATATCCACTAGCCCAAAGGCTTTGTATTGGGGTTGAGATAGTTACCATAGTTGTTTCAAAATTCAAAGAATATGCTTTTAGATATATTTTTTGAGAATAAATTACTACAGTTTTCCATAGGGACAGTCTACTAGATAACCAACACTACTCACAAATGAATTACTTGCCCACTATTGGCATTATGGTAGAGAAGTGTCCCAAATTTTCCTACCAGAAATCTGGTTGTCTTACTGTATCCTAACTGCACCTGTAAATGCTGTTCGAACACAAAAAGTTATTGTTAGGAAAGAAAAAAAAAAGAAAAGCCCATGAATGGCTCCATTATAATCCAGAGGAGTATGGGGGCAGAGGGAGACTGCAAAGCAATTGTTTGCACAGTGCAGCAAAACAGGTAACACCAGTTTGTGTGTGTGTGTGTGTGTGTATAGAGATAGATATATATGTATAGATATAAATATAGATATTCATAATATGAACATTACCCATGAAAATTGCTCTTCTCATTGGCATCTCAAACTACTTGATTTATTTGCAAAAGTCCCGACTGACAAGTGGCAAAATGAAGCAGAGCTGTAATTTAGCAGGGCTGGGCTACATTTGTGGTTACAGTAACTGCAGGGGGGCGTGGGGTCTGTCCATGGAAAACTAAATGAAGGTTTCGTAAAATAAAAATGAAAATAAAAAACTTGCATGGGGCTATAGTCTGATCTCATGGGATTAGCTGGAGCTGCACCACAGCAATGTGATGCCATATTTAAACCATTTGCAGCTGGCTATTCTGCGAGAAAAATGTTAATAACTTTTGAAAATGTGGCACAGTAGTTGAGAAAACAAAAGGAGAAGTATTATATAAATATATTTCCTGCTTACCCACATGTACACCCCCCCTTTTCAACACTGTGTGACTTTGGAACCGTGAGCCAGACAGACTCAACTATTTTCAAACAAGCACAAACTTCGTTAGTACCTTTGACGCCTATGTTTGCAAACTTACATTTTCTGACAAAGTACATAGGTCTGTTTACTAAGCCACTTTAATTTTCCTCAGCAGTAAAATACCACAAGTCAAGTCAATCCCAGAAAAGGACGCGTGATGGCAGCCCCACAACTTAGGACCTCCATCTTTTAAAGGGGCTGATGCGGCTCCTGTTACTCCCCCCTCCCCCCCCGGTGAGGAGTAAAAACAAATCTGTAGGGGTCTATTGAGACCCTCTTCTCTCAATCCCTAGCCACCCCGTGGGGGCCAATGGTAAAAACAAAAAAAAAAAAGAAAGAAAGGTAAGCCCCCTTTGACTCAAAACCCCTCCCACTGTAAAAAATAAAAATACAGGCCCCCATCCCCTCCCATTAATTAACAGTAAGTTCTGATGGTCTAGTGGTAGTTAGCGGAGCACCACTCTATGCTCCAGGCCCGAAACATAAACAAAATGACGCTAGCCTGCCTCTAATACACAGGGGCAAAGAAATGCTGGAGAAGGCCGGCATTCATTTTGATTGTGGGATTGGGTTTGGAGTTCGAGCTGTGGCCATCCGCAGTGTGAAGATAACAATCAACAAGATTGGGGTTGGGGCCGTGGCAAAGTCCGTAGTGTGGAGGTAAATTTTCAACAAAATTTATGGCCATAAATGGGTTTTCGAAAATTGCTACTTTTACACGCATAACTCCTTTGAAAATTGACTCCAAAGGGCTGAATTGTCAAAAGGTTTTACGCACACAGTTGCACTTTTGAAAATTGCCATGACATATGCTACTTTTGTGTGTGTAACTCTTTTTGAAAGTCGCCTCCTGTGGGCTTTGCACCAACTTTGAAAGGGAAGATACACGAGGAATTTCTCTTTGAAAATTGCCATGGGACCAGAGCACGTGCAGATATTTGCACCTGCTTTGTGTGTGGGCAGGGTGAAAATATCTGCACAGAGGGCGCCTCCAGCCTCCAACTCCAGACTAAGAGGGCTTTTACTGTAAGTTAACCAGGGCACCAGAGAGGGGAACAGGGGTGGAAGTAAGGGTTGGGAGGACCTATATCTTTTTATTTTCTTTATAAGGGGAGGAGTTTTGAGGCGGGGGGCGGGATTACCAAATGGTATTTTCTTAAATTTTTTATTTTTTATTTTTTTAACCTGACTGCCTCATGCGGTGGGCAGGGAGTTGGGAGAGGTTGAAGTCTTAATAGACGCCCCCTCCCCACTGATCTTACATGTTGCTGAGTGGAAGGAGGGGGGGAGGAAAGAGCAACAGGAGTCACATTGGTCCCTTTAAGGCCTCTGTCCCTGAGCACTGATACGTGCGTTAATATTACACTTCTCACAGAGAAATTTAGCTACACCTCTTCAATCAGCGCAGCTTGTAAATTATGAGGCAAGCCCTGCTATATGACTTGCTTGCATTTGCATGCCAATGAACTCATTCTAATATCTATGTAGTGCCAGGTTTTGAGTGTGGGAGAGAGCATGCGATATTTCAAATACCACGTGGTATTTCTGCATTAAGGCATTTAAGGGCGAATTTTAAAAGCCCTACTCATAGCCAATCCGGGAGGTACACGCATGACTGAGACGCATGCAGGCCACGTGGATTTTAAGACTTCCGGTACGCGAATACTGAAGGTTTCACGAAAAGGGGGCAGGGTGGGGTCTGGACTAGTCATGGCGGGGAACGGGTGGGCCAGGGCAGCGCAAGCAAGTCAGCGTCATGCAGAAGTGCACGCCGAGATTGGACGACTGTGTAACCTCGGCTACGGACCTCAGGTAAGTATTTAAAAAATCTAGGGTAGTCAGTGGGGTTTTAGGGGTTGGGGCTGGTAGGGTAAAAGGAAAGCAGGTTACGTAGTGCATTTAGGAAGTTCGCTCCTTTACAGGGTTGAACTGGGAGGGAACAGGGAAATGGGGCTATCATGTTGCCACGAAAACTTACTAAAATCCCCACCCCTTACATAACCGAGACGGGATTCAATCACACATGCATGCACTGCTGTAAAATCATGCACGCATGTGTGTGCAGGCAGCTGATTTTTATAACATGCGTGCATGTTATAAGATCGGCACGTCCATGTGCGCACGCCGGCAAACGCACATGACTTTTAAAATGTACCTTATACTGTGCAGAAAACTGTTTACCATGCAGTAAAGCCCTAACACAGTCCAGTAAATTACCCCCTCAGACAGTTAATTACTCTGCAAAGTGATAATTTACAAGTAACTGGTTACAGAACAGCACTGTCCACAATAGCAGACTGCATATGCTACCCACAATCCATTTGCCAAAACAGGATGAGCCCTAAACTGCAAAATCAACACAGAACATGTACAGCATCTTACTAAAATTACATTGAAACTCAGGAGATTTTCGACATTCAGAAATCTGTTTAATGTATGTATGGTGACTATACTTGGACACCTAACTGTTTTCACTAAGCACACAAACTGTACACATGAACGTATGAAATCACTCACATAGATACTGTGTAGAGCAACCTATTGAAGTTTTATATATTCATAAGACCATTCACAATCAGCACTCACTCGACCTACGTCTGCACACTTCTATAAGACCTATAAGAGAGGCCTATAAAGGAACCCTCCACGCCCCCACCTCCAAATCCACCCTTCGTATATCCACCAGGGAACAGGCCTTCTCCACAGTGGGGGCCTTCCATCTGGAATACCATGCCTCCAGACCTCAGACAGGAACCCTGCCTGTTGGCCTTTAGGAAAAAACTCAAGACCTCGCTGTTCCATCAAGCCTTCTCATAACCTGATCCGCTCTCTCATAATCCCCCCTCCCCCCCTCCTAATTCCTTGTGACTGGAAAGTCACAACCCTATCCATTTGTTAATCCTCCTCCAGTACTGCCACGGCACTGCACTGTAGCCACCCTTATTTTCTTGTATGTAAGTTCTATATTATGTATTATTTTATAGAGTGCTCTGTATGTGATCCATGGCACTTCCAGTACTTTACTTGTTAAGCTTATAGTGTTAAACCTCTGTCATCTGCTCTCTCAGTTTCCCAAGTTCCCATAACACCTTGTTTTTTGTAACTTTTTCTTCTTCGTTATTGTTAATGTTATAATATCCCTGTTCCATGTAAACCGATATGATATATGTTATGTTTCATGAATGTCGGCATATAAAAGAGATAGATAGATAGATAAATAAATAAATAAATAAATAAATATAGTCCATGTGAGCAATGCCTATGGTTGAAAAAACACAGCAAAACCCACAGAAAGAGACCAAAGCTATGGGACATCTGACTAAGCTGGCTGGATAAAGTTATTTGGCTAATTTATACCAGATATTCAGTGGCACAAGCCAACTAAGTCAAAGTTAGCTGGGTAACCCTGAAAATCACCATTTATCTGGCTAATTTGGCTGGACAGCCAATTCCATCCTGGACCCGCCCACCGCAGACTTATCCAGCTAACCTTTTAGCTAGCTAAAAAGTTAGCAGGCTAAGTGTCGAGTGGTGAGTAGAGCCAAATGTTGAACCGGCACCGATCTGTCTGGCTAAGTCCAAAGTCAGCTAGACAAATGGTACAGAATCTGGACCTCTGTTAATTTAAGTGCAAGCCACAGCATTTTTATCAGTCCATTCTTTGCGGAAATGTTAACGCATTCCAAAAGATATCAGTTAAAAATTAAGTTGTATTTTAACTGTTTGAGGGTCATTTTCAAAGCAATGTACCCAGGTAAAAAGCATTTTCCCCCCATGTTAATTGGCTGCCAGAACATGGGTCCCCTCTCAGTGTGGCTGAGAGGCTAAGCAGCGGTGGACAGGTACGCACTGAGCTGCACTGAAAGGAGGTGTTCTCAAGGCAAGAAGAGTGCACATGCAACTAGGTTTTCAAATCTTTGCACATTCCTGTCCAGCAAAATCCTGCAAGTATCCGCACATACTCTGGTCCCATGGCAATTTTCAAAGAGAAATTCATTGTGTACCTTCCCTTTCAAAATTCGTGGAAAGCCCACAGGAGGCAACTTTCAAAAGGAGTTGCACGAATAAAAGCAGCATATATCATGGTAATTTTCAAAAGTGCATCTACGTGCGTAAAACCTTTTGACAATTCAGCCCTATGAAGTGAATTTTCAAAGGAGTTATGTGCATAAAAGTAGCAATTTTCAAAAAACTCATTTACGAGCATAAATCTGGTTGAAAATTACCTTCACAGTTCGGACTAGTCTAAATATCAAAAGCAGCCTGTGAATTTGGGATAGGAGAAGTAGAAAAAGGTCTGCAGCACCTCTGGATCAGATTAAAGGTCCACTTTGCATTTCTGAACTTGAAAAAACTATAATGTGTGTGTGTGTGTGTGTGTATATATATATATATATATATATATATATATATATATATATACATACACATACACACACACACACACATTCACACACCCAACATGAAAAGTCATTTCATTAAACTGAAAGAGGTTGACAGCATAAACAAAATTACCATCAACCTATTATGAAGCCTTTGTTAGATTACAGTCACTCCAACCTGCCCCAGTACTGCTCCAAGACTGCCCAATCATCCACAATGCACTCCTGATACCTCCCCTCCTTCCCTGTTCCAAGCCACACCCCGATACAGGGCAGGAGGAAAGCTTCCATGCAGAGGACCCGGGTTTGTTTCTGCTTCAGGGGCTGACCGGAGCTGGGGATGCTGCGGAGGCAGTGCTTATAGTGTCCCCTCTCCCCACCCGCAGGGGAATAGGTCTCTGCCACCCCTGGCTGCACGGGAACCAGGATCTGAAAGGAGCCGCCATCTGTTCTATTGCCCCCACTCAAGGCCTCTCGCTGAAATTCTGAACTACATGAAAGGCTACAAAATAAAAGGGGAAAACTGCAAGGACTTGAATATGCAGGCTCATGGTGCCGTAGCCAAACAGAGACGGATTCTGACTGAGCTGGCAGCCAAAAGGATAAGGAAACCTCCAGGCCAGCAAAAAGAAAAAAAAAGGATGAAATAAAAATACCATCAGACAGCCAGCACCTCGGCACTGCAGAATAGAACTGTTCAGGAAATATCAGCTCCTGCATGTCATAAAGAAGCCGAAGCTGCATTCCTTTAGCAAGAAACCCGATCACAGCATGGCGTGGAGCCCAGCGTGATAAGTCCTGGGCGGATCTGCTTTCTGAAGTGTCAAAGCAGGCCGAAAGGCAGCAAATGTACTCACTTCACTATCGGAGGAGGAGGAGGAGTACATGGTGGAAGCAAATTTAGAAGAAGCGGTGGGAACGAGAGAGGTGAGGTATGGGAAGAGGAAGAAGAAGAAGGGAGGCAATGTGACATGGAGGAGAGACACATGGGATTTCAGAAGCAATGAGAAGATGGTGCTTAAGTCTGTCCTCACTTGTCAGTGCAACTGCCCCATCAGTGGGAGGACCGTTCATTCATTCATTCATTTATCGCTTACGCCTTAGCTCTAAGCGATGTACGGAACATATATACATAGCTAACATACATAGTAACAATTAACCACATGCCCTCAAATAAATAAGCAGAGCATAATGCCTTAAATCAAAATATGTACGTCAGCCAAAATAAACCATGCCAGCAGAATCTCTATAAGCACACAGACAAAGGGCTGCTGAAAAAGGAATGGTTTCAACATTGTGTACGAGTTTCCCCCTCCTTCACAGCTGACGGAGGCAGAGGGCACACCTCAATGCAGCTGTGCCGAGACCCACACACATACCTGAATCGGATGCTCGGAGAAGTTTTGAAGTTCAATTTTACATTGACCCTTCTCATAATATAGCTTGCTTTATTTCCTACTGAGAGTTTCTGCATGATTTATATTTTGCTTGGCTTGAAATCTTTTTCCTGGCTATACAGAAGTAAAAGAATCTTTTGCTAATCTTTAATCTGGTTCTTTAAGGAGGTGGCTGAAAAAATAAAGGCAAAAAGAACAGCGTTCAAGAAGTATAAAGGAT
Organism: Rhinatrema bivittatum; assembly: GCF_901001135.1. Taxonomy (NCBI): domain Eukaryota; kingdom Metazoa; phylum Chordata; class Amphibia; order Gymnophiona; family Rhinatrematidae; genus Rhinatrema; species Rhinatrema bivittatum. The sequence goes on along the minus strand of NC_042615.1, from coordinate 518,087,004 downwards.
CCCAAAAATAAGGAATGCGGGGAAGAATATCTGTTAAAAATGAGGGAAACGAAGAAAGAAATCAGGAAAGCAAAAGGTCAAGTGGAAGAAAGGATGGCGAAAAAGTTTAGTAAAGCGAGGAGTCAAAACATTTTTCAGATATTATCAGTGAAAGAAGGGAGGTCAGAAATAAATTGAAAGGTGACAAGGAGCAATGTGTAGAGAGTGACAAAAATGTCAGAAATATTAAACAAATCTTTCAGTTTGGTATTCATTACAGAAGACCCTGGAGGAGGACTGTTGCTGGTTAACAAGACTATAGATGGGGATGGAGTAGACAAAACTCTGTTTACAGAAGGGAATGTATGGGAGGAGCTAGACAAACTGAAAGTGGACAAGGCCATGGGTGAGATACACCACAGGATACTGAGGGAGCTCAGAGATGTGCTGGTGGGTCCACTGAAGGACCTGTTCAATAGATCCCTGGAAACGGGAGTGAAGTTGTGGGACCGGAGAAGAGCGCTTCACAAGAGTGGTAGCAGAGAGGAGGCCGGAAATTACAGACCAGTTAGCCTCACCTCGGTGGTGGCAAAATTAATGGAGACTCTGCTGAACTATACAATCTGGTGGGCTGCTGGATTCACCAGGGGAAAGATCCTGTCAGACAAATCTGATTGATTTTTTTGATTGGGTGACAAGAGATTTGGATTGAGAAGAGCGCTCAATGTGATCAACTTGGATTTCAGTAAAGCTTTTGATATGGTCCCGCATAGGAGGCTTGTGAATAAAGTGAGAAGTTTGGAAGTGAGTGCCAAGGTGGTGGTGTGGATTACAAATAGGAGACAGTGTGTAATGGTAAATGGAATCTATTCTGAAGAGAAAACAGTGTTAAGTGGAATGCCACAGGGTTCTATTCAATATCTTTGTGAGTGACATTGCGGAAGGGGTAGAAGGTAAAATTGCCTATTTGTGGATAATACTAACATCTGTGATAGAGTGGACACGCCTGAATGTGTAGAGAGAGAGAGTGAAAAGGGATTTAAGAAAACTGGAAGAGTGGTCAAAGACCTGACAGCTTGGATTCAATGCCAAGAAGGGCAAAGCCATGCATCTGGGGTGCGGTAATCCAAAAGAGCTGTATGTGATGGGTGTTGAATAAAATTGATGTGCACAGACCAAGAGAGGTATTTTGGGGTAATAATGTCTGGAGATCTGAAGATGGCAAAGCAATGTGACAAGGCGATAGCTAAAGCCAGAAGAATGCTGGGCTGCATAGAGAGAGGAATAACTAGTAAGTAAAAGAAGGTGATAGCGTTCTTGTACAGGTCCTTGATGAGGCCTCACTTGGAGTACTGTAGTCAATTCTGGAGTCCATATCTCAAAACGGACAAAGTCAGGAGTGAGGTGTCCAGAGGAGAGCGATCAAAATGTTGTGGGGTTTGCATGAGAAGACCTATGAAGAGAGGCTGAAGGATCTGAATATGTATACCCTGGAAGAGAGAAGGTGCAGGGGAGATATGATACAGACCTTCAGATACCTGAAAGGTTTTAATTATGCACATCTAAGAAATCTTTTCCATTGGAAAGAAATCAGTAGAACTAGGGGTCATGAAATGAAACTCCAGGGAGGATGTCAGGAAATATTTCTTCATGGAGAAGGTGGTGGATGCCTGGAATGCCCTTCTGGAGGAGATGGTGGAGATGAAAACAATGAAAGAATTCAAAGGGGCATGGGATAAACATGGCGCAGAGGATGGAAATGAAGAAAAGAATGCATGGGGGTAACTTACTGGTGTGGCTTTAACCAAAAAAGCATCATACTCTTGATATAACTCCATCATCGCTCTCTGCTTCAATGGCAGGGGAAAAGGGAAATTGGATTTGAACAGCAACCAATGAGGACCCCGATTTTATGGTCTTGGGAAATAGATAAGTACGGAGGTAACTTGTTGATGTGGTGGTTACTACCCTTAACCAATAAGCCTGATACTTTGATTCAACTCCAACATTGCTCTCTGCTTCAACACAAGGCATAACAAGGAATTAGATTCAAACAGCAACCAATGAGGGCCTTACTTTTACAGTCTGGGAAACTGATAAGCATGGGGTAACCTACATGGCCCAGAAGATACAACCATAAGCTTGCAGGGAAGACTGGATGGACCATTTGGTCCTTTTCTGCTATCATTTCTATGTAATTTTAAATTCCTGTGTTTACTAAAAGGAGAATTCAGGTTTGACCTAGCAGACGAGAAGATTCAGGTCAATAAAAATGTATGTGGTTGCTCCATACCTTGAGTATAAATTCTCTATTGACATTTGCTTGTTGATGTACACACAATTTTTTAAAGTTGTAAATGGGACCTAGTAGCAGTTTTATTAACATTAAAAATGTTACTCAAAAATTTTACTGTTATTGCTAAGTTACCATTGTGGCACAGAACAATAACATGACTTGCTCAGAGATCCAAACACAGTCAGTGGTAGAAAACATTTCAGGACCTCTCCAGACTTGTTTAAAGGTGGGAGGGGGGAAGGTTAAGGGGAGGCAGAAATGGCAGAGACTGAGTGTGTCAGAAAACTCTCAGTACAGTAATCAACCCCCATGCCCACTACTTGCAAGCACGCAAACTGTGAGTAGGATCCTTGAAATACAAAGCGGGCATGGTGCAATGCAATGCTGCTCTGCTGATCAGAGCTGGCAAGAAGGTTGCACCAAGCATGCAACAGTGAGCTGCTGCAGGTTCATAGTCCTTGTGGCAGCCCTGCCCCCTCCTTCTGCAGCAAAAAGGAGGAAGAGGGGTAGCTGCTGCCAGTCCTGAGTGCACCTCAGTTCACGGTCCTGGTCTTCATACAAAGTCCCTGTCAGCTCTGATCAGCAGAGCGGCAGACACTTCTGCTGAATGGGGGGGGGGGGGGGAAGGAGCAATGGCAGTGAATGCCAGATAATGGGTAGTGATGGGGACAGTAGACATATGGTGTGTACGAATCAGGGTTGCTTATAAAATTCTTAAGGGTTGAAACTGATGGAACTGCTCTTGCTACTCCTCATGTGAAGGAACATGTCCTTCCCATGCTGAATATTTAAAGAGTGCCAGCACATCGCTGGTCACAGTTCAATTTGTAGAGTACCATCTACTATCACGTAATCAGCAGAGGCAAAATAGGAAGCAGCAAAAGGAAGTCTTGGCCATTGGAGAGGCAATCCCCTACTGTAATACCTGAGAAAGAGGAGGTACAAAGGGACATGGGAAAGGAACCCTGCATCTACCAGGCAGTTGAAGAAGGCTGATCATAGATAATAGCAAAAAAAGAACCAACAGGTCCATCCCAACTGCCCAGTTATTCTTGTCAGCATTGCTAAGCACACATCCCAGCTGCCAGTCACAGAAGTTTTAACTGTTTGTATTATATTGTGCTGGCTCAAAACGAGTCCCAGAGGCCAGTTGTTGCGTTGGGTTTGGCTGGGTTTTTTTTAGAAGGACAAGGTCACCTTCTTGGATGTTGGGTTTGTTGGATTGCCACCTGCTTCGATACTGGAGAGTAGACAAGTACTCTTTCTTCCAACAATTCCAAAAGGCGTTGGCAAGCTGTTGGACTTGTTTCCATCGATGCCAGTAAAGCTCCCCGCGGTCAAGGTATCCATGCGGCATGGGAATGTCAATATTCTTTTGCGTTAAAAGCATGACAGATGCAATGTTCGACTCTTTACAGGTTCCTACGAAGTCTGTTCCACAGTCGGAGTGGGTCTGAGTGGCTGAACCCCAGAGTTGAGCATATACATGGAACCTTCTTGTCTGGTTGTAGATGTAGCTCAATACTACTTTGCTGTCCATGTGAAGATGGATGGCATCAATTCGAATGTCCATTTCGGCTGTCGTTAACTCCACTGTTTCCACTGCTAGCACCGCTCAACATAATTCCAGACGCGGTATGGTGTGGTTAGGCGGTGGTGTTATCTTGGCTTTGCCGAAGGTGAAGCCTCCACGCACTGTTCCTTCTGCGTCTGTCGCTCTTAAAAAAGCGCGTCCGAGAAGATGTATATCTCTTTGCGGCTGGCTGTATTGAGTGGTACTGTAACATGGGTGTGTGGTACATGGAACTGTTCAAGCACTTTTAGGGAGCTCTTCCACTTTTCCCATTCTGGCTTCATTGCTTGAGGTAGTGGGGTGTCCCACTTGGTAGCACTTGATGAAAGTTCTCTTAACAAGGCTCTTCCTTGTATCGTGGCTGGAGTCACAAACCCCAGTGGATCGTACAGGCTATTGACTGTGGACAGGACACCTCGGTGAGTGTACGGTTTACCTTGGGTCGAGACTTGGAACATGAAGACGTCTCTCTTTGGATCCCAATTTAACCCAAGGCTTCGTTGGAGAGGAGGTGTGTCCACTCTCAGGTCCAAGTTCTTTAAATCTTTAGCATGATCATCTGAAGAAAATGTTTTCATTACTTCAGGACTATTGGAGGCTATTTTGTGGAGCCTTAGATTTGCGCTTCCCAGCATTGCTTCCTCTGCAGTAGGTAAGGACTTTAACCCATCATCTACATAGAAGTCCTTTTCCACAAGGCGTCTGGCATCCATGCCATACTCTTTTTCTCCTTCTTGGGTTGTCCTTCTGTGCCCGTATGTGGCCACTGCAGGTGATGGACTATTATTATCTACCGGGAGGGTAGGTCTGCAGTCATCCTTGGAGACTTGAGACACTGAGTCCCCTAGATGTTCTTCTACATCTGATGGGGGCGGGGGGGGGGGGGGGTGATCCGACTGGTAGCTGAATTGAGATTCAGTTCTTCGCAGCTTAGGATCTCCTTGGTGCTTAGGTGGTTAGGACATGGTTCAAATGGGGTAGGATGTCCATTGTCTAAGACACTTGTAGCGTAATCCTGAACGTTTGGTCTCCTTGTCAGATTCAAGCAGACATCGCTGACTACCACCCATCCTAGTGCGAGTCGGTAAGCGTAGGGAGCGGCTGGTGGGGCATCATGCATCTCCAGGATCTTGGTCAGTGTTGGTGCGTCTCTGCCCAATAGCAGCAGGATTTCTGCTTCCGGATCTAGTGGGTGGGAGCTGATGCAATTTAGACTTCAAATGAGAATGGTGCCAAGCGGCTTCTGGCGTAGGAATCTTGTCTCTGTTGTAAGGCATCTGGTTGCACTCGATGAGTGTGGGCAAATTTGACTTGTTGCTGCCATCTATTACCTCTATTACATATCCGCTTGCTCTCCTCCCTGTCCCTCAGGTGACCCCTGAGCAGGTTTTGAGGTTGTACGGAGAGTAGTGGTGATGGATATCAAACAAGTCAAAGAATTCTGGCCTTGCCAGGGATCTGTTGCTCTGCTCATCTATGATGTCATACATCTTGACTGCCTTCTCAGGTAGCTCTTCGGGATACACTCTAGCCAAGCATATTTTTGTGCAGGATTTCCCGTTGCTATTTCTCCCATACATTTGTGTGCATTTGGGGATCACTTCAGGTTCTGGTGTTTGTTCTGCCCTTTCCTCCCCGCCGAGTTTGAACTAGGGTGGGAGGCTCCCGAAGGATGAAGCTTTGTTCCGTCAGGGTGTATCATGTTGGTCACTCCCGCACTCTGAACACTTGATGGCTATTTCACAGTCTTTAGCCATGTGGTTAAATGAAGAACAGCTCGGTCACAGCATCTGCCACAGGAACTCCAAGCATTTTCAAGGTCTGGGAAATCAGAGCTGGCAGTTCATCTTTATGAAAGAACTGTAGCTTAGTTCTATACAGTTCTAATCCTGGAGGAATTTCGCCATCTTCAAGGGAGTCAGGATCAGCGTCATTATACGTGTCCACCGGACCTCCATCAGGAAGTTCTGCTGCCACTCTAGCAATACTCTGGCGCTTATCAGTAGGTCCCGGAAAGGTTCCAGTCCGGAAACTTTGCTCTAGGAGATTTAGAGAAGGCTGAAGATTATGCCTGAAGAAAGGATTGCAATCCCTGGAAAAACTACCCATGAAAAAGTAGAAGCAACCAATCCAGGAGGTACTTGAGGTGTACTCACTGAGCACTCACTACCCTGCTAAGGAACCAGTTAGGGGAGTTCCAAAATCAGGCACCCCCACCTGAGCTGTCTGCACCCAGGCCTATATCTGGCTAGGAAGAACCAGGTTTAGGGAAATCAGAGGAAGGTAATTCACCCTGAGCCTCCAAACAGCGCTGACACAAGTTAGCGGGCACTCCTGGCTGAGATACCAGAATATGACAGGCAGTGCAAAGAGAAAGGTGCTTAGGTTTCTCAGGCATAGGCGCCATTATGGCCAAAAGTGTGCTTGAGCGGTGACTGGAGATGTGCGTCTAGCTTTCTTTTTTTTTTTGTATGTTCAAAAATACTAGGCGTCCAACCTAGGCATGCAAAAATTAGGCAGCCCAATGTCTAGGCATCCAAAACAGGCGTCCCAAAGATAAGCACCATAAAACAATTTAAGCACACAATACAACTTATGTGCACAGGTAAGCGTGCAGCCACTTAAGGCGCCGCTTAATTTAGACACACATAATATAAGGCCTGACTAAGCGTCCAAAAACTGGATGCACAACCTGGACACACCTCTAGATGCACATACCGAACAGACAATCCTGCAGAGGACAGCCTTAGAAAACGCATGAAATGCCATTGCAGCCTATCACACGGCACACAGCAAAAAAGCCTCAGAGCGGGGCCTAGTCTACAGAGATTGCTCAACCCGCCAGGCTGCTCATGTCCCTCGACCTCCCACAGAGTGGGATGAACTTCGGAACGGTGCACAGAGCATGGAGATCGGGGAAAAAAGGAGGATGCCTTACACTACAAAAGCCTCCTTTTACGTCTCTGTAAAAGGCTTTATATTTCGTTTTTATTAATGTCAGCAATGATAAAAACATCCCTCAAAAACAATATCGCCAGATATAAACAGCATTCGTGAGAAAATACACCTAACACATGAGAGATGTAAAAATGCTAACAGGTTTTGACACTGAAATCCCCACCACCCTCTCCCCAGGCTGAGCAATACATAAAATACATCCAAAGAAGATAAGCTAGATAGGCACATACTCCAAGTGACTAAGTAACAGAACTATACCCTAAAAGAGACAAACAGATAAAGAAAAAGAAAATAAAAATAAACAAATATGACAGCACTGCAAGAAAAGGACAACATAAGCCACCACAATTGGAGCTGCTAATACCATCGAAGAAAAGGCTCCCAAATCTGCACATGAGAAGCCACTATGTCCCTCCTAACAGCCATTATGTCCATCCAATTAATTTATGGCACTGTTCTAATTGCTGAATAGACAATAATAAATCTGATTTCTCTTTTTGTGTTCACTTCTTTGCTGCCACAGCTCTAGAAATCAATTTACATTGAAGAACAGCCTTAAAACAATCCCAGAGTTTGAATCATGACCTCCCCTGAATTATTAAACCGAAAATATTCTTTAATATCCTCCTGAATTTCCTCACAGAGCTATTTATCAAATAGAGAATCGTTAAACCTCCAGTATTTTTGTCCTTTTTCTTCCTGCTGCAAACGGAAAGAGCCAAAAACAGCTGCATGGTCCCAACCATGTAAGCGCTCCTATACCTGCAGGACTACACTCCTGAACCCATAATTTACTTCCTAAAAGCATATCTATCCTAGAGTAAGAACCATGTACTCTTGAATAAAAAGAATAATCTTTCACTGGGGTGTTCATCACCCACCAAATATCTTGCAGACCCCTCAATTCTTTGAAAAACTTTCATTTCTATGTGGTTTTAACCCATCCTTAGGTAAGAGATGATTATCTATATTGAGATTAAAGGAAAGATTAAAATCCCCTCCCACCAATACATGGCCTTGTACCATAATCGCTCAAATTATGTTCAAGGCCCACAAAAAATTCCCCCTGGTTAACTTTAGGTGCATATATGTTTATTAAAGTCACTAATACAGTATCTAGCTTAACTTTTACAGCTATGTATCGGCCCTCCCTATCCTTCCTGGAGTGCAGGTCTCTTGGATGAAAAAAAATGGACACCAGCCTGAATTGTGCCTCCTCAAATAAAAGTCGTCTCTTCTGAGGAATATTAAGACCTTTCACATTTAGAGTTACAATCGTAACATCAACAATTAGGGAATAAAAAGGACCATAATAGCCAATGAACCCAACCCACCTCCCCAGAGAAGGTATACCAGAAACACTCAAAGCCCACCCATCCCCTCCTCCCCCAGCTCCCCTACCAACAAGAGCCCCCCTTCCTTAAACAAGGAACCATGTGACAGGGAATCCATCACACTACCCAAGAGGAATGACACCCCCCTTAAATTGCATAATGTATCACAACCGCAAACAGTGGCTTTGCTAACAAATCTTCAGATTACAAAGCGAAAAAAGAAAGAGTAAGATCAGGTATATACACACTGCCAGAGTCGAGATCCAAATAGGAATTAGAACAGTAACCCAACAGCCAATCTTCTGCTAAACATATACACTAACCGGAAAGAAGAATATGGCAACCAAACAGCCTGGGAAGGCATACAGCTCTAGTCAAGTTCCGGAATCCTGTACTGGAATATCGCCATTGGAATTCCTCCTCAGCCGTTTGCCTCCTTTGCCAATCCTCTGCCATCAGTCACTTCCTGCCTAGATCCAGGCTGGTCATCTACCTTAGCATCTTTGATCTCAATGCCTTTCTGCCGCAAGAGACTCTCCACAGACCCCGGCATACGAGCGATCAAGAATTGGCCATGTGGTAAATGAAATTCCAAAAGGGTAAAACCATTTGTATCTAGTGTTACCCGCCCTCAAGGAATCAGTAATGTGCTTCATATTCCTGCGTCATCATAAAGTAACGGCAGAGATATCATTAAATATCTGAAGCTTCATCCCTTTCCAGGATATATTTCCCAGACCTCTCGCTTTTTGCATGATTATATCTTTCACAAAGAAGTCATGTAGGCAGGCTATAATATCTCTGGGTTTATTATTGATCGCCCTTCCCAAGGACCAATGGGCCCAATCAACCTTCACTAACATATCAACAGAGTCAAATCTCAAGATAGCCTTACATTTATCCTGGACAAGCATATTATAATCTGTGAAGCCCTCTACTTCAGATACCTCGAATCTGCATGTTGTTCCTGCAAGATCTGTTCTCCAAATCTTCTAGTTTGTCAGTAAGCTCCTCAGATAATTGCTTCAACTGTTGGAAATCTTTTGAGTATTGCGTCAAGTCTGCAGCGTGCACCTCCAACTTCTGCTTGAGATCAAGCACTCTCTGACCCAAATCATCTACATCCCGCTGCAGTTCTCCCACGGCCTCGTGAACTTCTTGTTTAACTGCGGCGATGTCACATTTCAAATCTTCTAAGAATTCTGCCCTGGTTAGGCCCGCCAAGCTGCCGGCTGCCTCCGAACTCACAGCAGGTGCCTCCATATCCAGCTCGCTCCTGTTGGCCTCACCATTGTCGGCCTCTTTCAGTTGCGCCACGGTCCCGGGGTAAGAAAATGTCATTAAATCCATCATCTTCTGATGGCTCGCTATGTTCCCGGGAACAATATCGCCGCTAGTATAGAACATAGAGTGTGTTCAGGTTGGTAAAAAGGCCACTTTTATCATCAAGTCATGCAGAGCCCAGGCTTCAAGCAGCCATTTGCGACAGCTGACATCACTTCCTCTCTATTTTTTTTTTAAACTTACCTGAGCTCAGCCTTACCTGGCTGAGTACAGAGATGCTCTTCAGCTGCAGGAAGAGAGGGCATATGCCGTCACCACCGCACTCAGCTTCCTGCACCCATTGCCTTTCAGTCGCTTAGGCAGCTAAGTCCATGCTGGCTGAAAAACCAGCTACCAGACCAAGGTACTCATTGGAAGGACCAGAGAAATCATCTCAGGAATTCTCAACTGTGGGAGGGACCTTTTGGTATCACTGCAAGAGAGGAGCGCAAATGTAATATCCTTAATTCTCCTTTTTCAAAATGAAGCAATCCCCAGTAGGGAGATGCACGTCCACCATCTGCTGGAGACAAAGAAAGTCAATTTCACTGCAGGGGTATATGTACTGTGACATCAGGGGTTTACGTTCTGTGATGTCAGTTTGCTCAGTGTCCATCTGCTGGTACAGGTGCATAATCCATTTGTTCTGGATTCATCTGACTGGACGCTAAAAAATAGTCAATAGTATAAACTCTGAGAAGAGTTTCAGACTGGCTTGACGAAGCTTAGAGATGGGGTATCTCAGACTTTAATATCCAGCTGAAGTTTCAAGTCCTTTTACTTAAGAAAGAGTCACTGAGGGGCAGATGACTGCACACGCCAAGCACGGAAGAGGTGAGGAAGACATGGCATCTGGAGCTGGAAAAGAGACAAATCCAGCCTGGACAATAAATATTTAGAGGCAAGTTAAAATTCCTGAGATGACTGGTGAGGGGAAATAAATGCCACACAGTAGAGTCCTGGAGATCTACACAGACAAAGGCAAAAACTGGTAAGAGCCAAGATGACTGGTAACCAGAAGAAGCCAGCACAAAAGATGGGGAGCTTTGAACTGAGAATCAGTTGCAGAAGGTATGTGTGAGCATGGCAGGCTAGCAAGCACTACATGCTGGTAACAGGGTCTTTTTAGAAATAAAGAATGAATGAGAAAACAGAGAGAACAGACAGAGATTGCTGTTGGCAGCAGGCTTCCTGTCCCTATCACCAGCACCCCACCCCTCGTGCCAGGCTCTGTATCGCCCTTGCAAGTCTCTTAGTGTACACCAGAAACAGTAGACACAAGGGGGAATGTGGGAGTCCTGATCACTGGTGATTCGTTGTTTTGACCCTGACACCATAATTTGGACAGAGGGCAGTAACTTATATAATATAAGCTACAAAGTCACTCACATTTTCTCTTTCTGCCATCCAGTTTGTGGAGGAAGAGGCAAAGCTGTTCATCTACCCCCTAGTGTAGGCACAGTCAAAACTGACAAAAGCAAGGCAGAAGAGGTTAACATGAGATCACCGCCTGGCATCACCACTCCCTTATGTAACAGATTCACACTGTTAGGAAATGACCACAAAAGCAGTACATCAGCTTTTGACTTATTTCTCACGCACATCATGCTGGTGACACCATCCTACCTCGTATTTTGATCTGAAACTTGCTGCAGTCAGGACAGGGAAGGAGCGTGAACTCTTCGGCTTGGAACATGGAGTAGTCTGTACTGGCAACCACGATCTGATCGCCCGCGTTCCAGCTGCTGACATCATCCAGCACATCCAACACCACGCCATCTATCGCTTCCACCTGGAAAACCGAGTGCGGGACACCTAGCCGAAGGATGCACCAAGAGGAAGCAAAACAAAACAAAAATGTTGCTTATTGCAAAGCAAAGTATGCAAAAACAAACACACCACTAACATGCCCCATGCCCCTGCCATTTGGACAAAAGCAAGACCTCCCTTGAGGCCACGCTGCAATTCCCAGCTCTCATCCACTCAATGTTCTTGTAGCCATCGCTCTTCCGCAGATTCCACAACCAAACACATGGCTCAGGTGCTCTCTGACACAGGCAGGCATCAAAAACAGGAAAGTTGAAGGCTCATGGTTTCAGCCACTGAAAACACACATCTCCAGTTTCACATTCTGTTTCCACTTTGCAGAAACCCAAATGTTTGCAACAAAAGCAATTTTAACTTGGAAGCTGCACTAATGACAGCCAGAAGTTATCGAAACGTGATATATATATATATATATATATATATATATATATATATATATATAAATAAATAAATATGGTTAACAGTACAGCCCCATATGTTAAGGCAGTGGTTCCCGACCCAGTCCTAGGAGGAACACGTAACCAGTCTGGTTTTCAGAATAACCATAATGAATATGCATGAGATATGTGCATACACTGGAGTCACAGTGTATGCAAACCTCTCTCATGCATATTCATCTTGGCTATTCAGAAAACAGAACTGGTTAGGTGTGCCTCCAGTACTGGGTTTGGGAACAACTTTGTTAGGGGACTAACACTCAATAAGGATTGCAAAGAAAGATTTTTATAGCCGAGCATACATGTGCCAAATGTGGCACCAACAGAGGAGCTTCAGTTTACCAGATCCACTGCACACATCTGTAGCCGTGCAGGGAGGAGACCTGAACAGCAGCCATAGGTGATGCAGGATCGGGCCAGGAATTATTTCTAGATTTATTGCAAAGCTTCAGACCCCCACATTGTCCACAGGGTTTCTGGCAGCAAGGTGGGGATAGGAACGTGGGACTCAGGCCCATGAGTGCCTAGGAACATCCCATGCCGGGAAAGGAACCATACCACACAGGCACAGTACCCACTATACATGCTTGATACTGAAAATGCACAACGCTGCATGCTTTTGCTGGCACATTCTCTGCCTGGCTGGGAAAAGGATCACCCAGGCACGCCAGCACATTCAGAAGTGTTTTAAAAAAAAAAAAAAAAAAGCCATGCACAAAACTGGCTAAAGTTGCTGTACTGCTACGACAGTGTTTGTTAACATCATCTGGCACGGGGCTCCCAATTTTGCCAGTAAACAGTTCTAAATGAAAAGCAAAAAGCTTAGTACAAGTCACACTTATCACCTCACCCCAATGACTTTTGTTTTCACGTCTATACAACTTTGTATAAAACCATTATACATATCAATTTATTGCTTGAATCCCTTGTACATATCTTATCCCCATGTGTCTGTTTTCACCCTCCCCCCCCCCCCCCCCTTTGTCATGACTACCCCTACCCCTCCCTCCCTAAGTTATTTAGTTTCTTTCTCTGTTACTGCATTAGTTTCTTGCTCTGTTACTGCATTTATGTTACATACTGTTATTTGTAAAGGCTTCTGCCTATATATCTTATGGTTGTAAGTTACTTGTAAACCGGCACGATGTGCAAACGGCTGTCGGTATATAAAATTAAATAAATAAATAAAAATAAATAAATAAATAAAAATAAATAAAAAAGCTCATCATGCAGAATGGCAAAGCCAAGAAGAAAAACTTTACATGCAACATCAAACCCTAGAAAACAATCCCCTTAAATAATCATTATCTGTCTTTAAAACAATTCTGGTTAATTAAGGTTAATGTTATTTATCATTGTCCTACCATTATTCCATTCGCTATAAGCTCTCACAATAAACTTTTCACCGTCCACTGTGTAGAAGTCTTTTTCAGCAATCGCCTTTCCGCCAGTGCTGTGATTTTCATAGTCTCTAACCGATTCACTAGACGAGGAATTTCCACCACCGATAACACCAACAAAAGCCCAGGACTGTCTAAAGAAGGAAAAAGGGGAACCCATTATCAAGCTGAGCTATACAACAGGAAACACTCGCCAACAGGACACGCAGGCGTCCTTCGTTGTCTCAACATTGTGCCTTCTGATCCTCTTCGGTGATCCCTCCCAAATTATAACAAAACATTTTAAAGCAAGAAGCAGCTCCCACAATAAACTGAAAAATTCAATAATTAAAAATGCTAAGGAAACCGTCCCCCTTCTTGTTAGCTGAATGGATTTTAAAACAGAGTAGATCCATCAGCCATTCAGACGGCTCAGTTTCCAAGGCTGAGAGCCTCTGACGAGCTAAGAGGGATTCGTATGTTAAATGAAATGTTGTAGCAGAAAGAGGAGGGAGGAACGGCGAGGGAAAGGAAATGAACCACTTGCTGTCTTCTCCTTCTGAGGTCAGAAGTGTGAGCGAGGCCCCCGGTCTTATGAAACCTGCCAGCCCGGCACGATTCAGACTGCAGAGGAGGCGGCGGCAGCAGGTAAGAAGTGCTGCTTGCTGACCTCCGGCCTGCTAGAGATGATCAGGTGAAAGGGAGAAGGGGGTGATGAAGCCGACGATGCTACAGTGAGTGGGGAATGAAGGAAATGGATGTGTGGTGCCAGGAGTGTGTGGGAAATGAAGGTGATTATGCTGGGGTGGTCACATGTTTGTGGGGGTTTAAAAATGGTGGGGAGGGGGGGCCAATGCACTTGCTTGCCTAATGCCCACCAAAGGGTTTTAATCTCGCCCTGATGAATGAACCCGTAACAGGCACTCGATTTCAGACGACTTGTTTCCCCCTTCATTTTTAGGGTGCCAAAAGGGCTCAATTTTGTTTGGCAATTTTCTAAGAATACAAAAGACACTCTACTCTTAGAATAAGAATCCCTCTCACTGCTCCTTTAACAGGCTCCCAAGGTTCATATTTTCCCTCTTACAAACAATGGGAAACCTAAACTACGAAACAAAGGGAAAAGCAAGGAGAAAAAGCAATAAAAAACAAACACCTGACAAACCTTTTATACTGTCATGTGCTACTCAGGCATCGGAACTCATTCAATGGGGGAAAACTTGAATCAGCCAACCACGCCCATCATGTGGCTATGGGAAATGCTCAGGTCAAGCGGAGAACTCATCCCCCCTCTTCGCCAAAGTATATCTTACCCAGAGAGCAGCAGAGTGATGTTGGCGAGCACTGCAGAATGTCAAGTTTAGCGCAGACACAGGCGTTTCATTTGCCATACCCACTTACAACCTCCGGAAACACACCTAAGCTTAGGTGTGTTTCCGGAGGTTGTAAGTGGGTATGGCAAATGAAACGCCTGTGTCTGCGCTACACTTGACATTCTGCAGTGCTGAACTAGTGCTGAACAGCGTCACGATGTCAGTGAAAACTAAGCACAATACACCAAACACATCTGTCTATTCCAAATACCATACTGCCTCAACTGTGCACTCTCTGAAACACATTTTCCCCAGTACAAAGGAATAAATGGGGAAAACCGCAGCACTCACACATATGGAAAAATACAAATAGATTATAGGCTCTCTGGGGATAGAGAAATACCTGCAGTAGCTGAATGTAATCTACTTTGAAGTGCTGAAAGGTGTAATATAAATAAATTAAATAAATACATAAAAATTACTAAGGGCAAACATTACCATTGATGGTTTAGGAAGCTCCTAAGTACCATGTGTTGCAGTCCACACAAGCAAATGTATGTAAACCCCATCTCTACCATCACTATATTTATCAACAGTTGCCCTGACCATTAAGGGATAGCATGCCCTATTCAAATGGTTCAACACACACTTTCGATGAATTCTAAGAAGCACCTCTTCACTTTTCCAATGCTAAGATGTCCTGACAGCTCAAGTACTTTTAAACCTGGGCAGACTCTAACCCACAGAGCAACACCAAAACATTCCTAACATCTAGAAATCTCATCAGCTATGTCATAACAACATTTGCACATCACACGCCTAAATGAAAGCCCTTAGCTGAAATATTCGAGAGACTATGAGGTCCCCATGATTACTGCACCTGCAGCTGCCATGTCTCAATCCTCAGCTTCCTCCTTTGTGCCCATCTTTTCTGCCTCCACAACTACCTCCTCTTGCCAGGAATGACGCTGATGAATACAAACATAGCGTAACATGCAAAACACAATGCACACCTTGCTGACTTTGACTAACTTAAGTGTAGCCTACTGAGCAAAACTGGCTTTTTAATAACTCAAAGGTGCACTCAGTTAAGGGGATGGAGGAGTGAAGAGCACAGTTGTACTACTCTTTAGAGGTAAAGAGGCAGGAAGTGAGTAAAAAGCCTGCCCAACAGGGGATAACCATTATCTCCTTTAAATCCGAAACAGAAGCTGTGCAACATGAAATGCAAGCAGCTGGGAAGACATCACTTGCCTCACTGAGGACAACAGTTCCAGCACTTATACAGTAGAACTCCAACTCCTGGACCCAAGCACATCATCGTTATCAGGATACACAATCATAGCAATGGATCTACCCTACTATACAGGCTTTCTGGTAGGAACTAGTAAGCAATGGTCACAGCAGACCTAGATGTTTGTATGATGTAATGCCTTCGATTTAAGTCTGGTAGATGGCTTCCTTGGACAAAGCAAACCCACATGAGTGCAATCAATAACAATGGCGACACCAGGGACTCGGGTTAAGTCAAAGATACCCTTTTGTACCTCCTCTCCTGTCCTGCACGGTACAGGGATACTTAATAAAGTCAGGCAGGGAGGCAAGCTTGCCCTCTGGAAAGGAGTTGATACATCTGGGGGACAGATGCCAGTTGTGTCTCATGTCACTTTCTGAAAGGAGCCAGTAAACAGCTAACGCAGAAATGGGCATCGCTTTCTCGTAAACAAACAAAACCATGCAACTTCTCACAGAGTTGGGAGATGGCCGTTCTAGGTTGAGACTGACCAGCTGGGCATTTTCTCTCAGTCAGATCCTCTAAACGTGCACTGGGCTGAAGCATTCTGCTGCAGAGGCTCAGCGTTTCATGCAATGGGTGAAAAAGAGTAGGTACACTCTTTGATCACCAAGGTGGACCTTAAGTGCATTTTCATTGTAGACCAAGTAGAAAGGGAAAGCAGCACCCTCCTTGTGCCCTTTTTATACAGACTGCTGTTAATTGTATCAAATGAGCTTGGGGAGGCCAATATTCAGGAGGCCGTCTGGTGGGCAAGATATCCGGCTAGCGTTAGCTGGATGACTTGTCCCGTATATTCAGAGAGCTAAATGTCCTGCTGAATATACTTGTTTAAAGTTATCTGACTATATCCGGCTAACTTTAAAACCTAACCGGCTATGTCTGAATATAGCTGGTTAGGTTTTATCCGGACTTGTGTGGCCAGAAAATGCCCTACTTACCCCCATACCTTTAAAAGATATAGGGGTAAGTAGCTCTGACAACGAATATTGGGGTAAGCAGTGCTGTCTGCGAATAAAAATAAACAAACAGGGCCAGCAGCTCTACTCTTCACCTCCTGATCCCCAAATTTTAGATATGGGACTCTTGGGCCATGTACTCCCTAATCCCAAACCTCCCCCCCCCCCATTGCACACACATTCCAGGTATCATACATCAGATGGCGGTGCCCTTCCCTTCCCCAATCCCTCTCACCCAACTACAGTATGAACAGTCCTGCCCACACCCCCCATCTCACCCCATACAAAAAAAAAAAAATCTGCCAAGAGCGAGGTCTCAACTCACCTGCTCCTGGCACTCCATCGCTGTTTCTCTCTTCTAGTGCTGGAAGCATAACTACCCAGAGTGTACACTTCCTGTGCTAAGAGTAAGCTTACTTTTCTAGCACTCAGGCCTATACAGTACAGTGCGCTCCAACGGAGCGCACTGTTAGCCTGCTCTTGGACGCACGTTTTCCCTTACCCCTTATTCAGGAAGGGGAGGAAAACGCACATCCAACCCGCGGCACCTAACAGCGCCCTCAACATGCAAATGCATGTTGATGGCCCTATTAGGTATGCGCGCAGGATACAGAAAGTAAAATGTGCAGCCAAGCCACACATTTTACTTTCAGAAATTAGCCTCGACCCAAAGGTCGGCGCTAATTTCTTCCGGCACCGGGAAAATGCACAGAAAAGCAGTAAAAACAGCTTTTCTGTGCACCCTCCAACTTAATATCATGGCGATATTGTCAGAGGTCCCGAAGAGTAAAAAAAGTAAAAGAAAAAAAAAATTTGAATTCGGCCCGCGGCTGTCGGGCCGAAAACCAGATGCTCAATTTTGCCGGCGTCCAGTTTCCGAGCCCGTGGCTGTCAGCGGGTTTGAGAACAGACGCCAGCAAAATTGAGCGTCGGCTGTCAAACCCGCTGACAGGCACCACTCCTGTCAAAAAGGAGGCGCTAGGGACGCGCTAGTGTCCCTAGCGCCTCCTTTTGCCCGTTTTTACCGCCGGGCCTAATTTAAATACTGAATCGCGTTCACCCGCTCTCCCGCGGACTTTACTGCATCGCCCTGACTGGAAGCATACACTATGGGTAGTTTACACTTCCAGTGCTAGAAGACAGAAGCCACGCTGCACCGCCGGGAGCAGGTAAAGCAAGACCTCGCTCTTGGCGGTGTTTTTATTTTGTATGGGGGTGACATGGGGGGGGGGGTCTGGGCAGGATCACTCGTTCTGTGAGTGGGTGGGAAGGGATTGTAGGATGGAAGTGCACCATTATCTGATGTATGAAACTGGGAATGTGGGTGGGGGTGGGGGAGAGTGCCCCGTAACCTGTATAAAGAGAGGTTTGGGATTACAGGGTTCACAGCCCAAGAGGCCCATATCTAAAATTTGGGCATCAGGAGTGGAAGAGTAAAGCTGCTGGCCCTGTTAAAGATATCCAGGTAGGGAGGGGGTTATCCGGCCACACAAGGACATAACTTTAGACCTGCTTAGAAGGTCTAAAGTTATCTAAATGGCCTTTGAATATGGACCTTGGAGTCACCACAACTTTCTTTCAGCTGGTCCTCCCAGATTAATACTGACAAAAGCGCTGTGGCCATCAAATTACTTTCTCTTCAAAAAGTATTAAGAAAAGGTTGCAAAACAGGACTTTTACCCCATTTGTTTCCTGAGAATTTTTTTTTTCAGATTCCATTCCAATGGAGTTGGATAGAGTGAAAGGAAATAAAGAGAGGCACAGTTTGGCTCCCATAATTTCCCACAGGAGGAAAAGAAAACAAAATATATAAATTTTCCTCACGTAGGAAAGAAAGGGGAAATACGTAGGCAAAAGGGAGGGCACGTGTATTTTTTCCTGCTCTACGCAGGAGTAAATATATTTGGGGTAAAGGCCTTGAGGCAAATAAAAGCCGTGGATTAGCTGGTTGACTAACAATTTGGGGCAGTGCCTGAACTTCACCTCCTGTATTCTGAACAAAATTTCGAGAGCTTCAAAACTACACAAAGGGCTGCCAAATATTGCCTCTTCTAACAGCGGGCGCTAAAAAAAAACAAAACACAATATTCAACTGGTCTTTGTTTAGTAAAAGCCAAAACCTCCAAGGGTAAAGAAAGCCCACTATCTGTAGCTATCAAGAAGCAGGTGCTGTCAAATTTTAAAGTCAACCACCTTCAACTCCATCCGGAAATCTGTGAAATCAATTTGTTTGGCAGAAAAAAAAGAAAATATTACTAGGGATATACCAACACGGGATAAGGGAACAGCGACAAGTAATAGGCATTTGAATACGTGTGAGGAAAATATCTAAGCTACAGGAAGGAAACTGAGTGAAATTGCAAATTGTTTCCCTTTTAAAAATAAGTAATAACACCAGGAGTTTAGCTTTTCACTTTCCATTTGACAACCGCTTCTTAATTTAAAGATGCTGACCATATTTATTTCGGGAAGCCGTAAGAAGATCCTGGTTGTGATTAGATTTACACATCTGACTGCAAACTATATTTTTCAAGAGCTGACTTTGGGTAGCTTTAAGCAAGAACCTCCTTCGGAAGGCAAAAAGCCCAGTATTACATTCTGTCAAATTACTCAACATATTTTAGCATTGAACAGAGAATGCACTTTCACCAAAAAGTTATTTTTCAGGGGTTTTAAGCATAATTACACATCAGCTCCTACTTGCACAGATTTTTTTTTTTTTTAATTATTTTTGAAGGGGAAGACTTTTTTTTTTGGCAGCTGAGTTACCTGTAACTTAATCCTCTGACAAGTTTACTGCCCAAAAGGTTCTGGATAATCCGCTTGGTTTCATCAAAAAGGCTCTTGGAGGCAGAGTCTCCTACTGCAATAGCCACAATGCGACCAGGGTCCTGAGCTTTTAGGAATTCCTGGAGTCTCTGGTTTTCATTTGGATATTCGTGGGTATCAAATCGATCCGCCTCCAGTACCCGTGCTGTGTCTTGGTCAATCACTCTAACGTTTAGCCCTCTGGAGAAATTCCTTTGAAACGCATACGAACCAGAGGAGAGCCCTGAGGAATGCAGGGTCCTCGCCAGCAAAGTCCATGAGGTCTTCTGCGCTCCGTGCAATTCCAGTGTCCCGCCAGCAGCCACACCGACGAACTTTCTGCCAAACGTTGGCACGCCGTCACCCTGGTCTGATCTGCCATAGAGAGTGATCGTCGCTTTGGATTTGTAGCGGCATCTTTCTGCTCCAATATGAAGCGCTCCACCATCCTTTACCAGGATATAACGAGTTCTCAGAGTAATATTTCTAGATCCCTTTGCATCATCTGCAAAAACAAGCAGCCCTACAGCAAAGAGAAAGAGAGAGAGAGAGAGTAAAACTCTTGCTTTCAAAGGCCATGGTATCAGTTTACGAAAGCTTTGTTCCCCTTAGGCTCCAATTAACTTCTCAGAAGTTGGCTTTGACAAGGTCTAGTGAGCCCTTGGTGAGCTGGACTCCATGGTACACCAAGGGCTTCAGGAGATGGTGGCGTTGGCTCAGAAGTTGGGCGCTGCCCTGCTGAGCAACTATTTGACTAAAACGGTGTACAGCTTTAAGAGCTCTAGCTCTACTGAAGGTGCTGATCTTTGGATGCAGTGTTACAAGGATTATCCCACACCACTATGGACCTTATGGATCCCTAGATCCCTGTCCAAATAATACCGATGTTAACCATGGTTGCATGGCCCAATTCCACACTTGGTTGATTCAAACATACCTTCCCTACAGAAAAAAAAAACAGGGATTTTTTTCCAGTTCTTTAAGAGGGGATGTTTCAGTGGAAAACCATCCCATACAGCATGGACGTGAACTCAAGTGTGCCATGATCCCATCTGTGCCAAAGCATCGGATCACAGTGCACATTTAAAAAAAAAAAAAAAAAAAAAAAGGAAACCGCTAGCAATAAACCAACAGATAGCGCCGATGTGCCAGAATCGCTACCTTCTTTTCCAAGGCTGACTATGACTTGACCTTTTTGACCTAGTCATCTCAAAATCCATGGCAGGGCCTTTCTTTTTTTTTTTTTTAAACGACTTTTATTCTTTGATTTTTATTGCAGATTTTGTATACAAAGAAACACACGTCTGATTAATTAGTACTGAAAAAAAGCATGCTACAGCCTGGTAGCAATTTTACAAAAGCAAGCATACCTCCATCCTGAATAACTATAGAATGCACAGTGGCATCTGACTTCAGAAGAAACTTATCCCCCTTCTTGATAATAATTCTCTTCTCAGCATCATGTCCCGGGTTCCAGCTAGTAAGAAAATAGTTTTGATCTGGACAGTTTTCTGAAAAACAGCAGAAAATCCAATGCCATGAGTCAAACATTCTGTTCGCAGCTCGTCACACGATGTCTATAATAATATAACAATAATAATTTTGTATTTCTAGACCACGTTTCCAAATTGAGCTCAAGGCGGTTTACATTTTCTTTTTTAGGTACAATCTGTCCCTGCCCCATAGAGCTTACAATCTAAAAGATGATTTTAAAAGCCTGGCGCGCACATCAACAAAGGGACGCACGACTATATAAGGCTGGTGCACGCCGAACACATTTTAAAACCCGCCCGGATTCGCACATATCTCCTGCTGGGCACACAAACATTTTTTTTTTTCAAAAAAGGTACGGGGCATGGGCGTTCCTGGATTTTGCATTGAAATTAGTGCATAAATATTTACACAATCCAGTGTGCACAGAGGCCCCAGGCCCCCTGCTGCATAACTTTACTCCTGCTATGGATGATGTGTAAGTAGTAAAATAAAAATAAACAGATCAGCGTGGTTTTAAGGGTCGGATCTAATGGGGAGAAGGAAGGACGGCTATTAAACTAGGAGGCTTTGAAAGTCCTATCCCTTAACTGGACGAACTGGTAAAACAGGCAATGATGTCAGCTCGTACCCCTTTTAAAATCCTATTCACGCGGCAGAAACAGAATTTGCGCACACGTGCCCGCACGCACTCACTTGCGTGCGGCAAGGCTATTTTATAACGTGTGCACACGTATGTGCGAAAGTTATAAAGTAGCTCTGTTTCCGGGCGCGAGCCGGCAAACATGCGCACATGTGAAAGGTACTGTCCCTGTGGGTACCTGAGGCTTCAGGGGATAAAGTGACTTGCCCAAGATTATAAGATTAAAAGCTTTGATCACAGTTAATCTAGCAGGACTAACAATATGGATTTTTGAAAGAAAGGTTTTTAAATTGCAACTTAAAATTCCTCAAAAAAAAAAAGGTTTTCGGGCTGATCCACACATGATTGAGCTGTCCGGGTGGCTCATGCAATGCAGGGCACACTGGCTTGCTGATGCGGTATTCATTTACAGATTATTATAGACGCAAGACAACGTTAGAGACAGCTTGTTTAGTGTTGAGAGTTTCCCTATATTATTTGGTTACAAAAAATCTAAGCCATACTGACAAATCAGGAAGAACAAGAATACAGATTAGTACTAAAACGGTCAGCAATTATGATTTCAGGGATCTCTGTTACGAGTACTTCAAATAAACTAAGCTGAAATGGTCCGCAACAATAAAATATAGTGCCTTTATACCAATTCCTCCCCCCAAGGAGGAAAGGATAAAAGACTTTTAAAGATTATTTTCTCCATGAGGAGGCAGACATGCATGAAGGGGAATTTGTTCCTTCTCCTGTTTCAAAACTCTTGCTGAGGTGTCAAGGAATGGCAGGATGCCTCAGAGAGACTTGCCAGATATCATCAGATATTAATAGCTTCGGGTAAACCCCAATGGGTTCAGTTTATGCCTTATATTTATGTCTTCCAGAAAGACACCTGCCCTCCTCCCCCCATATATTTAAGGAGAACCTGTTCATTAGGGAATCATATAAACCACCCTTGGTTCATGTTTGCCAGGTGAGATCTGTGCAGGTCCAGGATCATCGCCCAGAGCCGGCCCTCCAATCGCAGCCCACCCTTTCCTTCCTCAGAGGCGGCCCTCCCATCTTCATATCTATCTTATTGTACAAGCATAGTCAGTACCTGAGGTTGCAGGAACCTTTACCTCCTATAAAAGACCAGGATTTTATTTGTGAAGACAGTGGTATTGCATTACAAATGAACTAAAGTAGGATATGATTTCTCCAATTATTCTATGTAAATACAGATCAGTCGACTGTGTGCACAAAGAGGGTGTGGTATCACAGAAGGCAGATGAATTTGGATATTCAGGACAAAGCTCATGGCTTGAGGGGAAAATTAGCTTCCTATTAAAATGTTATTTGCTCCTTCTGAGGGTCTACAGCACTATATTCTAGTGTGCCACACTTGCAGGGAGCTCTTCAACTTTTTGAGCCAGCTAAGCTGTAGTGCCTCTTGTATGTCCTGTATAAAATCTGGTTAAAACTTCTCTATTATCTGGCAGCTAAATAAAAAATAAAAAAAAAAAGTTTTAAACAAATTTTATACAGGACATATGCATAAGGAGAAGCTCAGATCTTAAGCTGAGGGGGAAAAATAGTCAATAAGCACTTCAAGAGAGAAACCAAACCGTAAACCAGGGGTGGCCAACCTGTGACTCGGGGAACCACATGCGGCTCCTGCCCTCCTGGCAACAGAACTGCAGAGGACTGGAGGAGAGAGGCTGAAGCAGGAAACACACACACAATAGAACAAAGCAGAGAAGATCCATTCTGCTCCCTACTCCAGTCCCTCCCCCCTCCTGACCTCAGTGCCGCTGGCTGCTGCAAAGTCAGAAGCAAGGGCCAGAGGCTTTTCACTGCTCATTCCAGCTCTACATTGCCCCTCTGTCTGCCACCACTGACTATGAAGGACAGGAAGGGGGGAGGTGTGATGCTAGAGCTCACAGGAAAGCAAAGCAGAGCCAGTCAGCTCCTTGCTCCAGCCATCTCCATCCTTTCCAACCCCCCACCCCCACCCCACCTGCTCTTCTCTGATCTGCTGTCTGGAAGAGAGGGGCTGCCCCAGGCCCAGCATCTCTCTCTGTGCTCCCAAGACTTGGGATTCAGCTAACGGCAGAGGGGAGAAAGGAGTCACACCCAGAGCTCTAGTCAGGCCAGAATAATTTGTGGCAAGGGAAAGGAGGCGAATGAAGTTGTGAAATGGGGAGCAAGAAGTGAATTTTGGGGGGAGGGGAGAAGTGTGCATGCTTGAAGGAGCAGTGATGCAAGAGGAGGTGAATGCTCCTAGGGTCAGTGATGTGAAAAGGGGTGAATGCTATGATTGTTGGGGGGGGGGGGGGAACAGCTCAAGGAGGAGCTTATGTTGTAGCAGAGATGGGGAGGGGTGAATATTGTTTCTCCCCCAATCTCCCTGAAGTCAGCAATGCAAATTGGACTGTCCGCATCTTATTTCTCGCCTCGGACCATGCTGTTACCTTTCTGTACCGGGTGTGAGGGGAGCCTAGGGCATAGGTAGGGGAAATGAAGGGAGAGGGAGCTGGGATAGAGTAATGGTAAGAGCCATGTGGGTGCAGTGGAAGGGGCATAAGAGATCCAGGGATGGAGGCAGAAGGGATTCAAAAGGAGGGGAAAAGCCAGGGAGAGGGTACGTGTTCAAGAAAGTCAGTGGTGGTGATTGAGTGGGGGGGGGGGGGGGGGGGGAGTGAAAAATGGTGTCAGGATGCGGTAGAATTGGTGCTGAGGGGGTTGTGAGAGAAAGATACAGAGGGGGCCGAAAGAGGAGGGAGAATGAGGATGGGTAACAGCCATAGATAGTGAAGGTGGGATGGTGAGTGAGGCCCAAAAGCTGGAAGTAGGAGTGGGAAGTGTTTGGGAGAGGCCCACAGAGGGGCAGTTCAAGAGGGGGGTGAACTCCCCAACCAAGGAGGCTTGCATCTGTTGTCAGACCAGTGGCGCTAGGGAAACTCCTTTCCTTAGATGATCCACCTGCAGTTGGGAGGAGACTTCCATCAGCAGGAAGAGCCAAATCGAACAGTCCTGAGACTGAGGAACCATTTAGGGGAGTTCTAAAATCAGGCGCCCCTCCTGAGCAGTATGTACCCAGGCCTATATCCGGCCGAGAAGCACCAGGCTTGGTGAAATCAGAAGGAGGCAATTCTCCCTGAGCCTCCAAATAGCGCTAGCACAAGTTAGCAGGCACTCCTGGCTGAGATGCCCGAATATGAAAGGCAGTGGAAAAAGAAAGGTGCTTAGATTTCTTAGGCATAGGCGCCATTATGGTCAAAACAGAGTGCTTAAGCGGCGGCTGGAGGCATGCGTCTAGCTGGGTTTTTTTTGTTTTTTTTTTGGGGGGGGGGGTTTACATCCAAAAACACTAATCGTCCAACAATTAGGCATCTCACTCCTAGGCGTCCCAATGCCTAAGCATCCAAAACTTAGGCATCCCAAAACTAAGCACCGGTAAAACAATTTAAGCGCACAATGTAATTTGGATGCACAGGTAAGTGTGCGGCCACTTAAGGTGCCACTTAACAGATGCATGGATACAAGGCCCGCATAAGCATCCAAAAACTGGACGCTCAACCTGGACTCACAGCTAGACGTACACACGGAATTGACAATCCTGTAGAGGGCAGCCTAAGAAAAGCGTGCAAAATGCCGTTGCGACCTACCACGTGGCACGTAGCAAAAAAGCCTCAGAGCAGGGCCTACAGAGGCTGCTCAACTCACCAGGCTGCCCATGTCCCTCGACCTCCCACGGAGAGGAACGAACATCGGAATGGCACGCAGAGCACAGAGACCGGGAAAAAAAAGAGGAAGCCCTACGCTACAAAAGCCTCCTATTTATGTCTCTGTAAATATATTTTATTTTTATTTAATTTTTTTTTTTTTTTTTTTAAACTTCCTGAGCTCAACCTTACCTGGCTGAGTACAGAGACTGTCTCCAGCTGCAGGGGGAGAGGGCATATGCCATCACCACTGCGCTTGGCTTCTTGCACAGCTGCCTTTCAGCCGCTTAAGCAGCTAAGTCCACAGCGGCTAAAAAACCAGCTATCGGACCAAGGCACTCATCTGAGGGACCACGGAAATCACTTCAGGAATTCTCAACTGGGGGAGGGACCTTTTGGTATCACTGCAGGAGAGCGGACGAATGTAATATCTTTAATTCTTTTACAAAATGAAGCAATCCCCTATAGGAGAATCCCCTGGAGACGGAGAATACTGGCAGGCTTATGTCACTGCAGGGGTATGTATACTGTGATGTCAGTTTGATCTGTCTCCATCTGCTGGTAGAGGTGCATAACCTACTTGTTCTGGATTCATCTGACTGGATGCTAAGACAGGACAGGATGGGGGACAGAGAGAGACTGATGGGGACAAGAGGGAGAGAGACATTTGGGCAGAGCATGTGAGGAGAGAGTGAGAGATACTGGTCAGACAGATGGGGACAGGGTGTGAGGATTGAGACATTGATTGGATTTGATGAGAGGATTGAGAGAATCTGGTGGGTACAGCATGAGGGAATTGAGAGATTGGTGGTAACAGAGTGAGAGGACTGAAAGAGACCTGGGGAAACAGGGTGTTGGGACTGGGAGAGTGCCTGGTGGGAACAGGATGGGGCTGAGAGAGAAACTGATGGGGAGAGGGTGGACAGATTAAACAATAGATACTGTTGGAAAGGGGGACTCCCCATCCCCTTCACACACACCTCATCTTTTGAAAATCTGAGGCTTTTTAGTACTGTGCATTCTGATTCCTTGGCTCTTGGCGCGTGAAACACTAGCTACCCGTGCCATAAACCATTCCCCCTCCCAATCCTTCCGGCCCCATCCCTTGAACACATAACATTTGCACTTAAGACAAAAAATAAACCTTATTTTCACAGTAAATATTATCTCTTGCAAATCCATGTTATTCTCTTCTATAAAAATCAAGATTCTTTACTGATGTCCTGACAGAGGCCAGAGAAAATGAACTTCATTATTTTTTCAGCTTAGCTCCTAGGTCTCCACAGATTTTTTTTTTTGTTTGTTTTTTTAAATCATCCAATATTCTGTGTTTTACACAGTTCTGGAATAAGACTCCTCTTATTATGGCTATCCCCCCACCCCCAACTTCAGCTTCAGCTTCCATGTTTATACACAAATGTGTGAGGTCTACCTGAAGTTTTCCTAAAGTGCCCAAGATTAATTCCATTCATCATGCTTGTCAAAAAAATAAATCCTCTTTAAAAATTATAATCTCCCCTCAATGGATTTTTGTTTTAAAAAAATCACAACACAAAATCTTAACAAATGACCTGTCGAAAACATTGTGGCTAGCCCTGCTGTTTTATATGTATTATCTCTCTGAAAAAAAGTGCATTTCCTATTTTTATTCCATCTTTCCAACTAGGATTCCCAGTGAAGTAAAATACAACAAATAAATAATATATAAACTCAACACCACGGAGTTAAAAATCATCTCATCATACTCAATACACAACTAACAGAAAACATTATGGGGCGTAATCCCGAAAACCTGTCCCGGGGCTTTGAGAAAGGGGCAGGAAGGGGGCGGGGCGCTGGTCCAGGGGAGGGACCGACACGCCGCTGGCTGGCCGGCGCCCGCAAATTACGCCTGCCCACAGGCAGGCGTAAATTCGAAAGCAAGGGTAGGGGGGATTTAGGTAGGGCTGGGAGGCGGGGGGGAGCGGAAGGAAAGTTCCCTCTGAGGCCGCTCCGATTTCCAAGCGGCCTCGGAGGGAACGGGGAAAGCCTTCGGGGCTCCCCTAGGGCTCGACACGCGCAAGGTGCACAAGTGTGCACCCCCTTGCACGCGCCGACCCCGGATTTTATAACATGCACGCGGCTGCGCGCGCATGTTATAAAATCGGGCGTAGATTTGAATCTCTGGCCCTGTATCATTTTATACAGGTAAGTCATAAAATAACAAAAATCCTATAATTTCAGTTCTGTAAAGCTCCATGCATGGGGTCAAGAAGTGGAAAAGGCAAATGTGCAAAACAGCTCCGTTACATATATGATCACCAGCAAGCAGAAAGTGCTCATTGCTATAAATCCAATTCCACATGCTGTCCTACCTCCCAGGCTCCGCCAGCCAAAGAAAGCAGTGAAGCCGGCAGCCATATCTGCAGGGCTAGCAGGGTTTCCCACAACCCACCAGCTGAAGAAAAGTGAGATAGTATGAACATACTTTACCCTTTGAAAAACTGGCTTGGGTAAAGTAACAGCAGACATCTGCACCTGCCTTTTCTGTGGGAGCTTTTTGCGAGGATAATAAAAAGCATAGTTTTGAAAATGCGAAAGCTAGGCACTTTGTTGCCTCCCCTGATCTAACCCCATCCCTGGGAATGCCTCTATATGGTGCAGATAGAGGTATGCATGCTGTAGAACATGCATCATTTTACCCACATTAAGGGTGGGTAACTTTCAACCAGCCAGCTTACTCGGTTGAAAATGTCCCTCCCCATTTATGTCTGTGATAATCCAGATATTCAAATATACTTCTGTTACACAGACCTGGAGGTGAGGTTGGGGGTTAGTCTCACAACAAATATTTTGTTGACTTCAAGAGCATACTCACTATGACAATTTTTCCCTAAAATACTCAGTTAACTTTACTGGACGCCTTCATTCACGGTGGCTGCAAATCCTCTCCCCACCCACCCCCCAAAACACCACATCATTGGTTGCTCCTATAGACTGTAAACCCCAAAAGAGGCTTTGGGATGCTGCACTGGCACTGTTTTCTTCTTTGTAATAGCTTTCTCCTCTTTGTCTAGTCAGCAAACAAATAAAACTCCAAACATAGATAACATTCATCCTCTCATACAGTATACCCAACAGGAAAACTGAGATAAAGTGGATTTATATTTCAATTTCCAAATCCAGCCAGTTTGGTCCAGATTTTATTTATTTATTTATTTATTTTATTTTATTTTATTTTATTTACAGATTTTAACAGATCTGGATCTGCTTTATATCTATCAGGGTAATTTTCCAGCTCGTTTATCTTGTAACCTGACCTACTTGAAATTTGCCCTCCTTCTCCCCAGTCCAAAAATACGTGTCAGGCTCCCACAGTGCATGCACATTTTTGCTGAATTAAAGAGAAGTATTGCTGTGGATGGTGTTTCGACATGAAGACCACAGGGCTTCGATATTTGCATTTTTGAATGTACGCATGCCATTTTTCCCCCAATCAGCTACCCGCACATAAGTGCAAAGCGTGCATGCCATTTGTGCGCATGGAATTCACACAAGCTAAAAAAGGTACACACGTACGTACAGGAACGTACACACCCCTTGCAACTAGACAAGCGAGTGAAAATCGCCATCTCAGCGATCATGCACACACTGGGACATTCTTATAGTTTTAAGAATATTTAAATACATATTTCCTAACAAGCAAAAAAAAAAAGCATCAAAAAAGGAAGTACTTTTTTTTTCCCTAGTGAATTCGGCACTCAGGAGCAAAGAAAATATTAGATTGCAGGACTGCAATTTGTAGTGCTACCATTCACACTGGAACAGGTACAGCCCAAACAGCAGCAGGGTAAGCTTACCACCCTGCCCTGCCCGGGTGCCTCCATCCTGGCTCGGTAAAGAGCAAGAGGGTAAATTCATTCTTCACTCCTGTGCAATTTCTGGCCTCTTTTCTGAGACTACAGATAATGGAACCAATTCCTGATAATGATTAAGTGATGTGAAGAACTGTCAACTAGAAGCTGGCCTGAGAGATTTATAAAATGATGTGTAGCGTGGGACAGCTTAACAGGGAACCATTTATTTACTCTTTCAGATAGTACTCCTATGAGGGGATGCGCCATGAAACTAACTGTAGCACATTTAAAACAAATTTAAGAAAGTTTTTTTTTTCCCCAGACAACCCACAATTAAAGCTGCAGAATTTATTGCCAGAGGATGTGGTCAAGGCTGCTGGTAGAGCCAGGTTTTAAAAAGGTTTGGACAAATTTCTGCAGAACAGGTCCATAAGCTATTAGCCAGATAAACTTGAAAATTGCCAATTCTGGTAACAAGCAATATGGAATAGATTGCCCCGTTAGGATCTTCCAAGTGACTCAGACTGGCCAATGTCGGAAACACAAAGCTAAGCTCAACTGACCACTGATCTGACTCACCTTGGCACGTCTTAACGTTGTTATGGGATCACCAACTTATTTTACATATGCTGCCAAATGGAATTCACATGGTACTAACTTTCAGTCATCTGAATCAGATACTGCCTGGTGACCTAGATGTGAATGGTTCCAGAACCCCGTGTCATCCAATTCTTCTCACCCCATTGCCTCACCAGAAATATGTTTTATAATACATGAAGGCCTGCCAGTCTAACCACAAATTAAAATACAATTTTTTCTTCCACACCAATACATCTCTCTGGTTCTCATTTTTTTCTTTTCTAATTATACTCCTGCTTTCCTCCCTATTTCTTCTCTCCCTTACATTTCTAATACTTTGACCCAACTGAATTGTAAGCTACACATGCTTCAGTCTGCTGATCCAAAACTTTGGTGTATATGAATCACATTGGCCTCCGACTCCACTGTTTTATGTTGCACTCTGCCAGAAAGTCTTGGAAAATGACTTGCAGAAGCACTTAGATTTGAACCTTCCTAAAATAAAAGTTTTTCCTCTGCACGGTCAACTGCATCCACAAACTAGCATCAACCAAAGATATGACTTACCAATTTATAAGGATTTTGTGCCCTTAAAGTAAAGCAGAGTTGCTTACCTGTAACAGGTGTTCTCCTAGGACAGCAGGATGTTAGTCTTCATTCATGGGTGACATCATCGGATGGAGCCCGGCACGGAAAACTTATGTCAAAGTTTCTGGAACTTTGACTACACACTGAGCATGCCTAGCATGCTCCATACCAAGCGTTCACGCAGGGTCCCTCTTCAGTCTTATAACATAGAATTATAATAAATGAAAAAATATAAGGAGAAACCCAACTCTACAGGGTAGCGGGAGGGTTTCATGAGGACAAATATCCTGCTGACCTGGGAGAACACCTGTTACAGGTGAGCAACTCTGCTTTCTCCTAGGACAAGTAGGATGACAGTCCTCACATATGGGTGAATCCCTAGCTACAGGCTGCTCCCCAACACAAAATGGGACCAAAAGGCACCAACTAGGTGCCAATGGGCAAAACAACCACAGACAACCTGAACCCAAACAATGGGCCCTAGGCAGGGAGAGTTGGATTCTACACCTCAAAGAGATTTCTGAGGACAGACTGGCCAAATCTACTGTCACATCAGCCATCCTTATCCAGACTGTAATGGGATGTGAATGTGTGGAGAGAACTTCACGTCGCAGCCTTGCAGATCTCCTTCATGGGAACTGCTCGAAAGTAGGCCACAGACGTTGCCATGATTCAGACAGAAAAAGCTTTGACATGACCCCCAAGATGCAGTCCCGCCTGGGCATAGCAGAAGGAGATGCAATCTGCTAGCCAATTGGATAGTGTCCGCTTGGCAACGGCAATTCCCAACCTATTCCTATAAAAAGAAATAAAAAGTTGGGTGTCTATGGGCTTCTATCCACTCCACGGTAGAAGGCTAAGGCTCTCTTTGCAGTCCAAACTGTGCAGTGCTCATTCGCATTAGTGCAAATGGGGCTGGGAAAGAATATTGGCAGGATGATTGACTGGTTAAGATGGAAATCAGTCACCACCTTAGGCAGGAACTTAGGGTGCTGATGCATAAGAACATAAGAAATTGCCATACTGGGTCAGGCCAAGGGTCCATCAAGCCCAGCAACCTGTTTCCAACAGTGGCCAATCCAGGCTACAAATACCTGGCAAGTACTCAAAAACTAAGTAAATCCCATGCTACTGATGCTAGTAATATAAGAGGCTATTTCTAAGTCAACTTGATTAATAGCAGGTAATGGACTTCTCCAAGAACTTATCCAAACCTTTTATAAACCCAGCTACACTAACTGTACTAACCACATCCTCTGGCAACAAATTCCAGAGTTTAATTGTGCATTGAGTGAAAAAGAACTTTCTACGATTAGTTTTAAAATGTGCTACATGCTAACTTCATGGAGTGCTCCCTAGTCCTTCTATTATCCGAAAGAGTAAATAACCGATTCACATTTACCCATTCTAGACCTCTTCTAGACCTCATATACCCCCCTCAGCTGTCTCTTCTCCAAGCTGAACAGCCCTAATCTCTTCAGCCTTTCCTCATAGGGGAGCTGTTCCATCCCCTTTATCATTTTGGTCACCCCTCTCTGTACCTTCTCCATTGCAACTATACCTTTTTTGAGATGCGGCCACCAGAATTGTACACAGTATTCAAGGTGCGGTCTCACCATGGAGTGATACAGAGGCATTATGACATTTTCCATTTTATTCACCATTCCCTTCATAATTCCTAACATTCTGTTTGCTTTTTTGACTGCTCCAGCACACTGAGCCAAAGATTAAGTTAAGTGCTCTTGGCTTTTTCCTTAGAAAACTGCCTCTGGAAAACATTTGCCGGTTAATTTTGTTTTTTTCGCATTTCCATCTACGCTGAGCCCCTCTCGATTCCTCCCTTTAGGCTCCTTGGTTAGGGTTTTCGGCATTTTCGGTAAGTTTGTTTTCACTTCTGTTCCTCCCGTGGCAACGGTGCCCACCAGCTTAGACCACCCACCATCACCACTTTCGTTTTTTCCCTTCCTTTTGTTCATCATGGCCTTGTCTGGTTTTCATCGATGCCCCCAGTGCCAGAGGACTATGTCCATCATGGACCCTCACAAGGTATGTGCCCTCTGCCTGTGGGCACTGCATGTCTGGGGTTGCCGCTTGTGCACCCAGATGACCCCCAAGGGACATCGAGCTTGACTCGCTAAGATGGAGAAACTCTTCGGGTTGAGAAAGTCCGAATCATCATCAGCATAGGTGGCATCTACACTGATAGACCTTGAAGCCGCACTGAAGGACACAACGCCATCGACATTGGCAGGGCCTTCAGTTCCGTCGATGCTGCCAGCAGATAAGGGCAACGGAGACCAGCCCCTGTCAGTTTCTTCCAGGTCAAGGTCGTCGGATTCGTCATCGACCTTGGCACCGGGAAAAGACAGGGACTAGCACTGAGGGAAGCCGAGGATCCATCAGCACCTGTCACCTTCGATGTACAGTGCCAGGCTCAGGGAGGCACCAGCTCATGCCGTGATGCCCCTGAAATGACCCCGCAGTGAGGAGGGCCAATCCTCTCTCGATATCAGAGGTCCGTGACTGTCTCCATCAGTCCTGGTGCCAATCGCCAATTCACCTTGGGCATCCAAGGAAGATTTGGCAACCCTTCCTGCCTCCCAGTTGGTGTTGCCATCGGCAACTTTCGAGGAGGAGCTGAAGCGGGGAGTCCAGCTGGTGGTAGAACGAGTGCTGCAGGGCATCGGGCCTGTGGCACTGATAGAGCAGATGCCCGCGCGCTCTGTTCTGGAACAACTACTGGAATGGCTCCATATGCTCATCGGTATGCTACCAACCCAGCTGGCATTGGTTCCCGGTAGGCCACTGATGCCCCGTGGGGCACAGATACTTCCCCCAACCAATGCGGTGCTCGTTGCTGGTTCCTCTGAAAAAGAAGCTCCATCGAGGCTGGCAGGGACACTGAGGCCTGCAGCCTCCCATCCAGCTTTGCTAAGGCCAGCACCGGTTGGTATCCATGCCTCTGGACAAAGGCTGAGCACCTAGAGCCTCATCCCCTGTGGACTACAGTGAGGATGAGGCTCCATATGATCCCTGGGGGGATGATACTGCAGATTCCTCCTCTGAGGACTTGGAGTATCTCCCCTCAGAACCTTCTCCTCCAGAGGAATGAAGGAAGTCTCCAGAGGACTTAACCTTCGCAGGTTTTGTACAGGCGATGGCTGAGACCATCCCTTTTCTGTTGTTGATGGAGGAGAATGCCAGGCACAAGATGCTGGATATCTTTCAGTTCATGGAGGCTCCTAAGGAGACTGTGGCAGTTCCGATGCATGAGATCCTTAAGGAGTTGCTGTTGAGGATCTAGGAACACTACCCTCAAAGTACCTCCCATGAACAGGAAGGCGGATGGGGTTTACCTCATCCAGAAGGCTACTGGATTTGAGCAGCGTCAGTTGTCACACCAATCGGTGGTGGTTGAAATCTGCCTTCAAGAGGGCCAAGCACTCTCGGACCCATGCTTTGGTGCCCCCAGGGAAGGATCATAGGGTGACGGACACTCTTGGGAGGAAAAGCATTCCAGGGAGCCATATTAATTGCCCACACTGCCTCCTACCAGCTCTACATAAGCAAAAAACTCGCAGAACCTCTGGAAAGCAAGAGCAGAAGGTGGCCAAGCAGCTGCCTCAACAGCAGCAAGACACCTTCATGTCGTTAGATGGAAAAGGGCCTGGAGTGCAGAAAACACGAGTTTCGTACAACCTACGATATCTTCGAAACAGCATCAAGAATCTCTGCAGCGGGAATCAGTGCCCGCTTAATGGCACGGCTGCAGGTCTCAGATCTCCAACCGGAGGTACAGGAAAGACTCGCTGACTTGCCGTGTACGGAAAAGAATCTCTTTGGAGATAACGTGAGGGATGTGGTAGCCCACCATAGGCTCACCATGAGACCCTCCAACAACTCTCTGCCAGCACTTCAGACTCGCCCTTCTCAGCAAGGAGGTTGATGACACAGGATCAGAAGACGTCTTTCTACCACCAGAGGAAATACAATTCTCCAGCCCCTCGCTCCTGTTCACAGCAGTCCCAGGCAACAGAAAGCTCCCAAGCCACAGCCGCGCCCCACTCAAATCCCTGGATGGGTATTTGACTGGATCATAGAGAGCATAAGCCAGCCACCTGTACCAGAGATACTAGATCCTCTGGTTGGGGGCAGGCTACGGTTCTTCACCAATCAGTGGCCCAGTGGGTTCTGTCCATCATCCATCAAGGGTACCAATTAAACCTACCAGGCTTCCTGCCAAATTGTCCTCCGTGCCCATTTTGGGAGCCAATGGAGCATCAGGAGGTACTGATAAGGAAGCTCTCTGCCCTCTTAACGGCCAGAGCAGTCGAGCCTGTCTCAGCAAGGCAAAGAGGGTAAGGATTCTATTTCTGGTACTTCCTGATTCCAAAGAGAACAGGGAGACTCCATCCCATCCTAGACCCGAGGGCCTTGACCAAGTTTCGAAAAAGAGAAAAGTTCAAGATGGTTTCCCTGGGCACCTTGATCCCCTTCTTGCAAAAAGGGGAATGGCTATGCTCCCTCAATTTGAAAGGCACGTACACTTCACATAGAGATCTTCCCAAGTCACAGGAAGTATCTCAGATTTGTGGTGGGAAAACAGCACTTCTAGAACAGTGTTGCCATTCGGGCTAGCTTCGGCCTCACATGTCTTCACAAAATGCCTGGCCATGGTGGGGGCGCACCTCCACTGGCTGGGAGTGCATGTTTTCCCTTACCTGGACGATTGGTTGGTCAAGAGTACATTTCAGGCAGGAGCCAGTCGGTCCATGCACTTGACCATCCAGGTGTTGGAGTCACTAGAGTTGTTCATCAACTATATGAAGTCCTATCTCAGCCCATCATCTCAAGTGGACTTCATAGGAGCCCTGCTAGATACGGCTCAGGCAAAAGCCTCCCTGCCGTGGTCCAGTGCAGTTGCCTTGACGTCCATAGCGGTGGTGATTCAACAGAGCCAGCAAGTGTCAGCTTAGCATATACTGAGGCTGTTGGGCCACATGGCCACAACCGTCCATGTTACTTCCTTGGCATGTCTGCATATGCACAGAGCCCAATGGACCACAAGGTCACAGTGGCACCAGGACACACAGAGCCTCCAGGCCCACATCCGAATCACCCTGGAACTCTTTGTCCTGGAAGTGGGTGCTCTCCAATTTGGAGTTGGGAATATCCTTTGAAAGTCTCCCTAACTAGATTGTCCTAACCACGGATGCATCCACCCTGGGATGAGGAGCTCATGTAGAAGGACTCCTCACCCAGGGCCTCTGGTCCTCCCAAGAAGCAAGTCCTCCCAGGAAGCAAACTGTCAAATCAATTTCCTGGAGCTCTGGGCAATCAGGTATGCGCTGTGGGCTTTCAGAGATCGGCTGTCCAACAAAGTTGTGCTGATCCAAACAGACAACCAAGTGGCTATGTGGTATGCCAACAAGCAGGGAGGCACAGGAGAGTGTATTAAGTTAGTCCAATGAAAAGATAGCACCAACTTACTTGTGAACCTTTAATCATCTCTGAGAGTAACTGAGGATAATATGGCTTCATGTATAAGTCTTTTTGCCTTTTCAGGACTGTGAGACACTACAGTGTTAAGCAATCTAGATCTCTATAAAAAGGTTTGGGAGAACAAATACTAATGTTATGGGGAAGGGGGGTTTTTTTGTCTCCCATTACTTCCTGCCTAAACATATAAATGTATCTTTGGCTTGTTGCTTCCTTTCTTGAGCGCAGTCCATTCCTTACTGAGTCATAAATAAAGGCAACAGAAGTTCAAACTACAGTTTAGTGTTATTTCTATTAAACATCTAAACCTCAATGCCTACGAAAGGAATGCCCTAAGTACAAGAACATTAAGAAGAGCCGCTGGTCTGGCAACTGGTTTCAGAGTTTGGAACCTGAAGCCCCCTCTAGCACTTGTATAGTTCACAGACTAACGCAATGGTAGAGAGGCCTCTGAGACATTCTGCAGCATGCTTGGGAAGTTTGAGGCAAGTGCAGACATAACAGGATCGAGCATGCCTTTACCAAAAAAACTGAATCAATAATTCCTCCTAATTAATGTGGGTTAATATAATAAATTATATGAAGTCAAAATTCAAAGAGTTTGTCCAGGTAACATTTCTAATCACCGGAACAAACCCCACGTTTTAAAATTTCCCGCCTTGCTGAGCTGATACATTTTAGATCGTTAATGATTTACCTGGCTAAAGTGTAACTGGATAAAAAACAGGCAGGGGAGGGCTCATTCTCCAGGCACAGTTCAAATGTATCCAGCTAGTACAGATATGCAGCGCAAACCAGACAAACTTAGCTGGGTATGTCTGGTTGGAAAAAATGCTGTCCTAACAATACCCAGGTACATTCCACTGAATATCCAGGTAAACTTAGCACCAGTAGCTTTCCCACTCCCCAGCTCATTCAATATGGATCTCATGTATACAGAGGAGAGCACTGGGTACTGAAGATCATGTACTCGCCAATACATACAGCCAATGTACGAAAGGAGTTTCAGGCTAGGTGGCCAACAAGAGTACCTGAAAAGGAGGATGAGTATGCCAAACGGAGGACACTCACTTCCAAAAAGAGGGACAAAATGCAGTAGAACGAATTAATTAGCAGAAATGAATTTCAAAATGCAAATATGTTTATATAGATGTGACATCACCAATTACTATAATTAAAATCAGGGGCAGATTGCAGGAAAATATCGGTCTGGGGGATTTTTTTTTAAAACTGCTCCCATGGGAC
This sequence comes from Rhinatrema bivittatum, assembly GCF_901001135.1. Lineage (NCBI taxonomy): Eukaryota > Metazoa > Chordata > Amphibia > Gymnophiona > Rhinatrematidae > Rhinatrema > Rhinatrema bivittatum. The sequence continues at coordinate 518,049,948 of NC_042615.1, read as the reverse complement.
ATCTGACGCCCTCATGCACTTTCCCTGCAGCACATGTGTCAACAGCTCCCAAAAGCACCCCAAGCCAACCCTGGAACCTAGTAGAATTGAGCCAAAATATCTCCAAAATAAGCGTCATCTTTCCTAAATAACTAAGAAGTTGAGGACATTCTACACCAAGGGTGAACAGAGCTGCAGCTCCTGTTCCCCATCCATGCAAATTGGTTGGGCCCCCTACACATCTGCTTATATCTCTTATAGAGACAGATCCTGGATTCTTGGTCTAGTTCTTGAACCATTTGCAAGTAATGACACTGCCAGCCAATGTCAGACACTCACACACTCAAACAGATTTTTAGATTGCAGAAAATTTACTGCAAGCTAAAAATCTGCCATAGTTCTGCCGGTTTTTCTTCAGGCCATAGCAGTCCCATTTCTTCTCTTTGGCCAGGAAGTTTAAAAAAAAAAAAATCACGTGAGAGGAGCCACCAGTCCACCGGAGGAAGTCCAATCCCCTGATAGGATAATCTGCCCCTGATTAAAATAGAAATATCTAAATCACCAAAAGAACTTACCATCCATGTGGGTTCCTTAGCCTCCCCCCCCCCCCCCAACAACCTTCTTACTATTTATAGAAGTACCCTGCTCCTACCTCCCTCTATCCCAATTCCCCTCCCTCTCTTCCCCATGCATTCAAATCCCTCTCTCCACCTCTCCCTTGCCTAGTACCAGGTCCCTCAAACCCTGCTCCTCTCCCCATGTACAGCAGCAGCAGATCCCTGAGCCCCTCCCCTCACAGGCCCCCCCTACCCCAGCATCAGGTCCTACTCTGCCACACGTCTCTCCCTCCTCTCCATCTCGCCTGCACAGCAGTCCCTCCCCCCTTCCCAGCACCAGGTGCTCTCTCTCTCTCTGACATACACTCTCTCTCTCTCTCCCCCCCCCCCCCCCCCACACACACACTTTTGCAGATGCTCATGGACTCAATCAGCAAGTGCTTCTACCTCCGCCCTCTCCTTGCAGACACACAGCAGCATCACTGAAAGTTCTTGTATGAACTAGCTAGCCCTTCTACAGCAGCCATTTCCCCCTTCTCCCCCCCCCCCCCCAACTCACTGGCATTGTCCACAGAGGGCCGGCTGTGCCTCTCCTCTGAGTTCAGACTGGCTGCAGACAGGTGAGCTGTCTTGCAGAAAATGACTTTCCTGTCCCCCTCTGTTATAGTCTATGAAATGAGATGTTTCTAGGACTCCCTCCCTCCCTTCCTGTGACTAAGCTTGCGTTCACCTTCACTGTCCACAGCACTTTCCCATTGGCTGCCAATATCCTACACGGCCCTATTGGCCCTCTAGATAGGATTTGGGGGGGGGGGGGGGAGGGAGGTTTCTTGCCAGATGGGGCAGGGGATGGGAGAGAAGGGAAACAGAGAAAGGAGGTCTGTCTAGCAGAGAGCAGGATGCCCAACCATCCTATTTCAGGGTTATGCCAAATTATTTTAATCCAGTGAATCCCAAACCCAAAACCTGAAGGCTCCATTCAGTGGCTGGTTTATGGTAACAATAATAATAAGTTAAAAATAAACCAAAAACAAAATCCTACATAAAATGAAAAGCACTGAAAAGGAAGGGCGACCTCTAAACTTCTTTCAGAAAGCTCAGGAGAGCAGTAAATAAATGTGTTACAGCCCTGCCCTACTGTCCCTTCCTTCTATCCTTACAAAAAAAAAATGTCAGAGGGCAGAAGCTACCAAAGGGAAAACCTCACGCTCTCAATATTTCACAAAACAAGGGACGCCTTCGGCTCAGCAAACTATTTCCCTGAGCCCTAAACTTGCAGGAATCCGGTAATGAATGGAGCCCTAAACATCACAGTAAATGATAATCCGAGAACAAGTGTCCATTCTGTCAAGCTCCACTGACCTTTTCCCTTCCCAATTAGTCCACCTATTACAGCTTCTGCTCTATTCTGGTTCTCAGATAAATTGGAATTCTTTCAGTCCTTCCTGTTAATTAAGAACTGCCGTGCTGGGTCAGACCAAAGGCCCTTCGAGCCCAGCATCCTGTCTCCAACCATGGCCAGTCCGGGTCACTGTTACCCATCAGATCCCTTAAAGAAGTTTGATTTCCGGTTACTCACACCCCAGGATAGTAATAGTACCAGGCTCATAATGTTATTATAGACGTTTCCTTCAGAAATTTGTCCAAACCTCTCTAAACTCTGCTATGCTAGCTGCCTTGGCCACATCCTCTGGTAACAGATTCCACAGCTTGGTTGTGCAGAGTGAAAAAGTACTTTCTACGATTTGTTTTAAATCTGCTGGTGGTTAGTTTCATGGAGTGTCCCCTTAAGTATTATTTGATAAGTTAAATAGCCTTTATTTATTAGTTCCGCCCCTCTCGTTATTTTATAAACTTCTATCAGCCGTCTCTTTTCCAAGCTGAAAAGCCCTAGACTGCGTAGCCTTCTCTCATCATGAGAGCTGACCTATGTCCTTTATAGTTTTTGTCAGCCTCCTCTGCATCTTTTCTAGTTCCCCTTTGAAATAAGGTGACAAGAACGGCACACAATAACCATGGCTCCCTACAAAGGTAATATGATATTTTCCATTTTATTCTCCATTCCTTTTTGGATCATTCCTAACCTTCAGTTTGCTTTTTTTGACTGTCACCACACACACTGAGCTGAGGATATCAATGTATTGTCCAAAAGGACTCCAAGGTCCTTTTCCTGGGTGGTGACTCCCAAATCAGAATCAGCATCATGTAACTGTAGCTGAAATTATTGCACCTTTTCCACATTAAATTTCATCTGCCATTCAGATGCCCCTTCTCCTAGTCTCACAAGGTGCTTCTGCAGTTCCTCACAATCAGCTGCTGCTGTTTTAACAACTCTGAATAATTTTGTCAGCTGCAAATTTGATTATCTCACTTGTTGCTCACATTTCCAGATTAATTATGAATGTGTTAAAACAGCACAAGTCCCAATACCGATCCCTGTGGTTTTCCACTAATAATCTTTCTCCATTTGGAAAACGGACCATTTAGTCCTACCCTCTGTTTCCTGTCTTTTAAACAATTGCCAGTCCACAGTAAGACATAGCCTCCTATCCCATGACTTTGCAATTTCCTGAGGAATCTCTCAAATGCGCTCGGAATGTAAATCCCTGGGTGTGGAATCTCTCCCACTAGAGGCCATCATGGTCATGACCGGTGGTAGGGCAGGGAGAATGAATGAGAGCTTGCGATGTTCACTCGAGGTTACCTATTAGGTCTGGAAACCCACCCAATAATAAGTCCCCCAAGGGCAGGGAGGGAGAGCAAGGTTAAAAAAAAAAAAAAAAAGGAAAGGGTAATTAGGAAGCAACTAAACTGCTATATAAAGAAAGAAAAAAGGATGCAACTACATTATTTAGTTAACAAGTCAATAAAGCTAATAATAATCAAAATGTTGTATCATGTACTTTCTCTGGGAACTCTTTTTCAGTGACCCCTAGAGTCTGAGCTTTTACTTGTCAGCTCTGGGAAGTTTAACTCTTTATACACCCAGCTGGAATATGTAGATAATTTTAAGTTGCTTCTTTTAATTTAAAACCTCTCTTTTATCCCAAGCAGCTGTTCACTTTGCTCCCTTTGGGGTGTTCCTACTCTGGGTGACTTACACTCAGAGTATTCCAAGCTGTTTGGAAACTTTGTTAGCACTAACCAAGCCCTTTTTAGTAAAACCTGGATCGGACTATAAAAAGAACTGTCCAGACTGGAGTCAGTTTTTACAATAATCTTATAATTTTCCAAATTATTCCTGTCACATCTTGTTAAACATTAAGTTTGCTGATACTACACGACTTCCCTGATCTTCTCATAGTCTATTTACCCCCTCTTATATAGTGAAATATGCTCCTTTCTTCTAATTCTCTTTTTAAATATTCTGTTCAGTTTTAGGTCTCTTAAAAAGGTTGACTCAGTGTCTCTTCTCCCTTGTGTTTTCCCTTTGTTTATTTATGTCATTTGTATATATTTGGGGTATTTCCTAAGGGGTTTTGGTACTTCACTATTTTAAGTTATTTTCAATTCCAAAAACTCTGTTTTGGGTTCACATTTTTTGTGAACCCGTCTGGTGTGCACAACACTTATCATATTTTATTTCCTTTCAATTTTACTGTTTGTATGCAAATTTATATCGAAGTCGCCAGGGTTCACCCGGATCTTCTAAACTTTCATGGTCGGCTTCTTTGATGTCCCTTACCTGGGATCAATAGCTTTTAACTTTTAATTCACTTTTATTTTCAATCTTTTATTTACCCCTTTTTCTGCCATGATCTTGGAAATGGCTTCACTTCCAGTTCGGGCCTGTTTCTGTTCGCAGCTCCAGAGGCTTCCCCAAGGCCCCCCCCGAAGACATGGATCAGCCAATTGCCCTCTAAATCGCTGGGTCCTGAAGCTCCTGCCGCTGCCCCTGTGGTCTGGGAAAGCATCAGTGGCATTGACGGCCGCATCGCTCTGCACCCCCCACCCCCCCCCCCCTCAGTTGATAGGTCACAAGCGAGCCCTGCCTGTGAGCACCGCCAGGACCACAGGAGGAAACACAAGCACCGCGGCTGGACTCCTACATAGCACAAGCAGCCTTCTGCCAGTCTCCAGCCCCAGCCAGCCTCACTCTCCTTCTTTAAAAAAAAAAAAAAAAATGAATAAAATAGACTGGGCCTACCTGCATTGTTTTTTCTCTACTCCCCCACCCAGTTACACCTTATAGACCAGAGCCAGGGTCAGTATCAGTGAGAATGGACACTTCTTTCTGCCAGGTAATTTTTAATGGGGTCAATATTCAAGTCCTGGCTGGCTAAGTTACAAGGATATTCAGCAGCACAGCTATGCGGCTGAATATCCGCATATATATTGCAACTTAGTCGGATAAGTTATATCCATCTAAGTTTAGACCTGCTATTGAACAGGCATAGCTTAGACTACTTATCCAGCTAAGTATCAGTCTCTCTACTCAGTCGGATAAGTTGTCCAGCTAAGTAGCGCCGCCCCAATCTGCCCACTGCCCGCCCACAAAGTTGCCTGCCTAGCAGACTGCTGGAAAAGTGGCTTATCTGGCTAACAGCCAGTGAACGTGAGCAGATATTCAGTGGCCGCTAGAGAGCCCGATAAGCCCTACTTATCCTGCTATCCACCATTTGAATATTAGGCCCATTATTTATTTTTTTCCCTGGGGTACTTTGCCGTATGAAAACCCAAATATGCTATATCAACCGGCTCTCCTTTATCTACATGTTTATTTTTACACTTTCAAATAGTCTAAAAGATCCACTCTCTTTTTAAGTACAACCAGTGCTTACTCTACAAAAATATCACACATTCTTCTCTATCGCTCTCTCTCTCTATATATATATATTAGTCTATCTCACATATATATACACAGACACACCCACACAGATATAAGAGAGAGAGAAAGATTTTACTCGGTATACCAATCCATCTTCAGGAAGGTAATCGCAGAAGCCACAGCAAAAATAGAAATAGAACAGATCTTAATCGAATAGCTGTGCTACAGAGAACAAAGTGAAAATACTTGAAGTTTCTCAGCTAAGCTCCAGGAAAAAGCATTGCTAGTCCCATGTTGTAAAAGTGCTCTCAAACCCAGAAGCCACCCCACACAGATGCACATCGCAGGATACTCACAATGAAGGCGCAGAAGGCAGCTGTGAACACGTGGGTTACTTTGCATAGTCAAGCTACCCAAAAAAACTAGAGTTGTTGGGGCTTTCTCGAGCACTGGATATATATGAAACACTACATTGTGCCATACTGTTATTACAAGTTAACAAGCTGTTTTAAAAAAAATAAAAGCCAACTACAAAGAACATGAAAAAGTGCTTGCAAACCAAAGCTCTATTTTGCCACCTGCTATTACAGCATTTCAATTAATATGGGGGGGAGAGAGAGAGAGAGAGAGACGTAGCATGGAGCTCATCCGCACACAGATCAGGGCCAAGTTCTGCAGCTCCGCAGGTTTCATGACTACTGTGGGCAACATACTCTTAAGCTCACAAGCTGTGCAAGCTAGAGACAAATGCTACTTCTGCGTCAAAGCACCACACAGTCCAAAGTGTTATTTTCTTTATCCGGCGTTTATCAGCGGAAAGAAGTAAAAGAATGACTCAGCTGAACAGTGCATTGTCTAGCCAGCCGCAGGGACCCGGCACTTTGCATAGGAAAAAAAATGCCCCATCTGAATCCCCACATACAGCTGCCAGGAGCCTGGCATGCAAAGGCACAGCATCAGCAGGCTTAGGAGAAATAGAAAAATAAGCAAATAAAAAAATGCACACACAGAGATCCCACCTCTCCCGATAACCTTAGGCAAGTCACTTTACCTCCCATTGCCTCAAGTACTCATTAAAGGTTGATTTTGAAAGTCTGACGCACACCAAAACTAGGAGATACGCGAATATGTTGGGCCAGAGCGTGCCGAGCAGGTGTCAAAAGCCGCCCGAGTACGCGCGCATCTCCCACTGCATGCACAAATGAAAAGCTCCAACAAAGGGGCGTGGCGTGGGATGGGCCTTCCTGGATTTCACGTTGAAGCTAGCACGTAAATACTTACGCACACAAGCATGCGCTGGGGTCTCCTTCCACGTAACTTGCAACACCCATCTAGAGTGTCCAGAGAGATTATTTTGGCAAGTAACCACCTTGTATGCTACAATTAATACTGAGTGCAACACCTGGAGGGGAGAGAGGGAGAGGAGAGAGAAAGAGAGGGAGAAAGAGAGATATGGAGGGCAATTTTCTAAATCCATGTAAAAGGGCTCTTGGCAGATTACCCACCTTGCATGCAGGTAAAAGTTAGTAGGCACGTGTTCCACAATGCACCTACTTCTATCCACGTTTTCATGGAGGTGCTTCCTGGGTAGGCTTAAGCAGCAATGGGCAGTTTTTTTGCATTTTCAAAATGATGCACCTTGTTTCAGCTGTAAAAAGGATCTGCAGCCAAAAGCAAGTGCGAACCTCAGCGGATACTTTTTCCTTGATCAATTTTGAAGGATAGGGACAAAATTGGTGAGGTAGAAATACCCATGGACTTTCCACCTGCCTCCAGCTTTGACAGGGATTCCCATGATATATATAGAGAGAGAGAATAAATATAATTTTCCCTGTACATTTACAGGGAAAATAAAGTAGGACGTTGGAAAGGTTACCACCATCAAACAGTCCCAAAATAATGAGCAGGAGACTGCAGCCATCTCCCCTACATTAAATGTCACCTATTCACAGAGTACAGAAAGTGTCCTGTCCCCTGAAATCACTTAAAAGCACGGCCAGGCTAGAGAGCCAAAAACACTATCCTTCCCCCTGCTCTTCATAGGATGTCGTTATCAGATAACTCCTCTACATCTTAACTTCTTGTGATATTTTCTCCTCTCTCATCTCATCTGGATTTGTCTCTTAACAATGGTGTATGTTCTGTAAACATGCTCTGTATTTGTTCTGCAATAGAGTGTCAAACTCCGAAGGAAGTAAATCAAACAAGGACAGAGCTAAGAGTGTTAGGCAATCAACATTCAGTGCAAACAAGTGCCAAGTCACGCTTTTGGGAAGAAGTCCAAGGGAGCAGCCAAGCACACTGTATAACCCCAATGCAAAAATAAAGGTGCGTCTCAGATGCACATTTTTGTGATCAGAAATTAACGCCTGCCTGGAGCAGGTATTAATTGCTGAGCGCTCCTAAAACTAGTACAGAAAAACAGAAAACTCTCGGCGTCGGTTTTCCTAACCGGTAAACGGCCGACGCTCTCGGGCTCCCGTTATGAAGGAGGCGCGCAAGCGACCCCAGCGCCTCCTTGATAACGTGATCCCCCCTAATTTAAATATTGCATGGCGCCCCCAGGAGGGGCGCCTGGGGGCACGTTAGGAAAGCGGGCGCTGACTGTTCAGCGCCCGCTTTCTACACACAAATATTGCATTGGCCCCGTTCGTGGCTCGAGGCAGAGGAATGCTAGGATGCAAACGGAGAGGCATAACCAGCAAGGGGGGGGGGGGGGGGGAATAGGAGCAATAAAGCTTCGGTATATGTCATTGATGAGATTTCACCTAAAGTACTGTGTCCAATTCTGGAGGATGGACCTCAAAAAGGATATAGGCAAGAATAGAGGCAGTCCAGAGAAAGGCACAAAATGGTGTTCCAAAAGCCCATGGCGATGAGACTCATATCTCTAAATATGTATACCCTAAAGGAGAGGAGGAAGATGTAAATAATGCAGGAGTGGTAAATAGCTTGCAGCAGAAAGGAATTGCTAGAATAAGAGGTCACAGGCTTTTGGTGCCATTTGCTAGCCTTTCTCTGGACCAGCTCTCCTTTGCAGAGCTGTAGCCAGGCAATTTGGCATCTAAGGACAAGTGAAAAAGTGCATCCTCACCCTGCATACAACTCACAACCCCATGAACTGGAACACTCTGTTAAATGTTTTGATTTTATTTTCATTTAAAGCTCTATCATCATTTATATTTTACAAATAGACACGTGTGACCCTGGTCCCAAAAGTGTGACTCTTAGATATGTATAGATGTGATCCTTAATCTCTACTCAAATGATTAATAATCTCCAACTTGTAAAAGTTAATAATTCACATACTGCTTTTAACAGGAAAAATGAACTCCATTGCCAGGCACATTGTGATAACCCCAGAAAACCCTGCTAAAAACACAGAAACTTTGTAGCAAACCTGCCCTACCATAATAACACCAGGGCCTCACACAGCCCTTTCAATACAAATTCTGAACTGCAAATAGAGTAATAGGCCCTAGAATACCAAGACACTTCCTACTGGGAAAAACAGAAAAACTGGACTGATACAGAGTCCTGTACAGAAATTAATTCCCCCTGTCCCAACCCCACACCTCCCCAACTTTCCCCTCTATTGTCACTAACGCTTTCCAACCCTCTCATTTTCCATTCTCCCTCATCTTCCAAAACCTCTCCTCTTCCTCACCTTGTCATTCCCTAATCCAGCGTTTTGCAGCCCTGAAACTGAAGAGCGGGAGGGGAGAAGAGGCTCTTTTTACAGCTGATAAATTTTACCCGATACACTGAAAAGTCAAAGAAATGTCAAAATAGTTACAAGTAAGAGCCAAAAGGGCAAACAAAAACGTCCATGTCATTACCTCAAGTCCACTCTGGAAGGGAGGGGGACTTTTAAACTCACGGAGCTGGATATTCAGAAGCCATTCAGATGCATAACTGAAAAGTCATCCATCTAAATGGTAAAGCGGGCGATACTAGAAGCCTAAGTCAGGAGCGTTCTGGGGGCGGGCAGGGAGCATTTCGGGGAAGAGCGCGCTGCTGAATATCCTCATTACGTCATCCGGATAGCTTAAGTAGCCGTTCTGCGGCTGAATATCGACCTCACTGTATTTTTTTTTTTTTTTTTTGCAAAATCATTTTTATTGTAAAGACAAGCATTTCCACTAGCACTGCAACATATTCAAAAACAATAGCAACAAGAGAACAAACAGTACAGTAGTGATGCTGGCCTCCTGTTTAGTAACAATACCCACCCCAATAAGCAACCAGAACCTCCACCATTCCCAACACATTCAAACTGCACAAACCAAACACACCACATACACCCCCATTCAGACAACCACCTCACCTTCCAACCACATTCACCCCACCCCCCCCTAACCCCTGCCCAAGAGCCCTAAAAACATTTAGGGAAAGAGAAACCCTGATCAAGAGAACTTAGTAGCAAGGCTACTCAGGAGTTACCCGCCCCAGGAGAGTTGGTGTACCAAGTTTCAATATATCCTGCTGTAAGCAATTGAGTCTGGAAATCCACGGTGAGAGAAGAGTAATAGCAAGCCCAGCAATCTGCATATCGCTTATCCCTAGGCTGAGGAGACTTGGGAAAATCCATGCGTTCCAGCAAAATCATGTCCATCATGCGATGGTGCCAGGCCACAAGCGAGGGTGTACTCGCAGGCTCAATCCACACTGTATTTTAATGAGATTTCTGCGCCCTCCCTCCCACCCCCTTCATGTCAGCCAGCCTTTCAGCCTCTTTCCCCAGGAAACAACTGCTTCTCTCCCTCCTGCCCAGGCCCCCCATGCTTAGGGACCTTCATGATCAGTTCCTTTTTTTTATTTTGCCTGGGAATTTCAATGTTAGAAGAAAAAGAAACCAGTGGAAAAATGACTTCTCCACTGGTTTTTCTACTGACTTTTTTTTTTTATTATTGTTCTAAGATTAAAAAGAAAACTAAGGTCTCTAACCATCTTCCACCTATTCACTGCTCCAGCTCCAAGTTGACTCAGTTGCAGTAGCCACTGCTTCTGGTGCTGCTCCTGGCAATCTCAAAACGGGGGGGGGGGGGTGCCCGTGCTGGCCTTGCACACACACACACACACTGCACCCCCAATCCCCCTCTCTCACACACACAGACAAATGCCTCCAGTCAATTCCCTTTTCTCACCACCCCCCCTCCAGCTAATTCCCTTCTCATCCCCCACCCACTATAAGAAATTAAGGACTTGCCATGCTGGGTCAGACCAAGGGTCCATCAAGCCCAGCATCCTGCTTCCAACAGAGGCCAATCCAGGCCACAAGAACCTGGCACACTATGATTCCCCTTTCATCTCCAGCCCATCCTCAGACAATAATCCCTCGATCAACCCCTCCCCCACCCCCCAACAATGATCAACAGCCAGATTTATTCCCCCTCCTAACTCTGGCCCCCCAGAGGAAGGGAATGCTCGCGTGTTCTACTCCTCTGCTGGCCCCGCACGGCCCTCAAAGGGTGCCCCTAACTCTCATGTCCTCCACAAAGTCTCACAAAGGTGCCAGCTGAGGAGCTGAATACTCAAGCCCATCAGCTGTTTTGTTCTGGCACCCGCAGGGACAAAATGAGGAGGAAGAGGAAAATCTCCGGATGGCCCATTAGAGAGAGAGAGAGAGAGAGAGAGTCTCAGCGGGGACCCCCATCTCTCAGCTAGAAAGCCGGAAGTGAGCCTGAGGAGAGGATCGGCACTACAGAGGAAGGTTGGGTTTTGGGGGGGTTTTTTTGTTGTTTTTTTTTTTTTAAAGGAAGTCACAGACAGCTCAGTTGGGGAAAATGCTACAACCTTAAAATTCACAGCATTTAAAAGCCGCCCCTGACAGCTCCCTTTGAGCAGTGGCGCCTGTGGCTGGGGCCGTGTTGGCCGCAGGGTTGCTATGGCTCTGCTTGCTTTGTCTGCATTCCTTCTGGAGGTACTCCAGATGAGGTCTCGTTTCCGATTTGCACACTGGTATCATCACCTTTTTTTTTTTTTTTTTTGGGGCATTCTAGTGCAAAGAATGAATGATAGGTTGTATTTTTCGGTCAATGACCCTGATCCAACAGCTAAACACGAGGAGATGCTTTGTCATCTTTTGGGCACTGCGGATTCGTTCCTGACGCGGTTTGAGTATCCTCTCATTCCAGGTTGGCAGCAGTCCCCATCGCTGGGGGAGGGGAGGGCTGAGCCAAACTTCCTCACTCCCCTCTCCCTTAACACAATAAAGGTTGAAACTAAATCCTCCCGCCCTGCCAGTGCCTTCGCAATTTACTCCTAACAATATGCAAGTGCAGGACTCTGACCTTTGGGTGACCCCTCTCTGTCTTTGCTATTATATTTAGCTCTTTAGCCAGGCCTTCCCTGCAGATGACCTATTCACGCTCTTCTAATTCCTCCTTCCCAGTAGGGCATGGACGTTATATGCTCTGCACTCCCAATGGCAAATTGAACACCGTTGTAAATTTATCTCCGTTTGCAATTTGTCTGTCCCTAAATTTGATTGTAATCCTTCCTGAGGCCATTCCTGGTAAAAAAAAAAAAAAAAAGACTGAATATCAATCGCCTATAAATAAAAAAATACATATTAAACCACACAGTCCGGTGATCGCTGGTACTCAGGCACTCACCTACTGTGACTCTGGTATTTCTATCTGCCGGTGACATCTGTAAGTACTAGAGATGTGCTTCGGGTAAATATTTTGTGTTGGGCTTCGTTTCAGGGGCCCCCCACGAGAATTTTGGTTTTCCCAATGTTCGGGGGGGGGGGGTGGTTTCCCTGAGGCCCCGATTTGTGGGTTAGTGCGCACTAACTCCCAATAGTGCGCACTAACCTGGCAGAGTTAGCACGCGCTAACTCAAAAATGAATTTTTTCCGAAATTTTGGAAAAAATTCAATCGTTTTTCGGTTCTCCTGAACCATTCCGAATTGGGAAATTTCATTGACTTTGCCTAATTCGGGGAAAAAGTTTGCACATCCCTAGTAAGTACTGGGTAATGGGTATAGACCTGCCTTTCTGTGTTCCTGCCAGTTGCCAGAGGAGTTTTCCCTTTAGGAAGTACAGGATCTCCCAGCTTCTCTGCACGTGGGATGCTCCAAGCAAATGTCTGACGGTTTAAGATCCGCCAACAGCAATATCTCCTCCTTCCTTGCAATCCACAGAGGCGTTTGGCTAAATCTACTCTACCTCCAATTCCACTGCCTGCGCTGGAGGTCACAACAGGGTAATTGTGAGTTCCAGGTCTCCTTTCTAAGCTGAGGTACAGCGCCCTCCTCGCTTCCCTATACCACCTGCATGGCAGTTGCTTTCATGTTTTACTTCACATAGAGTTCTACCCTCCCCCCTATTCTGCCTGCCCTGTCATTTTTTATTTTAAACTACTGTATATCAAGTGTACATTAAGAAGGTTGTTTTTTCTTTAATTACTAGTTGTAATAGGCACCTCGTGTCACTGCTCCACCCTGGATAGTTCAACCTCCTACACCAAAAGCCCATTGATGGGGGGGAGGGAAGCATGCGTGCTGCAACCCTCTCAGCCCCCGCACCTCCCTGACTCGGGAAGCCTGGACCCAGCAGGCCATGGAGCCTCCAGAAGCTGCAGCAGCCGCTCAGAGTTTTGACGCTTCACGCTCATGGGCACAATATGAAAGGCCTACCGAGCCCAAAGCCAAACTTTTTATTTACCCAGGGAGTACAGAAGCGTGAGGAAGAAGTTGGGCGACTTCCACCGAATTCTATTGTGGGTCAAGCTAATTCCGGTCAATTAAGGCTCTGGAAATGTTTTGTGAAGCTGCTGGCAAAACTTCTGCAGCACGGGTCTAACAAGCTGTTAAACAATAAATGTTACCTCACAGGCTGCTTCTTTTTTTTTTCTGTTTGAAAGTTAGAGAGTAGAAATCTAGAATCTGAGTATGTAGACATCCATTTCCCCCTAAGCAGGAAGCAAACCAACGACACGAGGAGGGCCATCCCTAACGCTGTACCTATAATCAGAAACCAGGGCTCGCAAAGTCAGTCAAAGAGAGAAAACGACCACAGGTAAGGAGTGCAAGGCCCCTCCAGCCTGCCCATTCTCCTGGTGCATTACTGCAGAGCCTACCCAGTCACAGGCTTTACCTTCACAGCCTTGTATCAAAGGATTATCCGGGCTTGACCCAGGGGTTTTTTGTTTTGTTTTTTTAATTCTGTTATAGTTTTTGCCTCCACCATCTCTCTTAAAGAGCTATTTTATGCATCGGCCATTCTGTGAAGAAATATTTTCTAATTTGCTCCCCAGTCGATTCCCTATCATGATCTCTTGTTCCAGAACTTTCTAAATTTTTACACATTTAAAGTACTTGAATGTTTCTATTATATCCATCTCCCCTCCTTTAGGATACAGTCCATGCCTTCTAAAAAGCTGCATGGAAAAACTTAACGGGTATTTCCAGATAGGACACGATCAGTCAAATCTTCCGACATAAAATTAATAACGCTAGCTTGGATTTCTACGCTGCCATGGATGCCACAAAGATTGCAATGTGCTCGACAAGTTCAGGTTTTTAGCATTTCAGAAAGCAGTCGCTTTCGGGGGCGGAAAGCTTGGCAACACATTTCAGGAGCCTCAACTGCGTTAAAGCGTCCCCCACAAGAGAGGAAAGAGGGAATGCATTCACTTACGGCTGGTGGGGGGGAAAGCCCCAGATAGTGGCCTTAATTCTCCTTTGCCCCCACCCCCAAGAACTTTTACTCATGCCAGACAACTTACCATCCGGAGCATATTTCGATGATATTCCTAAAACGATTGCGAGGACGATGAAAAACGAGAGGCTGGACATGGCAAAGCAAACCAGAGTGTTTTTGTGTCGTTTCCGCCTGCTGGTTTCTGCTTGCTGCCTCTGCTCCTCTGCGGGGACTGCAAACGTGGCATGGGCCTCCTGCCCTGCACAGGCAAATTTAGCCAGGGCCTGGCTCTTTGGCAACGGTGCTGGGCGCAGTGGAACAATTTTCCCTGGCACGTAGCCGGAGGACCGGTGGCTGTTTGTGCTCTGAGGCTGCAGGAAGAGGGGGGAGCCACCTCTGTGATGAGTCGCTTGCATGGTCTGCAGGGAAAAGGGAACAGGAGAAAAAAAAAAAAGGAGAAAGTGTTTGTGACGCGCTCACGATGCATCTAAGAACATAAGAACATAAGAAATTGCCTCTCTTGCGGGGCACAACTATTAACTGCGTTTGCCCAAACGAATCTGCGTTAATTCAGGAGGCAAACAAGCAATTTTCAAATCACAAATAAAGGACATGGCAGGAAATACTGTTTTTCTTTAAAAGCAATGCATGCCTGTAGAAGGAAAAAAAAAAAAAAGCAAAAAAAAGCATTAGTCAAAGATGATCATAATCAATGTGTTTGAAAAGCCCAGAAGATAACAAGAAGTTCCAACCAGAACTCATGAAGCCTGCTTGTTGGAGTAGTCACGCGCACTCATTCCGCAGTCTGGGCATGTGTGTGCGCATTTGGAAAAAAAAAACCCCACACCATTGCCAGAATCATCACGTGCCTCCTGACATGTCCTGAAAATTTCAGGTGGATAAGTTATTAGATGAAAACACGCAGGCAGACACATTTCATAGGCATCTTTCTCTTCAGAAGGCAGGCTTTCAAAAACAACAAAAAAAGCAGGCAACTCTATACTTCCAGTATCTCTGCACCGGGAAAGAATTGATAATTAAGTTTTCCTGACTGGAGTTTTAAAGCGCTGCAACCACAGGCGGCGGGCATCCAATTCACAGGAAGGGCTCGCACTTAAGTCACAACTTAAGTGCGAGCCCTTCCACAACTTAAGTTGAAATGACTTAAGTCAAAACCAATTTTCCCCATACGAAGCAATGTAATACAAAGGGGACTGGCTTAAAATCAAAACAGTGATGGCACTTTCATCTAAAAAAAAAGATACAATGTATTACTGTACATAAGTTAAAAGCATAAAATGTAATGTCGTAACTTGTCTACCCTGGTCTTGTGGTGGTTCATCTTCCCAGCCCTGGGGAGCAATGGGGTGTCTCACCCAGGGTGGGATAAACTCAGTCCTCGGGCATGGGCTGAGGGCAGGTTTCCCTGCAGGGCCAAACCGGCTGAAGACACTCCCCAAAGCAGTCCACTCTCCACTCCATCCTTGTGCTTCGAGCAATAAAATATTTATTGTCAAATTCAAGAGCAGTTAGTAGCAAAAACAGCAGGCTAGAATCACAGTTCATTTTTACCATCCACATCCTGGGCCCACGTGGTCATTTTAACCAGAATATCAGTCCCAAAATTTCCACTTCTCAGTTACAGTTCACTTAAAAGTGAATTTTAAAAAGCCTGACACACACATCAGTCAGTGGGTGCGGGAACAAGTCTGGCTCGTGCGCACCGAGCGGATTTTAAAAGCAGTCCGGATACGCACGCGTAAATGCCACAGCGCGCACATCTCGGAAGCCTTAAAAAAAAAAAGGGGCTTGAATCGTGATCTGGGGCAAACAGAGGATAGAGGTTAACTGGGGGAAGTTAAGACTATTAGATATGGGGGGGTTTGGAGGACCTCTCTCTCTCTCTTAACTGGCGAACTGGAGATGAACTGGTAAAACTGGGAACAGCGTCAGCGTGTGCCCCTTTTTAAAATTCCCTGATTTACGTGGCAGAAGCGGGATTTGCGCGCCCATGCACGTGCCCACTTAAAATTTGGCACACGTGAGCATGGCCGGGCTATTTTATAACATGCGCGCATACACGCGCACAAGTTATAAAACGGCCGCGTCCCTGGGCGCGGGCCGATGCACGCACACACACACACACGTGCACCCGCACACCGGTCTGAAAGTTTCCGTCCCAGGATACCCCCCCCAAGCCCAGTTGGCTCCGGTTCACATCTCCTACCGTATCCTTCTCCCTGCCTATTCCCAGAACCTGCATGGCCCCAGTTCATTTCCCTTCAGAAATTAAGTCACAGTTCTCCACAAGGCAGACTTTTTATAACCCTTGCCAAAACTCTTCCTTGCCATAGCTCTTGCCTGGATATCTCTTACAAAACCTTTCTTGCTCTCAAAATCCTTTCTGGGAACCAAGAGGAAGTTGCTGCTGTATTATTATTATTAATTTTTTTTTTTTAATATTCCACAGAAACTAGCAGCAGTTCTCACATTTCTGAAGTCATTCAGACTCAATCTTTCCATGCCAGAGCAGCTCCAGAGCCAGTACACTCCCTCAGTCCGTTGGAGCCAGTGTCAGTCTCGAGCCATGGGCTGAATTAACTGGCCAGTGCCTCTTCCTTAGGCCCAGCCAGCTCCCCCTCCCCCACACTCCAACATTGGTCCTTTGTAAAAATCCTGGATAATCCAAATACCCGCACACAGTATCCAACTGCCACCAACCTCTGTCATACTCCTCTCTTTTGAAAGCAGGTGGAAACTTTCTGATGCCGTTTCAGCCCTTCCTCAGCACCACGCTTGTGTTGACACAGTTTTCTCTCTCACACAACACTTGTAATCCAGAGAGTACACCTGGTCAGTTTCCCAAGCACCTGTTCCTCACACAATCCTCTCCAGCTGTACTCTAAAAGGGCACCACAAGATGTCAAAATTATTTCCCCGGCTCGGCTCCTCCTGGCTCTCTCAAACTCCCTTCATCAGACAACCAGCAGCCTTTCCATGTGCGCGTTCAGCTTTAGTCTGCATTTTATGTATTTTATCATTTTTGTCAACTTGATGATGGATTTGCTGCATGTTTTTGGTTTCTTTGTTTGTATTTTCTTGTAGAGATTATCTTTTTTAAGTTTATGGGATTGACTCTCTGCACATTCATCTCACCCACCCATTGCCTACTGTTCACACTTCCCACTCACCAAAACAATTACACTCTCATAAGGGCCATCCTGTCATCCTACTCCAGAAGATTTCCCTTGGTTAAAAATGCAATAAACCTTTGACCTTTCCCAGAAACAACTCCCAGAAGGCACAGGCTCTCTGGAGATCTGAAACAGCCCCTCTTCTGAAACCCAGACCATCCCTATTATAAAAACAGAGACTGAATTTTAACCTCTACCCCCATGTAAACCTATTGCAAGAATAGATCCCATATAGCTCTCTTGTTCCATACACCATTTAGTGGCATCTGTTCCACAGCAGCAAGATATTTTTTTGTACCTCTCATTGGGAGTGAATAGCTCATGGTGGCTACACACTGGTGGGGGGGTAGGGGAGGGGGCAGTGACTTTGGCACAATCTGCTGAAGCTGGCTAGTACAGGATGGGTTCTAGCCCTGCGACTAGAGCAGGGAATGGGAGAGAGGGCAAGGCCAGGGCCGACTCCACATTTTTATTTCTGCTGGGGCCCACGGCAGATTGCAGAGTCGGATGAGGTAAAGACAACAGTGGGTGGGAGCGCTGTAGGGCGGCTCCTGCTGTAGAAGAGGGATGCGGCAGGAGTGTCTGGGGGATGTGGGCAGCGGCAAGAGAGCCCACCCACCAACCCAAAAGCAAGTCAGGTGGCGGCAGACTCGAGCCAGCAGGAAAAGAGAGGCTAAGGGAGGCGGCAGGTGGTCCTCCTACACTGCCACACGCTTTCCTGGGGAGGCGGGGGTGAAAAACGTCCACGCCTCCTCCTCCTCCTCCTCCCTCAGGGGCGGGGAGTCAGTTTGGGATGTCGGCATGTGTGAGCGTGGGAAAGCAGGACACAGGTCCAGAGTGGGATGCAGATTCTCAAAAGCTGGAACGTCACCAAGCCGGGCGACATAAGGGTGAGGACCTGCTGTATGTGTTTAGATTTACATAAACCACCTTTCAAAAACGACAGGCCCAAAGCGGAGAGTCAATCCCATAACCTTAAAAAGATAATCTCTACAAGAAAATACAAACAAAGAAACCAAAAACATGCAGCAAATCCATCATCAAATTGACAAAAATGATAAAATACATAAAATGCAGACTAAAGGAAGCACAAAACACACTGTCACATAAAATAAAGAATAAAGCTTCTAGATTACTGTATGAGCCCACTGTATGAGTCCAACAATACTCCTAAACAGGCAAGACAATAAAGAAAGTATTCACAAGACGAGCGATATCCCTGCTTCATGCACAGTAATTCCAAGTCCAGTGCTCTGGACACTCTGGCTGCAAAAGCTAACAGAACTAAAAGCTAAAAGCTAACAGAACTGTGAAGGACTTCAAAGGGGCGTGGGATAAACACTGTGGATCCATAAAGTCAAGAGGCTGCCAATGAAGAGTGGGTGACTCGCCAGAATGATGGCTACTGCCTGGAGTCAATACCCTTATTAAATAAACATACACAGGCTTGACTCCAACATCGCTCTAAACTTCAACAGCAAGAGGAAATGTGGAAAAAAGGATTCACACTCACAAAGAGGGGAGTAGCTGGCTTGTTACGGCGGTTACTACCCCAAACCAAATGGGCCTGATACTTCACTTTCAATGCATATACAGCATAGTTCTCTGATTCAACGGCAGGGGAGAAGAAAAGAGGGTTCGCACTCACAAAGCGGGGAGTAGCTGGCTTGTTACGGCGGTTACTACCCCAAACCAAATGGGCCTGATACTTCACTTTCGATGCACATCCAGCATGGCTCTCTGCTTCAACGGCATGGGAGAAGACTTATACGTCACGCATATCCAGCATAGCTCCCTGCTTCAACGGCAGGGGAGAAGAAAAACAACCAATAAGGGCTAATAACATAGTCTGGGTAAAACAAATGGGCATGGGTGCAGCTTGCTTGTTGCGGCGGCTACTGCCCCAAACTAATCGGGCTGGATATTTCACTTGGATGCAGCTCCATCACTGCTCTCTACATTAAGGGTGGGGATGGAAGGGAAATAGAACCAAGAGCTAAGAGAAACAGATAAGTATGAGAGAAAGTGTGTGTGGGGCTTGCTGGGCAGACTGGATGGGCCATTTGGTCTTCTTCTGCCGTCATTTCTATGTTTCTATGTTTCTATATAAATCCTTCCCTCAAGCCCTGGTAAGCGAACACTTACCAGTGAGCATTCACACTAACAAGCAGGTGCCGAGATCAACCCTGCCTAGCTGGCGGCGCAATTTTAAAGGGACAAAAACAGAAGCATCTCCTCCGCACGTCAGGGTGAGGTGATGGCGCTGCCCTGTTCCGCCCGAGGGCTGGCTAACACCTTCAGCAGGGCATGCTGGGTCATAGGGCGCTTGAAATCTACTCGTTCAAAAATCACCCAAGGGCTGCAAAGGTTCGTTTCCGGCACTAAAGCTGAGGTCTCACAGAAGCCATCCAAGTATCAGTGTAATGTTTACCAGCAGCAGCCGAAACCCTACCAATCATGTGCAGGCATGCACGCAGCAAGCAGGTAACCTGGGCCACAAAAATGCTGTCCTCGCCCCTCCCTTCCGATCAAAACACATTTATAGATTGTGAAAATTTCTAAAGCCTTTTGAGGGGGACAAATAATCAACTGGCAGAAAAACTTCTGCTGACTAGCAACTGATTTTTTGACTTATGGACAATGCTGAGGCTTGGCAGCGTGCACCGGAAAACACTCTTACGAGTTCTTTTGTGGTTGTCAGTAGAGCATGCCCTAGGAAGTCCTCTGATAACGCAAGTGAATGGCTTTTGCAATCTTTCACAGCAGCAGAATTAAACTGTAAATACACTTTCTACTGACCAGCATGATACCAGCCACCAGATGCTGACACAGAAGCCGTATAGATTCAATATTTCAAATCATACACTGTGACTGTGACTTCAATGAGGCAAGACATTTCGTTCACTATATCCAGGGATGTTAGCCTTCAGTTTTAATTTTATTTTTCATTGAAATTTCAATAGCACAACAAAAAAAAAAAAATATTGCTGGAAAAATGAATTTCCGTTGATTTTTCTCCTGTTTTGTTATAACAGTCATTTTTTTCACTGATTTATGGTTTGCTATAACACTGAAATTCCCAGGGAAAAATAAAATAAAAACTGAAAACAAAAGGTCCCTAACTATATCTTGCACCGCTCAGGGCTGTATGCACACAACAATAAAGTGAATGTGCACTGCACTAACAAGGGAGCTGCCTCACCCTGGGCTTTTCGTAGGACAAAAAAATCAGACTTCACCTGTCATACCCAAGCTTCCATCAATCACCAACAAAACAAAACCCCCTTTCATTCCCCTGGGATGCATCTGCCGAAGATGAGCTACAAGTTGTGGAGCTGTAATAACCTCGCAGCAGGGCCTCACATTAGGAAAGGTGTGCCTAGAAAGGTTTCTGAAATAGGTCACCTGCTTCCTCCACTGCTTAACCTCCGGCTGTTTCTCCTCGCCAGAGTGCTGATTGATGTCCTAACACCACAGACTCTGGGAGTTGCATGACCTCTTTGCAGAGGACAGGGAGAAACTATGACCCTTACACCTATATCTAGACTTAACAGCACTTATCCCAGGAGAAAAACTAACTATCCACTGCCAAAGGTAGCTAGGCTACAGACAAAAACATAACGCACAAAAAAAAAAAAAGCATGAAAGCAATTTCTCATACGTTTGGTCCCCTTGATCAGTCAGTCTTCTTACTTCCCTGTGGTCAGTACCTGGAGGGTACCTCCTTACTCCTCTCCAACATCTTGATGATGTGGTCAGGTCAGGGTTCGAGTCCTGCTGTCGCTCCTTGTGACCTTGGGCAAGTCACTTTACCCTCCATTGCCTCAGGTACAAAAACTTAGATTGTAAGCCCTCTGGGATAGAGAAATACCTACAGTACCTGAATGTAAACCGGTGTGATACCTCAATTGAGATCAAATGTCGGTACATTAATCCACAAAAATATTCACCATCAGACCCCTCTTGATCTGCGATACCCCCTCAAACTGCACTCAACATCTAGACCTTTAAGGGATGCCTACAAGGGATCCCTACATGTACCTTCTATCAAAGCTATACAACACTCAAACATCAGAGACCGGACATTCTCCATCACAGGTCCCTCTATCTGGAACGCCATGCCTCCGGACCTCAGGCAGGAATCTTGTCTAATAACATTTAAAAAGAAATTAAAGACTTGGCTGTTCTGCCGAGCCTTCACCGACACCAGTCCAACAGCCTCACTTATAACTGTTCTAGCAACTATGTATATAAACAAGCGCTAAACCATGTATATAAATTATTAAGAGAATGTTTACAAATTATCATGAGGACTGCTCCTTGCCTCCCTCGCATACTCCAATGTATATTATAATCTTTATTCCCCCTTCTTATTTCCTACTCCAAGTTTACACATCCTTGTTATAATGTAACTTTATTCTCCTTCAAATCATCTCTACTGTTTGGTTGGTTATAGTTTCTACTTGTTCGATGTAAACTGAGTTGATTTGATTTGTATCAAGAAATTCGGTATATAAAAGCCTTTAATAAATAAATAAATAAATAAATATAAAAATAATAAATTAATAAAATCGGATGGGTGCCACCGTTTTCTGCACGCCTCATTTCTCCTTCTTCCCCAGGAATTCCCATCCACTGGGCATCTCGGTGAGAGACTCCAAACTCCTTCAGATGTTCCTACCCCGAGTCCCTGGATCCTAAGATTCCAAACTAAAACTCAAAAAGGGGAACCAGAAAGGAGGGAAACACTTTCTTCAGCTTAAATCAAAAGGCAAACTGGGACTTCTCACAAAAGGGAAAAAAGGCACCCTATCCTTGTTTCCATACCCAGGCTTCATTATCTGAAGCCCAAGGGTCCTTTCCCCATGAAAACAACAAAACTAGGAGCAGGCAAAAAGACATCCTGCCTCCTGAAAAGGCCAATTCAAAATCCACACCCTAAGATGGTGGCAGTTGTTTATATCTACTCTGAGGGCGCACCATCTCAGGCTCCCACGTGGGGGAGCCAAAATCCAACACCACTACTATTTCCGTTCCCCCTATAACAATGGAATAATCCTTTTGGTAGGAACCCATAGAGTGCTCTACAAACATGGCCAACAAGGGTGAGACGATAAATGAATGTTGGGATCCACATTGGATGAAAGGCATTGCATAGGTCCAAATCATTCCATTAAATACACCTGGGAAGGCGTCTTCTGAATGAACCACCACGTGGGAGATTACATGTCATGCTTTTGTGCCCACTGGCTCAGATGTGTCCCCATACCCTAACCAATTAAACCCCAAAATGTGAAGCAACAGAACTTTACCTGGCAGATTTCTCATCGTTTGCTTCCTTTGGGTTAAAAGAAACTGAAATACAAAGGGTGTAAACTGGGGAAAAAGAAAACCATATAGGGATGACCACAGATTGTGAAGCCTTGAGGCCATGGGAAGAGTTCCCAACTGAGAGCAACAGGAAGGGTTACACCAAGCCCTGTATAAAACTCATGATAAGTGCTGTGTACTGGCCAAAGTACTTCAGCGCCGGGGTTAACAAAGAGGGCTATGGTTTCAGTGGTTCACAAGAGATGTTCAGCGCCAAACAAGATACATTAGCGCACAGTGACGGGTTTCCTTCCAGGCAGCTCTCCCTCCTGCCCACGCCCACCCCCCTTCCCCAAAGTTCACCAGCAGCGAGGAGGAGGGGGTTCAGACCCCAGCAGCTGCTGCTGAGCAGTGGGGGCAGCAACTCTCACTGTTCCCCCCTGCTCTCCATCTGACTGCGGACCCACAGCCGCGCATGCGCAGCTGCACCCAGCAGCTTGCAGTCAGAGACCCTCAACAACAGGCGCTCAGACTTGTTGCAAAATGTGCTTATAAACAAACAAAACAAAAAAAAAAGTACATATGAGCACTGCTCTGGGAACGGCACACAAAACACCAGACAGAACAACAAGGCCTCCCATGTGCACAGAGAAAACAATAGCATCCAGCACTGCCCTCCGGACTACTCACTTACAGGACTGAAACCAGAAATTAAAGGGAAGACAAACCCAAGAGAGTCATTCAAGAGTGTAAACGGGACAAGATTTTTTTTCATTTTTTAAACTGACAGTTGAACACATGCCCATCCCCCACTGAAAGTTACTTGGGCAGAACCGAGCACAAAAGTGCCATTTTATGTTTTGATAGTGCATTTGGAAAGGTAGCAGTAGAAAAATCAATGCATGAATACAAAGTCGCACAGCAGGTACAACAAGAAAGGGAGCTCCCTTCCCCAGGGAACTTGTACCTAAGCACGAGGAAAGACGGACAAGGTAGCGCAGTAGTACAGAAGATCACTGAAGGCAGCTGAGTTTTATTCCGACTAATGAAATGTCTCTTGGCAGAGCCCTGCCTTCAGGTGAGATCTGAATGTGGACAAAAGGGGCAGTACAAGGGTGAGGAGGCCCCATGAGAGCAAAAAAGTCGGAAGTGATGGGAATCTAAGAGAACAAAGAAGGCCAAGAAGAGAACAGCTTGTGCCGGGCACAAGGCAAGAAAAGGTATTTGACAAGGGATATATGAGGCAATAAGCCCACTCAGTGACATCACCAAACTACAAAAAAAAAAAAAAAATCAAGCACAGTAAAATAAAACTGTACATAAACAGAACAAGTATAACCTAATTATAAGATGATAAGCAGACAGGGCAAGTATACAATTATAATAAAAAGATTAGAGCAAGCAAAATGCCAGAGTAAGGCCTTATGAAAACTTTAAAAACTGTACCCCGCTTAGGGTGCGCCTTGGTACAAATTAAGCGAGTTAGAAATTTCACAAACAAATAATAGGTACATTTCACCACTTGCCCGGGAAAGTTCTCTTCCTGCTTGTGAATATTTTCCCCCCCAAACGCTGGCATCCTGTAAGTGCCAGCTGGAAAGCTTTTCCGCAGCAACACTAGCCAACCCGAGAAAAAAAAAAAAAAAAATCTCATTCCAAGCTGGAGCATGAAAGAGGCACTGTGAAAAGATGCATGGCGGCCACGTCAGGATCCCCCTTGCCTGAGCATCAGCCTTTTAAACAGGATAGGCTGCGAGGTCCTGGCTTAACATCTTAGGAGAACCAAGGAAGCATCTCTCAGCTTTAATGTTGCTGGAATGTTCTGTAGCGGAAGGCTTGAAATTCCTCTTGCTTTTGTTTCTACTGTGGCTCGCACAGCAGCAAAAAAAAAAAAAAAGCCGTGGAAACCACCCCCTATCCCCCGCAGAGGGAAACCAAGACGTTTCAGGGTATTTTATACTGAAATGCTGCACGTTTTATTCTGCAAAAAAAACCTGCACCTGGGGCAGAGAGCCTGTTGTTTGATTCGGACAGGGGCGGTGTGAACACTCTGGCACATCTTAAATCACCATCAGAGAGCGAGGTGCTTTTCACGTGTTCTATTGATTCCTGGTTAGCTCAGTTCCACAGACAAAGAGACGAACCAGGAATGTTCCCTTTGGGATGCCTTTAATGAACTTGTTTGGATGAACCCCCATGCCCACCACATGAGCTCAAATTCCGCGAAAGCTGCGTCAAAGGCAGTGCCTCTCCCAGAAAGCCAGCATCAAAATCGACAATGAGCCACCCCTGCTTCCTGATGGCCAGCAGCAGGCATCCGGCAGAGTATTTACTCAGGGAATAGGGAAGCCAGAAAAGGGGAGGCCTGCTACAAAGGAGAAAACAAGTGTGCATGGCATGAACCCCCCAGCCACCCTCTCCCACTCCCCACCCCAAAGCTTTCTGAAAGTACAGAAGTGCCATGCATACGTGGCCTAACAATCCAAACAAACCATAATCTTATCTGCACATGCAGAATGCTTGAATACGTTTGTCTATACTGGACACAGTATATTTTATATGATATATGATATTATATATATATTTATACACACACACACACATTCATATTTTAGGGAAGACATGGTCAAACGCAGAATGCTGGCAATTAGCACAAGGGAGAAATCTGAGAGTGGCAACGCCATCAGTGAGGTTTTCAGTGGATGGTGCCGATTTATTAACCTACATCCCCATAAGCAGCCTCCACATACAGCTCACTAAATTTCATTTCCCGTACACCGTCTTCCCAGGAACCAGCCTGCCCAAGACAGTGAGCAACACAGAACATTAAAAAACCCAACCAAACAAATAGAACCCTATCCCATCCCACATCCCCACCATCACCCACCCTTCCCTCCAAACTCCCCAATAACCATCGTCACCCACCATCACAAATGCAAGCGTTAAGGCAGTGGGGAGCAGACCTTCTGGACCCCCAAACCTCCTCTTCCGTCCTCACAGGTGGTTGGGGCCCCTCCCCATTTAATCCAGAATGTGCTTGGTTTCAGCAATTGATCCAGGCTCCATGTGCCCAATACTATTTTTTTTTCTTGTTTTCCCCAATTTAAAACAAGGAAAAGCTGCTTGCACCTGCCCAATTCCTAATTTTCTTGCTAGTCAAAGCCCACAAAAGAACTGTGGTGAAACTGTGTCTCTTTATTGCTAGATTTTCACCGCACGCTCTCTCTTTCCTTTCTCTACTCCCAATCTCTCTCCCCTACCCCCCACCCGGCCTTGCTACTGCACAGCTGATCTCGTAGGCCACGCGGGCCGCCGCCACTGCTCGGGACCCTGGACAGGATGCTTCACTGGATGCACAGCACCGAGTTAAAGCACAGGGAGGGCGGTTCTGAAGGGAAGGTTCTTTGTTCCAAGGTGGATTCTTTACAGGGCCAGTTATCTTTTTACTGGCCCAGAAGCATATCAGTTTGTGACAACAGAGATCCCGGCTTCAAAGGAGCTTGAAGGGGAAAGTTAGGACTTTCACCAGGGAGCTGTCCTTCTGGAGGAAGGAGAGGAAAAGCTGAAAGGGGGGGGTGGGGGCTGACTAAACAACAAAGGTCAAAAATCCTGTTTCTTCCCAGAATTTCTACTTTGGCTGCAAGCCATTCTCGGAACTGCATCTTCATTTTCCTACCGGAACGCAATAACTCCACTCCCCCAAAAACGTAATGGTACCCTATTGAAGTGCCAGCATTATAGTATCTGAAACAGCAGAAGTTTTGGAGGGTTTTTTGTTTTTTTTTGCTGATTTGTAGGCCGTTAAGAGACTTTGTTAGTAGACAAGCTATTACACTCCTCTCAATGTAACCCTACAAATTCAACAGAAGTTCAAGTTAATTTAATAATATTACCTTGAATTCTTTAGAGGTGCAGCACTACTAAATGTTACACAAGTCCAACAGAGGTGTAGCCGTGGGATCGTTCCCCTGTCCGCATGCCTTTGTCATTGCATGTAGTTTTACTATGCAAGTTCTGGCACGTCAGTCAGCGTGCCCTGCACAGAAAAAGCAAAACCCATTTTCACGGTCGCGTTCTCAGCCTCCAGGCTAACACCTGGGGGGAAGGATGCTACACACCCATAGGGTGACCTCTATCTGTCCCGCGATCTGAAGAACTGGCTCACAAGCCAGAGGATGCCGGTCTTGGGCATACTCGGACGCACGGCATGTCGCGCAGTGCTTCCCACTTCCAGGCTTCGTGGCCCTCGAACGGATCTCTTCTGCTGACCATGTTGTACTTGTTCTATGAACGAAGGGGGGGTGGACATTGGACTCCAGTGCTTTCAAGCATCTCTCTCTCACACAGATATCAGAGTTTGCATTGCTTAGTGTAGAGTGTGGAATACCTTTATGCCAGCCCCAGGCTGGCGTAAAATTTTCCGGGTTGCAAGGGAGCATTGGCTGTGCGGAAAATGTATTGGATCCCAGGGATTAGCTAATAGCCTCATCTACATGAATTTACATACGACGAGCGCTATTAGCTATGCAGTGATTTGTACTAGCGTTTTGCACTTGCTAATCCCCGCAGTGGATCGGGGGCTATGGACGTGCATCCAAAACGCCCAGCCAATAGTGCGTTAAGCCGTGCGCAGCGGCTAGCGCCCGGTATTGCATAGGCCCTTTTGTGTGCCTGTGTGTGCGCGCATGTGAGAGAGAGAGAAAGAGAGAGAGAGAACACGTTTTCTGGGACATTGTTGCTATACAGTACACAGGATTTTTAGAATTTCACTCAGTTGGGTTGTGACCAGTGTAACTGAATTTATTGATTACTGCTGTTGGCTTATCCTTTGCAATCTGTTTTAAGACTGCCAGGTGGCCATTCAAGATGAGAGCGGTTCTGTTTAAATTCTGGCTATTGCACTGGTTTTACGGGTTTGAAGTTCTTCTACTACTACTACTTTTTATCATTTGTAAAATGTTACTAGACATATGCAATGCTGTATAGATACACATAAGAGACAGTCCTTGCCTCAAAGGACTAGTCAAGAAAAAACATACATGAAAACAAGAATCTGTAAGAAGGGTATTATAGAAATGTACATAGCATTTCAAAGCAGTTTCCAATAGGTGAGATTTTAGACTGGCTTTGAATAGGACCTCAGAGACCCAGTTTGGCCCCACAGCCCGCCCACCTCCTGCTCCTAATCATGACGTCAGAAGGGCAACCTTAAGTATCAGTATACCGCGGCAAACTACTCCGAACTGTAGCTTCTCGTGGCAGTGCTAGCCCTGCTACCACTGCATTAATTAACTGCTATGCACGGCATTACTGTGGCTGCTATCAGCCTTCTCTTTTTTTTTTTTTTAATTCTGTGTAGTGCCAAGGTCTTGCCCACAAAATAGGCCAGGGATGCCACTATTAGCTTCTCTCCTTTAACAGTTTTGCTCCCCCCTCAAAACGATACTGACCCCTTGAAGGCTACTATGAGTATTCTAATCTCTCTCTCCTCTCTCCCCTTCCCATCATGTCCCATAGTCTGGTTTGCTTTCAATTGTGGCAAAACACTGAATATCACATCCTCAACCAATATAATGCATTCGCCCCCCAGTCCCTTATGCCCTGCCTTTTCCCTTTGGTCCATCACCCTCTCCCATCTAGTGTGAAAGCCGAGAAAAAATATTCTGCTTTCTTCAAATCCTTCTTTCTATTATTTATTTATGTATGTATTTATTTTCTATACCGGTATTCTGGTACAATCATACTGGTTTACAATTTTAGTAAATCAAGGTACATAAGGAAATAATAAAAATACTAAAAACATCAAACTGTTAAAAGCAGTACATAAAATAAATCTAATCAAAACAATACATTAAAAATAAAACATAAAATCATCAATGGTGACCACAAAGCCTCAGCTGATCTTATTAATCTCCAAAAGCTAATTTAAACAAATGAGTTTAAATGTGCTCTCCCCTTATTAGCCAGACAAAAACCTGAGATGAAACAAATCACATACAGAAACATTTTCTAAAGACCACTGATCCTTTAGAATATGTTACACTACAACACATTGTGCACTATCATGTGGAAGGTCCCTGTTTCAATCAGATCCTCCACTCCCAAAATTGGCTGGAGCTGGGGATTCTGCAGAGGCGGTATTCAGGAGGGAATCATGGTCATTTACTCCTGGGGGAATTCTGCACAAAAAAAAACTTAAAATTCTGCAAACTTTATATTGGTCAAAATAACACAATTTACATCACAGTCTTTAAGTAATTACATTTTAAATTAATACAGAAAAAAGTTATTACTTAAAGATGCAGAATTTTAAATATTTTGAGCAGAATTTTCCTAGAAATTCACTGTAAGAGTGTCCCTTCCACTCACTCTCCCTACTCCCGTGGTCACTTTGCCCTCTCAGGCCCAAACTCCTCCACCTCTAAGCTCAACCCTATACACCCTCACACAGGCTATCCATGTCTCTCTCTCATGCACCCCCTTCACACAGGCTCTGTCTCACATATACACAATCCCTTTTTCATACACACGAGCTCCCAATCTCTCACACACATACACACTCCTTCACAATCTCCTCATATAGGCTCCCTCTCTCTGAAACCCACACTCAAGCATCCCCCCCCCCCCCCCCCCGCTCTCTTACCTCCCAAGCTCTCTCTCTCACACCGGGGCCTATATCTTCGCCGTGGGCAGAGCGCACTCCATTCATGGTACACAGGGGCTTTCTATCTTTGCCGCGAACGGCGCGCTGATCCTTCACCTTCGCTGCAAACAGAGCACGTCCTGCGGCACACGCAGGCCTTCGTCTTCACGTGCTCTATTCGCAGCATGCCGGAGTTTTCTCTGCTATTTTCTGCGCAGAATTTGGCAATTCTTCACGGGGAGGGGAGAATTCTGCGCAAATTCTGAACTCCACAGTAGCACAGGATTCCCCCAGGACTAGTCATTGCATAAGATAGTGAAGTGGCTCATTTCAGGGCCCATGATTGCAAGATTCTGGATGGAGGCCTGGTGCATGACCCCCGGCCTAGAATCATCACTGCAATAACTAGATTAGGTATCTTTTGGGTGGGGGAAGGGAGAGAAGGGATATAAAAGAAAAGAAAAATCCATGGTTGCAAATATTCTACATTTGTAGGGGAAAAAAATGTATTTTATTATTGTGGGGTTTTTTTTACCACAAATTTAGTTTTCTTTAATTTAATTTCTTTCTGTAGTTACAAAAACAAAACAAACATTAAAAAAAAGAAAGATTAAAAAAAAAAAAAAAAAAAAAAGGACTTCCTGAGGCTCCCCTGCAGCCTATCCCTTCTAGTCTTGAAGCCTCGGCCTTGCATAGTTCTAGCCCAGGGAGGATACCGGGAGCTTGGCCTACGCCCAGGCCCAATGCAGAGGCCCGGCTTGGAGGCCGGTTCCCAACATCTTGGCCTAGACCTAGGCCGAGGCCCAGAGACTAGGTCTCGACACCAGGGCCTGAGCCTGGACCCAGGCCAAAGGCCGGATCCCGACACCAGGTCTGGCATTGGGGCCTGCACATAGGCGTCGGTACACCCGGCCTCTGAGCCAGGCCTCAGTGTCGTGTATGGGCACTGGCCTAGGCTGAGGTCCTGGCACTGGGACCTCAGCCTCCGGGCCGGGCCCCAGGGTTGGGCCTGGGCAGGAAATTGGGCCTCGGCATCAGGACCTCAGCCTCCGGGCCAGGCCCCAGCGTCAACCCTAGAACTTGGCAGACCACATCTGTGGACCCTCGACAGCTGTGGTGAGTGAGGGCCAGCGAGTTTCCCAGCCCTGGCAAGTTTTGGAGGGTTGATTCCATGCCCAGGCCAGAGTCTCAGCAGAGTCCCCCAGCGTCAGGGCCGGGCCTAGGGCGAAACCCCGGCGTTGCAGCAGGGCATAGGCCACAGCCCCTGTATCAGGCCCTGTGCCTATGCCTAGGCCTCAGCTTTGTGCCCAGGCATAAGACTGTGGCCCCTGCTTCGGGCCTCAGCCCATGCCTAAGCAAGGTTTCTGCTTCTGGCCTAGGCCAAATGCCCAACATTTTTTTTCAAAACAAAACAAGAAAACCAATGGAATTTCATTTAATTTTCTATCATTTCCTTTTGAAAACGTAAAGAAACAGGATAGAAAATATCACTGAGATTTCCTAGATTTTTTCAAACCAGCGCACATCCCTTGCTGCGAATGAAAGCTCATGGCTCCAGATCTCAGCTCTGGATCTGATTGAGCTGGTAGAACAAAGAGGAAGGAGGAAACCACCAAAAAATCAAATACAACATATTTACAGGAGGAACACTAATCTGAAATATGCAGGCTTGATTAATTTTAATGGTTAGCTAAATGGATCTATTTTTAGAAATTCTGCTTGTGCTGCTAATGTATAAGACTACTAAGATTTTCAAAACTTTGTTTTCTAAGATGCTAAATTTGTCACTGACAATGCTGAATTAATTCAAATAGTTTAACGGCAGAATGGATATTTTGCAAGAGTATACCATGTGATAACAACAACAATGCTTAGTTAGCAAAGCCATACTAATGACTAGCCTCCTCTGTAAAGGCTTTCTTCCACTGAGCAGCATGCACAAAAATATCTGAGTCATAACCATGGGATCCTAAATAGGAACGTCCAATCATTCTACACCCATCTATCCACGGGGCTATCCTGTTGCAGATCTAAGTGCTGACCGAAAAGGCACACCTGCTTCAGTGCAAAGCAGCTGCTCACTACGCTGCAAAAGACAACACATGCCATCTGGCACATCAGAATCCAGGTGGCGAGACAGCAACTGCTATTCTAATCCCCTTTGTCTCCCTCTCTGACCCTCCATGTCCTCCTCAGTCAGCCTGCCCTGCACAGAAGATGCAAAATCCCATCTTTATGCATTCTCGGGCCCCAGACAACAAGCTGAGGAAAGGGTGCTACTGCAGCCACGTGGTGATCTCCCTTTCTGCAATCTGACAAATTGTCTCACAAGCCAGAGGATGCTTGTTGCACAGTACTTCCCAAATGCAAATCTCATGGCCCTCAAACAGCTCTTCTAACCATGCTGTACCTGGTCTGTGAATGAAGGAGGAGGGAGGAGACACTGTATTCTAGTGCTTTCAATCTGGCATCCTATATCTGGACACCAAATTCATTACACACACGTTTAAGAAAGACTTTTTAACTCACTCTGTTTTAGTTCAAAACAGAATGTGCTTTTATTAAATGTCTTTACACTGGGAGGCCAGCCCAGTGACCCAACAGTAGCACATAGGGAGTTGTAGGTTTGAGTCTTGGACCCAGTTCCTGCTTTCTGAGTTGATAAGTGTTGACGGCTCCCAGAAGTGAGGGAACACTAGCCATCATCCAACAGCAATACCTACTGACTGGTCAACAGCATGCGTGTGCAAGGCTGCGAATGGAGCCAGGGTCCGTGTCTCTTGGTCAGAGGTTGGTGGCTGCATTTACTAAGATGAGAGGCGAGGAGGACGTAAAAATGAGGAAAAGAAAAACCCCCAGGAAGCTGTAAATGAAGGTTCCTGGCACCTCAGCTCCAGCTAAGGCTGATTCTGACCCAACCAGCAAAACAAAAGGAGCAGGAAGAAGCTACTAGGCAAAAAAAAATACATATATAAAATCTTCCACTGTAACAACTCAAAGGATGAGAGCTCAGAATGATTTGCTTGTTTCTCCTATGGTAATATTGTGGAATGTTGTTGTAAATGGATTGAACTTAAAGCCAGACTGCTGGATTCACAATGCCATCCCCACAACTCACAAGCCACTGGAGGGCGAAACAACACTGAAGTACTGGCCCAGTCCTTCCCAACAGCAACACGGGAGCAGCTTATGTTTAAAACGGTTTCTGAGAACAAGAAAATGGGCTCTGATGGATATCAAGCCAAGCATGAGCATCTTTAAAAAAAAAAAACTCAGTAGCTTCTGGGTTTCAAGACTGTCCAGCAAGGTTGCTGACTCTCTCAAGACCAGGATGACGGGTATGCAGATCAAAGGCGTAGATACAGATCTATGGGGCTGGCAGAACGATTATATTATACTGGGCATAAATTCTCTGCATTACAAGAGAGCACTGCTCAAACCATATAAATCACAATCTGTCCTGAAACTAAACAAACATGACCAAGCAATGTACACTAAAATTTTCCTTTTTAAAAGTAAAAGGAGCACTTGCTTATTACCGCTTTAAAAATTATCATCTTCACCAATCACCCTCTTTCACAAAAACTGGTTTTGCAGGAAAAACAGTTATTAATGTCATGCATGGTGTTATCCTCTACTTCGCCCATTCATCTCCAGTTTCTCCTATCTGTTCGTATACGTAATGAAAGCCGGAGATGTACTCTGGAGAATAATCATTAAACGAAGAAAAAGGTAAAACAATAAAAACCTGTTTCAGCCTGTGGATTCATTATAATGGCTGTTTACAACTTCCTGTTCGTATACTCGTCCTTCGGGTAAAAGTAACTAAAAATAAAGGTTCCAAAGAAAACCAGTGTCTGTATCTTTCTCTCTAGAGCAGGAGGAGCTGAAACTACTGTACTGTCCCCCATGCACAAACACACACACACTGTCCTTTCCTTCAAAGGTGCCCGGTGTCTTTTTCACAAACTTTTGATATTCATCCTTCCGTTATACTCATCTGAGGTGGGGGTGGGGGGGGAGAGTTTACACTCAACAGACTGCCTCCTGCATGGAAAACAGATCGGCAGATGGTTTCCTGGAAGTCAGAAGTTAACCTCACAGGGACCCCGACGGGAAAGAAGGGGGGGGGGGGGGCTCCCGCAGGAATCCCGCTGACCTAGAGAAGGCGGCAGGGCTCCGAGATCGGGGGCAGCAGGGATCCGAGATCGGGGGCAGCGCGGCGCTCTCTCTTACCTTTGGCCGGGAGGTTCAGTCTAAACCGCGGTCTCCTGAGCAGCGCTTCTGGCCATGGCACACCCGTATGCGATGGAAACGATCCACCACCCCCTCCCAGTCCCTCTATGCCCGAGCCAGAAGTTGTTGTCCTCCCCCGAGCCCTCCGCCGTTTCGGCCGAAATAACTTTCCGGCTCCCCGCTGAGGATCTGCCGCAGTCTGTGCGTGCCAGCCCGGCGTCCGGCTCCAGGCGGCTGTGCTGCTGCTGCTCCCGCTGGGCTCCGGAGTCTAACGGAGATGGGAGGCGATTAGGGGGGAGCTGGCTGCAGCAGGAGGAGGAGGAGGGCTCTGGGACCGCTGCCGCCGGGACATGCCGCCTCTCCGCGCTGTGCCGGAGCTGGAATGTCACCCACCCGGCGGCG
The DNA here is from genome assembly GCF_901001135.1 of Rhinatrema bivittatum. Classification (NCBI taxonomy): domain Eukaryota; kingdom Metazoa; phylum Chordata; class Amphibia; order Gymnophiona; family Rhinatrematidae; genus Rhinatrema; species Rhinatrema bivittatum. The sequence continues at coordinate 518,016,208 of NC_042615.1, read as the reverse complement.
GGGGGTGAGAGAGCGAGAGGAAGTGAGGCGGAGGGGAGGAGGCACTCTTGGCAACTCCTACTTAAAAGAAAGGCACTAGATCCACTGTATATTTAAAAAAAAAAAAAAATCCAGATTGGGTAAAAAGTAGCTAAAAAAAAAGTTATCACACTGTGCGGTCAGCATAGCCGGCGAGCCTAAAATTTGAGCAGCTTAAAGGGGTGGTTCAAACATACACAGTAGCGTTCTCTCAGTCCCACACACACTTTCTTAGACAGCTCAGATGCTGATTCACACACTTTCTCAGACACACGCATACAAATGCTTCTACTGGTGATCATGTGCTCACTTAGTTTTCAAAGGAGTTATGCATATAAATGTAAAATACTATCATAGCCATTTTCAAAAGCCCATTTTATGCACTTAAAGTGCACCTACGCGTGTAAAACCTATGGACAATTCAGTGACATATAATGTAGCAATTTTCAAAAGCCCACTTGCAGGTAAAGTACATTTACACATTGAAATCCAGTTTTCAGCATGTGAATACTTTTGAAAATTAGCCCCTGTGTGAGTATCCCTTCCCTTGGACTGGTTAACCAAGAGCGCTACAATATCTCCATGTAAAGTTCCTGAGCTTGCTGCCAGCCTGCAGCAGACACCTTTACACTTTCTCCCCCCTCCCAGCAGTCCCTAGCTCCAATTGTTCTGTCAGCGGTTCACTGCACTGCCCTTCTCTTAGATCCCCACAGCCAGCAGAGCACAGAAAAAAAAAAAAAGATTACTCATGATGTAGCCTTCTCCTTGTCTTTTGTTCTTCTGCTGCTGTCAGTATGTCATTAAGTAAGAATAAAGTTGCAGCTCCTGCTTTTCTTTTTTTTTTTTTTTTTTTTGCTGGCTGTGATTTGTCCTTTCTTCTTTCAGCAGAGAGTTTGGCTGTGATGCCATCCAATTCCCCTGGGAGGGGAAGAGACTGAACCAGCCGATCCTGTTCTGTGGAGTGAGGAGCTGGGGCGAGGGGAGGATCAGCAAACACAGCACTCTCTAGCCAGAGGAGGTCTCGTTCTCTTACACTAAGTAAGGAACCCAATGGAAATTTTACAGCTGTGAGAAAGTTGCTAGATTTGTAGCTCAATTGTCCAAAAATAGCTACATTAGCTCCCTGTTACATTCACAGTTCTAAAATCTCCAATCAAGTTCAAAAAGTCACCACAGATCTAGTGACAAAATTGCTAAATTGGCAACACTAGGAGGACGGAATGAGTGGAACGGAGACTGCTGCAACCTCCAGCCCAGAGAAAGGCGAGTGCACAGCGCCCCCTAGCGCTGGCCCCCTCCTCATCCTGCCCAGAGCAAAATCTTCTTCCAAACATCGCCAGCTTGCACCATGTCACAACACCCCCTTCCCCTCTTCTGTGCTGCTGGCACCCTTCTCATGAAAAGGAGAAATTCAGCTATTCTTTTAGAAGTTTTTAGAAACAAAAAATAAAAAAGTGTGTGTCTAAATTTGGGACATATTCTGCCTTTGTATTTTTTTTCTAGTTTAGAAAGGGGAATATCAAAAATAGCCCTCAGAGGCATTGCTAGGTACCTACAATATTTATTTATTTGCAATAATGTATATTCCACACATTCCTAAAACTAGTCCAAGGCAGATTACAAAACCCTGCAAAGTAAATAAGTACAGTTTAACCAGACTAACAAATAAAATACATACAACATGTAAATCCATATAAGAAAAAAAGATCTGGGACACAGGCCCACAAGCCCTCATTTTCCCTCCCCTCGAGATTTTGATAATGCAGTCACAATCAGCAGCTTCCCCTTCCCCTCCCCGCCAAGAGCAATCCTATAAAAACCCATAATTGGATATCACACAAATGATCTCTGTTCTATGTTCCCATACAGCTGTCTCTAGATAAAAGAACATTCTAATAAAGAAACCCCTGGACAGTTTCAACCATCAGTAAAATTACCACTAAAATTATTCAAGAGCATCAATCAATAAAAATTCTATATGAGAGTGAAGTCTGATCTATTCAAGACAGAAGAGAATCCCAATATAAAACCTGTACTTCAAGTTCTACCCTGCATTCACAGTAACTCCCCCAACAAAGGGTACAGAGCCGAACAAGGACATTTCCCTTTATCAGTCACTGTAGAAAATAATATTCAAATTCTGGTATCACCTCAGTAATAACAGCACCACAAACTCCACCACTATCAGGAACATTTCATATTAGTACAAAATCCTGCAAAAAATGTACTCAGAACCTATAGGAAATTTGCCATACCATAACATCCCTAACTGCCAGACTAAAAACATTAAGAGAACCCTATCTATAAAAAGGCAACACTGCAAATTGTTATGATTTGTAGACTCGTGGTCCCTTAGGCCGAGAGATGGTACCACTCACGGGGAGAAGCCCCATCGGGAGGCAAGGTCTGGCCGCTGGGAATGCAACACTATAACAGAAAGAGAGAGAGGTTGGAAAGGTAAAGATAGCGACTCTGGGAAGGGAGCCGCCGGGGAGTCACACAGTAACAGTAGTGCCTCGGAGCTGTGGAGTGGTGTATACCCAGATAGCATTCTTCAGTAGAGGCGAGATGGTAGTGGTCCACAGAGCGGGGTACACCAATGAGGGTCCTCAGTAGAGATGGAAATGGTCCACAGCACAGGGTACACCGAAGAGGTCCTCAGTAGAAATGGTAATGGACCGCAGAGCGGAGTACTCATTAGAAGAGTAGCGATAGTTCCAGAGGTAGCCCTGAGGAATAGGGATGGTAGCAGTCTGAGGTGCAGGGCCCTCCGAGGAGCGGATAGCCAGAGACGAGGAAGAGGGCCCGAGGAGCGGGTACCCAAAGAAGTCTCACACCGATGAAGCAGGAACAGGAAGGAGGAGTCCGTAGCGACAGCAGCGGATTAAGCATAAGAGGGAACTCATTGCCAAGTCGATGAGTGGGGTGCAGGGAAGGAGTTAAATAGGCCCCAATAGTGATGTCATCAACGGGGCCGGACCAGGGTTCCCGCCCTGGGCCCTTTAAACAACCTCCTGGTGGCATGTGTGCGCGCCTATAGAGGCCCAGGGGCAGGGCGTAGCTTGGCAGCGGCATTCCTGCCGTGAATCGAGGGCTCCCGCCTGCGGGGCAGGCCGCAAAGGAAAGCGGCTACCGGTGCCATTGGTCAGCCCCTGTCACATGGTAGGAGCACAAGATGGCGTGGGCCATCCAGTGCTCCTACCATGTGACAGGGTCCGGCCAATGGCACGGATACCCTGTCACATGGTAAGGGCCATCGGCACCATTTTGATTAGTGGCAGCCGACGGCCCAGGAGCAGGAGATCGCTCCAGGGACCCCCACTGGACCACCAGATACCTGTAAAAGGTTTTTGGGGGGGTCGGGAGGGTGGGGGAAGCTAAGGTATTAGTTTTAAAAGGTCGGGGTGGGTTTTTTGTTTATCGGCTTGGGCGCAGCCGATAAACAAAACTGCGATCGGGCCCGATGAAAAAAAAAAACACATGTGAATCGGAACTGGAATCCAAACCGATTCCGGTTCCGATTCACATCTCTACTTCTTATTATCCATAAATCTACCTGGAATGTCAAAACACAATATCTTTATGGCTATTCATCCTTAGAGATGCTTTTTGCCACCACTAACCAGCTGACCATATGCTTAATATATGCCCCGCCAAAATTGCTATCTTCTGACCTTTCTCCTTTTTTTGAGCAATTACTATTATGCAAATTTGACTTAAATAAGATGACTGTTATGGGTGACTTTAATCTTTACATCATTACCTCAACCACCTCCACTCAGTGCTTGCTATTTCTTGACATACTCCAATCCTTAGGCTGGTTCCAACTGATTGAAGCTCCCACCCACAGGCTTGGACACACACTTGACCTGATTTTCGTTAATGCCACCATGCGGTCCTCCATCATGAAATCAATAGACATTTCCCCAGTTCCTTGGTCAGATCACTTTCTGATTAAATTTCAGTATCCTTCTGCTCCATAGACTGCTCAAGCCTCTCCTGATCACTCCAGCACTTTACGGCATGGCTCTATTGATGTCTCTGACTTCCTCTCAAAACTCTCTCCACTTCTCACCTCTCTTTCATTCCAGGATCTTTCTGAGGCTGTTTCTCAATGGGACTCCATTTTGAATGCAGTTATTAATGAAGTAGCTCCTATCAAAACATTTCATTTTAAATCCAAATCCCCCCCCCCCCCCGGTTGAGAACACAACCAATTAGCAATGCCAGAAAGAATCTCAGGAAAACAGAATGATGATGGAGGAATCATCCCTCTTCTGAATCTGCTAAATCCTTTCGGTCACAGCTTAATTCCTTTCAGACACTTGTTCAACAAGCGATGAAAGATAACTTTTCCCATAAAATTAGAGAAATAGGCTATAATCCTAAAGTTCTATTCGCCATTGCCAAAAGACTTACCAATCCTCCCCTCTCCTCCAATTCCCCTCCAGAAAACTTATCTGCTGAATCTTTCATGATTTCCTTCAATCTTAAGATTGAAAAACTCAATCTTTCCTTCTCCTCAGTCCCATGCTGGTACACAAATCCAACATCTTTTACTTTAGGCCCCTGGGATAAATTTGAACATGTTTCCTCATCTGAGG